>NW_025422051.1:1261877-2523754 GCF_011764305.1 Mustela putorius furo
ATAACTGACTTTTCTTCTTTAAACTCTTATTATGGTTGATTACACTGATTGATTTTCAAATATTGAAACAGCTTTGTATTCCCAGGATGAACCTTACACTTTTTTGTGGTATATTACTTCTGGGTTGGATTTGTTAAAGATCTTTAAGTCTATGTTTTTGAAGGATATTGATCTATAATTTTCTTTACTGTCTTTGGCTTTGGTGTCAGGGTAAAGCAAGCCTCATAAAACGAGATTAAAAGGGGGCACCTGGGTGGCTCAGTGGGTTGGGGCCTCTGCCTTTGGCTCGGGTCATGATCCCAGGGTCCTAGGATCAAGCCCTTCATTGGGCTCTCTGCTCAGCAGGGAGCCTGCTTCCTCCTCTCTCTCTGCCTGCCTCTCTGCCTACTTGTGATCTCTGTCTAATAAATAAGTAAAAAAAAAAAACAAAAAACCTTTAAAATGAGCTTAAGTGTTCCCTTTTTTAACAATAATTTTTGAAATTTCTTTTCAGTGCTCCAGAATTCATTATTTATGCACCACAACCAGAGCTCCATGCAGTAAGTGCCCTCCCAAATATCTATCACTGGGCTAACACATCTTCCCACCCCCTTCCCTTCAAAAATTCTCAGTTTGTTTCCTGGAGTCCATAGACTCTCAAGGTTCACCTCCCCCTCTGACCCCCCCCTTCATTTTTCCCTTCCTTCTAATGTCTTCCATGCTATTCTTTATGTTTCACAAATAAGTGAAACCATATGATAATTGTCTTTCTCTTCTTGACTTATTTCACTTTGCATAATCTCCAGGTCCATCCATGTTGATGCAAATATTGGGTATTCATCCTTTCTGATGGCTGAGTAATATTCCATTGTATATATGGACCACATCTTTATCCATTTGTCTGTTAAGGGCATCTTGGCTCCTTCCAATTTCACTATTGTGGACACTGCTTCTATGAACCTTGGGGTTCATGTGGCCCTTCCTTTCACTACATCTGTATCTTTAAGGTAAATACCCAGTAGTGCACTTGCTGGGTCATAGGGTAGCTCTATTTTCAACTTTTTAAGGAACCTCCACACTGTTTTCCAATGTGGCTATACCAATTTGCATTCCTACCAATAGTGGAGAAGGGTTCCCCTTTCTCCAAATCCTCTCCAACATGTGTTGTTTCTTGCCTTGTCAATTTTTGCCATTCTAATTGATGTAAGGTGGTATCTCTATGTGGTTTTGATTTGAATTTCCCTGATAGCTAATGATGTTGAACGTTTTTTCATGTGACTGTTAGCCATTTGTATGTCTTCGTTGGAGAAGTGTCTGTTCATGTCTTCTGCCCATTTTCTAACTTGATTTTTTTGGAGGGTTGAGTTTGATAAGTTCCTTATAGATCTTACATACCAGCCCTTTATCTGTAGTGTCATTTGCAAATATCTTCACCCATTCCGTGGGTTGCCTCTTTGTTTTGTTGACTGTTTCCTTTGCTGTGCAGAAACTTTTGATCTTGATGAAGTTCTAAATATTCATTTTCTTTTTTAAAAAAGATTTTTATTTATTTGACAGACAGAGATCACAAGTAGGCAGAGAGAAGCAGAGTGAGGGGGGGAAGCAGGTTCCCCACAAAGCAGAGAGCCTGACATGGGGCTCAATCCCAGGACACTGGGATCATGACCCAAGCTGAAGGAAGAGGCTTTAACCCGCTAAGCCACCCAGGCAACCCCCAAATATTCATTTTCACTTTTGTTTCCCTTGCCTTTGAGATGTATTTTGAAAGAAGTTGCTGTGGTCACTGTGGAAAAGGTTACTTCCTATGTTCTCATCTAGGATTTTGATAGATTCCTGTCTCACAATGATACATTCCTGTCTCACATAGGTCTTTCATCCTTTTAGAGTTTATCTTTGTGTATGGTGTAAGAGAATGGTCAGGTTTCCTTCTTCTATACATAGCTGTCCAATTTTCCCAGCACCATTTATTGAAGAGACTATCTTTTTTCCACTGTATATTTTTTCCTGCTTTGTCAAAGACTATTTGACCATAGAGTTGCAGGTCCATATCTGGGCTCTCTATTCTGTTCCACTGATCTGTCTGTCTGTTTCTGTGCCAGTACCATGCTGTCTTGGTGATCACAGCTTTGTAATATAGCTTGAAATCAGGCAATGTGATGTCCCCAACTTTTTGTTTTTCAACATTTCCTTGGTGATTTGGAGAACTATAGATGAATATCCCTAATGAATACGGATGCCAAAATTCTCAACAAGATCTAGCTGTACATTAAAAGGATTGTCCATGATGACCAGGTGGGATTTATCCCTGGGATGCAAGGATAGTTCAACATTCACAAGTCAGTCAGTGTGTTAGAACGCATTACTAAGAGAAGAGGCTAGAACCTTATGGTCCTCTCAATTAATGCAGAAAAGGCATTTGAAAAAATACAGCATCCTTTCCTGATTAAAACTCTTCAGAATATAGGGATAGAGGGAACATTCCTCAATTTCATAAAAACCACCTATGAAAAGCCCACAGTAAATACCATTCTCAGTGGGAAAAAGCTGAGAGCCTTTCCCTTAAGATCAAGAACGTGACAAGGGTGACCACTCTCACCACTATTTTTCAACATAAACAAGATGGGATTGGGAGAGAGACAAACCATAAGTGACTCTTAATCTCACAAAACAAACTGAGGGTTGCTGGGGGGAGGGGGTTTGGGAGAAGGGGGTGGGATTATGGACATTGGGGAGGGTATGTGCTTTGGTGAGTGCTGTGAAGTGTGTAAACCTGGTGACTCAAAGACCTGTACCCCTGGGGATAAAAATATATGTTTATAAAAAATAAAAAATTAAATAATAAATAAATAAATAAATGAAACATAAAATAAAATAATAATAAAATGAAATGAAATTCCATGAATAGACATTAGACCTGAATAGAGGAAAATATTTAAATAGTCTGTGAGAGTCTCAGTTACCAAGAGATTTAATTTGGTATTCAAAATAAAAACCTTGAAAAATAAAAATAACAAATTGAAAATAAACAAAGAAACAATGGCTTTGAATGACACATGGGGATGAATGGACTTAACAGAAATATTCAGAATAGTCCATCCTAAAACAGCAGAATATATTCTTCTCAAGGCTATATAAAACATTCTCCAGACCAGATCACATATTAGGCCACAAAACAGGCCTCAACAAATTCAAGAAGCTCAAAGTCATACTATGCACCTTTTCTTTTTCTTTTTTTTTCTAAAGATTTTATTTATTTATTTGACAGACAGAGATCACAAGTAGGCAGAGAGGCAGGCAGAGAGAGAGGGAAGCAGGCTCCCCGCCGAGCAGAGAGCCTGATGTGGGACTCAATCCCAGGACCCTGAGATCATGACCTGAGCCGAAGGCAGCGGCCCAATCCACTGAGCCACCCAGGCACCCTATGCAACTTTTCTGACCACAATGCTATGAAACTAGCAATCTACCACAAGAAAAAATCTGGAAAGACCACAAATACATGGAGATTAAATGGCATGCTACTAAAAAATAAGGAAATCTAAGAAAAAAGAAAAAATACATGGAAACAAAAATGAAAACACAATGATCGAAACCTTTAGGATGCAGCAAAAGTGGTTCTAAGAGGGAAGTATATAGAAATACAGACCTACTTCAAAAAAGCAAGAAAAATTTCAAACGACCTAACCTTACCCCTAAAGGAGCTAAAAAAGAACAACAAATGAAGCCTAAAGCCAGCAGAATGAAGGAAGATTAGAGCAAAAATAAATGATATAGAAGGAAAATTAGAGCAAAAATAAATGATATAGAAGCTTTAAAAACAGTAGAACAAATTAGTGAAACCAAGTGGTAGTTCTTTGAAAACATTAATAAAATTGATAAACCTCTAGCCAGACCTATCAAAAAGAAGAGAAAGAATCCAAAAGAATAAAATCACAAATGAGAGGGGACCAACACCACAGAAATACAAACAATCCAAAGAGAGTATTATGAAAAACTGTATGTCAGCAAATTGGACAACCTAGAAGAAATAGGTAAATTCTCACAAACAAATAACTTACTAAAACTGAAACAGGAGAAATAAAAAATTTGAACAGACCAATAACCTGCAAAGTAATTGAATCAATAATCAAAAAACTCCCAATGAAGAAAAGTCCAGGACCAGGTGGCTTCACAGGCAAATTCTAGCAAACATTTACAGAAGAGTTAATATCTATTCTTCTTAAACTATTTCAAAAAATAGAAAAGGAAGGAAAATTTATTTTAATTAATTTAATTTAATTAATTCTAAATTAATTCTATGAGGCAGCACTAAACCTGATACCAAAACCAGATAAAGCCTCCATTAAAAAAGAGAACTACAGGACAATATCTCTGATTAACAGGCTCTTAACTATAGAAACCAACTGACAGTTACTAGAAGGAAGGTGGGTAGGTAAATGGGTTAAATAGGTGATAGGGATAAGGAATGCACTTGTGATTGGTACCAGGTGATGTATGGAATTGTTTAATCACTGTATTATACACCTGAAACTAATATTTCACTGCATGTTAGCTAAGTGGAATTTAAATAACAACTTTTTGAAAGGCTTCTTTTGTGATCTAAAATATGGTCTGTCTTGGTGAATATTATATGTGCACTTGAAAAGAACATGTATTCCTGCTATCATTGTGTGGAGTATTCTATAAATGTCAGTTGGATTCAGTGGATTGATGTTGTTGTTCAAATATCCTTCCTGACTTTGTCTATTTTCCATCAACTACTGAAGCGATAATTATAGATTTGTCCGTTTCTTCATTCAGCTATGTCAATTTTTTGCCTCTTATTATTTTGAACTTGTTAGGAGTAAACATAGTTTGGATTGTTATGTCTTCTTATGAACTGACATTTTATTAATATATAAATCCCTGTTTATTCTTGGCAATTTTTTTTGCTCTGAAGTAAACTCTGATGTTAATATAGCCACTCCAACTCTATTTTGATTAGTTTTTGAATGGTATCTGTTTTCATCCTTCTGCTTTTAACTTACCTATATAATTATTTTTTAAGTTAGTTTCTGTAGGTGGCATATGGCTGGGTCTTGGATTTTTTTATCCATTCTGACAATCTGTCTTTTAGTTGATGTGTTTAGACCATTTAATATAATTATTGATATGAATGGATTGAGATCTGTCATTTTACTATTTGTTTTGTTTGGTCTCTCTGGTTTTTACTCTCATTTCCCTTTTCCTGCCTTCTTTTAGATTTGAACATTTTTAGTATCCCATTTTAATATGTCTATTGTGACTCTGACATCTCTTTGTATAACTTTTAGTAGTTGCTCTAGAGATTACAAAATATACTTTTCACAGTCTACTTAGAATCAATATTTCACCACTTCAATTTGCAATGTAAAATCCTTACCAGCATATTGGGCCCTCTACCTTCTCTACTTTATGCTATAAATATAAATCTTATGCACTACATCTGCATACACCGAAAATCCCATCAGAAAGTATTGTTTTACTTTCAATCAAAACTCAAATGAAGGAAAATAGTCCATTATATTTACCCAGATATTTACCACTTCTGTTGTTGTTTTTTTTTAATTTCCAATGATCCAATTTCCCTTCTGGTAAAATTTCATTTCTGTGGCTGATATCAGCCACAGCAACTTCTTTCAAGATATGTCTCCAAAGGCAAAGGAAACAAAAGCCAAAATAAACTTTTGGGACTTCATCAAAATCAAAAGCTTCTGCACAGCAAAAGAAACAGTCAACAAAACAAAGAGGCAACCCACGGAATGGGAGAAGATATTTGCAAATGACAGTATAGACAAAAGGTTGATATCCAGGATCTATAATGAACTCCTCAAACTCAACACACACAAAACAGACAATCATATCAAAAAATGGACAGAAGATATGAACAGACACTTCTCCAATGAAGACATACAAATGGCTATCAGACACATGAAAAACTGTTCATCATCACTAGCCCTCAGGGAGATTCAAATTAAAACCACATTGAGATATCACCTTACACCACTTAGAATGGCCAAAATTAACAAAACAGGAAACAATATGTGTTGGAGGGGATGTGGAGAAAGGGGAACTCTCTTACACTGTTGGTGGAAATGCAAGTTGGTGCAGCCTCATTGGAGAACAGTGTGGAGATTCCTCAAGGAATTAAAAATAGAACTTCCCTATGACCCTGCCATTGCACTCCCAGGTATTTACCCCAAAGATACAGATGTAGTGAAAAGAAAGGCCATCTGTACCCCAATGTTTATAGCAGCAATGGCCACGGTCACCAAACTGTGGAAAGAACCAAGATGCCCTTCAACAGATGAATGGATAAGGAAGATGTGGTCCATATACACGATGGAGTATTATGCCTCCATCAGAAAGGATGCATACCCAACTTCTGTAGCAACATGGATGGGACTGGAAGAGATTATGCTAAGTGAAATCAGTCAAGCAGAGAGAGTCAATTATCATATGGCTTCACTTATTTGTGGAGCATAACAAATAGCATGGAGGACATGGGGAGTTAGAGAGGAGAAGGGAGTTGGGGGAAATTGGAAGGGGAGGTGAACCATAAGAGACTATGGACTCTGAAAAATAATCTGAGGGGTTTGAAGTGGTGGGAGTGTGGGGGGTTGGGGTACCAGGTGGTGGGTATTATAGAGGGCATGGACTGCATGGAGCACTGGGTGTGATGCAAAAATAATGAATACTGTTATGCTGAAAATAAATAAATTTTTAAAAAATAAATAATAAAATAATAAAAATTTAAAAATTTCATTTCTGTATGAATAAAGTCCTTTAACAATTCTTTTTCAGCAGGTCTGCTTACTATGAATTTTCTTGGTTTTCCCTCATCTGAAATTGTTTTTTCTTTTTTTTTTTCAAGATTTTATTTATTTATTTGACAGAGAGAGAGAGGGAATACAAGCAGAGGGAGTGGGAAAGGAAGATGCAGGCTTCTTGCAGAACAAAGAGTCTGATGCGGGGCTCAATCCCAGGACCCTGGGATCATGACCTGAGCCAAAGGCAGATGCTTAACGAGTGAACCACCCAGATGCCCCTGAAATTGTGTTTTAAATTTTATCTTCATTCCTAAAGGATATTTTTTGTTGGATATTGAATTCTGGATTGACAAATTTTCAATACTTTAAAAATTTTACATTGCTTCCTTCTGACCTAGAGTTTCTGATGAGAAATCTGCAGCCAATCAAATCATTGTTCCCATATTAATAATGCATCATTTCTCTCTGGATGCTTTCAAGATTCTTTTGTCCTTATTTTTCATCAGCTCTATTATGATGTATGGGTTTCTTTTGGTTTATTCTCGTTGGAATTCACTCATTTTCTTGAATCTGTAGGTTGGTGTCTTTCACCAAAATGTTGCAATTTTTCAGCCACTATTTCTTTAAAGATTTTTTTCAGCACTTCTCTCTTTCTGAGACCCCAATGACACAACTGATAGATTTTTTTTATAAACTGTCCCACATGTCACTGAGGGTAATCTTTTTTCACATTTTTATATTGCATAAATTTTTTAAAGATTTTATTTTTTTATTTGAGAGAAAGAGAACACATGATTGGGGGAAAGGGAGGGGGAGAAGCAGACTCCCCTGCTGAGCAGGGAGCTCAACACAGGGCTCAATCCCAGCACCCCGGGATCATGTCCTGAGCCAAAGGCAGACACTTAACCAACTGAGCCACCCAGGTACCCCTGTACTGCATAAGTTTTATTTATCTATCTTGAAGTTTATTCTGTCCTTTGACATCTCACTTCTACTATTACATCTATCCATGAAGGTTTTTTAAATTTGTTACTGTATTTTTCAATTCTGAAGTTCCACTTGATTTCTACTTCTTTATACCTTCTATTTATTGGATGAGACTGTATTTTAACATTTGTTCCAAGAGTGTTTGCAACTGTTTGGTTTTTTAATAGTAGTTGATTTAAAGTCTTTGTCAGATAATTACAATATTCATATCCCCTTGTAATTTATATATTTTGGCATGTAAGCTTTGTATGCCTATTAATTCTGGAGTATCTCCTGGATACTTTGAATATGACATTATAAAACTCTAGGACTTGCTTAAATTGTATGGAAAACATATTTTTGCTTTAGCAGTCAATCTGATTAGGTTCAGGCTACACATTCCCACAAGGCTTCTGTGGGCTTATGGTCCAATGTCAGTTTAGTTTTCAAAGCCTTTGCAGTGTTCTTCAGATCTGCCTAGGGTATTTCTGTCACTACGTGATCAGTCTGGAACCTAGATGGATGTCTGTTAACTCAGTTCTCAAATTCTTTGGTATGCTAATTAAGATCTGATCAACTCATACACAGGTTAGTAGCACATATCCAGAAGCTCATTAAAAAAAAAAAAAAAAAAACTTTGAGGGGCACCTGGGTAGCTCAGTTGGTTAAGCATCCAGCTCTTGATTTCAACCCAGATCATGATCTCAGGGTCCTGGTATCAAGCCCTACATCAGGCTCCACATTCAGTGCAGAGTCTGCTTGGGATTCTCTCTCTCTCTCTCCCTCTCTCCCCCATTTTCTCTCCCTCTTCCCTCACTCATGCTCTATCTCTAAAATAAATAAAATCTTTAAAAAAAAATAAAGGAGAGTTGTTTTTAAAAAAATCTCTAAAGGGAGACCAATCATATGAGACTCTTAACTCCAGGGAACAAACTGAGGGTTGCAGAAAGGGAGGTGGGGGGGTAATAGGGTAACTCAGTGATGGGCAATATGGAAGGCATAGGACATGATAAGCACTGGGTGTTATATGCAACTAATGAATTATTAGACATCATATCAAAAACTAATGATGTACTGTATGTTGGCTAACTGAATTTAAATTTTAAAATATCTCTAAAAAAACCTTTGAGTTCTCTTTCCTGAGAAAGTACTCTCTAGTACTCTCGCCAGTACTATCCAATTCCTGGGACTTCCTTTCAGTCCTGTGGTCAGAAATTGTTCACTTCTGCAATTGTGCTACCTCTGAAGACAAACAGTGGAAGAACAGAGATATAAAAAAGCAACAGTGTATGGTTCTACTCACTGTGGCCACAGCTCCATCAAATAATAATTAAGGGTCATCTCTCTAAGACTATTAGTTCCTGAAGGTTCCCATTGCCACTACAGTTGCTGCCACTGCATAACTGCCTGGGAATTGGGATGTGAGAGAAGAGAGAAATAAAGAAAAACATGGGGGATTTCTTCCCCCCTCACTTTTCAAGTCAGAACTAGAGAACTCTCCTGGAGTTCTGAAAGTGAAAAAAGAGTAGGAAACTCTCTACTGGTTTGCTGGTTCCTCAAATTTTGGTGTTTTCTTCCAATCTGCCTTAAGCTGCTTATTTTTCAGAATTCTCAAATAGCTGTGCCAAGCATTCTGTCTAGATTTTATGGTTGTGTTCACTGACAGGCAAAGAGTAACAGGAGCTTAACCATTTTACCCAGAACGATAATCAGAACTGAATTTTAAATAAATCATTCCGGTCACTGTATGGAGGGTGAATTTGAAAGGAACAAAACCCAAGATAGGGAGACCAGTTTGGGAAGTCCCATAACTAATCCACGTAAAAGATAAGATCGCAAACCTGGGCAGTGGTAGTGATGAAAATGCAAATTCAAGAAATAGGAGGTAAACTTGACAAGACTTAATGAGGTCACCCTATTGTAAGGCCATAATCAAAACATGTAAGCAAGAAATTGAAAGTGATCAAGACTGATGGTTCCATTAAAAAATACTTAGGAATAAATGTAATAATGGAAATATAAGCTTATACTCAGATAACGATAAAACATTGTTGAAAAGAATTAAAGACCAAAATAAAAGACATACCATGTTGTAATGCAATCCCTAACAATTGGGTTGTTGTTGTTTTATTTTGTTTTTCATAATGCAAGTGCCTGACTTAAACAGATTGCTAGTCCCCCATGTTTCCTTGGTTGATTTTGATAACTGATTATTTGGGCCAATTGTTTTTTCTCTTCATATACTGGTTTTTTCTCTTTCCATACTTTAAATTCTTGCTCTTAGGTTTTAGATTCACCAATAAAGAATGAGCCCACAAAACCCTAGTCTCCCACCCTCAACCTTAATAGAAGCAGAACCCTAGGTTTCTGTGTGCCAAGGACCCTTTCTTTCCCTCTCCCCCACCACACATAGACCTTGCTGTGTGCCTTTACATGTCCTGTGTTATTTCCAGAATTTGTAAATAGTAAACATTGTCTCCTTCAGAGTTGCCTGATCGTTACTGCTAAGGGCTTCTTGCAATCATAATAAGAACCACAAGGATCAGAGCAGATCCAGCCATAACACTGGTTATCAGCAGGCTGAGGCTAGCACAAAATACATGTTCAAAGATTAGAAAATGTAATGTGGTTAAGATGGCAATACTCGGGCACCTGGGTGGCTCAGTGGGTTAGGCCGCTGCCTTCAGCTCGGGTCATGATCTCAGGGTCCTGGGATCGAGTCCCACATCGGGCTCTCTTCTCAGCAGGAAGCCTGCTTCCTCCTCTCTCTCTGCCTGCCTCTCTGCCTACTTGTGATCTCTCTCTCTGTCAAATAAATAAATAAAATCTTTAAAAAAAAAAAAAGATGGCAATACTCAAGGCACTTGGGTGGCTCAGTTGGCTAAGTGGCTGCCTTCAGCTCAGGTCATGATCCCAGGGTTCTGGGATCAAGCCCTCCATCGGGCTCTCTGCTCAGTGGAAATCCTGCTTCTCCTTCTCCCTCTGCCTTCCGCTCTGCCTACTTGTGCTCTCTCTCTCTCTCTCTGTCAAATAAATAAATAAAATACTAAAAAAAACAAACAAAAAAAAGATGGCAATACTCAAACTGGCCTACAAATTCAAAGCAATCTCTATGAAAATCCCAGCTTTCTTTTGAGAAATTGACAAGCTGATGCAAAAATTCACTTAGAAATGCATAGCCAAAACAATCTTGAAGAGAAGCAAAGTGGGAGAACTCAAAATTTCCTGATTCCAATGCTTACTAGAAAGCTATAATAATTAAGATGCTGTGGCAATGGAATAAGGATAAACATATAGGTAAGTAGAATAGAACTGAGAGCCCAGAAATAAGCTTTCACACTTAGAGTCAACAAGGTTGCTAAGATAATTAAGTGAAGAAAGCATTAATCTTTTCCAAAAACAGTGCTAGAACAACTGGATATCCACATGTAAGAAAGTGAAGTTGGACATCTATATCTCACCATACATAAAAATAAATTCAAATTAGATTTAAGACTTAAATGTAAGAGTAAAACTATAAAATTCCTAGAAGAAAACATGGGGATAAATCTTCATGACTCTGGACTAGGCAATGGTTTCTTAGATGTGACAGAAAAGCAAAAATACCCCCTAAAATGGATAAATTTGACTTCATTAAAATTAAAAACCTTTATGTTTCAAATAGCCCTATCTAGATTGTCTTGTGAAAAGACAGATAGAATCAGAGAAATATTTGCAAATCATATATATGATCCAGACTATATGAAGAATTCTTACCATTCAATAATAAAGACACAACCCAATTAAGGATGAGCAAAGAACTTGAATAGACATCTCTCCAAAGAGAACAAACAAATGGCAAATAAGCACATGAAAAATGCTCAACATCATTAGCCATCAAGGAATTGCAAGTTAAAACCATAATAAGATACCACTTCACACCCACTAGGATGGTTATAATTAAAAAGACAGATAATAACAAGCGTTAGAAAGAATGCAGAGAAATTGAGACTCTAATATACTGCTCATGGGGATGCAAAACAGTACATAATCCAGCAATTCCACTCCTAAGTATATTCACAAGAGAAATGAAAACACATGCCCATATAAAACCTTGTTCATGAGTGCTCATAGCAAAACTACTCACAATAACCAGAAAGTAGGAGGGAATAACAGATTTCCATCAACTGATGCCCAGATAAACAAAATGTAGTATATTCATAAAATGGAATACCATTCATCAACAAAAGGAAATGATGAACTGACACCTACTACAACATGGATAAACCTTGAAAACATTACACTAAGAGAAATTAGCCAGACACAAAAGGCTACACATTGTATGATTTAGTTTAGATGAAGTGTTCAGAATAGGCAAATCTATAGAGACAGAAAAATTAGTGGTTGCCTAGGGCTGCAGGGTGGGAGAGTGGGTAATGTGGATGGGGTTTCTTTTTGGGGTGATGAAAATGTTCCAAAATTAGATTATGGCTATAGATGTACAACTCTGGAAGTACACTGAAAAACTACTGTTTTTTAAAATGGGTAAATTGTATTGTATGTGAATTATATCTCAATAAAACTGTTACAAATACATAAAGTTACAAGGAAAGCCAATTACACTGATCTAGAGTCATCAAAATATAAATACAAATTCTTGATAAAGAATTAGATGTGCTGACTCAACCCTGTGGAGTCTGAGGGCAGCAGGACTAGCAGTGGAGCCACAGGCTCTGGAGGACTAGAAGGGATGGGGGGAGAAAAGATGGTAGAGAAGAAGGGGCCCCATTTCAACTGGTCCCCTGAATTGAGCTGGATATCAACTAGACCATTCTGAACACACATGAAATCAGCCTGAGATGTAAGAAGATACATCTGGGTCTCTACAAACAGAATACCTCTGGCGACTGGTCTTGAGGTATGAAGCAGGGAGCTGTAATTCTGAAGGCAGATATTGGAAGATAAATGGAAGGGGGAGGGAGCCTCTGGGATCTTGTGCTGGAGCACAAAAGCCTCCCACACTGGGGACTGTGCACAGACTGGCAGATCTGTAGTGGCAAGAGATGACTTTAGGGCAGCCCCCCCCCCAAGCTGAAACCTGGAGCTAGAGGGATGCAAGTGTGAACTGGGGGTGGCTTGTGGTTTTAGAAGCACAAAGGGCAGATACTTGCCTGGCCCTAAGAGCAAGGGCTGGGAGTGCTGCTGTGGGGAGCATAACCCAGGACGCTGTGGTTTTTAGCAACACAGACAGAAAACAGAGAGAGAGTGGCCTGAGGAGCTCAGTGAAGGGCAGACTGCAACCTCTCTGTTCTGAGAGATTTGGATATAGTCACTTCTGTTCTGACTCTTAGAAGAGACATGGAAAGCCACCAGGGAAAGCCACCAGAGAACAAAAGCCCCCAAAACAGTTTTCACTGAACACATCCTGCACTACAGGGGGCAGAGCAATTCTGCCCAAGCAGGATTGCCTGAGTAATAGCACCCCTCCCCTAGAAGACAGGCTGGAAGAACAAGAGTCCGACAGCCCTAAGGTCCCTCTAAAACATTTTGGACTCTGTATGTACTCTCAACCACCCCTCAACAGAATGACTAAAAGGAGGAACCCCCAATAAAGGAAAGAACCAGAGAATGTGGCCTCTGCCACAGAACTAAAGGATATGGATATAACCAAGATGTCAGAAAAAGACTTCAGAGTAACAATTATCAAGGCGATATCTAGGCTTGAGAAGAATATTAACAACAATATAGACTCTCTACAGGAAGAAATGAGATCTAATCAGGCTGAACTTAAAAATGCTATGAATGAAATGCAGTCTAAACTGGATACTCTGATTGCCAGGGTAAACGAGGGAGGAGAATGAATTAGTGAGCTAGAGGATAAGATGATAGAAAAAGAAGAAAACTGAAGCAGTATGGGAAAAACAAATTAAAACCCAAGAAATCAAACAGAGATTAGTGACTCAGTAAAACATTCCAATATCAGAACTATTGGGATCCCTGAAGGGGTGCAGAGAGAGAGAGGTCTAGAAGATATAGTGAGCAACTGCAGCTGGGAATTTCCCCAATCTGGAGAAGGAAACAAGCATCCGTGTCCAAGAGACAGAGAGGACCCCTCTCAAGATCAATGAGAACAGACGGAAACCACGATATATAATAGTACAATCTGAAAATCTTAGATCCAAGGAAACAATTTTGAAAGCGGAAAGGAGGAAGAGCTTTCTTATATACAGAGTGAGGAACATCAGAACAACATCAGAATGGTCTACAGATTATGCTGAGTGAAATAAGTCAAGCAGAGAGAGTCAATTATCATATGGTTTCCCTTATTTGTGGAGCATAACAAATAGCATGGAGGACAAGGGGAGATGGAGAGGAGAAGAGAGTTGAGGGTAATTGGAAGGGGAGGTGAACCATGAGAGACTATGGACTCTGAAAAACAATCTGAGGGTTTTGAAAGGGTGGGGGGTGGGAGGCTGGGGGAAACAGGTGGTATTGGAGAGGGCATGGATTGCATAGAGCACTGGGTGTGGTGCAAAAACAATGAATACTGTTATGCTGAAAAAAAAAAAAAAAAAAAAAGAATGGTCTACAGAGACCTGGCAAGCCAGCAAGGGATGGCAAAATGTATTGAGGGTACGAAATGAGAAGAACATGCAGCCAAGGATACATTATCCAGCAAGGCTGTCATTCAGAATGGAATGAATGGCAGAAACTGAAAGAGTATGTGACCACCAAGCTGACCCTGCAAGAAATATTAAGGGGGGATCTATAAAAGAACAAAGACCTCAACAGTGATACAGAACAGATATTTACAGAGACAATCTATAAAAACAGGGACTTCACAGGCAACATGATGACAATAAAATTATATCTTTCAATAATCAATTTCAATGTGCATGGTCTAAATGCTCCCATAAAATGGCACAGGTTTGCAGACTGGATAAAAAGATAGGACCCAACCATATGCTGTCTACAAGAGACTCATTTTGAACCTAAAGATACATCCAGACTGAAAGGGAAGAAGGCTTGGTTTTTCATTCCAATGGACCTCAAAAGAAAGCTGGGGTAGCAATTCTCATATCAAAAAAAAAATAGATTTAAGCTAAAGACTATAGTTAGAGATATAGAAACACTATATCATTTCTTATTTTAATTTTTATTTTTTTAAATTTCTTTTCAATGTTCCAGAATTCCTTATTTATGCACCACACCCAGTACTCCATGAAATACGTGTCCTCCATAATACCCACCACCTGGTACCCCAACTTCCCACCCTCCACCCCTCCAAAACTCTCAGATTGATTTTCAGAGTCCATAGTCTCTCACGGTTCATCTCCCCCTCCAATTTCCCCCAACTCCTTCTCCTCTCCATCTCCCCATGTCCTCCATGTTATTTCTTATGCTCCACAAATAAGTGAAATCATATGATAATTGACTCTCTCTGCTTGACTTATTTCACTCAGCATAATCTCTTCCAGTCCCATCCATGTTGCTACAAAAGTTGGGTATTGGGCACCTGGGTGGCTCAGTGGGTTAAGCCGCTGCCTTCGGCTCGGGTCGTGATCTCGGGGTCCTGGGATCGAGTCCCGCATCGGGCTCTCTGCTCAGCGGGGAGCCTGCTTCCTCCTCTCTCTCTGCCTGCCTCTCTGCCTACTTGTGTTCTGTCAAATAAAAAAAAAATCTTTAATAAAAAAAAAAAGTTGGGCATTCATCCTTTCTGATGGAGGCGTAATACTCCATAGTATTTATGGACCACATCTTCCTTATCCATTCATCCGTTGAAGGGCATCTTGGTTCTTTCCACAGTTTGGCAACCATGGCCATTGCTGGTATGAACATGGAAGTAAAGATGGTCCTTTTTTTCACTACATCTGTATCTCTGGGGTAAATACCCAGCAGAACAATTGCAGGGTCACAGGGAAGCTTTATTTTTAATTTCTTAATGAATCTCCAAACTGTTTTCCAAAGTGGCTGCACCAACTTGCATTCCCACCAACAGTGTAAGAGGGTTCCCATTTCTCCACATCCTCTCCAACACATGCTGTTTACTGTCTTGCTAATTTTGGCCTTTCTAACAGGTCTAAGGTGGTATCTCAATGTGGTTTTGATTTGAATCTCCCCGATGGCTAGTGATGATGAACATTTTTTCACGTGTCTGATGGCCATTTGTACGTCTTCATTGGAGAAGTGGCTGTTCATGTCTTCTGCCCATTTTTTGACATGATTATCTGTTTTATGTGTGTTGAGTTTGAGGGGTTCTTTATAGATCCTGGATATCAGCCCTTTGTCTGTAGTATTATTTGCAAATATCTTCTCCCATTCCGTAGGTTGCCTCTTTGTTTTGTTGACTGTTTCCTTTGCTGTGCAGAAGCTTTTGATCTTGATGAAGTATGAAAAATTCATTTTTGCTTTTGTTTCCTTTGCCTTTGGAGACGTATCTTGAAAGAAGTTGCTGTGGCCAATGTCAAAGAGGTTACTGCCTTTGTTCTCCTCTAGGATTCTGATGGATTCCTGAATCAGGTTGAGTTCTTTCATCCATTTCAAGTTTATCTTTGTGTATGCTGTAAGAGAATGGTCAAGTTTGATTCTTCTACACATAGCTGTCCAATTTTCCCAGCACCATTTATTGAAGAGACTTTTTTCCACTGTATATTTTTTCCTGCTTTGTCGAAGATTATTTGACCATAGAGTTGAGGGTCCATATCTGGTCTCTCTATTCAGTTCCACTGGTCTATTTTTCTGTTTTTAGGCCAATACCAGAAAATCAACAAAGAGAAAAGAGCTTTGAATGACATGTTGGACCAGATGGACCTCACAGATACATACAGAACATTTCACCCTAAAACAACAGAATACTCATTCTTCTCGAACGAACATGGAACTTTCTCCAGAACAGACCAGATGCTGGGTCATAACTCAGGTCTGAACTGATACCAAAAGACTGAGATTATTCCCTGCTTTTCTCAGAGCATAATGCTTTGAAACTGGAACTCAGTCACAAGAAAAAAAATTGGAAGAAATTCAAACACTTGGAAGTGAAAGACCATCCTCCTTAAGAATGTTTGGGTCGGATCGCCTGGGTGGCTCAGTGGATTAAAGCTTCTGCCTTCAGCTCAGGTCATGATCCCAGGGTCCTGGGTTTGAGCCCCACATCTCTGCAGAGCAGAGAGCCTACTTCCTCCTCTCTCTCTGTGTGACTCTCTGCCTACTTGTGATCTCTGTCTATCAAATAAATAATGAAATATTTTTTAAAAAAGAAGGTTTGGGTCAATCAGGAAATCAAAGAAAAACTTGAACAATTCATGGAAACCAAGGATAATCAAAACACATCAGTCCAAAACCTGTGGGATTTGCAAAGGCAGCCCAAGGTGGAAATACTTAGCTATCCAGGACTCACTCAAAAAAATAGAAAAATCCTGAATACACAAGTTAACTTTATACCTTACAGAACTGGAGAAAGAACAACAAATAAAGCCTAAGCCACACACAAGAAGAGAAATAACTAAGAACAGAGCATAGATCAATGAATTAGAAACCAGACATACAGTAGATCACATCAATGAAACTAGAAGCTGGATTTTTTAAAAAAATTAATAAGATGAATAAACCACTAGCCAGACTTATCAAAAAGAAAAGAGAAGACATCCAAATTGATAAGATTACGAATGAAAGGGAAGTGATCACGACTAACAATAAGGAAATAGAAACAATTATTAGAGGTTATTAGCAACAACTAAATACCAATAAATTAAGCAACCTGGAGGAAATGGATGCCTTCTGGGAAACCTATAAACTACCAAGCCTGAAACAGGAAGAAATTGACAACTGGAATAGACCAATAACCAGTAACAAGATTGAAGCAGTGATCAAAAACCTCCAAAAAAAAAAAAAATCAAGAGTCCAGAGCCTGATGGATTCCCTGAGGAATTCTACCAAACATTCAAAGAAGAAATAATACCTATTCTTCTGAAGCTGTTTCAAGAAATAGAAACAGAAGGAAAACTTCCAAACTCATTCTATGAAGCCAGTATTACCTTGACACCAACCATGCAAAGACCCCATCAAATAGAATTATAGACCAATATCCTTGATGAATATGGATGCCAGAATTCTCAACAAGAACCTGGCTAATAGGATCCAACACTACATTAAAACGATTATCACAACCAGGTGGGATTTATCCCTGGGAGGCAAGGGTGGTTCAACATTCAAAAATCAATTAGTGTTATAGAACACATTACTAAGAGAAGAGACAAGAACCTTATGGTCCTCTCAACTGTTGCAAAAGCATTTGAAAAAAATACAGCATCATTTCCTGATTAAAACTCTTCAGAGTGTAGGGATCGAGGGAACATTCCTCAATTTCTTAAAAACCATCTATGAAAAGCCCACAGCAAATACCATTCTCAATGGGGAAAAGCTGAGAGCATTTCCCTTAAGATCAAGAACATGACAAGGGTGACCACTCTCACCACTATTGTTCAACAGCAACAGCAATCAGACAAAAAATGAAATACAATGTATTCAAACTGGTAAAGAAGAAGTCAAACTCTCTTTGAAGATGACATTATACTTTATATGGAAAACCCCAAAGACTCCACCCCCAAATTACCAGAACTCATACAGCAATTCAGTAATGTAGCAGGATACAAAATCAATGCACAGAAATCAGTTGCTTTCTTAAGCACTAATGATGAAACTATAGAAAGGGAAATTAGAGAACTGATTCCATTTACTATAGCCCCAAGAACCATAACATACCTGGGAATAAATGTAACCAGAGAAGTAAAGGATCTGTACTCAAGGAGCTATAGAACACTTATGAAAGAAATTGAAGAAGACACAGAAAGATGGAAAAGCATTCCATGCTCATGGATTGGAAGAATAAACATTGTTAAAATGTCTATGCTGCCCAGAGCAATCTATACTTTCAATGCCATCCTGATCAAAATTCCACTGGGATTTTTTCAAAGTGCTGGAACAAACAATCCTAAAATTTGTATGGAACCAGAAAAGACTGAATCGCTAAGGAGAAGTTGAAAAAGAAAAACAAAGCTGGGGGCATCACATTGCCTGATCTCAAGCTTTACTACAAAGCTGTGATCACCAAGACAGCATGGTACTGGCACAAAAACAGACACAGAGACCAATGAAACAGAGTAGGGCATCCAGATGTGGACCCTCAACTCTATGGTCAAATAATCTTTGACAAAGCAGGAAATAATATCCACTGGAAAAAAGAGTCACTTCAATAAATGGTGCTGAGAAAATTGGACAGCTATGTAGAGAAAACTGAAACTCAACCATTCTCTTATACCGTACACAAAGATAAACTCAAAATGGATAAAATACCTCAACATGAGACAGGACTGCATCAAAATCCTAGAGAAGAACATAGACAGTAACCTTTTCAACACTGGCCACAGCAACTTCTTTCAAGACACATCTCCAAAGGCAACGGAAACAAATGCATGGAGCACTGGGTGTTATACACAAACAGTGAATCATGGAACACTACATCAAAAACTAATGATATACTATATGGTGACTAACATAATAGAAATAAATAAATAAATAAATAAATAATTTAAGGATTTAAAAAAATTAGATGTGCTTCTTTAATAAAGAACTAAATAACAAGATCCAGGTCTAATAGTTGTCTTAATTTTGAAGTAATGATAAATGTAATATAAATTTTCAGACATGCACAATGACAACAAGAGTGATTGATGGTTCCATGATCATGTCTAAAGGACAGAGTCGAAAAAACAGTGGGGAGGGGGCAGAATAATCAAATCAGTTCATTTTTTTCCTCTGATGAAGCTCCCAAATTAAAAAGCAAATATAAGATACTTCCTTTCAGTGAGGCTGGAATTTGCAAGAGGGATTCCAGCCTAGGGCTTTCAGCATGTTTATGTAAAGTTGGCTATACAAGGTGAATCACTGCCTAAAAACTTAGACCTCTGGCTATACCCTCTAGTCACTCTGCAGAGTAATGGAGTGGGGCAGGAGAGAACCCAGTGATGTCTGGTCACCAAGGCAAAGCAACTTTGGAGGGGAAGTGGGAAACTGACACAGAGATAAAGCAAGCACTAAGACATTTAAGGGCTCAGAGTGCTCTCCATCCTATTCCCATCCACAACACAGGATGTGACCAGACTAGCATGGGGAGTCTGGGGCCAGAACTGTGGAGGTATTTTCCCTACGAGTTCTCCATCAATTGTCCCCTCCACCAGATTCCCACCCTCAGGACTGATATTCAAAACATTTGACAAGTAGTTATACATGAACAGAGACCAATCACAACAGTTGCCAGTCACAGTACTAGAACAGAGTTCTAGAGGTCTGCTGCTGTGACAGACATTAGTTAATTCAGTTGCTAGATTGTATGGAGGTCGCAGAGGTTTTAGAGGCAGGATTAAGGCAGTGGCTCTTCAAGGTGCCAGGGTGACTCCATCATTAAGCATCTGCCTTCGACTCAGGTCATGATCCCAGCGTCCTGGGATCGAGCCCTGCATTGGGCTCCCTGCTCTGCAGGAAGCCTGCTTCTCCCTCTCCCACTCCCCCTGCTTGTGTTCCCTCTCTCACTGTCTCTCTCTGTCAAATAAATAAATAAAATCTTCAAAAAAAAAAAAAAGGTTTAAGGCAGTGGCTCTTCATCAACTCTCACAGAGTAGATTCAGCTCCTCTGTTAACAACAAAGATAACTGTACCAGTACACATCACCCCAAAGGTAGAATAGGGAGAGATAGTAGAATCTTCTGAAGGCTTTGCGAATGAACATTGGGCAAATGGTTGATGCCTGTATTCATGGGGCATCTCACCAATTTCACAGATGGAAATTTCTCCTCTTGACACAAGGTCCAAAAGAGATTCTGGCATGCCAGTAGAAGCAGCTTTTCAAATTTAGACTCTAGAAAGCTGCTTAACTATGAAAGTAGGGCTATACTGGGGTTAAAATCCTAATTCCCCATCTCTTTGACATCCAGGAAGAAACAAAGAAAGCAAGCAACCTGAGATGGGGACCAAATGGTATTAGCCCACACTCCCAGCTGCCTCAGATCTGAACACTGAGGCCTGTCTGTCTGGTAGAGCTCTCTCTCTCTTTGAATGGGACACCCACCCCCAAGGATCCTCCTTGTATAGACTCAGCCTTCAATTTATACCCTAATTCAATTCTTCTTCCCATGAAGAGAAAGTCTCCAATTAGAGAAGGAAATTGGATAACTTAGATCCTTGAGGCACAGGGGGAAACATCCCTGGGCTACACATGGGGCTCCTGAGCAAGAAGAGGGGACGTGAGCCCGTTTTACAACAAACATTTATTTTTTATTAAGTTTCTAATCAAATACTATAATAATTTCTTTTCTTTCATAAAAAGCTAAATATTTACAAGACTATCAATTTGGGAAAAGACAAACAAAAGAGTAAAAAAGAAACGTGATCAAAACACAAATTCAAAGACAAAATAAATAACAGCTTTTTTCAATGCCTGCCTGGCCCTGGGGGCCGCTGCCAGCACACCAGCTCCTCAGCCTCAGACTTAGCAGTAGTTCAGCATCTCCTCCAGCTTCAACATGTCCAAGGGGGGGATTTTGGTGACCTCGAAGAAGACCCTGCAAAGGAAGAGGGGTCAGATTAGAAAAAAATAAGCCAAAGAAAACAGAATCCTTGAAATAAGTACAACATAAAGACCCTTGGTTCCCTATGTTGGTTTAACCCTAGAGTAGAAAGTAAGGTGAACAGTACTGAATCTTTCTTTTTCCTTGAGTGAGGCTAGTCTGTGCCTCCTCATGGTTGAGCACAAACCCCTCCTCAATTGGAGCTTGGTACTTACTGGTGAGAATATTTGGAATGCACAGTCTTGAGCTTGTTGCAAGGACGCAATGTCAGCAGGGTGTTTAGCTGCTTGACCAAGGGGTGAAGATCAGAGGTTTTGTAGCCACTGTAATACTCCAGGGCAGGAGCCTGGAAGAAGCAAACAGTGACTTTTACCACAGAAAGCAGACCCTTCCTCTATCTCTACTATCCCAAGTCCAGACTTTGTATACATGGCATAGGCAGAGAAGGTGGTTAAACATTTCAAAAACTCATACAGCACAGACACTGACCAGTAAGTATAGAGAACTTCCTAGAAGACACTAGGCTCCAGCTGCAAACTAATGGTATGGCTATCCAGATGTATGTAAGTACCATATATCCACAGGTACCAGCTGGATTTTAGCCCTGGTTGTAGGTATTCGTGTAAGCTGAAATCCACTAAAGAATCTAAGGAACATAACTGACTTTGTAATTTACTCACTCTCAGGTCAAGAGCCAATGGCCAGGAAAACCTCAAAACAAACTTAAGATCCCAAGTCAACAGACAACGGGAATTTAAGGTAGTTTCTCTTCTCTGGCTCTAAGAGCTATCGCTCCGTGCATTTATTTTCTCATTCAATTTTATGGATGCTTATTTTGTGGCAGAAGTGATACAGCAGGGCATTTAAGAGCAAAGGTTCCTGAGGCAAATGGCTTATGCTCAAATTCTAGCTCCACCAACAGCATGGACTTGAGCCAGTTATTAATTTCTTTGTGCCCCAGTTTCCCACTATGCCAAATGGGGATCACTACAGTAATTGCATCATAGAAGCAGAGGAGTTAAGGTGTGCACACAAGGCACAAATGGAACAGAGCCTAGCACAAAGTGAGTGCCCAAACGAGGCTAGCTAGGATTACTAGTGCCAAGCTCTGTGTAGGCTGCTGCGAATACAAAGATCACCAAGTCCCCTGCCCCTAAGGAATGTGTAGTGGGGGAAATAGCCATGCACACAGAGAATTACAGAATGTGTGGGAAGGTCTACGATGGAAATGAGAAAGGGACACTGGAGAAACAGAGCAGAACTTTGAACTTCAGAACAGACCATGAACTTTGGCCAGGAAAATCACAGAAAGCTTTGTAGAGGGCAGCCCATCTACAGTGGGTGGAAAGACAAGTGGGAGCTCTGTAGGTAAAGAAGAGGTTTATTCTATAAGGCAGTGGTTTTCTAAAAGTGTCTTAAATTACTTTCCCCAAACTCCCTTTCCCCACCACCAAATATCTTACATGGTAGCCCAAATATATACCTGGAATTGGGAGTGAGAGCTAACAAGCCCACCAATTTGGATCCCTTCACTTTTTACATGGCCCGGAAGACACTTCTACAGGAATCCCAGGGCCCTACTGAATATTGTTTAGAAACCACTGCCACCAGTAAAGGGCAATCATTGGCATGCTGAGCGGTGAAGTAACACATTATATTCGGTGTGTCAAATAAAATTAATGGAACCATTGTCATTGCACAGGTTCAGGCCCCAGCGCTTCATCTTGACTATTACGAAAGCTTACTAGCTATTGTTCCCACTTTTATACTCAATGGTATTCCCACTTTTATACTACCTCTCATTTAATTCACCTTCTGTACTGCAAACCAGTGCTGTTTCCACAACACACAAAAAGGAGTAGGTCACTCCCCTGCCCCAAAACCTTCCAATGCCTTCATACAAAGTAGGTCTCTCCACTTGGTATCATAGGTCTCTCACAATCAGACTACACCCTACCATTCCGGTCTCATCTCTCACCACTCCCTATTAATATATCCTCTGCTCGCTTTATAGGAAATGCTTTATTCTGCCCTAAATACATCACACTCTTCTCATTGCCTTCACATCAGGTCAATTATCATTCCCTTTACTAGAATGTCTTCTCTCACAGGTACCTACTCATCTTTCAAGACCCAACTCAAAAGTCACCTCCGCTGTGAAGCCTTTCTTCTCTATAGAAGGAGTATACATAGCATAGAGGACAGTGGGGCCATCCTACCCGAGTTCAGATCAGGGCTGATGCTCAGCTGATACTCACTGGTGCAACCATGCCAAGTGTTAAAACACAGAACTATTTCTATACTGGCTGGCAGGCAGTTTGCTGCCCTGAGTCCCTCAGTTGTCCCCCTCAGCACCTACCACATTTCCCCAGGATCTAAAGATCAAAGCCTGGCACAGCATGGGGCCTCTCCAGGGCCACAGTACCAAAGCAATGGCCACATCAATTCTGATGATACAGTAGATATCCAATTTGAAAGCTACTCTTAATCCCCAAAGACTAGCTGTGCCTCTCATTAGCAAAACATAGGAAGTTATTTCTTATCTGTAAAGTAGGGATAACAGTTAATATACAAAGTGCTCAGATCACTGTCTAATCACTAAGTTTTAGCCATTTTTTTTCCTTTTCGTCATCATCACTGCCATTTACTGAATGCTTTTTCTGTCCCAAGAAATTTCAGTATGACTTATCCAAGTTCATACAACTGTTTATAGCAATCTCAGTACAGAGAGTACAGAGAGGTTTTCCCAAGATTAGTGGCTACAGGACTTCCAAGTTGGAGGGGCTTACAAGTGAGTTTTATTTGTACTGGAGAAGGAGGCTTTAGGGACCTTCCTCTTCAGAGAAGACCACTATACTATACCTCGGAGTCCCCCATTATACACAAGGACAGTTGCTTTCATGACTCTGGGTCTGTGCTTCTCAAATTCTGTTCCAATGAGCTCTCTTGGGGAAGTAGGGGCAACCTTGTTGAGGAGACTGCAAGGGGCATGGGTGGACTGGGTTCAGGTAAGAAGGGGGCCCATCCTACCACCTGCTACAACCAGAATTATTTCATATTAATCTGTTTTACAATACCATGTTTTCAAGTAAGCTTTCTTTGGAATAAAGAGTACTGTGACTAAGGAAAATAAAATAAAACGCTTTAAGCAGCCAGGCTCCTAACACATCCTAACTCCTAACATGTCAAAGAATTCGTAACTATGGGTGCATGGCAGTTTTATCACTGAGTTTCCCATGACCCCACTTTACACCTTCCACCTGACCTGACCCCGTGGTGCAGTTTTGGGGGCAAATCTGACCTGACCCCGTGTTTTCTTGCTTTTAACTGATGTATAGGTGACATATAATACTATATTAGCTTCTGGTGTAGAACACAGTGATTCAGTGTTCATATATTACGAAACACTCACCATATAAGTGTAATCACCATCTGTCACCATACAGTGTCATTACAATGTTATTGACTATACCTCCTATGCTGTACTTTACATCCCCAAGACATATTTATTTTGTAACTGCAAACTGTACCTTTTAATCCCCTACACTTATTTCGCCCTTCCCTCCCCGCCCTTCTCCCCTCACTAGTTTGTTCTCTATATTTATAAATCTGTTCCTGTTTTGTCTTTTTTATTTTTTAAAAGATTTTAATTATTTATCTGAGAGAATGGGAGAGTGAGAGAAAGAGAGAGAGAGAGAGAGAGAGAGAATGAGCACAAGCTGGGGAAGCAGCAGATGAAGAAGCAGGCTCCCCACTGAGCAGGGAGCCTGACATGTGGCTCGATCCCAGGACCCTGGGATTATGACCTGAGCCAAAGGCAGACGTTTAACCAACTGAGCCACCAGGTGCCCCCTGTTTTGTTTTTTTAGACCCCACATATAAGTGAAATAATACAGTATTTGTCTTTCTCTGACTTATTTCACTTAGTATAATATCCTCTAGGTCTATTCATGTTGTCACAAATTGTAAGATTTTATTCTTTATGGCTATGCAATATCCCTCTGTGTGTGTGTGTGTATGTGTGTTCACACCACATCTTCTTTATTCATTCATCCATCAACGGACACTAAGGTTGCTGACTCTGTGCTTTTAAAGCTCTACTCCATGTTCCCAGCAAGTGTTTACCCGGTGTCCGAGCTTCTTCATGTAGAGGGCCAGGAGGAAGGAGCCAGCAGCTAGCTTGGAAGCCCTCTCCTGGACATAGTCGTATTCTTGCAGAGTCATCTCACAGATGAAGCGGGACAAAGTCAGCGTCTTCATGCTGGCACGGAGACACTAAAGGTAGCAAGAAGACTTGCTCAGCAATCGATTCGGAAAAGCAGCACCTAGCAGAAGACCCTCTGTACCCACTCTCTCCAGTTATCCCACCTCAGGCCCAAATGGCTCTCTGCCTGAACAATTCACTTCTCTTGCCACCATGACTCACACTAAGGACCCTACCCCCAAAAGCACAGAATCTTTCAGGCAGGGATTCTGAAATCAGCCAGTGGGCTTTGCTACCTTTAGAATTTTTAACCAAATTATCAAGTGTCCTTGTGGTACCTTCCCCCAACCTCCCTTTTCTTTGTAAGTTATCCTTTTAAGAGCCAAAGCCTTCCAATTATAACTTTGCACCTAGCTCCACCCCAGAAATAGTCCATGCTCCAAAAGAATTTCCATTTTCTTGACTGAATCTTTTTTAGAAATTATAACTTTTATAAACACACACATAGAAGAAAGTACACGCATGTACTTGCAGAATATAATAAATAATTATAAAGTGACCTTACCTGTAACCAAAACTAAGATGAAGGAAGAGAACTTTACCAGCATCTCCTCCCAACTTCCCACATGTCCCTTCCTGATCAAAGACTCTTCTTCCCCTCCTCTACACTGCCTTCACCTCAAAATATAAAGGCACACAAAGAAAATCTTCAATTTTGTTTCTCTCACACTTCATAAAGATGTTCAATCTAAGAGGGTGGATTGAAGAAGAAATTCACTTCACCCCTGTTGCCCCTTTCCCTTTCCCTACCATCCAAGCAGCCATTCTGGGTATGGAGGGGACCAACCCAATAGTGGGAGAATGAGGATACGCCTCTTCCCTCTTACCCTAGCATATCTGCGCAGGAAATGATAGGCGATGGGAATGTTGATATCAAATTTGAGAGTTTGCAGGATGCTGATTTCCATGGTGAGCATCTCATCTCGCTGATAAATATCATCACAGATATATAGGAAATCATCCACACAAGGTGGGCAGGACTCCTACGGGTGGGGAGGAGAGATAGTCAGAACCAGGCCAAGAAAGCCCACTGCTCTGTGCTTTGAGATAAAAGGCAGTGGGGGAGAGAAGTGAACGATAGGAGGCAATAACATTTCCCAGCATAAAACTTCAGGCTCGCTCTGAAAGCAAACTTCTGGTTGATTTGAGTAGCCCATCTGAAAAACAAAATCAGAGACAGAGGAGAGATCTGCCCCCCAAACTGCACCACAGGAGCGAGAATGAGGCCTGGGTGGGGGTAGATTCTTACACTGTCCGGAGTGGCTTAATATGGCACAGGAACCCAGAGCAATGATCTCTTCTCTAATGAGTGAAAGCTGGAAATGGGAAATCTAAGACCTGCTCTGGGGGAAGGGAGGAAAGAAGACAACAGAAAGTGGAGCTAGCGATGGAAAATAATATGGCACTTTGTTTCACCGTCTAAGAAATGAACAAGGACGTTTGGGAAGGGGGGCGGGGGCTCAGGTAGCAGGCAGGGAGAGACAGGCAGACAGGCACGGAGAGAGCCCAAGCAGAGACTGAGGACTGCAGGGGGTTTGGGGGAGGAAATGTTCATGGGGGCCAGACTAGGAAGATCCAGACCAGGCCAAGGGTGAGAAGAACCCTTAACTGGGAAGCACCTTATTATGTCCTGCCCTCTACGGGGTGAACCGTGGTTTGGGGGAGAGGAATAGGAAGCGGGAAGATTCCCGAATCTTTTATCAAGCTGTATCTAACTGCCCACCCCAGCATTCTTTCCACACCTTTCTCTGTCTTTCTATTTTGAGATCTCAGACTAGATTAACCCTTAGATTTACAGACAAGGAAATTTAGGCACAGAAAAAGATGGCAAATTTCTCAAGTTCATACAGCACACTAGGAGCAGCACCAGGACAAAAAACTCTCCCTTCCTTTGCCCTACTCACTAGTGGTTCCTTTCTTTCTTCTCTTCTCATACCATCTCCACACTTCCCCTTGCAAAAGTCTTTCTGTACTTCTCAACCCTGTGAGAGGAAGACATCCCTTCTCCAAAAAACATAGTGGGGACCCTTCATCCTGATAACCGCAACAGGGGTACTCTTGGTTCCCAGATTTGCTAGGAAGTGCCTCTTTGCACTTTGTTCCTCCTTCGGCTGCCAGTCACGGACCCCCCAACTTCTTTTTAATTCTCTTGAGGCTAAGGCATGGAGAACTTAATACCTTAGTACTTAATACCCCGTGCTAAGCCACAAGGATGGTCCTAGGGAGGAGAAAGAAAGAGGAGGGAGGAGGAGGGAGAAGGAGAACAAGGAATGAGCCAGGGAGTGTGTAATCAGGGAGGGAAATGAGCCGGAGAGGGAAGCAGCAGAGGAGGGAGCAAGGAAGAGAGTGAGAGAAGAGGAAGGGAAAAAGGGAAGGAGGAGGCAAGAGAGGGAGGAAGTGAGTCAGGGAAGGTGGGGGGCAAGGAAAATAGACAGGGACAGAGAGAGAAAGAGGATAGACTAGAGCAAGTGATAGTGGGTGGGAGGAAGCGAACCCTCCAGGAGAGGCAGCAATCAAGAGGGGGAGCTTCAGGGGGGGGGGGCAAGCGAACCAGGGAGCAAATGAGTAGGGAAGGAAGTGAACCCAAGAGGTAAATAGTAAGGAAAGGAGGAAAGGCAGAAGCGGGAAGAGAGAGAAGAAGCAAGGGAAGAAGGAGATGAGAGAAAGAAGGTGGGCGGCAGCTGGAATTAGAGGGAGTCACGGTGCCAGGGTAGCAGGCAGCAAGGGTGGGAGGTAGAGAGGGAAGGAGCACGTGAAGAAGGGAGAGAAGGAATAAACAGAAAAGGGAGGAGGGAAGGGATGGAAGAAGGAAGCAAAAGACAGGAAGGGAGAGCCTGAAAAGAATGAGGTGGGGAGTGAGGAGAGAGGGGACAGAGAGAAGAGAGCAAAGGAAGGGAATATAATGGGGGGAGGGGATAATGGGGGGGAGAAGAGGATGGAATGGTCCAGAGGGAGGGAGGGAGATGGGAGGGGTGAGGGGGCAGGAAAAGAGACACAGAAGGAGGGCTGGCGGGAAGAAGGGTAGGAGAAGGGGAGACAGGGAACTAGGGAGGGAAGGAAGGAGGATACAGGAAGGAGATCCAGTTTGTAGTGAATGAGTGCACAAGGCAGGGATGGAAGACTCAAGGGAGGGCTGAGGGAGGGACTGAGAGAAGGCTGGAAAAGGGAAGAGAGTTAAGGAACAAGGGTAGAAATAAAGCAAGGAGGGAAGAGAAGAAAAAGCTGCAAGAAAGGGAGGCAAGTAAGAAGCCAAAAGGGAGGACTGGAATGAGGGAGGGAGGGGGTACAGGAGTAAGGGAGGCAAGAAGCAAGTTAAGGGTAAAGCTGGGGAGGGAGCAAGTCAGGGAGCACGAAAACAAACCCACAGTTCTGAAGCTCTGTAAATTCAGTAAAAGTTGCTACCCCTCCGCTTCTAAACCCCAAGATTTCACACAAGTAGCCTATCCATGGAAATATCACAGTTGAACAGGATCATTTAGCATCTGAGGAAGAGGAAAGACTCAGAGAAATTAGATGGTTTAGGTTTATGAAAGAAAGGCCAGCAGGGCACCTGGGTAGCTCAGTCAGTTACGTGTCTGACTCTTGATTTCAGCTCAGGTCATGATCTTAGGGTCCTGGAATCAAGCCCCACATGAGAGGGAGTCTGCTTCTACAGTCACCCTCTTTCTCTGCCCCTCCCTCTATATTCTCTCCCCCTAAAGTGAATGGATAAATCTTCAAAGAAAGAAAAGAAAAGCTACTTGCTTTTATAATGCTACTTCAAAAATACCATTTAACCCAGACTCACTACCATCTGTAGCAGGCCATGCTCCCTTAAATGTCTCCGGCACTGAGGTTTGGAACTGCTTTCTTATCTACGCAGTTCAAGACTACGCAGTGGAAACTAGGTGGAGATGACGTTGGTAGAAGAAGAAAAGAGGGCAGGGTAGGCAGAGAATTATGGATCAGAAGGAAGTACTTAACTAAGCACATGCCCAAATACACACATCTTCAAAGAAGAAGTGAAAGAACCCTGTGGACACCAGGAAACAAACATACCACCCTTGCCACCCAACACCAGCATCCCTCTGGGGAAGACCAACCAAAAAAAGGTAGGAGATATTATTTGTGTGTGTATGTATATAATTATACACACACACACACACACACACACACACAGGTGCACATATATGCAAATGTAAATGCATATATGTGTGCGTGGGTGTATCTACATGTAGATGATACATACGCATATGCCTACATATATTCCCATTTATGTATACAAATACATACATATATATCGGACATGGCTAGAAACTTGATTATTTTTCTCTAGGCTCTATGAACTCAGGCTCACCTCAAATTTTGCTGCAATCAGAAATGCCGTGGAACCAAGGAGCTGTAGCTTGTCCCTCTTGCATACTACCTCCATAAGGTAGTGATCCACCAGTTTCACTGCCAAGTACAGGGTCTCATGACTCATCTCAAAGGTCATCTGGAGGAAGACGCAAACAGGAATCTGCCATATGGCCCCACCCCAAGGTCACAACCAGTAGATCTAAACTATCTTGTCTGTGGCATTGAGGACAGTGGAACTACCAGAACTGGCCAGCTGAGACTCAGCTACAAATGTGGGAAGTGCTTCAGCTAGGTGCCTAGCTAGACCTCCTGTGCCTCTAAGAACCCCAGCATTATCCATCCCTACACATTTAGGTAGATGACCAGTCCTATAAATTAGAGAGAGATGCTCTGCCTTCTCTAGGAGCACCTTGAATGAACACACCCTCTCTCCTTGATCTCCGATACTTAGATTCTTGCTTTCCCCATCTGCTACTACATTATACAGTGAACTCCCCCAAAGAGATCATGTTCTTTACCTCTAAAATACAAAGACTCATTTATTAGTTTATTCATTCAGTAGTGCCTCTTCCTAATTAGATATGTCATTAGAATATATGGATTGGAAGAAAGTACCAATAGCACCATTTGGAAGTGAGCTGAGTGATTGGAGAAGCCAGAAAGAGATTAAAGCATTAGTAGTATAATCCTCCTTCCTTTTTTTTCTCTTGTCTGTCCTTGCCTTGCCTTTACCAACTCCAAGAAATTACCTCCTAGAACTGTAGACCCAGTGTTAGTTCCAGCCCACACAGCATCTTTGAGCAAATTAGAGAAAAAAAGTGACATCTTTGGGAGAATGCAGCCCTGCAGGCACACATCTTATCAAGCAAATGATACCTTTATATGAATTAGCAAACGGTCCCTCTGCCTCAAGGCAGAGCAGCTCCACAGCTAAAACGTACAGCTTGACAAATGGTATGAGCTGGATTCCATCGCCCACTTTTGTCTTCCCTAGTAACCCTGTGTAGGCACAATCTACACTACACACAGGGCTCCTCCCAGTCATCAGTGATGCTTCTTCCTCTCAACCCCTTAGGTTCTTAGATTCAAGAACAATAAAATCTATACTTATCCAACATCTCAACCAATGCAGGAATCTTCTCTTTAATGTCTCACCAAATAACTGTTCAGTTTCTGCTATAGGATCTCCAAATATAGCCTGATCTCTCTTTGAATGGTTTTAATGGAAAATTCTTCCTTATACTGAGTAGAAATCACCATCCTAGTAAAATTTCCTTACTTCATTGGGCCTCCTTTTATGTAGGCTACTCTTATTGACTGAAGCCTAGATGTCCAAAAAGTCGGCCAATAAGAAGCACTGGGGAACTAGATGATTATCAGAAGATGGCTGAATACATCAGTTCAGCATTACATTCAGTTCAGATGCATTACATTTCTGAGTAACAGAAATACTAAGAAGCTGTTCTTATTGTTCCTGGGATATGGCCTTGGATCTTCTCAGAAATCCGTCCTTACCAGCTTCCTATTGCAATGTAAAAAAGTATCACACACTTAGTGACTTAAAGCAACATAAATTCAATTATCTCACAAATCTCAAAGTCAAAAGTGCAAAATGGAACTCACTGGGCTAAAAAAAAAAAAAAGGTGTTAAAAGGACTGGGTTTCTTTCTAGAGGTTCTAGTAAAAAAAACCAAACCCTTCTTCTAACTTCTGTGAGCTGCCCATATTCCTTGGTTTGTGGTCCCTTCCATCCTCAAGGCCAGCAGTCTTTCTCACACTGCATTACTCACTGCCTCCCTCTTCCACACGTAAGAACCCTTGTGATTACACTGAGTCCATTTGGATAATCCAGGATAATCACTGTATCTTAAATTTGGCTGATTATAATCACAATTCCATATTCTATTTTAATTTCCCTTTGCCACATAAAGTAACATATTCATAGATTCTGGGGATTAGGATATGAACATTTTATTCTGCCTACCACATTTTCCAAAGGAATGTCGTAAGAGATGGAGAGAGTTCATGAAGATTAAGGGTAATGACTACCACTTTAAGTATCAAGAAACTGAGGTCAAGTAATTACCAAAAAAAAAAAAAAAAAGACAGTAAGAATGAAAAGTAGCAGTTCTCTGAGGATGATACCTCTGTGAGTAAATGACAAAGCCAATGCCTACATAGCCTCTTTCCAGTACCTCTCATAAGCACTTGGCCACCCATGTAACACATTGTTATGAAATGGTTAACATGTAAAGTATGGGCAATATCTGAATGAATGGTTGAAATTTGGAGTCAACAAATATTTGAATCAGCAGCAGCGTCAGTGATAGCAATCCTCCTTCTTTGAATGTAGGACAGTACTCTTCTAACATAATTCTACCACTCGGGACTACGCAGAGCAAGTCTAATTGTCTTGTGACAGCCCTTCAGCTACTGAAGACAGTTACCATATCTCCTATAAATTTCCATCCTAGACCAAATAACTTGACTTCCTTTAACTATTCTTCACATGATATGGTTTTCTGTCACCTCAGCATCAGGCTCCAAATGAGGAGACTGACTTTGTTCCAGTTAGAGAAAAGTAGTAGTGCTCTAGATAATTCAAGAAGCTACAACAAACAAAGAAGCCTTTCAACACTGTAGCAATGGTTTCTCCCTCACAACCACCCTTGGCTAGCACACCCTTCTAATTCTTCATAAACGATTATGCTCCTTACCTGGGGATGGGTAAGAAGGAACAAAAGGGAATAAATAAGTAAATAACTATAGAAAATATAAAGAGTACTCTTGGTCTCAAAGGAGGAGACAAGTTTGACAAAATTTATCTCAAATTCCAAAACTCAAAAACCATCTCCTGCAAAGATGAATAAATAGAGAAAATCACCCATTTATATGAAAAAGAACAAGTAATTTTTCAAGAAGCAATGTTCTGAGAAACCAGAGCAAGTGTCCACTTGTGAAACCTTTCCACTTCAAAGAACTGAAATAAACTTTAAAAAGTACACTCTTAACAAGATCTGAGAGGTCACTGTATGAAAAGAGAACAGATCCAGAAAGACTGGTTTCTGATGAGAAAGCAATTACTTAATTAAAAATGTACTAGCGGAAGTGAATAGTACATTCGGTTATGACAAAAGTCAAATCAATAATTCCAAAGGCTTTAAAAAATTCTCCCAGAACTGAGAGGTAAGAGAGAGTTGAAGATAATAAATGAAAACCTGAGACCCAAGAACAGATTCTGGAGATATATACACACACATGCACATACACACACACTCGGAATGAGATAAGAGGCTGAAGAGAAATAAATAATAAAAATTTCTCTGAGCCAGTCTCTCCTCTAGCCATCCAAGATGCCAAAAGGAAAGAAGGCTGGGGAGAAGAAGGTAGCCCCAGCCCCTGCTATTGTGAAGAAGCAGGAGGCCAAGGTGGTGGTCAATCCCCCATTTTAGAAAAGGTCCAAGAATTCTGGCATTGGACAGGACATCCAGCCCAAAAGGGACCTCACCCACTTTGTCAAATGGCCTGCTGCATCAGGCTGCAGCAGCAAAAGGCTATCCACTATAAATGTATAAAAGTGCCTCCTGTGATTAAGGAGTTCACCCAGGCCTTGGACCACCAAAGAGCTACAAAACTGCTTAAACTGGCCCACAAATATGGACCAGAGACCAAGCAAGAGAAGAAGCAGGGACTGTTGGCCCAGACTGAAGAGAAAGCTACTGGCAAAGAGGATGTCCCCACTAAGAAGCTGCCTGTCCTTCTAGTTGGGGTTAATACTATCACTACCTGGTGGAAAACAGGAAGGTTCAGCTAGTAGTGATTGCACAAGATGTGGATCTCATTAAGCTGGTTGTCTTCATGCCTTCCCTGTGTCGTAAGATGGGGGTTCCCTACTGCATTATCAAGGGGAAGGCCAGGCTGAGGTGTCTGGTCTGCAGGAAGACCTACACCACTGCCGTCTTCACACAGGCTAACTCAGAAGACAAAGCAGCTCTGGCTAAGCTGGTGGAAGCTATTAGGACCAATTACAACGACAGGTAGGATGAGATCCACCGTTACTGAAGAGGTAATGTCTTGGATCTAAAGTTGGTGGTTTGTTTCATTCTTTTACATATAGCTGTCCAGTTTTCCCAGCACCATTTATTGAAGAGATTGTCTTTTTTCCTGTTTTGTAGAAGATTATTTGCCCATAGAGTTGAGGGCCCATATCTGGGCTCTCTACTCTGTTCCACTGGTCTATGTGTCTGTTTTTATGCCAGTACCATGCTGTCTTGGTGATCACAGCTTTGTAGTAAAGCTTGAAATCAGGTAACGTGATGCCCCCAGTTTTATTTTTGTTTTTCAATATTTCCTTAGCGATTTGGGGTCTCTTCTGATTCCACACAAATTTTAGGATTATTTGCTCCAGCTCTTTGAAAAATACCGGTGGAATTTTGATTGGAATGGCATTAAAAGTATAGATTGCTCTAGGAAGTACAGACATTTTAACAATGTTTATTCTTCTGATCCAAGAGCATGGAATGGTCTTGACCATTCTCTTACACCATACACAAAGATAAACTCAAAATGGATAAAAGACCTCAACGTGAGACAGGAATCCATCAGAATCCTAGAGGAGAACATAGGCAGTAATCTCTTCATTATCAGCCACAGCAACTTCTTTCAAGATATGTCTCCAAAGGCAAAGGAAACAAAAGCGAAGATGAACTTTTGGGACTTCATCAAGATCAAAAGCTTCTGCACAGCCAAGGAAACAGTCAACAAAACAAAGAGGCAACCCACGGAATGGGAGAAGATATTTGCAAATGACAGTACAGACAAAAGGTTGATATCCAGGATCTATAAAGAACTCCACAAACTCAACACACACAAAACAGACAATCATATCAAAAAATGGGCAGAAGATATGAACAGACACTTCTCCAACAAAGACATACAAATGGCTATCAGACACATGAAAAAATGTTCATCATCACTAGCCCTCAGGGAGATTCAAATTAAAATCACATTGAGATACTACCTTACACCAGTTACAATGGCCAAAATTAGCAAGACAGGAAACAACATGTGTTAGAGAGGATATGGATAAAGGGGAACCCTCTTACACTGTTGGTGGGAATGCAAGTTGGTGCAGCCACTTTGAAGAACAGTGTGGAGATTCCTTAAGAATTTAAAAATAGAGGGCGCCTGGGTGGCTCAGTGGGTTAAAGCTTCTGCCTTCGGCTCAGGTCATGGTCCCAGGGTCCTGGGATCGAGCTCCACATCAGGGTCCTGCTCAGCGGAGAGCCTGCTTCCCCCTCTCTCTGCCTGTCTCTTTGCCTATTCGTGATCTCTCTCGCTCTGTCAAGTGAATAAATAAAATCTTTAAAAAGAAAAAAAGAAATTAAAAATAGACCTTCTCTATGACCCTGCAATTGCACTACTGGGTATTTACCCCAAAGATACAGATGTAGTGAAAAGAAGGGCCATCTGTACCCCAATGTTTATAGCAGCAATGGCCACAGTCGCCAAACTGTGAAAGAACCAAGATGCCCTTCAACAGACGAATGGATAAGGAAGATGTGGTCCATATATACTATGGAGTATTATGCCTCCATCAGAAAGGATGAATACCAACTTTTGTAGCAACATGGACAGGACTGGAAGAGATTATGCTGAGTGAAATGAGCCAAGCAGAGAGAGTCAATTATCACATGGCTTCACTTATTTGTGGAGCATAACAAATAGCATGGAGGACAAGGGGAGATGGAGAGGAGAAGGGAGTTGAGGGAAATTGGAAGGGGAGGTGAACCATGAGAGACTATGGACTCTGAAAAACAATCTGAGGGCTTTGAAGGGGCGGGGAGTGGGAGGTTGGGGGAACCAGGTAGTGGGTATTGGAGAGGGCACGGATTGCATGGAGCACTGGGTGTGATGCAAAAAACAATGAATACTGTTACGCTGAAAATAAATAACAACTTTAAAATAAAATAAAATAAAGTTGGTGGTTTGCATTGCCAAGTTGGAAAAAGCAAAGGTTAAAGATCTGGCCTCCAAACTGGGCTAAGTGTATGCTGTTGAATTTTGTGAACATGAAAGTAATACAAAGTTATCTTTCAAAAAAATTTTCTCTGAGCCAAAGCAAGATTGAATCTTCAGACTGAAAGGACTCGTGATATACAGGAAAAAATTAAGGAAAACATATCTATGTCAAAAACAATTATTGTAGGGAAGGTAGTGTATTAAATAGAAATAATACAGATCTAAAGATCTGTTATCTTGACTAAAAATAGAAGCAGAAATAAACTAAAAGTGTGTGAACTATCTCATCGTACTTGAGAGGCAATTAAAAGAACAGGTTCACTAGAGAAGCTGATTAAATAATGGGCTATATCCATATAATAGAATATTATGCAACACTTTAAAAAATAAGGTAGACCTATAATCATATGGAAAGATTACTAAGACATTCTTGTTTTTTTTAAAGATTTTATTTATTTATTTGAGAGAAGAGAGAGAGAGTGAGAGAGCGCACAAGTAGGGGGAGCAGCAGGCAGAGGGAGAACCAGACGCTCAACCAACTGAGCCACCCAGGTGCCCTACTAAGACATTCTTAAAACCACAAAATGCAGAGCAATGTGTATAGCATGACCTATTAATATAACAAAATATCATAAAACCACATTCATTAAAAAACTGCACTTTTATATGTATATATGCCTATATGTGTGTACAATCATGCATTACTCATAAAATTTAGGATTTTTGAAGAAAGGATAGTCAAAATTTAATAAAAGTGATAATATACCCATAAGAGGATCCGGAAGGATACACACACTAAATTATTTATAGTTGTTACCTCTGAGGAATAAGAAGAAAATAGTTGATTTTATTCATATACATATACACAAATCTGTATGAATACATACACACATATTATAAGCATATATTAATTTATAGTTAAAAAATTGTATGGGGCAGAGGGTTTAAGGTAAGACAGAGGGGGTGAAGAAATGCCAGGAGAAATTAACTAAACAATGATTGTGGATGGTTACCACATTGATCTTAGACTTTGATAAGTTAAGCAGAAAAATAAATTACCATATAAATTATATAATAATTATTAAGTCAAAAATTAATTGATAGAATGATCTTTGTATTCTATAGAGAATACCTATTTTCTACAAACATCAGTGAATCATTTATAAAAATCCATTATGTCTGAAGCCATGAAGAAAATCTCATTAACTTAAGAAAAATAGAAATTATCATTCAGGTCACATTCTCAAGACGCAGTATGATAAATCTGGAAATTGGCAACAAAAGGATAAACCAAACAAAGTAAAGAAAAGCATTTTTAAAAAATGGTAAGCACTATTCTTAAAGAAAAAACAAAATGAAGAAATAAAAATTGCAAACACAGATTACTGAGGAAAAAAACAAGATAGCTACAACACTATCAAAATTAATGAGATGTACTCAGAAATATTACTTAGAAGAAAATATGTACTTTAAAGCTTTTATTATGAAGTCATAAATAATTAAATTAGACTAAGCATGCATTTTAAGAAACTAGGGAAAACAACAAAATAAACTTTAATAAACTAAGAGTAAAATAACAAATATGAAAGCAGATGTCAATAAATATTTTAAAACGGAAAAGTTATATGAATATATCCATGAGCTGGTTCTTTGCCCAGAAAACTGAACGAAACCTTTGCAAGGAACATTGAAGACAGCATGCACATGTATGCAAACACATGGAAGCAAGTTAACACAACACACACATTTTAAATGAAAAAAGAAATAATTACAAAGAATTATAAAAGAATATCATATACAGTCTGTGACAATAACTGTGAAAACCTACAAACTGGATGATTTTTAAAGACAATATAAACCACAAAACGACTCAAGAAGAATAATAAATCCTTAGTAAGCCAATAATCATCAATGTTATAAAGTTATCTAAGAATGATCACACGAATGGCACAATGCATCAATAAATTCATGGGCCAATTCACCAAGATAAATAATTCCTGTGTTAAACTTAGTACTATAGAAAAATTTTTCTAATTATGTTAGGCTAGAACAGTCCTAGTACCACAACTTAATAAAGACAGCGCCAAAAACTTACAAAGGAATCTTATTTGTGAATACAGAAGCAAAAATTCTAAATAAAGTATAAGCAATCAAATCCAAGAGTCAACTAAATAACCATGACTAGTTCAGCAAAGTAGATGAATACAAAATAAGTACAGAAAATATATTAATTGCTTTCTCAATATATGAATACATTTTAAAATTAAAGATAAAAGGATAACACTCATAACATTAAAAAAAAATTCCTCAATACCCAAGAAAAAATCTTTCAAGTCAGTGAAACCAATATGAAAAAATCTTCTAAAACTTAAAATTAAAAAGAAGACCTGGTAACAAAACAGATATAACTGGTTTGGAAAGCTTGATTTTGTTCAATCTGTGAATTCTCCTTGAATTAATCTCAACAGACTGTTTTTGAAAAACTGACAAAACTTTCTACAGATCACCTGGAAGAATTAACATGTGAGAACCATGAATATTTTGTAAAATAAGTGAAGAGGCAGTAAATGTGTTACAAACCATGATAATAAAAACAGCATACTACTGATATTAGAATAGACAAATGTACTAAAGAATAAAATTGGAAAGACCATAAGCAAACCCAAGTATACATGATTAAAGATTAAGAGGGACAAACTTCCAGTTAAAAAACAATTAAGTCACACAGATGAGAAGTACAGCATAGGGAATACAGTCAATAATATTATAATAATGCTGTATGGTAACAGATGGTAATTAGACTTATTATGGTGAGCATGGAGTAATGTACAGAATTACTGAATCATTATGTTGTACATCTGAAACTAATATAACATTGTAAATCAGCTATACTTAATAATAAAAATATATATCAATTCAAGCCAGTGGATAAAGAAAACAAATAAATGGTATTAGAATTACTGGATAATCACTGGGGGAAGGTGTATAAGTGTTGACACCAAAATCAAAATAAATTCTAGACAAAGATTTAAATGTGAACATGAAACTATGAATGTTCTAGAAAAAAATCAGAGAAATATTTAAATAAATATGACTGGATAAGACTTTTCAAAGCAAGAAACAAATCTTAAAACCATAAAGAAAAAAACTGATGGACCTAACTCCTTAAAATGCCAATGCCACTACATATCAACTTAAAATAACACATTCAAGTTTTTCATTTATCAGATGGCAAAAAATATAACACTCTATCTTGGTAAGATTATGAGAAAATAATTTTTCTTCAGTAAAGTACAATGGGCATATTTCAGAAGAACAGTGCCTATATGTACAAATATTCTAAAGGTGCATTGTATTGATCTAATACTTCTATTCCTAGTAATTTAATACAGAAAAACAACAGTACAATCATGAACAATGGAAGCATATGTATGTTCACTATAGGGTTATTTCTAAGAGTAAAATTTAGAAATAGCCTAAATGTCCATTAATAGGGGGTTAGATAAATAAGGACAGCTAAAGAACAGAATACTATGTAGTCAACATAAATGATATAGAAATACGTTATTTTAACTGGAAAGATCTCACAATTACATGAACATTGTTACATGAGAAAAAAGGCAAGTCATAAAAACACTATAAAAAGGATATAACTAATCTTCAATGTGTATGTTCCTCAAAATACATAAAACAAACAATGACAAGACTGAAAAAATATGTAAATTCACAATTATAATTGAAAATTTCAGTACTCTTCTCAGCAACAGAATTAGTACACAGATAAACAGCAAGGGTAATGAAGAAACTGACATTAACCAATGGATCCAACTGACATTTATAGAACACTCCATCCCACAGCAACGAAACACATATTTTCTCAAGTGCACCTGGAAAATTCACCAAGACAGACCATATCCTGAGTGATAACCCTTTAAACTTTTTAAAGAATTAAAATCATAGTGTTTTCTTTGACCACAATAGAATTAAACTAGAAATCGATAACAGAAAAATAATAGCAAAAACTCCAAACACTTGGATAGCAAATGACAAACTTAACAGTCCAGGGATCAAAGAGGATGTCTCCCAAAATTTGTGGCTTGCAGCTAAAGCAATGCTTAGGGAGAAATGTATAGCATTAAATGCTTCTATTAAAGAAAAGAAAGGTCTTAAATCAATAACCTAAGCATCCACCTTAAGCTGAGTGAAATAAGTCAAGCAGAGAGAGTCAATTATCATATGGTTTCACTTATTTGTGGAGCATAAGAAATAACATGGAGAACATGGGGAGATGGAGAGGAGAAGGGAGTTGAGGGAAACTGGAGGGGGAGATGAACCACGAGAGACTATGGACTCTGAAAAACAATCTGAGGGTATTGAAGGGACGGGGGTGTGGGAAGGTGGGTGAGCCTGGTGGTGCGTATTATGGAGGGCACGTATTGCATGGAGCACTGGGTGTGGTGCATAAACAATGAATTCTGGTATATTGAAAAGAAATTTAAAAAATAAAATTTTTTTTAAAAAACTAGAAGAAGAACAAATTAAACCCAAAGCAAAAGGAAACTATAAAAAATTGGAGCAGATACCAATAAAACTAAAAACAAAAAAAACAGTAAGAAAATGAATGAAATGAAAACCTGGTTCTTTGAGAAGATCAAGAAAATTGAGAAACTTCTAGCAAGATTGATAAACAAAAAGAAGACACAAATACCAAATATCAGGAATGAAAGTGGGGAATACAGGAAGAACTCTATGCACATAAATTGGACTTAGATGAAGTAGACCATTTCTTTGAAAACCACAAACCACAAATCAAAAGTCACCTGAAACGAAATAGGTAACTTGAATATCTTATAATAACCATTAAAGAAATTATATTCTTAGTTAAAATTCTTCAGGAAAAAGAAACTTCAGGCCCAAATAACTTCACTCGTGAATTCTACAGAACATTTAAAGAATAAATAACATTAATTCCACGCATCTCTTCCAGAAAACAGAAGAGAGGGATACTCTCAAATTATTTTTTAAAGTGAGTACAATTCTCATAACAAAACCAAAGACAGTACAAAAAAAAAAATAGTACAGGGGCACCTGGGTGGCTCAGTGGGTTAAAGCCTCTGCCTTCGACTCAGGTCATGATCTCAGAGTCCTGGGATCAAGCCTCGCATCGGGCTCTCTGCTCAGCAGGGAGCCTGCTTCCCCTCACTCCCGCCTGCCATTCTGCCTAATGATCTCTGTCAAAAAAATAAAATAAAATCTTAAAAAAAAGAAAAAAAAAATACTACAGAGAAACATCCATCATAAACACAAATACAAAAATCCTCAACAAAATACTAGCAAATAAAATCCAACAATACATAAAAAGAATAATACACCAGGACCAAGTGGGGCTTATCCCCAAAATGGGGCTACTTCAATATTTGAAAATCAATCCATGTAATCTGTCCTATTAATAGTCTAAAACAAATAAGATTGTATCAACAGACGTGGGAGGAAAAAAGCATTTGACAAAATTCAACATCCATTCATGATAAACATGGAATGGATAGTAAATTTCTCAACCTGATCTAGGGTGTCTACAAAAACAATACAGTTAAGATCATAGGAATTTTGTATGATAGGAATTTCCATATGATACTCTCAATAGATGCTGAAAAAGCATTTGACAAAGTACAACATCCCTTCCTGATCAAAACTCTTCAAAGTGTAGGGATAGAGGGCACATACCTCAATATCATCAAAGCCATCTATGAAAAACCCACCGCAAATATCATTCTCAATGGAGAAAAACTGAAAGCTTTTCCGCTAAGGTCAGGAACACGGCAGGGATGTCCATTATCACCACTGCTATTCAACATCGTACTAGAGGTCCTAGCCTCAGCAATCAGACAACAAAAGGAAATTAAAGGCATCCAAATCGGCAAAGAAGAAGTCAAATTATCACTCTTCGCAGATGATATGATACTATATGTGGAAAACCCAAAAGACTCCACTCCAAAACTGCTAGAACTTATACAGGAATTCAGTAAAGTGTCAGGATATAAAATCAATGCACAGAAATCAGTTGCATTTCTCTACACCAACAGCAAGACAGAAGAAAGAGATATTAAGGAGTCAATCCCATTTACAATTGCATCCAAAACCATAAGATACCTAGGAATAAACCTAACCAAAGAGACACAGAATCTATACTCAGAAAACTATAAAGTACTCATGAAAGAAATTGAGGAAGACACAAAGAAATGGAAAAATGTTCCATGCTCCTGGATTGGAAGAATAAATATTGTGAAAATGTCTATGCTACCTAAAGCAATCTACACATTTAATGCAATTCCTATCAAAGTACCATCCATCTTTTTCAAAGAAATGGAACAAATAATTCTAAAATTTATATGGAACCAGAAAAAAGACCTCGAATAGCCAAAGGGATATTGAAAAAGAAAGCCAACGTTGGTGGCATCACAATTCCGGACTTCAAGCTCTATTACAAAGCTGTCATCATCAAGACAGCATGGTACTGGCACAAAAACAGACACATAGATCAATGGAACAGAATAGAGAGCCCAGAAATAGACCCTCAAATCTATGGTCATCTAATCTTCGACAAAGCAGGAAAGAATGTCCAATGGAAAAAAAGACAGCCTTTTCAATAAATGGTGCTGGGAAAATTGGACAGCCACATGCAGAAAAATGAAATTGGACCATTTCCTTACACCACACACACAAAAATAGACTCAAAAAATGGATGAAGGACCTCAATGTACGAAAGGAATCCATCAAAATCCTTGAGGAGAACACGGGCAGCAACCTCTTCGACCTCTGCCGCAGCAACATCTTCCTAGGAACAACGCAAAAGGCAAGGGAAGCAAGGGAAAAAAAAATGAACTACTGGGATTTCATCAAGATCAAAAGCTTTTGCACAGCAAAGGAAACAGTTAACAAAATCAAAAGACAACTGACAGAATGGGAGAAGATATTTGCAAACGACATATCAGATAAAGGACTAGTGTCCAGAATCTATAAAGAACTTAGCAAACTCAACATCCAAAGAACAAATAATCCAATCAAGAAATGGGCAGAGGACATGAACAGACATTTCTGCAAAGAGGACATCCAGATGGCCAACAGACACATGAAAAAGTGCTCCATATCACTCGGCATCAGGGAAATACAAATCAAAACCACAATGAGATATCACCTCACACCAGTCAGAATGGCTAAAATCAACAAGTCAGGAAATGACAGATGCTGGCGAGGATGCGGAGAAAGGGGAACCCTCCTACACTGTTGGTGGGAATGCAAGCTGGTGCAGCCACTCTGGAAAACAGCATGGAGGTTCCTCAAAATGTTGAAAATAGAACTGCCCTATGACCCAGCAATTGCACTATTGGGTATTTACCCTAAAGATACAAATGTAGTGATCCAAAGGGACACATGCACCCGAATGTTTATAGCAGCAATGTCCACAATAGCCAAACTATGGAAAGAACCTAGATGTCCATCAACAGATGAATGGATCAAGAAGATGTGGTATATATACACAATGGAATACTATGCAGCCATCAAAAGAAATGAAATCTTGCCATTTGCAACAACATGGATGGAACTAGAGCGTATCATGCTTAGCGAAATAAGTCAAGCAGAGAAAGACAACTATCATATGATCTCCCTGATATGAGGAAGTGGTGATGCAACATGGAGGCTTAAGTGGGTAGAAGAAGAATAAATGAAACAAGATGGGATTGGGAGGGAGACAAACCATAAGTGACTCTTAATCTCACAAAACAAACTGAGGGTTGCCGGGGGGAGGGGGTTTGGCAGAAGGGGGTGGGATTATGGACATTGGGGAGGGTATGTGATTTGGTGTGTGCTGTGAGTGTGTAAACCTGGTGATTCACAGACCTGTACCCCTGGGGATAAAAATATATGTTTATAAAAAAAATAAAAAATTTAAAAAAAAAAAAAAAAAGATCATAGGAATTTTGAAAGACTAAGAGCTTTCTTCCTAAGATCAGGAACAAGGCAAGGTGGTCTACTCTCACTGTTGCTATTCAACATCATAAAAGAAGTCCTACACAGTGCAATGAAACAAACACAAAAATGAAATTAAAATCATGCATATTGGAAAGAAAGAAATAACACTGTCCCCATTGCAAACGGCATATTTGTCTATGTAGCTAATCTCAAGAAACCTATAAAAACAAAAGCACTCCTAAGAATTAATAAGTCAATACATAAATATAAGTATTTCATACAGTAATATACAAATGGAAAACTACACTTTTAAAAATATCATTTACAATACTACATCTGAAACTAATGATGTATTATATGTTGGCTAACTGAATTTAAACTAAAAAAATATCATTTACAGTAGGTCCAAGAAAATAAAATATTTTGGTAGATATCGAGCAAAACATGTACAGGATCTACATGGTAAAAAGACAGAAATTGGGACGCCTGGGTGGCTCAGTTGGTTAAGCAGCTGCCTTCGGCTCAGGCCATGATCCCAGGTTCCTTGCTCCACAGGGAGCCTGCTTCTCTCTCCGACTCTGCCTGCTTGTGCGTGCTCTCTCTCTCTCTCTCTGACAAATGAATAAATAAATAAAATCTTTTAAAAATTTAAATAAATTAAAAATAAAAAGACAGAAATCAAAGAACGCCAAAATAAATGGACATACCACATTCATTGGTATGGAAGTTTCAACATGGAAAAATGTTAATTCTTTTCAAATTCACCCATAAGTGTGTGTTAATGGTCCCCAAGACCACCCCAAGGTAAAGCAATTCCTAGTCACAGGACTCAGCATATAGTCATACTCATGGATATGATTTATTATAACAAAAGATAGAAAGCAAAAATCAAGTAAATGAGAACATCAGCAAAACTTGCCAAAAACCAGACACAAGCTTTCAAGAGTCTTACCCCAATTGAGTCAGCTGCTCGGGATGTACTTAATTCCTCCAGGAATGAAATGTGACAATACACATAAAGTGCCATCTACAGGGAAACTCAGTGCCTATGATTTTATCGGGAGCTGGTCATGTAAACACTCTCTGCCTTGCATGTACCAAACTTTCAGACTCACAAAAGGAAAGCAAGAGTTCAGAATAAACCACATTGTTTATACAAAGAGTTTAGGCACAGTTAGCATTAAGGGACGGTTTTATAGAAGTGTAGGGAAATGTTTACCAGACAACTTCTCAGATGCCCAGACAAAGGTGAACTTTGCAAATAGGACTTTTTTTTAAGATTTTATTTATTTATTTGACAGACAGAGGTCACAAGTAGGCAGAGAGGCAGGCAGAGAGAGGCGGGGAAGCAGGCTCCTCGCTGAGCAGAGAGCCTGATGCGGGGCTCGATCCCAGGACCCTGGGATCATGACCTGAGCCAAAGGCAGAGGCTTAACCCACTGAGCCATCCAGGCACCCCGCAAATAGGACTTTCTAAGGATAGCAGTATTTGGCCTATTAACTATTTTCTGCACAAGATGTAACTCAATTCCAATCAAATTCTCAGCAGGACTTTTTTGTAGATATAAACAAACTTTCTATAATTTATATAGAAAAGCAAAGGAACTAGAAAACTAAAACAATTTTGAGAAAGAAAAAGAACAGAGGTGGAAGGATCACACTACCTAGTTTTAAGACTTACTATAAAACTACAGGAATAAAGACAGTGTGATATTGGCAAAGTGACAGACACAGATCAATAAAGGAGAATATAGAAATAAGTATAGAAATAGAGCCACACATATAAGGTCAACTGATTTTTGGCAAAGGTGCAAAAGCGATTTAGTGGGAAAAAAGTATATTTTCCCACAAATGGTGTTAGAACAACTGGACATCCATATGCAAAAAAAAATGAACTTTGACCTCAAAAACCTCCTACAACACAAAAACTAACTCAAAATGGATTACAGATTTAATGTTAAAACTATAAAACTTTTAGATAACATATGAGAAAATATTCATGATTTAGGTTTAGGCAGAAAATTCTTAAAAAGCACAATCCATAACAGAAAACACTGAAAACTAGACTATCAAAATTAAAAAAAAAAAAAAAACTTTTGCTCTGTGAAAAACCCAAATAAGAGAATAAAAAGGTTACAGACTGGTAGGATATATTTGTAAATCACATATCCAACACAGGGTTTATATTCAGAATATGTAAAGAACTCTCAATAACTTGACACAAAGAAAATATACTATATGTTGCCTAATTGAACATAATTTTAAAAAAGGAAAAGAAACTAACCCATTTAAGAAATGGGCAAGACTTAAAACACTTCACCAAAGAGGATAGATGGATGACAAGCAAGTATGATGTTCAACATTATTAGCCCTCGAGGAAATGCAAATTAAAACTATGGCGAGACTCCTCTACCCAGCTATTAGATGGCTTAAATTAAAAAATTCTAATATCAGGGCATCTTGGGTCATTCAGTGGGTTAAGCCTCTGCCTTTGGCTCAGGTCATGATCTCAGGGTCCTGGCATCAAGCCCCGCACCAGGCTCTCTGCTAAGCAGGGAGCCTGCTTCCCACCCCTCTCTGTCTACTTGTGATCTCTGTCTGTCAAATAAATAAATAAAATCTTTAAAAAATATACCAATACCAAGTGCTGACAAGGATACACAGCAACCAGAACTCTTATGTCCTACAGGTGGATCTCAAGGGAATTATGGTGAAGGATAAAAGTCAATCTAAAAAGGTTATGTACTGTATGATTCCATTTATATACCATTTGTGAAATTACAAAGTTATAGATGTGAAAACAAATTAGGAGTTCCCAGGGACAGGAAGGTAAGGGGAGGAAGATGGCTGTTGCTATAAAAGGATAACATGAGGGATCTTTGTGGTAATGGAACAGTTCTGTGTCTCAACTGTGGTAGCAGTGCTTACAAAATTTTCATGTTTGATAGAACTATACAGACTAAACACACACAACAAATAAATGCATGTAAAACTGATGAAATTTAAGGCCTGTGAGCCTTAATCATGACACTATATTATAGTTACGTGAAATGTTACCATCAGGACAAAGTAGGTGAAATGTACACAGGACTTCCCTATACTGATTTTTGCAAATTATTGTGACTCTTATTTCAAAACAAATGTTAAAATTTCATAGAACTATATACCAAAAAGTCCATTTTTATTTAAAATATAAAAATTAAAGTTATAAAAACACTATACATGTTTTCTAGTACTGTGATTCTCTATCAAAAGGTGTACATTGACATCACTTGTGGAGGGGTGCCTATGTAACTCAGTCAGTTGGGCATCTGTCTTTGGCTTGGGTCATGATCCCAGGGTCCTGCTCAGCAGGCTCCCTGCTCAGTGGAGAACCTGTTTCTACCTCATCTGTCACTCCCCCTGCTTGTGCTCTCTCTGACAAATAAACAAAATCTTTTTAAAAAATCACTTGTGGAGCTTTATAAAAATATATGTGCCCTGAAGACATGAACAGACATTTCTGCAAAGACATCCAAATGGCCAACAGACACATGAAAAGTGCTCACACTCAGCATCAGGGAAATACAAATCAAAACCACAGTAAGATACCACCTCACACCAGTCAGAAGGGCTAAAATTAACAAGTCAGGAAATGACAGATGCTGGCGAGGATGCGGAGAAAGGGGAACCTTCCTACACAGTTGGTGGGAATGCAAGTTGGTACAGCCACTCTGGAAAACAGCATGGAGGTTCCTCAAAAAGTTGAAAATAGAGCTACCCTATGATCCAGCAATCCCACTGCTGGGTATTTACCTTAAAGATACAAATGTAGTGATCCAATGGGGCACATTCACCCGAATGTTTATAGCAGCAATGTCCACAATAGCCAAACTATGGAAAGAACCTAGATGTCTATCAACAGATGAATGGATAAAGATGTGTTTTATATATACAATGGAGTACTATGCAACCATTGAAAAACCCCAAATCTTGCCATTTGCAATGACATGGATGGAACTAGATGGTATTATGCTAAGCGAAATAAGTCAATCAGAGAAAGACAATTATCATATGGTCTCTCTGATATGAGGAATTTGAGAGGCAGGGCAGGGGTCATGGGGGGAAGGAAGAGAAAAATGAAACAAGATGGGACCAGGGAGGGAGACAAACCATAAGAGACTTTCAGTCTCAGGAAACAAAATGAGGGTTGCTAGACGGAGTTGGGGGAGGGATAGGGTGGCTAGGTGATGAATATTGGGGATGGTATGTGCTATGGTGAGTGTTGGGAATTGTGTAAGACTGATGATTCATAGACCTATACCCCTGAAGCAAATAATTCATTATATGTTAATAATTTTAAAAAATATTATGTGCCCCTTCACCCAAAAAATACAAAAACACTAATTCAAAGGGATACACACACCCTTATGTTTATTGCAGCATTACTTACAATAGCCAAACTATGGAAGCAATGCAAGTGTCCATCAATAGATGAGTGGATAAAGAAGATGTGGTATGTATACACACTGAAATATTATACAGCCATGAAAAAGAATGAAATCTTGCCATTTGCAATAACATGGATGGAGCCAGAAAATATGATGCTAAGTGAAGTAAGTCCATCCAAAAAAGACAAATACCATATGATCTAGTTCATATGTGGAATTCAAGAAACAAAACAGAAGAGTAAAGGAAAAAAAGAGAAAGACAAACCAAGAAACAGACTCTTAACTAGAGAAAATAAACTAATGGTTACAAGAGGGGAGGTGAGTTGGGGGCATGGTTGAAATAGGTGATGGGGATTAAAGAGTACACTTATGATGAATAAAATAATATTTAAAAAAAAAACAAAAAATATATGTATATGCCCGCACCACACCCCCACAATTCTGTTTGGATAATATGGGATGGGACCTGGGTATCTGTGATTCTATGATCCATGCACTAGAAGTGTGCCCCTAAAACAGATGACTACCACTTGAAATGGAGGAATAATATACACACAAATATTAACAGTGGTTCTGAGTTGTGGGATCACAGGTAATTATATTACTTTCCTATGACGAATGTGAATTTTTGTGCAATGAAAATAACAACAAAGGCTTTTTAAAAAAAGATTCAGTTCCTCAGGGTTGCTGGGGGTCGGGGGGATAGGATGGCAGAGTGATGGACAATGGTGAGGGTATGTGCTATGGTGAGTGCTGTGAATTTGTGTAAGACTGACAATTCACAGACTTGTACCCATGAAACAAATAATACATTATGTTAATAAATAAATAAAACTAAATTAAATTTTTAAAAAATTCAGTACATCATTCCAGCTAGTAGAGATATTTCATCTGATATCCATTTATTTCCTGTCCCTACTCCTAGTCTCATGCCATGCAATATTTGATGAGTTTATCTTTTCTGTTATCATTTACATCACTAATAAAAATGTTGATTAGAACAAAGTCCACTGGCAATCTTCTAGAAATCTCCTTCTAGCTTAATAATGATCAGCAATCTCTGGGATCAGTTTCACTTACGTAAGATCAACCCAAATTCTACTCTTTTTAAAAAGATTTATTTATTTATTTATTTATTTATTTATTTATTTATTTATTTGAGAGGGACAGGGAAAGAGGGGCAGAGGGAGGAAAGAAAGAGACAATCTCAAGCAGACTCCCCACTGAACATGGAGCCCAGTGCAGGGCTTGATCTCACTACCCTGAGATCATGACCTAATCCAAAACCAAGAGTTGGACACTCAACTGACAGAGCCACCCAGGCACCCCCTCAAATTATGCTCTTATCTACTTCATTATTCTTCATTATTTCCATAAGATGAGAGGCATTTTCATGCTTTACTGATATCCAAATATATCATGTCTACTACATTTTCCTGGTCTTTTACTTCAAAGTGACCCTGAACCACCCCTCTCAAACTCTATAAAGGATATTAGACTATATTACCTTTTCTTCCTAATTATGTAGCTAAGACTCTTCTGGGCATAGCCTATGCCTTATATTTTCTTGCAAATGCCACAGCAAGCCACTCGATTTCATTCATTCAACAAATATTTATTGATACTCCACTATGTGCCAGGTACTATTCTGGACTCTCCTTCCTTCATGTAAAAGGATAACTAAGTACTCATAGCAATATTCCCTCAACATCCAACTCCAGGCAAATAGCTACCTGCCGTGTCTGGTCCTGCCATGTCTGCCACACTGTCCTTCCTATCACCAATCTCACCCAAAACTTGAAAGGCTTTGTCACTAATCCCTATCCAAATCATGAAATAGACTTTGTAAAATTCTGATAATGATTGAACTACTGTACCATCATTGCCTTTTCTAGAAGTAGTGTCTCCTTCCACTGGGTTCTCACAGGATCTTATGTATAACATTCTTATAGTACCTAAGGTATTCTATTTTTTATTGTATTCATATGTCTGCATGTCTTATCTTGCCCCCTAGATCATAAGCTCCCTGAAGGCTCAGCTCTGTAGGCCCAGAAAATTTTTACCATGCTTAGCATCTGGTGATACTGAATGAATAATCAGAAAAGAGCAGCCCCTTAAAGCACCAGTTGTCAGGCTTACCTGCACCTCTACCAGCCAGTCCACAAGAATGGCCCTCATGCAACTGCTGATGTCAGTCTGCCTGCTCATGTATTTTTTAAGTATGAACTTTTCCTGGCAGCAATAAAAAAAGAAATATTAATCCGTAAACTCTCTTTATAGTTCAAAAATTGTAATTTAAGGAAAAAAATACTTGCAACCAATATCTCAGAAAAAGAAATTGTCACAATGTAATTAACTTCTTCAGTTCTAACTCATTATTTTCAGCTGGTATCAGCCAATCAAAGTCTCCTCTTCCAGACAAGTTCTAGTAATGCTTGGGAAATGGATGCACATCATATTCAAGCATCAGGGTAGATATGGAGGAGCCTAGGGGGACTATGGAATATGGATAGGAATATACCTATCAATAAATACCAAAGAGGTTCCACCCCTTCTTTGCAATTTAATCTAAAGTAGAGCAGTGCTTTGCAAACTTTAACACATATACCACCTGGGGATCTTTAAAATTCATATTCTAATTTAGAAGGCCTGGATGAGGCTAGATTTCTGCATTCCTAACAAGATCTCAAGTGAAACTGACACCACTGAGCTAAGGCCCATGCATGTAGTATAACAAAGTTATCTCTTACTTCCTCCAAGCTACGCCAGAAAAAAGTAAAGGATCTGGAGTCAGTTAATCAAATGTTATGTCTGTAGAGAGAAGACAAGATATTCATCCTCGCTCTTATGCATAGCCTGCTAAAATTTTAGTTGTTAGATAATCTTGGTCCCTCTGTTTCATTGAGAGAGAGAAAGAATGAGAGAGAGAAGAAAATTTGCCATCAATGAATTTTAGTGGTCAAGGAAACTGGCTGATTTTAAAGAGGAAGAAAGTGTCACCAGTTTGGAGAGTGATTTCACATATGTCACCAGAAACTTGCATAGAGAAGGGAAAAGATCTTTAAGAGCAGCCACTCAGAAGACGACTACTATTTTTGTGTCTGAGATTGTCTCCTCAACAATTAGAGATGCAGACTTAATGGTCTTCAAGGTCATCAGACTTTTAGCCCATATTCCAGCTCTACCATATACTAGTTGTGTGATTCTGAGCAGTTTCTCCAAACTATAAAAAGGAGATAATAATACCTACCATCATGAAGTTATTGGGAGAATTAAACAAGATAATGTCTATAAACACTTTAGCCCCAATGTCTAACTTATGGTAAGCTACCAGTAGACGTCAGTTGTTGCTGTTATTATTGTAATCATCATTATTACCTCCCCTTTCAACTTGCATTTTGAAGGATGGAATGATGAGGAAATGAGACCTAGAAACTGTTCCACTCCAACAGCCACCTACATACCTCTCTCTCCTTCATGTAACTGAAGATATCCTTGGCATATATGGGGTTGAAAAATGGATCACTGTAGTTATTGTCAATATCCTCCGATGCGGTTATCTGCTTGGAAATCACCAAAAAGATGTTAGAGGGAGAAAGATTCCACAGAAGGCTTAGCACATACACATAAAGCATGCCCTCCTTTCTTCCCAGTGTCATCTTCTGCTAAGTTTCCTCAAGCCCCATATATCCTGGGCCACAACAGAGCACCACCTTGGTCCTTCAATACTCATGCTGCTAAATGACCAAGAAACGTTTAATCCTTCTTGCACATGACTGCTCTGCCCTAGGAACTAGGCATCATTTTTACAGGTAAGCTCAAGACTCTCCAGGAAAAACACTCTTATTTTACTATTCCAACTTGTGTCATATATCTTCTTAGGTCACTTGTTTTGTCCCAATGCTTTGATCTAACCCAATTCATCTTCTTGGTAGCCTTTTCCTCCCTTCTACACTTCTACCCAGTTTGTTTTATCTACAAGAGGGGTATTTCTCCTCCTTTTTGCCAATCTCATTCCTTCATCCTTCCAATTTTCAACTTAAATACCAACTTCCTTGGGAGATGCTTCTGTGGGCTTTACTCATCTTTGACTGGAGTCTACTGTAATGCAGATTGCAATTACTAAGAAAGGTAGTTTACACACACACACACACACACACACACACACAAATATTCCAGATCCTTGTGGGTATTCCTGTAATAAATACTTTCTAATTGTTTGGGTGTATTTTAATTCCAATTGGAAAGTCAAGAGATCCCACAAGGCCAGCCTGATTTACTATAGCCTACTATATACAGATCAATTACTTAGGAAGGCAAAAAAAAATCTCTTTGCTAGCAGCTACCTACAGGACAACAAAGAACACATCATCTAATTTAAGAAGAAAGAGAAAGAATACCTCCTTCTGTGACTTCTTGCCCCAAGATGAAGAAGGCTTATTGAAACTAGATTCACAAGCACTGGATGTGCTTGTGGTATTGAACTTGCCCACACTGGACATGCCTGTTCTGGATTCAGGGGCTATGCTGGACACATGTGAGCTGGTTTCAGCCTGGAGGATCAGGAAATCTTTGAGAGAGTTATCTTCCTTTTGGGTGGTATTCTCTTGCAAGGCCAATGGCTCCTTTAGGGACAACTCCTTCCCAGTGGTGGGTTTCTCATCTAATGCAAATGTTTCCTTGACATGGAATGTCTCATTGAGGGTAGGTTTCTCCTGAAAAGGCTCCTTGAAGATGGTCTCCTTCCCACTGCTGGGCTTCTCCTGCAAGGCCAAGGGCCCCCACGGGGTAGCCTCTTCCTCAACTGTGGGATTCTCTTGCAAGGCCAAGGACTCCCTTGGGATGGTCTCCTCAATGCTGGGCTTCTGAAAAGCCAGTGGTTGCTTAATAAGGGACTCTTCATTGGTGATATTCTCTTGCAAGGCCAAATGCTTCTTCAATAGGAACACCTCCCCCGGAGCAATGGGTTTCTTCTTTAAAGATAACTGCTCCTCAGTGCTTGTTGCCACCTCAGTGGAGACTTCCTCCTTCAGAACTGATGGTTTATTTAAAAGAGATTCCTCTTCAGTAGTGCTTTTCTCCTGCAAGTCCAACAGCTCCTTCAAGGAATCCTCTTTGGTATCAGTCTTCTGCAAACCCAAAGCCTTCCAGAAGAGGGACTCATCTTTGTTGGTAGGTTTAACATGCAATGAAAACGGCTCTGGAGAAAGAAATTCCTCCTCAGTAGTAGGCTTCTCCTCTAAAGTCAATAGTTCCAATTCTTCAGTGGTGGTCTTTTCTGGCAAGGCCAGTGGCTTAGTTGAGAGGGACGCCTCCTGCAGAGTGGTGTGCTTCTCTTTCAAAAGAGATGGATCCTGGAAGAGGAGCTCCTCTTCAGTTACAGACTTTTTATTAAAGGGCAATAGCTTCTTAAAGACTGACTCTTCTTCAGAGGTGGTGTCCTCTGAGACCAGTGGCTTCTTTAAGAGGGACATTCTCCCCTGAGTGATTTGCTTTTTCTTTAAAGATAACGGTGTCTTGGTAAGGATTGTCTCCTCAGTTGAAGACTTCTTCCTAAGTGACACTGGCTCCATAAAGAAAGAATCCTTATCTTTGCTAATCATATTCTGCAAGTCCAACAGTTCTTGGCAGATGGACATCATTATTTGACTGGCACACTTTTTCTTCTTTATAGATAAAGTTTCCTTGGTAGAGACCGCCTCATCTCTGATACCTTTCTTCCTAAAGGGAACTGGTTCTATAAGAAATTCATCTTCACCATCAACATTCTCCTGCAATGCCCCTGGCTTCTTCAAAAGAGCCACCTCCCCCTGCATGGTATGCTTATCTTTGAACACAGGTGATTCCCTGACGAGAGACTCCTCCTCAGTGGTAGACTTATTTTTAAAGGACAAGGGCTCCTTAATGAGTGACTTCTCTCCAGAGGTGATCTGCAATACTAGTGGCATCTTCAAGTAGGACACCTTACCCTGACTGGTACACTTTTTCTTCTTTAAAGATAATGGCTTTACAGTGGGGATTGCCTCCTCAATGGTACGTTTCTTCTTAAAAGCCAAAGTCTCCTTTAAAAGTGACTCCTCCTCAGTTAGAGTCTTTTGCAAGGTCAAGGCCTTCTTCAAGATGGACACCTCCTCTTCCATGCTGTGTTTCTCTTGTAACATGGATGACTCATGGAAAAGGGACTCCTCAGTTGTGTCCTTCTTCTTAGAGGATTGTGGCTCCTTAATGAATGACTTCTCTCCAGATGTAGTCTTTTGCAATACTAATGGCTTCTTCAAGTGATACATCTTCCCCTGAATGGTACACTTCTTTACAGGTAATGACTTCTTGGTGGGATTTGTCTCCTTGGTAGTACATTTCTTCCTAAGGGACATTGGCTCCATAAGAAATTTATCCTTAGTGTCCTCCTCCTGCAATACCTGTGGCTTCTTCAAGAGGACCACCTCCCCACTAGTGGTGTGCTTCTCTTGCAATGCAGATGGTTCCTGGAAGAGAGACTCCTTAGAGTTAGGCTTCTTTTTAAAAGACAATGGCTCTTTAATGAGTTTCTTCTCTCCAGAGATAGTCTTCTGCAATTCTAATGGCTTTTTCAAGTGATCCATCTGCCCTTGAATAGTACACTTCTTCTTTAAAGATAATGGCCTCAAGATGAAGCCTGCCTCCTTGCTGGTAGCTTTCTTATTGAAAGTCAGTGGCTCCTCAATGAGAGACTCCTCTTCAGAAGTGGTCTTCTGCAACACTAGTGGTTTCTTCATGTGGGACACTTTCCCCTGAGTGGTATACTTCTTCTTCTTTAAAGATAACACCTTCTTGATGGAAGTTGCCTCCTCTGTTTTAGGCTTCTTTCTAAAGTTTGTTGGCTCCATAATGAAGGAATTCTCTTCAAAAGTGATGTCCTGCAAAGCCAAGTCCCCCTGATATGTGCTCATCTTCTTTAAGGATAATGTTCCTTTGGTGATGTCTGCCTCCTCAGTCTTAAGCTTCTTCCCAAAAGTCATTGGCTCTACAACAAACTCATCATTGCTGTCAGCCTCCTCCTGTAAGGATGGTGGCCTGTCCATGAGGGGTATCTCCCCCTGATTTGTGGACTTTCTTAAAGAAAATGACCTGAAAAGGCTTGTGTCCTCAGTAATGAGTTCCTCTTTTAAAATCAATGGCTTTTTGAAAAATGATACCTCCTCAGTAGTGGTTGTTTTAGAGATGGTAGATATCTCCAGACTTAGTGGTTTCTCCATAATATTTGGTACCAGGGTAGTAGAAACTACTAGTGGTGAAGGTTCTGGCTTATAACTGTAAAGGAAACAATGTCTGAGTAAGAAGAATGTAGTTCCTAGAATCCCCACCAACCATCTCATTTTGTTGCTATATTTACCAAAGTTATAAAAGGGGAAAGGGCTTCAACCTCAAGGGATAGATTAAAGGGTAAAAATCAAACGGTACCATAGAGAATCAACTAAGTAGCACCCTGTATAGTTTCTATGGCCTAGGTTCTCACACTTTTCTGAAAAATTTCCCCTAAAATCCATGTTGTGCTTTACTATATATGAATTATTTCCTTTATTTATATACAAAGTCTTTATTCTAAAACCACACTGTATGAGTTATTTGCTATTATATCAGTCTCCCTCAGTAGCTACATTTATTTATTTTTTTATTTTTTAAAGATTTTATTTATTTATCAGAGAGAGAGAGGGGGAGAGAGCGAGCACAGGCAGACAGAATGGCAGGCAGAGGCAGAGGGAGAAGCAGGCTCCCTGCTGAGCAAGGAGCCCGATGTGGGACTCGATCCCAGGACGCTGGGATCATGACCTGAGCCGAAGGCAGCTGCTTAACCAACTGAGCCACCCAGGCGTCCCCATTTATTTATCTTTGTCCATCAGCACCAGGCATCCGGTAAAATGTAGGCTGAAATTAATATTGTTTGAAGGCTTGTGAGAAAATTATAAGAGAGAGCTTAGGAAGGCTTAGAAAAGAAAGGTGGACTGGTACTTAATGTTGGTGGTATCTAACCACATCCCCTTCAACCTAAGCTATTCATGAGATACTTTCCCAGTGGAGAAAATAAAAAGACCACAACGGACATTTGTTCACAAGGACCAGATTCAAAGCTTTGTTTTGAATAGGACTTCATGTCCAATTAGTAACTAACCTAGTGTGACCAAATCACTGGAGGACTAGAAATCAGAATAAGAGAGAATTTAAGGCAAATACAATCATCAGTCTGAACAAGAGTAAATGCCCCCCAAACTAGATATCATCTGATTCCATTTTTATGAAATGTCCAGAAGAGACATAACCATAGAGGTATATCCATAAAAGAAAATAGATTGGTGGTTGCCTATGGCTGGAAAAGGGCAGGGAAGTGGGGTAGAATGAGAGGCTGGGAAAGGAAAGGGACTACTAATGGGGTCAGGCCTTTTTTTGGGGGTGGGGGTTGAAAAGTTATAAAATTAGATAGTGGTAATGGCTGTACAACCCCATATATATAATTTAAAAATCACTGTATTTTTTAAAGGAAGTGCCTAGAGAGGTTCCACAGTGCCTAGATAGATTCCAGGTCCCTCCTGGTGAGAACAGCCTTCAGATAACCTAGTTATGATAAAGAGTATGCCTTCTAGAGCTAAAATGCCTGGATTCAAATCCTGACTCCTCCACCTACTGGCTAGGTGACACTGGGCAAGTTAACTGTGCTTCACTTTTTTCAGCTATATAATGGGAATCGTATTACCTCCTTTATAGGGCTGTTGTGAAGATTTGATTAATATGCAATAAAAACATGTAAAACAAAGAACAGTTCAAAACTAAATGTATATCAATAAATCAGTTTAGCTAGATAAAATGGACAAATTCCTAAGAAGATACAAACTACCAAAACTGACTTTAAAAGAAAATAGAAAATCTGAGTGGACTTATAACACAAAAATATTGAATTAATATAAAAACTACCCACAGAGAAAAGTCCAGGCCCAGAAGTTTTTGCTGGGGAAGTCTACCAAACATCTAAATCAATACCAGTTCCTCGTAAACCACCCCAAGAAATTGAAGATATAAGAACAGTTACCAACTCATTCTATGAAGCCAATATTACTCTGATACCAAAAACAAAGATATCACAAGAAAATTATAGTCTTGTATCTCTTAAAAATATAGGTGCAAAAGTCCTCCACAAAATACTAGCAAATCAAATCCAGCAACACATAAAAGTATTATGCACCATGACCAAGTGGGATTTGTCCCAGGAATACAAGATTAATTTAACATCCAAAATTCAATTCATGTATCAAACCATATTAATGGAATAGAAAACAAAAGCCACATGATCATCTCAATAGATTCAGAAAAATCATTTGACAAAATACAAAACCCTTTCATGATAAAGGAATTAATACGCTAGGAATAGAAAAGAGATTCCTCAACTTCACAAAGGGCATCTATGAAAACCCAAAGCTTACCTTGTACTTAATGGTGAGAGATGGGTGATTTCCCCCTAAGATCAGGGAAAAGACAGGATATCCAACTCTTCTTTAGAGGGTGGGAGAGTTGTAGTGTAGCAGTATATAACTCATATAGCATTGTTGATGCTTTAGGAAAAAATCCCTCTATTCTCTGAATAAATTCCAAACTCTTAGCCATGATCTGCAAGGCCCTAGTGATCTGGCTCCTGTCTGCCTCTTCAAATCCAGCTCTTAAGAAACATTAGTATAGGAAATAGGTATTGAGTATCTATGATACCATAGATCTGGAGTGATCAGAGTAGGCTTCCCTGATAGAGTAACCAACTCTCTTTGTGACTGAGAGGGTTCTGGGGATGCAAGAGTCTCAGTATTAAAACTGGGCAAATCTTAGGAAAACCAGAATAAGTCGGTCACCCAATTCTTAGAAGACAAGGATGTCAAACTCTTGATACTTCTATTCAACATAGTACTAGAGGTTCTAGCCAGGGCAACTAGGCAAAAAAATAAAACAAAAGGCCTCCAGATTGAAAAGGAAGAAGTAAAACTGTGTATTAGCAGATGATATAATTTACATATAGAAAATCCTAGGAATATACCCAAAAACTATTAGAACTAATATACAAGTTTAGCAAGGTTCCATGATACAAGATCAATATGCCAAAATCATATATATTCCTATATCCTTGAAATGAACAGTATGAAAAAGAAATTGGGAAAACAAACCCATTTACAACAGCATCGAGAAGAATAAAACATTTAGAAATAAATTCAACAAAAGAAGTACAAAACTTATATTCTGAAAACTACAAAAACGTTGCAAGAATTTAAAGGTCTAAATAAATGAAAAGACATCCCATGTTTGTGGGTTGGAGGAGTTAGTATTAAGATGGCAATACTCCCCAGACTGATTTACAGATTCAAGACAACTTCTGTAAACATCCCAGTGGAAACAGACAAGCTGATTCTAAAATTTGTAAGGAATTGCAAAGAACCAAGAATAGCCAAAACAGTCTTGAAAAAGAGGAACAAGTTGGAAGAGTCACACTTCCTAATTTCAAAATGCACTACAGAGCAACAACAGTCACGATATGTGGTACTGGCATAATGGCAGATGTGTAGATTGAAGGAATAAAATTGAGACTTCAGAAATAAACACTTTCATTTACAGTCATTTGATTTTTGACAAGGATGCCAAGATAATTTGGTGGAGAAAGATTAGTCTTTTTAACAAATAGTGCTGGGACAACTGGATATCTACATGTAAAACAATGAAGTTAGACCCCTAACACACACTAACAACAAAAATGAACTCAAAAGGAGTCAATAACCTAAAGAGCTAAAACTTTAAAGCTCTGCAAAGAAAATCTTAAATTTCTGTAACCTCTGATTTGGCAATGGTCTTTTATATAGAACACCAAAAGCAAAAGCATAAGGAACAAAGGAAAAAAATAAATTGAACTTCAACAAAATTAAAAACTTTTGTGCCTCAAAGGATACCAACAAGAAAATGAAAAGACAACTCACAGAACAGATGAAAATATTTGCAAATTACGTATCTGATCAGAGACATATAGCTAAAAAATATAAAGAACTCTTACAACTTAAAAATGAAAAGCTCAAAAACTAGATTATTTAAATGGGCAAATGATCTGAATAGATATTCCTCCAAAAGGTATGCAAAAGGCAATAAGCACATGAAGGATGCTCAATATCATTAGTCATCAGAAAAATGCAAATCTGGGGGCACGTGAGTGGCCCAGGTGGCTAAGCATCTGCCTTCAGCTTGGTCATGATCCCAGGGTCCTGGGATGGAGCCCCATATCAGGCTCCCTGCTCAGCTAGAAGCCTACTTGTCCCTCTCCCTCTGCCTGCAGCTCCCCCTGCCTATGCTCTCTCTGTCAAATAAATAAACAAAATTTTAAAAACCAAAAGAAAAATACAAATCTAAAGCAGTGAGATTCCACTTCACATCCATTAGAATGGCCATGATAAAAAAAAAATAGTAAGGGTTGGCAAGGTTGTATAAAATTGGAAACCCTCATACAGTGTTAGTAGGAATGTAAAATAGTGTCACCACTATGGAATACAGTTTGGTAGCTCCTCATTGAGATCAACACAGAATTACCATATGACCCAACAATTACATTCCTAGGTATATACACAAAATTATCGAAAATAGGTGTTCAAAAAAAAACTCGTACACAAATGTTCATAGCCACATTATTCACAATAAGCAAAAGGTCGAAACAATCCAAATGTCCACCAACTGAAGAATGGATAAGGAAAGTAAAGTATATTCACACAATGGGATATTATTGGTCCACAAAAAGTAATGAAACCTGAAACAATGTGAATGAAGCTTGAAAACACTATACTAAATGAAAAAAGCTAGACACATAAGACCACACATTGCATAATTCCATTTATATGAAATGCCCAGAATAGGCAAAGCTATAGAAACAGAAACAAGGTTAGTGATTGCCTAGAGCTGGGAAGGATGGGGGAATTGAGAGGTGGTAGCTAAAGATATTGGTTGAAGGGGTTTTTTGTTGTTGTTTTGGGGTTTTGGGTTTTTTTTTTGATTTATGAAAATGTTCTAAAATTCATTGTGGTGATGGCTACATAACTTCAAATATACTGAAAGCTTTCAGTACATAATGTGTGAACTATACACATTAAATGGAAGAATTGTATGGTATGTAAATTATATCTCAACAAAGCTGTTGGCAAAAAAAGCCCACTTAGAAAAATGTGTGATTATAGTGAGCTCTCAATAAATGTCAGCCACTAGTTCTAGTGTTATTAATTAAGATCCCTTCCACTGAACCCTAAATGAAGGCAAGAATGTTTATGGTACTTTGTAAGGATTTCCCTGCTGAAGTCAGAATTATAAAAGAAAATCAGAAGAAAATAATTCAGGGAATTAAAGTCAAAATACACATAGAAATCCCAGGAATTTCATTTCAGCAAAAAACTAAGTAGGGATAAATGCTATCTGGTTTGATTTCTTTTTGCTAGATAATTAGAAAAGTGTCTTGTAGACCTACCATGTTAATTTCCTGGAATTCCCCAACTTTTTCTCTTACCCTTTGGAACCCATGCTTAATCCTACCATAGCTAACTAGCTAATTTATTCTTTTCTTTCCTGAAAGTAATTCCCACCAGGATGAGGAGAGGTTATAGAAAAGACTCACTTCACCCTCTAACTCTTCTTCTAATAAGTTTTCCTAGAGGTAAATCCTTTTTCTAACCCAAATGAAAGTACTCATATCTACTTGCAGAACCTGTGAACAGATCCCTGCAACATCTGGAAAACATGGGTTTTTGGCCTAGAGAGATAGTAATTTCTCTCCAGTAACAAGGGACAAACCTCTCCCAAAAGCTTCTAATGAGATAAGCAGACTGGCAAGCTATCAGCCAGCTGCTGAGTATCCCCTGGAAAATTGCCACTGCAATCTCAAGCACAGACTAGCTCAAACAGGGACTGAATTACTAAAAGAAAGAAAAGATGAGCACTAGACTTTTTGGCAAACTTCCCAATGACAACGGGTCCTTCAATATGCACATGCCATGGAAAGAGAGAGAAGAGGCCCATAACACTTCAGCAAGCACATCTGGGCTCACCGCAGCACCTAAGGGTTAGTGTGGCAATCACCACTATGGCTCACTAAGCATGTTCTCAGTGGAGGACAACAGGAGGTCAAAAGATGTCACATACTCTTCTTTACCGTCTAAAAATACTACCATCTGAGTCTCTTCTTACTCACCTTTCCTTATTCAGCTCATTGTTTTTGGCCAACCCAAGAGCAGGTGTGTTCCCTTTTATCTTCTTGGAAACATCCTTAACAAACTCCTTATTGGCTTCCTTCTTGAGCTGGGCAGGCTGAATTTGAGAAGCCTGCAAAAAACATGGGAGGCGGGGGAGAAAGAAGCAAGGAAATCTAGAGAACCACAAATTACCTAATAGGTAGCACTTATAGGAAAGTTTTGAACCACATCCCCACCTTGGACACTTCATTTGGGTGTTCCCAGGAGTAATAATCAAAACATCCCACAACCAGTGTGGCACTAGTGCCAACCAATCAAAATGGAAGCTAGCAATATAGTAGTACTGCTACATATTAGCCAAATAGCAGCCTGAAGTGATTCCAAGATACACAGAATGTAGTTCTGATCTCCATGTCAGGTATACTGGCTGAAAAAGTCCCCAAAAGATGTTTTGTTAATATCACATTCTACTTTGACTCCATGAGACATTTACAGGGGAGAAAATGTAACATAACTGACTTTGCTACCTGGGTTTACCAAGATTGACTAGCTTTTCAGGGTAGGCCTCTAAGACAACACTACCTGTGAAATATCTATCCCATCATTGAGGGGATTTTTTTTTATTTATTTTCAGCATAACAGTATTCATTGTTTTTGCACCACACCCAGTGCTCCATGCAATCCCTGCCCTCTCTAATACCCCCCACCTGGTTCCCCCAACCTCCCAACCCCCCGCTGCTTCAAACCCCTCAGATTGTTTTGAGTCCACAGTCTCTCATGGTTCATCTCCCCTTCCAATTTCCCTCAACTCCCTTCTCCTCTCCATCTCCCCTTGTCCTCCATGTTATTTGCTATGCTCCACAAATAAGTGAAACCATATGATAATTGACTCTCTCTGCTTGACTTATTTCACTCAGCATAATCTCTTCCAGTCCCGTCCATGTTGATACAAAAGTTGGGTATTCATCCTTTCTGATGGAGGCACAATACTCCATAGTGTATACGGACCACATCTTCCTTATCCATTCGTCTGTTGAAGGGCATCTTGGTTCCTTCCACAGTTTGACGATTTTTATTTAACATGGGGCTTTGGGGAGCTCCACCATAAACTCTAATCATAACAAATTCTATCAAATAGTAAAAGAGATCATGAGATTTTGAATAATACCAGTAAAAATGGAATATAATTAGGTTAGGTTTGTTTCATTTAAAAGTTATGGCTTTAAAATGAAACAAACTGAACCTAGTTATATTCCAAACAAATACTATAATCACACTAAGGGATAAAGAAAAAGAAAACAGAAGAAAAAACAAGAAACAACTAATCCAAGTTAACACAGTTTTTGACTATATACCCTCAACATACACATCCTCAATCAGGATGGGTTTGTGGAGTGGCAGAGAATATTGCAAATAAATGTGGAACTCTTTTTAAAAGAGTTATTTATTTATTTATTTGTCAGAGAGAGAGAGAGAGCACAAGCAAGGAGAGCTGCAGGCAGAAGGAGAAGCAGGCTCCCCACTGAGCAAGGAGCCGGATGCAGGACTCATCCCAGGATCCTGGGATCATGGCCTGAGCCAAAGGCAGACACCCACCTGATGCCACCCAGGTGTCCCAAATCTGGAACTCTTTTTAACAGGTTTATTATGGTGGTATGGATGAAGTAATTTTGAAATCCTTTTAGTTGTGTTACAGTACTGAGTAAATGTGTTGATGTCCTCATTGTAGAAGAAGGAACATACAAATATGGATTGGGGAATGCCAGGAAAAACCCTGTGTACTGGAATGGGAGCTGTGTACATTCATGATTTCTTAAGTAGGTATATGTATGTATACATCTGAGTATATGGGTATATGTATAAATGTGTGTACATCTGTGTATATAGATATATATATATATGTGTATGTTTAAGTACACAATATGTATATGTGTATATAAAGATTTGGTTTAGACAAAAATCATAAATGGATGCTAAATCTAGGGGAAATTTTGATGCAGAGTAAATTATTTGCAGGCTCTTAAGAGTGTATCACCACTTATTAGCTGCAAGAGGAAAAAAAATAAACAGTACTATACAGTGGGAACCAGATAATATCCTGACTGGGTGACTAAAATTTATTATCACCAGTGAGAGACAGATGGACATCATGTGCCTCCAAATGTGATATCCTACAAAGGACAGAGTATCACCTATACAGAATCCCAACCAAGAATGTGTAACATCAATCTAGTCACATGGGAACATCAGACAAACACAAAATGAGGAGTGGCCTATTTTTAAAAGGGTGTCCAGAGGTACCTAAGTTGCTGAGTTGGTTAAGCATCTGCCTTCAGCTCAGGCCATGATTTGGGGGTCCTGGGACTGAGACCAAAGTTGGGCTCCCTGCTCAGCAGGGAGTCTGCTTCTCCCTTTCCCTTTGTGCATGCTTTCTCTCTTCCCTCAAATAAATAAGTAAAACTTTAAATATAAATAAAAGGGTGTTTAAAAGGGACTGTATTTTTCAAAAATGGTAATGTCAATGAAAAACAAAGACAGGCTATGGAAACTTTCCAGATTAAAAGCAGCTAGAGACTCTGAAAATAATAATACATTATACATTAATTAATTGAATTTAAATTTTAAAAAGAATACATACACATTTTTTTAGAAGCAGCTAATGAAATGAGAAGTAAATGATACTACACTGGATCCTCTACTGGAGGGTAAAAGTACTTACAACATTGACCTTATAAGGTCAACTGAAAAAACTGGACTATGGATAATAGATTATATAAAAATAATGTATCAATGTAAATTTATAAAGTTGTTAACAGTACTGTGGTTATATAAAACAATTTCTCAGGGGCACCTGAGTAGCTCAGTCAGTTGGGGGTCTCTTAGTTTCAGTTCAAGTCATGATCTCAGGGTAACAAGATGTGGGCTCCATGCTCAGCAGGGAATCTGCTTGAGATCCTCTCTCTCCCCCTCCTCTTGCTCCTCCCCCTGCTTGCAGTCGCGCACTTGCTCTCTCTCTCTCTCTCTCTCTCAAATAAATAAATAATTTTTTTAAAAAAGACAATTTCTCTGAGGAAATATACACTGAAGTACTTAGGGGTAAAAAGCCATGATATATGTAAGCAAATGGGATAAAATGTTAACTACAGGTTAATCTAGGTGAAGAGTATACGTATATCATTTGTACTACTACTTATTTTTGCAACTTTTTGTAACCTTGAAATTATTTCTAAATGAAATATTTAAAAATATGTCTTCGTATCATCAGATCATAATAAGTAACTGCAATCCAACAGGGAGTTCTTTCTTAGATCCTCAAGTCATCCACCTCTACTTCTCAAATAGTTTGGCACTGTTTTCATTTTAACTTCTTACCTAAAGTTTTACAAACTCCCTATATGTGCAACTGAGATTCAGAATTAGAAAAGAATTGCCTTCTCAGCAGGAGAGATAAGACCCCAACACCCAGGGTGAAATTCTCAACTTGCCATATGTGAAGGTTCAAAGCACTAATAATCTCAGATCTAACTAAACTCAAGGGTAGGGGACCCTAATCTGAACTTCCTTACAACTGTTTGACCAAAAAAATAAGAAAGTTGTGTCCTACTGACACAAAATCATTTAAGTAAATGTGGATATAGACCCTATCTCTTTGTCTACTGAGGACCAGCTCTTATACATCAAAAGTTTTTCCCATGCTGGAATGATAAAGGCGAGGGAAAGAAAAACACAGATTAATTAAAACAGATAAACTCTTTGGCATGCCAGGACTTTACTGGTGAATGCTGAGGAAAAAAAAAAAAACAGATGTGTGGACATGGAGACTTAGTATACTGACAGGAATACAAACAGGAAGAAGCAAATAATCATAGAAGGAATCTTCAAAATTCAGAAAGAAAGGAGCCCACACCTTCAAATAGATGAGCTCAGACATCTGCAGAAATACCCAGTCCTAGGAAGGGCTTAGGCACATTGTAGTGATGGGACTTTTTTTGGAAAATACCAAAGACCATTCAAGGTTACCAAAATGAATCTTCAAAACTTGAATGCAAAAGGGAATTGGACTGAGTTTCTGAAAAGCTAGAGGCAGAGCTACTGCTCAGAGATGCCTGGCTTCTCCCACTTCCACCCTGGATACAGATGTGGCCTAACAGATAATTGCACTGAGTTGGAGAACCAGAAGGGCTCTGGATGATATCTGCATGTATTTCCTATTAGCTTGTGTTTGTTCTTTATGAATGGCAATATAAACTTCATGGAAAAAAAAAAGGACTGAGACATAGCAAGAAATCACCTCTTATGCTGTGAGAACTTGCTTTGCACAGTATCACCGCTCTTCCATCAGGGACTCTGGGGGTCAAGGGAAGCCACACCAACATGAGCTGCATCTGCTTCAGATTTGTGTGGCTACCTTATTTCAGCCAAGTTTCTAGATCCATGGTGAAATAAGTCAGGAAACAAATCTAGCGTTACAGGTCTGTGTGGAAAGGGTCTCTTTCAACCAAGCCACAGTAAATCTGAAATGATTCAGAAAGCTGTAACCCAATCATAAATGTTCTAATCTGTATGGGGAAGAGACAATGTTAGTACAAAGGTGGTCCCATAGCAGCATCTAAAGAGCAGAGATCCAAAGAAGAGAACTTTGCCAATGCTTATCCAATCCTGCTCAAGGGGGTAAATTATTTTCTAGTAGATACAAGTATTCTGGTAGCTACAGAGGGACACCCTACTATGGAGGGCAGGAATAGCTCACTGGGGTTCTCTCTATCCTAGATGAAACAGACTTCAAAAACAACATTGGGCAAGTCCTGATCTGTAGACATAATTATGGTATCTACATTACAGAAATAAAAGAGGATTAAGGGAGTTGATACAGGAAAAAGTGCTTAGAATAGTGCCAGGCACCTGGTAAACCCTCAGTAGTCATCCGTTATTATTTTCTAAAACCAAAGATTACCTTTGGCCCAATTCTACATTCAATTAGTAACAGTTTAACTATCAGTGCTGGGTTTTGCTGGTATCTTAATAATACCAGAAGTGAGTAAACTCAACAATCCTCTTCAAAATTGAGTTTCTCAAATCTCCACATTGAAGACCAGATCATGGAACAGTAGTCCTCAATGGTTCTGTACATCAGGGGGCATTTTTGATTGTCACTGTGAATGGGATGCTGCCGGAATTTAATGCCAGGAGCCAGAGATACTGTGGCTGAGGACAGTCCTACATAATAGAAAAACTACTGCACCAAATGCCCATAGTGCTTGAATTGATAAACACTGCCTTGAACTACAATATATCCATCAAGATACTTATCTCCAAGGCCTAGACAGCTAGTTGAGCCATGACTGGACTTAATATAAGTGCAAGATCCCTTATATTTATATACAATTATATACAATTTTGTATTTGATAATCACTCTGTCTGCTGCTTCCAGAAAGTTCAACAAATTAATACAGATGGTATGTGCCAACAAAAAAGCTCCTGCAGTTCTAAAATTGGATCATTTATTCCAAGTAAAATTGGCTCTCAACATTCTAGAGAGGGTCAGTGTCGGTAACCCAGAATGATCCCTTAAGGAAGAGGTTATCTCAGCCATATGCAAAACCATAGCAGGGGGCTGGACTAGCGTACTCACATTGGTGAGATCTTCAAAAGCTGATCTCTTTTTGCATCGTCTCTTAGGTGAAGATGAAGAAATCTTTGCTTGGTAATTCTCCCCTCTCTAAAAAAGTAAAAGAGGTAAATGAGAATCTCTAATAATGAATACTTTTCAGGGGCTTTGGGTCATCTTTGGAGCTCAGGGGAAACTCCAGAATCTCCAAGCAACTAGAGATGTATATAATAAACCCCAACAAACTACAACAAAAGGAAATTTTGGCACTCACTGCTGCTTAGAGAGTCTCTAAAGGAAGTAATCATTGATCATGGGGACAAAATTAGCATGATGATATTCAGTGTAACCCCTAGAATGAGCAAAATGGCTTGGTAAAGTTTTTCCTCTTAGTTCTCTCATCTTTATGGTTATCCGATCCAAAATTAACAACCACCATCACCACCCTGCCATTCCTAGTCATCCCTTTAATATGGATGCTCTCAAGTAAATCTGTTCAGTAATGTAACAAATATTTAAGTATCTCTTGTGTTAAGTATTTAAGATATTCCCAATAAGGACAATAACACACATACCTAGATACTGGTCCAGGATCACCTCTTTGCTAGCTGTTGACCTTGGACAAATCGCTTACTCTTTCAGGCCCAATTTGCTTATCAGTAAAATTGAAATGGTAACCTTATTTGAGGATCAAATGAGAGAATATGTGTTTTTTATAGTCTGTATAGAGGTGCTTGGCTGGCCTAAATTTTGTATTTTGAGAAAGGAGTTTGGTAATCCATATTAACCTTTAATTGTCAGTGTCTATGAAGGAGAGGTAGTGGACGGGAAGAGAGGTGAATATTTTGGAGCAAAGGGGGCTTTCTTTCTGGGTATTGTTTATCTGTGCATGCCTTACCCAACTCCCAAATGAATAAGATCATTTCTGTGGGGCTACAGGTTAGGGTAAATCACACTGTAGGGCTCTTCTACTCTCTAATAGTTTTTCTTTGGTGAAAGCCTCCAAAGTATCAAATTTCTTCTATGAAATGAGAATCCTGACCTACTTAGATCAGAGAGTTGCTATGATGTGAAGCAGAGCATTAGGGTCACACCATCTTTTGCTCTGTTTTTCATCATGAAAAACATGATGAAACAGTTAATACTTAACACAGTAAGTGATCAGAAAGTTTAGTGAATTGGATTCATAGTACAATAGACCAATCTAGCATAGCAGAGAAATCCTGAAAGAGCCGAGAAGAATTACTTCTGTTTTCTAACTGATTAAGCTAAGAAATCAGTAAATTATTAGTCTTTCATCTAGTTCATGATAAATAATCCTAGTGGAAATAATTAGCAAAAATAAAATATTTGGTGGTTACACAAATCTCACAAATAAACTAAGAAATACACTGTCAATCTGCTATCCAACTCCCACTTAATATTACCAGTAGAAATAATCAGCCCCAAATAAAATTCACAGGTAAATGTGAACTCAATAAAACTTAGATTTATAAAATGTGCCCCCAGAAAGCTGGATTTGGAAAAATAACTGCCACAAAACAAAACTTATGGCAGAACTCTAATCAGCAAATTCGAGATGGCCAAAAATCTGATCAAATCTTTCTTGCCAAATTTATATATAAAAAAATTTAGCTCCTCCATGAAAATCATTTTAGTAAAATAAAAAATGAAAATGATTAGAAAATGTTTACCTATGCTGAGAGAAAACCAGTCAAGGAAATTAAATTGGCTTAATGATGTTTGCTGCAGGAAATACTCCCTTAGTGACAATTCATCAGTCTTAGCAAAACTCTGATTAACATATGTACGGTGACAAAGTCAGAATGACAGTGTCAAACTATCTACAAGGTCAAAAAAACATCAAAATGGACACCTTCTTCAAACTTAATAGCTATAAAAAGCATAATAATACATTTGTTGACCTAATCTTCATAGTCTCCCCAGGATGCACCAAGCAGCCTCCTGGGAAGGTACTTTGAGCATCTCCCAGAAATTAAGAGTATAGACGTGATCATTAATGAGAGCTGAGTATTGTTTGCTTTTGAAGGACACCCTTCATTTCAGCTATGCATTTGTGGAAAAGGAGAGTTCACACATAGAAACCAAGTCCTAATTTGCTAGTCTTCTTAAACTACAAGAGCTACCACTCCTTCCCAATTTCTCAGATTAAACAACACAGATTCAGAAAGATTTAGGGGTGAGGATAGGGACTCAACCAAAACAGGAAGAAGCTACTCCCAGCACTGTTGGGAGAGACAGTGTGCTCTAACCTTTTCAGACTGGCCATGATCACTGGGCACAATTTTGCTGGACTGCGATTTCTTAGTCTCAGGGTTGGAGCTTTGGGAAGGTAGTGGCAGTGGCATCTTTCACAGGTTCAGCAGTGTCTCTCCAAGATAGGGCTGCAATCAGAAAGGGACTCTTTAAAACACCATTCACCAGAAACACTGCCAAACTCTCTGAAAACTCCTGAGAATACCCAGTTTCTCTATAGGATCTCTAGAAGAACATATACTTTGAGTTGGGCAGATCTGTGTTTAAATCTTAATTCTACCACAATTAACCTTAGGCAAGTGACAAACTCCTCGGGCTTCAGTTATCTCATCTGTAAAATGGAGAAAAGTATACCTACCTCTGCAGGGCACTGTTCAGATTAAACAAGACACTCTATCTAAAAAGCCCTGCACAGTGCCTGTCATCCTCTGTGGGCACTGGAACTATGGCCTGCCTCCTAGTTTAGGCCGGGGAACACTGGGAACACATCACATGAGTGTTATGCATTAAAAATGATCAAGAACATGCAGATCAAATAATATAGAAGAGAGCTGGAAGGGTTAATGTTCTTTAAAAGGCATAGGGTCCTGGCACAGCAATACAATGAAGCTACAGAGAAGATGCTAGAACACACCACGAACATACACATATGTCTGATAGGTCAGAGTATTCAAAGACTGCATTCAACCAAAAGAAACCGCAATCTGGTTCCAGAGATACCTGGTAGGGAAAAAAAATTCAAAAGATGAGATAACAATAGAAGGAATTAACTTATTGAGAATCACTTGACATAAAAATTTAACTGTCATTACAGCCCTTGAGAGAGTCCTATCTTTGTCCCATCTAGGTGGGGGACCTCATTCTACATTCTTTAAGGTTCTTTTTTGTGAGTCCTCAATAGTTAGGATCCACCTAGGTGTCTTTCGAGCAAATGCCATTATTAGGAGGAATTGGTTTTTGAATATACAAGAGACCCCTCCCACTCCGATGCAACTGCCCTTCCAAACTCACCCACATTCAATCTCCAAATTCAAATGCATTTGACAAAGAACAGGCTCATCTAAGCAAGACCCTAAAGCAATGCAACAAGTTTACCATTCTGTACCAGGTATTTCCAGCAATGGTGATATTAATGCAAATAAATCATGTATCTTATCCTATAAGTAGTCACATGCACAACTCTAAATGTAACATTAAAATGTGGTAAATGATTTAATAAAAGTAAATAAAAAGTATTAGAGAAACACAATGGAAAGTTAATAATCTTCTTGGGGAAACGGGTGGGAGAAGGCTTCATAGCAGAGGTTATACATAATCTAGACTTAAATGACAAAGAGGTTCCCAAGTAGAGTGGGGAGCTTTCCCGGAAAAGAAAGTCTTCGCTCAAGCTGAGGCTTGAACATGCTGAGCACAGCAGGTGCAGGGACACCCCAGCTGTCTGGAGTGTGGAATATAAAGAATGTAATTGGGGACGAGTTAGAAAGGGGCTGAATGCTAGGCTGGGGCCAGGCTGGTGAGAAAGGGAAACAGAGAAGACTGCAGCTTGAGGAAAAGGTTTAAGAAAGAAGAAAGGCTGATTTTGGATGAAGTATTAAACATTTTGTCAGTCAAGAAAAGTCAGTACAAGTCTGTGCCTTTACATTTATTACCTCAGTTGATCCTCACAATAAAACTGGGAGGGTACACAATACAAATACAGTTCTTTTCCATTTTAGAGGCCTCGATGTGTTAAGGGACTTACTACACAGGACAAACTATTAAGCAGCATAGATCCCCCAGCTCTTTCCAGGGCTCTTCATAAAAATACCAGGAAGTCTCTCCAATCATACTCAAAAGCACTCCAAAACAGTCCAGGGTCCAAAGCGAACGGCTGCATTGTAGTAGTGTAAGAAGACAAAATGAACATATTTTTTTAAGAAGCAACTGGATTTCTAAACCAGACAACTTAGCATCTTTGAGCCTTAATTTTCTCATTTGCAATAGAGGAATACCACCACTTACTTGCTGACGCAGAAGTAAATGTGTATGTGCAAAACTTAACCCACAGTAGGCCCTCAAAATAAGTGGTGAATCTTACTTTCCCTCTCTTCGCCCAAACCCAAACCTATTTTCCATCTCATCTTTCAAAACTCAGCCAAGCAGCAATAAAGCCAAATTGGGTGCACCCACCCTTAACTGCGCTCTATGAAAACCACTTGCCCTGCTGTTATTATTCACACCTCGGACTATTTTTTTATGGATGACCAAAGACTTGTGTTCTGAAACTTTTATCTTTCAAGGGGAAAGAAAAAATAGAACTCAGCAGGCTAGAAAACTTTCAGCTGATGATATCACAGGGTAAGTAAACCTCAGAGAGAATAAGCTTATTCAGATGATATTCATACACCACCGTCATTTTCCCCGACACTGATCACTTGCTTTGGGGGGCACGCACAGTGACTTAAGTAACTCATTTCTCTGACATTAGGAAGGAGGAGAGGATTGACACCACTAAAAACAAGCTTTCATTAAGGGACATTCAGCAGAACATTCTTGACTTCTACCACCTACAGAACGGGCTGTTACTTGGATGAGAAAATTATAATCCTTTTCATTTTCCAGACTTTCCATCTTCCACACGTATACACTGATAAGTGTGGGAGACTCCACTGAGCACCGCAGGACTGGTGCTAAAACCCAAAGAGGGGCAAGTGGGCTCATTTAGAAGCCCAGTTGCTTAGACTCCAAAACTATAGATCAAGACAGTCTACAGGAAACAATAGCAACTTCATTTTATATCTAAAAGCAGGTTACAGATAGCAAGACACTGGGGAGAGAATGCAGCATGGTGTCCATGAAAGCAGCACTGGGCTGGGAAGAATGCCTAGGATCTAGCTCTGACTCTACCCCTGGCTGGAGGGATGACGCTAGGCAAGTCCCTTTTCCCTCTCTAGGCCTTTGTTTCCCCACCTAAGAAAATGAGACAATGGGACCAAAGGAGTCACCTAGCTATTCAAACCATGGTCAACAGACCAGCAACATTAGCATCACCTGGGAGCTTGTTAGCAATTTAAAATCCCAAGCCCCAAGCTAGACCTACCAAATCTAAAAATGCAAGTTAACAGTATCCCCTAGGTGATTTGTATGTACTTCAAAGTTTAAGAAGCACTGTTCTAGGGTCCTTTGACCTCTGACATTCTAGGATCCTAAGTGGACCAAAGCACAAAGCAGTGGAAAAGCCCAGAGCTGCAACGGTTGAAGTAGGGAATAGAAGAGAGCCAGGGGAGATAAAAGCGACAACAAGAGAGAGAGAGAGCACACGTTTCCATCCTCCTTCATACCCTCCGACCTGTAATTCAAAAGACTTCCCGCAAGTAGCACAGACTTAAATACCTCCCGTGGATGAAACTGATCCTCTACACTTGCACTTGTGAAAAGACTTTTTTGTAAATGTACTCTGATTCACGCATGTTGTACTGTTCGCTCGGTCTGAAAGCTAGGACACAATCTCCTTTCTTTTGCCATCTCACCCTCGAAAACACACTCCCTGCCCAACTTCGCGCAAACTGCTGACTGACAGAAGAACAAAACAAAGGTTTAATGGCAGGGATGCCTTGCCTGCCGGCGAGAGAAGACAGCGTGTTAACAAGGCGCTGGAGTGGTGCTCAGGCATCAACCCGCTTGTGACAGGGCCGGACATTCGAGCGGGCAATATAAGCTCAAACGCGCCTACCTCACACCGAGACTGAGGGCAGAACAGGAAAGATCCCGGACGCATTCCTAGACCAGGAGAGGCCCGGGAAATGAACGGAGCTCCGTGTTGTAGCGACCTGAGTCCTTCTCCACCTGGCCTGTGCTCGCTCCAGTCTGCCCAGTAGCGAATTTTGAAAATTACAGCCCCAGCAGGAAGCGCGGTGGTGATTGGTCAGCAGGGGGGCCAATCAGAGAGCACAGCTGGGGTGTCTGCTCTCCTAGCAAGGAGGGGCGGGGCTGGGGGGTATTTTTAAATTGAGTTCTGCAGCTAATAGACTTCGCATTGGGGCGTGGTTTCGAGTACAATTGGTTGAACCCGGCAGGGCTGACCAGCCGAGTACTGGGTCGATTTAAAGAGGCGTTTTTATTTAAATAATCCTGTTGGAGGATGGGTGTGAGAGTGGCTGCAAAATGCAGATTCAGACCGATTAAAACATTAATATTAATAAACCTCTGTAGAGTTAAATGTTAACTCCTGCTGGCTTCACAGATCACCTTGTGAGGGAAGCAGGGCAGTAATTATTGCCCCTCTTTTATGGATAAGCATCCAAAGTGAAGTAGAGCTAATAGTAGCTAGCATTAATTTACCACTACCTCTGTGCTAAACGTTATAAATTTTTATTGTTTTAAGTCCTATCCAAAAAGATAGGTACTTTCATTAGTGCCATTTTACAGATAACAAAATTGTAGCTTGCTCACCGCCCAATATTACAAACCTGCGTTGTGGCAAAGCCAGTATTAAAACTCAGATATCCTCATTCATTTCACTCATCCATTCATTCATTCATCCATTCATCCATTCATTCATCCAACAGTTATTGAGCACCTGCTTTGTTCTAGGAAACAAAAAAAAAAACTATATATGACTAATTGACAGAAGACTTGAAGAATTAATAGCCCTGCCCTATCCTCTGAAGATGCAAAGAGTAAATGGAGATACCAGGGATAAAAATCTAGGACTTGGTGCATATACAGCAGCTAGCTGTATATGCTCCACCACTAAACTACATCCCTGCCTTTACTATCAGCCCATTCCCCTTTTAGTATCTCACAGCTTTACATTAAAGGTAGAATATTCACATGATCCCAAGCCCTCTTCTCTTTTTAATTTCCCTAGGTTATCTCACCCAGATCCACGACTTTAAATATCATCTAAAACCTGAACTCCAAATTCATAAATCCAACTGATTACGATACATCTCCACTTGGATGTCTGATAGACACTTCAAACTCAGTTATGTTCACAATGCTTACCAAATCTGATCCTTCTTCCAATATCTCCCATTTCAAAAACTGGTACCACATCAAACTTGTTAATCAAGCCAGAAACCTGGGAATCATCCTCAATTCAAACTCTCTTCCATCACCTTACCTTCTCATATCCAATCCTTCAGCAAGTCCTATTGATTCTACCTTAAAACTATACCTTACATCCATCCACTTCTCTCCACCTCCACTGCCACCACAGTCTCTCATCTGGACCACTGTCAAGATCCTCCAAGCTGTTCTCCACCTTTCCAATCTTGATCTTCTCTAATGTAAATACAAGATCGATCTTTAAAAAAAGAAAAGAAAAATTATATCATCTTTCTCTCATGCTTTAGTGGTTTCCCACAGAATTTAATATCCAAACTCCTTACTCTTATCTATAAGGCCTTGTCTATATCATCAACCTCATCTCATACACTCTTTCTTTTTCACTACATTCCAGCCATAATGGTCTTCTTTCAAAGCTTTGAATATAATAAAATCCTTCTCCTCAGGGTCTTTGTACATGATGTTCCTACTGCCTGAAACATTCTTCCCTCCATTCTTTAAATTACTTTTTTTCTGATGCTTCAAGTTTCAGCTTAATTGCCCCCTCTTCAGAGAGGCCTTCCCTGACCATGTAATCTAAAGTAGGATTCTCCTCCCACTCCTTTATACTGTATTTCAGCCCCTACATTTATTTTAGAGTAATTACTATTATTTGTAATTTTTAATCTATCTCTTCATCCAAGAATGCAAGGTCCTTACCTAGAGAGTATTATGTTAAGTGAAGTAAATCCTACAGAGAAAGACAAATACCTTATGATTTCACAGATATGTGGAATCTAAAAAACATAACAAATGAAAAAACCAAAAAACTCATAAATAAAGATGTGGTATATATATACAATGGAATATTACTCAGCCATCAGAAAGGATGAATACCCACCATTTGTATTAACATAGATGGAACTGGAGGAGATTATGCTAAGTGAAATAAGTCAAGCAGAGTCAGACGATTATCATGTGGTTTCACTCATATGTGGAATATAAGGAATAGGGCAGAGGACCATAGGGGAAGGGAGGGAACACTGAATGGGAAGAGGTCAGAGAGGGAATCAAACCATGAGAGACTCTGGACTCTGGGAAACAAACTAAGGGTTACAGAAGGGAGAAGGTTAGGGGGAGGGGATAACAGGGTAAGGGGTATTAAGGAAGTGTTGTGACAAGCACTGGGTGTTATGCAAAACTAATGAATCATTAAACACTACCTCAAAAACTAATGGTGTACTATATGTTGGCTAATTGAACAAAATAATAAAAAATAATAAATAAATAATAGAATGAACTGGTAGTTGTGTGGGGGGATAGATAAAGGGGATTAAGGGATAAAAATTTCCAGTCATGAAAATGAAAAGTGAAGTGTAGGGAATATAGTCAATAATATTGTAATAATTTGTATGGTGACAGATAGTAACTACACTTATTATGGTGAGCATTTTATGATGTATGTAATTTTCAAATCACTATGTCATGTACCTAAAAATAATATATGTCAACTATACTTTAATTATAATTTTTAAAATTCTAAAAATAAAAAATAAAACAAAAATAATACAAGACCCATAACTATATGGACCATATTCATTGTGCTCTATCTCCAGTCACTAGCATTAATAGTTCATATTTATCAATTGCTTACTATATGTTTGATGCCATTCTGGGACTCACAGTAATACAATGAGGTGTTAATATCCCCATTTTACAGGAAAGAAACTTGGAGTACAGAGAAGTTTAGTAACTTGCCTGAGATCACACAGCTAGTAAGTATTGGACTGGGATTTACACACAAGCAATCTAATTTCAGAGACAAACACATAATCATTACCCTATACCTGCCTCTTAGATAAATGATTAAAAATATTTGTTAACTAAGCAAATTAGTATCTTCTTTTAAAGGTAATCACTATGGACAAGTAACCCAGTGGGATGCACTAAAGAAGAAATACAGTATTAACCCAAGTCACTTTAAGTTTTCTTTATTTTCCTTAATTTTTATTATTCAAGTATAGTTGACATACAATGTCATCTTAGTTTCAGGTGTACAATATAATGATTTGACAACTCTATACATTACACAATGATCACCATGATAATTGTAGTTACCATTTGTCAACACACAACATGATTATAATATTATTGACCATATTCCCTGTGCTGTACTTTAATTTCCCTTTTTTGTTTGAAAACTGCAAGTTTGTACCTTCACTTACTTACCCATCCCCACCTTCCAACAACCACCAATTTGTTCTTTCTTTATGAATCTGTTTCTATTTTTTGTTTGTTCATTTGTTTTGTTTTTGAGGTTTCACATATAAGTGAAATCATATAGTATTTGTCTTTCTTTGTCTGACTTATTTCACTTAACATTACACCTTCTACATCCATTCAGGTTGTCATAAATGGCAAGATCTCATTTTTTACAGCTGAGTAATGTTCCCTTTTATACACACACATACAAACATGCACACACACACAAAATATCTTCTTTATTCATCTATCAATGGACACTTAGGTTGTTTCCATTTCTTGGCTGTTGTAAATAAAGCTGCAATAAACATGGGGTGCATATATATACATATCTCTTCAAATTAATGTTTTCACTTACTTTGGGTAAATACTCAGTAGTAGAATTACTAATAATATATTTCTATTTTTAATTTTTTGAGAAACCTCCATACTATTTTCCACAGTGGGTGTACCAATTTACATTCTCACAAATGGCACATGAGGGTTCCCTTTTCTCCACATTCTTGCCAATACTCTCTTATTTTACTTATTTATTTATTTTTTGATACTAGTCATTCTGACTGGTTGCAAAGTGAGATCTGTGGTTTTGATTTTCTTTTTCCCTGTTGATCAGGGATGTTCAGCATCTTCTCATGTGTCTGTTAGCCATCTGTATGTCTTCATTGGAAAAATGTCTACTCAGGTCCTCTGCCCATTTTTTCATTGGATTATTTGGTGTTTTGGTGTGGGGTTGTATAAGTTCTTTATATATTTTGGTTATTAACTGTTTACCAAACATAGCATTTGCAAATATCATCTCCAATTCAGTAGGTTGCCTTTTCATCTTGTTGATGGTTTCTTTCACTGTGTATAAACTTTTCTATTTTGGTTTGGTCCCAATAGTTCATTTTTGCTTTTGTTTCCCTTGCCTGAGAAACATAACTATGTTTCTAAGACTGATGCCCAAAATATAACTGCCTATGTTTTCTTTCAGGAATTCTATGGTTTCAGATCTCACATTTGGGTCTTTAATCTACTTTGAGTTTATTTTTTTATATGGTATAAGAAAAGGATCCCCTTTCACTCTTTTGAATATAGCAGTACTGTTTTTCCAATGCCATTTATTGAAAAGACTGTCCTTTCTCTATTGTGTATTCTTCCTAACTTTGTCATAGATTAATTGACCTTATAAGCATGGATTTATTTCTGGGTTCTCCATCCTATCCACTGCTCTATGTGTCTATTTTTGTGCCAGTGCTATACTGTTTTGATTACTTTAGCTTTGTAATATAGTTTGAAATCAGGGATCACGATACCTCCAGCTTTGTTCTTCTTCCTCAAGATTGCTTTGGTTATTTGAGGTCTTTTGTGGTTCCATACAAATTTTAGGATTATTCTAGTTCTGCAAAAAATGCTATTGGTGGGGCACCTGGGTGGCTCAGTTGGTGGATATCTGCCTTCAGCTCAGGTCATGATCCCAGGACTCTGGGATCAAGCCCCAAGTCAGGCTCCCTGGAGCCCTCTTCTCCCTCTCCCTCTGCTGCTCCCCCTACTTGTGCTCTCTCGTGCTCTCTGTCAAATAAATAAATAAAATTTTTATTTTAAAAAGTGGTGTTGGTATTTTGTTAGGGATTGCACTGAATCTGTAGACTACTTGGGTTAGTATGGACATTTTAACAATACCTTTTTTGAGAGAGAGAGCAGGGTTAAGGGCAGAGGGAGAGAGAGAATGAATCTCAGGCAGGTTCAGTGCTCAGTGCAGAGCCCAACACAGGGCTCAATCTCACGACCCAGAGATCAGGACCTCAGCCAAAATCAAGAATCAGATGTTTAACCAATTAAGCCACCCAGGCACCCGGACATTTTAACAATATTATTTCTTCCAACCCATGATCATGACAGATCTTTCCATTTGTTTGTGTTGTCTTCAATTTTTCATCAGTGTTTCATGGTTCTCACAGTATAGGTCTTTCACCTCTTTGGTTCAATTTATTCCTAGGTATTGTATTCTTTTGGGTGTAATTGTAAATGAGATTGTTTTTCTTAATTTCTCTTTCTGCTACTCCACTATTATTATATAAAAATACCACAGATTTCTGTATATTAATTTTATATCCTACAACCTTACTGAATGTATTAGTTCTAAGAGCTTTCTGGTGGAGTCTTTAGAGTTTTCTATACATAAGACCATGTTATTTGCAAATAATTAGTTTTACTTCTTTCCCAATTTGGGTAAATTACCAATTTGCTTCTTCTTTACCAATTTATTTTCCCTGTCTGATTGCTATAGCTAAGACTTCCAGTACTGTGCTAAAATAAAAGACTGCAAGCCCTTCTTTAGTCAAGAGAGGAAAAATTCTATCCATCAAAATAACAGCAATATAAAAATTACAAAAGAAATCATTTCATTTTTCCTATTTCTTCCCAGGTTTTCAAAAAAAAAGTTATTGAACAAAAGAACATTTCCAAACATTTTAAGTTTGTTTTTCTCTCAACCTTCACGCTTTCAGTTGACTTAAGCTCTCCTTTGCGTTGCACTCAGAGGGAACACTGAGAAAAGAGGAAATGGTCCTCAGAGTCTATCACCTTCCAATATTTCCCTCCACCCAAGCAGACAACATTCTCATAAGCTCTCCTTTCTCCTCCCCCCATACATCCCTGTATTAAAACCTGGTAGAAAAGATCTACTATTATCTACTTTACTTTAACATGAAAATTATTCCAGATGGGTCCAAGATTTAATTGTGAAAATAAAACCATGGAAATATTAGACAAAATATAAAAGAATATTTTTATAAACTTCAGAAGGAAAAACTTTTCTAAACAGGACAAAAAAATTAAAGATAACAAAAGTCTCAATAAATTTTAGTACCTAAAAATTGAAAATTTGTTTGGCAAAACAAATTTTTTAAAAAGAAAAAAGCAAGTGTAGCTATATTAGTATCAGATAAAGTAAACTTCAGAGCAGGTAAATTACCAGAGACAGAAGGAATATTACAAAGAAGACACAGCAACCCTACTGACATCCAAAGGATAATGAGGGAATACTATGAGCTATAGTATACACACATATAGTGTACTATATAGTATATAGTATATATATAGTATATAGTATACTATACACATAAATTTGATGATTTAATTGAAATGGACAAGTTCCTTGGAAATTACAAACTACCATAATGTACCCCATATTAAATACATCATTTTAATAGCTCCATAGTTTTAAAGAAACTCAATTTGTAATTTTAAAATTCCCCAAAAAAGAAGTCTTTAGGTCAAGATTACTTCATTGGAGAACTAAACTAAATATTTAAAGAATAATTAGCAGCATTTCTACACCATCTCTTCCAAAACATAAAGAGGAGGGAACACTTCCCAACTCATATGAAAACACTTCTACCATGATACCAAAACCATACAAAGACTACAAAATAAGAAAACCACATACCAGTCTTCCCTCATGAAAAGAGATGCAAAATGTTTAGCAAGATAATAGAAAATAGCATTTAGCAATTATAAAAAAAAATTATATACCATGACCAAGTGGGGCTTATTCCAGGGATGCAAGGCTGGTTCAAAATCAATCCACATAATCTAGCATATTAACAGGCTAAGGAATTCACAAAAATAAAAATACTATTAGGACAAATAAATGAGCTTAAAGCTGTGGGATACAAAACCAATATACAAAACTCAATTGTATTTCTATAGACTTTCAAGGAACTATCTGAAAATAAAACAATTCCCCTTTTAATGGCATCAAAAGAAATACAATACAATACTTAGAAATAAATTTAACAAAAGCAGTATACGACTTGTACACTGATAACCACAAAACATTAAGAAAAAAATTAAAGGTGTAAATAAATATAAAGACATCCCATATTCATCAATTGAAATACTTAATACTGTTTAGATGGCATCCCCCTCAAACTGAACTACAGAATCAACAAAATCCCTATCAAAATCTGTGTAGAAAAGTTAACATAGCAGACCTGAGAATGTTATCTGAAAATCCTGCAGGCAGGGTTGAACCTTGGCTAGGATCTAAGAACTTGGATTTGGGGAGGGTTCCCACACCCCTAACCCATAAAAGTAGCTCGCTGTACTTTAATTGTGCAAACAATATGGCTTCTGGTGAACATGTGATTTACTCCTGGGACTTTTGAATTTGGGTATGTACTAGACAGAGGGTGCCTGCACAGCCAGCCTCCAGCAAAAAATCCTTGGCACCAAGTAGCTAACTAGAGTCCCTCATAAACATCATTTCACACATGTCACAACATTATACTAGGAAAAGTTAGGCTAAGTGAAAGAAGTCAGTCACAAAAGACCACATACCAAATGATTCCATTTATATTAAATGTCCAAAATAGGCAGATATATAGAGAAAGGAAGAAAATTGTGATTACCTAAGTCCGGGTAAGTACAGGGTTAGGGGAGCAGGGGCGTGATGGCTAAAGTGTATGAGGTTTCTTTTTTTGGTGATGAAAATGTTCTCAAGTTGATTATGGTAATAGTTCCATAACTCTGTGAATATTCTAAGAATCATTGAGTTGTACACTTTAACTAGGTGAATGACATAGTATTTGAATTACATTTCAATAAAGATGTTTTTAAAATAACTAGCTAATAAAAAGATATTGTTTCTTCGAATAATCCAATCAAGAAATGGGCAGAGGACATGAACAGACTTTTCTGCAAAGAAGACATCCAAATGGCCAACAGACACATGAAAAAGTGCTCCACATCACTCAGCATCAGGGAGATACAAATGAAAACCACAGTGAAATATCACCTCACACCAGTCAGAATGGCTAAAATTAACCTGTCAGGAAATGACAGGTGTTGGCGAGAATGTGGAGAAAGGGGAACCCTCCTACACTGTTCATGGGAATGCAAGCTGGTACAGCCACTCTGGAAAACATATGGAGGTTCCTCAAAAAGTTAAAACCAGAGCTGCCCTATGACCCAGCAATCGCACTACTGGGTATTTACCACAAAGATGTAGTAATCTGAAGGGACATATGCACCCCAATGTTTATAGCAGCAATGTCCACCGTACCCAAACTATGGAAAGAACCTAGATGTCCATCAACAGATGAATGGATAAAGAAGATATGATATACATATATAATGGAATTTTTTTTAAAGATTTTATTTATTTATTTGACAGAGATCACAAGGAGGCAGAGAGGCAGGCCGGGAAAGAGGAGGAAGCAGGCTCCCCGCTGAGCAGAGAGCCCGATGCGGGGCTCGATCCCAGGACCCTGGGATCATGACCTGAGCCAAAGGCAGAGGCTTAACCCACTGAGCCACCCAGGTGCCCCTATATAATGGAATATTATGCAGCCATCAAAAAATGAATTCTTGCCATTTATGATGTGGATGGAACTAGAGGGTATTATGCTAAGCAAAATAAGTCAATCATAGAAAGACAACTATCATATGATCTTGCTGATATGTGGAATTTGAGATACAAGGCAGAGGATAAGGGGAAGAGATGAAAAAATGAAGTGGCACAAAACCAGAGAGGGAGACAAACCATAAGAGACTCTTAACTTCAGGAAACATACTGAGGGTTACTGAAGTGGAGGAGGGTGGGAGGGCTGGGGTGGCTGGGTGATGGACATTGGGGAGGGTATGTGCTGTGGTGAACGCTGTGAATTGTGTAAGACTGATGAATCACAGACCTGTATCCCCGAAACAAGTAATACATTATATGTTAATTTTTTTAAAGTGCAGACATATAGTAGATGCTTCACTAGTAAAAAATAAAGTACGCAATTCAGCAGTTCTAAAAATATATATATTGGTTCTCTCAAAAAAAAATTGTTTAAGAGTAGCAAGGAGAGACTCAGTGGAACTAGTTAGGAAGTTACTGCAATAAGTCAGGCAGTTTGGACCAAGGTTATTCAACCTTCTTGACCATGGCCAAGCACGTCTATATGGTTCTGAGCATGGCAATTCTTGAACCTAGTGCTATCCTCTGGCAGGATAAAAAAAGAAAAAAACAGTAAAACACAGTCATTCTCCTCAAGCATTTGGACAGATAAAGCTCATAATGAAACAGAATGGATACTACTTTCCTTCAACCTATAAACAACTTTTTTGAAGGAAACGTATCAATAAATATAACACGCACAAAAGTGAGGTTTTTAGGGTGGGGAGCCCTTCTATGAAGGAGAAATCACCAATTCCCCTTTTAATTTGAGGAATGCCTTGGCAAAAGGGGCTTTGGTAAAGGGGTTATCCGCCTACAGTATGGAAGCACGTTTTCCAAGCAGCGGCGGCCTCCTAGTGGCCACATGGACTCATGACTGCCATTCACCCTCTTGATGGGAGATCAACAGGCACAGGTCTCAGCCTGACACCCCCACGGGGCAAGGACATGACCAAGCCGAAGACTAGGTCGGTGTGCATCCCATTTCCACGTCCCTAAAACCTGGGGGATACTTAACATAGTCGTGGGGTGGGGGGATGCCTACAAATACTATGATGGAACTTGAAAGGCTTCTGGCTTCCAGAGCCCCTTCCTCTCCTCCACAAGTTTTGGCTTAAAATGTTCATTCACTGACAAAGATAGAAGCCTAGAAGCAGATAAGAAATTCTTCTGCCAGGCACCTGGGTGGCTCAGTCTGTTAAGTATGTGCCTTGGGCACAGGTCAAGATCCCAGAGTCCTGGGTTTGAGCCCCACATGAGGCTCCCTGCTCAGCACGGAACCTGCTTTACCCTCTCCTTCCACCCCTCCCCTGCTCATGCGAGCTTGCGCTCTCTAGCTCTCAAATAAATAACTAAATTAAAAAAAAAAAAAAACTTGTCACCGGTTAATACAATATCTAATACCTTTCATCAGACATTTGAGGTAATTGTTGATTTGACGGGGTGGGGGGGGATGTGATTCATAGCCTAACTTCCTCTGCTACCTCTCCAGCTCTGACACAAAATACTTCTATGTACTTATACAAGGAAAGCAAAAGGCCTAGAAAATTAAGTTGTACCTCGAACTTAGCCAGACTGACACTAAACCCTCGGTTTTGTAAAGGGACGCCACGCAAGTAGTAGGAAACAGAACAAACAAAACACGCCACAAAACAAAACACGGATGACGACCCCAAGAAGTGACTAACCGCCTCGGAAAAACTTTCCTCTGAGCAACTGCCTCAGGAAAAACCGTCTCCGCAGATGGCCGCCATCCGACCCCACCATTCTCCCCAGCAGGGGGAGCTAACGGATCAGCGCTTTGTTCAGTCAGACTAGAAACCACCAGATGGGGCCAAAAGATCAAAGTAAGTACCCCTTAGCCATTTCTTTTTCTCCGGAAATTTGTCTTCGGACCCTAGAAGAAAGAAAAAGGGTATCACTCTGCGCACGCGCATGTACATCCACCTCCAAAATGATGGAAGTGGGTAGTACCTCGTCTAGCCGGAACCCCCCCCCCCGCAAACCCCCATCACCCCACTCCCCACCCCGTGATCCAGCCCCCCATTGATGAAATTCAGATTAAAATAGCACCCATTTCTGAAGGCCTAATAAGAATTAAATGAGAACACAGCAACGGGTAAATTTTCAGGTGCTACTCCAGACCCACAGAATAAAAAACTCCGGGATGGAGCCCAACTGTTTTCACAAGTTCTCCAGGTGGTTCTAAGGCACACTCAAGTGTGGGAAGTGTTGCTTTCAGGTGTAGACTGCCCACTGAAATATTAGATTCCAGGACTCCATGGCTTCTGAACTGTTTGCTGCCTGAAATTCCAAAAACTGTTATTTATTTGTTCCTTGAGCCAATTTGCTGAATATTGTGGCAGATACAATGACAGAGAAACTGCCCGCCAGTCTTTCCACGCAGGTGATCCAGGGATAGGAAAAGTTAATTAACTCTACCAGGCCAGATCTACTAAACGTCAGATGAATTATACAGACAAGAAGCAAATGTTCTAGGAAATCAGAGGAGGGAAATTTCCCAATTATAAGAGGGAGGAGCCTGACTAGAAATGGCCACTGCCAAGCCAAGCCCACCATTCACAAATAGCTATTAAGTCATTTTCTGCAACAAGGCAATAGAACAGACCTTAGCTGCCCAATTAAGTCTCTGCCTAAACGGAAACCCCAACATTATCTAAGAGTCCTCTTTTCTTTAACAGCTTCCCTCTGGAATTAAAAAAAAAAGAGAGAGAATATTTATAGCATTTTCAAGTCCTTTATTTTCTCCCTCCACTGCTTCAATCACTCATAGAAAAGGCCAGACAGATACGCACAATACAGACATAATATAAATACTTGACCGAAGTAATTATGCAGCACCGCTGCCAGGATGTCCAGAATAGCTATCTAATTTTTCTCTTTAGCATGGTTGCATGAAGCTGCTCTAAATGACATTGTGTATTTTCATACTGGAAAATAATTCAGGAAAAAAAAAAGAATTGGAGCTCCCATTTGTATTGGTCCACAATAGATAATGTCTGTTAATCACTGGTATCACCCTACCTCTTCCAAATGGTCATGGTGTCATCCCATAAACTAAATTATGCAGCCTAATCTGGGCCTGGAAGATATTTAGTGAGACTAACAGGCAGACAGTGATTTCATGAAGGCTGATAGTTCAGCACATTTAAATTTCATTTTGCCATTATTCATAACAATTACATTACAAAAACAGGTCCCATTTTTATTATCTTAATAGCTCTTTCAAACCAAATGTAAACTAAAAGCATATTTAAAGTATTGATTTGTACAATTATCCACAAGTTTGTATGGAAGAGATGTTCGGGTAGAATAAACAAAGTTAGAAAATGGATGATAATGGTTCAAAAAAAGCTATGTTTAACATGTTTATGTTTGCCTCTTAAAGGCTAATCTGAGTGCATAGTACTTCACACATATTCACACACTAACATGGCATATTCCTTTTGATTCTCTGAACATCCTTCTTCCCACCCATCTGTTCCCACCTCTCGTCAGTATAGGCTGGTCTGAGAATCTCAGCAGTTTACGAGAAAGAAGAGGCAGAGGATATACTGTAGCCTATGACTGAGCCTCCTCACGTTTTTGTTATTGGTTTCCCATCCAAATGCTGCTCTTGTTTGCTCCTGGTTAGCCTCCAGGATGACAGGATTGGGGCGCCATGGGACAGGGCTCTAATCATCCATAATAGTTCTCTTTCTGTCATTCAGGGGATTTGGTAAAACGTTTTCCAGGCCCAGAGCATAGTCATAGTTGTTCCCTTCTGGGCTGGGAGACATAGAGGCTTTTTGTTTTTTTAATCTTAGGGGTATAAATTCTTGTGCTTGGAGAATAAATGCATGTTTTCTTTCTTTGCTTCTTATTCTACAGACATGAGCCAGGTTTTTCTTTAATTGTCAAAAGTTCTTGACAAAAAGGTAATCTAGGAAAAACAAGTCTTGTGTAATATATTTTAGCTCATTGCCACCAACAAAGACCCCCTTCTTGACCTAAAGTTATTTTTTAATAAAAATTGTATATATATAAGGTATACAACGTGACGATTTGATATAGTCAGGCTCCTCTGAGACTTCTCAACTAGGCCGCAACCTTGGCATACAGAACTGCAACTTTGGGCACAAACAATATCATCCTTTTCCTACATTAAGAGACTTGAACAAACACTAACACTAGTTTCTATCAGCTCAAGGCCATGTCCCTAAAATGATGACCCCAGCCTCCTTAATAGGTCTGCCTAAGAAAGTTCAACATTACCAGAAGAATTTACTGCTTGTTTCAGCCAAAACCTGATTATAGGCTCCTGACCTCCCTTTTCTTAGAACATTTACTTTAGAAAACCTATCATTGTAAATCCTTTCTCCGTTCCTTGAGATGTATCTTATACAACCCAGAAATGTTTTTCTCAAGGACCTGGGAGCCATCCCTTTGAAATATAATTATCAAGAAAGAAGGACCCCAGTCTCTTAATCTCCATGAAAGGGTAGGAGCCTAACTTTGATCAGTTTGCACACACAGTTGCCCGAAACACACTGATCACCCCTACCCAAACACACACACATACATACACACATTTAAAACCTCAGCAGTTTTTCCTTTAGTACATCCCAGCATTTAAAAAGCCTTCTGCTTCTTCTTTCAGTGGAGTTGAGCTCTGTTCATTGGAAGACTCTCTTCCTGGGCACCTGGGTGGCTCAGTCAGTTAAGCATCTGCCTTTTTCTCATGTCGTGATCCCAGGGTCCTGAGATTGAGCCCACATCAGGGGTCCCTGCTCTGCAGGTAGTCTGCTTCTACCTCTGCCCCTCTCCCTGCTCGTACTCTCAATCTCTCTCTCTCACACGCTCTCTCTCTCTTACTCACTCTCTCAAATAAATAAAATCCTTTGTTAAAAAAGGAAGACTCTCCTCCTTACTGCAATTGAATAAAATCTGTCTTGCCACTTCTAAAAAATGTCTAGCTCTGTTTCTCTTTGATGCCATGAGCTAACAAGATCAAAATTGTACAGCACGGTTAAGACATGCAATCTCAGGGGTAACACGGGAAAGAAGAAATTGAAGTAGACCAAGAATACAAAACTATTATTTAGGGGATCATCCCAACTTATTTTTAATTCAGATGCTTTTATTGTCATGCATGAGGTTAAAGTGGAAATACGTAGAGGAAGGAGAAGCAGAAGACAAGTGTTAGGCACAGTGTGAGCTATTTTGTGATGGGCTAATGTTTCCAAACTGGGGCAAAATTAAAGGCATCTCAAAGTCTAATGGATAATCCTCTAAAGAATACAGTAGCCAGCAATCCAGCACTGGCCATATAATGATAAAGTATAAGTGGGGCTTAGGTCCTTTCATAGCTTAAAAAAGTCTGTGCAAGGCTAGCCTTGTCCCAAGTAGATTGGCCTTTTTTTCTGGGATAATTATGTCTCATGATGAAGACTATAGCTTGCTGGACCACTTAGACATCCAGAATCCTAAGAATGGAGCCCCCAACTTTGTGTTGTCATTGTTCTCTATAGAAACAGTGATGTCATGAAGTAGAAATTCTAGTACCAGCTGGCAGTGAAGGCTTTAGCAGGGTATGGAGGGTTGAGCAAAGAAGCAACATCTTGGGTCAGACTGGAAGGGTCATCACAGCATCCCAATTAACAAGAAGAAAATCATTCCAAGGTCCTACAAAATATCTTACTCTGATACTACAAAGGTAGGGGCATCTTCTGACTTCTTTTTGACTTGCTAAGGGGATATCTTGATAGTGAGGTGAAACTTGGTATTTTTGCTTTTATTCAGGATAACCAGATAGGTCTTTACCATTTTTTCTGTCTTTACTTAAATCCAAAGATCTCTTGCTGCATAACTCTGACTCTAGTGGGAAACCCAAAGAGAAATAAGCTAAGATGGGAAAATTAGTACTGTCTTATTCATAAAGGCTTGTGGTAATTCTGTATGTGAAAAATACAGACCCCCACCAAACCAGTAACTAACAATGATTAGATTGTTTGAAAACAAGAAGATGATAGAGAAAGGAAGTCTCAAGGGACTTCCCCCTCCACAAAATGGAGAAAATGTGAAATAAATATGTGTACCCTCCCAGAGAGAACATAAAAGTGTTGTTGTACAGCAGACAGACGGATGTGCTTTTGACGTGAAGGGCTACTGAGTTTGCCAGAAGGCCACGCCTTTGCTGAGGTTGCTAGTTTCAGGCATTGTGACCCAACAAACTCCCTTGTCATATGCCAGGGTCAGAGACAGCAGGGATAAGCCTGGCCCATCAGTCTCGTCCAACAGCTGACGGGGGTGGCAGCCAGCTGCAGGTGCCCAAGAACTTGGCACTGCCCAGTTCCATCTAAAGGGGCACATCTCCCTTCTTGGTGGCACAGTTTCAAACAAAAGTCTAAAATAACTTCATTATTAAGGTAATGAGTTCGCAAACTTATTTTTTTTTTTTTAATTCTTTAGGATTTGGACTGAGGTTGTATCCAAATCATATGAGGGACCTCTATGACTCCTCTTCTTTTTTTCTAGGCTAGTTATCTCTAGCATTAAAAAAAAAAAGAAAAGAAAAACTCTTTCTTCTAAATGGGTATGAGAAGTCCTTTCCTAAAATTTTTTCAGGAAAATGTAGACATTATTGAAGGAAGAACCCAAGAAGATCTGTGGGAGAGGGGGAATGGCAAAGAGTAGAAATGTAGTACTATGTGAAAAGATGACCATCAGAGGATAGATGTTATCAAAATGTGGAGAGGGAGAGGGAGGGAAGGAAGGAGGGGAGGAGGAGGGAATCGGAGAGGGAGGGAGTGAGGAGAGGGGGCAAAAGAGAGGGAAGGAGGGGGAATGGAAGAAAAGAGAGAGGGAAAAGGAGGGAAGAAGGGAGGAAGAAAGGAGAGAGGGAGGGAGGGGGAATGAAAGAAGGGAAAGCGGTGGAAAGGAGGGAAGGGGGGCATGGAGGGGGGAAGAGAGGGAGGGGGGAATGGAAGAGGAGAGAGAGGGGAAAATGGAGGGAAGGAGGGGGAGAGAGAAGGGAGGAGGAGGAAAGGAGAGGAGGGAGGGAGGGGGAACGGAGGAAAGGGAGAGAGGGAGAGAGGGAACTAGAGGTTAAAAGGGGTGTCAATTTTGAAGGAAGTTGGGGGGAAGGAATCCAACAGCCCTCTAATAATTTAGCAAAAAAGGTTTCTCTTGTTAAATTTTAAAATGAAATCAAATTGAAGCCCCAGAAACTGAAACAATTCTCCCGAGTTCTTAACTGTATCTTCCTGAACATAGATCTGAGGTCTTACATTGCAAAACCTTTGTCTATGACATCAGGGTTTGGCCTTCCCTCAGACATTTTTCTCTTGGTTATATTTATATCTATTGGATTTTCCCAACATTCAGAAACTTGTTCTATATGTTGGAATCTTATATGTTGTTTTGATAAGAAGGGCTATTTATTCACTGTACTAGTATTGACCCTAGTCTCTTCCAATGGCCTTATGTAATAAGTATTAGAGCAATTTACCCAATTTCACTTTCTTTAATGTAATAAGAAAGATTCTGGTTGAACTGGAGTTAACGAAGATTCAGTTAAAAAGGATGAGGTAAGCTTTATTCTTTGTGGTACCTGAGTGAGTAAACAAAAGTGGAGACAGATGAGATTTAGTGAGTATGGGTAGAAGTAAGTCATTAAATTTAATTCCCACAGTCTCTAGACCTTTTGGTTTGCTTCCCAACCTGCCATTTTTCCTGACTGGCTTTCTCACAAGTGATACTCCCATGATTCCATATACTTGGTGTGAGGACTTTAAACTAACAGAGACTATGGATTGTGCTAAAAGATAATCAAGTTCAAACATTTCATAGTGTCCTTCCCCTTTTGCTCACCCCCACCAATCCCTAGCTGAAACTGAAACACAGAGATGGGTTTCAGGAAGCCCTTTGGAAATTCTTATCCAAACTCAGCCAGTCTCTAAAAACTAACCATATATATATTCAGATCTCTTTCCTTTCTCTTTACAGATGTCTGATGATATTGACTGGTTACACAGCCGCAGGGGCGTGTGCAAGGTAGATCTCTACAGCCCAACAGGACAGCAAGATCAGGACCGGAAAGTGGTAAGATACAAAATTACCCCTACCTAGGAGTGGAAAGGATCCTCATGTGAGTATAGATATCCTGGAGCTCAGGATAGATTAATGGAGAGCAATACTGTGATGTCTCCAAGCAACCAAGCTCAAGGAGGTCTGTGGGAGGATCAGTGTGCTTTATACATCACACAAGGATGAATTAAGGGAGAGGCAGGACCGGATGTGATGTAGAGGACCTGGGGAGGGAGAGCTAGAGGGGAGCTTGCGGGGGGGGGGGGGGAGTGGTGGTTACCTAGTTACCAGCCCTTATTACCTAACTAACCCTTCTGAAGTCACAATGTCACCTAGCTACCAGTAAGTTACACTAAAGTGGGACTCCCTCAGGAGGACAAAATACTTCATGCTCTGTTTCCAAAATTTTGAGTGATTTACATAGTACCTCACATTTTTTATCATGTTCAAGTGCCACTCATACCATGATTTACTTAATATGTATTTTTGCAATGTTTTTAAAATAAATTTAAAATTCAAATACATTTAAAAATTACCATCATCCTAAGTAGTATCGTCTGCAATACCACAGGTCTGACGTTTTAGGACATATTTTCCAAATAAACAACAACAAATGCACCTATTAAATACATCTATTTATGTACCACTGGAAATATTCTCTATCATCCGCAGTAAAAATACCACACTTTGGGAACACTATAGCAGAAAGGTCTCTAAACTGGGAGGCAGGGGAATCAACTTCTAATGAAATTCCACCTCTGAGTTTGTGTCAGTTGGGCAAGCCACCTCTCTTCTTAGGTTTCTCAATATATATGGGTATTATATTTTGGGCCTCTCTCTGACAGGTAGGTATTCTCATTAAGGAGATAAAGTAATGCTAAGATTCTGTCTGCCTTATAATAATCATATTAACATTTATTGAGTTCTTACTATGCACAGGCACTCTGCTAAAAGCTTTACATTCAGTATCTCAATCAGTCCTCACAACCCTTTAAGGTAGGTACTGCCATCTCCCAGAAAGAAATTACAGTCTTTAGAGTTTCTCTAAATTCACTCCTAATTTAATGCAGATATGCTTTGTTGACGTGTCCACCCTGAATGTGGAAGATAAAGATTGCAAGGTGGGTATTCTCTGCTCCCCTCACTTGGAATGGATGGGAAACCGCTGAGAAGGGTCATTAGAGACAGCATGAGGAGAGGGAAAGGTTGTGGCAGAGAACAGAAAGGTGAAGGAGCCTCAAGTGGAAAGCCACTGTTCTTGGAAGCCCAGGGTCTCTGGTTCAGAATTTATTGTCACTCTTGGTACCAAGTCTCATTTTAGAAGCCACTTAATTTGTTGGTAGGGCTAAAAGAAAGCATGGAAAATTGCATATCAGAGAAGTGAAATTTAAAAAAAAAAAAAAAAACCCTGTCCAAGAGTTTGATGATTAATGAGATACGGTTCCTGAGACTGACAGTTTTACAGTTTTGTGAATACCTTCAGTGGGGCTGGGGCAAGGGGAATAGTAATTTGTGGTGGGAACTCTATCATTCTTCAAAGACTAGCTAGGGGCGCCTAGGTGGCTCAGTGAGTTAAGCCTCTGCCTTCAGCTTGGGTCATGATCTCGGGATCCTGGGATCAAGCCCCACGTTGGGCGCTCTGCTCAGCAGGGAGCCTGCTTCCTCCTCTCTCTCTCTCTCTGCCTGCCTCTCTGCGTACTTGTAATCGCTGCCTGTCAAATATATAAATAAAATCTTAAAAAAAAAAAAAAAAAGAGAGTGGGTTAAAGCCTCTGCCTTGGAGGAGTCAAGATGGCGGAGAAGTAGCAAGCTGAGACTGCTTCAGCTAGCCGGAGATCAGCTAGATAGCTTATCTAAAGATTGCAAACACCTGAAAATCCATCGGCAGATCGAAGAGAAGAAGAACAGCAATTCTGGAAACAGAAAATCAACCACTTTCTGAAAGGTAGGACCGGCGGAGAAGTGAATCCAAAGCGACGGGAAGATAGACCCCGGGGGGAGGGGCCGGCTCCCGGCAAGCGGCGGAGCAACCGCGCACAAAATCAGGACTTTTAAAAGTCTGTTCCGCTGAGGGACATCGCTCCAGAGGCTAAACCGGGGCGAAGCCCACGCGGGGTCAGCGTGGCCTCAGGTCCCGCAGGGTCACAGAAGGATCGGGGGTGTCTGAGTGTCGCAGAGCTTGCGGGTATTGGAACGGGAAAGCCGGCTGCAGAGACAGAGCCGACAGTAAGCTCGCAGCTCCGTGTTACCTTGAACCGGTCGCAGGCTCGGTGAGCTCGGAGCGCGGCCGGAGGTCAGGCAGACGGGAGTAACTGGGCGCGGTTCTCTGAGGGCGCACTGAGGAGTGGGGCCCTGGGCTCTCGGCTCCTCCGGGCCGGAGACCAGGAGGCCGCCATTTGTATTCCCGTCCTCTGGAACTCTACGGAAAGCGCTCAGGGAACAAAAGCTCCTGAAAGCAAACCCGAGCGGATTACTCACCCCGGCCCCGGGTAAGGGCGGTGTAATTCCGCCTGGGGCAAAGACACTTGAGAATCACTACAACAGGCCCCTCTCCCAGAAGATCAACAAGAAATCCAGCCGAGACCAAGTTCACCTACCAAGGAGTGCGGTTTCAATACCAAGGAGAGCAGCAGAATTCCAGAGGAGGAGAAAGCCAAGCACGGAACTCATGGCTTTTTTCCTGTGATTTTTTTTAGTCTTGCAGTTAATTTAATTTTTTCTTTTTCATTTTTTTTTTTTATTTTCTTTTTTTTCTCGCCTTCGGGTAAAAAAAAAATTTTTTTTTTTTAACTGTTACCTTTTTCTTTTTTAACGATTTTTTACTAGTTTATCTAATATATATATATATATATTTTTTTTTACATTTTTCTTAGGTGTTTTCTTTTTTTTAAAATTCTTTTTTTTTTTTTTTTTTCTTTTTTCTCTCTTCCTTTTTGAACCTCTTTTTATCCCCTTTCTCCCCACTCACGATTTTGGATCTCTTCTAATTTGGTTAAAGCATATTTTCCTGGGGTTGTTGCCACCCTTTTAGTATTTTACTTGCCCCTTCATTTACTCTTATCTGGACAAAATGACAAGACGTAAAAATTCAACACAAAAAAAAGAACAAGAGGCAGTACCGAAGGCTAGGGACCTAATCAATACAGACATCGGTAATATGTCAGATCTAGAGTTCAGAATGACAATTCTCAAGGTTCTAGCCGGGCTCGAAAAAGGCATGGAAGATATTAGAGAAACCCTCTCGAGAGATATAAAAGCCCTTTCTGGAGAAATAAAAGAACTAAAATCTAACCAAGTTGAAATCAAAAAAGCTATTAATGAGGTGCAATCAAAAATGGAGGCTCTCACTGCTAGGATAAATGAGGCAGAAGAAAGAATTAGTGATATAGAAGACCAAATGACAGAGAATAAAGAAGCTGATCAAAAGAGGGACAAACAGCTACTGGACCACGAGGGGAGAATTCGAGAGATAAGTGACACCATAAGACGAAACAACATTAGAATAATTGGGATTCCAGAAGAAGAAGAAAGTGAGAGGGGAGCAGAAGGTATACTGGAGAGAATTATTGGGGAGAATTTCCCCAATATGGCAAAGGGAACGAGCATCAAAATTCAGGAGGTTCAGAGAATGCCCCCTCAAAATCAATAAGAATAGGCCCACACCCCGTCACCTAATAGTAAAATTTACAAGTCTCAATGACAAAGAGAAAATCCTGAAAGCAGCCCGGGAAAAAGAAGTCTGTAACATACAATGGTAAAAATATTAGATTGGCAGCTGACTTATCCACAGAGACCTGGCAGGCCAGAAAGAGCTGGCATGATATTTTCAGAGCACTAAACGAGAAAAACATGCAGCCAAGAATACTATATCCAGCTAGGCTATCATTGAAAATAGAAGGAGAGATTAAAAGCTTCCAGGACAAACAACAACTGAAAGAATTTGCAAATACCAAACCAGCTCTACAGGAAATCTTGAAAGGGGGTCCTCTAAGCAAAGAGAGAGCCTACAAGTGGTAGATCAGAAAGGAACAGAGACCATATACAGTAACAGTCACCTTACAGGCAATACAATGGCACTAAATTCATATCTCTCAATAGTTACCCTGAATGTGAATGGGCTAAATGCCCCTGTCAAAAGACACAGGGTATCAGAATGGATAAAAAAAAACAAAAACCCATCTATATATGTTGCCTCCAAGAAACACATTTTAAGCCCGAAGACACCTCCAGATTTAAAGTGAGGGGGTGGAATGGAAAAGAATTTACCATGCTAATGGACATCAGAAGAAAGCAGGAGTGGCAATCCTTATATCAGATCAATTAGATTTTAAGCCAAAGACTATAATAAGAGATGAGGAAGGACACTATATCATACTCAAAGGGTCTGTCCAACAAGAAGATTTAACAATTTTAAATATCTATGCCCCAATGTGGGAGCAGCCAACTATATAAACCAATTAATAACAAAATCAAAGAAAACACATCAACAATAATACAATGATAGTAGGGGACTTTAACACTCCCCTCACTGAAATGGACAGGTCATCCCAAGCAAAAGATCAGCAAGGATATAAAGGCCTTAAATGACACACTGGACCAGATGGACATCACAGATATATTCAGAATATTTCATCCCAAAGCAACAGAATACACATTCTTCTCTAGTGCACATGGAACATTCTCCAGAATAGATCACATCCTCGGTCCTAAATCAGGACTCAACCGGTATCAAAAGATTGGGATCATTCCCTGCATATTTTCAGACCACAATGCTCTAAAGCTAGAACTCAACCACAAAAGGAAGTTTGGAAAGAACCCAAATACATGGAGACTAAACAGTATCCTTCTAAAGAATGAATGGGTCAACCGGGAAATTAAAGAAGAATTGAAAAAAATCATGGAAACAAATGATAATGAAAACACAACGGTTCAAAATCTGTGGGACACAACAAAGGCAGTCCTGAGGGGAAAATATATAGCGGTACAAGCCTTTCTCAAGAAACAAGAAAGGTCTCAGGTACACAACCTAACCCTACACCTAAAGGAGCTGGAGAAAGAACAAGAAAGAAACCCTAAGCCCAGCAGGAGAAGAGAAATCATAAAGATCAGAGCAGAAATCAATGAAATAGAAACCAAAAAAACAATAGAACAAATCAACGAAACTAGGAGCTGGTTCTTTGAAAGAATTAATAAAATTGATAAACCCCTGGCCCGACTTATCAAAAAGAAAAGAGAAAGGACCCAAATAAATAAAATCATGAATGAAAGAGGAGAGATCACAACTAACACCAAAGAAATACAAACTATTATAAGAACATACTATGAGCAACTCTACGGCAATAAATTTGACAATCTGGAAGAAATGGATGCATTCCTAGAAACATATAAACTACCACAACTGAACCAGAAAGAAATAGAAAGCCTGAACAGACCCATAACCAGTAAGGAGATTGAAACAGTCATTTAAAATCTCCAAACAAACAAAAAGCCCAGGGCCAGACGGCTTCCCGGGGGAAATTCTACCAAACATTTAAAGAAAGAAGAACTAATTCCTATTCTCCTGAAACTGTTCCAAAAAATAGAAATGGAAGGAAAAACTTCCAAACTCATTTTATGAGGCCAGCATCACCTTGATCCCAAAACCAGACAAGGATCCCACCAAAAAAGAGAGCTATAGACCGATATCCTTGATGAACACAGATGCGAAAATACTCAACAAAATACTAGCCAATAGGGATTCAACAGTACATTAAAAAGATTATTCACCACGACCAAGTGGGATTTATTCCAGGGCTGCAAGGTTGGTTCAACATCCGCAAATCAGTCAATGTGATACAAACACATCAATAAAAGTAAGAACAAGAACCATATGATACTCTCAATAGATGCTGAAAAAGCATTTGACAAAGTACAACATCCCTTCCTGATCAAAACTCTTCAAAGTGTAGGGATAGAGGGCACATACCTCAATATCATCAAAGCCATCTATGAAAAACCCACCGCAAATATCATTCTCAATGGAGAAAAACTGAAAGCTTTTCCGCTAAGGTCAGGAACACGACAGGGATGTCCATTATCACCACTGCTATTCAACATCGTACTAGAGGTCCTAGCCTCAGCAATCAGGACAACAAAAGGAAATTAAAGGCATCCAAATCGGCAAAGAAGAAGTCAAATTATCACTCTTCGCAGATGATATGATACTATATGTGGAAAACCCAAAAGACTGCACTCCAAAACTGCTAGAACTTATACAGGAATTCAGTAAAGTGGCAGGATATAAAATCAATGCACAGAAATCAGTTGCATTTCTCTACACCAACAGCAAGACAGAAGAAAGAGATATTAAGGAGTCAATCCCATTTACAATTGCATCCAAAAACCATAAGATACCTAGGAATAAACCTAACCAAAGAGACACAGAATCTATACTCAGAAAACTATAAAGTACTCATGAAAGAAATTGAGGGAAGACACAAAGAAATGGAAAAATGTTCCATGCTCCTGGATTGGAAGAATAAATATTGTGAAAATGTCTATGCTACCTAAAGCAATCTACACATTTAATGCAATTCCTATCAAAGTACCATCCATCTTTTTCAAAGAAATGGAACAAATAATTCTAAAATTTATATGGAACCAGAAAAGACCTCGAATAGCCAAAGGGATATTGAAAAAGAAAGCCAACGTTGGTGGCATCACAATTCCGGACTTCAAGCTCTATTACAAAGCTGTCATCATCAAGACAGCATGGTACTGGCACAAAAACAGACACATAGATCAATGGAACAGAATAGAGAGCCCAGAAATAGACCCTCAAATCTATGGTCAACTAATCTTCGACAAAGCAGGAAAGAATGTCCAATGGAAGAAAGACAGCCTTTTCAATAAATGGTGCTGGGAAAATTGGACAGCCACATGCAGAAAAATGAAATTGGACCATTTCCTTACACACACCACACACAAAAATAGACTCAAAATGGATGAAGGACCTCAATGTACGAAAGGAATCCATCAAAATCCTTGAGGAGAACACGGGCAGCAACCTCTTCGACCTCTGCCGCAGCAACATCTTCCTAGGAACAACGCAAAAGGCAAGGGAAGCAAGGGCAAAAATGAACTATTGGGATTTCATCAAGATCAAAAGCTTTTGCACAGCAAAGGAAACAGTTAACAAAATCAAAAGACAACTGACAGAATGGGAGAAGATATTTGCAAACGACATATCAGATAAAGGACTAGTGTCCAGAATCTATAAAGAACTTAGCAAACTCAACACCCAAAGAACAAATAATCCAATCAAGAAATGGGCAGAAGACATGAACAGACATTTCTGCAAAGAAGACATCCAGATGGCCAACAGACACATGAAAAAGTGCTCCATATCACTCGGCATCAGGGAAATACAAATCAAAACCACAATGAGATATCACCTCACACCACTCAGAATGGCTAAAATCAACAAGTCAGGAAATGACAGATGCTGGCGAGGATGCGGAGAAAGGGGAACCCTCCTACACTGTTGGTGGGAATGCAAGCTGGTGCAGCCACTCTGGAAAACAGCATGGAGGTTCCTCAAAATGTTGAAAATAGAACTGCCCTATGACCCAGCAATTGCACTATTGGGTATTTACCCTAAAGATACAAATGTAGTGATCCAAAGGGACACATGCACCCGAATGTTTATAGCAGCAATGTCCACAATAGCCAAACTATGGAAAGAACCTAGATGTCCATCAACAGATGAATGGATCAAGAAGATGTGGTATATATACACAATGGAATACTATGCAGCCATCAAAAGAAATGAAATCTTGCCATTTGCAACAACATGGATGGAACTGGAGCGTATCATGCTTAGCGAAATAAGTCAAGCAGAGAAAGACAACTATCATATGATCTCCCTGATATGAGGAAGTGGTGATGCAACATGGAGGCTTAAGTGGGTAGAAGAATAAATAAAACAAGATGGGATTGGGAGGGAGACAAACCATAAGTGACTCTTAATCTCACAAAACAAACTGAGGGTTGCTGGGGGGAGGGGGTTTGGGAGAAGGGGGTGGGATTATGGACATTGGGGAGGGTATGTGATTTGGTGAGTGCTGTGAAGTGTGTAAACCTGGTGATTCACAGACCTGTACCCCTGGGGATAAAAATATATGTTTATAAAAAATAAAAAATTAAAAAAAAAAAAAAAAAGCCTCTGCCTTTGGCTCACATCATGATCTCAGGGTCCTGGGATCGAGCCCCGCATCGGGCTCTCTGCTTGGCAGGGAGCCTGCTTCCCTTCCTCTCTTTCTGCCTGCCTCTCTGCCTACTTCTGATCTCTGTCTGTCAAATAACTAAATAAATAATCTTTTAAATAAATTAAAAAATAAATAAAAAAACAAATAAATAAAAAACAAAATCTTAAAAAAAAAAAAAAAAAGACTAGCCAGCATCACAGTCCTACCTCTCCTTCAGAAAGAAGAGGGATAATAGGGGACATAATACTCATACTTTGAAGTGGTAGCCTAGGAGGGTGGCCTAGAGAAATCTCAAAAACCAACTGTTCATAAAAATCTTACCCCTTAATTCCATAGGATGCTGCTGGTTCCAGTTCGGAAGGTGACTTGAACTTGGGAAACCTGGAAGAAAAAGAGATTATTGTGATCAAGGATACCGAGAAGCAAGACCAGTCTAAGGTATACTTAGCCTCTGACCTCACCCTTTCTAATTCTCAGAGCCCAGTGCTGAGTCTGAGGAGTCTGGTTCAGAGATGGTAAGATAACTAAGATAACAGGCCCATAGATTTGAACACTATGACATTCTAGAGAACACAGTCTGAAGCTGAGAGTCATGGTAAGTTCAATACCTGGGTATCTAACAATGACACTAATCACAGAGGCTCAGAATACCCATTCCTGATTTCAGGGCCCTACTCCAAATATAATATAGCTATTCTTATCCTAATAAAGATACAGGCTTATAAGCAGGATCTTTTGCAATGTTCTTTGCTGGCCTGTAATAGACTTGTATGCCCTGTGTTGCCTGGAGACCAAGAAGGAAGAATGACAATATGGAGCAGAGAGAAGCCACAATGATGAAGAACTATAGTTGCCTCATTCCTACCCTGTTGTCTAAGAGATTACCTAGGTTGTTGGGTACCATAAAATTAGAACCAATTACACTTGCATGCCACTGTCACATACAGAATCCTTTTGTTTTTGTGTAAGTATTCTTAATTATATCTGTTAGGCTCCTGGTTTGGGGTAGGTATTAAAGCACATGAGAAGTCACCCCACAGTCCTACAAGCCTGGAGTGGCTGGTATTGGAACAGGATCTTTTGCTTTAGTGAAAAAGAGTCAAGCATTTCTTGTTCTGTCTTCCTGGGCTCATAATGAGAAACAACATCTCTGGCCCCAGACACATTTGGAATAATGAGAGTGGGCTCTAAGGAAGGAAAAGCCAGTTACCAAATACTCTCTAGTTTTGGGTTCAGTTGGGGGTGGTCAACTCCATTTTGGAGACTCAAGAAAGGGATAAATTATACCTGGTGTTTATTTTTAAAAGGGCAGTCCATATTTCCTGCACACAAGGCAGATATCCTTGATTGTATCAAGCCCATTCACAAAAATTTGACCTTCTCATGACCTCATGTTTCCAGGAATTCTATGAAAAGACAGGAGATGAAGCACTGGAAGGGTCAAAGAGGCCAATGACACTTAGTGCTGAGTAGAAGTTGTGTACAATACATCTACACATCTCCAGACAGGGGCACACACAGTCACAAACATACAAATCTATACAAAGTGACATGCACATCGATACATACATTTACATACATTAACAAAAATAATTTATACAAGCAAAGACATATGCGTGTTTCGCTACACGTGACATTGACAAACACACAAGTACTAATATAATAAACTTAGATACATTGACTTATTGATAAACAATGACTGACGTACATACACAGAGATACTCAGGTATACAGCAAGATACCTTCACATGCCCACATACGACACATGTAAACATCCATATATATACCCATGCACACCATGCACAAACATATACTCACACACCCATAGCCTTTGATCAAAACACACTAATCGTACAGACTCAGGTATAGGCATACACACTTACAAATATACTTCATGTTGATACACACACACAGAAACTTAAACAAAATGATAGAAAGTCACTAACTCTTGTTTGTATGCACTGATACACACACTGACAAAATGCAGTAACATCCCCACTCACATACTCACACACAAACTCAAATGCGGGGGTGGGGGCAATGCTGACACACATTCTCAAGCACGGACACAGCATATAAATATAACATAAGGGGCGCCTGGGTGGCTCAGTGGGTTATAGCCTCTGCCTTTGACTCAGGTCATGATCCCAGGATCCTGGGATCAAGCCCCACATCAGGCTCTCTGCTCAGCAGGGAGCCTGCTTCCCCCTCTCTCTCTGCCTGCCTCTCTACTTGTGATCTCTGTCAAATAAATAAATAAAATCTTAAAAAATAATAATAAAAATTTAAAAATAAATATAACATAAATGACACCCAATTTATTGATAGATTACACAGTCATTATACAATCACCTATTTACACATGCAATTCATATTTTAACATACACATGTATTAATATATTATACATTAATGTTTATTAATGAATCTGTATGTTAATATGTGAATGCATGCTCTAATATATACAAATGCATTTATAGCTGCATGATACATGCTACTGAATTTCTATCATAAATATATGCACATTGTTTCCAATCAACCCTTGTTTATTTGTATATTCTCAGACACACTGACATACACCCTCTCATGGTTACAACCCCACACACGTATGAAATGTATGCACCAACATGTACATGTTGGCTTGTACAGTAGGCAATGAGTATTGATGTCAGCATATTATTACATATGCTTACACACACTCACACATGGACACTGACATACACATGTACACAGACACATTTTCACATTTCACAAAACAGACTGACACATTGACTTCTGTTGAGATATTCACACTTACAAATTGCTGTATTGATATGCACATGTACACAGTGGATACAAGGATACATTTTTGACACATTAAGATAAGAACACATATGCAGATGAAATTGACAAATATATTGATAACTCTTAAATATAGTTAAGTGCACAAATGCATATACTCTGAGATTTTGCTGCTGCCCCTTGTGTTTGAATGTGTATTAATGGTTATAATTGTATGTTCCTGTGCAAATTCTAAAGACCAAATCCCTAATCTGGGCAGTTTCGAAGATGTATCTTCTAAATAAAATAAGGGAAAGAAGTACCCTACCCAAACTCTTATGGATAGGTGTTCTTCTTTTTTTAGACGGAGGGATCTGTATGCCTTTTCAAACAAGCTCCCTCTGATCCCATAAGCGTCCTCAATTGGCTTCTCAATGACCTCCAGAAGTATGCTTTGGGTTTTCAACATGCACTGAGCCCCTCAGCCTCTAGCTGTAAACATAAAGTAGGAGACACAGAAGGCAAATATCACAAATTACCCTCTGGGAACTGCTACAGTGTCTATGCCGATCAACTGAACATGAATTATATGACCAATGGACCTCAATGCCTACATCTAGAAATGGCAGCTGCCAAAAACACCAACAATAACCAGAGCCCTTCCACTCCTCCAGCCAAATCTCCTAGCACTCAGAGGACAGTGATTTCCCCTGATGGTGAATGTTCTATGGATGACCTTTCCTTCTATGTCAACCGATTATCTTCTCTGGTAATCCAGATGGCCCGTAAGGAGATCAAGGAGAAGTTGGAAGGTGGAAGCAAATGCCTCCACCATTCTCTCTACCCATCCCCTGGGGACAAAGGGAAAAACAGCCCCCGCAGTGCTGTGAGCAAGATTGCTTCTGAAATGGCCCATGATGCTGTAGAATTGACCTCGGCAGAAATGCGGGGCACTGGGGAGGAGGGCAGGGAAGGTGGCCGGAAAACCTTTCTGTATGGTGAATTATCCAACAAGAACAAGGTTGGGGACAAACAGATGTGCCAAAGAGATAGTAAAGAATTTGCAGATTCTATCAGCAAAGGGCTCATGGTTTATGCCAATCAGGTGGCATCTGACATGATGGTCTCTGTTATGAAGACCTTGAAAGTACATAGTTCTGGGAAGCCAATTCCAGCCTGTGTGGTCTTGAAGAGGGTGCTGTTAAAACACACCAAAGAAATTGTGTCTGATTTGATTGACTCCTGCATGAAGAACCTGCATAACATCACAGGGGTCCTGATGACCGACTCGGACTTTGTCTCCGCTGTCAAGAGGAATCTGTTCAACCATGGAAAACAAAATGCTGCAGATATCATGGAGGCTATGCTGAAGCGTCTGGTCAGTGCTCTTCTTGGCGAGAAGAAGGAGACTAAAACTCAGAGTCTGTCATATGCATCCTTGAAAGCTGGGTCCCAAGATCCCAAATGCAAGAACCAAAGTCTTGAATTCTCAGCCATGAAAGCCGAGATGAAGGGAAAGGACAAAGGCAAAATGAAACCAGAGCAGTGCAAGTCGTTGACCAGCGCCGAGAAAGTCAGTGAACACATCCTCAAGGAGAGCCTGACCATGTGGAACCAAAAGCAAGGAAACCAAGGCAAGATGCCTAGCAAAGTATGCACCAATAAAGAGGAAAAAAGAGAGAAGATCAGTCCTTCCACGGATTCACTGGCAAAAGACTTGATTGTGTCTGCCCTTATGTTGATCCAATACCATCTGACCCAGCAGGCCAAAGGCAAAGACACATTTGAAGAAGAGTGTCCTGGTTCTGCCACGGGCTATATGACTCAGAGTGCCCAATACGAAAAGTCTGGAAGTGGCCAAAGTGCAAAGGCACTTTCAATGAAACATCTAGAATCTCGTGGAACTCCAGGACCATCTACCTCCCTGAAGGAAAATCAACAGCTGGACTCTCAGAAGCTGGATATGTCAAACATCGTTTTAATGCTGATTCAGAAGCTGCTTAATGAGAGCCCCTTCAACTGTGATGATCTATGTGAAGGTGAGAACAAGCCTTCTGAGCCCAGGACAAACAAAGCAGCTTCCGTGTCCAAGAGGCCTGACAGAGGGGAAGAACAATGCCAGGAAAATCAAGAACTTGACTTTATCAGTGGGATGAAGCAAGTGAACCGCCAGTTTATAGATCAACTGGTAGAATCCGTGATGAAGTTGTGCCTTATCATGGCTAAGTATAGTAATAACGGGGCAGCCCTTGCTGAGCTGGAAGAACAAGCAGCCTTGGCAAACAACTCCAATTACCAGCCTGGTGGCTCCAGATGTAGTCATGATGCTGCGATGTCACAGAACCATCAAGACTCTCCTGGGCCTGAAGTTATAGTTAATAATCAGTGCTCAACAAGCAGCTTGCAGAAGCAGCTCCAGGCTGTCCTGCAGTGGATTGCAGCCTCCCAGTTTAACGTGCCCATGCTCTACTTCATGGGAGATGATGATGGACAACTGGAGAAGGTAAGCAACGCAACAGGTGCAAGAAAAGAGGGTTGGGATGGGCAGGGAGAGGGAGACAGCATTGTACTTAAAGCCCGAGAGTAGTCTGATTTTTTCCCAAGCCGCCTCTTTACTGTGCACTTCACAAACTGCTTGCACTTCATAAAAAGACAAAGTGGTGAACCATTAACTGAGTGGGGCTCTGGATACCTCAAGGTCTGTGCATTTCCAAGAGGAGGAGTGAGGTTAGCTCACTGAATCGGTGATCCTTTCAACAAACTATTCGGTAACACATCAGGGAGCAGTGTTTAAGTTTTACGTTTTGAGTTTGAAGGCCCTCAGGATTGGAGAGAGGGGAAAAAAAAAGAAAAAAGGGGAGCTCTTCCGCAAAGACATGCATCCTACAAGTGCCCCAAGAGTACCTTGCCTCCTTAAACTTTTTGTCCTAGGCACCTCACTAGCTTTGCCCTAGTCCTGGCCTTGCCTTCCAGTTTCACAAAGGTCAGCATTCATGCACATACAAGTTCTCTCTTCTCGCCTCCCTCTTTCTCTCTCTCTCTCACACACACACACACACTACAACCGTGTTCTCTACATCAGATAGAGTTAAGAGAAATAAAATACTGAACCAGATTATTTTTAGTTCAGGACCAGGAGATTGTCATTACTTCCCACCTCATACTTTTTTAGGGAAGCTGGGGAATGGCAACCCCTAACCTTGAGCTAGCAATTATCACAGACTAACTGAACAATCTAACACGTCTGAGAAGTGTTTGGTGAACACATTTGATTCCAGAGTTTTTCTAAAGCTCAAAAAGTCCAGTGGCATTTGGAACTGTGTCCTTAGAGAAGGGACAAGGGGAAAGAAAAGCCAGGTCAGGAGCGTGAAGTCCTGGATCTGTGTCGGGCTTTACTCTAATCTTAGAAGCCTGGGTAGGAAGATGACAGGGGAGGGCCCCCTTGATCCAACTGGGCCCCTTCTCCAAAAGCATCACGTGACTCAAAGCTACCTCTGGCTCTCTCCACAGCTTCCTGAAGTTTCAGCTAAGGCAGCAGAGAAGGGGTACAGTGTAGGGGATCTTCTTCAAGAGGTCATGAAGTTCGCCAAGGAGCGACAACTGGACGAAGCCGTGGGAAACATGGCTAGGAAACAACTGCTAGACTGGCTGCTCACTAATCTGTGAGCTAACAACTCCTTTGACTCCCCTCCATTTACTCCCCCTAGCAGCATTCCATCCCAGCCTGAATGCCCCCACCCATCAGGCCAGTGAACTGCATACCACACGACTGTATTTCCTAATACATCTGAGCAGTTGGACTGTGCAAATACAGGGGGTCCAAAAGCTGGGCAAGAACACGAATTAAAAAAATTTAAAAAAGAGTTGTTTTCTTGATCAGATTGATTGGCAGCAAGGGTGGAGAATGGGTTGAATTCCAAGGACTGTGTCCTTGGACTTGTGTCCAGATCTCACCCTGGGTTCTTTTCTGAGCACCCAAGACACAGGCATATATGTCCCAAGTCCCTAAGTAATCTGGTTTGTACAGATGATCTCAGCTGACAAACTCTTTAGAGTTTTGCCACCTGTGGCCTCCCTGTTTCTCTCAGAATTGCTTGCCTAACTTGATACTTCCCCTTCTAATCCCAAGGATGTAGCCTTCTTGGTTTTTATTAAGAGCCTGAAGGTAGGCCATCTTACACGAAATCTAGCTGAAGTAAGTAAGTAAGTATATTACCCATTACCCAGGCAAGGGCGGGGGACATTGCTCCAGCTTGCCTCACACACACCCTCACTGTTCACTGCACATGGATAAATACTACCCAGAACCACAATTGGATCTGAACCTCTTATGTGTGAATAAAGCTTTCTGAGAAGTCATTTACTTCAACTGATGAGATTTCCTTGTCTTCCCTCAGTCTGAGAGAAAATTCTTCTAAGAAAGCTAGAGGATGGTAAATTCACAGTCACCCTATGTGAATCCCAGTGTGTCTTTTTTTTAAAAAAGATCTTATTTATTTATTTGACAGAAATCACAAGTAGGCAGAGAGGCAGGCAGAGAGAGAGAGAGGAGGAAGCAGGCTCCCTGCTGAGCAAAAAGCCCGATGCGGGGCTCGATCCGAGGACCCTGGGATCATGACCTGAGCCGAAGGCAGAGGCTTTAATCCACTGAGCCACCCAGGCACCCCCCCCCCAATGTCTCTCTTTTAAAAAAAGATTTTATTTACTTATTTGACAGACAGAGGTCACAAATAGGCAGAGGGGCAGGCAGAGAGGAGGAAGCAGGCCCCCAGCTGAGCAGAGAGCCCAATGCAGGGCTCAATCCCAGGATCCCAGGACCACAACCCAAAGGCAGGGGCCTTAAACCACTGAGCCACCCAGGCGCCTCCCAATGCCTCTTTTGAGACCAGCACTAAATCCTTAGATTTGAGCATGCCCCTCAGAAGTCAATCATAGTGCTAGAATTTATTGCAAACAAGGTCAAAACAATGGTTTCAGGGATACCTGGATGGCTCAGGTTAAGCTGCCTTCGGCTCAGGTCATGATCCCAGGATCTGAGATGGAGTCTCTCATCGGGCTCCTTGCTCAGCGGGGAGCCTGCTTCTCTCTCCACCTCTGCCTGCCACTCTGCCGGCTTGTGCACGCGCTCGGTCTCTCTCTCTCTCTCTCTGACAAAATCTTCATTAAAAATTTTTAAAAAACGGTTTCAGAGATGTGGTCCTCTGTCAGCTAGTTTGCTGTGGCACACACTGGTGCCTTTGAGGTGTCATGGCTTCATAGGACCAAACAGAGCATGTGAGATCCTTCTGGATTCAAAAGTCAAAGCTTTTGCCTCTTACTAGTCACATGGCTTTACAAGAGTCACTGAGACCCAGCCTGTTTCCTTACTATGGAAGGGAGGATGCTTTATACGGGGTATCTTGTTATAAATGTAGCTACCTGAAGGAAGCTGTACCCTGCAAAGCCCATCCTGACATAGTTTAAAGTATTCTTGATATGCTTCCAAACTGAAAGCAGGATTGTCTGAGTATGGGACCGAGAGAAGTACTTTGGGGGGGAGGTAAGCGGCACAGAGGCAAACCTTACCCACTTCTCCACAATGCCTGGACCGGCCAGAAGTAAAGGCAGGCCTCTTCAGAGCAGGACTTTCAGAACTCCCCAACCTGGATAAAAGCTAATCAAACCTTTTCCAGTCACAGCCACACCATGAAAATCTTTGGAGTTGAGCTACCACAGATCCTTTCCTTACTCCTTGAAGAAAATCCTTAATAAACAAATCCTGGGACCAGGGCTGGATTTCTGATGACTCCATCCTCCCTGAGCACAGCTGGGTCCCATAGTAGTTTACTTCCTTGATTAACTTGGCTCTTGACTTCCTCCTGATTTTTATTATGAGACGGCCTTGGGGATTTCTTGGAACGTGGAAATAGAAGCAAAGGAAGTTATATGTTCTGCTAAATGAGGGGAGTTGGGGCAAAACTGTCTCTAAGGGCCCCTCCAGTTCTGACATTTGAGGATTCTAAGAAAGTGTTTCTCTTGCATAATTTCTCAAGGAAACTTGTGTGGATGAGGTAAGATTAGGGTGAGGAAACTTAATTTTTGCCAGAGCTGACAGACTCCAGCAGAGAAAGGAATGCTTTGGACCACAAAGGGCTCTGACAAGGGTCTGGAGGAGCTCAACAGTTCTTGGGGTTTATTCCTGGAGGGCAAGGCCCTGGCCTTTCACCTCTCTAAATGAAGTGACCCCAGGCACCCTATTGGCAATGTGGCCATGCTCAATGGCAGCAGTTGAAAATAGACAAGGACTTTGCCTGAGCGGAGAACCCCACGTGTAGTAGAAAAGGGATGACAGGAGCAGAGAGGGAGGGAATACATGAGTGTCTCCTGGCGGGTGACGAATTGGCTTGAAATATATGACAGTTGTGGTGTCTCTGAACACCAGGCCTCCATTTCAAAAGGAAGTTGTGAGCAAAACTCATCTGAGAGGTTACTGCAGGGCCAAGACTAGGCTGAGGTGAGGTGAGATGGACACTCGCCTCAGGAACAAAATTTAAGGGGGAACCAAAAACTCAGTAATCAAAATAAGTGTTTTAATGCAGTATCTTAAAAAAAAAAAACCTGAAATTAATGCCCCCCAAATCCATGCTGAACAAAATATCAAAAATTGCAATATTTTGTTACACCTGGGTGGCTCAGTCCAGTGTCTGCCTTTGGCTCAGGTCATGATTGCAGGGTCCTGGGATCGAGCCCCACATCGGGCTCCTTCCTCAGTGGAGAGCCTGCTTCTCCCTCTGCCCTCTGCTCCTCCCCCTGCCACCATTCTGTCTCTCTCTCTCTCTCTCTCTCTCTAAAACTTTCAAACAAAATCTTTTTAAAAATAAATAAAATTATAATACAGAAAATCAGTAACAACTGCTGTGCCAAACCATAATGGAGCATGAGATAAAAGGAAAAATTGACAAGACATTTTATGGGAGTAACATTTTCTGGGAGATTTCCAAGGCAATAGAGAATATGTTGCCCCAAAAACCTGTATCAGTACCAAAAAAAAAAAAAAAAAAGCAGCAGTGAATTAAGTGCCTGCCTAAAAAACCTAGGAAGAGAACAAATAAGAAGTCCAACATGTTTGGGAAAGAGGAAATAAAATTTGTATCAAGGGGAACAAAGCAAACTTTCACTTAAACTTTAAAAAATTCATTTTTTTAATTGGAGAGGCAGACAAACTCTAAGAGACTCCCAACTTGGGGAAACACACGGAAGGTTGCTAGAGGGGAGGTGGGTGGGGGATGGGAGTACTGCATGATGGACTTACGGAGGGCCCTTGATGTAATGAACACTGGGTGTTATATGCAACTGATGAATCCCTAAACTCTGCCTCTGAAAGTAATAATATGCTATACATTAATTGAATTTAAATAAAAATTTTTAAAAATATTTAAAAATTCAGGGATGAGGAGAGGGGAGTTGCAGGGTTTTCTCTCTTGCTTAACCTAAGAGTACATTGTTGTCAACCAAAGCTCATATGAGATTAATCTGGTTAAAAACAGGAACCACATAAGATTTTCCCTATTAAAATTCCACTTTAAAACAGTTCTATAATGAAAGAAGAAAAATAACTACAAAGTAGGAATATAGGAGAGGCAGAAATAAAAATGCCACTTTTGCACAAGATATATTTATTCATCCACGAAAAGCAAATCCTGAAACACCAGAGGTACTGAAGGAGTTTTGCAAAGGTATAGAAGATACTTGCAAGCTGTGGGAATTTGCCATCAACTAAAACAATTCCAGCTGCTTTCTCCCCAGTGACTCTGAGATATGTAAAAAAAAATCCAGCAGTTCCCCTGCACTCAAGTCTCTGTGGTATCAGACCATGAAAAAAGTGTAAAAGAACCTATCAAATTTCTATATCCCAGAGCCACCCAGCCAAAAAGAGAAGAGTCTAATTACCATAGTGACAATACTATTAAACCTTTGGGTATTAAGGAAGGCAAAAAACAGCATTAACAGAGCACTTACATTACTACTGCTTTACTAGACATTACTAGTGCTTTAATTCTTTCAAAAACCTCAGTGAGACGGTTTGTTATTAGATGTTTTTACAGATAAGAAATTAGGGGCTCAGGCTTCAAGGCCTCTTTCTAGGCCCTAAGTGGGAGAGTTGGGATTCAAATCCAGGTTTGCCTCAGGTCAAACACTATGTTCTTTCCATTCTATCACACTGCCATCCTAGTAATTCAGAGTCCATGTTTACTAAAAAACAAACTATAAAACATGAATGAGAGGGATGTCTGGGTGCCTCAGACAGTTAAGCATTTACCTTTGGCTCAGGTCATGATACCAGCATCCTGGGTCCAAGCCCTCCATCTGGCTTCCCCCTCAGAGAGCCTGCTTCTCCCTCTGCCTGCTGCTCCCCCTGCTTGTTTCTCTTTCTCTCTCTCTCTCTCTCTGACAAATGAATAAATCTTAAGAAAACACATGGATGAGAAAAATTAAAGGAAAACAGATGAATAGGAAAATAGACCATGCTCCTGGCTGGTAAAACTAAATAAAACATCACTTTTTTTTTTAAGTGTGTATTTTTTTTTTAATAGGCAAAACACTTCTATTGGGTCAACATTTAAAATATACAAAAGCATATTAATTTTAATTAACATATACTGTATTATTTCCTTCTGGGGTGCAGGTCTGTGAATCATCAGGCTTACACATTTCACAGCACTCACCATAGCATATACCCTCCCCAGTGTCCATCACCCAGCCACCCTATGCCTCCCACCAACCCCCAGCAACCCTCAATTTGTTTCCTGAGATTGAGTGTCTTACGGTTTGTCTCCCTTTCCGGTCCCAACCTGTTCTATTTTTCCCTCCCTTCCCCCCATGACCTCCTGCCCTGCCTCTCAAATTCCTCATATCAGAGAGATCATAAGATAATTGTCTTTCTCCGATTGACTTATTTTGCTCAGTGTAATACCCTCTAGTTCTATCCACATCATTGCAAATGGCAAGATTTCAGGGGGTTTTGATGGCTGCATAATATTCCATTGTATATATATAACACAGCTTCTTTATCCATTCATCTGTTGATGGATGTATAGGTTCTTTCCATAGTTTGGCTATTGTGGACATTGCTGCTATAAACATTTGGATGCACATGCCCCTTCAGATCACTACGTTTGTATCTTTAGGGTAAATGCCCGATAGTGGGATTGCTGGGTTGTAGGGTAGCTCTGTTTTCAACTTTTTGAGGAACCTCCATACTAAAACATCACTCTTTAATTCAACATGTAGGTCTCCTATAATGCCACTTTAAATCTTTATGAGATACCCTGAAAGTATCTCTCCCCCAAGAAATTTATTCATTGAAAAGGGAAAAATCATAATTTCATTAACAGATGACTCCAGCAGTCACACCTTAATTAGGTGATCGAGGTTAACATCATCAGTAAAGATACATCGATACCATGAACCTCCTGAGAAGATGTCATGAGAAGAACACATCGCCTCTGAGGCATTCTTGTCAAAAACCTATGACCCCATTCTAATCAAGAGAAACCGTCAGATTAAACCCAAACTGAGGGACATTTGCAAAATACCTGACCAGAATTGACTGCAAAGGGTCACAAGGAAACATTTTAGAGTTATGGAAATGTTAACTATATACCTTGAGAGGAAAGGTGTTTAACAAAGGCATATGTATACATTTCTCAAGACTCCTCACTTAAAACTGGTGAATATTATTCTATCTAAATTATATTTCTTTTTAAAAAAAGATGTTATTTATTTATTTGACAGAGAAAGAGTGAGAGAGAGAACAGGAGTAGGGGGAGGGGCAGAGGGAGAAGCAGGCTTCCCGCAGAGCAGGGATCCCGATGTGGGAATCGATCCCAGGACCCTGGGATCATGACCTGAGCTGAAGGCAGACACTTAACAGACTGAGCCACCCAGAATCCCCTATCTAAATTATATTTCAACAAAGTTGGTTTCTAAATATATTTAAACCTAGTACCTGTAGGAAAACAATCCCTTCCACCATTAACAAGTTTACTGTTCTTCCACCTCTTTCCAGAAAGTCTCCCACTTAGCAAGTCTTCGTGACTTTGGTCTCTGAGCCACCCTTAACTTGCAGCCCTCCCTCCTGCCCCCTCCACTTGGCTGTGGTGGCCTGAAGCAGGCCTTGGAAACCCCGTCTTTGGGAGAATTTCCCTCCCAGACCCCAGCTATGTATCCAAGGTGAGAAGCTTTCCAGCTCAACTTCTTCTTGTTATGAAAGTCTCCTCCTCAGAAAAGCCTTCCTTTACTATAGTATCTCCCACAGCTACTCTCTACTACATCACACCCAGCTTATTTCCATCACCCAAACTGATCTATCCTTTGTGATATTATTTACTTGCTTATTGACTGTCTTTTCCCACTAGAATGGCAACTCCAGGAGCACAAGGACCTGTCTGTCTGTGTCTGTCCTCTGTACCCAGCACGGTGCCTGATGCCTAGTAGCCATTCAATACATGTTTATTGAATAAATAGTGATTCATCTACGTTGGTGTTCCCTGGTGGGGAAAAATAACATTAAATGGGGACTCAGAAAATTCATCATTAACCACAGCAATTTAATGCTGCTTAATCATCTTAATATAGCCAAGTGTCCATTTCCTCACCTTAAAAGTCAGGGTGCTAACCAATACCTTTCATATATACTTCTCTGGAGGTGTTGTGCAGATCAAAGAGACAAGCAAGGTGAAAATGTTTGAAAATACGCCTAAATGTGCCCAGTAAATATTTAATGCAAAATAATATTTAAACTAAGAATAACTTTTCTAAAATTTATTGTGTGTCAGGCATTCTTTTAAGTGCTTTCCACCTTAATCCTCCCACCAACCCCCTGAGGTAACTACTCTTATTAGCCCATTTTGCAGATGAGGCAACTGAGGCCCAGAGAGCTGGAATAACTTGCTCAAGTTCACAGTTAGAGGAAGTAGTAGAGTTAGGATTCAAGCACAGATAGTCCTGCCTCTGAAGCTCCCATTTTATACTGCCTCATAGAATACCCAGACCTTGTCCGTCACATCATATAAAGGATAAGTCCCGGCAGAGTGCAGGTAATCCTCAGAGAATGGAGTAGGTCTTTCTCAGAGGCAACAAAAACCTCTGGAGTGGTGTGAATGGTTGCCTGGAAGGAGTCCAGGCTGGTGGCTAGGCACAGGTTTCCAAAGGGTATTGTAAGCATAGGCCTGGGCCCAGAAAGGGGCTAAAAACTACCCCAAGGCAGCAGGCAGCTGGGCCAGCTCCTGGGACTCATGGAGCAGGCAATATTCCCAAGTGCAAAGCAGAGGTGGTACTTAAAATGCAGCCTCGTGGAACAAAATGATACTCCACATTTGCTCCCAGTGCCCAGGGCCTCTACCACTGGTGGGAGGGGGCCGGGCAACCAGAGCAGAAGAACAATGCCAAACAAACTAGCGCGTGCGCGCTGGCAGGGAACAAAGGCAGTCCCTGATGGTGTCCAATCAGTGTTCCCAAGAGCCAGACTACAAAGGCACAGCAGGAAGGAGAAGTTCAGGACACCCAGGTGTTCAGGGTATTTGCCAATCAGTATCAAAAGTATTTTGAAAATTTTAACAGCCAGACCTAGGCTGGAAATTCTCTACTTCCTCCCATCTTCCTCAAGCCTTGGAGCCTGGCTAAAAATCAAATTTGAGGTAACATCTGAGGTGAATCCATAGCTGAGGGAAAATGTGGAAGGGAGGGAACCCCCAAGTTGCTCTTCTAGCTCAGAGAGCTCTATCCATACTTTAAATCCTCAGCATGACAATGCCCTATTTTTGGATCGGCCGTTCTTCTAGACTGTAGGTAGCATGCAACAGATGAGTCTCCTACTTACTGGGAAGCCAGCTAGTCAATGTTTGTTGAGTACTAGCTAACATGTACTGTGTGCTGTGTGCTGACTTTGGGCCAGGCCTCTCACCAGATCTTTGCTGCACCCCTATTGGTAACCCCATTTTGCAACTGAAACAAATGAAGGCAGAGAAGATCAGAAACTTGCTCATACCTGAGATTCAGCACTGGCAGCCAGATTCTGGAGCCTGTAGTCTGAAATACTGTGCTTGATTTAAGTGGCTGGTGGGTAGCCATACATGTGCAAAAGTTAAGAGATGAATGAAGTGTGCTCGTTTAGGAACTTGACAGACATATGGTAGCTGGAGTGTAGGCTGTGCGAAAGGAAGTTCATGGTTGACAAAGCTGGAAATGTCAGCTGGCATCGGACTGTGAAGGGCTTTATGTATCATGGTGAAAATTTTGGACTCACTCCTAAGGTCAATGAGCCTGGCAGTTTCTGGTGAGATGTATGTTCTAGAATGTTCTCTCAGTCTGTTGTGGGAAGGGTAGATTGGGAGAAGCATTGTGCAACTTGGCTGTTATTTATTTCCTTCATTTATTTCTTTCATTCCCCACTCCATCTTCCATGTTTTAAATGCCATCTTCACTGGGCTTTACTGGAGGTGGAAAAGATTTATCCACAACTGGGCCAACATATCTCTGGGGGTCAGGAGAGGGGAGGTAATGGGCACCCTTTCTGGCTGGCTAGAAAACTCCAGCTGTAGTGGAGCCAATTGGTGAAGGGGAGAATGGCAGATTTCCACCTCCTTTCCCTAAGGCTGCACTTTGTCCAACAGCCTGTTACTGACACTCTCACTCGCATCAGATGCTAGGAGGGGTAGACCCCACACTCCACGCTCCCTCTATCCCCAAATGACAAATGGGTGCATTTTCTCTGACCCTGAAGTGGTCTCACACAACACCTCCCAGAAACTATAAATCCTGTCCCAGAACTCACCAAGAGAGAGAAGGAAAGACAAACACCCTAACCTGCTGACCTTCCTCTCAGGGGTTTGATAACATCTGTCTCCCAGAGACCCTACTTTTGGAAAAGAAATTTCTCCAGTCAGAGATTTCAGGTGCTTTTGTCAGCCAGCTCCATGGCACAGGCTGTCTGCTGGAAGGAAGGGGCAGTTGGCCAGGAAAATCTCCTCCAGCACCGAATGGTCCCCGTCTGAACTGATACAGCAACTCAGGCCTCCTCATCCTGATGCAATCTCAAAACCAGGCATACCTCGTATCACTTGTCTTGGCCTATGTCTCTATTTCCTTTCAAGTATATTCCTGGGGTCTCCAAACTCCTCCCCTAACCCTCCCTTCTCTTTCTCTGTCCTTCTGATACATGTTGGAGGACCCCAGGATCTATCTTCAGCTCACTGTCTTCTTACCACCAGCACCCCCTAGCTGTACCTGCTTTGCAAAGGGTTGGCAGATGGCCCAGCTGCAGCCAGAAAGAACTGGGGCCAGGGTTTGGTTCCTAAAGAAACCAAGAACCAAAGGAAGCAGAGGTGGGTCTGAGAAGTTCTCACAGTGATGTTTCTTTGTTGGGAACTGGGTTGGAGGTGAGGAGAGCCTAGGACTTTAAAATGCAGATTTCCACGCCCTGTCCAAGAAAAGTCTTGATTCCTTAGTTTGGGGCTGCAACACGGGCATGCATATTTGGAAAAATCTTCTCTAAATGACGGTCTATTATTAACCCTTCATGTTTTGAAAAAATTAGGACCTATGGAGACTTGCAAGATTAGTACAGTGAGTACCTATAAACCCTTCATCCAGTTTCATTTGTCCAACATTTGTTGGACAAATGTTTTGCCACCTTGCTTGATCTATCTACCTAAGCACACAACTGAAGAAAAGAAAATCATGTATATATAATTATTATGTTAAATAAGAATTATTATTTTGCTGAACCATTTGGAATTTAGCTGCAGATCTCTTGATATTCAACACTAAATATTTCATTGTTTATCTCCTAGGAACAAGAGAGTCTTCCACATACAATTCATATTCAGTTTTCTTTAAATATCCCAATAATGGCCTATATAGACATTCCCTTCAGTCCCACCCACAATACATAAAACGCATTTAGTTATCCTCTAGTCTCCTGTAAGCTAGAACAGTTCGGCAGCCATTTTGCTGGTCTTTCATGACATGGACTTTTTTTTTTTTTTTTTTTTTTTTTTTTTTTTAGTGCAGGCTAGTAGTTTTGCAGAATGTCTGAGAGATTTTGACCTACAGCCAGGTTTCAGGACAGCTTTCAGAGTCCTTTAATTTGGAGATGTCACAACCAGGCAATGAACTGAAGGGCAGGCCTAAGGTCAAAATGGCAGGTTAGGAACCAGACAAAAACTGGAAGGAGATCAGGAGTGAAGGGAGGAAGGGTGTTGGCTGGGCAAGTTGGATGGCTCAAAAATACGAGGTCACAGCAGCTATTCTTCCTATGGTTACAAACACTGAAATCCCTGCAGCAGTGATTGACATGGTGATTCACATAGTGAATCCCTCTGTCTTCTCATCTTGTCTCCCATGCCCCAGACCCCCATACATAGCCATCTTCTGGACGTAGACATTTATTGAGCATGGGCTACGTGCCAGGCACTGTTCTAAGCACATGGCATCCTTAAACCATGGCGACAAACTCTCTCCAGTGGTCTCTGTTTAATGGGCTAAGAAACCGAAGCACAGAGGGGTGGTAACCTGTTCAGGGTCTCACACAGCTAGTAAGGCGGGGGCGGGGGGGGACCAGAGTTTGAACCCAGGCAGTTCTGGCTCCAAAACCCTCACTTTTTAAAATGATTTTATTTTTTAAATTATTATTCAATCAAATTGACTTTTCTTCATTTTGTTTACAGCTCGATGAATTTTGGCCCATGCATAGATTTGTGTAACCACCACCACAATCAAGATATATACAGATCAGGTCCGTCACCCCAAAAGTCTCCCTCTTGTGATCCCTTTATAGCCACACCCACGCCCCTCCCCAACCTATGGAGAATGCTACTTCTGTTTTGTTCCTTTTGCAGGCTGTGTTTCCAATGCCAGGTAAGATTTTTTTTTTTAAGATTTTATATACTTACCTGACAGAGAGAGAGATCACAAGTAGGCAGAGAGACAGACAGAGAGAGATGAGGAGAAAGGCTCCCTGCTGAGCAGAGAGCCTGATGCGGGACTTGATCCCAGGGCCCTGGGACCATGACCTGAGCCGAGGGCAGAGGCACAACCCACCGAGCCACCCAGGCGCCCGCCAGGTAAGATTTTCAACATTTTGTACCATTAAGCGGGTCTTTCCTAGTGTTTGCCAACCGGTGGTCAGACAGTTGGGTCCTGAGGGAGGGAGGACCACTTCACTCAGTTCTGTCTTCGTTATGCTAATTAGAATCAGTTCAAGGCACGTAGAGGTCAAGACTAAATTAACCCTGGAGTCCATAAACAGCTTTACCAAGCAGCTTTCCTGTGCGTCTCACTCTCCCTTATTTTTCCAGTTCTCTGGGCTCTGACTTTTGGTTCTCTGGGCTAGTAATAACCCATGTCCAGGACTGCCGTGAGGCTGGGGCTGAGTAGCAGGGGACAAAGAGAGGAGGAGACAGAGACAAAAAGAAAGGAATGGGTTTGGGCCCTCGATGTTAGAACTGCAGGTCCCTTGGACAGAGAGGAAGGTAATGTACACATTTGGGCTCCTGCCATTTTCCATTCCCTGTTGCTCTTTGCCACCCGCACTGTGGGCCTCCCTGATGACTGGGGTACAAGGGAACTGAAAAACAGAGGAGAGAAGAAGCAGCAACAACATCATCGAGCCGCAGAGGGAGGAGGAAACCGTTCGCCAGTAAAAAAAAAACACCTCGAATGAAAAAGGTGCAAAAGATTTTCCCAGATTGAAAAGAGATTCCCCTAACACAAGAGGAGAAGAGAAAGAGTGGCAGAGCCTGGCTTGGCTTCGGGGCGGTGTGCAGGGAGGGCCCCAAAGAGAAGTAGTGAAGTGGGGAATCTAGGAAGTTGAAACCCTAAGCAAAATTTCCTCACAAAAGCAAGAGACCACTGCCAGACCTGAAGCACCCTGCATAGGGGTCAACAGATATCTCAGCATTAACCACAGTGAGCCAGACTTGATGACCTCCAGTCCATACCCCAGACCCTGGTACATACAAAATACAGGAAGTCGGGCACCTGGGTGGCTCAGTCGATTAAGCGTCTGCCTTCCGCTCAGATCATGATCCCAGGGTCCTGGGATGGAGCCCTGGCTCCCTGCTTAGCAGGGAGTCTGCTTCTCCCTCTCCTTAGGCTGCTCTCTCTCTCTCTCTCTCTCTCTATCAGTCAAATAAATAAATAAAATCTTTAAAAATAAAATAAAATACCATAAGTCGTGCACAATTCTGAATGAGGGGCCCCCAAATAATTAACGTTGAGTTTCTCTCCAGCCTTATGGGGATTGGGAACTCAAGATGGAATTAACTCTGGTTTATAAAGAAATGTGATATTTCTTATCCATCTGAGTTGCGGACTGAGGCGCATACCTCCTACATTAGTCTGGCATTCTCCAGGGCTCCTGCTGCACATACAGAATCTTTGTGAAGATTAGAAAAACAGGCACTGCCTCTGGACTGACCAGTTAAGGAAAGGCTCACTTTCGTCTGAGCTGGCAGTGTTGGGCCAGAACATTTGGTCTGGTAAGTGGAATGTGGGCTAGATTTCAGCTCCCATTCATGCTCCCTGTACCATATTCAACCTGCACTGCTATGCTTGTCAATCCTAAGTGGCCCCTGTCCCAACCCACCTTTCCCATCACCACCAGAAGTCTTGGTCTAAAACACACACCAGACCCTGGCACTGCTCTGCTTAGAGTCCTTCAGCGGTTCCCTATTGCCTAGATTGGCTCTGACAAATACAGTAGCCACCAGTCCCCTGTGGCTCTTGAGCGTCTCAGACGTGACTAGCTCGGATTGAGGTGTGCTGTACGTGTAAAATATATGCCATATTTCAATCACTTTGTATTCAAAAAAGAATGCAAAATATGCAATTAATAATTGTTCATACTGATAACCTGTTGAAATGATGATATTTTTGATATGTTGGGTTAAATAAAATATTAGAGTTTATTTTACCTGTTTCTTCTTTTCTTTTTAATGTGGCTAATAGAGCATTTAAAATTGATTATGTGGCTGACATTATATATATTTGTTGAAGATTTTATTTATTTATTTATTTCAGAGAGAGAGAATGAAAGCAGGAGAGCACAAGCAGGGGGAGCAGCAGGCAGAAGGAGAAGCAGGCTCCCTGCTGAGCTGGGAGCCCAATGCAGGACTCAAACCCAGGACCCTCGGGATCATGACCTGAGCCAAAGGCAGATGCTTAACTGACTGAGCCACCCAGGCAACTGAGCGTGTTCTGGTGTTGTTTCTGCTTCTTCTATAGTCTTATCTACCCTCCACTCTTCCTCCTTTCTCCCTGCGACCTCCAACACATTCATAAACACATTCATTCACCCGGACTTGCAGCCATTCAAAACCCCTTCACATTCTCTTTTTACCTTCGGTGCACAACCTTTTTCCTGTCTCCTGTTGTCAAATGTACTTGCGTCCCTTGAGTCTTGGGTTCCTCGAGTGTAAAATGAAGAAAGAGCTGTAGGTAATCTAACATTCCTTCCAGGCCAGTGGTTCTATAATTTGACTTTAAGAAGCACACCGTAGCATGGATAATCCAACAGTCCTTTAGATTTGCATTCAATGTGAGAAAATAAAATATACCACGCACTGGTGGCCTTCCTGCCTGCCGGGCTCTGTTCCAATTACTTTCGGTGCCACTTAATCTCCTCAGCCATCCCATGAGATGAGTACTATACTATTGTTATCCCTCTTGTATAGATGGGAAAACCTAGATTCAGAGAGGTTAAGTGATTTGCCAAGGTTACCAGAGACTTCAGTGCTCAGGCTCTGAACATCTATACTGTGTTCGAGAAACTGGAAATTGATAGCACTTGCAACTGAAGGAATCCACACAGTGAAATAATGACTCGGGGGGAAAGATGGCAAGCTGCCCAGACCTCTTATCCTGTTCTCGCTCTTTTGAAATTTGACTGCCGTGTCTCTCCTGACACCGGCAGACAGCAGTCTCCCTCTGTCACTGTCTGACCTTCCTTCCAGGTTTATATTCCCATAAAAGCTCAATTATGAAGCATCAGCCTACAACTCATGACCTCTGCCTGTGGACACCATTGAATGCTTCCCCTTCACTCTTGCTCAGCTCTCCCAAGAATCCAAAGGTTCCGACCAGCAGGGGATCCTCATTATTCCTCAGGTTCCTCTCTTCAGGTTTAGGGATTTCCTGATTCTGGAATTAGGTTGCCTTCCCAACAAGAAATACATTGGTCTAATAATCCCACCAGGTCATAGGTAAACATGGAGGAAATATGCAAATAAGAGCACAGAAGCGTATCCTTATTAATTTGGTCTCTCCTCAACACACATTCACACTCTTCTCTCTCACACACACACTCATACTTTTTTTTTTTTTAATTATTCTCAGGGTGCCTGGCTGGCTCAGGTGGTTAAGTGTCTGCCTTTGGCTCAGATCATGATCCCAGGGTCCTGGGATCAAACCCCAAAGCCAGCATCAGGCTCCCTGCTCAGTGGGGAGACTGTTTCTCCCTCTCCCTCTGCCCCTACCCCCTGCTAATGCTTTCTCTCTCTTCGAATAAATAAATATTTTAAAATATTTTAAAAATATAAAAATATTATTCTCAAAGCAACATAACAGCAACGTTAAAGAGGAGGTGTGGGAAAAATCATCTTAGGCGAGTTACTAAGAAATGCTGTGAGATCTGTCAGAACTGGGTTCCACTCAACTTTGCTATGTGACCTTGAGCAAGATAGCTTCTCTGAGCCTTCTGATAAACTGCCAAGCCCCCTCCATCCCTTTAATTCCCCCTACCATGTCTCTAGCCATTTAGCCACCCTGCTTTGAATTCTTCCACAACCCCGGGCATTCAGCTTGCTTTTCTGTCGTTCAGGAATTGTCAACTTTCACTCTCTGCCTTGGGGTTCAGCTTCCCCAAGATTGACTGAGGTGTGGGATCCAGGTCTGCAGATTCCCCTTCTTTGCTGCCCTCCAAAGACAGGGGGCCATGACCCGGCACCTGGAAATTTTTCTTCATCTGGTACTTTTCATGATTTTCAGTCAAAGGTTTTGATGTCCACCCCTTCGGGGAAACAGAGAGGGATTAACAAAAGTCGCTGACACTGAATTATTGGCAAAATTTCCAGAATCTTGGGAAGTTCTCTGAGTCCCTGTCCCTGTTGTTTTGCTCCTTGCCGGATGCTCCTCTGAAGCCCCAGGAGCCTTCTGTTCCATTTTATCTCTCAGGATGGGGTTCATTATTTTTCTCATTTGTATAATCCTGAGCATGTCATTTACCTTGAGTCTCAGTGGACATAATATCTCCTGCTACTTATTTCTCCCTCATGCTTTCTTCTTCTTCTTTCTAATCTTCTGCTTTTTCATTGCCCCCCCTCAGCTGGAGCACTCTCCCCAGCTCCCAGCCCAGTCTTTGTACTGCTGGCAACTTAGTCTTTAGGTCTCAGCTTAACTATCCCCTCCTCAGAGAGGCCTTCTCTGTGTATCAGGTCTAAAGTAAATCATCTGCCCTCTTACTTTCTCTTGGAATTTCTTCTTCCTAGCAGTTATCACAGTTTTCAATTATGTATTTACTCGTTGGCTTATGTGTTATCTGTGTCAGGCCTAGACTGGGGCCTACAGAGAGATGGAGGTCGTTGACACAGAGCCGCTGTGGCTGAGCCCCAGTCGGTGGGGGCACATTTATTTGGTATTACATGTTCTCTCTGTGGTTCCCACACACAATCCGATTACACCAAAGATTTTATTCTTAAAAAATTAGAGGCTGGGAGTAGAATCTATCGAAGAAGTGGAAAGACTGGGGGAAGGGACACCCTTTCCTGTCGCTCCCTTACTGCCTCTCTCCCACACGCTGTCCTGCGTTCTCCCCACACTCCAAATTCCTCTTTCTCTACTACCAAAAATATCCCTCCCCTCACTTTTGCCACAATTTTTTAGCCCTCAGGAGCCTTTTTTCCCCTTTCTCTCCAGATAATTATGTATTAAGGAACATTGCTGAGCAAGTCAAACAAGGCCTCCTTTGTTGTCTCCCCGTCCCATTTTCCCTACCCCCACCAGAAGCAAACGATATTGTGAATCTGGTGTGTGAAGTTTTAATCCAAGATTGGCTTCCTGAGGACAATGACTCCACTCTTGCATCCTCCAGATCTTCTGCCCCAAGCCCAGGGCTTCATAAGTCAGCCTGTGATGAATGCAGGGAGGAGTGGACTTTCTATTTTGTCTTAAATACTAATTACTGCTTTCCTTCCCCAGGGGATGCTGTCCTGTGAGGGGTACAGGGGCAGTGCCTGCCCTGGAGGTATTTCTGCTACGAGAGAGGAGAGAAAGAAATACATAATACGGTGTGTTCTCTCCGCCATGTGAAGGCACCAGCCGGCACTGTCTGAGTTCAGAGGAAGGACTGCAGCAAGCCCATGAGGCCTCATAGCTGAGGTAGGACTTAACTTGGGTGTTAAAGAAATAAGAGTCTTACTTAATCAGAGATTGACTGGGGAGAGCACTGGAAGAAGAAAGCAACCCAAGTGAATATGAGGAGGAAGGAATACAAAGGCTGCCTAGGGCACACCAGTGTCTAGTACGGTGCTTCCTGACGTACCATCATCTGTAACTAGCTGCCAAGCTCCATCCCAGGTCCCTAAGGCAGCCCTGGATACTAAAGTCGCTTCTCTGGTCACCTTTCTGGGGATCGTGAAGGCTACCTCACAGGTTGATAGTTTCAGAAATAGCCCTAAACTGTATTCTGGATAAATTACATGAACCAGATGCAAGTGCATGGAGGTATATGATGGGTAGGTAGGGCCCATAGGTAGGGCCTATCTAGAAGTTTCTGTGGTGGTATTACTTTATATTTTATTTAACAAACACTTAAATAACATTTACTAGTGCCGGGCGTTCTAAGGACTTTGAAATATTAACCCATTAACAAATATCAACCTCACTAACAAGTGACCTATGCGGTAAGTTCTATTATTATCCTCATTTTAGAGCTGAGTAAACTGAGGCATGGAGGCAGTTAAGTCATTCGCTCAGGGTCACCTGGCTAATAAGCGGCAGAACTGGGACTGGGTTAACTTACAGCCATTATGCATTAGTGCCTCTCCCTACAGAAGTCTTGGAGAGATGGTTGAACTAAGATCCTTTAGATCCTGTTAAAGGAATCTTGAGACTATTCCTCTTCTTTTTTAAGTTTTATTTATTTAAGTAATCTCTACATCCCCCATGGGGCTCGAACTCCTGGCCCTGAGATAAAGATTTGCATACTCCTCTGACTGAGCCAGCCAGGCACCCCTCCTCTTTTTATTTTTAATAAACTCTTTATTTTGGAATAATTTTAGATTTACATAGAAGTTGCAAAGGCAGTACCAACAACTCATGTATACTCTTCACCTAGTTTCCCCTTATTTTTTAAAATCAAATTTATTGTTTAAATAAATTTGTTTTGAAATCAAAAACAAAAACAGTTCATTCATTTCTCTCATTCCCCAACCCCCGCCTCTGGAAACCATCAATCTGTTCTCTATGAGCTTGGTTTTATGTATGTATGTATGCACTTCTTTATTTTATATATTCCACATGTAAAAGTGATCCTATGGTATTTGTCTTTCTCTGTCTGATTTATTTCACTTGGCATAATGCCCTTTCAGGTCCATCCGTGTTGTTGCAAATGGCAAGATTTCACTCTTTTATATAGCTGAGTACTATTCTATTGCATATATATACCACTATGGAAAACAGCATGAAGGTTCCCACCAAAATGAAAATTCAGCCATAAAAAAGAATAAAACCTTGCCATTTGCAATTACATGGATAGATCTAGAGAGTATAATCCTAAATGAAATATATCACTCAGGGAAATACCATATGATTTCACTCATATATGGAATCTGAGGAACAAAACAAATGAGCAAAGAAAAAAGAGAGAGAGAGAAGCCAAAAAACAGACTCTTTTTTTTTCCTTAAGATTCTACTTATTTATTTGACATACAGAGATCATAAGTAGGGGGAGAGGCAGGCAAAAAGAGAGGAGGAAGCAGGGTCCCTGTGGAGCAGAGAGCCCTATGTGGGGCTTGATCCCAAGACCCTGGGATCATGACTGGAGCCAAAGGCAGAGGCTTTAACCCACTGAGCCACTCAGGCGCCCCAAGAAACAGACTCTTAATTAAAGAGAACAAACTGATGGTTTACCAGAGTGGAGGAGGGTTGGAAGATCAGTGAAACAGGTGATGGGGATTAAGGAGAGCACTTACATGATGAGCACCGGGTGATGTGTGGAAGTGTTGTATCACTATATTGTACACCTGAAACTAATAGAGCACTGCATGTAAACTATATGAGAATCAATTCTTTTGAAGTTTTTAAAAAACTAAAATTAGAACTACCAGGTGATCCCTCAATTCTACTTCTGGGTATGTATCCAAAGAAAATAAAAACACTAAGATATATGCACCTTCTTGTTCAATGCAGCATTATTTATAATAGCTAAGATACGGAAGCAACCTAAGTGTCCATCAATGGCTGAATGGATAAAGAAAAAATTGTGGTAACCATCACAATCAATTTGGGAACATTTTCATCACTCAAGGAGAAACCATTTAACTATCATCCCCATATTCCCTCATCCCCTTATCCAGGCCTAAGCAGACAGTAACCTACTTTCTGTCCCTATGGATTTCCATATTCTGAACATTCATATGAATGAATTATATAGCATGTGGTCTTCTGTCTACCTTCACTTAGCATAATGTTTTCAAGGATCATCCATGTTGTAGTATATATATCAGTACTTTGTTTTTTTTTTTTTTACAGCTGAATAATATTCCATTGTATGACTATACCCCCCCCTTGTTTATCCATTTGTCTGTTGATGGATGTTTGGGTTGTTTCCATGTTATGCTATTGTGAATAATGTTGTGATAAATATTTCTGTACACATTTCTGTATGGACACATGCTTTCATTTCTTTTGGATATATACCTAGGAGTGGAATTGCCAGATCTAACCATCTGAGGAAACATCAGACTATTTTGCAAAGTGCCTGCACCATTTTATGTTCCCACCAACAGTGTATGAGGGTTCCTGTTTCTCCACATCTTCTATGTCAACACTTGTTATCTGATTTTTTGGTTTTCGCCATCCTAGTAGATGTTAAGTAGTATCTCATTGTGAGTTTAATTAGTAGCATTTCCTTGATAACTAACAATGTTTGAGTATCTTTTCATTTGCTTTTTGGCCATTTGTACATCTCATTTAGAGAATTATATATTCAACTTCTTTGCCCATGTATTGATTGGATTATTAATTTTTTTATTATTGAGCTGTAAAAGTTATTTATATATTCTAGACACAAGTTTCTTATTCTTATTCTTCTCATCCCTTGACTGAGATCCATATCTGGTAGGAAAGTGCACAAGGTGAATGTTGCAGTCAAGACGATGGTATAATAAGGCCAGCAAGAGCTTTAGACAGAAAAAGCTGGACATGTGTAGAAAAGACCCAGCCTGGCTTCTGGATTTTCAAGAAGCCTGGAAGCCCACAGAAGGGCTCCAAGGGGAGCCAGCTATATGTAGCTAGCTGGCTAGCAAAGCTTCTCCTGGTAGTTGTTAAAAATAATTTTACCGTATACAAACTTTAATTAAATGGTGCTCTTTGTAAGGAAAGTTTCACTGGGCACCTGGTAATTTCAGTTCCTCGTCTTAGAACAATCATGCCACTGTTGAAGAAAAAATTATCATGACAATTATTAAAGACAGTAAGGCAGACTTTATGCAGGAGGATGACTACAATGGGGTTTTACAGGAGAGGAGACAGACTGAGCTCAACTTAGAATACAACAAGGAAAAGTGGGAATTTGTAGCCCAGAGGCAGTGTTGGTAGGGTGGTGGTAGTGATGGAAACATCAGGGATAAAGAAGGGATTCTAGCTAAACTGACCTAACAGGATTCTTTTTAAAAACACTTAACTGGGGGTCCCTGGGTGGCTCAGTGGGTTAAAGCCTCTGCCTTTGGCTCAGGTCATGATCCCAGGGTCCTGGGATCGAGCGCCACATTGGGCTCTCTGCTTGGCAGGGAACCTGCTTCCTCCTCTCTCTCTGCCTACTTGTGATGTCTGTCTGTCAAATAAATAAATAAAGTCTTAAAAAAAACATTTAACTGAAGTACAGTTGACATGCGATATTATGTTAGTTTCAGGTGTATAACGTAGTGCTTTGACGATTCTATATATTACAAAATGTTTGTCATCATACAAAATTTTCTGTTATTGACTATTTGTCCTATTCTGTACTTCTCATCCCCGTGACTTATTTATTTTATAACTAGAAGCAGAGTTCTTGCTGAAGTCAGGCCAGAGTGATCAGATATCACCTGAGGATGAGGAACCCAATCAGATATCAAGGGTAATCAGATAACAAGAAGGGGGGACTCTTCAGGTTGCTTGGGTGGCTCAGTCAGATAAGCATCTGCCTTTGGCTCAGGTCATGATCTCAGGGCCCTGGGATCAAGTCCCGCATTGGGCTCCTTGCTCCGTGGGGAGCCTGCTTCTCCCTCTGTCTGCTGCTCTACCTGCTTGGCTCTCTCTTTCTCTCTCTCTCTCTCTCTCTGACAAATAAATAAATAAAATCTTTTTAAAAAAAAGAATGGGGGATTCTGGCTAAATGGACTTAGCAAAGTTTTGCTAAAATTGGACAATGCAGAGACAAACACAGAAGCTCAAAAGCCAGAGCCTAGTTGAGAAGGTAGTTGAGAGGAGCCTGACTAAAGTTTGGTCAAGAAGAGACCCTGTCACCAGTCCCCCTCCCCCACATCCTACATTTTCCCTTTCTGTCTTTGTATGGGGAGTAGACCAAAAGAAGGGACAAATACTCCTTGGGGCCACTGTGCTGTAGGAGGGTTGCTAGGCAACACATCCCTCCTGGCCAGGGTGCTTCTGCTTCCCCCTACAGTGGCTGGCTGTCAAAAGTATTATGGGGGAGGAGCACCTGGGTGGCTCAGTCAGTTAAGAGTCCAACTCTTGATTTCAGCTCATGGTCTTGGGACTGAGCCCCACTTGGGCTACGTGCTGGGCATGGAACCTACTTAAGGATTCTCTCTCTCTCCCTTCCCCCTTCTCTGTCTCTCTCAAAGAAAAAGGTTTTTTGAGTCCCACATCTGCCTGCAGGCTGGACAATGCCAAGGGGCAGGAGGAGGCAGCTTTGAGGGTTGGTGGAGGAGGGAAGGCAGAGTTGTGCCATTCCATGGGGGTCACCAAAGTGACCAAAGTCATTTGGGTGCTGCAGGTTGCCTTTGCTACCTGCTTGTCTATTTTGCAATGTCCATTTTCTCGGTGAAGGGAGCTGGGAGCCCTAGAGTGTGGACGGCTTGTGTCCCTGGGGATGGTCTAGCACAGGTGGAGGTCAATTATTGCCTTCTTGGGGCTCATTTGTCCCACCTCACTCCCTCTGTGCATTCCTCCCAAAGAACGTGGATTTCAGAGGTTCCCTCCCTATGACCTTAATGTGAACTTGGGCTGGGGCAGGACCCAGAACTTGGTTTAGCTGTGGCCTAGTGAGTGGGCAGCAGTAGGAATGAGGCTAAGCCTGTTTGTCTTGCCCAGAAAGGACCAGTGGGCAAAGTAGGGCCCCTGGGCAGTCAGCAGGCTCCTACTCCCGAGGTGCTACCACATCCTGGGGGTGAACTCTGCAGACACGGGTGAAAGCAGAAGGTACATTCAGCCCAGGATCCCCCCAGAGAACAGACAGTGCAGCCAGACTGCCTGTGTTCAAACAGTGACTCCGTCACCTACTGGTTGTGTGACTCTAGGAAAATTAGTTTAACTCTCTGCTTCAAGTTCCATGTCACGGGTTCCTTGTAAATGGGAGATAATAGTTCCTAATTAAGGTTGTTGTAAGGGTTAAAACGTGTTGCTATAAATAAAGTGATGTTTACTATTGTTTTCATTGTGAATTAAGATAAGGGAAAACATCCTAGTTTTCTAGAACCTGGCCCTGGCTACTGTTGATTCCCATAGAGCCAACAGACATTGAGCGTCTGGTGTGCAGGTGGCTTCACTCATGCCTGCGGTCAATCTTCTGGACAACCCAGGAAAGTGTGTATTATCAGCCCCATTTGCAGCTATATCTCTTAGCAAAGCAGGGGAAAGGGATGGGGTTAGGTGGGGAGGGAGGGGGGGAAGAAGGGAGGGAAGGAGGGAGTGAAAAGCTCAGTCTCCTGATTTCCCAGCCAGTGCCCCTCTCCACCTCATAGTCTGCAACACAGTGAGGAAAGAACAACTCCTGAGCAGCAAAATATCAAAAGTGTTCTATCTGCCTCTTTCTGCGGAGTCAAAGTACAACAGCTTGGAGCAGAGAACCGCAGACAAGGAAGGGCTTTCTACTCAGGCCCAGAGCTATGTTTTGACTCTTGGTTCCAAGGAGTTGTGGCTTTCCTCTGAAGTTGGAATTTATTTCCCTCCTGTAGAAAAAACCCAAAAAACTAACCTACTCTCCTATTAGCTAACCTGGGTACCCTCCGAAGAAAACCAAGTCCTCATTAATCACCAACTCCAACCACCTCATTCTTCCCACTCCTCACAGGCAAACACACACAAACACTCGTCCCCTTCCCCAATGAGAACTTTGATTTCTAAGGAGTAAAAAAGAAATCTCTCACCCCACTTCAGACTTGTTGAATAAATGTCTAGTGATTCTCAAAGCAGGAAAAATATTACTCCAGGAGGAAGAGGCCAAGAGCAAGGGAGAGTAGTGACTTTGTTCCTCCCTCCCTATGTTTTTCTACATTCCTGAGCCCCCGTTGCTACTCTCAGAGGAAGTATGGATCTGCCTTTGACTAATATATAAGAATGGAATCCACAGAAGTTCAGAGGTTAGCTCAGACGAAGAGTAGCAGAACCCAAGGCTATGAGGATTGATTCCCAGCTCCTGGTTTTCCCCCTTGTAACTAGGACTCTTCCTAGAGAGGGGTATAAAATTGCCTCCTGAGATTACCAGCCAGACAAATTTCAACACACACTTCACCTTCCACTTGTCACACCCTAGGTCAAAACCAAATTAAGACTTCTAAAGGGGTGTCTGGGTGGCTTGGTCCTTAAGCATCTGCCTTGGTCTCAGGTCATGATCCCACGCTCACATGATCGAGTCCCATGTGGGGCTCCCTGCTAAGCAGGGAGCCTGTTTCTCAGTCTCCCTTTACCTGCTGCTCCCCCTACCTGTATTCTCCCTCCCTCTCTCTCTCTGTCAAATAAATGAACAAAACCTAAAAATAAATAAATAAATAAATAACGTCTGAGGGGGGCCTGGATGGCTCAGTCAGTTAAGTGTTTGCCTTTGGCTCAGGTCATGATCTCAGGGTCCTGGGAAACAAGCCCCATGTTTTGTCAGGCTTCTTGTCCAGCGAGGACTCTGCTTCTCTCCGTCCCTCTGGCCCCCACCCCACAACTCATGTGCACGTGCTCTCTCTCTCTCAAATAAATACATAAACTCTTAAAAAAATACAAATACAAATACAAATACAAATACAAATACAAATACCAATACAAATTTGTTTTGGTAAACCAGCTACTTGTCAACCTGGTCTTTGCCATCTTTAAATTCATATGTAAGCTCTCCACATTTTAACATGCCAATCATTTTTAAATACTCTGAAGCAAAGTAGATGTCATAAGCTAAACCTCTCTTTCTTGGGAAAAATAGTTCTAAAACTCAAGATAATATTAACTTGTGAAATTGAATTTGGACTTCAAATAAGTTACAGTTTAATTTAAAAAATAGAGAAGGTCGGGTGCCTGGGTGGCTCAGTGGGTTAAGCCTCTGCCTTCGGCACAGCTCATGGTCTCAGGGTCCTGGGATCGAGTTCCGCATTGGGCTCTCTGCTCAGTGGAGAGCCAGCTTCCCCCTTTCTCTCTGCCGGCCTCTCTGCCTATGCATGCTCTCTCCCTGTCAAATAAATAAATAAAATCTTTAAAAAAAAAAAAAGAAATAGAGAAGGTGAAGGGGATTAAGAGGTACAAACTTCCAGTTATAAAATAAATAAGCCATGGAGATGAAAAGTACAGCATAGGGAATATAGCTAATAACATCATAATAATGTTGTACGATGACAGATGGTGACTACACTTATCTTAGTGAGCACTGAATAATGTATAGAATTGTCAAATCACTATATTGTACACCTGAAACTAATATAACATTTTATGTTAATTACACTTCAATTTAAAAAAAGAAATTGAGAAAGTCCTGTTTAATGTGGCCATGGTTTCCTGGGAACATGTTTTTTAAGTTCTGAAGTAGTCTTCTTTCAAAAACTGAGGCATTTTTTTGCCATATGAATTTTTATTGCAATGTATACATAACATCCAACAGCCCAGGTACAGTCACTTCATTTTTTTCTAGGCTTCACGTGACCTCTTCAAAGATCTTCAAATAGTTTCAGAGAAACAGCAGATAAATCTCTGTTTCCCTGTACTTGTTTTCTCCATTCATACTCTCAATGTATTTCCAAGTTACGAAAAGATATTCTTCTTGTCCTGCATTTTGAAATTATGATTTTATAACAGGGTGACCTTTCAACATGTTTTCCACAGCCAGCAACAATGATAGGCATCATGTAAGCACATATCTAAGGAGGTGATCTACCTCCATTTCTATAAAGTAAAAATCTCCTTACGTACTACTACAAGCTTTGAAGAAATTGAAAATGACCCAAAACGTTCATTATGAAAGCTTTAATTTTACAGACAAGCAAAACACACTGCTCTTTTTTTTATTTTCAGCATAACAGTATTCATTATTTTTGCACCACACCCAGTGCTCCATGCAATCCGTGCCCTCTATAATACCCAGCACCTGGTACCCCAACCTCCCACCACCCCCGCCACTTCAAACCCCTCAGATTATTTTTCAGAGTCCATAGTCTCTCATGATTCACCTCCCCTTCCAATTTCCCCCAACTCCCTTCTCCTCTCTAACTCCCCATGTCCTCCATGCTATTTGTTATGCTCCACAAATAAGTGAAACCATATGATAATTAACTCTCTCTGCTTGACATATTTCACTCAGCATAATCTCTTCCAGTCCCGTCTATGTTGCTACAAAAGTTGGGTATTCTTCCTTTCTGATGGAGGCATAATACTCCATAGTGTATATGGACCACATCTTCCTTATCCATTCGTCCGTTGAAGGGCATCTTGGTTCTTTCTACAGTTTGGCGACCATGGCCATAGCTGCTATAAACATTGGGGTACAGATGGCCCTTCTTTTCACTACATCTGTATCTTTGGGGTAAATACCCAGGAGTGCAATGGCAGGGTCATAGGGAAGTTCTATTTTTATTTTCTTGAGGAATCTCCACACTGTTCTCCAAAGAGGCTGCACCAACTTGCATTCCCACCAACAGTGGAAGAGGGTTCCCCTTTCTCCACATCCCTTCCAACACATGTTGTTTCCTGTCTTGCTAATTTTGTCCATTCTAACTGGTGTAAGGTGATATCTCAATGTGATTTTAATTTGAATCTCCCTGAGGGCTAGTGATGATGAACATTTTTTCATGTGTCTGATAGCCATTTGTATGTCTTCATTGGAGAAATGTCTGTTCGTATCTTCTGCCCAGTTTTTGATATGATTGTCTGTTTTGTGTGTGTTGAGTTTGAGGAGTTCATTATAGATCCTGGATATCAACCTTTTGTCTATACTGTCATTTGCAAATATCTTCTCCCATTCCGTGGGTTGCCTCTTTGTTTTGTTGACTGTTTCCTTTGCTGTGCAGAAGCTTTTGATTTTGATGAAGTCCCAAAAGTTTATTTTCGCTTTTGTTTCCTTTGCCTTTGGAGACATATCTTGAAAGAAGTTGCTGTGGCTGATACCAAAGAGCTTACTGCCTATGTTCTCCTCTAGGATTCTGATGGATTTCTGTCTCACGTTGAGGTCTTTTATCCATTTTGAGTTTATCTTTGTGTACAGTGTAAGAGAATAGTCAAGTTTCTTTCTTCTACATATAGCTGTCCAGTTTTCCCAGCACCATTTATTGAAGAGACTGTCTTTTTTCCACTGTATATTTTTTCCTGTTTTGTCGAAGATTAATTGACCATAGAGTTGAGGGTCCATATCTGGGCTCTCTTCTCTGTTCCACTGGTCTATGTGTTTGTTTTGATGCCAGTACCATGCTGTCTTGGTGATAACAGCTTTGTAATAAAGCTTGAAATCAGGTAACGTGATGCCCCCAGTTTTATTTTTGTTTTACAACATTTCCTTAGCGATTCAGGGTCTCTTCTGATTCCATACAAATTTTTGGATTATTTGCTCCAGCTCTTTGAAGAATACCAGTGGAACTTTGATTGGAATGGCATTAAAAGTATAGATTGCTCTAGGCAGTATAGACATTTTAACAATGTTTATTCTTCTGATCCAAGAGCATGGAATGGTCTTCCATCTTTTTGTGTCTTCTTCAATTTCTTTCATGAGTGTTCTGTAGTTCCTCAAGTACAGATCCTTTACCTCTTTGGTTAGGTTTATTCCCAGGTATCTTATGGTTCTTGGTGCTATAGTAAATGGAATTCATTCTCTAATTTCTCTTTCTGTATTTTCATTGTTAGTGTATAAGAAAGCCACTGATTTCTGCACATTGACTTTGTATCCTGCCACGTTGCTGAATTGCTGTATGAGTTCTAGTAGTTTAGGGGTGGAGTCTTTTGGGTTTTCCATATAAAGAATCATGTCATCTGCGAAGAGAAAGAGTTTGACTTCTTCATTGCCAATTTGGATACCTTTTATTTCTCTTTGTTGTTTGATTGCTGTTGCTAGGACTTCTAATACTATGTTGAACAAGAGTGGTGAAAGTGGGCATCCTTGTCTTGTTCCTGATCTCAAAGGGAAGGTTGCGAGCTTTTTCTCATTGAGGATGATATTTTCTGTGGGTCTTTCATACATAGATTTTATGAAGTTCAGGAATGTTCCCTCTATTCCTATACTTTGAAGCGTTTTAATCAGGAACGGATGCTGGGTTTTGTCAAATGCTTTCTCTGCATCAATTGAGAGGACCATGTGGTTCTTCTCCCTTCTCTTATTAATTTGTTCTATCACATTGATTGATTTGCAAATGTTGAACCATCCTTGTAGCCCAGGGATGAATCCCACCTGGTCATGGTGGATAATCTTTTTAATGTGCTGTTGGATCCTGTTTGCTAGGATCTTGTTGAGAATCTTAGCATCCATATTCATCAGTGATCTTGGTCTGAAATTCTCCTTTTTGGTAGGGTCTTTGCCTGGTTTGAGGATCAGGATAATGCTGGCTTCATAGAAAGAGTCTGGAAGTTTTCCTTCTGCTTCAATTTTTTGAAACAGCTTCAGGAGAATAGGTGTTATTTTTTCTTTGAAAGTTTGGTAGAATTCCCCAGGGAATCCGTCAGGTCCTGGGCTCTTGTTTTTTGGGAGGTTTTTGATCACTGCTTCAATCTCGTTACTAGATATCGGTCTATTCAGGTTGCCGATTTCTTCCTGGTTCAATTTTGGGAGTTTATAGTTTTCCAGGAATGCATCGATTTCATCTAGGCTGCTAAGCTTATTGGCATATAACTGTTGATAATAACTTCTGATGATTGTTTCTGCTTCCCTGGAAAACACACTGCTCTTAATCAGTGTTGTGTATAAGGTGTGTGGGACGTTTAACAGGTAAGAGCTTTCCACTTTCTTTAGTACAAAGTTTAGAGACTGAATGGAATTTCAAAATTTACATTTGTACTATTTGCTAAATACACATGTAGATGACCAATGTCTGGGTTGCATTTTTTCATGTTTTCTGTAATTTCATTAACATCTTCATAGAAATCAAGAAGACAGTATGAGACTCCACTTTGTAAAAATCAAAGTACCTAATAGGTGAGGGGAACGATTTTTTTCTTGCTGCAATCAGACACGTTCAGACACGTTAGCATGATCATTGCTAACATCCAACAGAATCAACTCTCTGCTGTAAGGACCAGCATCTGTTATCAAAATTCCCACCTTTCATTCATCTACAGGACATTGTTTTTAAAGATTTTGTTTATTTATTTGACAAAGAGAGATCACAAGTAGGCAGGGAAGCAGGCAGAGAGAGAGGAAGGGAAGCAGGCCTCCTTCTGAGCAGAGAGCCCAACAGGGGACTCAATCCCAGGACCCTGAGATCATGACCCAAGCCGAAGGCAGTGGCTTAACCCACTGAGCCACCCAGGCGCCCCAAATTGCAACCACTGAATCAGGAAATGTAACTTTTGTCAGTTTCGTGAAGCAATCAAGGGAATAACACAATAATGCATGTTCATTTGGGTGGTATGCCCAAGCTAATTCAGCAACCACTGTTGACAACTGAGCATCAACACCATTGTGGGAAGACTTTTATTGATTTAGAAGTACTTGCCAGTCTCATCCTGGGCTTATGAGATTCGGTCTCCATATGTGCCTTCATATATCCTTTTCTACCATGCCTGATCACAAATTATTTTCTCTATGTTGTTCAGGAGATTCCGTTTGGGTTATTTACCTCCCTAGTCTAGTAGTATGAGGTCTTCACCTGTCATTAAAATAATCCAGTAGTTTAACCTTCTTCTTCAATGACTCTGGCATTGTATTGTAATGGTTCTCATTTTCCTTATCTGCATTGTTACAAAATATGGTGTTATGGGCTGAGTTGTGTCCCTCCAAAGCTCATTTGTTGAAGCCTTCATCCCCAGGATCTCAGAATGTGGCTATATTTGGAGGTAGGGCCTTTAAAGAGGTGATTAAGTTAAAATGAGGCTGTTAGGATGGGTTCTAATCTGATATAACTGTGTCCTTATAACAAGAGGAAATTTGGACACACAGAGAGGTACCATGAGTGTGTGCACACAAAGAAAAGGCCATGTGAGGACACAGCAAGAAGGCTGCCATTTACAAGCCAAGGAGAAAGGCCTCAGAAGAAAACAAACCTCTTTATAGCTTCTAGTCTCCAGGAATGTGAGAAAACAAATTTCTGTTGTTTAAGACATTCAGTCTGTATGTACCATTTTTGTCACGGGATCCCAAGCAGATTGAGACGTATCATGACAATATTCATGACATTAAAGGTAAAACCAACACCATTTTGATACAAATCACAACAGGAGATACACAGGGAAAGTCAAAGACTGTTAGCGTTCACAATTACAACACACTGAAGTTACATACTGAAGTGGCATCATTCAGAGTGATACAGCAATGAATGACCCATTACTGTGAACCAAAAATCACATTTGTCCATATTAGCAGTCAGGGGAAAAAACTAGCCACAAAAACTACAGAAGAAGACAGATAATCTGTACCATATCATTTGACACTAAAAACTATGTTGTTTTCATCTCCAGTTTTGGGGGTCACCATATGGGGCTTATATTCTCCCTCTCCAATCTTCTGTACCATTCACTAAAAACTGAGACTTTTCCCACCCAAAGGAGGGGTTTCCTGGGATTCAGGACTTTCAGTGCTAAAACTGGAACAGTCCAAGGTAAACCAAGCAGTTGGCCATCCTAAGTGGTGTTCCAGGAACGCTGCTGGCAATGTTCTTCTATTCCCTGCCTGAGTGGTGAACCCATGATGTTTACTTTATAATAATTTTTACTTGTACACGTGTGTTTTATACATTTTTTATTTATCTATTAATTTTTACAAAACATATATTTTAGGAAAAATGTCTCTCACTTCCCACCCTATATACAATTCAAAGTAAAATGTTACTAAGCCATTAAGAAAATGGAATAAAATATAACCAATTTCTGATTTTTCTACATTTTATACATAATGTAAAATTGATTTCAGTTTTTGTGATGCCTCTGCTTTGCTGATGCCCTAGGCACCTGTTTATGCAGATAACCCATTATTGCCCTAGGTGAATGATATCATATCACTGGATACAATACTGACAGGCCTTCTGGCTCAGACTCCTGTCTTTTGACTTTCAGTCCTCTTTCAGGTAGAGTTAATGGTTCCTTTCCCTGTGCTCTGCAAATCTCAGTGCTGATCACAATCAATTGGAATTAGGTGTTTTTTGTGTGTCTCCCAATATTGGACTGAACTCCTTGTGAGAAGAATGGTGTGTTTTTCATTTCAGCATCATCAATATTTTGTGGCTGACATTTGGTAAATGTTTGTTGAATGAATGATGGGCTTTTATTGGGGCTATCAAAGTCATCCTTCTCTCATGGCCTTGTTCTTACAACTGCCTTCTGAGACTAGCTTATTGGCTAAACCCAGAGTTTGGCTCTGTCCCAGCCCCATCAGCCTAGAACTTTTAGCTGGTATAAAATTCAGTTATCTAAGATAACATGAATTTACTTCTCACTGTGCATCCTACCCTGGAGTACAAAGAAGCAAAATCTAAATTGAAAGCATGATCCAATGCTGAGTTTCTGGCAGGGAAGATTCATCTGTGTGAGTCATTTACTAAAACTTCTACATTCGTGTTCCTGTAAATAACTGCTTAGCATCATCTTTTCTAGCCAAGCAGAGATGACATTTCTTGGGTCTCATCAATGCTTGAGAACATTCAGATTCCACAGACATCCTCCTCGGTCCCCCATCCTCTATAATTCTTTTCGCTGGTAACTGTGATGGATGCTTCTCAACCAAGGAGTCCGTTATACCATTGAGGGTGGAGGTTGAAAGGAAAGTACAAGCAAAGGGAAGGGATATTGGAACTATACAGAAGTTATTCCTAAAATACCAGACTGGTTAGGACTTCCCCATACAGGATATAAAAAATCTTAGTTTCAGGTTGTGAAATCTGAAACCAGCACAATTTTTTTTAAAGATTTTTGGTTTATTTCTGCTACACAGTCTGGCTCTCACAATCCTGAGTCCTATATGATTAGAGTTTCTTTTCAAATATCAGAATCTTCTCCAGCTAATTTCAGCAGAAAGAGATTTATTTATAAGTGATGGCTTATAGAATCATCGGTGGTATGAAGAAAAAAGATCTAGGTGGAGCTTCCAGGAATGTTCCCAAATTCACACCACAGCACTGGGCCATCTATGTGGCTGCTACTCCCACTCTAATCAAGAAGCTGCCTGTCAAACTGGGGAGCTACTACCATAGCAAACTGGTTCCCAGACTGCACCATGTTTGCTATGATCTGCACCAGTAAATGTTTGATTCTGAGTCTTGCCTCTCTCCCCACTAAGCGCACATCCAAATTCAAGTCTTGAGCTAGTTCTGATTAGCAGATCTTATATCATATCAAGAACGCAACTGCCAGTAAGTGTGGGAAATAAAGGTTTGCATTTTCAAACCTCCAAAATATGGGAAAGGACACAATGAGGGGCTTGGAATGGATGCTGAGTGAGTCAATCAACAAAATTTGTAACAGACCCTAATAACTGAAATTTGTCAAGGATTACTGTATCAGTCAAGATCCCTCCAATTGCAAGTAACAGAAAAACAAACTGGTTTAAACAAAATAGGAAAATGTATGGCTCATAGGAACAGAGGCAGAGCTGGCTTAAGATAAGTCTAAGTAAGTCAATGCTTCCTAACATTGACTCCATTTCTGGAAGGTTGTTCCCTAACGGTCCTAAGAAAGTTACTAGCAGCTCCCAAAGCTATGTTTCCTTCTTCGTGGCTAGAAGAAAGAGTTAATGTCCCACCCGCATCCCCAGCAGAAGTTCAGTTTTGGACTAGTTTATGTCCTAACCCTACATCTGAATCAATCACTATGGCCAAGTGACTGTTAGGTGTTAATTGACTTAGGCCAGGGCTAAGATCATATTTGTGAACCTACCACTGTGGCCAAAGGGAATGTTTGAAGAAACAGAGAAGAATCAGCTCTTTATTTTAAAACTTTTTTTCCACAAGTAATGCATAAATACATTCTCATAAAATTTAGTAGTTTCTGCCAAGTTGCACTTCAGGATGGCTCCAATTTACATACCCAGCAGAGATATGATATCCACTTCTCTTTACCACCAGTACTTGATATAAGCAATCTTTTGAAAACCTAATGGAGAATCTCATTATTTATAATTTGACTTTCATTAATCAGTATTAAAATTAAACATGTTTTCATATTCCTTTGGTCATTTTTATTTCCTACTTGGTGAGTTTCTAATTCATATTCTTTGTTCACTTTTTCATTAGGATATTGGTATTCTTGTATTGATTTGTAGAAGTAATTTTAGCACAATAAAACATTAAATATAAATGGTAAAACATTTTCAAACTTTTATAAATCCTAAAACTCAAAACAGTTTCTTAAAACCAACTACATATATGGAATTCCATTCTAAGCTAGTATGGATATGTGTATACACATAAAAATATTTCATATCACTCACATGTTTTTTTCCCAAAAGACTTGCTTACAACTAGGTCCAAAGATCATGTGTTAAACTTCATGTAGGTCATTTGCATTAACTTTTAATAGAAATCTAAACAAAGCAAAAATAAAATCATGAGTTACCACAATTGGTATGACGTATGCCATCATCCAAAATGTGCTTTAAACTTTGTGTTAATTTACAACATTCTCAAAAACGTAAACATTCATTCCCTGTACATTACTATCTCAATGGAGCCTGACTTTCTATCTGCTGGCCCTCAAGCTTTTTGTCCCCCTACAGCCCACAGTAGAAAAGAAAAAAACAAAACAAAACATACTGCTGGTTTTACCTTATATTCCAAAAGAATGTATTTTTTAAAATTTTATTTATTTGTTCATGAGACACAGAAAGAGAGGCAGGGGCAGAGGGAGAAGCAGGCTCCCTGCTGAGCAGGGATCTTGATGCGGAACTCGATTCCAGGACGCTAGGATCATGACCTGAGCCAAAGGCAGACACTTAACCATCTGAACCATGCAGGTGCCCAAGAATTTATTTTATTTTTTTAATTGAAATCTTACACTCAGAAGTTTGACGAAAAGATGAGCTTCCCCGTCTCTACTAAATTTTAATCCATAAAAAATGCATAATTCTGATCTGGGCATTCATTCCTAAAGGATTCATAAACCGAACTCTTGTAGCACTGTTTGAGATATAGATCTAATGGAAAAAGTGACTGCACTGGAAGAAAAACTGAGGTGATCAGTTATTAGCTTTGAAGTTGTATATTGGGGCTTCCACACTCAAATACCTAACTGGGGCCTCACACTCTACCTAACCTAAGTGAATGATGCCAATTAGGTAGAGCTAGCTTGCGCTGAACTACACAGCTCAGACACTGTCTAAACAAGGCAAGAACTCTTCATCTCCAAGGTAGTTCTTGCTAGGTGGCAATATGAGCCCAATGATGTCATGTCTTTCAACTTTTCAAGAGAAGGAAGAAATGTGACTTATATGTGTAATCTTCTGATTTTTTAACATCAGCAGCTAATTTTAGAAAACGTTTTAAAATACTTTCTGAGCCAAACAAGAAAAAAGTCTATAGGCCTTTGTAGCACATGAACAGCCAGGTTCTGAACTTTGCTGTATAGTGCAATGGTCAAGTGTGTGGACTAAGTATAAGAAAGATGTAAGTTCAAGGCTGTATTTTCTATTCCTTTATAACAAATTACCACAAATGTAGCAGATCAAGACAACACCTATATATTGTCTCATTATTTCTGAGGGTAAAGACTCTGGGTATGGGTTAACAAGGTCTCTCTGTTCAGGGTCTCACCAGGCTATAATCAATGCATTGGTTGGCACTACAATCTCATCTAAGGCTCAAGGTCTTCTTTCAAGCACACTGGCAGAATGTATTTCTTTGCCATTGTAGAGCTAATATTCCTGTTTTCTTCCTAGTTGTCTGCCAGGGACATTCTCAGTTCTTAGGAGCCATCTTTAATAGGCCCTCTTGCCATGTGGCCCCCTCCACAGGCCCTCTCTCAAGATAGCAGCTTACTTCCTCAACACTAACATTGGATTATCTCTTTTAAGGGCTCATCTAATAAGACAAGGCCAAGCCAGGACAATCTCCATTTTTATTAAACCAAAATCAACTGTATAGGGACCTTAATTACAGTGGCAAAATTCCTTAATCTTTGCCATATAGACTAACCTAATTACAGGAGTGATGTCCCATCATGTTTACATGTTCTGCTTGTACTAGAGGAAAGAGGACTATATAAGGGGTGTACATCAGAAGGAATATTGGGGGTTATCTTCTTTGTTTTTCAGGTTACATAATCTCTATCAGTGTATCTTCAAATTCACTGATTCTTTCTTCTGCCAACTCACATCTACACTTTAGGCCCTCTTATGAACTTTCCATTTCAAATATTGTAGTTTTCAACTCCAGAATTTCCACTGGTTCATACATACGGATGGATATATAATTTCTACCTTTTCATTGATATTCTCTATTTGATGAGACATTGTCATCATACTTTCTTTAATTCTTTAAATATGGTTTCTATTGGTTCCTTTAACATATTTAAAATAACTGCTTTGAAGAACAAACAAAATCCAAAATAAGCAGAAGAAAGGAAATAATAAAGACTGGAGCAGAAATAAATGATATAGAACCTATAAAAATAATAGAACAAAGCAATGAAAACAGAAGCTGGTTCTTTGAAAAGATCAACAATATTGATAACTCTCTAGCCAGACTCATTAAGAAAGAGAGCAGATTCAAATAAACAAAATCAGAAATGAAAGAGGAGAAATAATGACCAATAACACAGAACTACAAACACTTGTAAGAGAATATTATCAAAAATTATATGCCGACAAATTGACCAAACTAGAAGAAATGGATAAATTCCTAAAAACATGCAACTTAACAAAACTGAAGCAGGAAGAAATAAATAATTTGAGTAGACAGATTAACAGCAATGAAATTGAATCAGTAATCAAAAAATTCCCAAGCAGCAACAGTCCATGACTAGAAGGCTTCACAAGTGAACTCTAGCAAACATTAAAAGAAGATGCAATACCTATTCTTCTTAAACTTTTCCAAAAAATGGAAGAGTCAGGAAAACTTCCTAACTCATTCTATGAAGCCAGATAAAGACACCACAAAAAAAGAGAACTAAAAGCAAATATCTCTGATGAACAAAGATGCAAAGATCCTCAACAAAACATCAGTAAACAGAATCTGACAATATCTTTTTAAAAATTATTCACAGCAGCTCTTTCTGCCCATGGATTTTTGTTTGTTTGCTTTTTAAATATTTTATTTATTTATTTGACAGAAAGAGATCACAAGTAGGCAGAGAGGCAGGCGGGAGGTGGGGGAGCAGGACCCTGCTGAGCAGAGAGCCCGATGCGGGGCTCAATCCCAGGACCCTGAGATCATGACCTGAGCTGAAGGCAGAGGCTTAACCACTGAGCCACCCAGGTGCCTCTGGTCCCCATGTTTTAATAAAACTACCTTTTTGACACTGAAAAAATATAAAAATTTTAAAAATTTAAAAATAATTCACCACAATAAAGTGGGATTTATTCCTGGGGTACAAGGGTAGTTCAATATTTGCAAATCAATCAAAGTGAAACATCACATCTATAAGAGAAAGGATAAACACCACATGATCATTTCAATATGTAGAAAAAGCACTTGTCGAAGTACAGCATCATTCATGATAAAAACACTCAACAAGGAAGGTTTACAGGGAACATACCTCAACATAATAAAGACCTTATATGAAAAACCCACAGCTAACAACATACTCAATGGGGAAATACTGAAATCCTTTCCCTTAAAGTCAGGAACAAGATAAAGATGTCCACTCTCACCACTGTTATTGAACCTAATACTGGAAGTACTAGCCACAGCAATCAGACAAGAAAAAGAAATAAAAGGCATCCAAATTAGTAAGGAAGAAAGAAAACTGTCACTGTTTGCAGATGACATGATACTATATAGAGAAAACCCTAAAGCTGCCAGAAAAAACTACTAGAACTGATAAATGAATTCAGTAAGTTTGCGTGATACAAATTCAATATATAGAAATCTACTGCATTTCTTTAGACTAATAATAAAGCAGTCAAAAGTTAAATTAAGAAAGCAATGCTATTTATAAAGCCATCAAAAAATACTATAATACCTAGAAACAAACTTAACCATGGAGGTGAAAGACCTGTATTCTGAAAACTATAAAACACTGATGAAAGAAATTAAAGATGACACATGAAATGGATCAGAAGAGCAAATGTTTAAATGTTAATACTACCCAAAGCAATCTACAGATTTAGTGCAATCCCTATCAAAATACCACCAGCATTTTTCACAGAGCTAGAACAAACAATCCTAAAATATGCATGGAACCACAAAAGACCCTAAACAGTCCAAACAACCTTAAAAAAAGAGAAGCAAAGCTTTAGGCACCACAATTCTAGACTTCAAGTTATATTGTGAACTGTAGTGATCAAAACAGTGTGGTACTGGGACAAAAATAGACCTAAATCAATAGAACAGAATGGAAAACTCAAAAATGAACCCACAACTATATGGTCAATGAATCTTTGACAAAATGGGAAAGAATATTCCATGGGGAAAAGACAGTCTTTTCAACAAATGGTGTTGGGAAAACTGGAAAGCAACATGCAAAAGGATGAAACTGGACCACTATACACAAAAATAAATTCAAAATGGATTAAGGACCCAAATGTGAAATAAGAAATCATAAAAATCCTAGAAAAGAACACAAACAGTAATCTTTTTGACATAGGCCTTACTTCTTACTAGATATGCCTCTTGAGGCAAGGGAAACAAAAGCAAAAATAAACTACTGAAACTATGTTACAAAGTTTCAACACAGCAGAGAGAAAACAACCAACAAAACTTATGACAATCTGCTGAATGAGAGAAGCTATTTCCAAATGATATATCTGATAAAGGATTAGTATCCAAAATACATAAAGAACTGGCCCAACTCAACAACACACACACACACATATTCCAATTTAAAAATGGGCAGAGGACATGAACAGACTTCTCAGAAGAAGACATCCAGATGGCTGGCAGACACATGAAAAGATGCTCAACATCACTCATTGTCAGGAAAGTGCAAATCAAAACTACAATGTGATATCACCTCACACTTGTCAGAATGGCTAAATCAAAAACTCAAGAAAGAACAAATGTTAGCAAGGATGTGGGGAAAAAGGAATCCTCGTGCACTATTGGTGGGAACAGAAGCTGGTGCAGCTAGTGTGGAAAACAGTATGGAGGTTCCTCAGAATATTAAAAATGGAACTGTATTATATACAGTGTGTATATACACTGTATATATGATACACCACTTTATGTTAACTACACTGGAATTAAAATAAAATATAAATAAATAGGTGATAGGTAGATTGATAGGGAAAACTGAATATTTATTTGCTAAAAACTATATATTTTAGATAATACGTTGCATCAAATCTGAATTCTGATTCCTACCCCTAGCAGCCATTGTCATTGCTGTTTGCCCATTTATTTAGTGATTTGTTTGGATGCATTTTGTAGTCTGTCTTTCCTGCAGTGTGTAGCTGCTGATATCTGCTGAGTTTTTTTTTTTTTTTTGAACTTTTGTTTTTCTTTTTAAGCCTCGTTTCATAGAGGCTACTACTGAGTAAGCATAGCTTAATGGTCAGCCTGTAATTGATCAGAAGTTGTGCTTAAACATTTTTAGCTATTAAGACTTCCACCCTTTGCAAATCAATCTGGTGGGGTTTGAGGAACACATTTGACATTCAGGCAGTTTACAAGTTAGCCCAAGCTTTTATTTCCTTTGTGTGCAGGACCTCATACTCATCCTGGGATAAATGGGGCCCTGTCTGGTGTCTTCAGAGCATGTGTGCAGGTCTGTGCAAGTACACAGTCTTACAGACTTCAGGAATCTGTGAAAGCCCACTCTGCCTGTCTTGTTCTTCAGATCCCTCTGTTATATTTCTGGCTGGTTTGCCAGTCTGTTGCTTTCTCCAGCCTATACAGAGATTTCAGATTACATGTGATATTTGCCAAATTCCCTTTGTTTTAACCAAGGTTCCACATTTTCTTAAATTAATGCTTCTCAATTTGTTGTTTGCCTTTGGTCACCTTTGAGTCCCTAAGGAGTTGTCTTTGAGAAGCAAAGCATTGTTTTTTGTAGGGAGAGTTATCCAAGCTCCCCATTCAACCATTCTGAAAGTCTCTACAATTGTTTATTCATTATTGTACAAGATTCTTTATCCATAAAAATAGTGCAATTTTCAAATAGCTCTGAAATAAAGAGGAATTTATGTCTTAAAATATAAGGCAAAGATTGTTTCTTCATTGCCGCAAAGCACAAAACAAAACAAAATCGGTCAAAATCATTTTTAATATTCAACTCATAAAATAACAAATATTGGGTGATCTGAAGTCCTTGGTCACTATGAGGCACTTTTGTTTTCATATTTTTGTCTTAAAGTTATCTTATGTTTTTGACGCAGTCAAATTTATTTACCTATCCCTGTCTTATGCCTATCCTACCTTAAGGCTTAAAATACTCTCCTATGTATCCTTTTATAAGTTTATATTTTATGTTCAGGCCATCAATCTATTTATAAATTTACATTTATAAAAGTTGTGAGGTGAAGTTCTAATTTTTTTTCTTAAATGGAAAACCAGTTTTCTTAATACCATTCATGGAGTACTTTATCCTTTCTGCCCTGTCAAAAACTAGATTCCCATATATACTTGTAATTTTTTTGGACTCTTTATTCTGATCTACTGATCTGCTTGTCAATTTTTGCTTCATTATCACATCTTTTTAAAGATTTTATTTATTTATTTGACACACAGAGAGAGAAATCACAAGTAGGCAGAGAGGCAGGCAGAGAGAGAGGGAGAAGCAGGCTCTTCACTGAGCAGAGAGCCCAATGTGGGACTCGATCCCAGGACCCTGGGATCATGACCTGAGCTGAAGGCAGAGGCTTAACCCACTGAGCCACCCAGGCGCCCCCACATCTTTTTAATTACTACACCTCTATGGTATATTTTGATTATCTGGTAGGGCAAGTCTCCTGCCATTGTTATTTTGCAAAATTGTCTCAGGTATTCTTGTACATTTTTCCCTTCCAAGGGATTTTTAATTATTTTTTCTAAATTAATATTCATCCCAAGAGATTTTTAGAATCAATGTGTTGAACTCTGTTAAAAATATCATTAGGATTTTGACTGGGATTAAATTTATAAACTTTTGAAGGTAGTTGGCATCTTTATAATATTGATTATACCATACTGAAATACATTATTTTTATCACTTTGTACAGATATTCTTTTATGTCCATCAGTAAAGTTTTATATTTTTCTTCATCTAGACTTTATACATTTATTGCTAGTTTTCTCCCTTTAGGCAATTGATAGTTCTAAGAGTTATTGTAACTGACATCTTTTCTTCATTATATTTTCTAGCAGATTATTGCTGGCATATGAAAACACTATTGCTTTTTTGTATGTTGCTCTTGAATTTTGCCACTTTGCTTAATTATTTTTGATTGGTTCTAATGGTTTCTCAGTTGATTATCTTGGATTTTTTAATGTAAACAATCATATTGTTTACAAATAACTATAGTTTTGTATTTCCCTAGTATTGTCATTTTACCACTTCAAGTGAAATAGAGGTCCATTTTGGTCCAATTACGCTCCCATTTTATAATTAAGTTATCCTAAATATCCTTTACATACATTGTGAACCATATCAGACAATAAAATTTTGTTTTCAATAATATATCAATTTCTTAAAACTTAAAAGTATTTCTAAACATAATTTTTAAGACTCAGAAGAAGATGTATAGTCTATTATACTTACCTGTTCTGTTTGTATTTCTTTTTCTTGATGTTCCAAGTTTTCTTTCATTGTCATTTCCTTTCTATATAAGAACTTCTTTTGGTCATTTTTTAATGCATGATGCCATTGACCTCCTTTTTTATAACAACTCAAATCCAAACATTCTGTTTCAGGCATTCTTGAACCCATAAACATGGACCAGAAATGTTATTTTTTCCACAGTTTGGCGACCGTGGCCATTGCTGCTATAAACATTGGGGGTACAGATGGCCCTTCTTTTCACTACATCTGTATCTTTGGGGTAAATACCCAGGAGTGCAATGGCAGGGTCATAGGGAAGTTCTATTTTTAATTTCTTGAGGAATCTCCACACTGTTCTCCAAAGAGGCTGCACCAACTTGCATTCCCACCAACAGTGTAAGAGGGTTCCCCTTTCTCCACATCCCTTCCAACACATGTTGTTTCCTATCTTGCTAATTTTGGCCATTCTAAGTGGTGTAAGGTGATATCTCAATGTGGTTTTAATTTGAATCTCCCTGAGGGCTAGTGATGATGAACATTTTTTCATGTGTCTGATAGCCATTTGTATGTCTTCATTGGAGAAGTGTCTGTTCATATCTTCTGCCCATTTTTTAATATGATTGTTTGTTTTGTGTGTGTTGAGTTTGAGGGGTTCTTTATAGATCCTGGTTATCAACCTTTTGTCTGTACTGTCATTTGCAAATATCTTCTCCCATTCCGTGGGTTGCCTCTTTGTTTTCTTGACTGTTTCCTTTGCTGTGCAGAAGCTTTTGATTTTGATGAAGTCCCAAAAGTTTATTTTTGCTTTTTTTGAACCAAGATGCCCTTCAACGGATGAATGGATAAGGAAGATGTGGTCCATATACACTATGGAGTATTATACCTCCATCAGAAAGGATGAATACCCAACTTTTGTAGTAACATGGACGGGACTGGAAGAGATTATACTGAGTGAAATAAGTCAAGCAGAGAGAGTCAATTATCATATGGTTTCACTTATTTGTGGAGCATAACAAATAGCATGGAGGACATGGGGAGTTAGAGAGGAGAAGGGAGTTGGGGGAAATTGGAAGGGGAGGTGAACCATGAAAGACTATGGGCTCTGAGAAACAATCTGAGGGTTTTGAAGTGGTGGGGGGTGGGAGGTTGAGGTACCAGGTGCTGGGTATTATAGAGGGCACGGATTGCATGGAGCACTGGGTGTGGTGCAAAAATAATGAATACTGTTATGCTGAAAATAAATAAAAAATATATTCAAAAAATTAAATAAATAAATAAGAAATGTTATTTTTTCACCAGATAGTGGCAACTGACTGAGATAGACAAGGCAATGAGCACTAATCTGGCATACGGGTTAAGAAAGACAGTTCCCCTAGTTACAAATTTTGTTAACTTTCCTTATCTGAAAATGTCTTTATTTTACCTACATTCTTAAAGAATACTTTTTCAAGCTTTTATTTAAATTCCAGTTAGTTGACATGCAATGTAATATTAGTTTCAGGTATAGAAGTCAGTGATTTATCACTTACATACAACACCCAGTGCTCATCACTGTAAGTGCCCTCCTGAAGGATACTTTTGATAGATAATTCTGTGTTGATCATCTTTTTTTATTCAGAACTTAAAAAGTATTAGGCCACTTCCTTTGGCCTCCATGGCTTCTGATGAGAACTCTACTATCATTTGAATCTATGATCTTATATAGATTTTAAGATTTTTTTGTCTTTAGTTTTCTAAAGTTTTTTTAAGACTTTATTTATTTATGGGGGTGGGGAGAGAGCACAAGTGAGGTGAAGAGCAGAAGGAGAAGGAGAATCAGGTTCCCTGCTGAGCAGGGAGTCCAATGTGGGGCTTGATCCCAAGACCCTGATATCATGAACTGAGCCGAAGGCAGACACTTAAGCAACTGAGCCACCCAGGTGCCCCATAGTTTTCAGAAGTTTTATTATGAAGTGTCTGGCCATGAGTTTCTTTGCGTTTATCCTGTTTTGTTCTCTCTCAGCTTCTTGAATCTGTATGCTGTATCTTTTGGCAAAATTGGGGAGGGGGCAGAAATTCAGCCATTAATTTCTTCTAATATTTTCAGCTTCACTGTTAGCTTTTCCTTCTGGGACTCTGATGATATGAATGTTGTAACTTTTATCATTGTTCCACATGTCTGTAGAACATGTCCACATGCCTGTCCGTTTAAAAAAAAAATCTGTCTTGCTTCTGTTGGTTTTACTGGATGATTTCTATTGATCTAGATCAATGATTCTTCTCTTTATTGTCCCCATTCTGTCATTATAATGAGATTTAAAAAAATTTGTTATTATATTTTTCAGTTCTAAAATTTCCATTTGACTTTTCTTTATATTTTGATTTCTTTGCTTGGGACTTTCTATTTTTCATTTCTTTTAAGACTATTTGATGTTTACAAGAAACTCATTTCAAATATAATGATAGAAGTAGATTAAAAATAGGGGAGGAGCTTGGAAAGGTGGCAGAGTAGGAGGACCTTAAGCTTACTCTTTCCCATATTTACAACTAGATATCACTCACATCTGTGTAAATATACCAGAGACTAAGCTGAAGACTGGCAGAACAAACTCCACAACTAAATGAAGAGAAGAAGCCCCATCTTAGAGGTTAGAAAGGGCAGACACATGGTCAGAAGCAGCCGTCAGGAGGGAGGGAGCTGCAGGTGCAGAGAGGGGAGAGAAACAGGGCCTCCCACCAGGGAGCCCACAGGGGTTGACAAATCCCCATAAAGTCATGTTTTAAAAACCAGAACCTGAATTCTGTGACTTTGTATAACCAGTGGAACTTGGAGCATGGAACTTTAAAAGTCAGCTGACTCAGCACTGCCCAAGTCTAGAGGGCAAGTGATAGTGGGGTCCCTGCCCTTAAAGAGACACCAGGTGCCTGCACAGTTTGCACAACACAGGGGGAAAACAGTAGAAGATACGTTTATAATGATTTTAGAGCATGTTTGGGAACTTCTCCAGGAACACAGGAACTTGCAGGTGCCATTTTTCTCCTCTGCCTACCTGCATGAAAACAGAGCCACCCCAAGCACACATTCTCCTAAGAACCTGCCATAATCCAAGCCTGGTAACCTTGGCCCTGAGACCAGTCCAAATTTTGGTAACACTGTGCACATGCCCTGCACAGCCACCTTGCACATACACACATCGCCTCTGGCCACCACATTTCAGGGAATCTGGCCTATTTCGCTAATACTGCTGCCTTGTCCCTGAGCCCTCCTGTGGTGACGCTCCCTTCAAACCAGATGGCCTCGGTCTCCCTAACACCATGGAGAGCAAGATTGCCCACAACAGGCAGAGGGTCAGTTCTGATGGCTGGACTGAAAGAAAAAGCAGCTCAGATACATCAGGATGAAAGCAACACATATAAGAGATAGATTTGAAGCGCCAGATCCTGGGGAACGGGGGGCCCTGCACTGCACAGAACTAGAACAAACAATCCTAAAATTGGTATGGAACCACAGAAGACCTTAAAGAGCCAAACAATCTCGAAAAAGAAAAAGCTGGAGTTATCATAATTCCAGAATTCAAGTTATATTTAAAAACTGTAGTAATCAAAAATAGACACATAGATGAACAGAAGAGTAAAAAGTCCAGAAATAAGCCCATATATACATGGAATTTTTGACAAAAGAGGAAAGAATGTGCAATGGGAAAAAGAGAGTCTCTCCAACAAATGGTGTTAGGTGAACTGGGCAGGAAATGCAAAAGAATGAAACTGAATCACTGGCTTACGCCATACACAAAAATTAATTCAAAATGGATCAAGGACCTTGGGGCACCTGGGTGGCTCCGTTGGATAAGCATCCAACTCTTGATTTCAGTTCAGTTCATGATCTTGGGGTTGTGGGATGGAGCCCCACATTGGGCTCCATGCTGGGCATGGGACCTGCTTGGACCTCCCTCTCCTTCTGCCCCTCTCCCCCAAAATAAATAAATAAAAATCTTCAATAATAATTTTTTTTTTTAAAAATGGATCCAGGATCTAAATGTGAAACCTGAAAATATAAAAATCCTAAAAGAGAGCATAGGCAGTAGTTTCTCTGACATTGGCAGTAGTAGTAGCTTCTTTCTTTTTTAATGATGTATTTATTTATTTTAGAGGAGGCAGGGGCAAAGTGAGACCTGCAGCCCTCAGCACAGAGCTTGATGCAGGGCTTGATCTCATGACCCTGAGATCACAACCTGAACTGAAACCAAGAGTTGGATGCTTAACTGATGGCTCCACCCAAGCACCCCAGTAGCAACTTCTTTCTAGGTTAGTCTCTTGAGGCAAGGGAAAGAAAAGCAAAAACAAGTGATTGAGACTACATCAAAATTAAAAGCCACTATTTAATAAAGGGAACAATCAACCAAACTAAAAGCAATCTATGGAATGGGAGAAAATATTTGCAAAAGGCATATCTGATAAAGGGTTAGTATCCAAAATACACAAAGAACTTATATAACTCAACACCCAGAAAATAAATAATCCAGTTAAAAAATGTGCAGAACACATGAACAAACTCCATGAAGACATCCAAATGTCCAGTGGACACATGAAAAGATGCTCACCATCAGTCATCATCAGAAAAATGCAAATCAAAACTACAATGACATACCACCTCACGCCTGTCAGAATAGATAAAATCAACAACACAAAAAACAACAGGTGTTGGTGAGAATGTGGAAAAAAAGAAACTCTCGTGCACTGTGGGTGGGAAATCAAACTGGTGCAGCCATTATGGAAAACAGTATGGACTTTCCTCAAAGAGTTAAAAATAGAACTACCCTATGATCCAGTAATCGCACTACTTGATATTTATCCAAAAACTACAAAAACACTAATTCAGGGACACCTGGGTGACTCAGTCAGTTAAGCGTCTGCTTTCAGTTCAGGTAGTGATCTCAGGGTTCTGGGATCGAGACCTGAGTCACAGTCTCTGCTCAGCAGGAAGTCTGCTTCTCCCTCTCCTTCTATGCTCTCTCTCCCTCACAAATAAATAAATAAAACCTATTAAAATTGTTTTAAAAACATTAATTCAAAAAAATACATGCACCCTGATGTTTATAGCAGCATTATTCACAATGTCCAAGGTAAGGAAGCAGCCCAAGTGTCCATCAACTGATTAATGGATAAAGAAGAAGTGGTATGGAGCGCCTGGGTAGTTCAGTGGGTTAAGCAGCTGTCTTTGGCTCAGGTCGTGATCTCAGGGTCCTGGGATCGAGCCCCGCATCGGGCTGAGCAGAGCGAGGAGCCTGCTTCCCCCTCTCTCTCTGCCTGACTCTCTGCCTACTTGTGATCTCTCTCTCTGTCAAATAAATTTTTAAAAATCTTTAAGAAGAAGTGGTATATATACATATATATACACAATGTAGTATTAATCAGCAATAAAAAGAATGAAATATTGCCACTTGCAACAATATAGATGGAGCTAGAGAGTATGATGTTAAGCAAAATAAGTCAGTCAGAGAAAGAAAAATACCATATGATCTCACTCATATCTGAAATTTAAGAAACAAAACAAATGACCAAAGGGGGGGGAGAAAGAGTGGCAAACCAAGAAACAGGTATTTGGGGGGGGAGGGGGAATGGGTGAAATAGGGGATGGGAATTAAGGGGCACATTTGTTATAATGACCACTGGGTGTCATATGGAAGTGTTGAATTACTATATTGTACACCAAAACTTATATTACACCATATGTTAATTAATTGTAATTTAAATTAAAACTAAAATAAAGAACAGTAAGAAGTTATTTAAAAATAAGAGGTAGAGCTGCAGTGTAGATATGATATGATCTCAGTGATGGATATTTAACCATAAAAAGCAAGAGACTATGACTATAGTATGATACCATTTGTGAGGTTTTTTTCTCCCTGGACAATATACAAAGACTGCCAAAAGTAAAATTACATTTGATGTGTGCCTGGGTGGCTCAGTAGGCTCAGCATTTACTCTTGGTATCAGCTTAGGTCAAGATCTCAGGGTCATGTGATCGAGCCTCTCGCCTTCCCCCATTCACACTCTAAATAAATTAATTTTAAAAATCTTTTTTTTAAGTAAAATTATATTAGGATAGAAAGACTAGAGTTCGGGGTGCCTGGGTGGCTCAGTGGGTTAAGCCGCTGCCTTCGGCTCAGGTCATGATCTCAGGGTCCTGGGATCGAGTCCCGCATCGGGCTCTCTGCTCAGCAGGGAGCCTGCTTCCTCCTCTCTCTCTCTCTCTGCCTGCCTCTCTGCCTACTTGTGATCTCTCTCTGTCAAATAAATAAATTTTTTTAAAAAATCTAAAAAAAAAAAAAAGAAAGACTAGAGTTCTAGGAGTAGGAGATTTTCATTTTAAATTCTATTTATCAGAACTTCACGTGGGATGCCTGGGTGGCTCAGTCAGTTAAGTGACTGCCTTCTGGAATCAAGCCCCATGTTGGGCTACTTGCTCAGTGGAGAATCTGCTTCCTCCTCTCCCTCTGCCTGCCAGTCTGCCTACTTGTTCTCTCTCTCTCTCTCTCTCTCTCTCCCTATCAAATAATTAAATAAAATCTTAAAAAAAGGAACTTCACAAATATTTTATCATGTGTGCTTATAGCTTCTAAGTAAAACCCCAAAACACCATTCTAAAATATCAAAGAAGTCATCTCCAGACTTGAAAAGTCTGGTCCGTGAACCAGGTTAAAAACATTTTATTTAGGGGCGCCTGGGTGATTCAGTGGGTTAAACACTCTGCCTTTGGCTCAGGTCATGATCCCAGGGTCCTGGGATCAAGCCCTGCATCAGGCTCCCCTGCTCTCTCTCTCTCTGCCTGCTCTCTGCCTACTTGTGATCTCTGTCTGTCAAATAAATAAATAAAATCCTTAAAAAAAAAAAAAAAGCCTTTATTTTAGGTGAAAGAATTTTCCAAAGTATTCAATGTTGCATTTCTTCAGTCTGGTAGTTCTTCAAAATCAAGAGCTCTATGGAGACATTTGCAGCAAGGTTTACACCCTGGAAAGTCACCATTGGGCAAATAATCTTTAGCAAACAAAGGCCATATGAGTGCTAGAACATTAGGGGATAGCTTTAAGTAAACAACTCTAGGTTTTTTCCTTTTTTTAACTTCTTATTTCTTAATTATTACGGGCTCACAAGAAGTTGCAAAATTAGCACAGAGAGATCCTGCATCCCTTTTCCCAGTTTCCCCTAATCGTGCCATCTTATATAAGTAAAGTGCATATCAAAACCAGGAAATTAATTGGCTCAATACAATTATCTAGACTACAGCTCTTACTCAGATTTCACCAGTTTTTGCACATACTCATTTTTTGGTGTATCTTTGTGTCTAATCTATTACATTTTATCACATATGCAGATGGATATAATCGTCACCACAATCAAGTGACAGACGTGTTCTGTCACAATAAAGGAACTCCTTAGGCTGCCACTTCATAATTACACACTCCCTCTCCTCCCCTATCTGTTCTTAGCTGTTCTCCATCTCTATAATTTTGTCATTTTGAGAATGTTGTATGAATGGAATCACAGAGTATGTAATCTTTTGGGGTTACCTTTCTTTTACTCAGCATGAGTCCCTAGAGATCCATCCCTGTTTTTGCCTGCATCAGTAGTTATTTCTTTTTATTGCTAAATAGTAATTCAGTGTATGGATGTATAATAATTCATTTAATCATTCACCCATTGAAGGAAGCTTGTTTCCAGTTTGGGGCTATTATTACACATAAAGCTGCCATCAGTAGGGACAACTGGGTGGCTCAGTCGGTTAAGTGTCCGCTTTCAGCTCAGGTCATGATCCTGGGGTCCTGGAATGGAGCCCTACATCAGGCTTCCTGCTCAGCGCGGAGTCTGCTTCTCCCTCTGCCACTCTCCCTGCTTGTGCGCTCTCTCTCTCTCTCTCTAGCTCTCTTAAATAAATAAATAAATAAATTATATATATATATATATATATATATATATATATATATATATATTTTAAATGCCAGATTGTTTTCCAGAGTAGTTCTAACATTTTCCATTCCCACCAGGAATGCATAAAAATTTCAATGGCTCCTTTTCCTGGTCAGCACTTGGTATTGTCAGTGTTTTTCATGTTAGTCATTATAATAGGTGTGTAGTGATATTTCATTATGATTTTATTTTGCATTTCACTAATAAATAGTGATGTTAAAAATCTCCTCATGAGTTTTTAGATCCATATCATCTCCTTTGGTAAAATGTCTGCTCAAGTCTTTTGCCAATTTTTGAATCAGAGAGATTGCCTTCTGGTGAATTTAGAGAATTATTTGTATATTGTGTACACAAGTCCTTTGTTGAATTTGGGATTTGCAAATATTTTTTTTCCAGTTTACAGCTTGTCTTGTTATCATCCTAACATGGTTTATTCACTGAGAAGAAGTTTCTAATCTTAAAAAAGGTCAATTTATTTTTAAATGTATTGTGTTTTTGATGTCATATTTAAGAACTATTCCTCTTATGCAAGTCACAAAGATTTTCTCCTGTGGTCTCTTTAAAAAATTTTACACTTTTACATTTTACAATTAAATCTATGATTCATTTGAGTTCATCTTTGTTTAAGATAAGAGAGTCAGATAGAGACTCATATTTGGGGGGGGGTTGATGTCTAATTATTATAGCACCATTTGTTAAAAAGACTATCCTTCCTTCATTGGATTGTTTTTGCCTCTTTGTCAAAAATTAGTTGAGTGTATTGGTGTGTGTCTATTTCTGGGTTCTGTATTTTGTTCCATAGTTCTGTGGGTCTGTGCTTCATCCAATACCACAGTGTCTTGTTGATGGTAGCTGTACAATAAGCCTTAAAACCTGACAGTGAGATTCCTTCAACTTTATTTCTCCATTTCAATACTGTCTTAAATATTTTAGCATCTTTGCCATTCCAGATAGGTTTTCAGATAAGCTTGTCTTTATCCACAAAAAATCCAATGAATCTACAAATCAGTTTGGGGAGATTTAATACCTTTACAATGCAGAGCCTTCCAATCTATACATGGCACATCTCCATTTATTTAAATCTTCTTTGATTTCTTTCATCAAGGTTTCATAGCTTTCAATATACAGATTCTGCTCATGTTTTCTTAGATTTATATTTAAGTATGTTTGAGGTTCTTTTTTATTTTATTTTTGGCAAAATGTTTGTAAGTGAATTGTGTTTTTAATTTTGGTTGCCAGTAGTTCATTGATGGTATAAAGAAATAGATTGACTTTTTGTTTGTTGACCTTGTTTCTTGTGATGGTGTTAAACTTCATTAGTTCTTGGAGTTCTTGTAGACTACTTGGGTTTGTTCACATAGTAAATCATGTCATCTACAAAAAGGGGCAATTTTATTTCATCTTTTCTTATACATATGCCTTATATTTCCTTTTCATGCCTGTATCACTGGCTAAGACTTTTAGTAGTATGATAAGATAGAGTGATGAAAATTTACTTCTTTGACTTGTTCCTGATCTTAGGTGAAAAGCATTCAGTATTTCACTATTAAGTATGACATTAGCTATAGTTTCTATATAGATGCTCTTTATCAAGTTGAGGAAGTTCTCTTTTATTCTGAGTTTTCTGAGAGTTTTTATCAGAAATGAATGTTAAATTTTGTCAAATGCATTCTCTGCATCAATTAATATAATTATATGATTTTTTTTCTTTGTAAATAAGGTGGATTACATTAATTGATTCTCAAGTATTGAATGAGCCTTGCATTTCATGTATAAACTACACTTGATCATGGTGTATAATTATTTGCATGTATTTCTGAATTCTGTTTGCTGATATTTTGTTATGAAGCCTTGTGTCTATGTTCTGAGGGATGTTGATCTATGGTTTCTTCCTTTTTAAAAAAAAAAAGCATCATCTTAGGTTTTGACATCAGAGTGATGTTAGCCCCATAAAATTAATTGGGAAGCACTTCCCCCTCTTCTATTTTCTGGAAAAGGTTTTCTAAAACTGATGTTAATTCTTCCATACGTGTTTGGATTCATACTCTAGAAAAGCCATCTGGGCTTGAAGCTATCTCTGTCCAAAGCTTTAAAGATTATGGTAAGTCTTTTAGTTAGGGTGCCTTGGCTGCTCAGTTAAGCAGTTGCCTTCAGCTCAGGTCATGATCCTGGGGTCCAAAAATCGAGCCACGCCTCGGGCTCTCTGCTCAGTGGGGTGCATGCTTCTCCCTCTGCCTCTGCCCCCTGCTCAGCTCTCTCTTGCCCACTCTTTCTATCAAATACATTAATAAAATCTAAAAACAAAAAAGTCTTCTAATCACTGTAGGACTATTAAGATTATCTATTTCACCTTGGGTGAGTTTTGACAGTGCATGTTTTTCCAGAAGCTGGCCCAGTCCACATTATCTGATATTAGTATAACCATGATCAGTGTATCTTTTTTTGATCAGTGTATCTTTTTTTTTTTTTTGATCAGTGTGTCTTTTTCTATACATTATTTTTTTAAGATTTTGTTTATTTGAGAGAGAGAGAGAAAGCTAGCACATGAGTGGGGGATGCAGAGGGAGAGTGAGAAGCAGACTCCCCACTCAGCAGGAAGCCCGATCCGGGGCTCAATCCCAGGACCCTGAGATCATGACCTGAGCTGAAGACAAACATTTAACTGACTGAGCCACCCAGACACCCCTCTTACACATTATTTTTAACCTACTTCTTTTCAATAATGTTTTTTAATTCCAGTATAGCTAACATACTATAAGTGTTATATTAGTGTTATATAACAAGTGTTAAATATTTTATTATTATATAATAAGTGTTATGTAATAATATAGCTAACATAGAGTAAGTATTATATTAGTTTCAGGTACATAAAATAATGATTCATCAGTTCCATATATCACCTGGTACTCATCACAACAAGTGCACTCCTGAATCCCCATCACCTATTTAACCCATCCCCTACTCATCTCCTCTGGTAACATCAGGTTGTTCTCTATAATTAAGAGTCTGTTTCCTGGTTTCTCTTTCTCTCTTTTTCCCCCTCTTTATTCATTTGTTTCTTAAGTCCCACATATTGAGTGAGATCATATGGTATTTGTCTTTCTCTGACTGACTTCTTTCACCTAGCATCATACTCTCTAGCTCCATCCATGTCATTGCAAATGGGAAGATTTCATTCTTTTTATGGCTGGGTAATATTCCACTGTATATACTTACATATATATGTATGTATATATGTGAGATATATATATAAAACTCATATATATATATATATATCACACCTTCTTTATGCATTCATCAATCAATGGACACTTGGGTTTTTTCCACAATTTGGTCATTGTAGATTATGCTGCTGTGAATATCAGGGTGCATGTATCCCCTTGAATTAGTGTTTTTGTATTATTTGGGTAAATACCTAGTAATGCCATTGATAGATCTTAGAGAACTTCTATTTTTTTAATTTTTGAGGAACCTCCATACTGTTTTCCAGAGTGGTTGCACCAGTTTGCATTCTCACCAACAGTACAAGAGGGTTCCCCTTTTCTCCACAACCTTGCCAACACCTGTTGTTTCTTGTGTTGTCAGTTTTAGCCATTCTGATAGGTGTGAGATGAAACCTCACTGCAGTTTTTATTTGTATTTCCCCAATGATAAGTGATGATGAGCATGTTTTCTTATGTTGGCCATCTATATGTCTCCTTTGGAAAAATGTCTGTTCATGTATTCTGTCCATTTTTAAATTGGATTATTTATTTTTTGGGCATTGAGTTTTATAAGCTCTTCATATATTTCGGATACTAACACTTTACCAGATATGTCATTTAGAAATATCTTCTCCCATTCCATAGGTTTGCCTTTTATTTTGTTTACTATTTCTTTCATTGTGTAGAAACTATTCAGTTTGATGTAGTCCCAATGGTTTACTTTTGCTTGTGTCTCCCTTGCCTCAAGAGACATATCTAGAAAAAAGTTGCTATGGCCAATGTCAAAGAGGTTACTATATTCCCCTCTAGTATTTTTATGATTTCCAATATCATATTAAGCCTTTGACCCATTTTGAATTTATTTTTGTGTATAGTCTAAAAAGTGGTCCATTTTCATTCTTTTGCATGTTGCTCTCCAATTTTTCCAACACCATTTGTTGAAGAGACTTTTTCCCATGGAGTATTCTTTCCTGCTTTGTCAAAGATTCACTGACCACATAGTTGTGGGTTCATTTCTGAGTTTTCTATTATGTTCTATTGATCTAGGTGTCTATTTTTGTCCCAGTACCATACTGTTTTGATCACTACACATTCGCAATATAACGTGAAGTCCAGAATTGTGATGCCTGCAGCTTTGTTTTTCTTTTTTAAGGTTGCTTTGGCTATTCAGGGTATTTTGTGGTTCCACAAAAATTTTAGGATTGTTCATTCTAGCTCTTTGAAAAATGCTGTTGACATTTTGATAAGGATTGCAGTAAATGTATAGATTGCTTTGGGTAGCATAGCATTTTAACATTTGTTCTTCCAATCCATGAGCATGGAATGTCTTTCTCTTTCTTTGTGTCATCTTCAATTTCTTTCATCAGGGTTTTTTTTTAAGATTTTATTTATTTATTTGACAGACAGAGATCACAAGTAGGCAGAGAGGCAGGCAGAGAGAGAGAGAGAGGGAAGCAGTCTCCCTGTTGAGCAGAGAGCCGAATGCGGAACTCGATCCCAGGACCCTGAGATCCTGACCTGAGCCGAAGGCAGAGGCTTAGCCCACTGAGCCACCCAGGTGCCCCTCTTTCATCAGGGTTTTATATAGTTTTTAGAGTACAAGTCCTTCACCTCTTTGGTTAGGTTTATTCCTAGGATCTTACTGGTTTTGGTGCAATTGTAAATGGGATTGTTTCCTTAATTTTCCTTTCTGCTGCTTCATTATTGGTGTATAAAATGCAATAGATGTCTGTACATTGATCTTATATCCTGGGACTTGACTGAATCCATCAATTCTACCAGTTTTATGGTGGAGTCTTTTGGGTTTTCTATACAGAGTATGGTGTCTTCTGCAAATAGTGAAAGTTTGACTTCTTCCTTGCCAATTTGGATATATTTTATTTCTTTTTGTAGTCTGACTGCTGAAGCTAAGTACTATGTACTATGATTAATAACAGTGTTGAAGGAGGACATCCTGTCTTCTTCCTGACGACAGAGGGAAAGCTCTCAAATTTCCCCACTAAGAATGACATTAGCTGTGGGTTTTCATATATGTCTTTATTAAGTTGCAGTACATTCCCTCTAAATCTACTATGTTGAGGGGTTTTATCATGAATGTATGTTTTACTTTGTCAGGTACTTTTTCTGCATCCATTGAAATAATCATATGATTCTTAACTGTCTTTTATTAATGTGGTGCATCACATTGATTTGTGAATATTGAACCACTCTTGCAACCCAGAAATAAATCTCACTTGATCATGGTGAATTAGTTTTTTTTTTTTTTTTAAGATTTATTTATTTATTTGTCAGAGAGAAAGAGAGATCACAAGTAGGCAGAGAGGCAGGCAGAGGCAGAGAGAGAGAGAAGCAGGCTCCCCACTGAGAAAGGAGCCCGAGGTGGGACTCGATCCAGGACCCCGGGATCATGACCTGAGCCGAAGGCAGCTGCTTAACTGACTGAGCCACCCAGGTGTCCCAGTGAATTACTTTTTAATGTATTGTTGGATTCAGTTTGCTAGTATTTTATTGAGAATTTTTGCATCCATGTTCATTAGGAATATTGGCTTTTAGTTCTCTTTTAGTGGAGTCTTCCTTTGGTTTTGGTATCAGGTTAATGTTGGCCTTATAGAATGAATTTGGAAAATTTCTTTCCTTTTCTATTTTTTGGAGTAGTTTGAGAAAAATAGATATTAACTCTTCCTTAAATGTTTGGTAGAATCCGCCTGTGAAGCCATCTAGTCCTGGACTTTTGTTTGTTAGGAGTTTTTTGATTACTGCTTCAATTTCATTGCTGATCAATGGTCTTCTCAAGTTTTCTATTTCTTCCTTTTTAGTTTTGGCAGGTTATATGTTTTCAGGACCTTATCCTTTTCTTCCAAGTTGTCCAGTTTGTTGGCATATAGTTTTTCATAATATTCTCTTATAACCAGGGGTGCCTGGGTGGCTCTGTCAGTTAACTGTCTGCCTTCAGCTTGGGTTATGGTCCTAAGGTCCTGGGATTGAGCCCTATGTTGGGTTCCCTGCCTAGCAGGGTGTCTGCTTTTCCCTCTCCCTCTGTTCATGCTCTATCAAATAAATAAATAAAAATCTTTTAAAAGTTCTCTTATAATTGTGTATCTGTGGTGTTGGTTGTTATTTATCCTCTCTGATTTGTGATTTTATTTATTGGGGTCCTTTCTCTTTTCTTTTTGATAAGTCTGGCTAGAGGTTTATCAACTTTATTAACATTTTCAAGGAACCAGCTCTTGGTTTCATTGATCTGTTCTATTGTGGTTTTCTTAGTTTCAATATCATTTATTTCTTCTCTGATCTTTATTGTTTCCTTCCTTCTGCTGGCTTTAGGCTTCATTTGTTGTTCATTTTCTTCTAGCTCCTTTAGGTGTAAGGTTAGGATGTTTATTTCAGATTTTTCTTGCTTCTTGAGTAGACCTGTATTGCTCTATACTTCCTTTTTAGAACCACTTTTGCTGCATCCCAAAGGTTTTAGATCATTATGTTTTCATTCTCTTTTGTTTCTATATTTTTAAAAATTTCTTCTTTGATTCCCAGTTGACCTATTTATTGTTTAGTAGCATGTTGTTTAACCTCCATGTGTTAGTGGTCTTTCCAAACTTTTTCTTGTGCTTGACTTCTCGTTTCAAAGATTGTGGTCAGAAAAGGTGCATGGTATGACTTCTATTTTTTTGGTTTTGTTGAGGCCTGATTTGTGGCTGAATATGTAATCTATTCTGGAGAATGTACCATGTGCACCTGAAAAGAATGTGTATTCTGCTGTTTCATGATGGAATGTTCTGAATGTATATGTTAAGTCCATCTGTTCCAATGTGTTATTGAAAGCTATTGTTTCTTTGTTTATTTTCTGTTTAGATGATCTGTCCATTGATGTACGTTGGGTGTTAAAGTCCCCTAGTTTTCTTTTGTTGTTATCAATTAGTTCCTTTGATTAGGTCCCTAGCCTTCGGTACTGCCTCTTGTTCTTTTTTTTTTTGTGGTGAAATTTTCCACCCTGTCATTTTGTCCAGATAAGAGTATATGAAGGAGCAAGTAAAATACTAAAAGGGTGGCAAAGACCCCAGGAAAATATGCTTTAACCAAATCAGAGGAGATCCCAAATCGTGGGGGGGAGAAAGGGAATAAAAAGAGGTTCAGAAAAAAAGAGAAACAATTTTAAAAAAGAAAATGAATAAAGAAAAAATATAAAAAAGAAAAATATATATATATTAGATAAACTAGTTAAAAAGTTAAAAAAGAAATGGGTAAAAGTTTAAAAAAATTAGCAGAAGAAGAAAAAGAATTGAAAAAGAAAAAAAAATAAATTAACTACAAGACTAAAGAATCATGGGGAGAAAGCCATGAGTTCCGTGCTTTGCTTTCTCCTCCTCTGGAATTCTGCTGCTCTCCTTGATACTGAACCTGCACTCCTTGGTAGGTGAACTTGGTCCTGGCTGGATTTCTTGTTGATCTTCTGGGGGAGGGGCCTGGTGTAGTGATTCTCAAGTGTCTTTGCCCCAGGCAGAATTGCACCGCCCTTACCAGGGGCCAGGCTGAGTAATCCCCTCGGGTTTGCTTTCAGGAGCTTTTGTTCCCTGAGTGCTTTCCGTAGAGTTCCGGAGGATGGGAATGAAAATGGCGGCCTCCCGGTCTCCAGCCCGGAGGAGCCGAGAGCTCAGGACTCCACTCCTCAGTGTGCCCTCAAAGAATAGCGCCCAATTACTCCCGTGTCCCTGCCCTCCGGCCACGCTCCGAGCTCACTGAGCCTGCGACCGGTTCAAGGTAACCCTGAGCTGAGAGCTCACTCCTTGGCTCTGTCTCTGTAGCCGGCTTCCCCGTTCTAATACCTGCAAGCTCTGCGACACTCAGACACCCCCGATCCTTCTGTGACCCTGCGGGACCTGCGGCCACGCTGACCCTGCGTGGGCGTCACCCTGGTTTAGCCTCTGGAGCGATGTCCGTCAGCGGAACAGACTTTAAAAAGTCCCGATTTTGTGCTCCGTTGCTCCACCGCTTGCCGGGAGCCCCCCACCCCCGCCTGCGGTCTATCTTCCCGTCGCTTTGGATTCACTTCTCCACCAGTCCTACCTTTCAGAAAGTGGTTGATTCTCTGTTTCTAGAATTGCTGTTCTTCTTCTCTTCAATCTCCCGTTGGATTTGTAGGTGTTTGCAATCTTTAGGTAAGCTATCTAGCTAATCTCCTGCTACCTGAAGTAGTCTCAGCCTGCTACTTCTCTGCCATCTTGACTCCTCCCCCCAATTAGTTCCTTTATGTTTGTTATTAACTGTTTTATATATTTGGGTGCTCCCATGTCGGGTACATAAATATTTACAGTTGTTACATCTTCTTTTTTTTTTTTTTTAAAGATTTATTTATTTATTTATTTATTTGACAGAGAGAGAGAGATCACAAGTAGGCAGAGAGGCAGGCAGAGAGAGAGAGAGAGGAGGAAGCAGGCTCCCTGCCAAGCAGAGAGCCCGACGTGGGACTCGATCCCAGGACCCTGAGATCATGACCCGAGCCGAAAGCAGCGGCTTTACCCACTGAGCCACCCAGGCGCCCCAAGTTGTTACATCTTCTTGTTGGATTGTTCCCTTTATGATTATATAGTGCCTGTCTTTGTCTCTTGTTACAGTCTTTGTTTTAAGGTCTAGTTTGTCTAAGTACTGCTATTACAACTTTATTTTGACAGACATTTGCATAATAAATGTTCCTCCATCTCCAATCTGCAGGTGTCTTTATGTCTAAAATGAGTCTCTTGTAGGCTGCATATAGATGGGTCTTATTTTTTATCCATTCTGATATCTTATGTCTTTTCTTTTTTTTTTTTTAAAGATTTTACTTATTTATTTGACAGACAGAGATCACAAGCAGGCAGAGAGGCAGGCAGAGAGAGAGAGAGAGAGGAGGGAGCAGGCTCCCTGCTGAGCAGAGAGCCCAATGTGGGACTTGATCCCAGGACCCTGAGATCATGACCTGAGCCGAAGGCAGCGGCTTAACCCACTGAGCCACCCAGGCGCCCTATCTTATGTCTTTTCATTGGTGGGTTTAGTCCATTTACATTCAAAGTAATTATTGATAGATATGTATTTATTGTCATTTTAGTCCTTGTTTTTCATTGTTTCTGGAGAGTCTCTCAGATCTTTTCTTGGTTTTGTCACTTTTGGTCTCTCCTTTGCGTTCAAAGAGTTCCCTTAATATTTCTTGTAGGCCGGTTTAGTGGTCATGAACTCCTTTAGTTTTTGTTTTTCTGGGAAACTCTTTATCTGTCCTTCTATTCTGAATGATAGCCTTGCTGTATAGAGTATTCTTGGCTACAGATTTTTTCATTCAGCACTTTGAATATATCATGTCACTCTCTTCTGGCATGCTAAGTTTCTGTTGAGAAATGTCCAGCTGACCTTCTAGGTCTTCCCTTGTAAATTAAGGACTTCTTTCATCTTGCTGCCTTTAAGTATTTTTCTTTATCATTATATTTTGCAAATTTAATTACAATAGGTACTGATGTTGGCCTGTTTTTGTTGATTTTGATGGGAGTTCTCTGTGCCTCCCGGATCTGGATGCCTGTTTTTGTCCCAAGATTAGGGATGTTTTCAGCTATTATTTCTCCAAATATATTTTCTGTCCCCTTTTCTCTCTCTTCTCCTTCTGGGACTCCTATAATACAAATGTTATTATGTTTGATAGAGTCCCTTAGTTCCCTAAGTCTATTCTCGTGTTGCATAATTATGTCTCTCTTTTGTTCAACTTCATTTTTTTCCCATTAATTTGTCCCCAAGATCTCTAATTCATTCCTCCCTTCTTACAGCCTGCTATTCATCATATCATGCCCATTTCCAGGCTTGTTTATTATATCCTTCATCTTTCTCTGGTTCTTTTTTAACTCTTTTATCTTAGTGGTAAGGGTCTCACTGACATTTTCTATTCTTTTCTTAAGCCTAGTGAGTATCTTGATGATTGTTGGTTTTAATTTTCCATCAGGCATGTTACTTATATCTGTTTTGCTTAGATCTCTGGCCATAGCTTTATCTTGTTCTTTCTTTGGGGATAAATACCTCTGTCTTTGCATTTGGTCTAAGTCCCTGCCTCCTCCTATGTGTTATAAAAGACAGTTATGTCTCCTACTCCTGAAAGTAATGACCTGATGAATAAGAGCCCATGGGGCTCTGGGGTCTGGCATCTGGAACTTCAGGGAATGTCTCTGGTGTGTGCTGCATGAGCTCTGCTGTTGTTTTCTGGCTTCTCTGTCCTTCAGACTAGTCATCTTCAGAGACTCTCCTTTCCTGTTTTGGGCAGTGTTTGGTCCCTGGCCTGAATGTGGTGTGTTTTAACTAGGTGTGCTCTGGTCTGCTTGCAAAATGAGACTGACACCACTTCCACCAAAACTGAGGCCCTGCAGACCACTGCAGAACCACTCTCTGGTCCAGAGATGGAGACATGGTGTGAAAAAGGATTTCTGCTGGTTTCCTGGAGGAGGGGCCCACTATACTGGTTTGAGACAAGCTTGACTGAAAAGGGTGATCCCCACCAGTACAGGGGGCTGGGGCTTGATGTAAGCAAGTTAGGTAGCCAGTATTATTGCTGTGCTATTCTCTGCAAGTAGCTCTGTATTTATGCTGAGGTGTGGGGGAGGAAAATGGGATCAACCAGCTTCTTTGTTCCCAGAGGTTTCTCTGTGAACACTGCCTCTCAGAGACTGCACTCTGACAAGAGCAAATAATCTCCCCACTGTGTGCCTCATTCGTTCCTCAGATCACTGTTTCCAAGCTGTCTGCTCCCAGGATGTTCACCTGCCTTCTCTCCAGGAGCAGTGCAGTGACCTTGGGGCTCTATTCCAGCCAAGCCCTCTGACTTTTAAAACTCCAGACCTTAAGCCCCACTGGTAGCAAGCTCTCAAAATTCAGTCCCTCTTGTTTTCCAAGCCAGTGGCTTTAGAGAAATGTTTTCTTTGTGCTTTCTTCTATGTGCTCCTCTGTTGCCCTTCTCTGTGACCATATCCCCCTCCCCTGCAGCACCCACAATCCACTTCTCCCTTTTTTTTTTTAAAGATTTTATTTATTTATTTGACAGAGAGAGATCACAAGTAGGCAGAGAGAGAGGAGGAAGCAGGCACCCTGCTGAGCAGAGAGCCCGATGTGGGACTCGATCCCAGGACTCTGAGATCATGACCTGAGCCGAAGGCAGCGGCTTAACCCACTGAGCCACCCAGGCGCTCCTCCACTTCTCCCTTTAACCATGTCTCCATATGTCTTACCTTCTTTGGTGTGGCCTCTTTTCTCCCTTTAGCTGTAGAATTTGTCCTGTCATTCTTCAAGTTGATTTCTGGGGTATTGAAGATGATTTGATAGTTATCTAGTTGTGTTTGTGGGACGAGATGCGCCTAGGGTCCTCCTACTCCATCATCATCTTCCTCTTTCTCTTTCTCTGATTACTGTTCTTTATATTAATAGATGAACCACAGTCTATATAACCAATCGTTAATGATGTACATTTAGTTTTTACCATTATGAACAAACTCTGAAGTAAACATCCTTGAATACTTACATCATGACATGCTTTTGAGTATATGTGCATATGGTAAATTCCTAGCAGTAGTATTTTTGGGTCAAAGATTCATGTATGTAAATGCTGATGCACACTGCAAAATTTCTTCCAAAGACCCTGTGCAGTCTCCCACATCAGAGGACATCAGGCACTCATTCTCCCAACAACAGTAGAGTATAGCATCTATTTCTCTTTATGCTTGCTATCCATGAGCATTATCAAACTTTAAATTGTTTTTGCCATTCTGATAGGTAACAAATCACATCACCTGATTATTGCCAGAGATAACTAGCTTTGGATCATTATGATTCTTCTGAAGTCTCTCTCTAAACTTACTCCTTGTCTATTATCATTCATTTTTTAAAGATTTTATTTATTTATTTGACAGACAGAGATCATACGTAGGCAGAGAGGCAGGCAGAGAGGGAGAGGGAAGCAGGACCCTGCTGAGCAGAGAGCCCGACATGGGGCTTGATCCCAGGACCCTGAGACCATGACCTGAGCCAAAGGCAGAGGCTTGACCCACTGAGCCTCCAGGAGCCCCTATTGTCATGTATTTTTAAAAACATTCATTGTAAAAAGAAGAACCAAACAATATAGAAATATAGAGAGTAAAAAAGGAAACCCAATCAGTCCCAGTTGGTCATTCCCCAATCTCAATCCCATCAGTCCCACATTCTTCCCCAGAGCTGCAGAGACACTGCTGTGTGCCCAAGAGTTTCACTCTGCTAATTGCAAAGACATCAGGCCCTCATTCTGATGTCTCTTCTTTGGGATTGGAATATTTGTCATAGGGGCATAGCTGAGGTTCAGTTTTACCATATCCAGAAAGAAGCTCCTCAATAGTAAAAAAGACTGAGCACCGCAACAATAATAAAGACAGCAGAGAAAATGTCCAAACAATCTATGAACAAAATGGCTTAAAAGTCTTTCAAAAGCTTTAAAGACATCATTTCCCTACAACAAACATGTAAGCTATAAATAATGAGTTTATTAAATTAAAATGCAGTAAGATTCTAACTAAATAATATAGTTATTATATTTTATATATTTATGTATTTACATTTTATATTATTAAATATATATTTTATATATACATTTATACATTTTTTTTTAAGATTTTATTTATTTATTTGACAGAGATCACAAGTAAGCAGAGAGGCAGGCAGAGAGAGAGGAAGGGAAGCAGGCTCCCTGCTGAGCAGAGAGCCCAATGCGGGACTTGATCCCAGGACCCTGGGATAATGACCTGAGCCGAAGGCAGAGGCTTTAACTCAGTGAGCCACCCAGGCACCCTGGGCAGAGAGCCCGACGTGGGGCTTGATCCCAGGACCCTGAGACCATGTATGTAAATGCACATTATTCTTAACTAAATAAATAGTTAATTTACTTCCTTTATCTTTGAAAGTAGTGGGATGGTATTTAAATAGAAATGGCAGGGGGAGTCAGTAAGAAAAGACAGAGGTAGAGTCTACATGTCTAGAAACAGACACACTGGGATAAATTAGTTTCCTCACATCAAACAGGAATAATTGTAAAATATGTAGCTTATAGAGATACCATAATGAACAATAATCTACATAAACTGCTTAGCACAGATTTGGGCATCAAGTAAGTCATCAATAAATAGTAGTTATTCTTAGCTATTCCTGAAGTCTTTCCTAGAAGAGGGAGGGTACTGTGAGTGGGAAGTAAAGAATGAATCAAAGCTTGGGTTCTGGAATGGGGATGATGTGTCCAAAGCACAATGATGAGCGCTGAGTAAAAGTGGATGATCTGTGCAGTAGATGGGGAAGGAATGACTGAGGAAATATATTGCAATGGTGAGGAAAATGGAAATATTTTAGGCAAAAATCATGTAAAGAGTGAGTAGAACAGTTTGGGATGGGGAAACCAGGGAGTTGGTGGGAGCAGTAGGAAGCCGTGGCAGCCCAGGAGAGAGGTAATGGATATACTAACACTGGAGAAACCACATGGCAGAAATGTTGTGAATTGATATGGATGGACAAAGAAAATGCAGTATATGCATACAATAGAATACTATTCAGTCTTAAAAAAACAAGAAAACTCTAAAATATGCAACTACGTGGATGAACCTTGAGGACATTATGCTAAGAAACCGGTCACAGAAAGGCAAATACATCATTCAACTTAAAGAAGGTATTTAAATTGTCAAATTCATAGAATCAAAGAGGTAAATGGTGGTTTGCAGGGGCTGGGGGATGGAGGAAGTGAAGAGTTACTAATCAATGGGCATAGATCTTCAGTTAAGTAAGATGAATAAGCTCTAGAGATCTGCTACACAACATTTTACTTACAGTCAACAACGCTTAAAAATTTCTTAAGAGGGTAGGTACATTAAGTGATCCTAATAAATTAAAAGAATTAAAAAAAAAATTTAAGACTATCCAGGTCATGATGCCTGACTATTTAAGGTATGGGAAAAGGGAGAAGGGAAAACTACTTTGTTAAATCGATAGTGTTAGTTGGAGGGGCTGGTTTTACTCTAGGTGGAGACCTGAGACTGAGAGCATACTGCATATGTGTGAGGTGACTGCTGAAGACTCCAGTTAGTAAGCTTTCACTGGAGGGAAAACCAACAAGGCCAAGGTTTTGGGGTCTCTCCTCCAGAATTTCTGACATCAAAATAGTTTGGATTCAGAATGGCCAGCGCAACAATTACATGTTACCAAAGATGCTAATTTAGGAACACTCACTATTCTCCTCAGATTTTGTTTTTCACCTACAGATTTCAGGACTGTTCCAAAACCTCAGTCCCATGCCTGTGGGACCAGAAGTTTGCTACTTCAAGAAGGCTGCTTCGGATGTCTGATTCCAATATGGCTCCCATTCCAACCTGCAGCATCTCTGGGCTCTGATGGGTTATAATTCGAGATGTAGACCCTTGCTATTTAGAGTGTGGTCTAAGGACCAGCAGCACTGGCATTACCTAGAGCCCATTAGAACTGCAGAATCTCAGGCTCTACCCCACACCAGCTGAGGCAGAATCTGCATTTTAACAAGGTCCCTATATTAAAGTCTGAGAAGCACTGAACTACAGCATCGTTTGGGGAGTCAGATACTCTTTGAAATATTCCCAAGAGGGGAGAAAAATGAACTTAAGTGTAAATCTAAAATAATGATAAGTCTCAATTTCAGAAATTTGAAAGAATAACAAATAATTCGAATTGAGGAAACATGGTAGTTATATATTCAGTAAATACATCTATTACTTTTGTAACCCAAGTAGATGGTGATGACAATAGTTAACATAAACTTTCATGGAGCACTTACTTTGTTTCAGGACTGAAGCAAAGTGCTTTCCAGATAGGATCTCATTTAACCTTCAAAATAATGTATAGTCTTGCAACAAACCTATGAGACAGGTACTGTCATCATCCCCATTTAACAGATAAGGAAGCTGAGCCACAGAATGTTTAACTGACTTGCCCAGGTACACATAGTAAGTATTGGAGTGACTTTTTTAACCCAGTGTCTGACTCCAGCAACCACAGGCTTAAATTCCATATGTCAGTTGACAAATTTCCCCCATCCCACAGCTGGGAAGTTCAATGTTCTCTCCGAGGTGTCCATATTCTCAATGTCACTTGCTCACTTTTGCTTGAAGAATCTGCTGTTGCTGAGTTATTCTGTATCCCTCTTATATTTTACCTCTTTTGGCTGAACTTTTCTACTTTCTCTGAAGGAACCACTATGTGGGATCAGTCTCTTAATTTCCACCAAAATTATTCACAAAAGACATTTGTGTGTGTAGCAGACTTTACTGAAAAGCTTGAAGCAATGGACAGAATTGATACTACAGCAATACAAAAACAAAAACAAAACTTGACTGAATATTTGATGCCCTTGTCCTTAAAATCCTTTGTCCATCTTCCTAGTAGAAAATTTCCACTGTCTTCTTATGATCTTGCCCAATGCCCCAGGATCTCAATTTCCACATTGCAGGAGGCTTACCAAGTTATTTTCCTTAAAAATTGCATTCTTTCCCTTCCCTAAGAGAATTCTAGTGCCAGCTATTAAAATACCAGATACTCACATCACTATATATGAATCTAGGTTTTTGTTTGTTGGTTTTGTTTTCCATGAAGTGGGATTATATTGTACTTAATCTTCTGCAACTTGCTTTTTTTGTTCAGTTACATGCAACAACTATTCTTCCATACCAGCCCATACCAATCTACCTTGTTCTTTTCAGTATATGGCTGTATCATAATTCATTAATCATTTCTATATTGGTAGATAGTTAGACTCTATTTCTCCATGATAGAGACAATGCTGAGATAAATACACCTTTACATAAAGTTTTGCACAATTGTATTTCTGTAGCAGTGTTTCCCAGAAGAGGAATACGAGGGACAATGGGTAAATGCACTTCCCACTTGGCAAGATTGTGCCCAGTGGGCCTCTATAAATGTTGCATCAACCTAGAGTGTCTGGGGGTGTCCCTTTCCTTGTACTCTTTCCAACCTAAAACCTCAATCTTTGCTATAAATCTTAATTTACATTTCTTTCACTGTGAGCAAGATCGAGTGGCTTTTTCCAGTATTTATTGGCCATTTGTGCTGTTTCTATGACTTGCTAATTTCTACTTTTTGCCCATGCATCACTCCCCTACCAGTCATGTTTTGAACTACACCCATTCTCAATTCCTTCCAGGGTATCGCAGGCTCAAATGTATCTCCACCAGTTGAGGCTTTAATCTCATCATTTGCTTTAAATGTTCTATTTTTTAATCATACTTGCTATCATTCTTAATATGAAAAGCAAGCTATATTTAAAAGCAGTTCTGAAAGACCCGCGGATCCCCTTACCCAAGAATCCAACACTGCCACTGGATGCAATCAGCAAGAGGTTCTTTATTGTTACGCAGGCGCCTGCAGGTGGTCAGCAGCTCCTGCTAGCTGAGCACACCCGGCTGGGGTGGTGCCGGGTTTTTATAGACAGGTACAAACAAGTTTTGGGCAAAAGAGCAATTAATAAGCAATTAATAACCTAATTTACGCCTAAAAGCCAGCGGTTCACAGAAAAGCAAACAAGCGGTTAGTTATCCTATCTATCTTCTAGGGGAGGGGTCTTTCAGTTCCTTTTCAAAAGCCATTCTTTCAAAGAATGAATGAAACAGAAAACACAATGGAATGCTAAGGAAACCAGCTTCGAGGTGGAGAACTACAGTCCCACCTTTGCGTAACTCATGCATGTTTGGCCAAAGTTGTAATCACAGCTCGGGTATAATTTGGTGCCTCACTTTTGGCATTTATCACTGGATCATTATTAACCTTGGATTTTTCTCTGTCAACCCAGTGCCCATTTGCATTCCCTTACTCCTTTGGCCATAATCTTAGCCTGTTGCTTTGGCTCTAATTGCTGTGCTTTAGTAAAGCAAGCCTGGAATATGTGACTTAAGGGAGTCCCAGATTCTGGTTTGCTCCTTTTACCTGTTCCCCAGAGCCGCCATTTCCTGTCATCTTTCCCCAGCTAGGTTGCAGGTGAAAACAGAGTTACTGAGCAGTCACATGGCCCGAGGCAAGTCCACAGGGGCAAAGCTCCTTTAGGCTTGGAGCCAGGGCCTGAAACAGGCCAAATCTGGGTTGGAATAGACTGGAGAACAGGAAGTCAAAAGCCCAGGAGAGAAATCATTCTGGAGGAAAAGACATCTGTGGAAAGCCATCTGCTCCAATAAATATTAAACGGGAGTGGGGGGAAGAAGAATATAAGGCACTATGGATTAGCATCACTCTAATTCTATGCATATGTGTGTGTGTGTGTACAAACTGTCATATATAGAAAAATAACAAAAATATGTTCACCAAAACCTGAACAGTGGTATCTGTGAGTGAAGGAATTGTAGAGATTTACTTTCTCCACTGTGATTTTCTGCATTTTCTTATTTTTTTAGAGTGATCCTATATTTTATAATCAGAAAAAATAAAACATTAGAATTTAAAAAGCAGATTGTTGCTTTTCACATGTCCCAATGTCATCCTTTGAATTGTTAGGGAACTGAGGGAAGTGGATTCTGATCTCTGAATTCTAATGGCTTCACCCAAGGAAGGGGTATCAGTCGGCTTGGTCTACCATACTAAAATACCACAGAGGGGTGGCTTAAATGACAGAAATTCATTTTCTCACAGTTCTGGAAGCTGTAAATATGGGATCAGGGTGCCAATGTGCTCAAATTTTTATGAGAGCTCCCTTCCTGGCTTGTAGACTGTTGCCTTCTCATTATGTCCTCACATGGATAGCCTTTCCTCAGTGAATGCACACAATAAAGAAGAGAGAGTGAGCTCTCTGGTGTCTCTTCTTCCTCTTCTTCTATCCCTCCTCCCCCTCCTCCTCCTCCTCCTCCTGCTCTTCTTTCCTCTTCTTCTTAGCTTAAAACAACAGAAATTTATTTTTTTCACAATTCTGGAGGCCAGAAGTCCACCAAGAAAGCTCCCTCCACAACCTCTAGAGGATAGTCTTTCCTTGCCTCTTTTAGCTTCTGGGGGCCTCAGCATTCCTTGGCTTGTGACAGTATGACTCCCTTACCTGCTTCTGTCTTCCCATGGCAATCTTCTCTCTGCCTTTTATTTTTTTTAAGATTTTATTTATTTATTTGTCAGAGAGAGAGAGAGAGAGAGAGAGAGCGAGCACACAAGCAGAGGGAGCAGCAGGCAGAGGGAGAAGCAGGTTCCCTGATGGGTGAGGAGGAGCCTGATGTGGGACTCCATCCCAGGACCCTGGGATCCTGACCGGAGCTGAAGGCAGGCACTTCATCAACTGAGCCACCCAGGCATCCCAACCAGCGTCTTTTTAAAGGGACACTAATCCTATTGGATCAGAACCCCACCTTTACAACATTATTGAACCTTAGTTACCTCCTTACTCCAATTACAGCTGCACTAAAGGTTAGAGCTTCAACATATGAATTTTAGGAGGACACAAATGTTTATTCTATAACAGAAGTAAAGGGAAGGGATCTAAACACCTACTCTATGCCAAACAGTTTCACACATACTCTCATGAAATCTCAGAACAACTTTGGAAGTTAGGTGTTATTTTTCCTCGCGTATACGTAGTAATAGCAATAGTCAAATTTATCAAGCACTTACCATGCGGCAGGCAAGGGGCTGTGGGGGAATCTCTTTAAAGTAGCAGAAAACAAGGAAAAGAATAAATGAAACAAGATGGGATTGGGAGGGAGACAAACCATAAGAGACTCTTAATCTCACAAAACAAACTGAGGGTTGGGAGGGGTGGGGGGTAGGTAGGGAGAGGGGGGTGGGGTTATGGACATTGGGGAGGGTGTGTGCTATGGTGAGTGCTGTGAAGTGTGTAAACCTGGCGATTCACAGACCTGTCCCCCTGGGGCTAATAATACATTATGTTTATAAAAAATAAAAATTATTTTAAAAATAAATAAATAAAGTAGCAGAAAACAAACGTATTGAAATTGTTGCCTGAAGTCATGTGGAAAATAGAACACATAGGTGATGAACTTGCTTATTTACTCAACAAGACTTCTAAGCAAAATGGTGAGGGCGTGGCCTGATTTCTTTTTGTTCTTTAGAATAGAATGTGAAAGGAGGAAGATAAATTGAGGGAAGAACTGTCAAATCAAAAAGGACCCATGGCTTGATGACTCTCAGCCTCTCCAGATGGTAGAAGATGCTAAAATAAAGAAATGGTTTCCAAACACTGTTAGGAAAGGATGACATGGAAAAAAGCTGAGGGAGTGACTATACAACCTTTTGTTACATCCTCAGAAAGATTGAAGCATCAGAGTGTATTTGGTCACACAAAAGGCCCTTTTAAGAGATTTAAGGGTGTGCCTCATGGAACCTCTCAAACAACAGGGCCTTTACAAGCTTAAGGCTGTGTATCCAACCAGTCAGAGATAGAGAAGGGCTTATCTCCAACAGATCTGTGGGTGTGTCTTTTTTCTGCTGGGCTGAGTCCCAGTCAAATCCACTGAAGATTCATCTAATCAGTTGAAGGCCTGACTAAAACCAAAGACTGACTTCCTCCAAGCAAGAGGGAATTCTGCCCACAGACAGCCGTCAGACTCAAACTACAACATTGGCTCTTCCTTGGGTCTGCAGGCAGTCCACCATGCAAATTTTGGACCTGTCACCTCCATAAGTTCATGAGCCTATTCCTTAAAACATCTCACTCCTACCACCCATGCACATGCGCATGTGTGTACATGTGCATACACACACACACACACACACACACACTCTATTGCTTCTGTTTCTCTGGAGAACCCTAACACAGCAAGGAAACAAGAGGGCCTTCTGGTTGTCAGCAAGCTAGGAACCAAGGGCTTCGGTCTGGCAGTGCACAAGGAATTGAATGCTACCAACAACCATGTGAGCTTGATCTTCCCAGTTGAGTCTCAGATGAGATCCAAGCCGGATCCACATCTTGACGGCAGGCTTTACAGAGAACCCAGATGAATTGTGTCAAGACCCCTGAGCCACAGAAACTGTGATATAATAAGTATGTGTTTGTCTTAAGCTGCTAAGTTTGTGGTAATGGTGTTATGCAGGAATAGATAACAAATAGAAGAAGATATGGAAACTTGGGGACTTTTGTCCATGGAGTTGACTCTTACTATTTCTTTCAAGGGATCTCCTAGCTTCCAGAAGTCAGCCTTATGCAGTGCTTTCTTAGCCAAAATATCCTTTGGAAAAATTGAAGGATTGTGCTATCGTATAAAGAGGCTCAGAAGTCATAATAGACCTGGACTTGGATGCCACCTCTACCACTTCCCCTCCATGTAACCTATGGCAAGTCACTTCTCCTTCTCAGCAGCATGAGCTTCCCTTTCCTCATCTGACATAAAAGATTTTAGGGGCACCTGGGGGGCTCAGTCCATTAAGCATTTGCCTTTGGTTCAGGTCTTGATGGTGGGGTGGTCCCTGCTCAGCAGAAAGTCTGCTTCTCCTTCTCCCACTGCCCCTCCCTGCCCAGCTCATGCACACTCTCTCTCTGTCAAATAAATAAAATCTTTAAAACAGATGTTAATAACAGTGTTTCTCAAGGTTGTCATGGGGATTAAATAAAATAATAGATGGGACACAAGGAGTCTAGTGCATGAAACAGAGCGAGCACTCTCAATATGCGGAGCTTTATCTAAAGATAATTTTCAGAGGGTTCCCAAGGACAAGAACCATTGCCTGCCCCTGCCCCAGATCCATTACCACTCATTCATCTGGGGGAACAGCTGGTAGTGGTCCGGCAAATAGTGACCATGGCCACCATTCCCCGCTAGATAGAGAAAAACTGCCAGGCCCCATAAATATTTGATGAAAGAGTACCTAGAAAACAAAACAGAAACACCTCTACCAGACTCTAAGCCCTGTAAAGACAAAAACCATATCTATGTTGTTTGTACTCTATCTATAGCACCCAGCACAGTGCCTGAAACAGAATCGATGTTCAATAAGTAGTTGCTAAATAAATGAATGAATGAACAAATGAATGAATGAATGACCTCACCTCACGTATGAGACACAAAGAGAAATAGTTGGGTGTTTACTTCCAATGTGTGGTTCCTCCACCTGAATGTCTCCTCAGAGATCCCTGAGAGAAGCACTGAGGCTGCCCAGGGGCTCCCTTTATGCTGGAGTATTTCTACTACTGTCCTGAGGAACTGCTAATTTCCCCCAGAGGGAGGGAAATAGCTGGAAGCAGGCCAACCTCGGTTTTCTAATTAGAGGTAGAATGCCATTTTTAAAGTAGCTACTGGGTATCAGACATTGCTTAGCTTTTTACACACATTATCTCATTTAATTCATTACCACAACTTTCTGGGCTATCTGCATTTGGCTGGAGAGATTACTGAGGTACAGAGATCTGTACCAGGATCTTGATCAGGATCACACAGCTGGTAAGCGACAGAGCAAGGACATGAACTTAGACTTGTCAGACTCCAAATGCACAGACTTTCAGAAAGTCTAAGAGCAGGGACCGTATCTTACTTGACTTTGTGCCTCGAGTTCTATCACAGTGGCTGCCGAGTAGCAGAGCTTCAACAGATGTTTAATGAATGAATCTATCAGTAAAGAACTCTTCCCACTCGTTCATTCTTTCATTCATTGAACAAATACTTGAGTGCCTATGTGTGCCAGGTATGTCTAGGTAGAAGCCAGGGATACAATGGTGAACAAACTCCCTATGGCACTTACATTCTAATTGGGGGAATATACTACAAACAAAGAAACAAGAAAACATCATATTATGATGAGTCCAGAGGAGAAAAAAGAACACGAAGCAACTGAGAATGACTGGGAAGTCAGGGAAGGCCTCTGTAACAGAGGATATTTAAACTGAATAATGAGGAGCTAGTTATATGAAAGTCTGAGGGACATACATTTGAGAGAAATTAAATAGCCCATGCAAAGATCCTGAGGCAGGAATAAACTGGGTGTGTAACAAGTTGGAAAAAGAAAAAAAGTAGAAGAAGACAGTGTGCTAGGAGCAAGTGAGAATAGGGGATACATGCTAAGAGATGGGGTGTATTAATTTGCTAGGACTGCCATAATGAAGTAGTACCACAAACCAGGGGGCATAGCAGAAATGCACTGTCTCAGTTCTGCAGGCCAGAAGTCTGAGGTCAAGGTGTTGGCAGGATAGGCCCCTTCCGAGGCTGTGAGAAAGAATCTGTTCATTCCTCTCTCCTAGCTTCTGGTGATCTTCTGGAGATCTTTGAGGTGCCTTCTAGAAGTATAACATGAGGTTAGCAAGCTAGGCCAGGTGAAGGGTATGGAAGGCCTCAGAGGCCAGGGTAAGGGGCTTGGATTTGCTCTGGTTGTAATGGGAAGTCACCGAAGGGTTTCATTTATATCAGGCAAGCAGCATGATCTGATTTATGGTTTAAAAGGCTCATTCTGGCTGCTATGTTAGACTATAAGAGAAAATAGCCTCCTGTGCCTGCATGAGTCATATGGCCCCCCTGCTAGGAATGGGAATTCTCATAACAACCACTTACTGGACCTGAGGCTTTAGTTTTCATTATCTACCATTTGTTCACAGGAAAAACAAATTTAGCTTCCAGTTGATGAGATAACACATCCTTATAATTACATATACAAATACTGTTTTCTTTCCTGGATGTTTACATTTTAAAAAATCATAGAAGTGATACAAGATCTTGGTAAAAGCTTTAAATAGTACTGACAGAGGAAAATTAGTAAACACAGGATCCCACTGTTCCCCCCACTCCTCTCCATCCCCACCGCTCACTCTTTACACATCCACATTTTTAAAGAAACTTTGGAGATTCCCTTCCTAGAATTGTTTCTGATAATTTCTATACATCTCTATACAGATTCTTACCCATGGTAAATTTTTAACACTAGGCCAACTGCCCAACCAGACAGGCTCCTGTTGTTACCTTCTTCCCATAAACTGGCCTGGAAATGGTCAAGGGTGAACAGCACTTAGCCACAAGATTAGTAGTAGAAATGTCATTGGACTTGAGCTCCAGTTTTTGTTCCAACCCTTCCTGCCTCTGAGATAGTAAACAAATCCCAACAGAGTCTTCATCTTTGTTTCCTCATATTTTGCCTGTGTCGGGGGTTTGGGGGTTGTTGTGTAGTTCAAGGGTATTTGTGTAATAAAGCAGCTCCAGTATATTGTTGCTAGTGTAGACAATCCTCCACTTTCCACATACACACAACCATATCTGTTGGTATTCATCCATATACAATGGAGTTTTTGTTTCGTAAATGGAACTATAAAGAGGAGGACAGGCAAGGAGGAAAGAGGTACAGTTGGCTTTATCAGGCTGGGTGGTATCTGGGAGGAGGAACAGTTCTCCCAGGTGGCTTTGCCGGCTTCAGATGTGGCTAAGTGGGAGTTGGAGCCACAAGGAATGAAGTGGGTGTATCCTCCTTGAGAACCAGAGCTGACAGATTGGTTTGAGTGTACCTGGGATATCCTGATTTAATGTGATATTCCAGAGTTTCAGAAGCAAAACTAATCAAGAAATATTTTGGTGGGCAAGGAGGTGCCAAGATTCTGCTAATGCATGCAGGAGAGGCTGACAATCCCATAGATAACTGGGCTTGGAAAAAAGTATTTCATCACTGAATAGCCTTCTGGTTTATGGCATTCTAAATGGACTGTGATTTGGATTGCCATCTAGGGAATGGGCCTGTCTTTTCTTTCATTGAATCCTTAGTGCCTAGTGGTGCCCAATAAACACTGACCGTTCTCATGTGTTTTTTAGCCGTCATGACAATTGAACAACAAACAGTGTTTGTATAGCCAACTTGTAAAGCCCAGTTTTTATACCCAGTTTCTTTTTTTTTTTTTTTTTTTTTTTTTTTTTTTTTTTTTTTTTAAATATTTTATTTATTTGACAGAGAGAGATCACAAGTAAGCAGAGAGGAAGGCAGAGAGAGAGAGGAGGAAGCAGGCTCCCTGCTGAGTAGAGAGCCCGATGCGGGACTCGATCCCAGGACCCCGGGATCATGACCTGAGCCGAAGGCAGCGGCTTATCCCACTGAGCCACCCAGGTGCCCCTATACCCAGTTTCAATTCATCTCAACGATCCAACGAGGCAGTTTTGCTCATCATTCCTACTTTACAGATGAGGTTCCTGAGGTTAAGAGAAGTCATATCATGAGCCAAATGAGTAGCAGAGCCTGAAATAAACATGCCCTCCATCACTTCCCAAGGGTTGTATGAGTTGGTGATTATTAGGTCGTGATTTATAAACTCAGCTAGAAGAATTGCTTGTGGGTGGGTAAGTGCTGTGTCCCTGGAACGTGGTGTACGTCTGGAGAAGAGACATGTCTTCAGGCAGGAAACAGGAGCTAAAAAAGGCAAGCTTTACACAAACAGCTGTCCCACCAGTACCGTATTGTCAGAGGGCCCACACTGTGCCAGGCCCTATACCTGCTACTTGGGACACAGGAGGGAAGGACCAGGACAGTGAGTTCTCCCAGGTGGTGCTAAGTCGGGGCCGACCATGTAGGAGGTCGATAAGGCTTCAGGGTGTGGGGACAGGGGGTGAGTGAAGCCTGTAACACTCCTGTATGGTTTTCCAAATACCGGTCCAAAATTTAGCACCAAACCTCCAGGAATCTGTATTTTAAGACCTCTTTCAGATGATTCTGTTGCATGCCACGTGGGCTCCCTTTTATTTTCCCCAGGTTTTTAGATGAAAAATTCTACCTCCCTCTCAGCTGTGCTATAGAGGCACACTCCAGGCAGGAGTCTTTAGAGAGTAGTGGTCTCCCAAGCTCCCCCTGCCACCCCCAGGCCAGTGAGATGACTGGAAAAATGGGCTCAATGATAAGGAGAATCCTGTGGAACTCGAAGCCATGCTGTGAGATCCAGAAGCCCATTCTCAAGAGGAGACCCTTCCTTCAGGGCCCATTGTGGAGATCCCAAGTTTTGTTTGAATGAGAAACACAGCAATTCCCCCTGCAAAAAGCCTTGAGTCTAGGTCCTCTGGCTCCAAACCCTATGCTTCTTCCCTTCTGTCTTCTCACCTATCTGCAGCCTCCTGACTCAAGATCCTAAAATGTCTACTGAGAGACACCAGTAGTGGGTAATGCATAGAGAGTGAACTCTTCAACTCCACAGTTTAAGGAGGCCTAAGGGGAGTCAGAGGCCAAAAATGTCTTTTTTCTCCCCTGAATGTTGCTCTCTGCCCAGAGTCCTACTATTATTTTTGAGAGCAAGACTTTTCTTTACCTGTGGTTGTTCAAATACCTCTCTTACCTCACATCCCATAGCAATTAAGATGAGATTGCTTATCACGAAGGAGGGAAGAGAGGCCCGGAGAGGGGCCTTGGAAGTTCAAGAGAAAGGCAGAGTCTGAGCTCCTAGGGAAGGAGCCTTGGAGACCTGGAGCTAGATGGAGTCCAAAGGCCAAGAGCTGGAGATCCCTGAGGAAGAGAGAAACTACACTTCTTGCTTTGCCTGGTGTGGGAACAGAATGTTTGCATGCCTCCCCAAAATATCTGTTGAAATCCTAATTCCCACTGTGATGGTCTTTGAGGTTGGGGTCTTTAGGAGGTGATGAGGTCAGAAGAATGAGGCCCTCATGGCCAGGATGAGTGCCCTTATGAAAGGGACCTCAGAGAACTCTCTAGCTCTCTTTCCACCATGGGAGGATACAGTGAGAAGTGGCTAGCCTGTGACCTGGGGGAGGGCTCTCAGCAGGACCAACCATGCCAGCTTGGACTTCCAGCCTCCAGAACTGTGGGAAATAACTTTCTGTTGTTTCTAAGCACCTGGTCTAGGATAATTTGTTATAGTGCAGCCCAGCTAAGACACATGCAGTAATTCCAGTCTACACCTGTTTCTCTGGGTAATTATGAACACCACCACCCCATCATCAGATGTGTCCTAATCATCCAGTATCAGGTCATCCTAGTGAGGGAGGAACTGGGGTCCTCCTTCCCTCCCTTTTACCTAGGACACTGCTTTGAAAAAGCAGCTACAACTTTGCAGTGAAAGGACGAGGAACTCCTTAAAGGTAGGGGCTGCCACGTGATCAATTGAATAATAACAAAAGCATCAAGTTTCTTAGACACATTAAAAAGAGAACATCTGCTAGACACCTTGTTACTGAATTTTGTACTCCCACCATCTAGCTGTGTATGATGACGTCACCCATCTTGCCTCACCTGCCCTCTGACACGAGGTTCTCTTTTGACCAAAGTGTAGTTACGTCAATATTTTAATGATTGCACTGACATCTGGTGGTCATTTCCAGGTGTTTCTCTGGGCCTCTTTGGTACTAGGTGATGGATTCATCTGTATGTCATACTCCATCAAAGCCACTTTTATCTGAGCCCCACAGTGATCAGACATGACACTCTAATTCCCAGTAAGTTGTTGATTGGCAGGAACGCCTAGATGTATTGCTTTTTTTCTCAAGGGGTATTTAGATTAGAGGCAGGGATGGTAATAGTGTGGAAGGGATCCCGTAAAATGAGAAATAACATCAGAAACTCAAATTTCTTTGTGGAATTTCAGGCTTATGAGGGAGTTATCTTTATATAGAGGTGTCCTTCCTAAGATGATACCAAGTAGGCCAACGGCCTTCAAGTTCTTGGTAGCAGCAAGGCAATGCCATTGTAAATGCGAAAGGATACCCACTGGAGAAACTCTGCAACAAAAAGTTGGAAACACGGTAAACTGCCTTCTTCGGAGTCTGGCTAACAGAAAGGGGAGGGACGAGTCACATGCAGGAAAAGGTATTACTGAATCCGAAGTCTGGCTTTCCTTTGTTTACCATGTTCCATGGAAGTGTGAAAAGGAAATGTCTGCATATTCGACCACCTCCCCAAAGAGTCCCCCTCCTTGGTCACTTCAGAGGGTTTTTCACAGGAGATATTTTAATCTCAAGACACCATGAAGAGGGTGCTTGCTACTAACCTTCCTTTCCACCAGAGGCCCATTTCAATCACCCACCCCGCTCCTAGGCAAGAGGCCCGTCAAAGCCCATCATCTGACACCATTAAGAGCTCAAAAAGAGAGAGAAAAATAAAATCCAGCTCCCAGTTAATCCTCATGTCATCAAGAAAGTATCACCAACCTATGAGATGGGAATGTTTAAGGAGGCAGAAGGAACGAGGTATCTGGAGTCTTGGAAGAGCAAGCTGCCCCTCGTTTGTCTCCTTATGATAAAAAGGTATTACTTAACCCATACTTGTAAAAATAATTAAGCACCTAATAAATCATTTTTAAGAAGCGAGCCTCCCAGTAGGTGTTTGCAGGTCCCTTTTATACCATCCTCCCTCAATCCTCCCCTCCCCCCCACCCTGCCGCCACGCTGCTATGATCAGGGATCAGTAGTTAGAAACCTTGGGGGTTTCAAGCACACACCAGACACCAGGTAGGATAAGGCTGTGCTTTATTACATGCATAATTACAAATCTGTGCTAGGTGAAAATGTATAAAGCAATGGCGACCCGGGTTTATGCCACACAGAGAAAGGGCTGGATGAGCCCCTTAACCCTTCTGCCAGTGTCCATTCCATTGCCTTTAACGTGATTGTTTCCATCTCTTACAGTTTGCATAGCACTTACTTGTCAAAGTACTTTCCATTCATTGTCTCGGTTTATCCTCACAACAACCCTGTGAGGTAGGTAGGGCAATTAACGCTATCCCCATTTTGCCGATGGGAACACTGAGGCACAGAGCGGTTAAGATCTCAAGGCTAGTTAGTAGAAGCATAGGGAATAGAAACCAGGTCTCCTAACTCCCCAGCCCATGTCTTCCTTTTTAGACTATGTTGCTATGCATGACTAGGAAGCGAAATGAAGCAAGCAGTAAGCCACAGCTTTGGTACAGGCTGTGCCTATGAACGGGGACCAACCCCTCTACAAGCTAGAACAAAGCTAAGAAAGCGTGACGTAAGGCTTGGCAGTACTCGAATAAATAATCGCTCAGAACAGCTCGGCACCAAGCTCCCTATGCAACTCGGGCTGTATGAGCTTTGGCTGATGCTAGCTTCTGTACATGCCTGGCTGCTGCTGCTGTCTGTGCGTTAGCTTCAGAGGGACCTTTACCAACGCTGAGGACCTAAAATGTCGAGTCAGACGGGTTTTCTTTGGCTACTGTGGTAGGGAGCCGGCCTTACAAATGAGCGTATTATGGAGAATTCAGAGAGGGGCCCATGGGCTGGAAACCGGCTTTTCTGATCCTCCTGGCCTCACCGGCTCACCCAGTGGGTAGCAATTCTCCCGGAGCCAGGGGTGAATTAGAGAGGTAAGAGCGGGAGGCTGGCCTTGGTCAAACAGAGAAGAGTCACCGTAGCAACATCAATGTCATCCTTAGGTGACATGACCAGGGTGCTATCTGGCAGGCCCAACTCCTTTCTGGCCTGTACCGGGTTAGCAGCATAGCTCCAAAAGACAGTTTAAGAGAACAAAATACTACACACGTCGGATTTTTAAATCTAGAATGAAATCACTTCTTAACCATTACATAGTCCCAAAGGACCAAGTATATAATAAAAATGTACATATTTATTTAAAAGCTGAGTACTGAAAAGGCAGGGCAAAGGGCGAGAAGGGAGGGAGGAAGGGGCCACAGTAAAACAGAGAAGGGAAAATGAGCACTCTTGAAGGACCGTGTGTTCTGAGGTCATACCCAATGTGACCAGACTGATCATTCCCACCCTGATGAAACCATCTCAGGCCACCCCCTTGTCCCCATGTTGCCAGATGGCATTTCACTCACCAAATCCTAGGCCGTCTCTGACTTTCAACAGATTTGGACTAGTAGAAAATCAGGTTTAGCAATGAATTCTTCATATGTCCGCCTTGAGACGCTAAAACCCTTAATGCTCTCAAGAAACAGCCCTGGCTTTGGCCCCGACAGTAGAGCAGAACCCCATGTGGTCCAGCAGCTCAGAAGTGTCCTCCATTCTCTGTCCTGAGAATGACGCCGTCCCTTCCCCAAGGTCCACATTCAAAACAACATGCTTGTTAACAACTGAGAAAAAAATGAATCAGGGATAGGGAGAGGGGTAACCGAGGGAAAAAAAGAGGGGGGAGGAAGAGGAAAGAGAAAGAGAGGCAGAGATCGCTTTTTCTAAACCCTCCTATTTTTACACCATCGTATGCTGTTTCTGCTTTTAAAGAGGCCAAACTTTAAGCAAGGCATTCATTTAGTGAGTGCACACAGAGGCTGAAGACCCTTTGGCAGGAACTGAGAGGTAGGAATTTATGACTGTGGGACTGGGCAGGGGGACCTGCGGGGTCCCATCCAAGAAACACAAACTCTGCACATCACAGACTTTCTTTCTTGGGTGAGTTGGCAAAATCGGACTACACAGTGGAAAAATCAATTCTGTTCCCTACATCGCTTCAAAACTTTGCCCGGATCCAGATGTTCAGAAGTGAGACCGTGGCCAGCAAACATTTGTGGAGTAACGTGAAGTTGCTAAGACCTACTATTCCAAGAACTTCTCTCCTCGGAGTGAACGACCAAAACTGAGGCAGAGCAAAGGGTCGCCCGGGGACCACTACATTAATTTCCCTGCAAGTTTACACGGCTCCCTGAGCTCTGATCCGAGAAGCCCTCTCTGTTTTTCTTTTTAATACACAAGAAATACATTCTCGGGAGGCTACAATATAGATTTTTTTTAAATGTCTTGCTATCAAAATTTAATACAGTCTACCTAAAGCTTCTCATTTAGGCAATGGCATGTTGTCACCGGCCCCCTTCCTGAGCAGATGTCTGGTCTCAGGTTAGCCCTCCCCATCCAAGCAGACTGCCTCCAGCAAAACATGGCTCAGAGCCTCTCCTCTACTTGCAAAGCCTGGTCTCTGAAAGACTACTTGACTTGTTCTCTACCCAGGCACATGAACAAACAGTTTATAAAGGCCCGATTGTATGGCTTGGGGTGTAGGACGGCCTTCCTACCACCATCTTGCAAGAACTCATATACTTTTTTACTAGGGGTTTTCCACTGCTGCATCTTCCAATTCTCTCTCCAGAGGGAGTCCAGGCAAACCCAGAGGCGGTTAAAAAAAAAAAAAAATCAAGGTTTTAGGACACTTAAGTTCAGGCCACATATTTAGACTTTTTTTTTTTTTTTAAAAGAACTGAATATCCTACTTCCCATTTCCTTTCTAAAGCTCTAGTTTTTCTCAGGGTTTTCAAGAGCTCAATACTCTGTGTACTACCCTGAAAAAAGGTCCTCCTGCCTTCCCTGAATTTATTGGTGGCGATGTGGACGGACAGTCCTCAGCAAGCACTTTGGCAATATAAAACACACTGGTTATTTCAGATTCTCAATATTGTCTTCACTATCATCATTAAAAACTCAGACTTCAAAAATTGCACTCCTCATAATTAAAATAAAAAGATACTGCGGGATAAACAAGTTCACCATCCTCCTCATCACCTCACAAAACAAACCAAGATAGAGACCGACCCGGGACAGGCAATGCAAATACTTAAAACGTATAATATGCTCGATTACTCTGCATGATGGGACTCTGCTGCATGACAAGTTTTTATATTTGCTCCCCCCACACCTGAATGAGCTCCTAACATCATGGTTAAGGGGCGCCTGGGTGGCTCAGTCGGTTAAGCTCTGACTCTTGATTTCAGCTCAGGTAAAGATCTCGGGGTTGTAAGGGGTTTTGAGATTGAGCCCTGCGTTGGGCTCAAGGCTAGGCATGGGGCCTGCTTAAGATTCTCTTTCTCTCTCCCCCTCTCCACCTTTAAAGAAAAAGATCATGGGTAAGAATTACTTCACAGTCTTAAACCACACTAAATCCCCATTACTTTATCTTTCTCACATTCCAATGGAAATGGAGACTTGCTACAGAAATTTCTGTTGTGCTCTGCTCTTCCGGTAAGGGCTTCAGATTCAGCCTCTAATGCCAAAACTGAGCTGCTGTGCTGTTCAATCAGCAAATTAATCGTCTGTTCTGCCAGCTGGCAAATCCAAAGTGTCATCAATGTCAGATTATCCACCAGAGGATATCAATTCTGTGGATTATACCACCTCTATTCCACAGCTGGCCCAAGCCAGAAGGAAGCTGGGGCCAGAAAAGAGGAGAGTGTCTGAACAAACATCCGAATAGAAATGACCTTGAAAGTGGCCATTAGTTTGCATTTTCGGTCCCTTGCTTCCCCCTTCCAGTGGTCTAACCATGCATTAACGGTTTGGGCCTCTGTAATTCCTTACGCTGAATATCTGACTCTACAAAGTATAGCAGCTAGACTTCTACAAACCTACCAACCCCCATTCTTTTCATGACTGAAAAGAATCTTTCAGATCTTTCTCCTCGGAAAATCCTCTCCCCTGAAGCACTTACTGGCATTCCTTTGTAGAGCCTTCCCTTGTGTTGGGCAATTTTCTTTTCTTTACGCCCAAACACACTCGTCTCAATTCAAATTAATTTTTAAATCACAGATCATCTAGTCTTTTGCCATTGAGGTATGTGGCCACTTGAGGCTACAGAGAGGCCTCCCTCCCTGTATCAGCTTTGTTTGTTGGTAAAGTCGGTCCAACTGCTGACTTTGCAATGGCAGAAAGCATTTTCCTTTGCCTGAAGACAAGAAACCCTTGAGTGTGAGGTGCAGAGCTAACAGTCTAGCAGAGAGCTCTAGCCACAATTAGCCAACCTTTGAGCCAAACCATAGGACTGGACATATAATGAATACCGTACACTATAGCTACTTCTAGCCTATGTGTTACAAGGATTCCTGAGAAGCTGAGGTTAATGAATGAGATTTATCAGGAGTGAGGTATCAAAAGGATATTATTCTCTGGAGGGCCAATCGGTGCTTAGCATCTAGAAAGTATACCTATACCTTGGCACAGTGTTATCTGATTTCTCGAATTAATTCTCTGAAGTAGCACCTTAACACTGGCTCATCTGTCTGAAATCAAAAACAGACCCTAGAAGAAACACAAAGGCAAACTCAGACGCCCTCCATAGCACTGCTGCACTATGAAATGCGACCAAACCTTTGTCTCATCAAATACCAGAAATACTAATGCTTCCTGTTTTGCAAACTTCAGCTGGACAGCTAATAAGAAAAGATAGGTAGTGAACCAGAAATATACAGATAAGAATGACTTCTGCACAATACACAGGGGCGGTTTAGCCCACGGCCTCATCTCAGATGAGGAAATCAGTGGCATGAAAGGGACAGAAGACATAAAGGGACTAAGTCATGACTATAACAGAAGATAACCTAAAGAGTTTTTTTCTCTTTCTCTAAAATGTTAGCATGCTATACTTTAAAAAAAAGAAGAAACGAAGCAAAACTCTGGTGAGTGCCTTGACAGCTGAAAGATAAAAATCAATACAAGCCTTAGCTACCCAGGTCTGGGCAATAAAAGAATTTCAGATTTTGGAAAGAACTAGGGGTTAAAAAAAAAAATCCTAGATTCAGGGTTCAGCAACTTTTAAAATGAGGAACCCTGAGGTGTTGGGGAAGGGGAGGTGGAGGGAAGGGGAGGCTGCGCTGAGTGACTGCTGGTTCTAGGCTGGAAGGATGGTGCACAGTGCAGGGACGGACCTGCAGAACAGGAAAGGCTGAACTCACAGCCCTGGCAGTTGAGTTCCGCTACTGCGGGCCCTGGGCATCGGCACAGAGAGGGAAGGAGGCATGGTGGCAGCAAATGCGCTAGAGAGCAAAGCAGGCGGCTGTTCGCTACCTCGGGTCCCCATGCCAGAAGGTTGCTGAGCCCCAGTTTACAATTTAACTATCCCTGGGAGTTCTTCCTTGAGAGAGGAATGATTAACCAGGCATGGCGCCCAATCCCAAAGAGAGGACTGGGGACTGAGGAGTGGGAGGAGAAAAGAATGGAGGGGAACACAGGGTTGGTAGCGGGGGCAGCTGCACATGGGGAAAACAACAGAAAATGAAACAGGGCGTCGGTCGGAATGATGGCGATGATGGTGGCTCTGTGATTCCACCAGGTGTCCCTACAGTGTGATGTTTTCTACTGCAATAAAGGTGGTAGAAAATTGAGACAGGCACCTTTGCAATTGGATAAACAAGCACCTTTGGTGTCACCAGGCCTTGTCCACACCCCTGGGTCTTAGGATAGCTCTGCGTTTTACTTAGAATTCTAAGGAGCCTCAAGGGAGTCGCAGCTGCCTATCCTAATTCCAATGCCTCAAATAGATTTGAATGTACCCCAAGCCTAAATTCATGTTCACAGGGACAACACTGGCCTGTGTTATGCACTTAACACTGGGAGGAGGCATGAGCCCCCAGCTATTTTAGTACTGGTGGTCTTCACAAAGGAATGCATGAGTATGCAGATTCAGCTCAGGATCTTCCCTGGTTTATCAGCACGCAGTCTCGAAGTGATTCCCTTTACTATTCTTACATATTCCAGAAGCCTAAAGCACCATCACTCATGGAAGCGGCATCTGGCTAAGAGAATGAGTCAGGACCTCACAAGAAAATGTGAAATTCCTAGTCATTGATTTTGCTTAGAACTTTACTAATCATTCATTCCAAGGAAGCCGAAGAAATCATTCCTTGCTACTAACAAATTCATGACGAAGTCCTTGTCTACTGGCTAACAGATACCATCTGGAAAATTACCCTTTTTGCAGACAAGGAGAAAGTTCCATGACTTATCTTTGTGCACTTCAAAAGAGTACCAGGAACAAGCAAGCTATAAAAGTCAACCTCTCTAAATTCGTTTAGAGAAGGTTAACCAAAGCAGCATTGTCTTATAATCAGATATTAAAATTAACATACACATACACACACACAAACTAATAATGCTAAGTATTGTAACAGGAACAAGATAACATTTGAACTGAATTTTCACAGTCTGGAAAACACCATTACTATTTTCCTTCTGGCTTTCCTTTCTCTGGTTGGAAAAGCAAAGCCCCTTAGCTTACACTTCATCTTCCACCAACGACAGAGTCCAAAAAAAGTGACTTTTTCATGAGTTTCCTGCAGGCTATAGGTCAGGACGGTTGGAATTTTTCTTGCATAGTTTTCAGTGATTGCATATTGGCTAACAATTATGTTTTAAATTTTAAAAAAATTAAAAAGAATGAAACCAGAGCAATCTCGTTGACTCTTTCATAAAATCTTCCTAATGCAATATCACAGATGCCTAACTGTATTTTCTCCTAAAGAGAAGATTAAATTCCAGAGATTATGTAGTGCAACTGGTTAACTTAGAGGAAAGGGACAACACACACTAATAATATAACTTCACCCTCCAAATACGGGAAATGTGTTTTGGGTACCCAGTTAACAAAATACATCCATGGTCTGCAATGTCCTTCCTGTTTTATATCCAGCACAACCCTGTGATTCTAGTTGAAGAGAATGGAGTCAGGATCTTGGTTCGCCATCTGTGCTATATGCTTTAACACATCCTTTTTGGTAATGATTCCGAGCAACCGCCTGCAAGACAAAACGAGACAACAAAACAAAAATAAATCAGGGGTTAACATTCTCTGAGGGGACACCCTTCCACCCCAGTCCTTTGCAACTCTGTCTTCAACACCGTCCGGGCTTACAGCATGAGGCACTCACAGGACTAGGTTACATGCACCTGGCCAATGGGACTGCACTTGGGTCCCCAGACAGGCTGCCAGCATTTCTACTTCCGGTCTCACATCCTGCTATCTCTTGTGGCTTAAATATTCCCTACATATCTGAATCTTCTCATTTGCTACCCGGTTCACACGCTCCTCTTCCAGAATGCCTCCCTGATCTGCAGGATGGCAATGCCTGTGTCCTCCTGGCAGCAACAGCCTGACCTACACTCTTGTCCCATCTGCTGTCATGTGATACGGGTTCATGTGTTCTCAGATTCCCTAGGACATCGCACACTCCTTGAGCGGGGAGAAGGGCCTTTTTTGTGCCTCCTCGGCATCTAGCAGAATACCTTCTTGCATGAAATAGGGGATTCAGTAAGTGTTGAATGAATCAGTTAGGGAAAATCCCCCTGCTGATTCAAATCCTGCAAGACATCTGTTACAACATTTAGAAATCATACAGAGTGAAATTCTTATATAATTGCTGGATTAACATAGCATGCTTAGAAAAATCAATCCACCCTCCTCCACCACCTCCCTTGTTTTCCAATAAAAATAGCAGGGCTTCCTTTATTGCATGACAAATGTCCCAGGGGGGAGGGGACTGAAAAAAAAGTTTTTTTTAATTAACTAAAAATAAGGAAATGTCCCAGAAAGACTGAGCCTTGGTCTTGAGAGTCAGAAGACTTGTGTTTAAAGCCTACCTCTCTACTGTATATTAACAGGGGGCCCTTGTGCAGATCTTCAAACCTCACAGAAACTTGCTTCTCTCATCTTCAAATAAGAAAAATAAAGGTACTCAAAGGACCAATACTATATATACATATACTACCTAATACCATCATAACTTCAGTGCTGTCTGTTCAAAAGGACATAGCTGTTTCCTTTGCGGGGAAGGGACTACATTATTTATAATGTGCATCTCTCAAAAACACTTTTTCCCCCAAACCCCTTTTCCATTCATGACGATGATAAAAGAAACACATCCATCTTCATCGCGGAGCTTCAGGAGGGCCTGTAAGTGCTACTGAGGGTCAAATGAATTGGGTTCTTCTCTCTTTCTCTCTCTACAGTCTCCTTCCTCCCACAATCCAATGTGCCTCCCCCAGGCTGCTCTCACCCGTTGTGCGTAACCAGGCACTGCCGCAGTCCCAGCTTGCGGAAGATGTCCACGACAATCTCCATGGGGGTGAGGTCGGTCACAGTGAAGGGGCTGAGATCCAGGATGTTCCGGAGTTTCAGGGTGGGCGGGGTATAGGGCGGCATGGGAGGAGAATGCTCGGTGAAATAAATGATGGACGTGCTCACAACCCCATCCTGTTTCTTCCGTGCATTTTCTATTTGAGAAGTAGGGGGGACAAAAGTTGAAAATGGAGGTGCTCCTTCTATCTTGATGGCCCCTAATTCATCCCATCCTCCCTCTGTCTCCCCACCCTTTGTGCATGTATTTATTTATTTCCACTATGGATCTCATGATCCTCTTTCTGAAATCCTTACCAATTGAAATAATGAGATCCCTTCGGAGAACAAAACCCACAAGTCTTTGGGACTCCCGGGACACCACCACTGGGAAGCCACTGTAAGTGGTTTCACTGATGATAGTCTCTACATCTTCCACAGTCATACTGTCCTGAGTAAGGACAGTCAATAAAGGATCATTTCTCCGGGGTTTCATCACATCCATTGCCAGGGTCTTATGGGCAAACTCTTCTTTGGCTTCAAGAAAGGGGTAACCGTTGAGACGAATGTGGGCATCATAGATGCCTTCCCGCCCAAGAGCGTCTGCCACCCACTTGCTTGTCATGGCTGCAGCCATCAGAGGCACAATGTACTCCAAGCCCCCAGTTAGTTCAAACATTATGACAACGAGAGAAACGGTCATCCGCGTCACCCCACCTGCAAAGAAACAGACATGGGCCACTGAAAACAGGAACAGTTCATTCATGCCAGGTAAGGGCCTGTGACAGACCCCCATCCAGGGACAGCTTACTTGCCAGAAACACTGCTAAAAAGAGGTCTCCCCTGTTAAATGCAACTGCATTAAAGCAAGTTTATAATGGACATGAGTTACATTTCTCAAAATAGTATCTACGAACATCCTAGAAGCCTTCTACATTTTTCTCCTTTTGTTTCTTATTCGTGCACTGCTTTCTCCCCCCTAATTATAAAGGTCACTGCAAAAGATATCCACAATTTGTGTAACAGTACTGAGAGGAGAGGTTCTCTGGAACATACAGGCTCTTGTGGAAAAGTCAGAAAACACTTTTTAAAAGTCAATAGAAGACGGGGCACCTGGATGGCTCAGTCGGTTAAGCATCTGCCTTTGATTCAGGTCATGATCCCAGGGTCCTGGAATCGAGCCCTCAGTTGGACTCCCTGATCAGCAGGGAGCCTGCTTCTCCCTCTGCCTTTCCCCCCACCCGGCTTGTGCTCTCCCTCTCACTGTCTCAAAATAAATACGTAAAATCTTAAAAAAAAAAAGTAAGTCTATAAAAGTCATTATCCATAAGCTCACTCCCTAAAATAAGCAGAGTAAAAATTCTGAATGACTTCTGTAAGTTTTTCATGATGTAAAAATACACGTTTTTATGTAAGTGAGCTCATATTACACATTTAACTTCCCACCATGCCGCCCCCCACTTTATGTCAGGAACATCTTGTGTATTAACAAAAATTTATTTAATATTAAAAATATTAAATATTAGGATCACATTTAATAGCTACATAGTAAAGATTTTATTTACTTATTTATTTGACGGAGAGAGAAATCATAAGTAGGCAGAGAGGTAGGAAGACAGATGGGGAAGTAGGCTCCCCGCTGAGCAGAGAGCCTGACGTGGGGCTCGATCCCAGGACCCTGAGATCATGATCTGAGCTGAAGGCAGAAGCTTAACCCACTGAGCCACCCAGGCGCCCCTAACAGACACATAGTATAATATTACCCAGTTATATAGACCATAATCCACTTAACCAGTCCCTTTCTGTGCATATTTAAGTTGATTCCAACTTCTTGCTATCACAGATAATCCTGCAATGAACATTCTTGGGCAGAATATCCTTCTCCAAGTTTCTGATCATTTCCTTAGTATGATGAAATTTGAGAGTAAAATTGCTCCTCAAAGGGAGGAAAATAAGCTATATGATAAAGAATACTTCCTTAAAGCACTTGAAAAATTGGCAAACCCAATAGGAAATGGTCATTAAGAAAATCTGCAGTGAACCGTGTTTCAGATCATGCTTCTTTATTACATCACCTGGGTGTCAACTTCTTCAAGGTCAATGCAGACACTACTCACCTAAGCAGGCTGCAGCCCCAACCATCGCATAAAGGCCAGGGGTGATACAATCTGCTCCCTGACTACACCAGCTATTGAAGATGGCCCAGTCGTGGTGGTAATAAGCCAGCTGCTCCATTCCCACTCCCAAAAGTCGACCCGCTATAGCACCAACAGCCATGCTGGGGATAAACAGGCCAGAAGGTATCTGCAAAGAGAAAGCAACAGGTGCTTAGGGAGGAATGATGCACTCACCCCTGGCATGCGTTAAGGGCTAGAGGACTGACCCTCTGCGAAGCGAACAGGCCAATGACAATTTAACTATGCACTATGCTAGCAAGTGGCCATAAAGACATGTGTAACGCTACAGGGGCTAGAGGTTCTCTTGGACGTGCAGGCAAGTACGACTGCAAAGAAGCTTACCCTGATTTAGGGGTCCATCTGGCAAGAGCCTGAACTCTCCAGACCAACATAGAACTGGAGGGCAGAAATTAAGCCTTTCCCAAAGAAAAAGGAAAATAGATGGAATTTCTCACATATGCAGACATTTTCCCCATTCTGAATTCTCAGCAACAAAAATTCCCCTCTACTGACCATCTACCACGTTCTATGCTGGATACTCAACTGACAGGATTCCCCCAGTTCTGGACAGCCACCCCTGGGAGACAGGCATCATGATTACCCAATCACAAAGAACTCAAGGTTCAGGGCGGTGAAGCAACTCACCCAAGGTCAAGTTACAGTAAATACCAGTGCCAGGGATGAAACACAATCGGTGTTCCTAACCACTCCCATGTACTGAATCTTAACCCACTAGTCACATTAAAAGGATTGTATACAAGGTCACATTTTATTTTGTAATAGTATAAAGAAAGATGAAATGCTTACATTTTTTAATGCAGAAGTAACTGTGGTTGTGTGAGTATCCAAACAAAACAAAACAACCCCACCACCACTACCACCAAAAGACCCTCTCAGCTGTCTCCCCCTCTATTTCCCTGACTCTTAGGATATCTACAGTGAATTCTCAATGTTCTGTGTGAAGGGAGAGAAATGATGACAAGGACAAAATGAAACAGCAGATTATTTTTAAATAGCCTGTGTTCAATTGTGAAATACATTTGAATCTGGATGGGTTGGATGGTCTGAACATTATCACTTTAAATCAAAGAATAAAGCCATGACAGGGAAAAACAAATCCCTCAAGCAGCACTGTAAAACTTTCCGGAGTGTATATTCAGAGACTATAATACTGCCTAAACTGAGCTGCGACATCTTCTCTCCCAGTTTGAACTTCCGTTTCCCTAGAGAAGAGAGAGAACTGACTTGGTAGTTGGGTGCCAGAGGCAAGACAAACAAATAACCTAGGGAGGAGAAAGAAAATACCTTAACAAATGTTCCTTTCTGATTTCTTCTGAAACATGGCAATGATAACAGATACTGGAAATAAAAGATGCTGGCCTGATGTCTGCTTTTGACAGTTGCAATATTAACTTGGGATCACCTGTGAAGTTCCTGATCCTTGGGCATTGATAACAACGGTAAAGAAAACATTGAGCGCCACTGGGCCGAACCATGGGACGCTGCCATTTTAGTGGTCAAAACAGTTGAATAACGGCTACCTCGTTTGATTCAATTTGATGTTTTGCTCTGTTGGCAAACTCTAAAGCCCCCCTATGAGGACCACAGATGTGGTGGTCAGATATTGCTTTAATACAATAGGCATGTGAACAAATATCTCACCATTCCTTTTCTAGGGGCAAAATCTGTTTTCCAGCAGAAAGGAAAAAAAAAACCTTTCTTCTTAAATCTCATCACTGAGGTCTGCATGAGGCCTAAAAGTCAGCTTGGATGATGTTAGGTAGAGGTGCTACTGTCTAGGAAGCTGAGGACATGTTGGCGGGAGCCTTCTGAGGTGGGGGGATAATGCTGCATGAAGCCGGAAGTGCCACATGAGCTTTGAAGATTGTATGATGTCTTGGCTTTGCCCCCCAAACCCATAGCCACACATCTACCCACTGAGTAGCGAAAAAATCTCCTCACCTTCATGCCAAAGGTGAATATAGTGATGACAATTTTCAGTATGAGTGTCAAGGCCAGCTGCCACATGGCACTGTAGACTCCCACACCAGCCGGTCTGTCGGGCAGCTCACCCCCCTTGCTTGTGTTGAAACGGTTCTCATAATCACAGAGCTTGGAGGAGTCCAGAAGTCCACAGTCATTGAATAGCTCAGAAATAAGCTCACTTGTGCTCATGCGGGTGTATTCATTGGGGAAAGCCAGGATGGCAGTGATGGCTGTTACAACGAGTACCTCTACAACAGGGTACTTCCCCAGCTGAGTGGTCTTACGCTTCCGACACCAGGCAATGTTGGTGCGGATAAACAAAGCTCCCCACAGACCACCAAATATGCCCAGCAGAATGAAGGGCACAAGCTCAAAGAGATGCCAGGGGGTGTGAAACTCCACATAAAATAGAACCAGGCGGCTGTTGCCAAAGGGATTGATGGAACGTAGGGTAAATGCTGCCACCAAGGCAGCAAAGAACGAGCGCCACAGTGTTTTGAGGGGGAAATAGTAGCTGACCTAGAAGAAAGAGGGTGAGAAAGCAAACGTAAAACAGGATGCAGAAACAGTTTCAGGTATGGGGTGTCTGGGTGGCTCAGTTAGTTGGTCATCTGCCTTCAGTTCAGGTCCCTGGATCGAGTCCCGTATCAGGCTCCCTGCTCAGTGGGGAGTCTGCTTCTCCCTCTGACCCTCCCCACTGTCATGCTCTCTCTCTGTCTCTCTGTCTCAAATAAATAATAAAATCTTAAAAAAAAAAAAAGAACAGTTTCAGGTGAACAGTTAGTGCTGTAGGAAGGAGAGCTGAGGACAAGAGAACTACCCAGAGAGTTCTGGTTACACAATAAATGGTAACACGTGAGCTGGGCGGAGCACCTCCAGTCTAAATGTCCCACAGACACGGGCCAGAATTCCTGACATGAAAGCAACACACACATTCTACAGACAGAAAAAAGTAGTTACCTCTTCTAGGCTGAATAACACTCCACCGATAGGCGCCCCAAAGGCTACAGATACGCCTGCTGCTGCTGCTGCCGACAAGACCTACAATCCAAAACTCAGAATTAGTCTTGGAATAATGACACCTTTCTACTGACAATCACATTTTAAAAAGGGAACGTTAGTGTTTAGAAAACATTTTTAAAAAACCAACTATACATGCTCCATATCCAATGGATCAAAAATGAAGTTTAATTCATATTTACTTATTCAGAGAGCAAACGCTGCGGGCTACATTTCAAACACAAGGGTCTAATGCTTGAACAGGTAGAGGGTCTTTCCTCTATAATGAATCCAGGCATGGACTTTATTCCGAATCATTCCCCTCACACCCGGTACTCTTGATTCATTAACTGATTTTGAGTCTGTAGGCTTATTAACCACCTAAATGAAGTATTTTCAGTAACATATTTACATAGTGCTTTCTTTATTAAGGAATGCTTTTCTAAGTAAGATTTTAGAGATGGCTGTAATGATATAAAACCAAAGTAACAACTGGCTCACAGCCATTCAGGAGCTGCAAATCTTCATACAATAGGCAGTTGGGGTTTCCTACTCAGTGCCCTACTCCATCCCCAGTGACCAGTGGAAACAGAAATAGGGAGCAAACTGAAGCAATGAGAAGCAAGGGGATAGATTTTGAAAAGAAGACCTAAGTGTATTTCACTGAGGCCAGGAAAAGGGCTAGGTGGGAGAGGAAGAGGAAGGGGAAGAAGCTGTCAGAGGGAAATAAGGAAGGAGAGAAAGAGAGCAAGTGATACTTAGCTCTACCTCAGTACATAGACACACTCATGCGCATGGAAAATGTGTAACCAACACACCAGAATTAATGGAAGGATAAAGTCCTTTCACTGGATTCTGGTTGCCATGGAGTGATAAGTGATTTGTGTTAGTATGGAAACTTTTAGAAAAAAGTTTAATAAAAATTAAGAGTTTCTGCAGAATAAAATGGTTCTTGGCAAAATAAACGGGCAGCTTTCCCTGGGAATGCAGGAAGGCGCAGGAAAATGAAGGGAAGGAAGGAGTGAGGTCTTTGGGGCTAGCCCAGTAGGACTTCAAAATTCATGCCTATATACTGTCTTTCATCCGAAAAGGATGAGGACAGTCAAATAGGAGGATTTCAATGACTTTTCAGGATGAATTATGAGGAAAAAAAAAAAAAAAGAAACATGATGGCTAGTTTGCTACAAGTTTTTGCTGACAGAGTAGAGTCTGTCCATGCCCTTCCTTCTCAAATCTGTAATCTCCACCATCTGCCCACTTTGACAAGGCCCTGGGACACAAAAGGGTTGCTGCCGATGGTGAGGAGGACAGGAAAAAATAACTAGAAAGTCTAAATAAACAATAGGAAGTGAACTCAAGATGCAAATATTCATGAGTCTAGTTAGAGAAATACATGCCATCTATACAGAGAAACAGCCCAGAACTCCCCTCTCATTTTACAAGGAACTGTGAGCAAAAATGCCAATTTTATGGCATGAAAGTAACCGGCCATCTATAGTTTCAAAGTCACTCCAACCCATGCAAAATCAGCAAGAATCAATGCTCTCCTCCTGCCAGCTCAAATGGATTTCACCTCTTCCGGCTTCTGTTGTCCATTACTCCCATCTAACAACCTTACCGGTTTCACACTGCCGTTATGCCCCGCTACCATCTGACGGTAGCTAAACAATCGACACAGATTTCCCTCTCCCTTTCCTGCTAGCCTTCCTCTCCTGCCAGGAACTTCCCCCCTTGAACTATCTAAATGTATTCCATATTTGAAATTTCAGCATCTCTGAGTTTCCTTCTGGGCCTTATGGTTTGTTTTGCTTCGTTTTGTTTTCCGAATAAATCACTAGGTTGCAATTTTGTGAAAAATCCATTATAATAAAATGACGTTGGCCTTGACCCATTTCATATGTGATTTCTGTGTAATTCAAAGAAAATAGAGCAAGAAACTTTATTTCCTTAAATCCTTAATTATAGCAGGATAAAAGTAACCAATGATGTGGAACATTTCTAAAATCTGTTCTTCCTCCGCAAAACGATATACATTAAGAACTGCATGAACATGAGAACAGCTATGGAGACGCTGTGGCAGGACTAATTTAGCCAGATGGAGGCAGAAGGCAGAGAGAGAGATCCTATACACGGAGAAACTCATTTAGCATGGCATTAGGTAGAAATAAAAGATGGAAAAGCTGGTATCTGAAAATATGCAGGGCTTATATTCTTTCACAGGAAAAAAATGACTTCTTTTAAAAAAAAATCTCTTATTTTTGTAACTTATTCTGTAATAAAACAGCACAACTTGTGTAGAGTTATATGTATTAGAAGTTCTTTCTTAAAGTCCTTACTTCTCCCTCACTACCACCTCACTTTCCCACTCACCACCGTGAGCAGGGAAATGTCACCACCAGTGGACGTTTTCAACAGTTTGGAGTAAAACTACTTTCCAGACGTTTTCCTTCTAGGTACACATATACATACTTTAAAAAAAAACAGTACTTGAATTATTTTATACATGTGTTATTCCACAACTGGCTTCTGAAATTTAATGATCTTCTGTAGCCATCAATCCACATCAACATACATAAGGCTATCTTTTTTAAGGACTGCCTAGTATTCTACAGTATGGCCAGAATATCGTTTATTTGATCGGTCCCGTTGATGGACATTGTTGACTATTTGGTTTTACCATGATATCCACAAATGCTGCACCGACTAGCCCCACACACATACCTTGGTTCCCACACACGCTTGGGGTGTCTGTAGGATAAATTCCTAGAAGTGGAACAATTGGGTCACAGGGTATTTGTACTGATATTGGTAGAGTCCCTAAATCCTCATCCCTAAGATCAGACCACTTATGCTCACCAAAAAAAAGACAATTCAGGCCATCTGTTATTACCTCTCTGCGCTTGGCTTCATTCTTCCTATATTTGTTGAAACAATGGCACAGGATGTTCCCACAGCAGCAAGCCACGTGCACTAGGGGGCCCTCTTTGCCCAGGCTCAAGCCAGATGACACGGCCAGCACCAATGTGATGGTTTTGATAATCAGGGTCCACTTACCCAAATAGCCCCTAATAATAAAACCGCTCAAGATAGTTTTTATCTGCAGGTCAAACACAGAGAGATTAAATATAGACTAGGCAAGTAAACAAGGCTGGGAAGTAATAATCTGGACCTCATTATGGAAACTGCACCTTTCAAATGAGTGACATATAAATGTTTGACCTACATGACCCCAATTTGGGAGGGAGCCTGGGAGTCCAAGAAAGCAAGAACTGTTCTTTAAGCTTTCAAGTTCCTTTCCCCCACCCCCCCAGCCATGTGCTAGCTGGGCGAGAGAGTACTGCAAGCATGAGAGTGTGTGTATTTGGAGAAGGGGAGGCAGAGTGGGAGGGTGTTTTCCTTACTTACATCCTTACAGGCCAGTAGAGCCTTGATTCTCTGCCAAAGAAATTTGTAACTATGACTTGGTCAGAAAACAGAGAGGGGGCAAGGTCATGTGGGTAACCTCAAATCTCAGTGGTTTTGGTCACTGTCAAGCAATCTAAGCCAAAAGTAGTCAGGAACAGGACTTCAGCCACCCCCGCCCCCCACCTTCCAGCCCTAGTCATACTATAGGAAATGTAGCAAAATCGTTTTATTTCTCCTGCTCAAACAAAGTTGAAAATGCCAGTACTTTTTCAGGCCAGAAACGTGGGGTCCACCCTTGATCTCCTTGGGTAGGAAGCAGAGAGTGGCTTTCAAGAGGCCTGATTCCCCAGGAACCCGCAAAGAGGCTAGAAACCCACCCCCTTTCGTGTCCAGGTGGCCCAGGCTGGGAGACTTGAGGGAAGACCTAGAGAGACTCCAGATTTCCTCAGGGTCTGATCCTGTTTCAGATTCGAATTGCAGGATACGCTGGAATACCTATTAAAGGCTCTTAACCAGGAAGGATTCACTACTGTTAACCGTTTATAAACCGTTTGAGACTCACCTCAGGAATTCCGGAGCCACAGGCATAAGGTGCAAACACTTTGACAAGAGACACGGCGAGGAAGGCAAATAAGAGAGCCCAGAGGACATACATGAAATAATTGACTATGTAGGCAAAGGCTCCCTAGAACAGGGGAAAAAAGGGAAGAAGCTTGTTTTAGCCCAGGCTGCCTCAGTGAGGCACGGAACACTGCTGACGAAAAGGGTTTCGGGAGAGGGGCTCGGGAGGAAAAAGACCGGTATCACATCGCTCAAAACGCTCCTTCCAAGATGGGCAGCAAAGCAACCCCTGAAACACTGTCAGCCCACTTGGAACCGAAAATGCGAGGCTTTGCTCCCTCCCAAGGAAACTGACGCCAGCTGCTGAGGATCGACAAGGAGGAGGAACAGACAGAACCCTAAGCAAACTCCGGTTCAACAGAGCTTTAAGCTTTCAAGTTCCTTTCCCCCGCCCCCCTCTGGGGGGGTTTGAGGGTCAAGTAGGTCTCATTTTATGTCAATTTTATTAAGAATCTTGACAGCTCTGTTATTGGCTACACATTTGAAGTGAAGACCAGCTCTACCTACCTTGGTGTCAGATTCTCACGGGAGGTTATAGTGTCGAAAATTCCTGAGCGGTTTCTTTAAAATACAGTTAATTAAGTTCTGCAGAGAACCACCACATCTTTGAGAGAATTCTGCTATCACAGACTCAGCAACAAGTAGATGTGAGCAGAAAGTTTCAGGCTCTGACCATAAAACAAAACCACCGAGATGCCAGCTCTCCCAAAAAATAAAACAGCAAGCCCTCTTTTTAAAATGGAGTGAATATACTTTCGAGACTGTCCTTCTATGCTAATGAATTCTGCCAGAAAATAAATCTAATTTTGACCAGTAATAAGGAGTCACCAACATAAAGGGCTGGCAAACAGTTACATCTTCCCCACCCCCCAACCCACCGGCCAAAAAAAGCTATTTTGAACATCAGGAGATCATGCTTACTGATAAAAACTGTAGAAGTTGAAACTCACTCAAATTACATGAAACACAAAACTCACTGTACTTCTGACTTCTTAAAACATAAAACATTATTAAAATAATTCACTGACCTAGACAAGGAGAGCCAAACTGCTCAGGGTTGTTTTTTTTTTTTTTTCTTCTCCTAAGTTATAGCTTTGACACAAGTTTTCCATTATTTTAGTCCCTCAGAGGAATAGATAATTGCTCTCTTGGCCTTTCAAATGTAGCTAGGGAGGAAGAACACTTTCCAAAGGGGGGAAACAAAGAGGGAGGGGGAGTGAAAAGGCAAGTAGCTAGAAGTGGCTAGGGGCACAAACCTGAAGGCTAAGTTCTTGGCGGGAGAACTCTTAGAATCTAGAAGACTCTCTCCAGGCAAGGATTTCATTCATTAAAAAAAAGGATGACCTGGGACGCCTGGGTGGCTCAGTTGGTTAAGCAGCTGCCTTCGGCTCAGGTCATGATCCCAGCATCCTGGGATGGAGTCCCACATCGGGCTCCTTGCTTAGCGGGGAGCCTGTTTCTCCCTCTGCCTCTGCCTGCCACTCTGTCTGCCTGTGCTCGCTCTCTCCCCCTCTCTCTCTCTGATAAATAAATTTAAAAAACATCTTTTAAAAAAAAAAAAAAGGATGACCAGAGAAATACGTCACTTGAGCAAATCTCAAGCTCCCGCTTGAGAGCTACAGTTGGACTACTTAAACACACACACACACACACACACACACACACACACGGGGTAGCACAGTGGAGCCTTGCCGGAATGAACAACAGTTCTAGACCTTGACTGTAGTGGTGATAACACAAATCTACACATGCAGTAAAATTGCAGAGAACTACATACACATATACAAAGGTATACATACACACACATCTATGCACGTAAAATTGGTGAAATAAAATCTGTGTAAATAAAATTGGTGAAATAAAATCATATCCTTGTCTTGCTACTTATTCTCTAGTGAGAGAAGATGTCACCACTGGGGGACACCTGGGTGAAGGGTATGGGAGACCTCCCTTGTTTTGCAACTTTTTGTGAATCTATAATTACTTCAAAAATAAAAGAATAAAAAAGGCAAGGGAATCTCCCTCCCTCTCTCTCTCTCTCTCTCTCTCTCACACACACACACACACGTTCACCCTGAACTCCAGTGCTTCTCAAAGTTTTCTACCCAAGTACTCCTAATCTAGGAGAGAGGGTAGGGGGTAGGTTATGCAGGAGCAGAGCTGAAACAGAGATTGTGTTATCTTAATAAACATGGGAATTGTGCATCTCTTTGTAATTCAGTGTAATTCTAGAAAAAAATATTTTAAAAAAACCCTGATTTTCTGAGATGGCACACAGCATTTATCCTGCGGTTTCAGCCACCCATTGGCATCCAACCTTAGCCCAGTTTGAGAAGAAGAATAGATCTAAACCCTCTCACACATATGGTATGTATCCAACCCTTTTACTGACCTCTTCCCCCGAGCCAATGCATACAGTCATTTATGTACATAAAGACTCTTACTTCTGACTTTATTATTTTCCCATCCTTCTTTTCCCTCGACTGTGTGTGTGTATGTGTGGGTGCATGTGCACCTGCACATCCACATGCCCCATTTCAAATCATCTGTGGACCAAAGTAGGGATAAAAATGCATTTTAAATGTATAAATATATATCCTAGCCTAGTCTCAGTCACTTCACCAACAAGGTAAATGAGGAGTGAGCTGAGATGGCACCTGTTTCGGGTGGTAGAAGCCAGAAAGGAATTGGGAATTGAGAGCGGTTATATTCTGTCTTGTGTGTTTTTGTTTTAGTAGGAGAGACCTAACAAATAGCCCAAGTGGTAATAGAAAGGGAAGGAACTGAAAAACAATGTTACTTTTACAGTGAAAAATATCTGCTGGGAGACAAGAACAAATGAAAATATTGATTTAATCTCCAAAGAAGACTACAGGCAATTCTACTCCTGCGTTTCTGTTTTTTTCCTATGGAATGTATTCTAATTTTTTTTTTTGTAATGTTCTAACGCAATGCTCAGGGGAAAATTACTTTTGGAGTGTATATAACAGACACATTTTTAACCCACTCTGTTTTTGTTAGAAATTATAGCATCCCTGTTGGCTGGCTCTGACATCTTTACCAAAATTATTAGAGAAGGGCAGATTCAATCACACTGCATACTAACAGCTAAGGAGAAACACCAGGACTGTTTATGAGAAGCAAAAACATTAAGTTACTATGTAAAGCATCAAAGGATTCCACGTGGCAGAAGTGAGGGAAATAGGGCCGCACTTACTCCACAGAGAAAGGAAGCTGGAGCGGGTTCCCCTTTCCATGAAGAGGAAAATAGGGGCGCATTCCACAAGTGCCATGAGTACAGTATAAGAAATTCAGTCAGTGTAAGAATAACGGTCAGTGGCTCGGGAATCTTCACAACACTGTACCTCATCCGTGCTGATGATAAGCTGGGACCAGCTGTTCCACTCCGGGCATTTGTCTCTGTCTTCGAAGGTGACATGGTCGGAGTTCCAGCAACAGTGCTCATGGTTAAACCAGAATCCTTCTGTGCATATGCCTTCTTTCAAGTCTGTCATCCAATGAGCAGAAATGTCTATCAAGCCAGCTAAGGAACCTGATTTGAGGTGAGGGAAGGGGAGGTCAAAGTTATTAAGAGAAAATGAGGGAAAAGGTGACAAAATAATGGACAAGCCATAAACCTTCTGGCTCCCCCTGCAACCTCTTTCTGATGTTCTGTCGGCTTGATTTCCACCTATCACCTCCAAGAGATTTTGCCTGTCATTAAACACCTATTCAAGAGGGGGTAAAAAAAGGGAAAAAAATACCACAAAGCATTGTCTGCACTGAATACTGTGTCTGTAGAATTTCTACATAGGGAGAGCTTGGGGGAGGGCAAAGTGGTTGGGAGGGAGCAAGGGCTGAGTGGATTTGCCTTTTAGCTGATTTACAGGGCCAAGATTCTGCTTTGCCTCACAACTGATGGATCCTGAAACCCGAAGACAGTCAAGCTTATTAAAGATCATTTTATTCTCACTATTTATTTAAGACTGAGAAAATGTGAACTGCCTTCCTTGAAGACTCTTACGTGATCTTTGTTGAGGCTAGGGTAAGGGAGCTGACGAAGACCATGGAGAGGAGAGCTCAACCTTGTTAGTAATCCTGCTCCGTGGACAAGGGAACCTGAGCCAGGGCAGGAAGGCATTCGAGGCTGAGAGAAGCAAATTTGAAAGAGCACAGACCGTGACGCACGTGGCAAGTGACATGAAGCTATAGACATGTCGAAGCCTCCCGAGCCTTGGACGTGACCATCCAGAAGTTTTCTTAGTGAAACAGGAGCAAACTATATTATGTGCAGAACAGCCACCAAAGGCAATTCTGAGAAAATGAATAGTGAATGGGGAATTATTTGCTCTGGCTAATAGACTGGTAGGGTTAAGATCATTACAGTACTTTTGATTCTGGCCTTCTCATCATTTCTGTCATCCAGATGAAGAAACTCTGGCATAAAGAAGTTAAATGGTCTAGAATCATGCTTTAGGGAAATAGCAACGACATCATAAAATTCACAGCCCCTGAATTCCCAGACTGTTCCTACATTCAGACACACTGCTTCTTGTTGCTCTGCGATGCCTCAAAACAAAATGCCCTGTGTGTACGAGGGAAAAGAAAAACATTCACTGGCCACCTAGTGACAAGAAATACATTAAAAAGTTGAGGATATTACGCCTACATTCCAACAGGCTGGAGGCCATGCCGTGTGTGTGGTGTGTGTGTGTGTGTGTGTGTGTGTGTTTGGGTAGGTGCTAAAAGTGTTAACAGAGGTTATTTACATACTTGAATAACCTACTCAAATCTAACACCTTGTTTGGCGCCTCTTGACCACGCCCATCTTCTCCGCCTTCTCTTAACTGCACAGATTGCCCAGACTCAGAAAATTCACATGCGTTACAGAGTTTGGCTTGTTCTCTGGCTGTTTCACATGAGCCTGTCCTTACTCGATCTAACACCAGTACCCTCAATCCTATCCTCCCTCTTCCTGCTATTTCTCCTTTCCTAGTGAGCCCCTTCCGCGGTTACAAATTTTACCAGGTTTCCCTTCCTACAGAACAAAATGCTTTCCCCTGTTCTCATTACCATCCTAGATTCTGGCCCTTCTTGCCTTCCAATGGGCATCGAATAGCTCCGAAATCTCTACAATGGTTGCTTCGCCTTGAAATCTGACCCCTAGTATTTATGAGATAGTTTTCTAAGGTCACTGCTATCCTACTAACTGCTCAGCTATATAACCTTTTCTCAGCCCTCTTCCCTTCAGCCTCTTTGCAATACCTACCTATTGCATTACAGAACACTCGGTCCATCATCAGTCAGCTCTAAACTGGCCAGAAGGGGGTAGCATTAACACCCCAGACCACGGTTGGCAAACTATGGCCCAGGGGTCAAATGCGCCTTCATGCTTGTAAATGAAGTTTTGCTTGGTCTCAGCCACACTCATTTCTTTACCTATTGTCTATGGCTACTTTCGTACTACAGGGACCATCCAGTCCTTTACCAAAAAACACTGCTGACGCCTTCCCTAGGTAATCTTTGAAAACCCAGTTATGGCTGAGCCTTTCTTCATGTGTAGCAATTGTCTTGTGCTCTGTGGCTCGTAATCTTCACTAGGGAACAGCAGCAAGAGCGCCCTTAACAACTGTGGGCCCCGTGCTGAGCACTACGCATGCTACATCTCATCTACCTACTACTCTGTGCTCACAGCAAATGTGGACTACAGGTACTCTTGCTAGCCCCGTTTTACAGATCAGTAAACCAGAGCTGCCAACGGTTAAGAAACTTGCCAAAAGTCACAAAACTAGTAAGCGGCGGAGCTGGGATTCAAGTCCTGCGAAGTAGAGCCCGTGCTAGTAAGTCTTTTTATCCCATCTACCTCCAGGTTTCCCACCTAACTTCTCTTTCAGCTCAGTATTCCATCTTTTAATACCATAAGGATACAATCCTTAGCATCTATCCCAGGCATTCTTGCCTTTCTGCTTCCTCCGTGGGAGGGGAAGCCTGCGTGGGAGCTTGCTTTAAAGCTGTGTGGGCTTATTAGCAAGTGCACTATTCCTAGTTAGACTGTGCATTATTTGGCGTGGCTTGGGAGGTTGACGGAGATGACAGGAAAAGGAAGGGACATCAGGGTCATCCCACTTGTTGGCCAGCATGAAAGAATGACATTATAAGTTTCTTGAGGGTATGGGCCCTATCTTCTTTGATGTTCTTTACCACCAAATAAGAGAGCAGATGTTTAAGAAATAGCTACAAAAAGCTTCCAGGAAGTTCTCTATCTCCTCCTAGGAACGCCATATAGTAGCACTGGGTATGATACATAAACAATGAATCTTGGAACACTGAAAAAACAAAATAAAGAATAAAAAGAAACCATATGTAGTATGTGTTTTAAAAAAAAAAAAGAAAAAGAAAAACGGATTGTCTCAAGACACCTGGGAGCCTCAGTCGGTTAAGCATCTACTTTAGCTTGGGTCATGATCCCTGGGTCCTGGGATCGAGCCCCAACGTGGGGCTCCATACTCAGTGGGGAGTCTGCCTCTCCCTCTGCCCTTCCCCTGTTCATGCTCTCTCTCTCCATCTCAAAGAAATAAAATCTTCAACAACAACAACAACAAAAAAACCTTGATTGTCTCTATTAGAAGAACTCTTCCTCAAGACAATCACTGAAAGGCAGTGCTAATAGCGCCTTAAAATGGATATAATACTTTATAGCGTATAAATGCATTTAGATACATTTCCTCGTTTAACTGCATTTCTTTAAGGAAGGGGAAGCAACTATTAGTATCCCTTTACAGATGGGAACACTGAGCTTCCTCGAGGTCCACCAGCAATTTATTTCATGTGGGAAAACAGTAAAAAACTGCACGCAACTCAGTTCATGATTTGGGGAAGGGCACACCACAAAATTTTGGGAGATTTTTTAAGAAAATAAACATAGTTTACCATACCTGATAAGAGCCCAATAAGTAGCATCAACAACCAGCCAGAAAAAGCATCACTCACACTGTGAATTAAGGCCCATGTCGACTCTTTGCTTTTATTGGTAATCTAGGGAGGAATGAGGGAAAAAAAATTGGCACACTCTGCACACATACTTGCTTTCTCACCTTTAAAGTACAGTAAAGAAACACAAAGACAAATCTGTTCGTTAGGCATAGAGACCAATGGTGGAGTTACTTCTCAGATAATTCTGGGTTGAACTGACCTCTTCAGGAACTTGGGAGTTTTACCAAGCCTGTCTTACTGAACCCTACCTTTCTCTGCAGTATGGCAATGGCTCCGCGTACCTTTGTCAGGGATTCCCCATTCAGCTGCTAATTCTCTATCACCTCAATTTGTTTTGCTTTTTGCAGTGGTCTCTGTCTGCCCTAGACATCTGATATTCTAAGGATGGTCTCTTGACTCACGGCCAAAAGGTTGATTGTTTTTCCAATCCACAAACATGGGCTCATTCCACAAACATGGGCTTATTTGAGTGGTGAAAGTACAGTGTGAGATTTCCTATTGGTGGGCTACTTCAGGTCAGGCAAGTTCCAAGACTTGCTCCCCACACTGATCACAGATACTAAATGATATCACAGATGCATTTCTTTATTTTCAAAAACCTGCTGGGAATGGCAGAAGGGTACCTGGGTGGCTTAGTTGGTTAGGCGTCTGCCTTGGGCTCAGGGTTTGGGGACAGAGCCCCACAACGCAGGGAGCTTGCTTCTCCCTCTCCTGCCTCTCCTCCCTGCGCATGCTCTCTCAAATAAATAAATAAAAATAAAATCTTTTTTAAAAAATAAATAAATAAAATCTTTAAAAAAAAACTTGCTGGGAATACTGAGGCTAATCGAGAAGGGTGCAGAAAAGTCTACATTTCAGGTGCTAGCCCTCTCGATTTAACCCTTCAGTGCCCACACTTCAAAATCAAGCATTCAGACAGCTTTGTCACTGTCCCCTTCTCTGCACCTCTATTTCTTATCTTTGAAACTGTGACTTCGTTATCCCATCTTCATCTATAGCACTATCGCAAATAATGATAAATTACTAAAAGTTTTTAACAACTCATTTCGACCTATGGCTTTTAAGTTTCCAGTTTTAGTGCCTAAAGTAGATAAGGCGGTATTTTTCTCTGCAACAGTGTTTCCAGTCTAATGATGAACAGTTCATGCCAAAAAAAAGTCCCTTTTGAAGACTTGATAAACACATTCTAACTGGTTTTGAATTATTAGTAATTGGCATAATGTGTCTCAGATGCAACCATTTTCAGATAGTGGGAAATATGCCCTTGTCATATCCCAGATGACTTTCACAATGGAAGTAACATGCTGAATGACAAACTGAACTCTGAATTATGGATGGCAGAAATTCTAAAGCCTGCCTGATGAACTGGTATGACAGAACATGTGCGTGTGTGCCCAAGTAGCAGCAACCTTATGAAAAACAGCAAGTGTTTTTGTAGAGATCCCCTTTTTTCAGTTAGGACAGAAAACTCAGTGAGATGATCAGAAATCCAAGGAATACAGAGGCATTTCTCAAAACCTCTACCAGGGACAACCTGACTGCTAGGCTCCGGTGATTATGAGAAAACCAGTCAGGAGATGGGAAGGGCTTAAGTATAAAAAGCGATTTGCCTCTCACTGCTCAGGAGACTTGCCTGGCTCTGAGCAAAGGAAATCATGAACTCGGGAGAGAGTGGGACTGACTTCAGAATCACGTTTTAAATTTGGACTCAAAACAGAAACAATAAGAAAGAAACAACCACACCTAAGGCTGGCTGAAGAAATGTCTCACCAGAGGATCACCCGCTGCATTTGGATCACTGGGGCTCGGGGGCCCTCCCTTTTGAGTAAGCTCTCCACGTGGCCCTGAGAGGAGCTAGAAATTGTGACTCCCTGATTTAAATGATGCACGGCAACAAGTTAAGGGCAAAAGACCTTGGCAGACTGCTCTAAGAGGTTTTCATGGGACTCTGGAAAGGGAAAAGTGGGCCAATTCTCTCACCAAATTCAAAGGAATCTGTGCCATAGCTGGGAGCGCCATCTTATTACCTGTCACATTAAGTTAACATCCTTAATTTGAATTTGATTGGTCTTGTGGGTTTGAGTCGAATGCGTACTTTTCTTTTATGGTTGTACAAGAGCCATTATCACAAGGACTTTATCCTGTAGGCTTCAGTAAACACCAGGGCACTGAGATTTTTTTTTCCTTTTTATTCCTTTGAAAGAAGCCCCCTTTCTTTTCTCAGTTCTAAAAATCCTGTTTCAGGGAAAACCATAAAAGGGAAATGAGATCGAGGAAGAAGACCTCTGAAACGTACTTCGGTCCCCTCCACCAAGTTTGTTTTTACCTCTTTACATAGGCACTTATACCCACATCAGGGCTGTGAGGATCCTTTCCAACTACTTTACTATAGGAAAATAAATTACCATTAAATAGAGATTTTTAAAATCAGACACAAAATGCCCTAAAAATAAAGTTAAAAAAAAAAAAACAAACCCTACATTGCCAGTAGACACCAGATTCAGCCACGTCCAAGGCCAAAAGAAAACAGACATATAAAGAATACGTATCTTCAAGCTCTTTCCCTGATGTTTCATGACACTTAACTTGCGTACCATCTTTGTTCTTACCTCTCGATGCCTATCCCGGTCTCGAGACTTCTCCCTCACCCAGTCAATTGTATTGAAATCATCATAGGTCCCCACACCAGGGATCGGCTCCTCCAAGAAGTCCATCATTCTATTTGAAGAACCTATTCCTCCACCATTGTATGACTTGTCCTCTGTAATGAACAGGAAACAGACATTAGCACCTCAGACACTCTAAACACATTAACACCTCCCTGCTGAGCACCAAAAGGTGAGTCCTTAAACCGTCGGATGATTACAGTTAGGGTGTCCTGATAAAGCAACATAATCATTGGTGGGAATATCCATCATATTTAGCGGTTTCTGTGGTCTAGGCACAAAACGATGAGTGCCTTAAGGCAGTCTAAATGGAAAGGGACAGATGAGCAGGACAGTACAAAGGCGAGAACTGGCAGGAATTGAAGTGTAGTGGGAAAAGGATTTCTGAAACAAAATACTGGAGCACACTGAAGCAGCTTAGGTATTTCAGTCTCTTTTATGGAAGGGAGACAAAAGGACCAAAGGTCTTTGCAGACAAGGCACACCAGAAACTATTTTGCATGTGTAAGGCAGTAATTCAATTCTGGGAGGTGGCTTTTGCCTGAGTGGGAACTCCAAAGAAAGCATGTGGGGCTCTTCAAGAGTTAAGCCGGCTGGAATGTACATACTAGCCTTCAATAGGTTGAAGACTTTGATCCTTGATGTAATGGGCTCCTAGGAACTTCGTCTATGGCAGAACAGTCTAAGACTTACAAGTAGAGCTTCTAAGACCAGTGCCTGGCCGAGCAATGGAATGTCCTCCTTGATCCTTCCATGGAAGCCACATACCCACTTGCCCAACCAGTCCTTTCTCTGCTTTGCTTTCAGCACTTATATTATAATCACTTAACACAAATATTTTTGTCTTCCTTTCTAGACCCGAAGCTCTTTGAGGGAAGCTCTCTGAGTCGCTATTGCATTCTCGCATTTAACACATATCCAAAATTCAAGAAATAACAGTGGAATCAAAGTTTATTTGCGGAACCGTGGGGATGAGAATGAAGTATTCAAACTCTGGAGCAGTATACAAACTAGGTTACTTAATACTGCTTGACAAACTTGTTCCACACAGTCCTCTGAGGAAACAGTACTTCTCTATTAAACACAAAATGCAAAACAGTATTCAGGAATTTATGCAAATGTTCACTGAGGAAAAATGCAGAGTAATGCTATCATTGAACTCAACCAGCCAAAACTCACATTTGCAGTGTCAACCTTGGCAGGGACAAAGCTTCATCCAGACTGTTTGGTGAGGAATCCCTCTGCAGAGAAGGCCAAAGTGGGCCCTGAGCTGATATCCAGCTCCCCCGCCCCCAACTGTGTCCCCATCTTCACTCCAAACTCCCACAGACAACTTCAGCACTCTCCTAGGGTAAGTGGGAATTAACCCCCAAGCTGTACCTGATTTACAAACTGTCCGTCTTCCAAATTCCTCCCTGGGATGAGGGATGGCGTACCTTTCACCGGCAACACACACATTTAAAAAGAAAAGCTCTGCAGAATCCAGATCCTATTGAGGGTGGGGGTGGGGCTGGAGTGGAGGTGGGGAACCAGTTAATCTTAAAACTCCTAACCAAAGTCCTTTCCATATCTTTAAGCCTACCTGGCTGTGACATGGTTGGTTGCTGAATCACCAGCCCAGCATTTCCTATCCTGTCAGTGGCATACTGATAAAGATTAATGCTGGTGTGTCTGAGAGCTTGGAGGGAAACAGCCAGCTAGGAAAGGAGGGCAGAAAGAAAAGGAAGTATGGTGAGAGGGGAAAAAAAAAAAAGAAAGAAAAGGAAAAAAAGAAAACCAAGCTGTTTCAACTCTCAAAGACAAATGCTGACATGAACACAAAGGACACCCAACAACCAGAATTTTACTTTTGAAAGCAGGTTAATGCTCCAAATGAAGCGCTCTGCTCTCAGGAGAAATTTAGAGAGGATTTTGTGCAACTGATTTTTAAAAGCACCCGAGAGCTATCTAAGGTTACACTGTATGTCACAGGAGGCCCCCAGCTCTACCGACATTAAGACAAACATGAAGCCCTGCAACAGCTTCCCAACAGGAAAGAAAGACTCCTATTACATCACTAGGTAACATGAGCACTGCATCATTCTGCCTCGCAGACAGTCTCCCGTTAGCAACGCAAATTGTCAGGCGGCTCCGAAAAGAACAGGCAGTGATTAGAAGCCCACAAACAGACTGCTTGTGATTCTCCAGATCCCCCTTCTCCCTGGGGTCACACTTCGGTGCTGGGCTGGGCTCAAGTCTGCTTACCTGTGATCACAGCTTTCTTTTTTTCTGCCTCAAGGAAGAAATAACCTTGACAGCCAGCATTTGGCCATTTACAGAAGGAGCCCTGGGGTGCACTGCTTTAGAAGGGCACTTGCTGTGTTCTCTGCCTTTCGCAGGAATAAATGCCACCTAAAGCACCACCAGTGTTCCCTGGCGGTCAGAATGTGATGTCACTGGGGGAGTCACGTGACCAGACCCTTGGACCAGCCGTGGAGAAAGGAAGGTTTTTAAGGGAGCACAGATGCCTTAAAGATGTAGTCTCATCTAATTTTAGTATATGTGCTGCCGAAGCGAGCACAGGATGTAGTCTCATCTAAACGAAGGCCGTCAAACGGGGGCAGCCGGGTCAGTTCACAAAACTGGGGTCCAGGCGAGTTTCAATTACTAGACCTTATTTAGCAGAAAATCCAGGGAGGCAAAGGAGGACTATCTGAGAGCGTTTAGAGAATTACATGAATCCTAAGTAAAAAAGGGAGTGGGGCAAATACAGAAAAGTCTTTTTTATTTATTTTTTTTTTTTTTTAAAGATTTTATTTATTTATTTGTCAGAGATAGAGCACGAGCGAAAGCGAGCACAGGCAGACAGAGTGGAAGGCAGAGTCAGAGGGAGAAGCAGGCTCCCCGTGGAGCAAGGAGCCCGATGTGGGACTCGATCCCAGGACGCTGGGATCATGACCTGAGCCGAAGGCAGCTGCTTAACCAACTGAGCCACCCAGGCGTCCCCAGAAAAGTCTTTTTTAAAAGAACACACTGGCGAGCAAAAATGAGGAGAAAATCTCAGACATGTAATGCTGAGTGAAAGATGCCAGACACAGGGGCCCATAACACAACTCTATTCGTGTTAAGTTTGAAGCTAGGCAAACCTAAATCATGCCATTTTAGGGTGCAAATATAAGTTGCCACATTAGAAAAAGAAGCAAGGAAATGACAAAAGTAAAGATGGTAGCCACCCAGAGGAGAGAGGGGGGTCGCCTTCTGAATGGAGCACATTGGGAACGTGGGGCTTCTGGAATGCTGGTAATTTTTCTCCATCTGAGCCCTACTTACCTGAGTGTCCACATGATAATCAGTCCTTAAACTGTATGCATATGTTCTGTCTTTCTGTGTATATATCATATCTAGAGAAAATTATGAAAATGGAACTGCACGTGAACTTAACTCTACAAGCTCACATCTTTAACAGCGCCTAGTAACTTAAAAGTTCAGATTACAGTCAAGAAAATTAGTCGTTTCTTAGTATTAGTTCTCTACCGAGAAAGCAACATCAAATGTGATCCCACTAATCCAAACTGGGTAAAACTAGTTACTTGGGCTTTGAAAATAAATGCACTATAACATCTGCATTATTTAAAAGGATCTCCCTTCCCAGGCCCTATTCCTAAGGCTATTCTTCATTGGGTCTTAATTAACTGTGCAAAAGGGCCAGTCGAGTAAAGGGGAATGAAATAGCCATCTCTCAACTCCCTCAGTGAATCGGCAGGACAGCTGCTGTTAAACATTAATCCAGTCAGTGTGCTCCAATAATCAGACCTAAACGTAGGGCTCTGAAAGGCTGTGATGATCACTTTCATCACTTCTTAGGGCCCGCTGCAGCCTGAAATGTTAGTACAACAAAACCTTATGAAGTCTGTGAGGGACATGGTGAACCCTGTGTGCTTTGGGCCCCGTCAGTCATTAATCGTAACATCTCAGTCTCTTGACGAACTCGACTAGCATTAATGAGAAGAATGAAAATGAAGGGGGCAACTGATAGTACTGCAGCAATAAACTGCAAAGCTTGAAAATCAAAAAGCGATTTGTGGCCCAAGTGTGACTGTGTTACACAACTGTACTTTTAGAAAAGTGTGTCTATTTTACTCAAAGAGGATAACGTGCCCAAACTTGTAAGTCTCCTTCAAAGTCATTCTTTATTAAATAGGATGCTACCTGCAGTTCCTGAAGGTAACTGCGAAATTCACTTAACATCACCCACTAAGATTTACGTTATCTCACTAGATGATTTTACGCTTCAAGATACTATATGTTTTGGTATTTAGAAAATGCATAGTTCTTCGACATACAGTGACTAAATTGTAGTACTGGCACCATGTTATAATAATTTTTGATGTAAGTTCATGTGTTTTTCAAATGTTATACCTAGGAGAGGGACTTTATTATTCCATGTAAATTTACTTCCTTTGAAAACTAGGTCTTGGTAGCTATGATGCAGTCCTTGAACTAAAATGAGATTTAATTTACAATTCCCTTTTCTGCCAAATTTGTAATCTCTAACATATGTTCATGATACAGACTGCCTGGCGCAGGTCAATTGATATTGTTGTGAAAATAAGACAAAGAAATGCTTACCAATTTGTAATGCAGCCTGTGATAAAAACCCAATAATACAGTTAACATATGAGAACAAGCAGAGTTGTGTTTCTGGAACACAGATGTGATCAGATCACCTTCTGATTTCTAAAATGTCAGTGGCTTCTATAACAATGCTGTTTTTTAATTCCAGTGCAGTTAACATCCAGTGTAATATTCATTTTTAAAACTTTCAGCATAGGAAGGCCACTTAATGGGCATTTGGCACAAGTGTAGACCTGGAATTTTTAAATACCCATCATAATTTTTAGAACAGGACAAATAAAATACTTAAAAGTGTATAATAATAATGATGATAACGATATTACAACTATTTTCAGTTTCATCAATGAGAGGGATTAAGTTGTTTCCACTCTTTCACGACCTACCTGTATGTCCTGACTGGATGACAAACGTCTTAAACTGTGGGTCATATGCCACATCCAACTGTTTTCTTAGCATTTTTTTAACTTAATAGAAAGAAATGGTAACTTTATAAAACTTAATTCTCAAGAAAGACAGCAGAGATTATCCCATTCATGACCAACTCCTGAGGTACAAAGAAAGTCACAAAATGCAAAGGGGCTTTTCAAAAAAACAGTGTATTAAGAGTTACGCTTCTGCTGTGTAAATTTTCTGCCACGGAAGGAAGAGTAAAATTAAACAAGGACCCTACGTGTCATATTGAGGCACTTGAGTAAGTCTATATTTATTTGCCTCCATACGGAAAAAAGGTAAAACTTAACCCAAGTAAGTTTTGAAGGCACGGTGTGCTCTAAGTTACACATAAAACAATTTTAATACTCTAACAGGAAAATGATTCAAGTTAAAGTACAATTAGATCTCAATTTGAATAATTTTTTAAAAGTCCCTAAAGGGTAATTTGCACTGCTTGAGTCTGGGAAAAAATGTCCAGAAAACCAGTCAGAAAAAAGTCAACATTTAAACAGCTTTCCCAGTAAAGGTTACACTTAGGTCTAAAAACTTAACAATGGGTCTTTAGAAACACTGCTTGAATGAGGAGGCATATAAATGAATGCATTTAGCTTGTTTCCCTTTATGGAAACTACTTTCTAAATTTTTTTCCTACAAATCACGTGATGCTTCAAACTAGACAACCTTGTAAAATACAAGAAAAGAAATTCCAATTTGAGAGTCATGTTTATTTCAATCCCTAACCAATATGCCACTAGAAATTTACCTGGGGGGCTGAATAGTAACTGATTAAATGAACTTGTTAAACACTAACCAAAACACAAGGGGAAAGGGGAAAGAAAGAAATCTCGGGCACAGACCCTGAAACACTGCTTTGGTGATACTGCAGCTGCAGGAGGGCTCACTCACTGGCAGCAGCCGTAAGGAAGAAAGAAACACTCAAGAGAAATGGGGCAGGGCCCTTGGTATATATCACAGGACCCCAAAAGAGCCCCATTTTAAAAAATGTATTTCCGGGGCACATAGGTGGCTCAGTGGGTTAAGGCCTCTGCCTTCCACTCAGGTCATGATCTCAGAGTCCTGGGATCGAGCCCCACATCGGGCTCTCTGCTCTGCAGGGAGCCTGCTTCCTCCTCCTCTCTCTCTCTCTCTCTCTCTCTCTGCCTACTTGTGATCTCTGTCAAGTAAATAAATAAAATCTTTTTTTAAAAAATGTATTTCCGTTTTTACAGGGATATATGGTATGTTTGCAAGGCTGAAATGACACCTACAAAAAATCCAACACTCTACCTAGCGTATGGCAGCAGATATTCATCCTGTGGTTATTTAAATGTTACCTTCACTCAACGGTATATAGTAAGAGCTGACTGTATGCCATTTCTCACTTCCACACCTGCAGTCTCTTCCCTTCTTTTATTGGCCCATCCATTTGAGATCTCCCAGAAAGTTATGAACCCTTCCACATTTCATTCATCCCCAGATTTGAGACTGCATTAAAGTTGAAGCCCCAATAATGAATCAATACTTTTAAGGCTGATCAATGTGTGCCTCCATTTCACTTCCAATTTGCTTTCCCACTCACCTAGACCCAGGGGCTAAAAAGCAACTGCTGGTGGAGCAGCTCTCCCATCCAAGCCCTGGAGGGTATCACAGGGCCATGTCACATTTAATATACTATCTTAGTTTGGCCCCTGGGACACGTATTCAAGGAGACTTTCCATTGATACCCATCTATAGAGCCATGCTGATTGTTAATACTGAAATACCTCCAGCCCTGTAGGCAAATGACTACTTTTTCCCAAGGATGCTTCTCCCCGCCAACCATCCCCTAGAAAGCTCCTGAATGTTCCCATGATTCAGCAGCTGGAACGTGAGGAGGCCCCAGGACACTGCCTAGTGCTACGTCTGGCATCCGGTCTGACTGGTCAGTGCCTGTTTGTTTGCATACGTTTCATTTCAGGACTGACTGCTTTGGTTTCCATTCACAACAGGTTAAAACTTGAAGTTGCCTAAGAAGTAGGAAGGACAACAAAGAGGAAGCTCAACTCTGCTGAAAACTGGACCAAATAAGGGGTGGTGAGGGGCACCTGGGTGGCTCTGTCAGTTAAGTGTCTGCCTTTGGCTCAAGTCATGAGCCCCAGGTCCTGGGATCGAGTCCCACACTGAGCTCCTTGCTCAGCGGGGAGCCTGCTTCTCCCCCTGCCTGCTGCTCCCCCTGCTTGTGCACACATTCTCTCTGACAAATAAATAAATAAAATATTTTAAAAAATGTATTTGAAAATAAGGTGGTGAGAGATGCGGGTAATGGGACAGCAAAAACAGCAACAAATCTACTAAGTGAAGTTTGAGGATTCTGAGAAGTACACAGGAAGATGAGGCATGGCAGAAAGATAGGGAAAAGACTGAAGACAAAGAGGAATCCAGATTCTAAGACCACTTTTGGACTCCCTGTTTCCCAATGGGTAGAGGTCTGGCCCCACTGGGTTGTAGACATTTGCGTGGGGGTGTGACTTCTATCCCCAGCATCTGCTCTGATCTGGAAGTTCCCAACCCAACCCACGTTCATTACCACTGGACCCAGAGTGTGAACTACCAGAGCCACCAAAGCTGGCAGAAATGGCATATGGATTTATGGCTTGGTGTCCGCAGGCTCCCACTGGACTAGAATGCCACAAAAATCAACAGAGAACTGGAAGTAGAGGGGCTAGATTTGACAAAGTTGCTGAGGGTGTTGTCCACATAAAGAAAACATATCTCAGCTCCATTACTTGTTCTTCATTCCTTCCTTCTCAAACTTACACATTTATGGGATTGACAAAAGGACTGGGAAATGTCATGGGTAGGGAGACGCTGCCCTAAAACACGAATAACATACCCCAGGGTTGGGAAACCTCCTGGCTAAGTCCTGCGTAATAACTTGTAATTATTGTTTCCAAAGCAGCGGTTCTCTGCTTCTTCTGTCCTAAGTCTGTGTTGGGTTCTGTCTATTAATCTCCAGAAAGAAGCTGGGGACAAGAGATTACCAATCATTCTCTGGCAGGGGCAAAAACTTGGGAGAGGAAATACCAATTAGGAGATTCTTCTTGGACTCATGGAAACACTGTGATGTCACAGACAGAAAAAAATGAGCTATAGATATAAAATCTAAGGATTGCTCTTAAAGAAATACATGTACCTGGCCACTCCAATGTGTGTACATTATTCACTGCAGCACTGTAGTGGCAGCAAAAACCTAGAAACAATGAAAGAGTCCAGTAATAGAGGAACAGCACAAGGAAGAAGGAGACTGACATGAACTAAAATAGAAAAATGTCTCGAACACATTGTGTGAATAAAGCAAGTCACAAAATAATAAGAATGTTTTAAACAGAGTGTGTGCCTATGTGTTGACTGGAGAGAAAAAGAACTGAAAGAGTCACACTGAATTATTTTTATGGGTTATCTTTGTACAGGGCACCTTTCACATTTTATATACATGTGCACTGTTTGAATCTTTAATAGTGAGTGAGGTGTATCTATGTGTTATGTGGTGGTTCCGAAAAGAAAAATAATGACCAAAAAATGATAGCACAGCTAGAAGAGCAGAGACAGGAAATTTCACAGGGCAGGCTTGCATTATAAGAGGCAGACCACTGGGGTGTTTAGAAACAAAGCAGGTGACAGCGTTTGGAGAACACCAGGAGGAAAGCACTGACAGGAAGGTGGCTGAAGAAGTTTTTAAATGAAAGGCAAGGGAAAGAAAGGCTTTGCTGTCGGCCCTCTTGTCCAGCAGTGAGAAGGTACAGATTCTAACCCTAGCTCCACAAATCACTAGTTTTATCACCTTGGGCAATTGCCTTAATCTCTGTGGTTTTCAGGTTCTCTGTCTATAAAAGGAGGAAGGATTTGCAGGCATGATTTTTAAGGTCCCTTCCAACTCTGATATTCTATCATTTTAGCAATGATTTTTCTTTTTGATCACTCATACATTGTACTGCATGACTTGAGAAGACCTTAAGCTTTGAAGAATTCCAAATGGTATCTTGGTTGCATAGTTACCTGAGAACACTCTTCTGGTAGGATCATGAAATGGCACTACTGATCCTTAGCAAAGAGAAGTAAGACAGCTCATGAGTGAAGTATATGACAACCTGGGACCCAAGGCTTCTGGCATATGGCTAACTAGAGTTCTACCAGTATGGCTACAGGATCTGTGCAGCTAGTAGCTGCTTGCCACAGACCCCAGAAACATCGAGCATACGCTCCTAAAATGTTACAGCAGCCTTTCCCCCATGCTGTAAACTGGAACAAGGTAAGGTTAAAAAGAACCCACTCTGGATTTATAGTACTGCCAAAGGGCCTCTACAGATATTTTCTTTTCCTTCAAGAGAGGACCGAAGTGGTTCCACTGACTGCAAAACACACAGGGAGCTTCCAGATTCAGCTCTGGCAAGTGAAGAGCTTAGGAGTTGTTACTCCCATCCCCACAACAAGAAAAAGCTGGACAAACTGAAAAATCTGGAACTTTTCACAGACCTGCCTGAGAAGGAAGGTTGATACTACAATGCCCAAATCTGCAGAGCCGGGTTTATCCAAAAAGAGATGAAGAGATCTGCTCACCTGAAGTAGAGACCAACGGACCCAGAAACTGCTGCGGGGACAAGAAGGGCGCTGCTGCCCAGCTGCCGAAGGCTGAGGGCAGACCTGCGCGATGGTGAGAAACTTCTGAGGCTTGCACGCCTGTGGGATCTACCACCAATAACCCTACCAAGTTCTCACAGGGAAGATAAGGAAAGATCCCCTCCTGGCTCTGATGCGGGGAGGGGAAGAGTAATCATTGTGAAATTCCCCAGAGCTTTCTCTATACCAAAGGCCCTATGCTCCAGGGGGAAATACTTTGCCTTAGCCCTCTCCCAGCTGGGGGAAGGACATTCCTCTCACTTCAGCAGGCAGATACACACACACACACACACACACACTCCCGCCAGCCTTCTTGTCTCAACCAAAGGAAATAGTCAAGGGGGGCCCAGGCTTCCAGGAAATGGATTGGGAATGCTGTGATCAGAAGTATGGGGCAGGGAGAACAAAAACTGTACCACTGGATGAAGCTGTGTGGAGGTCACAGCCAGAAGACACAGGCCCAACAGACACTGAGATTTAAGAGAAAATTATAAAATGGCCTGCTCCCACATACCTTACCACAATGCCAATAGGGCTCCAGTGTAATGACAATGGATTAAAGCTGAAAGAACAGAGCCACAGAATCTTTCTCAACAAGCTGCTCTTAAAGGAAACTCAAAATCAAGAGGTGACACAAAAACAAGGACACTATAGTCGGTTAAGCGTCTGCCTTTGGCGCAGGTCATCATACTAGGGCCCTGGGATTGAGCCATGTATCGGGCTCCTTGCTCAGCGGGGAGCCTGCTTCTCCCTCTCCTCTGCTGCTCCCCCAGCTTCTGTGCTTTCTCTCTCTCACTGTGTCCTCTTTCTCTCAAATAAATAAAAATATCTTTTAAGAAAAAGATTTTTTTTTAAAGCACCATACACAGACACTAGAATAGAAGAGTTAAATCATGGATGGTGGATGGTGGGAGCCAAATTTCTCACTACCTGGAATGGGAGGTTGCAAACATGCCAGGGGAGGAGGCAGGAATGATCCATGTGTTGATGGAGCAGAATTAGAGACTCATGATCTCATGTTTAGCTTAACGTAGACACGGATGGTCACATGTAGATAATATATCTACTTATAGATGTATACATAGACATGGGTCAGTACACACACACACACACATTTTTTACTGGGTGGCTGACAGCACCTAAAGCAATAATGCCCCAGTACAAATGAGCTCACCTACTACCCATATCTTCGTTTCTCTTATCATTCTCTACTAACAGGAACCAAGGCTCCTTGGAAAAATGGCATATTACAGTGCCAAAAAGTAAGTAAGTGCTCAAGAAAACCCCACAGTGACAGGGCTGCATCAAAGGAAAACAGAAAACTGAAAGAGCTCTAAATGGCCAAAGCTGGAAAACTCTGAACAAAAGAAAGTAGAAATGGATTATAACCCCAAGTTTAAACAAATGAGTCCCTACTGACATAAATAAGTAGCTGAATAAACAAATGGGAGAGAAGAGACAAATGTTCCATACAGAACAATTCCAATTAATTTCTGGACATACTTGACCCTCAAGGAGGTGGAGCATAACTCCCTAGTTCTTAAGTGTGGGTCGTGCACTGAATTCCTTCCATTGAGTACATCAGGGAAAGGATGAAAAGCCAATAACTTTACAGTAGGGAAAGATGACACACACTACCTCAGCCAGAAGACCAAGGTTAAAATCAGCAGCCGAAAGTTGTGTGGACAATATATAGCCTTGATACAGTGTCAATGTCATAAGAAAGGCATTTTACTTCTACTCTTCCTCCCTAAAATCCATAACCCCAGTCTAATCATTAGATAAACATCAGACAAATCCCAACTGAGGGACATTCTACAAAACACCCGACCAGCCATCCTCAAATCTGTAAACTGGTACAGCCACTGTGAAAAACAGTATGGCATCTCATCAAAAAATTACAAACAGAACTACCCTACTATCTAGTAATTCCAATTCTGGGAATATAATAAAAGGAAATGAAAACACTAACTCCCATGCTCACCACAGCATTATTTATAATAGCGAAGACATGGCAACAGCCTAAGTGTCCATCAATGATGAATGAATAAAGAAACTGTGGCATATATATATATATACAATGGAATATTATTCAGCTATCTTCAAAAAATGAGGAAATCCTACCATTTGTGACAGCATGGATAGACACAGGGGGCATTATCCTAAGTGAAATAAGTCAGACAGAGACAAATACCGTGTGATTGTACCTACATGTGGAGTTAAAAAAAAAAAAAAGGAACTCATAGAAATCAGATTTATGGTTGCCAGAGGCAAGGGGTGGGAGGGTGGAGAATTGGTGGTCAAAAAGGTACAACTTTCAGCTACAAGATAAATAAGTGCTAGGGATGGAATGTACAACGTGAAGGACTACAGCTGACAGTTAACACAGCTGTATGATATATAGGACAGTTGTTAAGAGAATAAATCCCAAGGGTTCTCATCACAAGCAGAAAGGTTTTTTCCCTTTTGATTCTATCTATAGGCGATGATGTATGTTAACTAAACCTACTGTAGGAATCACTTCATAGTATACGTAAATCAAACCATCCTGCCGTGAGCCTTAAACTTCTACAGCGAAGTGCATCAATTATTTCTCAGTATAACTGGGGGGTGGAGAATACAGGTATGTAATAAAGTTTAAAAACTACAGGAAAAAAAAAAACACCTGTCAAGGTCATCAAAAACAAAGAACGTCTAAGACACCATGGCAGCCAAGAGGAGCCCCAGCTGACATTAAGACTAAATGTCACATGGCATCCTGGATGGGACATCAGGTAAAAACTAAACTGTTAGTTTATAAACTACATATGAATAATGCATGTTTTTGAAACAAAACAAAAATGTAAATAAATAAGTGGGAAGAAGTAAGAAGGCACGAATTCTAATATCTGACCAGGTATTCTCCTATCAAGTAACCTGAAGGAAGCCCTTAGAGCCTGTGGCCATCATTAATAAGCCTCATTTTGAAGGTTCAGCATAGAGAACTGCTATGGTTTATGGCCCCAACAAGCCATTATTTTTTCCAAGCTCAAAAAACAGCAGTAATAATCGCCATCCTCCCAGGCTAAGTATTTGGGGAAGTTTGAGTATGATGAGGGTGATGGATTCTGAATTCCCTTTATATGTCATAATAAGGACAAAAAAAAAAGTTTGTGCCATCTACACAATCGCTTGAGTCAACTGGAGGGCTGACAGGAGCCCATGAGCTGGGGCCCAAGATGTTTTCCCTTTCTCTCTGGAGGAATACTATAATCCTTCCTTGCAGCACAGCAGAACAAACACAACTGTCTCGCAGCGTCCTTGGTGGATCTCACAGACCGTCATGTGTTTCATTTTCAAAGATATTTTTCCCTCCCTGGGACACTGGGAGGTCATGTTGAGGCCTGCTGCGGTGGTCTGGGCACATTTTCCCACATGTGGGGGACTCGGCCAGCTCTCACTCTCTGCCTGGGCTTTGAAGTTATCTGTGGCTCTTCCAGTGTATTCCCCATATCAAATGAGTCCTACCAATCCCCCTTTTGAAATTTCTCCAGAAGTTACTGTTCCTTCCTCTCCGTTTCTGTTGACTTAATTCAAGCCGTTTGATCTTTTACCTAGATTTTTTTTTTTTTTAAGTAACAGTTTAACTGGTCTTCCAGTCTTCAACCCACTCTTCCATCCTCCATGCTGCCAGAAATTCCCGAAAACACCCGTCTGATCATATCATTCTTCTGCTTTTAAATCATTTGATGACTTCTTGATTACAGGATAAGGTCCAGAAACCCAGACCGCCTAGACCTCATCCAGATTTCTAACTAGATCTTCCGCCCTATCCCCTGCTATCTTCCCTCCTGCTCCAACTGTCACCATCTCTGTCCCCAGGAGCCTCGGACCCCAGATGCGCAGGCTCCATGTTGCCTGAAGAGAACAGGCTCTCTCGTGCTGCTGTGCCCATACCCGTGTGCCTCTCTCTTGCCAGGAAGGTCTCCTCACGCAACAATCTGAGGGCAGTAGGAAGGCAAGCGAGGTGGAAAGACAAGGAGGTGAGGTTAACAAGGGAACAGATAAGTATTACTAAAAGCAGCACAGTATTCACAGGGTTCCTGAGGGGGTGGGGGTGCTCCAGAAATACTGAAAAACTGAATGGGTGAATAAATGAATTGCCAACCATGAGGTCCAGGCTGCAGAGGCAGGCAAGTGAGAACGATAGACCAGGAGCACAGCCCTGAAGTTCTGCCTACGACTCCCACCCCTTTTTTCTATGTCCTTCCCCCTCCCCTTCTGTGAGACCTCCATGTTTATGTTTCTTCTCATTTACAGACTACTAGAACACTGCCACAGATGCATTTAATCATGCCACGCAGAATTTATTTATTCATTCCTCATAAATCAATCCCTCCAGCCATCTGGAAAACAAGAACCACTTCTACTGCCTTTCAAGCTCCTTTTAACTAATCTTTTTAGTACGTGCTATCGTGCCTGGTACAAAATGTAGTATTTTATGCATAGCCGCACCAGAGACATCAAGGACTTTATGACCTTTTTTTTTCTGTTGGTGTTCTTTTTGTGTACATTAGGAAATCCCAGGTGAAAACACTAAATAAAGTAAGAACAATTAAAAAGCAAAGCAAGAAAATCATATCACTATGGAGTATGGTAAATGGAACAATTTCTGCGTGTGGCTCACAGCAAAAAGCTTCACCGTTTTACGGTCAGATCTTGTAAATCACAAGCAGGAACTCTCCTGTAAAGGCAAGTGAAGAGTGGCAAAGGACTACTCATGTAAAAACATATTCTACAATCACAAGCAATGCCAATCTCGTCTGCCTCAGCTTTCGGGTCTATTAAATGGGAATAACAGAGGGAGAGTCGCTTGCCTCCATCACCTACTGACAGCGGTGTGAACAGAACAAGTACTGGTGATATGGATGCTATATGCTAGCATCTTCGATTAGAAGCAATGATGAGAACTAAGCTAAACCACTCTGAATTAGCCAGAAGGCTTCCTGGAGGTGTCCAGGTTAAGCTCAGGGGAAACCCTAACTGACTGCTTCACTAGAGCCTGGGACTGCTGTAACTATGTGCGAGAGTTATAACCACACGTAAGTGGACCAGATACACAAACACATGTGCCTTTCACAGAAGGTGGCCAATAGGAAAAACCATTAAATACCAAACCATGAGTGCCTTTCTGTGAGGAACTTTAAATTCAGGGTCTCTCTTCTACTGTTCCTGTCTTGAGACACCTTTACTAGACAATTTCTTCTTATCCTTCTGAACCTGTGGTTTCCATACTAGTATGTTCTTCCCAAGTTGGTCACCTCCTCAGAGAGGCCTTCCCTGACCTTTTGAACTCTCTAATCTTTCTAAAGAATTATTCCTCAGTTATCCTCTACTGTCATTCATTTTATTTCCATCTTGGTACTTACTGTAATGAGTAAATAACTAAGTAGTTTTACTCATTTACGCAAGTAGATCTAAATTTCAGATCAACCTGGATCTTACCTATGTTAATCCCACCACTGTATCTGGCACTGCCTACCTAGCAGACATTCAAAAAGTATTTTTCAAATGAATGGGTGAGGAGTTTGTCCTCACAGTGACAATAAAGTTGACTCAAACTTCTTAGCATGACATTCAAGGCCCCAATATATTTATCTGGGCTTATAGCCTACCTTTTCATACCTCTGTATATTATGCCTGTTGATATCTCTATCGAAGCTTGCTTTCTGCCTGGAAAGCCCTTCTTCCTACCAAATAACTTATCTTTCAAGGCCCTTTCCAAACACACCTTTGCTGTGAAAACTTCTCCAATCCTAGACACACACATTCCTCTGCTGAGTCCTTACAAGAGTTACAACACTTACAATATACGGTTATAACAGAAATAAATAAGAATAATGAGAGCTAACATTTTATTGAGCATTAGCTCGAGGCTGGGTACAATTATAACCACTTTATGTTATTATTTCATTTAATTCTGAAAACAACTATAAGAGGTAGGTGTTCTCATAAGTACTTAATGTTTGTTTAGCCAGCTAGAATCAACTTCATGAAGGCAGGGTGGGTGCCTTAAAGACTTGCTAATTCCCAGAACCTAGCAAAGTTTCTGCAGCGTCATATGCCTCCACTACAAATTTGCTAAATAATAAATTCTGACACAGTTTCTTGTCCTCTGACTTTATGTTGAAAATGGCAATCCTGATCACTTAAAGAACCAGACAATAGTTTTAAGTAATTGGACAAATTTAATATTAAAGTCCCTTCTAACTACAAGAAACTCAGAAGTCAGAAAAGAAAAGGGTAATGAATCTGGCAATATAAAAGTGTTTAATATTTGTAGATTTTTCTAAAAGGAGACAAAAACAAAACAAAAATGGAAAAAAATATACTCCACCTACATTAGACAAAACATTAAGAATATATGAAAGTCTCCCAGAAAAGATGTGCCCATCAGTAAAACAGGCACACCGTATAAATAGGAAATTTCCAGAAAAAGAAATTTAAATGGTTAGTTAACATATGAAAATGTACTTAACCTCATTAATCTAAAAAAAGTGAAAATTAAAATAATAATAAAAATTTGATTTATTTATTTTGCCTATCATAGCGTAAAGATGAAAAAAATTCTAGTATTCAGCACCAGCAAAGCTGTGGGGGAAATAAGCACTCATATAGTCATGCTACGGAAATGTTCTAATATACTTAAAAGATACACACACTCACACACACGCAAGGTTATTCACTGCAGCACTGTTTGTAAAAGCAAGACTGGAAACTGAAATGCACATCAATAGAAACTTGGTTAAATAAACTACGGTACAGCTACACCATGAACTTACATGCAGTTATTGAAAAGAATGATGTTACTGGATAACCAAATAATAGATGGAGAGAATTCTCCTTCTATAAATGTATTCCAGGGGCGCCTGGGTGGCTCAGTCAGTTAAGTGTCTGCCTTCAGCTCAGGCCCAGGATCTGGCCCTGCATCAGGCTCCCTGCTCAGCAGGGAGTCTGCTTCTCCCTCTCCCCACCCCATGCTCTCTTGTGCATGCTCTATCTCTCTCAAAAAAAAAGACCTTCTAAAAAATAAATTTATTCCAGATAATAAAAATCCAAATATAAAAAAGGGAGAGGATTTGAACAGACACTTCATCCAAGAGGATAAGGTTGCCAAAAAGCACATGAAATGATGTTCAATATCATAAGGCATTAGGGAAATTAAATTAAAACCATAATGAGATAACACTACACACCTATTAGAATGGCTAAAATAAAAATTACAAAAAATACCCAGAGCTGTTGCAGATGGGGAACAAGTAGAGCTCTCATTCATAGCTAGTTCAGACATAAAACGGTACAGCCACTCCGGAAAACAGTCTGGCAGTTTCTTAGGAAGTTCAACATACATTTCCCACATGACCCCGTGATCCCACATCAGGCTATACTAAGCAAGAAAAAAAAGAAGATGAACGATCTGAATCAATCTCCAAGGCAATGGGCTGAGTCAGTCTCAAAGGTGACATACTATGTGACTCCATGCATCTGACATTCCAGCAAAGAAAAAAATACAGGGACAGAGAATAGATCAGTGGCTACCAGGGGTTGGGGGTGAAGGAGGTCTGGCTGCAAAGGGACAGCAAGAGGGAGCTCTCTGGGGTGTGGATGGAACTGTTCAGTAACCTGTCAATGGTGGAGGTTACAAAAGTCTCTGCAGGTGTTAAAACTGTGATTGCATCAGAAAAAAATGAATTTTACTGTGTATACATTAAAAATAAGTTTTAAAAAGATAAATTGTCATCAACAGTAATAATACCTTCTATTTCTCCATCTAAGGGAGGAACATCATCTCTCATGGAAAAATCCATAGCTGTCCCTGGAATGTCCATCAAGTCTTCATCACTGGAGCTGCTCCGGAAGCTATTGAAACTCCCCTGCTGAAAGCCTCTGTTATCCATGGCTCCTGCACAGAAAGAAAAACAGGAGGCTTATTACAATGACCTTCAAGCCCCTTACCACTTACCCTTCTTTTTTTAAGTGTGGTAAATACACATAAAATTTACCATTTCAGCCATTCTAAACTAGACAATTCAGTAGCATTAAGCTCCTTTACAATGTTTTGCAATTATCATTGCTCTCCATTTCCAGAAAATTTTCATCGTCCCAAACAGAAACTCTGTACCCAGTAAACATAAATCCCTCGCACCCCCACCCCCTTATAACTGCTATTCTCCACCTCCATGATTTGCCAATTCCGGATATTTCATATAAATTTCATCATACAATCTGTGACCTTTTGTGTCTGGCTTCTTTCAATTTTCATAACGTTCTCAAGGCTCATCCATGTTCTGGCACGTACCAGTACTTCATTCCATTTTCAGACTGAATAGTACCCATTGTACGGCTAGACCACATTTTGTTTATCCGTTCATCAGCTGAGGGACATTTGGGTAGTTTTCCCCCTTTGGGTTACTACCAACTCTATTTTTTATCATTGAAGTATAGTTGACATACATTATACTAGTTTCAGGTGTGCAACACAACGATTCAACAGTTCTATACATTACTCAGTGTTCACCGTAGTAAGTGTAGTCGCCATCTGTCACCATATAATGTTATTACAATATTACTGACTATATTACCCATGCTGTACTTTCTATCTCTGTGACTTATTTATTTTATAAATGAAAGCTGGTACCTCTTAATCCCCTTTACCAATTTTGCCCATCCCCCACCCACTTCCCCTCTGGCAACCACCTGTTCTCTGGATTTGAGTCTGTTTCTTTGTTCATTTTTGGTTTTTAGATTCCACATAAAAGACAAATAATATGGTATTTGTCTTTTTCTGTCAGACTTATTTCACTTGGCAGAATACCCTCTAGGTCTGAGTAACGCTCCATTGTGTATATATACCACATCTTCTTTATCCATTCATCTATTGATAGACACACTTGGGTTGCTTCCACATCGTAGCTACTGTAAATAATACTGCAGTAAACACAGAGGTACACATATCTTTCTCAAATTGGTGCTTTTAAACTTTCTTTAAGTAAATACCCAGTAGTGGAATTACTGGATCATATGTTATTCCTGTGTTTAATTAAGGAACCCCTATACTGTTTCCCACAGTGGTTGCACCGATTTACATTACCAACAGTGAGCAAGGGTGCTCTTCTCTCTACATCCTCATCCACACTTGTTATTTCTCGTCTTTTTTTTTTAAAGGTTTTATTTATTTATTTGAAAGACAGAGATCACAAGCAGGCAGAGAGACAGACAGAGGGAGAGGAAGGGAAGCAGGCTCCCTGCTGAGCAGAGAGCCCGATGTGGGGCTCAATCCCAGGACCCTGAGATCATGACCTGAGCCGAAGGCAGAGGCTTTAACCCACTGAGCCACCCAGGCGCCCCTATTTCTCGTCTTTTTGATACTAGCCATCATGACTGGGGTGAGGCGATATCTCACTGTGGTTCTGCTCTGCATTTCCCTGATGAGGAATGATGTTGAGCATCTTCATGTGTCTGTTGGCCACCTGTACATCTTCTTCGGGAAAATGTCTATTCAGGGTTACCACTTATTCTTAGGTCATCTTTCATGCTCTTTACTTGGACAATATAGACATGCAAACTACTTAGTATATTCAGTTACCATTCAGATGTAGTGTGCTTCTACCCTTACCATGTATTTGATGGCCATTTTTTGAGAACCATGCAAATGGGCAAACTAAATGAGGACATGTGTACAAAACTCCTGGGAGTTCATAAGTAATCAACTGAAATAAAACCTACACATCGGTACTAAGAGATGTGTGGGCCATATAGGAGTAGAGAAATATTATCTCATGGCTCTGACTCTCCCAGAGCTCATAACACAATGCAGATGCTCAGAAATACTGGGGGAAAGAGGCATGCTATGCTGTTAAATGTTTTTCTGTGTTCAAGAATTTAATATTAAGATGAAACATTTCCTATATCCCAAGTGTGAATCTTTCAATTATAAATATTACTCAAAAAATCTTAGTATAGTGGGGGGCCTGGGTGACTCAGTCATTAAGCATCTGCCTTCGGCTCAGGTCATGATCCCAGGGTCCTGAGATCAAGACCCACATTGGGTTTCCTGCTCAGTGGGAAGCCTGCTTCTCCCTCTCCCACCCCCACTGCTTATGTTACTTTTCTCGCTGTCAAATAAATAAAATCTTTTTTAAAAAATCTTAATATATTTATTTTTTAAAACAGCATTATAGTCAACTTTATTTCACCTAATCCTGCCCCCCCCCTTTTAATGAAATATTGATCCAAAATCATAGTCAGCAGAATTCTTTTGGGTTTGGCAAATAATATTCCTTTTGACGTATTCCAATTCTTTTAAGAAACTTCTTACTTTTTTTTAGGTTATCAGAATTTTATATGATGAATGTAGAAAAATTAGATGGCATAAATTAAGCAAAAGGGCTGGAAAATTGGAATAATAGATAAATATTTTAAACACTGAACATAAAGGATAAATAACCAATATTTACCAGGTACTTATCAATTTTTAGGCACTGGGCTATATGCTTAAACTGAACTCTTTCACTTAACTTTTCCAGTGTTTCCATGTTGTAGCATTATCACTCCTAGTGCAGATGAAGGAACTCATGGAGTGCAGAGAGGCTAAGTATTTGCCCAGTTAATATTTCATAAAAAGTCAAGCTCTAGGGGCGCCTGGGAGGCTCAGTGGGTTAAAGCCTCTGCCTTCGGCTCAGGTCATGATCCCACGGTCCGAGGATCAAGTCCCACATCAGGCTCCTTGCTCGACAGGGAGCCTGCTTCTCCCTCTGCCTGCTGCTCCCCTAGCTTGTGTTCTCTGTCTTTCTCTATCTCTGACAAATAAATAAATAAAATCTTGAAAAAAGAAAAAGAAAAAGAAAGGGCCCCTTTACTTTGTTCTGGATCTAACTGAGATCACAGATCCTTCTCCACCTTAATCTGATTTATTTCAGTGGATCCTCTAAAGAAATCTGCTATCCCTAGCTCTCATCTCCACCTCGAGCTCTAGTCCTGAATTCCCAAGAACTCTGCCTGACACTTACTGCTACCTCAAGCTCAACAGGATGAAAATGAAAAATACACCAGAAATAACATCACCTGAAACACAACCCATAAAATCCAAACAAAGACATGTTCCCTGCCCTCACCCTTCACATCATCTTTCCTTTTTAAATGCAGCTGGCATCAGAGTCAGTATTTGTAGTTAATATTTGTCTAACTCTGGATTTACCACCTTCAACAAACCTACAAAAAGCACTTTATCTCAAGAGTAGGTATTCTGGGTTTCTAGAAATCTTTGCTAAAAACAAACATCATTTTAGCTGATGAGAGGAACTCAGGTTAAAAGGGTAGCACAACTCGAGAGGTTTTCTTTTCGTTTCTATTTACTAAATGCCCATGAATCCCATAAAGTGACTAGCACTGAATAAGAAAAAAAGCAAGAAAATTTGCAAAATAATGCAGAATCCTTTTTCTTTCTCTCCACTGGTAGCATGTTTCATTCAGGAAATGAGGTAAAATACACAGTGCCAGCAACTTTACGTTAGCCACACAAATCATGGGAAGAAAAAGTATGGAGAGTCCAAAAATAATTTATGTCTGGCTTTGGAATATGTCCTGTGGTCATATTTTCAGATGGGTGTACCTATTGTTCTGGGAATTCATTAAAACAAAATAATGACACTACAGGATGAGGGCTCACAAAGGAGAAGCTGGAAAACTTTTCAGTTTCCCCATGGGGACCTTACGAAGTCTTTCCTGTAACCCACTGACACAGACACAGAACAATCCAGCTAAATTGAGCTGCCTCATTCTAAACATTTCCTGGAGCAGCTATCTGGTTCACTGTTTAGGTTATAAAGTGCTTCCTTAATAAATACACAGAAATAAGGGGTCAACAAAAGAAAATTAGAAGTAGCAAGTAAATAGAGCAAAACAGATGCTATAAACAAGAGTCCGACAAAGGAAATAAACACAATTGGTAAAACACAAGACTGACATTTGCCTATGGATAATCCATTCCAGTACAACCATTGGTTTAACTCTGCAGATATTAAAAAGTTCAAGAGAAAAAGTTAAAGCAGCAGAATAATGAGGAAATGAAGTTCCTCACACTTGAGGTTTGAACCCATACGCAGTTAAAACTCCAAGCCCAGGGCTCTTTCCATGACAGTCTGCGGCTTCACTATGACATGTCAGTCCAGAGAATAGCACATCTAGAATAAATCAAACTTCTACATGGCCACAAACCTGAAATCAGCCAGAATTTAGGGTAGGAGAGGAACAAAGTATGGGGATTTGATAAGTTATCCCAACTAGCAGTTTATATACATATAGGGCTTGTCACATAATGGAGAGCCAAGGAAGAAGGCAATCCAGAAAATGTTTGGTTGCTATCTGTGTTACACAGCTGACTTTCTCAGCTTAAAGGCATCAGTGCCTTCTGTCTTTCTTGCCTAAATCATAAGCTGGCTCCCCAGTGCCTATATGGTCAAGTTTACATTTCTTTGCATGGGTTCAGGGCCCTAATCTAGATCCCATCTACTTCGCTAGACTTATCCTAGGCCACAAATTTATGCTACTCCTTATAAGCCACCTACTTTTACACCTCCGTGCCTTTGCTCAGACCCTATCTACAATTCCATCCAGGTCCCCATCCTCTTTTCAGCCTGATGAAATCCCATTCAGTCCACTTAGAGCAAGCTCAAACAAGCTTTTCCCTCAACACCTCCTTTGTTCAGACATCTGTTGATTGCATAATCTCTTCCACTTAAGTCTTGTGACTACCACATGTCCTTTTCATTTCCGTTGTCCCAGCAACTCTAGTGTTATTCCAGGGTAGGTGTTCAATAAATGCTTACTGAGGAGGATTCCAGTTGGGGAAGAAGAGTTAATAGCCAATCAACATATTTATATGGTTGACACTCAATAAATCTATTCCTTGCACACAATGGTAGGGAACTGAGAATACAAAAAAATATTTGTTACCTTGTCACTACTCTCAAGGAATTTATGATCTAGTTGGAGAGAGAACTTTCATATAATGTGATTACACAACACCTAAGTGCTAAACCATTAGAATAAAAGTGCAACTGGCATTCAGAAAACAGAGAGGAGACTGTAAGCCAGATAAGGCTTCCTGGAGGACAGAAGGTATTCCAGACCTGGGGCGGGTGTTTGGGGGGATGGCCAAAAGCTTGAGAAGGAGGCTGGCATTTGTGCTTGACTACAGGGTGGTTGTAAGCAAAAGGATGGAGCTAGATCATGAAGGACCTGGGAAGCCAAATGGAGTCACTGTGGTTTTTTCGGAAGAACATGAATTAAACAACAACAACAACAACATGATTCTTAAGAGGTAAGTGCGGCAGCAGTAGGCTGGAAGAGAGAGGAGTAAAGGGCTATAGGAAGGCAGTTTGCTACCTCCTGTTTAAATGTGGGTGATTTAGGGGCCACCTGGGTGGCTCAGTGGGTTAAGCCTCTGCCTTTGGCTGGGGTCATGGTCCCAGGGTCCTGGGATCGAGCCCCTCGTTGGGCTCTCTGCTCGGCTGGGAGTCTGATTCCCCCTCTCTCTCTGCCTGCCTCTCTGATTACTTGTGATCACTCTGTCAAATAAATAAATAAATAAATAAATAAATAAATAAATCTTTCAAAAAATAAATAAATGTGGGTGATTTGAGAAGGCAGCAGGGGGTGCATTTTCCCAGAGGCTGTACTGAAAGAGCCAGGTATGCATGGCAAAGGAGGGTGCTAGTGTATGGTATACTTCCTAACATCTTGTTTTACTCATTGTTTTTAAGATTTTATTTATTCATTTGAGAGAGAAACAGAGAAAGAGAGAGCACAAGCAGGGGGAGAGGCAGAGGGAGAGAGAGAAGCAGACTTCCCGTTGAGCTGGGAGTCAGATGCGGGACTTGACTACAGGACCTGGAAATCATGACCCGAGCCCAAGTCAGACACTTAACCATCAGAGCCACTCAAGCGTCCCTGACATCTTTTTACTAGTGACACTGACATCTGTTGGTTCAAATAAATTAACAATTCGATCTCAGCTAGCCCACTTGGTAAAAACAAATGTATAAACCAATGGGTGGGCTGATACACAGGCCCTTCAGTGAAAATATAAAAATGTACCACACATTCCCATGCTAAGAAGCCCAAAGAAGTCAATAAACTTTTCTATTTCTTATTTTTGCTCCACAAAAATATCTGTCAACCTGCACATGGCATTCTGTGTAAGTAATATAGGCCAGATGCTGCAAAAGCAGGAAAGAGAGAACGCAAGAGGAAGAAAAGCTTGAGAGGGTCATTACAGAATGTACCAAGATATGAACACTATCATATCATTTAAAAAAATTAAGACAATCCTAATTATAACACTAAGTGATACAAACTGACATGCACATGAGAAAATCAATTTTTGTCTACCCTCTGTACTTTGAGTTACCTGAGGACGGGGTAACTTAAATCTTTGTTCCCAAGTGCCAGACACAGAGAGAGAGCTCAATAAACCATCTAGTTCTCAATCTCAATACAATTCCACTTTTAGTTACTTTATTTTGAGAAGCAGGAATGAAATGCAAACTTTGCAGTGTAGTCTCTAAGATGCCATAGGAGGTACTGATTTCAGAGGTTTGGGCCAATCCTTAACCCAAGGCACCTTCTCTGTCAAAATTGCAGGTAAAAAACCCCAGGAGGAAATAATAGTGCTGCTCCTCACAACGTAGTCTTCACCTGGGAGTCATCCTCACAGATAACTATGGGTTATGAACAAAGACAGGACTCAAAGCAGGCAGTACCAGAACTGCCCCTCTCAAAGATTTTGGTCTCAGGATCCCTTTAGTCTTCCAAAAAAATTTTTAAGATTTTATTTTATTTATTTGACATAGAGAGCGAGAGAGCACAAGTAGGGGAGCAGCAGGGAGAGGGAGAAGCAGGCTCCCTGCTGAGCAGAGAGCCCGATGCAGGATTTGATCCCAGGACCCCAAGATCATGACCTGAGCCTAAGGCAGAGGCTTAACCGGCTGAGCCACCCAAGTGCCCCTAGTCTTCAAGATTACTGAGAAGCTTAAAGAGCTTTTATGTATACAGGTTCTAGCTATAGCTATTTACTTTATGAGAAAGTAAAACCCAGGAATGTTAAAAATAAATATTTATTAATATATTTAAATATAGTAATACTCCAATCACTATCCATTAACATTTGGGGAGGGGGGGCCTGTATTTTCCAAAACAAAATTAGTGAGAGGCATTTTGAAAATGATTTTTTTTTATTTAAAGATTTTTATTTATTTATTTGACAGAGAGAAATCACAAGTACACTGAGAGGCAGGCAGAGAGAGAGAGAGGGAAGCAGGCTCCCTGCTGAGCAGAGAGACCGATGTGGGACTCGATCCCAGGACCCTGAGATCATGACCTGAGCCGAAGGCAGCGGCTTAACCCACTGAGCCACCCAGGCGCCCTTGAAAATGATTTTAATGTCTGCTTTCCTAGAGGACAGCTGGATCCTGCTTCACATATTCCATTAACCATCACAGCAAATCACATCATCACATGTCACTCAGCCTCTAAAACAGTCCACTGTATATTCACGATAAAATGAAAGTGAAAGGGGCGCCTGAGTGGCTCAGTTGGTTAGGCATCTGCCTTTGGCTCAGGTCATGATCCCAGGGTGCTGGTTGGGATCAAATCCCGCAGCGGGTTCCCTACTCAAGTCAGTGGGGAGTCTGCTTCTCCCTCTGCCTTCCCCCCGCTCATGTGCTCGTTCACTCTCTCTTCCCCTCCCTCTCTCAAATAAATAAAATCCTTAAAAAATTAAAGTGAAAAAGGCAAATAATATCTTAATATGAAAATAGTATTTGAACTTGCAGACCCCTCAAAAGGGTCTCAGGAAGTGCCAGGCCACTCTTTTAAGAATTGCTGAATGGGAGACAGAACACTGAACAGTGAAACTGTATCTGGGCCACACCCATGCCCTGTGGGACAGAGGAAGAGAAAAAGCCAGTCAGAAGAGACCACCACTCTGACGGCTGTGAAAGTGAAACAAGTGAAAAATTTTCCGTAATTTTTTTTCCAAAGGAGTAATAGCCATGATATATAAAGAGATATTTTGAACCATTAAAATTGGGTCCCACCAGATAAACAGCAAAAATAGATTAGTAGATAATTTATTAAAAGAAAAGGAAAACGGGGGCTTTAAAAATTCAGAGAAACTAAAATTAAAACAATCATGGTTTGGGGGGCACCTGGGTGGCTCAGTGGGTTAAGCCTCTGCCTTCAGCTTGGGTCATGATCTCAGGGTCATGAGATCCAGTCCCGCATCTGGCTCTCTGCTCAGCAGGCAGCCTGATCCCCCCTCCCACCCTCTGCCTGCCTCTCTGCCTACTTGTGATCTCTGTCAAATGAATAAATAAATTATTTTTTAAAATTCAGTTTATTTAAAATAAAAACAAAAATACATTTCACCCATGCCTACCACCCCCACCCCCATTTCTGGAAGCTACCAATCTATTGTCTGTATCTATACATTTAGTTTCTTCTTTTTAGATTGCACATATAAGAGAGATCACATGGCATTTGTCTTTCTCTGACTTATTTTACTAAGCATAATGTCCTCAAGGTCCATCCACGTCACTGGAAATAGCAAGATCTCTTTCTTTTTTATGGCTATGTAACAATCCATCACATGTATGAGCGTGAGTGTGTGTCTGTATTTCATTCTTTATCTATTCGTTCATTGGTGAGCACTTGGGTTGTTTTCATAATTTGGCTATTACAAATAATGTTGCAATAAACATGGGGGGTGCACATATATTTTGAAATTAAGGTGTTTTTGAGGAGCCTCCATACTGTTTTCCATACTGGCTGCAACAATTTACATCCCCACCAACAAACGTGCACGGATTCCCTTTTCTCCACATCCTGGCCAACACTTCTTATTTTCAATCTTTTTAATAATAGTTATTCTAAAAGGTGCAAAGTGACTGCACTTCCCTGAAGATTAGTGATGTTAAGCATCTTCTCATGCACTGCTGACTATCTGTATGTCCTTAAAAAAATGTCTATTCAGAACTTCTGTGTATTTTTAGTTGGATTTTTTATTATTGAGTTGTATAAGTTCTATTGGATGGATATTAGCCCCTTAGTGGATATGATTTGCAAATATTTTCTCCCACTCAGTGAACTGTCTTTCATTTTGTTGATGGTTTCCTTTGCTGTGCAGAAGCTTTTTAGTTTGATGTAGTCCCACTTGTTTATTTCTGCTTATGTTGTTTTTGCTTTTGGTATCAGTTTAAACAAACATCACCAATACCTATGGGAAGGAACTTACTGCCTATGTTTTCCTCTAAGACTTCATGGTTTCAGATCTTATATTCAAATCTTTAACCATTTTGAGTTAATTTCTGTGTCTGGTGTAAGGCAGTGGTTCAGTTTCATTCTTTTGCATGTAGCGATCCACTTTTCCCAATATCATTTATTAAAGAGTCTCTCCTTTCCCCACTGTATATTCTTGCCTCCTTTGTCATAAATTAATTGACCATATGTTTGGGTTTAATTCTGGGTTTTCTATTTCATTCCATTGACCTATACAGCTGTTTTTATGCCAATATCATATTATTTTAATTATTATATCTTTGTTAATATAGTTTTAAATCAGGGAGCAAGATAACCTCCAGTTTTGTTCTTTTTTTCTCAAGATTGTTTTGGCTATTGGGGGTCTTTTATGGTTCCATACAAATTTTACGATTGTTTGTTCTATTTCTGTGAAAATGCCATTGGAATTTTGATAGGGATTGCATTGAATCTGTATACTGCTTTGTGTAATATGGGCATGTTAACAATATTAATTCTTCTAGGGACGCCTGGGTGGCTCAGTGGGTTAAGCCGCTGCCTTCGGCTCGGGTCATGATCTCGGGGTCCTGGGATCGAGTCCCGCGTCGGGCTCTCTGCTCAGCAGGGAGCCTGCTTCCCTCTCTCCCTCTGCCTGCCTCTCCATCTACTTGTGATTTCTGTCTGTCAAATAAATAAATAAAATCTTTAAAAAAAAAACAATATTAATTCTTCTAATCCATTAGCATGGAATATCTTTCCATTTATTTGGTTCTTCTTCAAGCTCTTTCATTAATGTCCTCTTGGTTTTAATATACGGTCTTTCACCTACTTGGTTAAATTTATTCCTAGGTATTTTATTCTTTTTGATGCAATTGTAAATGGGACTGTTTTCTTAACTTCTCTTTCTGATGCTTTATTATTAGTTTATAAAATGCAACAAATTTTTGTATGATGATTTTGTATTCTGCAACTTTAAGGAATTCATTTATTAGTTCTAACAGTCTGGTGGAGCCTTTAGTGATATATATCTCGACAGTTGGGTTTTTTTTTTAATTTTATTTATTTGTCAGAGAGGGAGAGAGACAGAGAGAGCACAAGCATGGGGGAGCCGCAGGCAGGGTCCGGAGAGGGAGAGGCAGGCCCCCACCACGCAGGGAGCCCAATGCAGGACTCCATCCCAGGACCCCAAGATCATGACCTGAATCAAAAGGAGATGCTTAAGTGTGGAGATTCCTCAAGAAATTAAAAATAGAACTTCCCTATGACCCTGCAATTGCACTCCTGGGTATTTACCCCAAAGATACAGATGTCGTGAAAAGAAGGGCCATCTGTACCCCAATGTTTATAGCAGCAATGGCCACGGTTGCCAAACTATGGAAAGAACCAAGATGCCCTTCAACGGACGAATGGATAAGGAAGATGTGGTCCATATACACTATGGAGTATTATGCCTCCATCAGAAAGGACGAATACCCAACTTTTGTAGCAACATGGACGGGACTGGAAGAGATTATGCTGAGTGAAATAAGTCAAGCAGAGAGAGTTAATTATCATATGGTTTCACTTATTTGTGGAGCATAACAAATAGCATGGAGGACAAGGGGTGTTAGGAGAAGGGAGTTGGGGTAAATTGGAAGGGGAGGTGAATCACAAGAGACTATGGACTCTGAAAAACAATCTGAGGGGTTTGAAGTGGAGGGGGTGTGGGAGGTTGGGGTACCAGGTGGTGGGTATTATAGAGGGCACGGATTGCATGGAGCACTGGGTGTGGTGAAAAAATAATGAATACTGTTTTACTGAAAATAAATAAATTGAAAAAATTTAAAAAAAAACGGAGATGCTTAAGCAACTGAGCCATGCAGGCACCTCTCTCATCAGTTTTTATATAAAGATAAAATACTGAGCATTTAGACCTTTCCTTTTCACTTTAGATACCCTTTATTTCTTTTCTTGCCTAACTAGTCTGACTCGGACTTCCAAACTATGTTGAATAAAAGTGGTGAGAGAGGGCATCTTTATCTTGCACCTGATACTAGATGAAAAGCTTCCAGGTTTTCAACATTGAGTATGACATTAGGTGTAGGCTTCTCATATATGGTCTTTATTATGTTTAGGTATGTTCCCTCTCTCTATATACTCACTTTGTTGAGAGTATTAGTTAAAAAAATGAATGCTGAATTTTGTGAAATGCTTTTTTCTGCATCCACTGAAATGATATGATTTTTATCCTTCATTTTGTTAATGAGGTATATCACACTGACTGACTTGCAAATGTTGAACCATCCTTGCATCCCTGGAATAAGTCCCACATGATCATGGTGTATGAACCCTTTAAAGTATTGCTGAATTTGGTTTATTAATATTTTGTCAAGGATTTTTACATCTATGTTCATCAAAGATACGGGCCTATAATAATCTTTTCTTGTATGGTTTTGGGATCAGGGTAAGACTGGCTTCATAAAATAAATTTGGAAGAGTTCCCTCCTCTTCTAGTTTTTTGCGAAGAGTTTCAGAAGGATTACTATTTCTTCTTTGAATGTTTGCTAGAATTCACCGGTGGAGCCACCTGATCCAAGACCCTTGTTTGATGGGAGGTTTTTGATTACTGATTCAATCTCCTTACTAGTAACTGGTCTGTTCAGATTTTCTATTTCATCTTGATTCAGTCTTGGTATGTTTTATGTTTATAGGAATTTATACATTTCTTCTAGGTTGTCCAATTGTTAAAGTATATTAGTTCATAGTAGTCTCTTATGATCCTTTGTCTTTCTGCGCTATCGGTTTTGTAACAACTCCCCTTTCATTTCTGATTTTATTTTAGTTCTTTCTTTCTTTCTTTCTTTCTTTCTTTCTCTTTTTTGGTGAGGCAAGCTAAATGTCTGTCAATTTTGTTAATCCTTTCAAGGAATCCAATTCTAGTTTCATCGATCTTTTCTACTATATTTTTGTCTCTATTTCTTTTATTCCTGTTCTGATCTCTGTCATTTTCCTCCTCCAACTAACTTTCAGTTTTTTGTCTTCTTCAGGTGCAAAGTTCAGTTGTTTACTTGAGACTTTTCTTGTTTCTTTAGATGAACTTCCCTATTAGAAATGCCTTTACTGCATCCCATAAATTATGGTGTGTTACACTTTTATTTTCATTTGTTTCAAGGTACTTTTTAAATTCTTTCAATTTCTTCATTGACCCACTGATTGGTCAGTAGCATGTTATTTAAACTGTACATACTTATGAATTTTCCATTTTCTTAAATATAAATGGCAAACATCCTGTCAGATTTTAACTTCTACAAAGAAACAATCATTAAAATTTTGTGGCACTGGAATAACAGAGATTCTAATGATGGATACAAATTACTATAATAATTTAAGTGTTAATAAATCAGAATAAACACAAATATAAGAACTGCTTTTTGGTAAACAATTGAGAGATTGCCAGATATCAAAATGGAAAACAATATAAAATTACAGTATATACCATACTGCAACAATTCCAGGTAAGACTTTGAAGTTGATTTTTACTTTTTTCGTTTTTATTTTAATTCCAGTTAACACACAGTGTTAGATTAGATTAGGGCCTACGATTCAGTGATTCAACAATTCCATATGTCATCTGATGCTCATCATAAGTACACTCCTTAATCCCCATGACCTATTTAACCCATCCCCCCATTACCCTCCCCTCTTGTAACCATCCGTTTAGTCTCTATAGTTACGTCTGTTTCTTGGTTTACCCCTCTCTCTCTCTTTCACTTTGCTCACTTGTGTTTTTAAATTCCACATATGAGTGAAATCATATGGTATCTGTCTTTCTCTGACTTATTTCACTTGGTATTATACTCTCTAACTCCATCCACGTCACTGCAAATGGCAAGATTTCATTCCTTTTATGGATAATATTCCATTGTGTGTATGTACCACTTCTTCATATATTCATCAGTTGATGGACACTTGGGCTGCTTCCATATCTTGGCTATTGTGAATAATGCTGCTATAAGCATCAGAGTGCATGTATCCCTTCGATTTAGTGTCTTTGTAGTTTGGGGGTAAATACCAAGGAGTATAATTACTGGATAGTAGGGTAGTTCTATTTTTAAATTTCAAGGAACCTCTGTACTATTTCCCACAATAGCTGCACCAGATTCCATTCCTACCAACGGTGTACAAGGGTTCCTTTTTCTCCAAATCCTCCAACACCTGTTTTTTTCCCGTGTTGTTAACTTTAGCCATTCTGACAGGTGTGAGGTGATATCTCATTGTAGTTGTGATTTGCATTTCCCTGCTGGTAAGTGATGTTTAGGATCTTTTATGTGTCTGTTGGCCATCTGGATGTCCTCTCTGGAGAACTGTCTGCCCATTTTTTTTTTTTTTTAGGATTCTATTTATTTGAGAGAGGAGACAGAGAGTGCATGGAATGGGGGAAGGGGCAGAGGGAGAGAGACAAGCAGACTTCCCACTGAGCAGGGAGACCAAAGCAGGGTTCAATTCCAGGACCCCAAGATCATGACCTGAGCCAAAGTCAGATGCTTAACCGACTGAGCCATCCAGGCACCCTGTCTTCTGCCCATTTTTTCAGTTGGGTTATTTGTTTCTTGGGCATTATATCAATTCTTTATACTTTTTTGAATGGGAATGCTTTCTTTATCAGACATGTCATTTGCAAATATCTTCTCCCATTCTGTAGGTTGTCTTTCCATCTCTTTGTGTTATCTTTAATTTCGTTCATCAGTGTTTTATAGTTTTCAGAGTACAGGTCTTTCACCTCTTTGGTTAGGTTTATTCCTAGGTATCTAATTATTTGGGGTGCAACTATAAATGGGATTCTTTTCTCAATTTCTCTTTCTGTTGCTTCATTATTGGTGAATAAAAATGCCACAGTTTTCTGTACACTGAGTTTGGGTCCTGTGATTTTTCTTAATTCAATTATCAGTTGTAGCAGTTTTTGGTGGAGTCTTTCAAGTTTTCTATATAGAGTATTATGTCATCTGCAAAAAGTGAATATTTTACTTCTTTTTTGCTGATTTGTATTTGATTTCTGTTGTCTGATTGCTGTGGCTAGGACTTCCAGTATTATGATTAATAAAAGTGGCTAGAGTAGACATCCCTGTCTTGTTCCTGACCATAGAGGAAAAGCTCTCAGCTTTTCCCCATTAAGGATGATGTTACCTGTAGGGTTTTTTTTTTAAATATATGGCCTTTATTATGTTGAGGTATGCTCCCTCTAAACCTACTTTGTTGAGGGCTTTTTACCATGAATGGATTCTGTACTTTGCCAAATCCTTTTCTGCACCTACTGAAATGATCATATGATTCCTATCCTTTCTCTTACTGATGTGTTGTATCATGTTGATTGATTTGCAAATATTGAACCACCCTTGCAACCCAGGAATAAATCTCACTTGATCATGGTGCACAATTTTTTTAATGTATTGTTACATTCAGTTTGCTAGTATTTTGTTGAGGATTTTTGCATATATACTCATCAGGGAATTTGGCCTATATTTCTCTTTTCCAGGGGACTCTCTATCTGGCTTTGGTATAAGAGTAATGTTGGCCTCATAGAATGAATTTGCAAGTTTTCCTTCCTTATTTTTTTGAATAGTTTGAGAAGAATAGGTATTAAGTCTTCTTTAAATATTTAGTAGAATTTGCCATTTGGTCCTGGCCTTTTCTTTTTTGGGAGTTTTTGGATTACTGATTCAATTTCTTTGCTGGTTATGGAACTGTTCAAATTTTCTATTTTCTCCTGTTCCAGTTTTGGTTGTTTATATGTTTCTAGGAATTTATCTATTTTTTCTAGGTTGTCCAATTTGTTGGCATATAGTTTTTCATAATATTCTCCTATGATTATTTGCATTTTTGTGATGTTGGTTGTTATGTCTTTTCTCTCATTTGTGATTTTGCTTGAGTCGTTTCTCATTTTTTTCTTGGTAAGTCTAGCTAGAGGTTTATCAATTTTATTTATTTTTTTCAAAGAACCAGCTCCTGTTTTCATTGATTTGTTCTATTGTTTGTTTTAGTTTCTACATTATTTATTTCTGCTCTAATCTTTCGCATTTCCTTCCTTCTGCTGGTTTCAGGCTTTGTTTGTTGTTCTTTTTCTAGGTTCTTTAGGTGTCAAGTTAGTTGTTTGAGATTTTTCTTCCTTCTTGAGGTAGGCCTGAATTACTATAAACTTTCCTCTTAGAACCACTTTTGCTTTATCTCAAAGGTTTTTTTATCACTGTATTTCATTTTCGTTTGTTTACATGTACTTTTTTATTTCTTCTTTTACTTCCCGGTTGACCCATTCATTGTTTAGCAGCATTTTATTTAACCTCTATATATTTGTGGTCTTACCAGATTTTCTCTTGTGGTTGATTTATAGTTTCATAGCATTGTGGTCCAAAAAGGTCCATGGTAAGACTTCAATTTTCTTGAATTTGTTGAAGCTGGTTTTGTGGCCTAATGTGTGATCTACTCTGGAGAATGTTCCATGTGCACTTGAAAGGAATGTGTATTCTGCTGTTTTAAGATGGAATGTTCTGAACATACTTGTTAAATCCATCTGGTGCAATGTGTCATTCAAAGCCATAGTTTCTTCATTTTTCTGTTTAGCAGATCTGTCCATTGATATAAGTGGAATGATTAAAGTCCCTTACTATTATTATATTACTAGTGATTAGTTCTTTTATGTCTCTTATTAACTGTTTTATGTATTTGGGTGCTCCATATTGGGTGCATAAATATTTATAATTGTTATATCCTCTTGTTGAATTGTCCCCTTTATTATTATATAGTGTCCTTCTTTGCCTCTTGTAACAGACTTTGTTTTAAAGTCTATTTTGTCTGATAAGAGTTTTGCTATTCCAGTTTTCTTTTAACATCTATTTGCATAATAGATATTTCTCATCACTTTCAATCTGAAGGTGTCTTGAGGTGTAAAATGAGTCTCTCGTAGGCAGCATATAGGTGGGTCTTATTTTTTTAATCAATTCTCTCACCCTGTCTTTTGATTGGAGTGTTTGGTCCATTTACATTCAAAGTAAATATATGTGTGTGTGTGCGTGTGTGCGTGTGTGTGTGTGTGTGTATATATATATATATATATATGAATAAAATGACTATGCATGCATAGTCATTTTATTCTTTTTTTAAAGATTTTATTTATTTATTTGACACAGAGAGAGAGAGATCACAAGTAGGCAGAAAGGCAGAGAGAGAGAAGCATGCAGGCTCCCTGCTGAGCAGAGAGCCCAAAACAGGGCTCAATCCCAGGACCCTGAGATCATGACCCAAGCCAAAGGCAGAGGCCTTAACCTACTGAGCCACCTAGGCGCCCCTAGTTATTTTATTCTTGTTTTGTGGTTGCTTCTAAGGATTTTCTCTGATCCTTTCTTACCTTTCATGGTTTGATTTTCTTTAGTGATATATTTGGATTTCTTTCTCTTTATTCTTGCATATTTATTGGTAGTTTTTGACATATGAATACCATTAGGCTTGTATATAACCTCTTCTGCATATAGCAGTCTGTATTATGTTGATAGTTGTTTAGGCTTAAACCCATTCTTTTTTCCTCTCCTCCCCACATTTCAGGTACATGTTTTTATAATTTATATCCTTCTATTTTTTTTAGTTCCTTTTAGTTCTATCCCTTCTGATTTTTTACAGAAATATTCATTTTTAGTGTTTTTTTGTGTTTCTTACCTTTATACTGTCACTTTTGGTTTTTCCTTTACACTCAAAGAGCCTCTTGAATATACCTTGCAGGGCTGGTTTGGTGGTCACAAAATCCTTTAGTTGTTCTTTGGGAAACTCTCCTTCTATTATGAATGACAACTTTGGCTGAATAGAGTATTCCTGGATGCATATTTTTTCTATACATTACTTTGACTATGTCATGCCATTCGCTCCTGTCTTGCAAAGTTTCTGTTAAAAATTCTCCTCCTGGGATGCCTGGGTGGCTCAGTGGGTTAAGGCCTCTGCCTTTGGTTCAGGTCATGGTCTCAGGGTCCTAGGATGGAGCCCCACATCAGATTCTCTGCTCAGCAGGGAACCTGCTTCCCCCTCTCTCTCTGCCTGCCTCTCTGCCCACTTGTGATCTCTGTCAAATAAATAAATAAAATCTTTTTTTAAAAATCTCCCGTTAGCCTTATGGGTTTTCCTTTTTAAGTTACTGTCTTCTTTCTGTCTTGCTGCTTTTATTTTTCTTTATCACTATATTTTGCCAATTTCACTACAATATATCTTGGTGCGCAAGTGCTTTTACTTATTTTGATGGGAGTTCTCTGTGCCTCCTGGAACTGGATACCTATTTCCTTCCCCAAATTAGGGAAGTCTTCAGCCATTATTTTTTCAAATAAATTTTCTGCCTCCCCCTTCTCTCTTTTCTTCTTCTATAATACAGATGTTATTATGCTTGACAGAGTTACTGAGTTCCCTGAGTCTATTCTTGTTTTGCATAATTCTTTTTTCTCTCTTTTGTTCAGCTTGATTACATTCATTACTCTGTCTTCCAGGCCACTAATTCATTCCTCTGCTTCTTCCATCCAGCTCTTCATTCCATCAACTGTATTTCTCATTTCATTTATTGAGCCCTTTATGTCTGCTATGGTATTCCTTATCTCTGTATTAAGGGTCTTACTCATGCCTTCCACTCTCTTCTCAATTCCAGTGAGTAACCCTATGATCACTGTGGTTCAAACTCTCTATCAGGCATGTTACTTATGTCTGTTTTGCTTAGATATCTGGCTGTGGCCTTGTCCGTTCTTTCATTTGGCGTAAATGTCTTTGCCTCCTTTTGTCTGCCTATATCTGTTTATGTGTGTTAAGAAAGTCAGCTGTCCTCTGCTCTTCAAAGTAGTGACTTTATGAAAAAGAGGTCCTGGAGTGCCTTGCAGTGGAGTGTCCCTTGACCATCAGAAGCTGGCACTTTAGGAGAGTATCCTATCTGTGTTGTTTATGCCCTATTTTTTCTGAAACACTTCTCCTTTTAGTGCAGTCGTCTGTCTGCTTCTCTGCCTGTTGTGGGCTAGACTTGCTCTCTGTGGTGTTGGTGGGAGCCAGGCAGGCCAGCTCTGATGGGGCATGCCTGCTGGGGAACTTCAGAGTGGGGTGGCTGTATTAGGAAAATTTGTACTGGGCCACTAGTCCTAATCTGGATCCCCCAAAGCATTGTGGCAGCTGGGGACTGTGCCATCAGGGCGGTCATGGGCACAAGGCTGGACATAGTGCACATCAATGGTTGGGCATGGCCAGGATCTGAACACAAAGGTGGTTGGGGGCAGCACAGTGGCTGGACACGGTGCAGGGGCAGTAGCTAAGCATGCTGCAGCTGGACAGGGCACACTCATGGCTTTAACAAAATTTGCCCTTAGCCCGGGGCTGAGACGAGCAGGCTTGAAGTAGGTGAGCCCCCAGCAGAACTGATGGGCATGGCATACTGCTAGCAGGTTATGTATCAAGTGTCTGTGCAGCCCCACTTCCCATAAATAGCCCTGTATTTATGCTGGTGGGTGGGCTTTAAGTTGATTTTTTTTAAAACACACAACAGTGTATTTATTCCAGATGTAGACAATACACAAAATTATTTCTGACTATGGAAAGATATAAAATGGATTAATTCATAGGTACTAAAATAAGCAGCTTTTTGTATCAGGGAATGAAAGCAATAAAATGAAGTTAAAGGAACAGAACTGGAATATATCCATGTCATCCCTAATAAAGGTAATAGAAAAGGCAGAATCATTACCCAAGTAAAAAAAAAAAATAAGAGAACAACTTTGGTTTCTGGTCAGCCATGTAAAGAGCTTGGAAGTCATCACTCTCATTCTCAAAATGATCTGAAAACAAAAACTGAAGAAACTGAAAACCAACAATTCTTAGATCCGTCAGAGAACTGAGGTCACAGGGCAAACTGCTGCTCCTTAAACTGGGGAGACAGATATGTGGATATAAAAAATCACAGCTTACACAGCAAAAACCTCCATGAAAACCAGCATTGGAATAGAACTTGAGATATAACTGAAGAATTGCTAGAGGCTCAGTGTGTACAAGTTTGAGAGTTAAGAACTTGAGGGTGCCCAGTCCTAGAGAAACCCAAAACTTTCATAAATTTTACTCCCAGGTGCCGTATTAGTTCTCAGTGAAGACCAGAGAATAATCCCCTGTGCTTCTCAATGAGGGCACAGAAATTAACCAGAGCATTTTGTGTTTCTTATCAAGGCTGGCCCTCAAAAGGGACTATTTTACCAGAGCTTAATCAACTTGGGGAAAAGAAAAACTCAATTCTAGCTCTCTCTAGCCCTCTGGTCTGACTTATGGAAAGGCACAAAACAAAACAAAACTGAGAAGTGCTTACGAAATCCTCAACTACAGGGTACAGGCTTACTAAAAGACTGAAACCTAATCATAAGACCTTGAAATACTATTCCTCCCAACTTACCACCACAACTGTAAAAGTGCCTGTTTTAAATCTTATTTAAGAAGTCATCTGTAGAGAAACCCAAGTACACTAGAGAGACCAAAACAGACACTAGAGAACATTTTAGCCTCTGATGCACAGCTACAGCAAACAGTAAACACATAACAGCCCCCATCCAGATAAACATTAAAGGCTTATATACCTAATCAGTTACTTTTATCCAATATGTAATGCCCAGCTATCAAAAAAATTATAAGGCATACTAAAAGATTAAAAAAAACCCACAAAAGCATGAAGAGACAGGGCAAGCATCAGAACCATAGTATAATACAGAAGGAATGCTAGAAATTTCACACCAGCATTTTAAAATGACTACAATTAATAAGAGTCCCAATGGAAAAGGCAGACAACATGCAAGAACAGATAATCAAAAGGAAATGGAAAAGATCTCAAAAAGAAGTGGAGAATGACTTTGATGGCTCATCAACAGACTGGAAAAAGCAGAGGAAAATGATCAGCAAGCTTGAAGACATGTCATTGGAAACTTCCAAAACCGAAATGCAAAGAGAAAAAAGGAATTTAAAAAAAATGAACAGGGGGCACCTGGGTGGCTCCGTGGGTTAAGCCTCTGCCTTCAGCTCAGGTCATGATCTAAGGGATCTGGGCTCCAGCCTCGCATGGAGCTCTCTGCTCAGCAGGGAGCCTGATTCCCCCTCCCTCTCTGCCTGCTTCTCTGCCTACTTGTGATCAATATCTCTCTCTCTCTCTCTGTCAAATAAATAAATAAATAAATAAATCTTTAGAATGAATGAATGAATAAATAAATAAATAAATGAACAGAATATCAAGAACTGCAGAATAATTACCAGAAGTGTAACATATGCATAATGAGAATACCAGAAGAAAGGAATAAAAGAAATATTTGAAGCAATAATGAAAGGGAATGTCCTAAAATTAAAGATACCAAGTCACAGGTCCAGAAAGCTCAGAGAACACTAAGGAGGATTTTTAAAAAAAAAAGATCTATAACCATGCTTATCATATCCAAACTGAAAAATCAAAGACAAAGAAAAATTCTTGAAAATAGCCAAGAGGGGGAAAAATGCCTTACCTATAGAGGAGTAAGGATAAGAATGCAATCAAAGTTCTTTTCAGAATCCATACAGTCAAAAGAGAAGAGAGAAATACATAAAATGTTAAAAAGAACCATGAATCAAGAATTCTTAATCAAGAGAGATTATCCTTCAATACTGAATGAGAAATAAAGATTTTTCTCACGGAAACAAAAATTGAGGGAATCTGTTGACAGTAGACCTGCCTTACAAGAAATGTTAAAATAAATTCTTCAGAAAGAAGGAAAATGATAGAGGTCAGAAACTCAGATCTACATAAATACCAAGTGCTAGAGAAGGATAAATGAAAGTAAAATGAAGTATTTTCTCATCCTTTTTTTTTCCTACCTGCCTTTTTCTCTTTGCGGTATAACTGACATATCACTTTCAGGTTTACAATGTAATGGCTTGATATTTGTATGTATTGCAAAATGATCACAATAGGTCTAGTTAACACCTCGTTATATTTTTATTCTAATTGATCTAACAGGTAACAATTTGTTCAAATAATAATGGCAACAATTCATTCAGTGATGATAGCTTATGGATAAGTGCAATGAAAGGCAACAATGTTATAAGGACAGAAGGCAGGAAGTGAGAATACTCTGTTATATGGTACTTGCATTACCCATGTAGTAGTAGTATGTTATTTGAAAGAAGACTTGGATTAGTTGTAAATGAACATTGCGAACACAAGAGTAACCACTACAGAAAGTTTTTTTTTTTATTAATTAATTTATTTTCAGAAAAACAGTATTCATTATTTTTTCACCACACCCAGTGCTCCATGCAATCCGTGCCCTCTATAATACCCACCACCTGGTACCCCAACCTCCCACCCCCCCGCCACTTCAAACCCCTCAGATTATTTTTCAGAGTCCATAGTCTCTCATGATTCACCTCCCCTTCCAATTTACCCCAACTCCCTTCTCCTCTCTAACACCCCTTGTCCTCCATGATATTTGTTATGCTCCACAAATAATAAAGTTTTTTTAAAGTATAAATAAGGGATGCCCGGGTGGCTCAGGTCATGATCCCAGAGTCCTGGGATCAAGTCCCACATTAGGCTCCTTACTCAGCAGGAAGCCTGCTGATCCCTCTGCCTGCCACTCCCCCTGCTTGTGCTCATGAACACACACTCTCTCTCTCCAACAAATTAATTAACTAAATCTTTGAAAAAGTAAAGTATAAATAATATGCTAGAGAGAGGGGAAATTTTAATCACACCAAATGCTCAATTAAAACCAGAGAAGGCAAAAGAGTGGAAGATAAAATGAGAAAACAAGGACAACAAATAGAAAAAAGCAACTAATATGGTAGATAATATGGAGACTCAAACATATCAGTAATCACTTTAAATGTCAGTAGTCTAAATATTTGAATTAAATGACAGATACCATCAGAGTAGATAAAATACAATAGGCGTGCCTGGGGGAGCTCCTTTAGTTAAGCTCTGACTCTTGATCTGGCTCAGGTCATGATCTCAGGGTCATGAGATGGACCGGATTCTCTCTTCTCTCTCTCCCTCTGCCCCCCTCTCTAAAATAAATAAATCTTTTAAAAAACACAATACCCAGATATGCTTTCTGCAAGAAACTTAGTTTAAATATAAAGACACAAATAGATTAAAAGAAAGGATATGGAGAAAGTTATAACATGCTAACACTAATCAAAAGGAAATAAGAGTACCTATATTAATTTTAGACAAAGCAGACTTTAGGAAGAAAAATTATCAGGAATAAAAAAGGGGCACTACATAATGATAAAGGGTCAATTCTCTAAAAAATTATAATCCTTAACATAGACATGCCTAATAACAGAACATAAAAAAAACACATGAGGCAGGGGTACCTAGGTGACTCACTCAGTTGAGCATCCAACTCTCAATTTCATCTCAGGTCATGATCTCAGGGTCTTGGGATCAAGCCCCATGTCAGACTCTGTGCTCAGTGGGGAGTCTGCTTAAAGATTCTCTCCCTCTGCCTCTCCCCCCTCTCTCTAATAAATAAATTTTTTAAAAGTACATGAGGCAAAAACTGATAGAATGGCAAGGAGAAATAGATGAACCCACTGTTAATATGCAGTCTTCAACATACCACTCTACTGGAAATGGATAGATCCAGCAGCAGAAAATCAGTAAAGACACGGCTGAATGAAACAGCATAATCAATCAACTAGACCAAGTGACATCAGTAGAATACTTCATCTAACAACAGCAACAGAATATACATTCTTTTCAAGCTCACATGGAATATTCACTGAGATAGATGACACTCTGAGCCAGGAAATATATCTTAACAAGTTAAAAAAAAAAAACAACAACCCAGAATCATACAAAGTCTTCTCCCAGATCACAATGGGACTAGAAGTCTGCAACAGAAAGATAGCTGGAAAAAGCCAAAATAGCTAAAGATGAAACAACACACTTCAAAATAACACGTGTCAAAGAAGTTACAAGATAAATTTTAAAAACATTTTGAACTACACGAAAATGAAGAAATAACTTGTCAAAATTTGTGGGATGCAGCAAAACCAGTGCTCAGAAGAAATTGAGAGCATTAAATGAATATATTAGAAAAGAAAAGATCTAAAATCATTCACCTATGCTTCCACCTTAGGAAACTAGAAAAAGGAGAGGAAACTAAACTGAAACTAAGCAGGAGAAAACAAATATTAAAAATTATAGCAGAAATCAATAAAATTGAATAGGAAAGCAATAAAGAAAATCAACAAAACCTCCAACCAAGTTAACTAAGAAAAAAAAAAAAACAGGGAAGAGATCCATAACTAATATCAAAACTGAAACAGGGACCATCACTTTTCATCACATGCATATTACAAATATAATAAATATTACTAACAATTCTATGCCTACAAATCTGATAACCTAGATGAAATGGACCAACTCCTTGAAAGACACAATCTATCAAAAATCAGAGAGAAATACATTAGTGAATATGCCTATATCTATTATAGAAATTGAATCACTAGTTAGCAACCTTCCAAAACAGAAAGCACAGTCTCTACAATCCCTTTCAAAAAAGAGACACAGAGTACTTATGTATTCATTGTACAAGGCTAGAAATATCTTACTACCAAAAAAAGACAAAGACATTTTAAGAAAGGAAAACTACAGACCAGTAAGTCTCATGAACGTAGTTGGAAAAATCATCAAAATATTAGCAGAATGAATTCAACAATGTATAAAAAGAATTATATACCATGACCAGGTTATTTATTTAAGGCATGCAAGGCATGTCCAGCAATAAAAAACCAATCAATGTATCACATCAACAGGCTAAAGAGAAAAAACTTAGGAGACTATCGATTGATGCCCAAAAAACCATTTGACAAAACCCAGCACCCATTCATGATGAAAATCTCTGAGCAAGCTAGGAATGAAGGGAACTTCTTCAATTGGATAAAGAACATCTACAAAAAAACCTGGAGCTAATATCATACTTTCTTTTTTAACAAAGAGTGTTATGTTAATTTCAGATATGCAATATAATGATTCAACAATTCTATACATTATTGAGTGCTCATCAAGATAAGTGTACACTTGATCCCCTTTATCAATTTCACTCCTCCTTCACCAACCTCTCTTCTGTCAACCACCATACTTAATGGTGAGAAACTAGATGCTTTGTGCTAAGATCAGGAACAAGGCAAGGATGTCTTTACTCACCACTCCCATTCAGTATATTATTCTAAGTCCCAACTAATGCAAAAGACAGTAAAAAGAAAAAAATATACAGACTGGGAAGAAAAAAATAAAACTGTCTTTGTTTACAGATGATATAATTGTCTACATAGACAATTCCAAAGGATCAACAACAACAACAAAAAAACTCCTGGAAGAAAAAAGCAACTATAACAAGGTTGCAGGATACAAGGTTAATATACAAAAGTCAACTGCCTTCTTATCAATCAATAATGGAAAACTGGAATTTGAAATTAAAAATACAATGCCATTGGGGCGCCTGGGTGGCTCAGTGGGTTAAAGCCTCTACCTTCGGCTCAGGTCATGGTCTCAGGGTCCTGGGATCGAGCCCCGCATTGGGTACCTGCTTCCTCCTCTCTTTAAAAAAAAAAAAAAAAATACAATGCCATTTACATCAGCAACAAAATGAAATAATTAGGTACAAATCTAACAAAATATGTACAAGAGCTATTTGAGGACTACTACAAAACTCTGATGAAAGAAATCAAAGACCTAAATAAATGGAGACATAATATATGCACCTGGATAGGAAGACTCAATCTTGTCAAGATGTCAGTTTTTCCCAGCTTTATCTACAGATTCAGTACAATCCCAGTCAAAATACTTCCAAGTATTCTGTGGTTATCAACAAACTGATTCCAAAATTTATATTGATAGGTGAAAGACCTGTAATAGCCAGCACAATACTAAAGAACAAAGTCAGAGCACTGATACTAAATGACTTCAAGACTTACTATAAAGCTATAATAGTTATTATAGTTTAGCATTGGTGAAAAAAATAGACAAATTGATCACTGAAACAGAACAAAGAGACCAGGAACTGACCCATACAAAAACAGATCTTTGACAAAGGAGCAAAGGCAATTCAATGAAAATAGGATGGTCTCTTCAACCAATGGTTTTTTGAACAACTGGACATCTAGATGCAAAAAAAAAATCCCAGAACCTAGACATAGTTCTTCAAATTTCACAAAAATTATGTCAAAATGGATCACAAACCTCAATATAAAATGCAAAACTATAAAACCCTTAGACGATAATATAGGTGACCTTGGGTTTTGCAATGACTTTTTAGATATAACACCTACAGTATGAACTATGATTTAAAAAAAGGATTGATAAATTAGACTTCAATAAAACTAAAACTTCTGCTCTGTAAAAGCCAGTGCTCACACAAGGAACGTAACGGCAGAAAATATTTGCAAAAGACATACCTGATAAGGGACTAGTATCCAAAATACACAAAGAATTCTTAAAATTCAACAAGGAACAACCCAATTAAAAAATGGGCAAAAGATCTGAACCTAACCAAGATACAAAGATTGCAAATAAGCCTAACAAGAAATGTTCAACATCATATTTGCTCAGATAATTATAAGTTAAAACAATAATGAGATACCACTACCTACCTGTTAGAAGGGTAGAAAATCCAAAACACTAACACCAGATGCTTATAAGAGGTTACAAACCAAAAGGAACTCTCATTCATTGCTGGTGGAAATGGAAAATGGTAGAGCCACTTTGGAAGATAGTTTGGCAGCTTCCTACAAAACTAAACATACTATATGATGTAGCAACTGTGCTACTTGGTATTTACCCAAATGACTTAAAAATTTATATCCACAAAAAATCCTGCACACAGATGCTTATAGCAGCTTTACTCATAACTGCCAAAACTGAAAAGAAACCCAGATGCCCTTCAGTAGGTAAATGGACAGACAAACTGCAGTACATCCAGATAATGGAATGTTATTCCATGAGAAAAATAAATGAGCTATCAAACCATGAAAAGATAAGGAGGAGTCTTAATTGAAATAAAAGGAGTCATTCTAAATAAGGCTACATACTGTAGGACTCCAATTATATGACATACGGAGACTAAAAGTTCAGTGATTACCAGGGGTTTGGGAAGGAAGGGCTGAGTGGGCAGAGCACAGAGGATGTTAGGACAGTGAACTACTCTGTATGACATAAAATATAATAATAATAGATAAATATTTTTATTAAAGTAAGAAAAAAAGAAATAAATAAGTGTTACCTATTTAAAAAAATCAAAGGAGACTAAAAGAGAAGTTTACACATAAGGAAATTTTCACTCTAAAAACCATCCTGTGTAAAGCAGAAACTGCTATGAAAGTTATTTAAACCAGTGGTTCTCAAAGTTCAACATGCATCAGAACCCCTGGACCAGCGCCTGTTAAAACCCAGACTTTTGGGGTGTCTGCCTTTGGCTCCAGTCATGATCTCAGGGTCCTGGGATCAAGCCCTGAGTCGGGCCCCCTTGCTTCTCTCTCTCTCTCCAACAAAAAAATGAACAGAATCTGAAAAAAACCCAGACCTCTGCCTACCCCCCAACATTCTAATTCCCTAGGTCTGGGGTGGAGCCTGCAGTTTGTATTTCCAGCAAGGTGCTGGGGAACACTGATACTGCCGGCCGGCCCTGCACATCAAGAGATATAGAAGTGTATAGAATTGTTGAATCATTACATTGTGTACCTGAAGCTAATATAACACTGTACGCTAATTATACTTGAATTTTAAAAAAAAAAAACTTAAAGAGAGATAATAAAGTCTGATAAAAATAAGAGCAAAACTGAGCAATCCCCTCAAAAGGGATTTTAGGGTAGACAGAAGTGAAGGGGCACATACTAAATAACCTGAGTCTTTTCTGTAGAATATACTAGGAAGAGGCACCTGGGTGGCTCAGTGGGTTAAGCCTCTGTCTTGGGCTCAGGTTATGATCTCAGGGTCCTGGGATCGAGCACTGCATTGGGCTCTCTGCTCAGCAGGGAGCCTGATTCCCCCCCCCCCCAAACTCTGCCTGCCTCTCTGCCTACTTGGATCTCTCTCTGTCAAATAAATAAATAAAATCTTTTAAAAAATAGAATATAATGGGAAAAGTTGAAACAGAAGGACCAAGAGTCAGAATTTTTAAGTCCCCCATGTTTAAGAATTCAAAAAGAAGACTGAAAAGTAATGCCGTCTCTCTTTCTCACCATTTGTAATCCTCTATTGCTCTGCTGACCTGAAAATCATAAATCTGTAACAGGCAATGAGCAAAGACACTGAGAAAAGTCGGAATAAACAAATCAGTCAAGCTGAAGGGAAGAGGCAGTGCTGGAGAACAGTGCTAAAGCCACAGTGGGGAAAGGCTGAAAATCCTATGCTAAATCCAAATTCCCCAACCGCTCCCCATCCTTTTCTCTTAAAGATTTATCCTAGACCGCTTAACTCACTGGATTGTCCCCCCATTTCCAGGAGACCAAACGTGCTGCTGACATGCAACTTCAAACTCCGGGACAATACTCTTCTGCCTCTTTCTACCTCCCTTTACACACAAACATGAAGTTAAAAAGTGAACAGAGAACATAGTAGGAGATTCTGAGAAGCTCCTGTATATGCCCAAAAGGCCAAACACCCAGTGTCCTCTACTGTGTTCACTGCAGTATTTCTAGCAAGGAGCACAGTGGCTAGCATGTGGGAAATGCTCCCTAAATAAATGCTCAGAGAAGGACCAAATCCAAGGGAAGTGACATAAAGGTGAAGTCCTCCTGCATGACCACAATGCATGCTTCTCTTAGACACAGGAATATAGATGATGGATTTAGGAAGCAGGGCACCTCTGTGCAAGGACTATGACAGCGAGAGAGCAATCAGAAGGCTCTGGTCCTGGGTGAATGCACGTGCATACATGTGCAGGTCCCTCCACCTGTCTACAAGGACAAGGCCCAACCTCACACACCCTAGATGTGAAATCTGCCCTTCTGTATGCTTCCCATAGTCTGCTACAAAGAAGATTCACCTTTCTGTGCCTGGGGAGGAAGAAACGGAAGACTCATCTCCTTGCACAGTGAGCATGCAGACATAATGATAATGATGTTTCTTCAGACAAACCATCTGGCCAGTAAGACCACTGGATTCCCAACACCCAGAGACCACCCAATAAATATTTATCAAAGAAATGAATGAATGAATGAATGAATGAATGGATGAATGAATGGGAGAGAAAGGTAATCTAAGGGCACTCTGGGCCTGTCCATGTCAGATGAGGCTCACCTTCTTAAAGTCCTTGTACCAGAGCACTGTACTGCAAGCACTGGGACCCAGGGACCAAGGATGGGAAAGACGGAGATGAATATGGAGCACCTACACTCCCCAGCTGAGCCAGACAGACAAGGAGAGAGACGGAAATAGGGAGACAGCTAGTCTGGTAATATAAAGATACAGGCTGTGCTCCTTTCCGTAACATGTGGTGTACGAGATCAGCAATAAGAAAGGCCCCTGCTCTCCTCTCCCTCTCCAATTCAAGAACAGTCTACGGTAGGCATCTTAAGGAAGCTCACAGTCCCTCCTGCAGATCCTGGGAGATAAGGGACAGCTTACGAGCCCAGAGTCCTACACACCCTGTTGGTGCGATGGTTCTCCAGCAATGGGCACATCATCCGGTCCTCAGAGGGTATGGCATGAGGGTGACGTCAGTGGCTGGGGAGGATGGCAAGACTTACTCTTTACCGCCTCCAACATCTGTGCCTATCTGCATTGTGGATCTGGACAAAGTTCAAGCTCCTCAAGGTGACACCAGAGGGCACAGCCAGTGATTCTGCCTGTCTTGTTCATTACGGCGTGCTTGACACTCAACACAGAGACTGACATACTCCAGAAACTCCGCACATACCCGTAACGATTCTGTTTTTCAGTGCTTCCCCATCCCCCACCAGTTTCTGAAAAACTTTTACTAGAGAAAGGAGGGGAGAGGGAAGGAGGGAGGGAAGAGGACAGAAAAAGAAACACAGGGAAGAAAGGAAGGGAAGGAGGGAGAGAGGGAGGGAAGAAGGTGTCTAGTCTGTCCTTCTTGGTGCAGTCGAGCCCACCCTCTCTGAATCCTTGCCCAGGTGCATTGCATTGAGACAGCACTAGCACCCAGACAGCAAGGATTAGAGATGGGGAGCAGGGCAGAAGGCTGCAGCACCTTCAGTGCTCGAGGTGGAACAACTTTTCTGTTACACAGGTCCACGTGGGAGCAGGAAGGAGAAGTCTCGAGATGTGTGGGCATTGGGAAGGGGTACTAATAAGAGGTTCCGTTCTGTGGCCCATCTAAACTCAGCACATGCAGGGATATTCAGGGAAATGGAAGTCCACTCTCCCACACATATGCTTGGAGATGAGGGCCAAGCCCATCCTGTGTACCATCACTGCCCAGCACAGGGTCAGCACATTTGCTCAACGAATAGTTGTGGAAGGGAGGGAGAGGGGCAAGTCATGGGGTCCTTTGTCCTTCTACATGTAGAAAAGGGCTCCTCCTAGAGTCCTGAGGTGTATCTAGAGAGTACTCACCTCTAGGTCGAGAGGATACGAGAGGCAGAGCAGAGCTGAAGGCTTGGGGATGCGCGTACCACATGCACATCTAGGGTGAGGGACCTAAGGAGAAGCCCAATTCCTACACCCTGAGTCCAAGTACCCATAGGCATTGTCGGGAGGAAGCTGACATTCCAGGGACCTGCTAGACGTTAGGCCAGTGTACCTGAGCAGTTCCGTTTACATGACACCCTCACACAGCAGGAACTCAGTACACTTGTGAAATGATAGACCGAGACCTGCACAAACAAAGAACCGAACAAGTGAAGACCCCGTGAAGCTCTATTCGACACACAGACCAGGCTCACGATCTCATATCCTTGCAATGTGCCCACCGCACTGATCAGCCAGCGCTCAAGCCTCGGTTGCAAGGATGGGGAAGGGAGGGACAAAAATCACGGTGCAGACACCTGTCCAACAACCGTGCATTTGAGTGCGTGTGCACTGAGGGAGTTCACACTTCTTCAGACAGAGATGACGGATAACAAAGTCTATCTCCTGCCTCTCAGTCTGGGCCAGAAATGTGTTTACACGTGTGTGCACGTGTGCCCATGCACACGAAGAACATGGGTATGTACAGGGAGAATGGAAAGGCTCAATTCCTGGCACGGCCTGCTTGCCTGTGTCCTAGGCCTGGGGAAGTGCATTCACTATGCCCCTCCACTGGACAGGAAGTCCTGTAAAGAAAGAAGTCTCTTGCTCAGCAACAAACTCAGCATAGTGCATGGTCCCTAAAATGTGATCCGGGAACATATGCTGGCTGACTCGCTTGGGAGGAGGCTCATGACGACAAGGCTCACCCTCCTGTAATCCATGCACACGGGAGGTGCTTCGAGAATTCACAACTCCGATATGCAATGGGTATAGGAGAAGGAGCGGTTCGCTCTGCTGCAAAGCCCAAGCATGCACATGTGTCTGTGTATGCCTAGTGTTGAGTTCGTGCCCTGAGAAGAAACAATAAGGCTCTTTCCCAATACAGTCTTGGCTGTAAGCTCACTTAACTTCCTAGGCTGGCCAAGTGTGCAGCTCTGGAGGAGGTGGATGTACTCCTTGCCACTGTGTACGGGGACACGGCATTAAGAATGTCATGAGCAAGGGAGAAGCTCATTCTCTGGCACCTGCACCAGGCTGAGCCCCCATCTGACTTGCTTCTCACCTCATCCACGAGCATTCCCACTAACTCAGGGATTCTCAAACTTGAGCAGACATCAGAATCGGCGGCATAGAAAACAGACTTCTGTGGTTCATCATTTACTCAATCAGGAGTGGGGTCCACGAATTTGCATTTCTAACAGGTTCCAAGGTGACACTGATACCGCTGGGCCAGTGAGCACCCTTGGAGAACCACCATTCTAAACAGACATTAAAGAATGAGAGGGATGTTGCAAAACTCTCTGCCTTTAAATATGGGTGAGATTCCCTCTGAATTTTTGCACAAGGGCAATGGTCTGGGACGACACTGGGACCTGAGCAGAAGTCTCAGGCCTCTTCGGACTGTGCATATGTGTACAAAAACCATCACTCTTGTGCTCACAGGTGACTGCCAACGATTGTACAAAGGGAAGTGATTTTCCTGCACACGCACCTGTGAGATAAGCCTTCAGGGCTACTTTCATTCGAGCTCTGGCTGTGGAAGGAGCAGGCAGAAAGTTCACTGCCTCGCCCATGAGACAGGGAGAGGCTGTTGTAGCTCAGGGCCCCACATACACTGTGGATGCGGTTCTGTGAGCAGAGGACACACCTTCTGTGTTTCTACACCTGAGTGCTATGTGCTATGTGTGTATGTGGGAGGGATGTGTTTACAGAGAAGGCTCCCCTTTCTGCATATAATGGGTTCACATGGGACAGTACCACAAGGTAAAGGAAAAGACCTCTTTGCATGCAGCAGCAGAAGAAAGAGAGCAGTGAGGCCTCCCTCACGGAATCCCTATGGGTGCTATGGGTAGGAGGGCAGGGAAAGCATGCTGGTCTGCATGCTGCCAGGGCCGGGTTTGGGGGGGGGGGCAGCAGAGCAGGCTCCCTCCCCTGCCCTCTCTGTAAGTTTGAGCCTGCAGGCAGGTCCATGTCACTGGCTGTGTCCCGGAAGCCGGGTGGCAAGAAATCTCACTCTTAGCATCATCTGTGCATGTCCGTGTTTGCACAGTGGCCAGCAAGCAACATGGAGACCTACTTTGTCCTCTGAACAGTGGCCTAGTAGTCCACAGCATCTGTGAGCCACAGTGGGCTTATTGGTCCCCTACCAGAAATGTCAGGACAGCAACCTTGTCCATTCTGATCCGTTTCATCCTCTGTGACTGACCTATGTGCCTGGCATCTAGCAGACATTCGGCTATCTGAGGAAGGAACAGAAAGGAGAAGAGAAAGTTGCTGCACAAGAGCTCTGCCCTTCTAAATGCAGACAAGGCTCATTCCCCTGGAGTCCTCAAACAAGGACAGCAACCTAAGACAGCACTGGCAGCTAGGCTGAAAGAAAGAGAGCAAGGCGCCCGATTAGGGGGCCAACTCAGGGGGTACACGTCTGTGTCTGTGTGTGTATACACAGTCGGACCCTTCCCCTGCACACAGTGTACTTATGTGGGATTGTACTGAGGTACAGAAGGTTCTCCTACACATATCTGTGAGACCAGAACCCAGGGCAGGATGTTTCAAGTCCCACCCTGTAACCCAGCCGCCCCAGGACATGCAGGCATAACAATGAGAGGGAATCCATTCTCCAGCTTGCAAGGAGAGACCAGATGTAGCTCATTCTCTTGTGGGCCAATTGTCCAGCACAGCACCTGAAACAGACTAGGTCCTCGGTAGGCAGTTGTAGAAAGGAGGGAAGGGAGGATGTGGAGGTGCGCTGTCCCACGCGAAGATGGCGCTCTCCCTCTCGGAATCCTTGCCCAGGTGCATTGCATTCAGAAAGCACTCTCACCCAGGTAGCAAGGATTAGAGAGGGGGAGCCAGACCAGAAGATTCCAGCACCTGTATGCCAAGTGTGTGTGTGTGTTTAACAAGAAGGCTTACTGCTCTCGCCCAGTGCACTAATGTAGGATTGAACTGAAGAAAAGGTTCTCCTCAACGTATCAGCCACATGTGCTTGTAAGTTGGAGGGGTGGTAGATAAGAAGTTCCCTATGTGACACTCTCACTCTCAGCACATGCAGGGGTGGTGGGTGATTACAAAGTCCATTCTCCCCGCTGGACTATAATATCCAGGAGGGCAGGAGCCAAGTCTGTCCTGTCCGCTCTCCCATGACCAATGTCCAGCATGACGCCTAATAAATACTATTTGTGGAAGGCAAGATGGCAGGCTGGCATGCAGCAAGCAGCTGAGAGGTGGTGCACAGATCTTCTGTCCTTCTCCATGCAGAGGATGCTTGCCCTCCAGACCCCTCACCCCGGTGCACTGCGATTAGAAAGCACCCTCCCCCAGGGACAGAGGATGAGGAAGAGGGAACAGAGCAAAGAGCCTGGATACCTGCACTGTGTGTGTGCACATGCATACGTAACTCTCACGGTTGCACTCCCGCAAAGCACCACCTTGTGCATTTAGTAAGACTGATGCAGCTCCCCCGGGGTGTGCACATGTATCTGTCCGTGTGCACAAAGTCACACAGCCATGCTCTCTCAGGCAGTCTCTCTGAACATGTACTGGGAATGGTACCTTTTTCAGATCGAACCGGAGCATCTGCACGGGGGGGTTAACAAGGCTGGGACCATCTGTGTTCATGGGCACTCCTACGCATATACGTGCTGGAGAATGGTATGGTAAAAGGGACAGTTTTCCCTTCCACTCCTCTGCTGAACTGTGAGCTCACTGAGGGCAACCACTGGCTGTGTGAGTCTAATCAGGTACATCTCAGCATTACAGTGTCTGCCACACAGGAAGCCAAAAGAAAAGGAAAGCTCATGCCCTGACACAGGGGTGAGTCTGTCTACAGGGAATATGTCTATTCTCCCACAGGCATCCCCAAGAGAGCCCAGGCATAAGGACCCCAGGCCAGGGACTTTATCCATCTTATTGACCCTTGCAGCTCTAACACCCCGGGTGGGCGCTGGCACCTCCAAGCAAACTCAAATATTTGCAAGAAAGTGGATGAGGTGGTGCACAGGTACTCAGTCCTTCTACATGCAGACAAGGCTCAGCCTCTTTGAATCCTTGAATAGGTGTGTTGCACTGAAATGGCACTCACACCTAGGTTCCAAGGATTCGAGAGGGGGAGCAGCGAAGAAGGCTCAGGCACCTGCCATTCATGTGTGTCTATGTGTGAATGTGTATGTGGAGCTATGATAGTCTTGTCCTCACAGAGACTATTCTCTCCTGCACCGTTCTGTGTCAGATCAGAAAAGACGCCATGCTTCTGTGTGCTTGTAGGTGACGATGGCAATGAGAAGTCCACTCTGTGGCCCACCCACCCTCAGGCCTTCCACTGATGAGGAATTCTGCTCTTCTCCCTTGACTGTAAGCAACACAAGGACAGGGACCAGGTGTGCCTGCATGCTCGCCACCCAACTTAATACTACAGATAGAAGGGGTGATCATAATTACACATGGAATGGAAGGAGGATGGAAAAATGCTCCGTTCTTAAATGAAGATGGCGCTCTCACTCTCAGAATCCTTGCCCAGGTGCATTGCATTCAGAAAGCACTCTCACCCAGGTAGCAAGGATTAGAGAGGGGGAGCAGAGCAGAAGGCCCCGGAGGGGTTTAACAAGACAGAGCTCACTCACAAGAGTGAGTTCACTCTTCTCCCCAGAGAGGTGCTTACTTGGGATGACACAGAAGTAGAGACAGGGTTCCTGAACTTCATGCACAGCCATTGCAATAAGAAGATGGACCTTCCTGCAAAAGCACCATCTGGGAATGGCGTCTGGGGGCTCACTGTTCACCAGGCAGGAGTTTAACTGCAAGAGCAACCTCAAGTTCAACTTCCAGTTCAACTACAACAACACTTGAGTCAGAGGGCCTGGGCCTTCATACACATAGCATTCGTACACATAGTTCTGTGTGGGTCGGGAGTGAGCACATGCTGCCCATACAAGACCTCGAGGTAAGCTGGGACTTGCCCTCCCGCAAACCCTGCACGATGGAGGGAGTTGTAGGGATCCCATCCTCCCCCTAGGGAAGGCATGTGTGAGGGAACCAGTGGGATGGCTCACTCTCCTCAATGTTTCACAGGCACGCATGCATTAGAGTTCCCAGAGAGACAGTGAGTCAGTGAGTGAATTCTTCGAGTGAGTGAGTGAGTGAGTGTATGAGAGAGAAATAGAGGAAAAAATAGAAATGAGTGAGTGAAAATGAGGGCATCTGCCCCTGCGGGCATGAAACCGAAAAACTGTGGCGCCTCCTGTCTCGGAACACTCATCTGCCTCGGAACACTCATCTGCCTGTATGTGCTGTGCATGTAGTTACATGTGGGCCTCTCACACAGGCCTATCCTCCTGTTTAACTGGCTAGCATGTATATGTGTGTCCAGGTATCTGTGTTATCTGTGAACGCATGAGAAAGCACTCACAAGCCAGTGCACCTTCATTCAACAACTTCTCAGGAGAAGAACACCGAGACAGCTCAAGGGTGAGGAATCAGGGTAGAAAGGCTCTATCCCTGCTCACCTCTGGGAATCCACGCACACAGGTCCACTCCCTGAGATACACCTACCTGCCCTGGGGATGCGACAGGGTGCCCAGCAAGTGGGGACTAAAGTGTAAACTCAGTCACCAGCAGCCTCAGCAGGTGGGCACACCAGCACAGTGGGTACAAATGAGCTTCATCTTCCCATATGTGCCCACTAGCCCGTGCACTCAGAGGACTATGACTATCCTGTTCATTGCTGGCTCCCTCCGGCCGGCACACTGTCTGGCACAAAGTAATAAGTAAATAAATAACGACAGGCAAGGAAGAGAAGGAGGTGATAGATAGGTACTCTGTTCTTCCATCTGCAGGTAACACTCAGCCTGCTCTGAAATCTTGCCCAGAGGCACTGCATGTAGAAAGCACCAGCAATCAGGTATCAAGGATTAGAGAGAAGGAGCAATGAGAGGGCTCCCAGGGGTGATGTGGGAGTAACCATAGAAAAACCTCACTTCTCAGCTCCTTGAACACATGAAGGCAGGCTTAATGGTAGTGAGGAGTTTGATTCTCTGACACGAGCCCTTCAGACAGTAAGCCTAGGGCCCCTAATGTTTGCTCACTACTGGATGCCCAAATCCAAGAGACATTCAAGAAGATCTGGGAAAAATCTGAGGAGAGGTATAAAGGCACTCCGTATTTCTCACTTCCTGGGAATCCTTGCCCAAGTGTACTGCATTGGGACAGCACCTGCATCTGGGTATAAGATTAGAAAGAGGGAATAGAGTAGAAGGCTCAGGCACCCACACACCCAGTGTTTGCACAAGCGCCCTACTCATACATAAAAGAGAGGAAAGAGAAGGTTCAATCTTTGACTCTTCTTTCCCTCATACCTCATATCCAATACATCAGTAAATTTAATTGTCTTTAACTGTAAAATATATCCCTATCTAACCAGTTTTAGCCACCTTCACAGTTCCACACTACTACCATGTCTCCATCAATTTCTCACCTGAATTATTTCAGGTGAAATAATTCTGGTCTCTCTGTTTCTGCACTAGACCTCCCTTATAGTCTACTTGCCACAAAACAGTTACAATGATACTTCTGAAACAGAAACAAATAGAACCCCTGTAATCCTCATTTGTAATTGGAAGTGTAAGAATGAACTCATATATTTTATCTCAAAACAAGACAAAGACAATAACAACAAAACATTTTTTTATGATATGGTCATGGAAGAAGGCTGAAATCAATCACCACTCTGGAGGCAATGAGCACCCCCAGTGCTGAGAATGTGGTCTCTAAATACCACATCCAATAAAGGGAACCAAGGCTTACTGAAAACACGGCAGATTCCAAGTCTGGGGAAAGAGAGGTCTGAGATGACCTGGAACATTTTTTTTCCAATCCAGAAGGCAGAGAAGCTACTTGGGAGTCAATCTGAAGAAGCTCTCCCTGGCTAAAGATGGAAATTTGAGCTTCACTGAGGATAAGAACTACAACAGACTGAAAAATCAAATATATTTAAATCCATGAGTTTATCATAATAATTGTGTTAAATCCTCTTTGGCTAAGCTAGTGAACCAACTCATTATTTTGAGTACTGACAGAAAGAATGAAGCATTTATCCTGCCTTTCCTAAAACAACTGTAGCACTGCATAATCAAACAGATGAGGGGAAATTTTTCTTTATAGAAGTATCCCAGCTAATAAGTGAAGACAGAATAATGGAATTAGAATATCATCATTTGACAAACCTAATAAAATAATGGCCCTAGGAATTGAGCATCAATGGCTACTAACATCACAGAAAGAGAGACGACGAGTCATTATGTGCCTCTTGATGGAAGTACTTCTGACCCTCATCCCCAAAATTAAGCCTAAATCCAATCAGGCTTCTAGAAACAAGTATGAGTTTACAGGAAATACAAACAAGGAAAAGGAACATGTAAACTACACCACGGGGATGCAATCAAAAAAATCCAGCCTGTGGGAAACTGCAAAATAAATGGCCTACTTTCTTCCAACAAATAAACTACAAGCAGAGAAAAAAAATACAGATAAAGAGGGAAGTTATAATTCAAAAACTTCAAACACATATTAAGCAAACACAACATATGGACTTTATTTTGATCCTAATTTATGATACTTTGAGAGAATTAGAAATTTAAACAATGGATATTTGATTGTGTTAATTATTACTAATTATTAAGCGTGAGAGTGGTATTATGGTTATGATTTTATTTTTTAAAAGACTTTTTATTTATTTGAGAGAAAGAGCATGAGAGAGAGAGAAAGTATGCGTAAGCAGGGGGGACCAGCAGAGAGAGAGGGAAAAGCAGTCTCCCCACCAAGCAGGGAGTCCAATGTGGGGCTCGATACCAGTACCCTGGGATTGTAACTTGAGCTGAAGGGAGATGCTTAACCGAATGAGCCACCCAGGCGCCCCAGTTATGAGCTTTTTAAATGGAGAGTTCTCAACTTTTGGGGATATTTACATCAACTTTCCATTTCACCCATCATATCTTACTACTTCCCACCTCTCTGCTCCTACCACAATGGCCTCTTTATTGTTCCTAGAATACAGGAGGCCTTTCCTGGTTGCTCTGTTTGATCCTGAAACTTCTTCACCACCATCTCCACTGCCACAGCCCCAGCCATCCATTCCTTAACCCCTTTTCTGCTTTATGGTTCTTCACAGTAGTGACTGCCAATGGACACACTATGCATTTCATTTACTCACTTTGTTCACTGCCTGTCTCCCCCAACTAGAGCAGGGATTCTTGTTTTTTGATCACTGTTGTGTCCCTGGTGCATAGGGCAGCACCCAACACAGAGGATGCTCATTGATCTGCAAATCTACCCATGATGGAGATGGGAGAAAGAACACAGTGCACAGGGCTGCTTTCCATCCCACCACCTGTGCATGTCTATCTTTTTTGTGAAGGTGTGTGTATCTGTATGCGCACATGCACAAGAGAGCAAGAAAAGCTGAGGCTCACCATCCTGCAAACCCTGCATGTGGGAGGGGTTTCAGAAAGCTCACCCTCCACCATGCAAGGGATGTGAGAGAGGGAGCAGGGAAAGGCTCACTCTCTTGGCACATCGCATGGGTGTGCTCTAGAAAGCAAGGTGCATCAGCCTAGAGGGCACCCACAGGCAGTAAGGAAGCCAAAGGAAAGCACTGGTGGGTAAGCCAGGAGGGGCACGCATGGAGTGGGACAGGCATCCAGAGGGAGATTTGGTAGTAGTGGTCTGTGTTCCACACGCAGGGTTTATAAGGGAGGGGCTCCATCAAGACCTCAATTGCCGTGTGTGTGTGTGTGTGTGTGTCTGTGTGTGTGTGCGCACGCGTGCGCACGTGCACACTTATGCCTGCGCATGGGAGAGGAAGAAGACGGCTTGCCCTCCTGCAAGCCTTGGGTGTGGGAGGGTAATTAAGACACCAACGGTCCTACACTCAAGGCATGTAAGAGAGGAAGCAAGTCAGGAGTTTCCCTCTCCTGTACCCTGTGTGTACATGAGTGTGTGTGTCCCAATTGGACAGGTATGTACATGATCATGCCCCAGACATGCTAGAATGAGAAGTTATGTCTGTACATACATTCCCATATGAACCTTCAGAAATATTCACTATCTACTACCTACTTTTTCCCCCATTTTCCTGCTTTCTTTTTCCTTTATTTTTATTCCAAATGCCATTATGGTGTTTGTTCTTTACAGGGCACTGTTCTGAGTGCTCTTCATATGTTAACACAATTAATGCTTATAAAATATCTACAAGGAAATCATCACTATGCCTATTTGACAGATGACACAACGCTGGACGATGCAGAGAGGACACATGGTAAGAAAGCTCAGAATCTTATGTGATTGTGTTCACAGAAAGAAGACCCAATGAAGAAGACTCACCCTCCTGACCACCACATGCACAGGAGTAGAGAGAGCATGTGTGCATGCTCACTTCAAGCATGAGCACGCGAGCGTCTGCCATGCAGCATGTGAGAAGGACTCATCCATCCTCATGCTGCATGGAGAGAAGGAAGTACAGGTATGGCAGTGAGGTGGAGGGGATCTGGGTTGCATGTGTGTGCTAGATGTAGCAGGGAGGCTCATTCTCCTGTGTGCCTGCTTGTGTCAGAAGTTAAACAAAGTCCACAGCCCCACATACAAGGTGTGAAAAATGACAGCGTCCCCATGTGCAAAGACAGAGTGCAAGAGTGTCGGGGAGAAACCAGATGATCCACTCGCTAAGGAGTTTCGCTTTCATGCCAAATCATAAGAAGGAGATTCAAGAAGTACAGCTTTCTGCAATCAAAGGATGTGAAAAAGAGAACAGAAGAAAAGAAGACTTCTTTGCCTGCATGTGTGAGAAAGGGCATGAGAGCCAGGTAAGCAGAGGCTCCCCTTCCTGCGTAATGGCAGTGGTTTCAGAAAGCACACCTTCCACCTGGAAAAAGATGTGAGCACAGGAGCAGGTGAGATGGCTCGCACTTGGGTATGCACATGTGTGTGTCCCAAGCGAGATACAGGAAGAATGCAGAGTAAACCGCAGGCAGGCAGGTGGACAAGGCCTGGGGCAAAACGGTCGCTCACTGTCCGGATCACATGTGTGCCTACACTATGTGTGCACAATAGTGGCTGGGAGGCAGGGGAGGAACTGTAAGAAGCCTCCCTTTTGCTCAAGCTACAGGTAGGGGAGGGACTGGAGGAAGGCAGAGTGTGGAAAAAGGGGACGGCAGGAGGAAAGAGAGCCAGTCAGAGGGAAAGAAGTGGGAGTGGAGGACTCACTCTCTCGTCAGCACAAAGAAGACTTGGATTAGGGTGCAAGTAATGGACGAGGTGGCAAGGGGCTGGATACAAAATAGATTAGGCATATATGTTGAAAGGAGAGCCCAAAAGATTTGATAATGAGTTGGATTTGGAATGCAGAGGAAAAAATTTAAAAAAGAGGTGTCAAGAATGAATCCAAAGACTTCAACGTATTAAAATCCTATGCATCGTTGGCCTGAGCAATTTTTCGGTGGGGTCAGGTCGTGGTGCCATTGACTGAGAGAACACTAACAGAGGAGTAAGAACTTTTGAGGGAGGGGAGAGGAAAATCAGGACTTTGGTCTTCTTTGTGTTAAAGTTTGAGGTGCTTACTAGACATCCAAGGGCAGATGCTAAGAACTCACCTGGATACGTGGATCTGGAACTCAGGAGAGAGGTCCAGTCTGGAAATAGAATTAGGAAAATCATCCACACAGGATGGTATTTACAGCCACAAGACCAAATGAGGACAGCTATAGAGTAGAAAGAAGTCATCGTTGTCCACAAACTAAGCCCTAAATCTCTCTGTATAGAATTCAGGAAGAGGAGAAACCATCAAAAGAGGCTGAGAAAGAAACACTGGTGAGCTAAGAGGACAACTGAGCGTGTGGAGTCCTGGAAACCAGGGAGAGTCTCAAGACACAGGGAATGAGCAACCGTGCATGACTGTCAAGTCAGATGGTGAAAGTGCCCCATGAACTGGGTCACGTGAAGGGCATCGAAGGTGCTGACAAGGGCTGTTTTAGTGGTGTGGTAAAGAGTAAAGCCTTAATCGAAGGGTGTTCCAAAGAGATTGAAAGAAGCATGAAGACTGAAGTGTGACAGAGAAATGGGTAGGAACTGGTAGGAACTCTCTGGGCCAAAGGAGGCAGTAGTGCCCTTTGATTGTTCTGTTAGTTTAATTTTCGAACTATATACATTGTGAAAACTGAGACACAAAGAGGAAAAGTCGCTGGTCAGGGATCACAGAGCTGGCAAGGGATCACAGCAGGCTTCCACCACAGGTAATCGGACCACTGAGACAGCAAGCCCAACCACCAAGCCCCGAGCACCCATGCGTGTATGGGAACCAAAGGGATAAGGAGTCATTCTCTGGCACATCCTGGGGATGTGCATGGGAGAGGGAGGGGGAAGATGAGAGAGAGAAAGATTACAAATGTGTAATAAGGCTCAAGCTGCTGTCATGACTGTGGATGCAGGTGCACACAAAGAAAGGAGTAATGAGGAGCTAAAACTGAGCACTGCCAGTGTGTGCTTTGGGAGGTCATAATAACAAGGTTAACTTGACTTTGAGCCACACGTTGAGTGGGAGGTGGGCAGCACCAGAAGGTTCAAGGTCCTGCAATGCAGGATGCAATAGGAGAACTCAGGCATCTCTCTGACACACACACCACATGTGTGTGCATGTGAAAGAGGTGTGCAAGAGGAAAGAGACAAGCGGGAGGGGAGCATGGGAAAACACACACTCCAACAGATAGGGCACAGAAGAGAGAGACCACATCAGCAGCCCCTTCAGTGAGTGTGTGTGTTTGGGAAAACATGACAAAAGAAAACAACCTCCGGGCACTTGGGTGGCTCAGTCAGTTGTGTCGACTCTTGATTTCAGCTCACATCATGATCTCAGGGTCGTGGGATCAAGCCCCACGCTGGGCTCCAACGTTCAGCATGGAGTCTGCTTGTCCCTCTCCCTCTGTTCTTCTCCTTCTCACACTCTCCTCTCTCTCAGAAAAATAAACAAATAAAATCTTTCTAAAAAGAAAAAAAACCAAGCTCATAATCCTGCATGCTCAAAGTGGAAAAGACAGGACAGCTCAAGAGGCTCACACCCTTGCTTAGACAGTGGGGGAAACTGGTTGGGGGTGGGGAAAGCAGGGAGCAGATGCAGAAATGGAGCAGGTCTAGGAATACTTACTGATGAAGTCTATAAAAATGTTCAAATGTCATAAATATCCACACTATCATCATTTGAACAATGTTCCAAAACCTTTGAAAAACTAAAAGACAAAGGCCTTTTAATATACAGACCAAGCAAGCAAGCTTATTAACTATAGGATAATTCTCATATTCTTTTCCTTGCCTGTCCGTTGGCTTGACAACACTAATTACAGCATAAAGAGCCAAACGGGTATTCATGTCAACACCTTCTCGTTAGGCTTCAATCTTGTTGGCCAACAAATTATACCTTCGAAGTTGTCCACCATCCTTGAAGGATAAACTCCTCCAGTTTCTGATGTTATTTTTTTTTTTTGCCCTAAGAGGGGCAGATATTTTTTTTAATTCCTTCAAACACCCTATCATACAAGGCAAACACTAACATTCAGAAGGATTCTTCTCCCTCACTGTGTGTGCACGTGTCTTACACATACATCCAAATAAATACGTACCTATGGGTCTGAACCAACTTTTTTAAAGCCCGCTATCCCACAAAGCATGCTGTAGGAAGGGAACTGGGAAGGTCTGCAGGGTAGGCCTGCAGGGTTCAAGGGATGGGGCACAGCTCAGAAAGATTTTACACATCAGGAAAGCTTGTGTGTGGGAGGGGACCTGAGATAGCTCACACCCTGGCATGTGAACCTGATGAAACCAAACAGGTCAGGAGTCTTCCTGCTCCTCAAGGACAGGGAACATGCACAGACACAGGTACGGGAAGGCCAAGGGTAATAAGGAGGCGCCTCCTCTTACACACCTGCATGCTTCATCTACGTGTGTTTTGGGGCAGGGAGGGTGTCACTGTGGTAATGCCCACTCTTGTTCACCACGCCCATAAGAAAGGCATTAAGAAACCTCCATCCTGCATGCCAGGGGCAGGCTCGCTCTCCTGTAAACTCTACAAGTGGGAGGAGGATTTGGAACTCACCTCCAGTCAAAGCCTATCAAAGGGTGATGGGGTGAGAAGGTTCTCTATGGCACTCTGTGCATGAGAGAGAGAGAGAAGTCACAGAAAGGTTCATTTACCTGCAAACCTTCAGTGTGGGAGAGGGACTCAGGAATTCACATTCTGACACATACAAGGTCTGTGAGGAAGCAAGCAGGTCAGAATGTGGGTGTGCTTGTAGGTGTAAGGAGAGAAGTCCTGTTGATCTGCACCTTTTTCATGCGGCTGCTCATGAAGGTTCACTTGGCAGCCTGCTCTGTGGAGGTTTACGCGGGTGCCCAGGCACTGACAGGAGCAGCGGTGCGGTGGGAGAGTAAGAAGGGTGACCCCAACTGTTCATTTTCTCCATCAGGGGCCAGGAATGAACTGCTAAAGGATGCCTAGTCCCAGACTTTCCTCTGTGTTCAGCAACTGGGAAGTAAGGGTGGAGGAGAGTGAATAAGAACTAAGGAGACAGGGGCACCTGGGTGGCTCAGTGGGTTGAGCCGCTGCCTTCAGCTCAGGTCATGATCCCAGGGTTCTGGGATCGAGCCCCACATCGGGCTCTCTGCTCAGCAGGGAGCCTGCTTCCTCCTCTCTCTGTGCTTGCTTCTCTGCCTGCTTGTCATCTCTCTCTGTCAAATAAATAAATAAAATCTTAAAAAAAAAAAAGAACTAAGGAGACAACACAGAGGTGGAATCTGCCATAAAAACATTCATTATGGGGCCCCTGGGTAGCTCAGATGATTGAGTGTCTGCCTTCAGCTCAGGTCATGATCCCGGGGTCCTGAAAAAGAGCCCCGCATTGAGCTCCCTGCTCAGTGGGGAGCCTGCTTCTCCCTCTGCCTCTCTCTCTGTTGACCATGACTAAAATATTTTTTTAAATGTTCATTATTACAATTCTGAAGTAAATGAGAAAGTGTCAAAATGGACTGAAGACCAACACATCTGTGTGTACATGTTAGGAGGTGAGTGAGGAGGTACTGAGGTAAGGTGTGAAGATACAGATTGTACAACAGGGACGTGACATGTGGGAGGTGAGACAATGAATTCGTGGCTTTGATTCCTCTAGTGGAAACACGGGTGATCAGTAGGATAAGATAGATAATGAGCTCCTATAAAGAAAAAAAAAAAAAGCACAAGGTAATGGTACACTTAGTAGCATCCAGAGTGAAGAAAGTCTAAAAAGGAGACACACACTTGGGGCTTCATATTTTTAGCATGACAGCTGTCCTCAGGGAGCCCGAACCGTCTGCACCAAGGAAGAGTCCTGCGAAACGTTCTCTCAGCTCCATCCCACTCTGAGACTTAGGTGATGCCATGAAGATAGATTTAAGCCAGATAAAATAAAAGCCGGATCGGTGACACAAGGCCATAGACGCAAAGTGCAAGAATTGAAAGAGGGTAGACAGCGCTGCAGACGAGATGGGTTACAGAGGAGAACGAACAAAGAGGACCGGAAAGTCCTCTTGGCCAATGGGCCAAGAAAAGAGGCAGTGGAGGAGGGAGTATTCCAGAAAATAGAGAGGAGAATCCGTAAGGGCGCTACCTAAGAGGCCACAGATAAACCAGTTGGGCTGGAGTGGAGAGTTCTGCTGGGAAGATGAGGGGGAATAAGGTCAGTGCCACCCTGTGGTCCTAAAATGGCACAAGCATAAAAATGAGTTGAACTTTCGGTGTGGTGAACAAACCACTTCAGGGAGGGAATTTTAAGTGGCTCACTGAGCTTCTCGTAATATGTCCACTTGCGTGTGAGGAGGACTGAACTAAATCTCACCCCAACTCACATCTGTGTGGAGTGTATTGCTTAAGATGAGACCCGACTAGAAATTAAGCTTTTAAAATTAGCTGATCCGAAATAAGATAGTAAGTCCAGACGGACATGAGGACCGTTGAGGACAAGTGACTGGCAAGGCCATGAACATGGCAACAGGCAACGAATGGGCAGTTACCAAAGTTGGAGAAGCTGGAGAACAAAAAAAACGCTTCTTCAGGAAGTTTAGTCCAGCAGCAAGTGGAAATCTGGATTGGCACTAGAGACACCCATCTAAAGTGGGGCCCTTGCAACTGACACAGGAGAGAGGTCAGGAGGGCTGGAGCGAGGCTGAGTGGATGGAAGAACAGAGAGGGGAGGATGGGGTGGTGAGGAGGGATTCAGCAAATTTCAAGAGCTGGATTTGGCAACTCATCATAGGAGGACTTTTCTGAAGGTGAATCTTGTGACAGTGTTCGGAACAAGCTTGAATGAGGGTACCAGCTGAACCAACAAAAATGAGAGGAGCATGAGGGACACTTTAAATAATCTACAGAACCTGGAAAATTAAGCAGGGGCATGATTTCATCAGAAAATGCCAAAGATAAAGAAAATGCCAAATAATGGCTTGGGGATAAGAATTAGGTATTTGCGATCTTAGCACCCTTCCCTGAAAGGGTCACATCCTTCATGGAAATGGAAACAGAATGCTGTTGCACTGCAGATACCCAGACATTTAAGATACTTTTGCTACTCTGAATTCTGAACAAGCTACCTACCCTGTGCTGGCGTTCCCAAGATGAAGCACACATTTTTCCCCTCATTTCTCCACCCCTGGAGCTCTAAAGTCAAGATATAACACATGATAAAACTGGCAGTTGAGTGGATTTTATTTTATTGCTCCAGGGAAATTTAAACAAAAAATGACAACTTGGAAGGACTTTACTCATGAACTCAAGTCCCCTCTAAAAATAGACACAGTTACACCATTCATTTGGTACATAAACTTATTACGTCTTACAATCTGGAGAACGAGCAGAATGAATAGATTCATTATCTCTATATTTATGCTTTTCTTAAGAGCTGTCAAGCCTTTGCACTCTACATTTCCTCCAAGAACCCCCTCTAAGAATATCTCTCTGAGCAGCTCACACATTACTTACACAAATCCCACCCCGCATTCAGTGATTTGAGTTGTGCCTTATCTCTTCCAAAGGAAAGAGACTAACTTTGACATCATTGGGAGGCCTCAGACCTAGGGTAGAAGCTCTGTGAAATAAATCTATTTGCTTTTAGGCTAAGTATAGCCACTGCCAGTTTGTTTGAAGTTCTGCCATTTCAAGGGCCCAAAATTGTCTTATCAGCATACTCAGATTACTTCCCATCCACCATGATTGTGCAAGAAGATATGGATAAAAGGATTTACTAATTCCGGAAGATTTCTGGGTGTGTCAGGTTTTAGGGCACACACTCCATCCTTCAGTCAGTGTTCTGCCCCTCCACCCACCTAAGGCGTGGCGGCTACTACCAAGACAAATACCACCTACACACCTCACTCTAAGTTGTAAGCTTATGAATAAGCTTCATCTGAATTTAGGTCCCAGAGACAAGATATACTGAGCTGAAGGCACACCTTCATTCTCTCAATGGGCTTCTTAGAGAAGAAAAAAACAAACTGAACAATCTGGTGAGTTGGATCCAGTTCCAACCCTGTCACTGAGCTGACTGGAGTCCTCGAGAAAGCAGCTGGCACCACAGCATCTTAGCTGCTTCATATCCTCGGTGATAGGAACAAACCTTTGTTTGGGGGAGAAAAAAAAGGCTGCTAGAACTTTGTGGAAGAATTCACCCAATCATGTTTAACTTTTGTGACCTATTGTATATATTTGAAGAGAATATGCATAAGCCTCTATCTTACACTGTCCCTAGGGTTTATGCAACAGACTAGAGTCATGGGTAAGATTCTTCTAGAAACAGCTACCTTCTTGGAAGGGAACACAGGATTGACTAAGGGTATGCATCAAATCCTGTACTATCACAGTTGCCTTACAGTGACCTTCTAACTCCACACAGTGAAGAGGGTGTAATATACACAAGATCTAACATGGCAGAAGGGATTTTAACTTCCTACCCTCCTCAATTTCTTCTTTTAGCATCGGACATAAGCTGACACCCCTAATTCCTGAAATGCCTTTGTCTTGATTTATATTATACTATACAGTAGTCTCACTCTCCTACTACCTCTTTGATCTTTCCTTCTTTCCAATCTTTGCCGCCACCTCTTCCATGTTCAAAGTTCCTGTGTGTCTCTCACTTCCCCAGCCCCCCCCCAGCAAGAATACATCTTCAGCTTACTAATCATTGTTCTCTGAATTCTACACATCTTTACACATCTTTATTTGCTAAGTATCCATTCCTGCTCTCCCATCCAAGCCACAGGATACTGCAAACCATTTGTCATAACATAAAAAGGTTGATACCTAAAAAAAAAAAAAATACCTAAAGCTAAATTCATTACCTCTTTGCAAAGCTAATTCCCAACTCCCCAGACTGCTTGCAAACGCTATTGCTATTTTTGAGTTTACCAACTTAGAACATTACCCTTTTTTCCCTCCTACTGAAATCCCTGTATTTAATTTGTGACTGAGTGCAAACTCTCTGGTTTGCAATAGACCATATCTGTTCCCTTACTGTCTATATACCCAGCTTTCCCTTTGGAGTCTGGCCCTGACTGTTTATACCTTTCATTATCTGTTATTCCTCCCCAAGACTGGTTCCCGCACTGTTGGCCACACTCAATCTGCTTCCCAGACTCTCCACTGTCCTCTTGCCCAGTCAAGCCAATTTCCTCCTGGTCAGCCCTCCACTCCCCCCAACCAGACTTGTGTTATTAGGCCAGACTGGACTGTCACCCTCCCTTTCTACATAGCCAAATGTTGACTGACTTTTTTTTTTTAAGATTTTATTTATTTGACAGCACAAACAGGGGGAGCAGCAGAGGGAGAGGAAGAAGCAGGCTCAGCACTGAGCAGGGAGCCCAGCCCAGTGTAGGGCTCCGGATGCAGGGCTGGATCCCAGGTCTGAAGGATCATGACCTGAGCCGAAGGCAGACACTTACTTAACTGAGCCACTCAGGCGCGCCATGCTGACCATTTGTAAAGGCCCTGGGATACCTGGATGGTGCACTCAGTTAAGCATCTAACTCTTGGTTTCAGCTCAGGTTATGATCTCAGGGTCGTGGGATCAAGCCCCACATCTGGCTTCCTCATTGTTTCTTAAATAATAAGCATGAAAGAAGCTGTGTTTGGGACATTTTTCCCTGAGATCCTCATCTGTGGTGCCAGATGCATAATGGATGTTAAAGTAATGCTTTCTGATTTTACAATGATTAAGGTTCAAACTATATTTTTAATTTGAAAACTTCTGCTTTTATTCCTCTTCTCAGTGATCGCATATTGAATTCAGAAGAACCCATGAGAGTCGTGACACTCTGGTTCCCATCCCTACTCTTCTCTCTACCCTTTTGAAATTCAACACATGAAAAACACTCAACGTATGTGATACTTAAAGTTCTGTAATTTGAGAACTTTAGTAACAAAGGACCACAAAATCCAGCAAGATACTTCCCTTAAATGTGAAAAACTGTTTTTCCCCACAGCATTCAGGTTAAAGAAAGCCCTTAAATTAAAGGCAAGGATAACCGGAAACCCTTCCTCTTCGGGTCCCTGGGGAAATGCTGCTCTGAGACTGAATTTGGTGGTGGAGAAGGTGGGTGTGGGGAGGAAAAACCTTAAATGCCTAGAATCTAGAGCTCAAGCCAAGGGAGGATGAGACCCAAAGCTATGGAGGCCCAGCACATCTTTCTCTGACACCAGAGTTGAAGCAGGGGGAATCTCACTTCTTAACTTGTCTTGCTCTATTCTTAAACCTGTTTAAGCTATTGTTCTGCTTACCCTACTGCCCACCAGCCACCAAGTAACAAGGCCTTCCTAATTGGTTCAAGGAAACAACAGCACACCAAGTCACATACCCTATTGTGCTCTGCCCAAGAGTAACTGCAACACTTAGGTTTTTGTGGGCTGGCAGAACTTAATTAACTTTATAACTTTATAACATTATAAACATTATAAACCAAGGAAAAATTATAGCTCCACATATATGCAAAGCTTTATAATTTCAATACATCCCTGAATTAATCATAAGGGCAAGGAAATTACTTGCATTAAAAATCATCTAAAAAAGTTGCTGGCTTGCCACAAGGTTAATATATCATTGAGTTAAGAAATTATTGTTAGGGGGGAAAAAAAAGAAAGAAAACAACATATGGAATACTCAGCATACAGTCCTAGCAAAGTCCTAGTTCTTTTGCAAAAGACTTTCTGCGTGGCCATTTTTCTCCATACTTCATACTTCTCTTTGTTTTTTTTTTTTTTATTCCTAAACCGAGGTCTTGGAGATTCTGCCACTGAGCTAGCTGGACAGTCACTGGGTATTTAGTCTGGGTACTGATTAAAATGCCTACCCTGCAAGCCACACAGGACCCTGAAGAAGAAAATAGTCAGGGCCTTCGAGCTTAAGTGCTTAAGGAGGGCTGTGTCTAATCCTACAGTAAGACGCATAAAATAGCATGTCAGAACTCTGAGACGCTGAAAGCCCAAAGAAAGTGGTAATAATGGGAAAATGGGGATATGGAAACCTTTTTGTAATTTTTCCAAGCTGAAACTCAGAAGGCAAAAAAAAAGGGGGAGGTGGGAGAGACCAACCCCAAGACCCTTTTGCAGATTCTATGGCACAAGTCAAGAAGATGTAGCCAGCCAGCTCATAAATTTGCCACTAACCACAACTAAATATAATTCAAAACACCTGGAAAGCTTTTTGAATAAAATGAACTGAAAGACCCTATAGAGTCAGGCAGTTGTCAGAATCTGTGTGCTGCCAGACAGATGGCGTCAATGCTCTCAGGACAATGAGACAAGTCAAAGACTTAATTCATTCAGCTGAGCAGCGCCTCTGCACACGGATTACAGTTTACACTTCATAACGTACACTTCTGCTAACGCCATATGTTTAAGAACTGGCACTGGGGTTGTGAAAGAAAGGAAAGACAGTTCCCAGTCAAACTCTCACTGCCCTTGGTCATGTGGCTGTGTTCACTCGGTGAGAAATCACTGAGCTGTAACTTTGGATTTGCACACTATTTTGTACTTGTATTATATCTTAATAGAAAAGTTTAAAAACTTCTCGGCACCCTTCAACTAAACTAGTGGCACCATTAAACACTGCAGCAGAAATACTTCAACCAACAGTAGAGCATTCCAGTCATTTGGAATAAACTGACTAGTTGAGATGGAAACGTTAAGTGCTTGCGGACTACCGGCTCATGGGCACGCATCATCTAAATGTCTAAGGGAGAAATTATTCGTCAATTTAGGGGTGTTCAGACTGGACCACTTAACCTGAAACAGGCTGATTCAGCAATTTCCAAATGTGGGACGACTGTAATACTCTCTCTGTTTAAAGTTTATGCTGTTAAAGGGGAAACATACCGCACGGTGTGTGCATGTGTAACAGAAATTAATAGAAATTGGGTCAATAGGAATCCACTTTTGAAGTTTCAAAACACTCTTAACACGCGACACAGCATAATCATAAAATCAGAGCCGAGAATAGCTGAACTGAATCAGCAGAAAATGCCTATGAGAAGCAGGACACCCAACCCAAACCTGTTGCCATGGTTACAAACCCCTACAGCAGCTAAAAGATAGTATAACAGGGCAGAAGTGGAAAGTGAGCACTGTGTGTGTCCCCAGACTAGACTCAATTTAACAGACTTTTTAAAATACATGTTTTAACAAGTGCCTCCTCTGTATTACAGAAGATTCATTCTAAGAGTAGAAAAATGTTATTTTTATCTGGCTAGAAGAAGATTCACTTATTCCTTTAACAAATATGTATTGAAGGACTTACGTGGCTATGTGCCAGGACACAATATTTTTCTTGGAAGACACACTGTGCTCTTTAGGACCTCAGGCTACTTGGGAAGGCAGAGGGGTGAGCCGTACTAACAGAGATACAACAATGACCGAAAAGTAAAATGTGATGTCTATCAGTTGCTAAGCAGTGCAGTTATTAACTGCAGCAATTGAAAGAAGGGGTATATTCGGCACAGATCAGCATAGCTGCAGGGGGAGGGGCAGGAGGGGGCACAGTCTGGGCCTTCTAGCATAGGCAGGTAAGACCACTGAAAGAGACAGGGCATTCCAAGCTAGGGCAGGTACAGTCTAGGCAAAGGGCAAAGTGATGTGAATCGCAGGAGGCAGACCAGCGCCACTCAAAGTGTGATTCAAGGCCCAGCGCCAGCCCCCAGTTTTTTATGAGCAGTGTTCACGAAGGCAGGTCCAGAAATTAAGAGGCATCTAGAAACTTTTATTGTAATGTGACAGAGTAATTTTATGTTTTGTGAACCTAATTAGTAAATATGAAGCTGACATTTTATACATCTTTATCATTTCATTCTCCTAATGGTTTTTACTGTATTATACAAAAGTATCAGTCCACGATGGGTTAGAAGTTTAAAAAAAAAAATACAAATCCGAGCCGCGGGTCTCCCAGCACGACTTTGAGAAGCACTGGTAGGGAAGCGTGAATGATAGATCTGACTCAAACAGCTGGGGTGTGGAGGAGAAGTGGGAGAGGTGAGATAACAGAGGCCTTGAAACCCAAGCAGCTGGAGGAATTTATACTGGAGACAAGAAGCACTTGAAAGTCGTCCCAGGTTCACAAATACGGAAGTGGTGTGAAGAAAGAAGTTATTTTGTGAGGCAGAGTCTGGCAGCAGTTGATTGGGTTTGACTGCAAGGGAGATCCAATCTCTCCAGGGAAAATACAGGAATTAAGAGTTAATTCAGAAATCTGGCAAAGAGGCTGAATTTGAATCCCCTCAGCCCAGAGGGAAAGATGATAGTGCTGTAGAACAAGGGGCAAAATTTAGAGACACTGGCTATCTGGGGGTAAAAAATGAGAAACAAGGGCTCCAAGGTTTCTTGCTGGAAGCTGACACAGAGACCTCACTTCTCTAAACAGGAAAAGCTAAGCCTTGACCAAGGATGACAAGTAAAGACAGGCTAGTAAGGAATGCAGGGGACCCCAAAACACTGAATTACTTGAGGATGGAGAGAGGTTTTTCTTGGGGGGGGGGCAAAAGTATAATCATGGAAAACAAGAACGGTCTAGAAAAGTCACACTTTAAACACTGAGACTACCTCTCAGTACCTCATCAAATCTGTATAATCCATAAACTAACCTACACACATGGTTTCTACCCTGAGATTCCTCTGCACTGAATTACTGTATGTTAAAATGGCCATCTGCAGAGGATACTGTAGGGAAGGAGCCTTTCTGTAAAGGATTAAATAGCATGAGCTTCCCTGAGCTCCTTCTCACAGGCACAGGCAACGGAATGTGACCTAAGATTTAACAGAATCTAATTAAGATGACCTCAGCTTGGGACTTCCACCAAGAATGTTTTATTGTGCCTTGAAAATACCCTCATATAAAGTTTACAACGATGACACCAGTGATCTGTTAACGTTCAGTTTGCCGTACCTAAGTACTCCCAAGGGTATCTTCTATGAAGGGCAGTGATTCCTGCACACCACCCCCCCATTGTCATACTTGGGCCTGTTAAGGGTTGATTTTTATGAATGTAATAAGCAGTATTTAATAAGATTGTTTTTATATATGTATATTACTGTTAGTAAGTTTCCAAAAGGATATACAAATTGCTCTGAGAATGTGGTTGGGGAAAAAAGGCTTCACCAGATAAGATACTATCTATCTTGGGTAAGAAATGCATTGTTTACCCTAACCCCCACCCCAAGGCTATGGAAGATAAGAGGACTAACCACAACCTTGGACAGGTTTAGAAGCTAAGGAAGGACGATTGGAGTTAGTCTCCTGAGAGGTCAAACTTCAAGAAACTTCAAGAAACAGAGACATAGAGTAGGGTCGGGGTCCCTATGAGGATGAGACTCTGTCATTAAAAAAAAAAAATTTTGTTGCCAATATAAGCTGGTTCTCTTTCTTGTCAGCACTGAAATTTCCGGCCTATACTATGCCTGCATTAACCTCCTGAATGTGCCTTGCATTTTTCCTTAATACATAATCTTTCATTTCTGAAGATTATCATACCCGGCCAGCAGCCTCTTCTGAATGAATGCAAGTATATATTCCCTAGACTGGCATTTTCTAAGCTGCGAATTACGGACCACTTGGTTCTATGAAATGCTGGTGTATTTCCTCACAAAAAGAAGTATGTCCTATGATCAAAAAAAAAAAAAAAAGTTTGGGAAACCTACAAACATATTAAAAACTTCAAGAAGTCCTGCATTGAAGAAATTCATTAAACTTTTTACTTACCTTATAATTTTGGAAATGACCAGAAAAGCTTTTTTCCCCTTCTCAGAATGTTTATGATCTTCACAGCAAACACTGTGCTTTATGCAGAACTACTGCCTTGCCCAGGCAGAGTTAAAAATCAGTATTTAAAATAAAAACTAAATGAAGTAGGTCATGAGAAGAAAAAAAAAAGATCCATGTGAATTTTCTGGAGAAAATATATAATATTACTATCACTGTATCTTTGTTAACTTTCTATTACACCGACCAAAATTTAAATGCTTCAGATGCATTTGAATGAGGTGGAAAAGGTACCAAAGATAATTTTGTTTTAAAAGAGCAGATATTTATAAAGTCATTTATCTTAAGCATTAGAGTTAATTTCATATTTTCAAAGTATATTTACTTTCCCAGCTGCACTTTTCATACTTTCTGTTTTTATTCCTGACTGTGGGGGACAGCATTTTTCAAAACATCAGATAGGTGGCAGAAGACAGGCAAGTGGGATGGGATAGAAACTTAGCCACAAACTGCCCATTCATACATGGACTTGACTGAGGATACATTTTTAAGGCTTATAAATATATAGATAAATATAATTCTATATAGTTTCATTTTTAAATGTTAGGTTACAGAGAAAGCAAGCTGGAAGACAATACGGTCACTTTGCTTTGAGAAAAAAAAAAACTGTGGTCTTTTGCTAACCATTTAGATAATTTATTATATCTCCTACTGGAGAAAGAAAAGATTTCTAAATACTCTGTTTCCTTCAGTAGCTCACTGCTTTTCTCCAAATTAAAAATGAGAAAGGATGGAAAATTAAACCATAAATGCAGAGGGAAACTTAAACATCCTTAAAGTTTTACCACGTATGAATGAGCTAAATATCACATCTGTGAACCAAAAGATTAAAACACCTAATGGATTTTTTTAAACAAATAAATCCTTATATATATTTGACTACAGGAAAAGCAATTTATTTTCATATCCTAGAAAAGAAATTCCATATAGGTGTTTTAAAAACATAATGTTAAATGTTAATAATAGAAAAAAAGGATTGAGAAAAGCTGGCCACACATCTGGCCACACAACAGCTCCTTTGAAATTAAACATATCAACTTTTTTTTAGTCTCAAAGAATAACAAGTATTAGTAATAAAAAATAATAAAGATAGGACTGAATTATTATGATTTTTTAAAAAAACAAACCACGTCTAATTAAAAAGTTTAGCAATACAAAAAGCAAAATAAGCAAAGGTACAATGATAAGGCAAAAAACCACAGCAATTAAGATATCATAAGAAAAACAAGTTGAGAAGTGCCTGGATGGCTGGGTCGTTTAGCCTCAGCCTTGGGCTTGGGTCCCTGGATCCCAGAATTCTGGAATCCTGGGATCCTAGATCAAGCCCCACATCGGGCTCTGTGCAGGGTGGGAAGCCTGCTTCTCCCCCCCACCTCCCCCCCTGCTTATGGTCCCTCTCTCTCTCAGTGTCTCTCTCTGTCAAATAAATAAATAAAATCTTAAAAAAAAAGACAAGTAGAATAGGATGGATGGTCTAACAAGTACATAAGAAAGACTACAGTTCTATGGCAAATAACCACTAGATTATTAGAAATCAAAGAATCACTGGGCACAGAAATGAGAAAATAGAGCAATATTATAATTAAAGGAATTAAAGCCATCCTTTCACATCATTTTGAATCATCCCTCAAAACTACTAGAGTATGAATTTTAAAAGGAAAAAACAGTCCACTGCTAAGAGAAATAAGGTAATTATAATGCTAAATACCATGCAGTGAGTATAATACAAATAATTAAAGGCTGGATTAAACAAAATCTGACCCTAACTGTTTATAAAAATACATGTTAAAAATGACTACTCCTTTTAGATTCGCTAATGCAACGTAAGAGGCCAGACATTAGTCACAGAATCTGGGGGGGGGGGGGAGCAAATTTTAAACCAAAAAAAAGACATAAAATGATAAAGCACCAGACAATGATTTTTTTAAAATATCCAGTAAATTAAAGAAAACCTAATGATTTTTTACAAAACACTGATAAATTAAACATGACAAACACAATCCTACCTGAAAAACTACTCTACCATTTGAATATGAGGAATCAAATTAGCAACACAAACAACAATGAAAGAATTCAGTATATCTAGACAAAAAACCAATACTATAAAATAATCATAAAGTTAATCATAGTATTCAAGTGCAGAATTTTGGGGAAAACATTTCTTCACAATATTTTATCATATACTCAGATACAGACATTCTCAGTAAGTGTAATACTACAGGATTTTTACACAGCACAAGCAGTAAGATAAATGGAATATAAACATAATCAAGACACATGGAAATTGTAAAAATACATCTTTCTTAAATGACAACTGAATCAAAACAGGAAGGGACTATTTAAAATATAGCGAATTTAAATACATTCATAGCTCTACAAGTCTCTCTTAAGAGCAACTTGAAAAAACTGTAAAACTGATAAACTGCTAAAACAATTAAACAAAACAGAAAAGCATACAAGTTACTGACTTCAAAGATATATAGTTATTGTTAGGGAGTTCCATATGTAAGAACGCTTTTTCAAAAAAGGAAAGTAATAAATTTCTCAAAAAGAAAAGGAAAAAAAACAGTCTAAAATGAAATAAAGACTCTAAAGAGACCAAAGAAATATGCAATATTATCAACAAACTTGAAAAGAAACAAAAATCTCACTTAAATGTTTAAATATTAAATGAATGCTCATCCTCTTACAGAAGTGGTTCCTGAAAGTGCTCTATCAAATTCATCTTCATGAGGTGAATGTCAGCCTGATTATTAAACCAGACTTGGGGCTAAAATCTCAAAAGGAAAGTTACAGATTGGTTTTATTTGCAAATTTAGATGCAAAATTTGAAATGAAATGTTAACAAACCACTTGAAAAGAATTGCTCTTCATGTTCTGTCAGGTTTTAGCCTGAGCCTGCAAGGCTGATTTTAAATAAGACCAATGATTCACAAAAGAAATAACAAAAATAAAGTGATATGGTAAAAAAAAATCTGAAAATCCAAAACTCATCTGTCTTTAAAGTAGATGGATTTTTAAAAATATTATATGATATGTCCAAAAGTCAACACCACATGTAAAAGAGACAATTAGAGGTATTCATCTAAAAAAAAAAAAAGAAGAAGAAAAACCATAGAAAGATATCTAGTAACCATTCCTAATTAACCATGTTAAAAAATTTGACCTTTGTGATCAAGTATGAAAAATGAATGAGTTATATAAGGAAATAAAATTAAAACAGCACTATTTGCACACTATGCAATTATATAACCTGAAAGACCAAGATACTGAAGAAACCATACTAAAAATAATGAGTTGAACAAAAAGGTAAACTATAAATCACAAAAATTGACTGCACTCCTACTCCAATAATAAACAGCTACCAAACACAACTGGGACAGAAATCCATTTTACCACAGTAACAACCACCAAAACAAAACAAAATAAACATTAACCTGAAAATCACCCTAATTGGACATACACTGTGGGGATTAAGTATGGCAAAAATGACAACAGTTTAATAAAATGCAGAAGCATTTAGGCCTTCATTTCTACCTACACAGGTTCCAACTCCTGTCAATTTTAGCTCTGTAATGTAACGGTATGATGTACAAAAAGCTTGTCCTCTAACTATAAACTTAATGCCCAAGTTCCTCAGAACATGAGGTTAAAGACAGATGGTTTCTATCAAAGGAATGAATGAAACAAACCACAAGTAAATGATTATTTAGTACATTTATGGTAGTAAAAGGAAAAAAAATAAGGATAAAGCCAAAGAACTATAGAGCTACTGGGATAATGAAGACACTCGAAACTCTGTGGACCATACTACCACATAGACCAATGGTCTGAGCCAGGACCCAGTTCATGAACAGGTACCCCTCGAATCAGACCTCTCCTCTCCCCTCCCATGCAAAAGGAGTGTTTTCTCTTAAACAAAGATGTTTGTCGCAGGTGTATTCATAATATATTTTTTTGAAATCTCGGAGATGTGAGTAAATCAACTCTGAGCACTTACTCCCCTCACTCCCTGAGTGTTCATGTCAAGGGATATGCATATGAACAAAGCATGCGGTCTCTGATCCCGAGGAACTTCCGTAGTATCATTTAACACAGCCATTAAAATAAGAATTTGTAAAAAAAAAAATAATAAGTGTTTGTATCATGCTACCTGATACATGAAAACGAATGTACAGAAAAAGTCAGCTGATAATTTCTCTCAACAACAAAAACAAAAAACTGTATAGCCAATGATGACAGCAGTGTGAAAGGACTCTCTAAAATGCAAACATAAACAGAGACAAGAATCTGTAACAACAACAACAAAAAAAAGACAATGTAAGTAGTTGGTGTTTTAAATCTGTGCAATCGTTTTCTACACAAAACTTACACTGCAACTTTCATAAAATTTTCAATAGCAAAGTCTGGCATTATCTAGTTGCTTCTATTCCTGTATTTTTTAGAGGTGAACAGCCTTTATATATAGGTAACTCAGTATACCCCTTTTCCCCTCTCCTGTTTCTCTTGACTGCCAGTAACATAAAACACAAGTATGTCTTATAAATTACTCGCTGCTCTTACTGAATAGGGGAATTTATGTTCCTTTTCCTCATTTTAAAACAAGATGAATGGAACATGTTATATTTTTTTACTTTCCAAAAGTCGTGTTTAAAACTTGTGAGCCTTAAATGAATTCTTTCAATGGGTCATTGGCCTTGACAGAAAAAAAGTTCCCCCACCCTATTTAATATGACGCTATTTAATATAAAAAGAAAACCTGACAGCAGATGTTACAAGTTTTCCAGCGCGGGGCAGGGGACACCTCGACATTTAGGCCCTTAAAGACATTTAAAGGGATTTTACGTTTATTCTTTAAACTTCCAACTTACGTTGTTCCTAAATGTCACCTGCATTAAAAACAATGTTTTGTCTCTGTTGCCACTCTGAAAAACAGCTCAAAATTAGGAGACCCAAAACAGAGACAGAAATGAGCTCGCATGACAATGGCAGTCCAAGGAACTGCCAGAACTGCTTCACATTTAGCTTGAACACAATTAACTGTAATCCAAATTCAGTCTTGTCTGTGTGCTCTTGCTAGTCTCTCAAAAATTCAACAGCTGCTTCTCTCTGGCTACTAGTAATAGAAAGGAGGGGTGCCTGGGTGGCTCAGTGGGTTAAAGCCTCTGCGTTCAGCTCGGTGGTGATACCAGGGTCCTGGGATCTAGCCCCACATCCAGCCCCACATCCAGCCCCGCATCCAGCCGGCTCTCTACTCAGCGGGGAGCCTGCTTCCTCCTCTCTCTCTGACTGCCTCTCTGCCTACTTGTGATCTCTGTCTGTCAAATAAATAAATAAAATCTTAAAAAAAAAAAAGAAAGGAATGGATTCCATACTATTTAGATTTAAACCCTGAACCTTGAAAGACTTGACTTTGGCACTTGAAAATTTCATTTAAAAAACAAGTAAATAAATAAAAGGAAAACCGGCCAAGACGAGACTCTAAGGCTGAGGCATGGAAAAATGAAATTAAATATCCATGGTGGCTTTCAATCCAACTTCAAGATGCAGTTTTTGGTTTATCATTCTTTTTCCATTAGGGTGCAGCATAAGGGTTGAGTCTCTAGATTAAAAAGTAGAGTAAGACGTGGATAAGGCTCAGAGACAGAGGAATGAGTTAACCGTGAAATCAGAAATTAGAATAGGATTCAAGCAACTTCAACCACGTGAGCCAATGGAGAGCAGAAAGAGAATTCACACAATGTCTTTGGATTATAGTGTGCGAAAAGATGGCTCACTGGGGAGAGGAACTTTTAATAAATGCTTTTGTGGAAACGATTACAATTCGTTCCAGATGAGTCAAGGATTCAAACTTTTTTAAAAATTATTTTTAAAAAGTGTAAGAAAATGGTATGGTGCATTTATACTCAATGTGTGAGAGAATTTTATTACTACCAAAGAAAGAAAGGAAGAAAGAAAGAGAGGAAGGAGGGAGGGAGGAAGGGGAAAGGAAAGGAAAGGGAGATGAAAGGAGGAAGGAAGGAAGGAATTATCACCCCTGGGGGATAAATATGACTAAATAAAAATATAGCTTTTGTACATTAAAAAAAGAAAAACACTATTGCAGCCACAATTCTGATGTTAAAAGAACTTAATATAGAAAATAATAAAAAATCTGATACAACCCGATAGTTAATACTACTATAAAATATTATGCCACCAAAAAAGAACACTGAAAAATGTCCAGCTTCCTCAGCAATTAAAACACTGCATCCCTATTAACTTTATAACAAAACTCAATGCTCCATGCACAGTTTATTCACTTGGCTAACGATAGCAGTTTTTAACAATACAATACTCTGTTGACTCCAGGTGTATTAGTTAAAGCAACAAATAAGAGAAAAACCCGTCTTTTCAGTCACTGACATTTTATGTACTGGCCATTTCTGTATACCACTAGGAGAGTTCTGTGACTTTTAGTATATGTCCTGAACATTTCAGTTTCTTTCATAGTTTTTTTAAATTTCAGGTTTATTTTTAGCCACATATGCTTAAATGTATTTGCTTGGCAGTCTTTCCTAAATAGTTCTCCATTACGTCTCTGCCATTAAGTGAAAATGCTTTTAGAAATTTGGTGATAAATATTTCCAATCACAAGCTTATTTATGATAAATAATTTTGTACACTCTCTGGTGATTTTACACCATTTAAAACAGACTTTTAAAAAAAGCATTATGGACTATTTTAATTATTTTCTTTCATAAAATCCCCAAAAATCCCATAAAATCTTTCGTAAAATCATAGAAAAACAAAACTTTTTTTTTTTAAGATTTTATTTACTTATGTGACAGAGAGAGACAGCAATAGAGGGAACACAAGCAGGGGGAATGGGAGAGGGAGAAGCAGGCTTCCCGCTGAGCAAGGAAGCCAAAATGCAGAGATATGAGGCCCAATCCCAGGACCCTGAGCCTAAGGCAGACGCTTAATGACTGAGCCACTCAGGCGCCCCGAAAAACAAAATTATTAATAGGGTTTAAGGACTGGCTACATTTATTGTTGGGTATTCCTAAAAGTGGCATTAGATTTTAAATATTCTTTTATGATAGAGGCATTGGCTAACACTAAAATGGTAATCAACTGCAATATATAAATGTATTAAATCAACATGTTATACACAAGCTCACACACTGTTATATGTCAATTATAGCAATAAATATGTTATTTTAATTCTGTAATATAAAACCAAGAGAGACATATATAAGCATATCATTAATTCAGTATCTCATAGTGATAACAAGAATATTTGTATCTTTAATCCTACATACATTTGACGTACTAAACCTTTAATGGGACCAATTAGTGTTTATAAAAGCAATGCTGCTTCAATATAAAAGAATTCTAGAACAAAAAAGGTGGAGAGGGTACCTGGGTGGCTCAGAGGGTTAAAGCCTCTGCCTTTAGCTCAGGTCATGATCCCAGGGTCCTGGGATGGAGCCCTGAATTGGGCTCTCTGCTCAGCGGGGAGCCTGCTTCCCTCTCTCTGCCTGCCTCTCTGCCTACTTGTGATCTCTCTCTCTGTGTCAAATAAGTAAATAAAATCTTAAAAGAAAAAAAAAAGGTGGAGAAAGCACAGCTAAAGAGGTAAAGCAAGCAGAGAGGTTAACATTTTTAAAATCACCGGGAAGTTTACCTAATAATGGAGAAAACTGTTTTAAGTTTAGAAATATATTGCCAAACAAGTAGAGTAGATAAGCTGAAACTGAATTATATTTTGTTAAGTCTGAAGAATGGACAGAAGTAATTCAAGGCAGGTAAAAATCTTCAGAACTACCCTGTGGTACACAGAAATAAGTAATATGTAAAAACTGTTGTTTAAGTTCATTCTCTCAAATAAACCAACCAGTTCCTAAATGTTTTAAAAACCAGTCAGTGGCTAAATAAACTCTAATGTGTTAGTGAAGGACTAAAATCTAGCCATCAAAAATGATAAACATGTGGCCAAAGTGGGGAGGGGGGTGTTAGGAGAGATGGGCAGTAGGCAAAACCTTAATAAAATATAGAACACAAATGTGTTTTTGGCAAAAATGACAAGGACACAAAGAGATTACAGAGTTGTATAAATAGCTGGTACTTTGTGGGGAAGACATTGCCCCCTTTGCTCTTAAGGTATTGCAGTATACGATAAAGAAAAAAAATCATAGTATCTTCATCCGATTTTTGCTCATTTCAAGATGAAGTCCCCCCATCCGCTCCAAAGTTGGCCCTCTAACTTGTGTTTCCACAATCCTCTTCCTAGCCTTTGTGGGACCCCTGTATGTACAGTGAAGCATGTGGTCTACCTCTCCCATTTAAAACAGAACCACAAACACTCCTTTAATCTTGCTGTACCTCTAGGACCACCCCCGCCCCCAAGGTTCCACAGACACCTTGCTCCTGCCTTTATCTCACACACTGGTTGACAAAATGTCTACCCTCTTGGAAGAGTCTACAGGTCAAATCTCCCCACTTAACATATCACATTCTCTAAATAATGGGCACATTTTTAAATTTTTATCAGCTTCACTGAGGTATAACTGACAAATTACGTTGTAAGATCTCTAAAGTGTCTGTCGTGGTGATTTAAGTATACACTGTGAAAGGATTCTGCCCATCTAGTTCATTAATATACCCATCACCTCACGTATTTATCTTTTTTTAAGTGAGAATATTTAAGTTCTACTCTCTCAGCAAATTTCAAGTATGTAATACACTTATCAACTATAGTCACCATATTATACATTAGATCCTCAGACCTTACTCATCTTATAGCTGATAAGGCAGATTTAAAATAGATTGAAGAGGGGTTAAAATCATTATGTAAGCATTTTCAAAGGAGAGTTCAAGACTGGCAGGTAGGGGCTACAAGCAGAGAAGATGAATGTGAACCTGTTTGTTTTTAGAGATTTTATTTCTTTATCTGAGAGAGAGAGAGCGAGAAGGGGGGCAAGGGACAGAGGGAGAGGGAGAAAGAATCTTAAGCAGACTCTGGGCTGAGTGAGGAGCCCCAAGGAGGGGCTCCATCTCACCAACCTGATCTCAAAACCAAGAGTCAGATGCTTAATCAAATACACCACCCAGCTGCCCCTGTGTTTGTTTTAAGTCCAGAACATAAAGAAAGGAAACAAATTCTTTTTTTTTTGAAATTTCCAGATTTTTTTTTAATTTTTAATTTTTTATAAACATATATTTTTATCCCCAGGGGTACAGGTCTGTGAATCACCAGGTTTACACACTTCACAGCACTCACCAAAGCACACACCCTCCCTAATGTCCATAATCCCACCCCCTTCTCCTAACCCCCTTCCCCCCAGCAACCCTCAGTTTGTTTTGTGAGATTAAGAGTCACTTATGGTTTGTCTCCCTCCCAATTCCATCTTGAGGAAACGAATTCTTAATTTCAATAGCAGCCACTATGTTTTTCGAAGTGCTTTCCTTTAGGTTAGGGAAGGTTACTAGTATACTGTATATTGTGGAGGAAATCTCAGACATGCTCTAATCTAGCACTTTTGCTTTACAAATGAAGAAACCAGGGCCCAGTGCCTTGTTAAGGATGGCAAACATCAACTGCCCCATACTCTGCACCTACACCTAAATGCTACACACATGTCTTCTGTACCAACCCCAGTACAAGCCCCATTTAACAGTAGGGGAAACAAACTCGGGACAGTTAAGTCATTTCCCAAAGGTGACACAGGCAAGCTGAGTAATTTGCAAGATGCAAATACAGGGTCCCTGATTCAAAACTGAAGAATTTCTAGTTCCCAACAGTAGACAGTTAAACCAAGTACAAGGCCCTTGCCTTGTAGGCTCTGGGAGCACTTCACAGGTCAAAAATACCCAGAGTCGAGCCTGGGCGCCGCATCAGTGCGAGCAGCGGAGCTCACACTCAAACCCACTTCCTCCAATCTCAAAATCCCTAGACTGAGCTACTACTTTCTTCTGTCTCTTGGGGAATTGAACGGATCGGCTTACCCAACGTCTCACCACTGGTTGGCAACAGAGATAAAATACGAAGCCCAGAAGCTTGACGCCAGCTGCCCATGGCCACAAAAGCCCCCTCTGTGCCCTGTCCCTCTTCCAGGTGATTGAGATCAGCTAGTTGCAGGCTCCTGGAGCGGAGCAGCTGTCACCATCACAGCTGAACCCGCTTGCCGCTGGCTGGCCCAGCCCTGCCCACCACCTGCTCCACACTCTAAAATCAGCCTCTGCACACCCTGGCTTCTGGGAAAGATGAGGCGCTGGGAGGAAATGGGGGGAGGTGGTTCTTCTCCTGTGTGTATGTGTGTCTGTGTGTTTAAGTCTCCCTCCATAGATCCTCTCCTGGGCCAGTCTCGACATGTATTTTGAAAAAGGTCCCCCCCTCTTGGTCCTCATAATCTCACCTTGGGCACCAATCGGTCTAATAAGTCTAATAAGGGGAGTTATGAAGATATCTCAGGTGCCTCCAGGAAACACCACTAGGGCAGCTATTCCTGTGGAAACGGCAATACACTTGGAAAAACACATACCAGGGTTTCGAGTTCAAACTCTTGATACTTACTTGCTGTCTGACTCTGGCCACAGCATTTCACTTCTTTGAGCCTCAGTCTCCTCATCTATAAACTGAGGGTGCCACCTTAAATTTCTCAGGCTTGTAAAGTGTGCTTAAAGATGCATTGGCCTGTGCCTGACACACATATAATCATGAAGCTTTCTTTAAAAAGAGGGAAAGGGGGGGCGCCTGGGTGGCTCAATGGGTTAAAGCCTCTGCCTTCGGCTCAGGTCATGATCCTAGGGTCCTGGGATCGAGCCCCGAGTCGGGCTCTCTGCTGCGGCAGGGAACCTGCTTCCACCTCTCTCTCTGCCTGCTTCTCTGCCTACTTGTGATCTCTGTCAAATAAATAAATAAAATCTTAAAAAAAAAAAATAAATAAATAAATAAATAAAATGAAAAAATAAAAAGAGGGAAAGGGTGCCTGGGTGGCTCAGTGGGTTAAGCCTCTGCCTTCAGCTCAGGTCATGGTCTCAGGGTCTTGGGATCGAACCCCACATTGGGCTCTTTGCTCAGCGGGGAGCCTGCTTCCTCCTGACTCTCTGCCTACCTGTGATTTCTCTCTGTCAAATAAATAAATAAATCTTAAAAAAATAAAAATAAAAAGAGGGGAAAACTCCATTATGCAAACTGCTGTTTTAAATTTATTTAAATTTAACTTGATTAACATATAATGTATTATTCGTTTCAGAGGTAGAATTTAAAGATTCATCTGTTGCCTATGACACCCAGTGCTCATCCATCCCATCACCCAGTTACCCCATCCCCCCACCCCCTCTCCTCCAGGCAACCCCTCAGCCTGCTTCCTAGAGTTAAGAGTTTCTTATGGTTTGTCTCCCTCTCTGACTCCGTCTTATTTTAGTTTTCCTTCCCTTCTCCTGTGTCCATCTGGGCAAAGTAACCGCTTTCTAAAGAAGCAAAAATTATATTCAACATTAGGGAGCATTTCCCTAAGACACTCAACTTGGGGAAGCAAATCTCTGACCCCAGCACCTGTTCTAAGTCTCCCTCCTGCAAAACAGACAAGGATGTAAAATCCTTTTCTCCTCCGCCCCCACTCAGTAAAAATCCTCTTTAAAAAAAAAAAAACTATTCAATCCAAACATCAACCCAAATAAAATAAAGGAAATCCACAGCATGGCTCTGAGATAGCACCCTGAGCCTCTACTGTTTATCATGGGAGCTGGACGCCTAAAGGAGACCCTTCTCCCAGCTGTCAGCTCTATATTCTCAGCTTCCTTAACAAGGCTCAAAAAAAACTTCTGGTCTGAAGCTGGGTTTTTCTGCTGTTTACTTCCCACGTCACCAAAATTTCAGCCTAAGTGCACCTGGATGGTTTCTTCAAGGACTTCAAATTCCACCAAACCGCCCTGCCCCCAAGCAGAACAAACTGACAATGAGATCAGGTTTACCTTCACTGCCATAGCAAAACACTTCCTACTGCTCTGGCATAACCTTTGAAAACGCCTTTTTATTTATGGTGACAGCAGAATGCTCCCCTGTAAAAACAGTTCTGTACATGGGCAAAGCCTGCAAGAAAACACACAAAGAACAAGAGCCACTGTGCTACAGGCATGAGAGTACAGGCAAGTTATTCCCACAAGCCTAACCTGAAAGATAAATTTTTAAAAAGCTGTTATGCTGCAAAGATGACTGCAAACTAAAAGTTTTCGGGTCCCGCTCCCCACACCCCTCCCACTCCAGCGTGCCACTTAATGACATTATCCTCGCCTCCCTCCATTTCAGAAGACTTAGCTATTAGCAGCAACCTCACCTCCCCTTGCCTGTTCGCCTATTTAGCCACCCTTCAGGAATAGCTGCTACCAGTGACCATACTTCGGGCTGGAAATCCGTACTTCCTGTGGACTGTTCTACCATTATTCCTCAGCCACTCCCACTCTGACTTCTCTTGGGGTTCTAGTGCTGGCTCTGTTGCCAACAAGCTTTTGGAATTTAGGGGTGCTTCTCCCATTTCGGGCGGCATCAGAATCCCCTGGAGGGTTTGTCCAAATTGAACTGAGTTCCAACCCGCGTTTCTCCTTCAGTGGCTTTGGGATGGGACCCTAGAATTTGCCTTTCTAAGAGTTCCCAGGTGATGCTGCTACCGCCCGGGTGACATATTCAAAGGCATGGGGGTAACAAGGCATAAGAGTCAGAAAACTACCAGCTCTACCACGGGGCTGCAGGCCATCATCTGTTGCCCCTGGTAGGAAGAGGGAAAGTAGAGGGGAACAATATTATCCACTCTCAACTTTCTTGTGAAGGACTACTACATCTTATTATCTCCTGCCCGTCTCTGGTAATTCTATGTCCTTCCCCCGATTTATATCTTAGGCGATAGCCATTTTGAAATTCTGCTCACCTCAAGCCTAACAGAATTACTTTCTGCAGATGCCTGAATTAAATTCTTCTCCTCTCTTCTAGTGTGACACCCAGTACACCCGATTAGAACTGTTTTTGTCCATCTGCCCTACTAAGCCCACAAGCGCCATTAAGGCAGGAACCATGGCCATCCTCTTCAGTGTATCTCCAGTGTCCTGCGCTGCGCCTGGCACAGACAAGCCACTCAAATTAATGAACGATCCCCTCTTCTCTATGACCCAAACTGAGCACTCACCAGCATCTTCCTTCCCCAAACCAGCTTCTTCTTTTGGATCCGCCCACCATCCCCTCCACCTCCCACATACCCCACTCATGTAGTCTCATCGAAATCTGGGCATTATCTTCACTTCTTTTTTCTCACTCCATACATCCACCTTGGTGTTTCCAGTGACAAGCAAGGTGTGGCCTCTGAACCTCAATAAGTACATCATCTGGGAGACAGTAGATGGAAAAAGCACAGGCTCTGGAATCAAGTAGAGGTGAGCTCATCTCACTTCTGCCTCTCAATCACTAGGTGATTTTGAACACATTACAACCTGGCCTCCGAGGCTTAATTTCCTCATTTATAAATGGGTTCCACAGCACCAACCTTATAAAAGGTTGTTATGAAGTTCAATGTGAAGGACTTAGTATGCAGATGTTACTACAAAAATGTTTCCCTGCACCTCACAGCATTCCTGGCAGGGGTAAAAAGCAGGCAGGAAGATAGGGAAAAAGATAGCTAAATAGGAAGGGCAATAGAATGGGGCTGAGTGAGACGGAAAGCCAAGAAAAGCCAAAAAGCCATGGAAAGCCAAAAAAGAAAAATTTTATGCCCCACAAGAGCCACATTCTCTTTCCTCTTTTCTTTTTCCTCTCAGAGTTGAAAACATAACACTTATGCTAATCAAGGAACACAGTAATATCCAAGAGAAATGAAAACATATGTCTACCAAAACACTTGTGCACACATGTTCATAGCAGCATTATTCATAAGAGCAAAACAGTGGAACAGCCCTAATGTCCATCAACTAGTGAATGGGTAAACAAAATGTGGTCTAGCCACACAATAGAATATTATTAGGCAACAAAAATGAAGGAGGTTCTGTTACATACCATGACATGGATGAACCCTGAAAATATTACGCCAAGTGAAAGAAACCAGATACACAAGATCACATATTGTGTGATTCCATTTATACGAGATGTCGAGAACTGGCAAATTCTATTGAGACAGAAAGCAGATTAGCAGTTGCCTGTGGCTGGGGGCTGAGGAGAATGAACAGTGACTGCTAATGGGCACAGGGGTTTTTTTGGTAAGGACACAAATATTCTTAAGTGAGTGTAGACTTAAAACCATCAAATCATACACTTTAAATGGGTGAGCTGACAGAATGTGAATTATATTTTAATAAAGCTGTTAAACAAGAAGATACGGAGAATGAAAGAACAGCTAGAGAAATGGCCCCAAAAATGTATTATTTCCTTCCTACATCCTAGTAGATTATCTTCTATATCCCACTCCAAAGACTGCCACCTTCAACTAAAGAGAAACTGATTATAGAGAAAGTCTCTCTGGCTGTGGCTGTGACAAGAATTTGTGGGCATGGTCAGAAAATCTGGTGAGGGGACAATGAGCACCAGGTCTGAGTATAGGCCAAGGGTCAGTGCCCCAAAGCGCTGCTCAAATGAAGGTACACACACATCACCCTGGGGTCCCGCTTTCATAGGCTACTGTGGCTCTAAAATGAAAGAATGTATTCAAATGCTTTGGGATCAGTAAAGAGCCATATAAATGTTGTTATGCAATCAAGCCAAACATCTCTGAGGCTATTTTGAGAGGAGGAAGGTATATGGCCGTAAGATTTCCTTTTCCCTACTTTGTTTAGGGCAGTGGCAGAGGGGCAGTGTGGGTAGGAAAAGACAACCACTTGACCTCACTGAGCCACAGTGTCTTTAAATCTATTCGCTGGAAGCACCTGGCACAGGTTTGAGAGTCATATGACCTTAAATTGCTTTAGAATTCTCAAGTAGGAAAGTCACATGGAGACAGCTGTGAGCTTACCCACAAGGTCATTTGGTGTAGAAAGAATATGGGCTCTGGGGTCAGAATCTTGACTTTGAGGCCCAGGTCTAACACTTGCAAAGCCTTATATCTTTAGTGAATTCCTCAGTGTTTCTTCATATTTGATAAAGGTGGGGAAATATATCTTGTCACAAGGTGGTGGTAGGATCAGCTGAGCCAATATGATGAAAGCACATTGTCAAACTGGATTGGTTGCTTCACAAATCTTTTTATGGTACAGGTCTATCAGGAGAAAGCATTCAAGCATGGACTCCCATGTACATACTGCTATATTAATATTATATACAATACAAAACACATACAAAAACAGAAGGAGAAAGCATTAGATAAAAACAGAAGATTAGAATTCCCCTGGTAGATTAAAGAATCAATGTTAAATTTACTGAAATTGGTAATTACGCTGTGATTATGCAAGAGAGTATCTCTACTCCTAAGAAATATACACTCAGTTACTTAGGGTAAGGGGCCATGATGTATGTACTTTACCCTCAAGGGGCTCAGAAAATATGTGTACATAGGCATATACACACCAGGGCATGTAAATGGAGTTAAAAATATTAACAACAGGTGAATCTGGGTAAAGGGTACAAGGGTGTTCTTTGTACTATTAATTTTTTGCAAATTTTCCGTAAGTTTGAAATTATTTCCAGATAATTTTTTTTTAATTGGAAGGTCTAATCATTGGACCTACAGAATGGCAGAGTAAAGAGCTTGGCCCATTCTCTCCCCAGCAAAGCAACAATTTAACTGATAAAAATTATTTTTAAAAGCAATCATTTAAAGTCTCTGGAAATGGTCCTAAGGGCAATCGGCAAATAGAGACACATACATTGAGGAAAATCTATTAAATCTCAGCTCTATGTTACAGAGGCTCTACCCTGGGTAGCCAAGAAGATGGGGGCTCCTTCCCCTCTCCACTCCCAGTCTGGGGCTATAGTTTCACCCCAAGAGGGGCAGGTTACTGGTGTTTCTCATCACCCCCGCCCCTTGGTGATGCAGAAGTTGTATCGCCATCAGGCACAGCCAAAAAGACCAAATCTCCCCTCCCTTATCCAGTTCCCACTTGTTGGGCAGGAACTCTGCTCCAGGTGCAGCAGGCCAAGAACGCTGGGCCCTAATCACCCTCACCCCAGCTCACTCCTAGGGCAGAGGCTGCCACAACCTTTTTCTAAAGTTTTTATTGTAATTGCAGTTAGTTAAGATACAGTGTAATATTAGTTTCAGGTGTGTAATATAGTGATTCAACACTACATACAACACCCTGTACTAATCATGAGTACACGCCTTAATGTCCATCCCCTAATTCACACATCCCCCCACCCACCTCCCCCCTGGAAACCATCAGTCTGTTCTCGATAGTTATGAATCTGCCTCTTGGTCTGCCATTCTCTGTTTTTCACTTTGCTCATCTGTTTTATTTCTTAAATTCCGCATATGAGTGAAATCATATGGTATTTGACTCTCTCTGACTTATTTCACTTAGCGTAATACTCTCTAGCCCCATCCTTATTGTTGCAAATGACAATATTTCATTCCTTTTTATGGCTGAGTAAGATTCTATGTGAGATAGATAGATAGATAGATCTCACATTTTCTCTATCCATTAATCTACCAATGGACAATTGGGCTGCTTACCACATCTTGGCTATTGTAAATACTGCTGCTATAAAAATAGGGGTGTACATATCTTTTTAAATTAGTATTTTCATTTTCTTTGGGTAAACACCCAGTAATGGAATTGCTGGACCATACGCTATTTCTGTTTTTAACTTCTGAGGAACCTCCATAGTGTTTGCCACAGGTGGCTGCAACAGTTTCCATTCCCATTGCCCTTTCTCCACATCCTCACCAATATATGTTGTTTCTTGTGTTGATTTTAGGCATTCTGACAGGTGTGAGGCGATACTGCACTGTAGTTTTGATCTGTATTTCCCTGATGATAAGTGATGTGTCTGTTGGCCATCTGGAAGTCTTCTTTAGAGAAATGTCTGTTCATGTCTTCTGCCCATTTTTAATTATTCAGTTTTGGGGTGTTGAGTTTTACAAGTTCTTTATGTATTTTGGATACTAACCCATTATCAGATATTTTCATTTGCAAATATCTTTTCCCATTCTGTAGGCTGCCTTTTAGTTTCACTGTTTCCTTTGCTGTGCAGAAGCTTTTTATTTTCGTATAGTCCCAAGAGTTTATTTTTGCTTTTGTTTCCCTTGCCTTAAGAGACATATCTAGAAAGAAGTTGCTATAGCTAATGTCAAAGAGGTTACTGCCTATATTCTCTTCCAGGATTTTTAAGGTTTCCTGTCTCACATTTAAGTCTTTAATCTACTTTTAATTTATTTTGTGTGTGTGGTGTAAGAAAGTAGTCCACTTTCTTATTTTGCATATAGCTGTCCAGTTTTCCCAACACCGTTTGTTGAGAAGACTGACTTTTTTCCATTGGATATTCTTTCCTGCTTTGTCAAAGATTAGTTGACCCTATAGTCATAAGTACATTTCTGGGTTTTCAATTCTGTTGCATTGACCAATGTGTCTGTTTTTGTGCCAGCACCATACTATCTTAGTGACTACAGCTTTGTAATATAGCTTGAAATCTGGAATTGTGATGCCTCCAGCTTTGCTTTACTCTTTCAAGATTGCTTTGGCTATTTGGAGTCTTTTCTGATAAAACCATCAATAAACTAGGACTCAAAGAGAACTTCAACATGATTGAAGACCAACTACAAAAAAAAAAAAAAAAAAACCCGGAGCTAACATCATAATTAATGGTGAAAGACCAAATGCTTTCTCCCTAAAATCAGGAAAAAGACAAGATGTACGCTCTTACCCCTTCTATTCAGTACTCTACTAGAAGTTCTAGCAAGGGAAATTAGGCAAGAAAAATAAATAAAAGGCACCCACTGGAAAGTAAGAAATAAAACTAACTGTAAATACAGGGGACATGATCATGTATGTAGAAAAATCCTAGGGAATTCACCAGAACGTTATTAGAACTAATAAATGAGTTCAGCGAGGCTGCAGAACACAAGGTCAACATACAAAAAATCAACAGCATTTTCACACACTAGCAATGAACAAGCTGAAATGAAATTAAGAAAAAAATTACACTTATAATACCATCCAAAACAATAAAATACTTGGGAATAACTTTATCAAAAGAAGTATAAAATCTGTACTCCGGAAACTCCAAAACATTTTTAGAAGGAGTTAAACAAGACCTAAATAAATGGAAAGGACATCCCATGACAGACAATAACAAGTGCTGGCAAGGATGTGTTAAAATTGGAACCCTCGTACATTGCTGCTGGAAATGGAAAACGATGCAGCTGCTCTAGGAAAAACACACAAAGATACATTTTGGCAGTTTCACAAAGGAGTAAACAGAATTACAATACGACCCAGCAATTCCATTCCTCAGTATACAGCCAAGAGAACTGAAAGCATATAGCCACCCAAAAACTTACATGTGAATGTGCATAGCAGCATTATTCATAATAGCCAAAAAGCAGAAACAACACCAAAGTCCACCGACTGATTGTCAAAATGTGGCATATCTACACAATGGAATAATTTTCAGCCAAATAATGAGTGATGGACTGACGCATACTACAACATGGATGAACCTTGAAAAGATTATGCTAAGTCAAAGAAGCCAGTCACAAAAGACCACACACTGTGGGAATCCATTTAAAAGAAATTTCCAGAACAGGCAAATACATGGGGACAAGAAGTAGATTAGGGCTGGCTTAGGGCTGGTGTGGGAGAAAGGAGAGTGAGACTGACTGCTAATGGATACAGGGTTTCTTTCAGGGTGATGAAAATGTTCGAAAATAAGATTGTGGTGATGGCCGCACGACTCCGAACATACTAAAAAACCATTATTAGATCCTATACTTCAAACAGGTGAGTTGTATGAAGAGTTATATTTAAAATAAAAATAGTCTAAAAAAATAAAAATAAAATGTAAATAGTCTAAACAAACCAAAGAAAGGCAGATATATGCAGACTGACTTTAAAAAAGCAAGAATTTATGCATTATACGTTATGTATTAAAAAAAAAACACTTAAACTATGACACAAGGGGGCGCTTGGGTGGTCAGTGGGTTAAGTCTCTGCCTTCAGCTCAGGTCATAGTCTCAGGGTCTTGGGATCCATCCCCACATCGGGCTCTCTGCTCAGCCGGGAGCCTGCTTCCTCCACTCTCTCTGCCTGCCTCTCTGCCTACTTGTGACCACTCTCTGTCTGTTAAATAAATAAATAAAATCTTTAAAAAATATGACACAAGTTAAAAGTAAGAGACAAACTAAAGCTATAGTGAGATGCAAGTACACACCTACTTGAATGACTAAAATTAAATACACTTGCCACATCAAGTACTGGTATGGATAAGGAGCAACTGAAAGTCTTTGACTCTACCATTTTTCCCATCAATAACCACTTTGGATAATGGGGTGGCAGTTCCTTAATAAAGTTAAACATATGCTTACTGTATGATGTAGTCATTCTGATCTTAGCTATTTACCCAAGAGAAATACAAGTATATGTCCATAAAAAGATCTGCTCACAAATGTTCACAGTAGCATTATCCATAGCAGCTAAAAAACCAAAAACAACTCCAACACCAGTGTCTATCAACAGGGGAATAGGGAAACAAATTGAGGTATGTCCACACTACAGAACAATAAAAACCAACGCACTGATACCTACAACATTGATGAATCTCAAAATAAATATGCTGGACAAAAGGAGCCAAACAACACAGACTACATACTATATGATTCCATTTACATAAAACTCTAAGAAATGCAAATTAACATTTCTATTGCATAGTGATAGAAAGTAGATTGGCTGGTGGCTGGCTGAGAAGGGTAAAAGGGAGGAATTAAGAAAAGACCGGGAAGGGGCACCTGGGTGGCTCAGTCAGTTAAGCAGCTGCCTTCAGCTCAGGTCGTGATCTCAGGGTCCTGGGATTGAGTCCCGCAATGGGCCCCACTCTCCTTGCCCACTGCCTGCCACTCCCCCTGTCTCTCAAATAAATAAATAAAATCTTAAGAAAAAAGACACAAGACTGAAAAGAAACTTGGAAGTAAAGGACAGTTTATCTTAATTATGGTGATGGTTTCACAGGTCTATATATATTTCAAAAGCTATCACATTGTAGATTATAAATATGTGCAATTTACTGTATGTCACCATGTTTCAATAAAGCTGACAAAAAAATAGATAAAAATCACATATTCTCAAGGCCAAACAGAATCCCACAAATCATCAGATCAAGCCCAAGCAGATTCTTTAGCCTCTTTGCTACTTCGATGCTCTTGGTTTTAAGCTGAGGAGGAAGAGGATTCCATGTGTTCACCTTCTAAGTGGAAGGAGCAACACTTGACCGTGACTGATTTATTTCAATCCCACTGCAGGGGGCCCGGACAACACATACATTTTGTTGTACATGACACAATTTTTAGTCCTTGCGTCTTTAGACACAAGGATTAAAACGTTCAGGTTTTTCCCTGAACTTTGGAGACTGGGTCACCAATACACTTGACTCAAGAGAGTTATTCCACGTGAGAGCCGTAGGAATCTACTGTTGAGGGAACAATGGAAGGGAGGGCTTGAGGAACTGAACAGTGTGAGGGCTGAAAGAATGAGACCTGGAGACAAGTGTCTGGCACAGAATGAGTACTGAAAAACATAGCAAAAAATAACAAAATTGAAAAATAAATACCATTAACTCAGACTTCGTTATAATCTGGATTAGTTGGGTAGAAAAATCTTTACACAGGGATAAAGGAGTTTGATAAATACATCAATTGCATAAGCAGGATTTCAGGGGGCATGACAAATCCACTGGAACAAATTACCCTTATGAGTCCCTCAAGAAAGAACCTATTTGCAGCTCAGCACAGGTAGAAATGGACTGTCCCATTCAAATCCCAACATCACGACCTAACAGCCCTGTTAACTTTGGGCAAGCTACTAAACCTCTGTGTGACTTGGTTTCTTCATCTTTTATATGGGACTGAAAATAGTATCCACCTCAAAGGGCTGTTATGAGGATTAATGAGTTAATATTTGTAAGATGCTTAGAATAGAGCCTGGCACTAAATTGCTACTTGTTCACTAAAACTATAACTGGAAAGTCTATTTCAAGTCGCACCTTTTGCTAAAATACACTGATTTTACTTCACATTTAGATGGGATTAATGAATGAAGTTTCTTTTCACAGCATCCTCTCTCAACTACTTCTCCTTTGACAGCTCTTTCTAAAGAACTTAACTTGTAAATAGTTTGTCACTCTGACTTGAGCAAAAGCAGCTCAATTATTTAAAACATCATTTGACATTTTCTGGCACATGGCTGGTGCTCAATAAATGGTTATGGAACAAATATTCTTCTAGGGCTCCTAGGTGGCTCAGTGGGCTAAAGTCTCTGCCTTCGGCTCAGGTCATGATCCCAGGGTCCTGGGATAGAGTCCCGCATCGGGCTCTCTGCTCAGCAGGGAGCCTGCTTCCGTCTCTCTCTGCCTGCCTCTCTGCCTACTTGTGATCTGTCAAATAAGTAAATGAAATCTTTAAATATATATATATATTCTTCTATATATATATTCTTCTATATATTCCCTATTTGGATGTGATGCATGTTGCATGTATGTATGTGTGTGTGTGTGTGTATATATATATATTTTTTTCTTCTAGACCATGGCAAATTTACCATACTTAATACTATCATTTTTAAAGTCAGAGTTAAAAATGCAACATGCGGGGCACCTCGGTGGCTCAGTGGATTGAGCCGCTGCCTTCGGCTCAGGTCATGGTCTCGGTGTCCTGGGATTGAGCCCCGCGTCGGGCTCTTTGCTCAGCGGGAACCTGCTTCTCTCTCTCTCTCTGCCTGACTCTCCACCTACTTGTGATTTCTCTCTCTGTCAAATAAATAAATAAAATCTTTAAAAAAAAATGCAACATGCATCACATCCAAATAGGGAATAAAAAACTTAAAAGAAGTACAGCCTAACCACCTAACTTCACTGAAGTTGCCCAAGATAAGAAAGGTGCTAGTTTACCACTTTGCCTTCAGCCAAAATGAAGATGCCACGCAGACATTCCTTAGCACTTTCTGGTGATAATTAGTTTAAAAACGTGACTTGGGGCACCTGGCTGGCTGAGTCGGCGGAACATGCAACTCTTGATCTTGGGGTGTGAGTTTGAGCCCGACACTGGGTGCAGAGATTACTTAGAAAAAAAAATTTTATTTAGAAAAAAGGCAAGACTGAATGGTCCACAAACAGGAAGAATGTGGGCCCTCTCCTAAATGGCCTCACTGGGAAACCACAGAGGTCTTCAGGGTAACTTTGACAGAAGTCACCTGTCATCTCTCTTTCAAGGACAATACTGACCTGGTCTGTAATAATTGTCCTGAGATCCCTTCTAAGGAGGGAAACTGCAGTCCCTTTTTCTTAATGTAAGACCAGAGTCAAGCAGAAAGTAGTACCTGCTTTCTCTGAGTGGGCCAGGTGAGAAGATGAACGCATCTTCCCCACAGGCAACAAATAAAGCCGCCACCAAGTGGTTACCACTCTGCCCTGGGTACTGCTAGACACTTCTGTTCCTCCTCCCTTCTAGCCTAGGTTTATGTTACTCTGATGGCCATTGGTTGCAATTAGCCTCTCCTCAGCCCTCCAACCATACACTTCACTGAGAAGAAAGGTCACCAAATGCAAGCTCTCTTGTTCCTTGTTTCTCCAATCTCAAAAGAGAAGGGCTATTGTTCCTACATGACTCTTCACTCATTCTGCCTTCCCTCCTTCTACACAAGACATTCTGCTCTACCCAGAAGTACTTGCTCTTGTCCCGCTAACCCACCCCAACTCAAACACTTCCTTAAAAATAACTTTCAAGCCAACAAATGTCCCTCATTTCTTTAACTGCTCACCTCCTTCTGAAGTCACTGTCTGGCTGCTCATTAAGTCTGTCTCCCTTTCACCACTATGGATCATACTGAACTGGGTATCTAAAGCCCCTAATATTGTTCTAATACTGGGGTTTTAGCTCATGCTATTGCCGCTAAGCTAAGATGGCACCATATTAGTCTGTTACCAGCACCTTTCCTGGGCTGAGCCAGGGAGGGGGGTGGGGCCTTCATCCTCAAGGCCCATACTCAAGGCAGAAAATATGGAAGTGGGCTAGGCTTGAACTTCATCAAATAGGCTAAAATTTCATTTTTTGGGGATGTTCTCTCAAGGTGAGAGTAACATTTAAAGCTTAATCGGCCAGAGACCACCATGGACGAGCCTAACAAAGTAGTAGTCTAACAAAGTCACATTTATTTACTCATCATAAGGGAAGGGAGTCCAGAGGAACCATGAAAGGAAGGAACCAATTGGGAGGAAGGAAGTATCTTTGGGGTTCCTGCTGAATAATTCTGAGGAAGATACAAGGAAAGCAGAGATCAGTTCTGGATTGGTTATTATCTCTGAGGCAAGATTCGAAGCTGGGATGAACTAGAGACTGACTGGCTACTGTTCTGAGGCAAGGCAAGCTCAGAAATTGGGAGTCTCCAGTAATAGAGGGACATATAGCTCAAGAGGGGCATCATCAACAAGAAAGCAGTAGTCACTGAAAGAGGATGTCTTTATGGCTTTTTACAGCTCCTGCATGACTTTGGAAGAAACAGTGTTTCCTGTTAAGTCTGCAGTTGTCTTTATCTGTGTCTGTCCTCCTAAGTGACATCACGGCTGCCTTTTTTTTTTTTCTTTTCAGTCCCAGCTGATTCTCCCATCCTGGACATTTTTCTCTTTCACTGAGAGGGACATGCATGCTATCCACCTTCCAGTTTATTTTTAGTCCTGCAAATTTTCAGCTCTGGGAACAAGCATACAACCAGGAAGAACCTGGACTGTATCTACAGACTCTGAAAGCCTGGGTAGAAAACTGAACACTTCATGGGCACTGTGGAAGCTTTTCACCCCTTCCTCCTGTTGAAGGTCATAACTTTTGACTAGAAGGGAAGATACGGGCAAAGAATATCTTGCTACTTAGATGATGTGGTTTTCTGGACAATTACTTAAGATCTCAGAATGATGGACTTCCAGCAGCAAGGGATAGAGAAAATTTCATACAGACCAGAAAAAAAATTATTTTTCTACAGACTCATTACATTATGAGTAGGGACTCAAAGAAAAAGGTTAATGGAAGGGCAAAAATACCACCAATAAAAATGTGACACAGAGAGGTGCCTGGGTGGATCTTTTAAGCATCTGACTTTGGCTCAGGTCATGATCCCAGGGTCCTGGGATGGAGACCCACTTCAGGCTTCCTGCTCAGTGGGGAGTCTGCTTCTCCCTCTCCCCCCACTTCTTCCCTAGCTTCTGTTCTCCCTCTCTCTCGCTCACTCTCTCTCTCTCAAACAAAATCTTTTTTAAAAAATGTGACACAGAAAGAAAAACCAGAGTGGAAGAGATACCTACTATTCTTCAGGAGAAAACTGGACAAAAGAACTCAAAGTCATTCCTAGGACTGAAGAAGTCCACAGACCGATTTAACAGAGGAGCAGTAACAAAGTCACAGGGTACTTGCAACACAGGAAAGCAAATATGATCTCACAGTTACCATCACCAAGAGCTAGAGAGATGGCACCTGGTACTAGATCACAGGAGGCAGGAGAGTAGAGTAAAAAGAGAAATTTGAAGCCTGGCAGACCAGGGCTCAACTCCCTGTGCTGCCTCTCACTGGGCATGTGATCCTGGCTAAAACACTTACCCTTTCTGAACTTTCATTGGCCCATCCATTAAATGGGTATCAGAATACTTATTCCACTAAGCTTTTATGAAGATGAAAGGTTATAATGCATTTAAGTATCTATCACAGGGTGCGATACACAGTGGGCACCCAAAAGGTAGACAATATCATCATCATCATCGTCACCACTTATAGTAAAATGGTGGTACTTTCTTATGGACTTCAACAAACCAGATGGTGAAAACATGGTGAATAACAGTTGATTGAGAATAAAAGCAAAGAGAAAGAAGTGATGCTATTAGATCATGCTATGAACTTCCATGGAACAGAAGAAAGGTACAGTATTGAATTCTATCCCTCTCCCTCATACTTCTTTTCCTCTATTAAACAGGCATGGGCAACTCTGTGTATGTGTATGTATGTACATACACCCATACATTCACACACACAGACACACACACACACAGACACACACACACCCATTCCGTCCTCTGTTTTCTGTATCGCAGGGCATCCAATCCACCCAATCTGAATTTTGAAGTCCCTGTTGACCTATGAAAGGTCAGTCTTTAATAGAGAGAAGGGTGTACAAGGCAAATTCTATAAGTTGACAACAGAAAGATGAAGTATAAAAAATATGCCATTAGTCTATGACGATGGTAGGATTAAAAGATGCTTGGGAAGTAGGTAGAAGAAGGATTCTTAGGTATGTCTATAGACAGAAGAAAAGGAGCTCTTTGAGGAGAAAGTACTAAAGATACGAGAGAGAAAGGAGAGATTAATAGAACAGAGTATCTGTAAGGAGGCATCCAGGGATATGCAAAAAGATGGGTTAGCCTTGGAGAAGACAATACAAAAAGAATGAAGATAAAGTAGCCATGGAAATAAGCATTTCTGAGGGAAAGAGAAGACTCTGTAACCAATGGGCTCTATCTTTTCAGGGAAGTATGTAACTACATTATCTGCTGAGGGGAGCTGGGGATAGAGAGGGCTAAATTGGGGCACCAAAGAGGTATAGCAAGAAAATGCAACAGATGCTGTGGGAAACTGGAAAAGGAACCAACTAGGAATGTGTAAAAAAGGATTAGTGAGCAGCCGTTGAGGATCCAGCTGTGGTCAGAAATCACAATTTGGTCATGGATATAATCAGCATGGTGAGACGATTTTCCCTGAGTACCACTCAGCAGCCTGGGAACGGGACAGCAGAAAACAGATGCTAAAGTCCATCTAGGTCTGGGGATTGGCAGGGCAGGTGCAGGGAAACAAGAGGGGCATAAGGGAACTGAGGATACTGGTGGGGATTAATATCAAATGGCCGGCCGAGTTGAATGTGGGTGAGAAATGGCGACTGAGTGGGGGAGACGGTCGAGGTAGGAGAGGACTGAGAGTCAAGGAAGAAAAGAAAAGGGACTGGGAAGTGTCAATGAGGTAAGAGCAAGAGAACAGGCAATGTGGAGGGCTAGGGAGACATTGTTGAAAGCTGCATTTCAGAGTTTGAAATATCAGAAGTAGAACAGGTCCAGTTCCAGTTCCAGGAAGTGCTATGTGGGAGCATCTGGTGATGTACCTGTGTGGCTGCTGACATGGTCTAGGACGATGCCAGGAGTCAGGACAGCACAGAATACTAACCTAGGTGCCAGAGGCCTCAAAGAACATGAGCAAGTAACCCAAAGGTTGGTCTACACCAGTGAAGAGAGTCAGTATAATACTTGATGGCACGTACATTAAAGAATAAGGAGAAAGGAAAGTTGATGAACAATGTCCCGGCACTCAAAGCTAGCTTTCAGGCTGAGAAATTAAAACAATGAGCAGCTTCTGTGAAAAAAATAACATCATCGAGACAAACAGATCCCAAAAAAAGGGTTGAGGATATATGGACATCTCTTGATTGACCAAAGAACGACCAACCACAGGACAGATTAGAATGGAGTGTCAGCCACGAGATGATATGCCTATGAAATGGAAAGGGCTGTGCTGAACTTACAAAGGGGGCTTTTCATCCTTTAGGATGCCAAGGAAGTAGCAAGGGGAACTACAACATAGAGTTTCATCAAGAAAGAAGAACTGACTGGTAAAAGTAGAAGTGAAAGAAAATTTAGGAAATAGGGCCATGTCTTCTCAATTACTATTCAGCAATGCCCAAGGACAAAAAAAGTGATAGGTACCAAGATATTCCCCAGATACTGGGAGTGAAAGTTTCTACAAGAGACCACAGTGGCTCTTCAGGAGACTACTGTTTAAGAAAAAAACATCTGTGAAGGGGGAGGGGAGTTTTCATAAGATCATCAATTCTCCATGATCTTGGAGGGGGGAAAAAAAGGAGAAACAGCTAACGAACACAATGGAGCAACACAGGAAACAGGCTGGCAGGCTACAGGAACTAATGAAGCTACAGCAACCCTGGATTTTTCAAGGTAAGATCACTGACCCTAAATAGAAGATATATGTGAACAGGTGACAGCACAAGCAAGCAAGCAACACCACCAGTGAGATGACTGGGTTCCTATTTCTACTCCACTTAAATCACAAGGATAATTTTCAAATTGGAAACGGTAGCATAAACATGAAAAATAGTTCCTCGGGGCCCAACAGATGTTGAGATATTGAGAACAGCAAGCAGCTGAAGATGAATGTGGGCCTCTGGGCCCCCATCAAGGATACCCCGTGTTACCGAGATAACCAACATTCCTGATCGAGAAGCCACTGCTGGTAATCTCTGAAAAATCCTGGCCAACTACCAAACTGAAGGAAGACTGTAGTTTGATAACAGCCCAACTTTCAAAACCCAGACATTTCTAAGACAGCTCAGAAATCAAAGCCTGCTGATCTTGATGGAAAAGAAAAAAAAAAAAAGACAACAACAACCCATCTTTGGTGGAGGGCTCAGCTGGTGGTTATGAGCCGTGATCAGGTAGCAAGACGCGTCGATTGAGAGAATGCTGTCAACTAAGTGCTTCCGAGCTTCAGTAAGTCACTGAAGACATTTCTCCCCCATAAAACACATGCATCTAAAGCAGTGAGACGTGCCCTGCACTGTTACACAGGCAGGCTGACTCATAACTGACAAAATAACCTTAACTCAAAAAGAATGCTAAGAGAGGGCTACCCAGCAATAAGAAGGAACAAACTACTGATAAATACAACTTGGATGAACCTGAGAAAATTGTGCTCAGTGAGAAAAATCAATCTCAAAAGGACGTGTATCGCATGATTCCATTTATGTGACATTTGTGAAATGACATCATTTTAGAGACGGCCAACAGCTGTCAGGGAGTAGGCGTGAGGAGGGGGAAGGGAGGTGGCTACAAAGGGATGGAACACAGGAGTCTCATAGTGATGGTAAAATTGAGTATCCTGATGGTGTGGTTACACAAACTCACACATGTGCTAAAACTCCATACAGCTATACACACACACGCACCTACACACAATCTGAACTAAGCTCCATGGATTATACCAATGGCAATTTGGTACAACTGAGATTCAGTTGCTCATCTCAGGGCTCTGTACTTGGCACTACTGCTTTGCCATTTTTAACCCAACAAGCTAAAGAATACAGAGAGCACATGTTCACCAAGTTCATGAATGATATACAATACAGACCCAGTGACTCTGTTTTCCAATAGAACTAGAATCCAAAAATACCAACAGGCTAGTCGGGGACTAAATGTAACAGAGACAAAGGTAGAACCCACCGTTGTATTCCCCAGCACCCAGCACAGTGCCTGGCACAAAGAAGTGGGTCCAAAAAACTATCTGGTGAAAAAAATAAGTGAATGCTGTTTTTAAAATATTCAACAGGTTTAATGGGACTTCATCTGAAAAGGGCCTTTAGCCAAAAGAATGGTAATATTCCCTTCACTGACACAATACTCCAGTTCATTAACAAAGTATAGGTTTTTAAGGGAGGGGAGGGAGGAGGTAAATATTACATTATCACTATGCTCTGCATGATTCTCACTGCATATACAGGCCCAAGTCAAGTCCTAGGGGCCATGTTTTAAAGGAAACATGAAGAAAGGAGACTCTATCCCAAGTAAGGCAACTAAGATGGTTATCTGGAAATCCTGCCATGCGAAAAACACTAGAAGGAACCCAACATACTTAGCCTGGAAAAGATGAGATGTAGCAGGTGGAAGGGACAGATTAGATAATAACTGCAATATAGACCATGATATACTACTACTAAATACTCCATTGTAGATAGCATGACGCTTCACAATTTGGTTTGCTTTCATACTTGTCTCCTTCCCTGTCCAAATACCTGAAAGCTGGCCAGTCAGGGAGGGGGTAGATTTTTTTCTGGGCAGCACAAATGGTTAGCAATTACAAGGAGACTGCAGCTCAGAATAAGGAAGGATTTTTGAACATTTCAATCTTCATGCCAATGGAATATCCGTAACGGTAACAGCAACAAGGCTATGCTAGTAAACATAATAAGGATTCATTATCTGACTTAATCTTCACAAGAGTCCTGTAAGGTGGGTACCATTATCCCCATTTTGCAGACGAGAGAACTAATGCACAGAGGGGTTAAATAACCTGCCCAAGGCTATAACCACAGCTAGTCAAGGGTCAGAGCCAGAAACCAAATTCAGGCAGCCCCACTCGAGAACCACGACTTGTGGGGTAACAGAAACGATGACCCAGTAAGGCCACCGCAGGCTGAGCAGACCACTAGCCTGAGTCAGCGGGTGCACTAGATCAAACCTAAGATAACAGGATTCTAGGAATCTTGGAGGATGGGCTGGTTTGGACTGGAAACACAAACTGATGCCCTCCTAGAAGTGGTATGGTTCTGGTCCAAAAACAAAAAGAAGAACCATTTCTTAATTAACATATACTACTGTATTATTTGCTTCAGGGGTACAAGTCTGTGAATCATCAGGCTTACACATTTCACAGCACTCACCATAGCACATACCCTCCCCAATCTCCATCACCCAGCCACCTTATGCCTCCCGACCACTCCGCAGCAACCCTCAGTTTGTTCTCTGAGATTAGGGGTCTTTTATGGTTTGTCTCTCTCCCCAGTCCCATCTTGTTTCATTTTTCCTTCCCTACCCCCACCCCCTCGACTGCCGCCCCCCCACACCACCCTGCCTCTCAAATTCCTCACATCAGAGAGATCATATGGTAATTGTTTTTCTCTGACTGACTTATTTTGCTTAGCATTATACCCTCTAGTTCCCTCCACGTCATTGAAGAAGAACCATTTTTAAAAATGTATAGTTTACTAAGAAGGTAAGGGACATTGCTGTCCAAAATCTTTATTCCACATCTATATTTAGTCTTGTAATGGCTGTTTATGTGATTCCCTAAACTTCTGCTCTCCTTTGCTTTTTCCTGCAGAGTATTTTTCACCATACTTTCACAGAGTTGGTTTTATCCTAGATTTAAGAGGCCGGGGTGGCGGGGGAGCACAATACAACATGTGTAGTTACAAAATGAGCTACATTCTTGCCTATTCAGTCTACAAAGGCCATACGCTGAAAACAACTAAGACAAAGAAAAACAAACAGAAAATATTAACTATAAGGCCCTAAAATAGGCTGTTTGAGAGTGAAAGCAACAGCATTAATAGAGCTAAGACAGACTTTGGAGATAGCAGCTCAATTCTAGACACATCTGGGTCAGTTTTGGCTTCCAAAATCTGCAGTTTGAAAATCCACCAGAAGATTAGTGTCATCATAACCAAATCACAAAAGTGTTCTGAACTATTTCCTATCCCAACCCCTGCCCCATCAACTGATGCAACATACAGTGACATCTCAAAGCTCACTAAGCTTTGACAGTTTTAATTAACAGGTTTTCTCTGCTTGAACCACATAAATTGAGATGTCTACCTCTGGGGAAATAGAGTAGGATTTTCCTTCATTAAAGATTAAAAAAGAATGAAACCTGCCAGGTTGAAAGTCAGTTTAATAGTTGCTAACTTGAACTATCTTTGGAATATGCAGTACGTGGTTAAAAGAAGAGACAGATGATAAAACACTGAGTCAAATCTAGATAAATGTCTGAGAAATAAATTAGAGGAAAATAAACCAAGGTCATGAAAATAAGCAACCTGTTTTCAGAAGCAGCCAAGTTATTTCAGACTTTTACCAATGGCCACGTTTATGGCATCTCAAGGGAGCTGGGAGCGGGTACTGTCTGAACAGCTTGTCAGAAGCCTTCAAACAAACATGCCGATCCTGTAAAATAAAAGTGCTTTGAAGAGAAGGCTCCACAGCTCAGGGGTTAGAGTACTCATCTTGGGAAGGGCTTTGTTGGGTTTCTACAGACATTTGCATTCCCATCTCCTGGGTTCTGGCTGGAGTTTAAGAAGCAGAGCTTTGTGGGGCACCTGGGAGGCTCAGTCTGCTAAGCGTCCGACTCTTGATTTTGGCTGAGATCACAGCTCATGGGTCCCTAAGATTCAGCCAGGTGGCAGGCTGTGCACTCAGGGGGAGTCTGCTTAAAATTCTCACTCTCCCTCATTCCCTGCCTCTCCCTCTGCCCATCCCCCCCTCTAATAAATAAATAAGCCTTTTTTAAAAAAGCAGAATTTGATACAAAAGGCAGTAAAGTTTTGACTACTTTATAAACATGGGCAACAGCCAGGCTGCAGCACAAGGATGAGGTCTGATCTGACCACAAGGGACAGAACCTAGAAAATGCAGCCCCCTGGGTGAAACAGTGGGTGTTGTGCAGGGGCGGATGGGTGGGCAGGATTCTCCCGTCTAATTAGCAGAGACTGGTTTTATATACCCAGTGAAAGGTCAGTTAGTACCAGACCCCAAAGTCAAGCCCAAATCTATGTGTCTCAAAAGAATGAGCACTAGTCTGTCAGTCATAAGAAAGAGCTCTACCACTGGTCAGCCCAGTGACTCTGGATAAATTACAACTTAAGGCTCACTTTCCCCATTTATAAAACAAGAGGGGTGACATTTGGGGGTGTAATTAGTTTTTGGCTTTTGGGGTTTTTTTTAAGTTTTTATTTATTTGTCAGAGAGAGAGAGTGCGCACACACAAGCAGGGGAGCGGCAGGTAGAGGGAGAAGCAGGCTCCCCGCTCAGCAGGGAGCCTGACAGGGGTCTCAATCCCAGGACCCCAGGATCATGACCTGAGCTGAAGGCAGATGCTGAAGGCAGATGCTTAACCGACTGAGCCACCCAGGCACCCCTATTTTAGCTCATCCCAAAAGAAATACCAGATGGAGTCAAGATTTAAATATCATTAAAATCATAAATATTACTGTGAGAAACAGGTCCGTTCCTGATATCTGTGAAGCTAGAGACCAGAAATAATTGTAGGCTCACAATCCCCCCTCCCCCAACCCCACTTCTTCCTGGTTATGGTAAGAACATACTACATTTTTTTAAGAGGACAGATGGATTATCATTTCTAGGGACTTCATAACCTTCTATGAGAGAATCCCTTTGTAGCTTTAACACTTCAGGGTTCTAGGAAAAGAAAAGCCAATGAACTGTATGATATTCTCCTGAAAGCAGGACTCACTGAAGCATTTTCTATATTAATGGGACAAAACTCTATTAGCATAAAACAAACAAAAATCCACCTAGAAGAAAAAGGCACTGCAAGTACAGAGTCCGCAGTCCCCATACTTAAGGCTCTAGAGTTCTTTCCTTTCTGGATTTTATCTTAAAAGTAATATCCCAAAGTCTTTTCATGCCAAATGACTTCCACACAAACCTAAACCAATCAATTCAATGAATGAACTGGCAGGTAGAAGGAAAGGTCAGAATTCAATACAGTAGTATTGGTGGGGAGTGAGGAGAGTATTTTTTCCACTTCCTCCATTTCCAGGTGGAGAATCTTCTGTTAGAACAACATTTCTGGACTCTTTCTGCCCCTGTACTTCCTCCTCCCATGCTATAATTATTTGCTTGAGATATCAGACCACAACTTAGAAGAATAAATTCATGTTAAAGCTAATTTCAAGGCTGGCCCATTGTAACCATAGTTCACACTTTATCTGCCTGCTGATACATACCTAAAAGCAACAGGCATAGGAACAAGCTCTGTGCTTAAGCAACACTTGCTGCCTGGCTGATCCCGGAGATCAGAAATCAGAAAGACTTAGGTAAGTAGTCTGTTTCATGACTGGCAATTTGTATGTATATGCAAGAAGGGGTCTGCTGTGCAAGGCTAACAACATAAATGGGTCCTTAAAAATCTCCATTTCAATGTATCAGGCCTCTCTCCCTCTTGTACGATGCAGAGCTTTCCTTTGGCAAGCAGAAAACCATGCCAGCTCAATGACCTGTCCCCTATTTCTGCAAGTCCCTTTGAATACAGAGGGGACCTCTATTAAAATCCTATCCATCTTTCTCCAACCAGCTCAAATGTCACCTCCTTCCCATACCTTCCCTCCTCCTCACCGTAGTGGCAAATGGCCTCTTGTTCACTTAGGATTCCAAGTGCTTTGTTTCTACCACTCATTACATATGATTTAATGTAGAATTGAGTATGTACATGTTCTCTTTCTAGATTATAAGCTCCTTGATGGTGAAGTCCAAGTCACTGATTTTTATCTGAGCCACATTATCAAGTGTCTTACACAGTTATTCAACAGATGTGTAGAAGATTAAAATTTTAGAATTTATATATGTTTAAAAGCATCCTCCCTCCCCACCTCTTAATAAAGCAAGCATTAGAGAATCGGCCTGATGTCTGCCTTAGACACTTACTGACCACAGAGGCAAACTTTAGCCTAAAGATTTAAGTTTTAAACCTCCCTCAACTTTTAGTCTCAACTACACAATAGGGCAAGAGATCACCCACCTCCAGGAGCTTGATAAAACAAGGGCCATTTCTAAAAGAAATACAAAAGTGCCAGCCATGTGTGTAATTTTAAATTTCCAAGAAGCCACATTAAGATAAGGGAAAAGGGGGTTTCTGGGTGGCTCAGTCAGTTAAGCATCTGCCTTCAGCTCAAGTCACAATCCCAGGGTCCTGGGATCAAGTCCTGCATCTGGCTTCCTGCTCAACAGGGAGCCTGCTTCTCCCGCTCCCTCTGCTGCTCTTCCTGCTTGTACTCTCTTGCTCTAATAAATAAATAAAATCTTTTTTAAAAAGTGAAAAGAAATAGGGTAATATTAATTTTAAAAATAAATTTCATTTAATCCAATATACCCCAAACATTATCATTTCAACATGTAATCAATACTTTAAAAATTACTGAAATGCTATATATTCTTTTTGTCATATTAATTCTTTGAAATCTGGTGTGTATTTTCCATGAACGGCATACCTCGATTCATAGCAGACTCTGTTTATTAGCTATAAAAGCTAGTACCATAACCTCTCTGCCTCAGCGTCCTCAATTTAAAAATGGGAAAAATGGCATCTACCTTATAAAGCTGTACTGAATTTTAATAATATGCATAAAAGGGCTTAAGAATAGTACCTGGAAAATTATAAGTCCTCCATAAACATCAACTACCTTCATCATCATCATCCTCCATTTACTAGCTGAAGAAACTGAGCACATGAAGACACAAAGTGTATTTCCCAAGCTCATGAAGTAAATCAATGCTGCTTCTATTCTCTTTCAAACAGTTGTCTATTAAACCATGCAGGGCAGCTGGGAGCAATGGAAAATCTTTTTTTTTTTCCCACTGAAGATTCCAAAGTGCAAGCCAAATGGAGTTTGGGAGTTGACCCAAAAGGCAACATTCTTCAAAATGGCAGCTAAGAGAAATGCCATCCAGCTGTGTTATGCTAACACCCTTTTACCCCTACCACTTCCTTGAGGTTCTGTCCCCTATTTGCTGTCATACTGCATCCATGCTAATCGGTGAAAAAGGTAGGACTCCTGAAGTTTCACTTTGCCTTATTTTGGGTTATTTTTGCTGTTGCTGCTGTTGTTGTTCTAGATGACCAGTAAGATTGAATATTCTTGCATACATCTGCAAAATGCCCAGTACCTGAGACCACCCAATCTTTGACATACTTGACCCGGCTCTTCAGGAGACTCAAAGGAGAGAAGCAGCAATATAGAAACAACGGCAGAATTGAAGGAACAACGGCCTAGAAATCAAGAAATCTGATTTCTAGACCAGGTTCTACGATCCAATCAATATATGACCTCAGACAACCCATTTAAACTCCAGAGCTATAATCTCAGTTTCTTAAACTTAAACTTAAACTAAGGTCACCTGTAATATTCAGGACTAAGAATCAAAATGGAGTACGCCAGAGCAATAACTCAAGATGAAATTGCATCAGGCGTTAGCATTCTTGTTTTTCTCTCTTTAAGTGTTCTGGCAATAAGTTCCTCTTTAAAAAAAAAAATGAGGACAAAGTTTGGAGATAATTTCCATTAATAACCAAGTAATTAAAATACCTAGAAAAGTAACGTTCACCTACGTGATATTTATGATTGCTGTCACAATCATCATATCCTCCGAGGTTAACAACTACAGGATATCAGCATAAACACAAAGGGGCATTAGTGACCACCTCTATGGATCTCCCCCCAATCCCAAATGCCCTGGAGCAGGGTTTCTCAACTTCAGCAGCACTGACATCTTGGGTCAGGTAACTTTGTCCAGGGGTGAGGGGCATTGGCCTGGGCATTTTAAGATATTTAGCAGCTTCCCCAACTTCTACCCACTAGAAGCCAGTAACATCCCCCACAGTTGTGACAACCAATAATGCCTCCACACATTGTGGAGGGGCACAACTGCTCCCAGTTGAGAACCGCTACTATGGATCCCCCACCATGGATACCCTAAACACCTTTGTAATTAAGATTATATGGAGACTGGGGTACCTGGGTGACTCAGTGGGTTAAAGCCTCTGCCTTCAGCTCAGGTCATGATCTCAGGGTCCTGGGATCGAGCCCCGCATCGGGCTCTCTGCTCTTCACAGAGCCTGCTTCCTCCTCTCTCTCTGCCTGCCTTTCTGCCTACTTGTGATCTCTGTCAAATGAATAAATAAAGTCTTTAAAAAAAAAAAGATTATACAGAGACTGGGGCACCTGGGTGGCTCAGTAGGTTAAAGCCTCTGCCTTCTGCTCGGGTCCCGGCTCTGATCCCAGGGTCCTGGGATCGAGCCCCGCATCAGGCTCTCTGCTCAGCAGGGAGCCTGCTTTCCCCCCTCTCTCTCTGACTACCTCTCTGCCTACTTGCGATCTCTGTCTGTCAAATAAATAAATAAAATATTTTTTTAAAAAAAGATTATATGGAGACCAAAAAAAAAAAAAAGATTATACAGAGACCTGCAATTTTTGGTGCATCCTTACTGGTCACTCAGCCTCGTTAATGGAATGATCAACTTCCATTAGCAATCTGGACCATCAAAAGGCATAACCTTTCCAGTTAATTTGCTTTTAGTACACATATAGTGGCCAGTAATTTTGTAAAATGACCCATTACAGTGCAGAGATTATTCATACATCTTTTACAGAGTCAAAATGTTTCCACACAAACAGTGGTGCTGGCAGCTAATATTTTAGATTAAGATATTTAAGTTTTAAAACCCATGATTTAGTCCTTTAATGGTAGCACCCTGGCTTTAATGTACTGATCAAAGTTTGCTTCCCAATGACTGGGCCCTATGCCTATTCAACCACCTCTTCATCTCAAGTTTTGACAGTGTTATTCTGTTTTCTTGGGTCTGTGCATACAACTTATCAGTAGGATTAGTAGAACTTATCAACAGGATCACCCAAACATATAGGGAAGATCTACTCTTTAATACAGAACTCTTTAACACAGAAAGAAATACATATTAGACACAAAAGAACTACAGAATAGAAATAACCACAGAAAGAATCACATCAACCGCATGCCCAAAGTCATTCAGCTAACTAAATCTGTCACGCTGAGAGCGAAGCATAACAGTATCTTGATTGCAGCCACAGATGAAAAAACTACAGTTTAGGGCTCAATATATGGGTCTGGGACTCAACCCCTAGAAGAAAGTACACCAGCATGATCAATGGTGGTTACCTGTGAGGAGGAGGTTGAAGGGACACTTTCACTTTTTGCTCAAGATGCTTTTCAAGATAAACATGTAATTGTGTATTACTTCTATAATTAAAAACCAAAAAAGCTAAAGCCAGGAGAGAAGGTGAAATCTCAGAGGCAGAGAGTATAAAGAGAGAAAAGGCAAAGAAGTTGACACTCCCAAATATGGGCAGAATTAGCGGGCAGAAGAAAGCAAAAGCAAAGAAGCAGCAGGAAAGGCAGGCAGAAAGAGAACTAGGAGAGTACAATAACTCTGTGGCCAAGGGAGGGAAGTTTCAGAAAGGAACTGAACTGTCAACAGAACCAAAAAGGGAAAGGGGGAGAACAGTAACATGGCAAGACAATTCAGATCTGAAAGAGGCTACTCAAAAATCATAACCTTCTCCCTACGTCATGTCCCTCAATCTTAGAAAATTGAGGCCCAGAAAGGTTAAGTGGCTAGCTAGACAGGTATTGGTAGCTAGGGGGCACCGCAAAGGGAGATCACATGTTTATGGACAGGCTAGCAAATGGGTCCAGTGGAAAGGAAGATATCAGGAGAAAATGGGGCTAATGGGATGAGTAGTACCTGGAATAGACAGAAGAGAGGAAAAAGGAAGACAGAAGCAAACAAAAATAAGCCAACTTCTCCTCTGAAACTAGATGATTTGCTTCCTTTTTTGGGTGGTTGTTGAAGGTCAGGGGAATCACTCAAAGTACCTGGATTTCCCCAGAACTCCACCTTTCCTCTCTCACACTCTACATAGACCCTAGGCTCCATTAACCATCTATACACAAAAGAGTCCCAAATCTCTATTTAAGCCCAAACCCTCTCCTAAGCCCCAGACCCAGAGAAGATGAATCTATACTTGGATATTTATAGGCATCCAAACTGAAATTCCCCTCTCCACAATTCTACTCCTGCTCCAGTGCTCTCTATTTCAAAGGTCCCACATCATGACTTTAGGCAGATTACTGAACATCATCTCTCATTACATCTTTGTAAGCAAGATAAAAAAAATTGCTGGATGACAGTAAAGTCATAGTCACAGCTGCTAGAGACAGCCTTACCCAGTGAGTGTCCATTAATGGATTAATAGTAAGCTGCTAAGTCTTCAGTTAGCCTCTTTCAGCTCTATGCCAACTGTATCAGACACTAATAGTGACCCCTAATAATGCCCACCCCATTATACATGCCCATGTATAATCCCCTTGCCTTGAGTGTGGAGGGACCTTGTAACTAGCTTCTAGCCAACAGAATACAGCAATGGCAATGTGAGATTACTCCCATGATTAGGCGTGTGTGTGTGTGTTCACAGTAGTCCCCCTCTCATCTATGGGGGATATGTTCCAAACCCCCAATGGATGCCTGAAATTATGGACAGTACCAAACCCTATATATACTATATTCTTTCTTATACATACATACATACCTGTGATAAAGTTTAATGTATCAATAGAGGTTAACAGTCAATAATAAGGTTAATAAGAGGTTAATAATTAACTGTAAGAGGTTAATAATAACAAAAGAACAATTATAACAATATACAACGATAAAAGTTTTGTGAATGTGCTCTCTCTCAAAATATCTAACTGTACTACACTTACCCCTTTTATCCTGTGATGTCATGAGATGACAACATGCCTACAGGATAAGATGAAAGGTGAACTGACTTTCTGGCTACATGTCAGAAAGAAGATCATCTGCTTCCAAACTAAGCTGATCCCGGAAAACTGGAACCACGGAAGGCATAACCACAGGTAAGGCAAGACCTGCGCATGGGCTTCCTTCTTGCCGGTGTGACAGACTCCATCTCTTGCTGCTGTGCTGGAAGTGTCAACGGAAAGGGCCATGTGGCAGGGAACGACAGGTGGCCTCCAGGAGCCATCCTCCAACCTCATCCTCCAACCGCAAAGAACGAAATTCTGCCAACAGCTACGTAAACTTGGAAAAGGACGGCCAAGCCTCAGATGAGACTGTGATCTCAGCCAACACCTTGAATGTAGCCTGAGAAACTGAGCAAGGACCCAGCTAAGCCATGACAGACTCATGACCCATGGAAACTGAGATAAGCGGGTACTGTTTTGAGCCACTAAATCTGTGGTCAGTTATTATGCCACAACAGAACACTAATACACCAAGCAATATTTTTTAATTAAAGATATTTATGAAATATGTATGATAATGCTAAACCTAACAAGAGGAACAAGAAATAACAACTTTACTACATTAATGCTTAAAAAGAGTAAAAGCCAAGACAGAAAGGTTTTTTTTTGTTTGTTTCTTTTTTAAGAAGAAGAAAAAGAGAGAGACAGACATATACTTGGAGAACAAAGTAGGCCTTGGGCTCATTATGAGCTCAGAGTAAGATGTAGCTACCAAAAACCCAATGCTATTTGAGACCATATTAACAAAATATAATGTATAAAACAAAAGTAGAAGCAGTCTTATTGTGCCATATGAACTGGTCAGATCAAATTAATAAATATTTCCTGTGTGTCTTCAAGGCATTAGGAAGAATAGAGGGACATACACGTTCCCGTCCCTCGAGTATTTTTTACAGTATCTGTGGAGCTAAGATAAACATATTAAAAAGCCAAATCATAATATTTTAAAAAGCAGTTTAAAAAAACTATAGAAAAAATGTTATAAAGCAGGCATTAGAATTCATCTGTCAATTAGTTAAAGGTGTTCACAGAAGCAGGAGACAACACATCATTACCGATTTGATCATTATTGCTTTGCCAGTAGAATATAAAAGTGACTGTACTCAACGCTGGGATTCAATTTCACATTACTGAGCACAAGCACTTGAAATTTTGAAAATAAAAGTTAAAGAGGTTAAAAAAAAACATTCAGACAATCTCTGCTATTTTGGAGAGTTTTTAGTGACAACATTACATTTTACAGATAAGTAAATATGGGCAAAGGAGGATCAAATAATTTGTTTATGATTATAAGTCAGTAAGTCAATTGTACTGAGAAACAGATTTTCCCTTAAGTCTAGAATGCTAATGAAAACTCACATAAACTTTCCAGGTTACGACGGCTACTTTTGGCTAATGTGATGTTTTCACTAGAAGAATTCTGAGATCCTGAGTCATTTACTCTTCTCCCTCCAAAGCTGACCAGTAATCAAGGTTTGTCACTTCTTCCTTTGTGATGTGTCTCCCATTTATCCCCTCCTTTAAATCCCCGAAGTCAACAGCTTATAACCAGACCCTTGGAATGTCCTGTCTGAATCTCTCTGGGCAATCTCCTAACTAATCACCCCACTTGTGGTATCTGCCTCCCACCTGTCTTGCATAGTAATAACCGTGGCATTCTCTGCTCCAAGCCCAACTGCCCCCATTGCTTACAGAATAAAGTACGGATCTCTTAGTTTGGGGGCTGCAGTTGGTTTCTAATTCTGGCTCTATCGCTTCCTAGCTGTGTGACTTAGAACCTCCTTTCTCTCATTTGTTAACTAAGGGTAGTATCAACTGCCTCATCTATCCTGGTTTTTCTGAGACTGTCCCTGTCTATATGCCTACACCATATGAATAGCAAACCACTCTTCTCACTCTCAGAAGTGTCTGAGTTTTGACAATAAATCGTGTGGCCAGGAAAGGGTTGTTAGAAGGATGTAATGAGACAATGCACATAAATATAAGAGGCCTGGCATGATACTTTCTTTCCCATTCCCTCAAATGTACCTTGTGCTTTCCTGCCTGAAATTGTATCTCTAACATCAGCAACTATAGAAGAACTTTCCCCCTACTACATGGTCTGCCTCAGATGCTTCCCCCTCCCCTTTGTCTAAGTCCTACGGCATCCTAAACTTCTCTTCTAATGTGTATCTAACACTAGTTTGGGTCATGGCAATTTATGCACACGTTTTAACTGCCTCAGAGACTAGCTGTGGGGAAGACAGTGTCTGCTTCTGTTTCCTCTCAGTCGCACACATGACACCTAGTAGAGTCTTCCCCACAGAAGATACTCACTAAATGACATAATCCAATTCAGAAATAACCCAGAATTTTGGCCACAGACTTGCATTTCATTCCTCCATCCACACTTTATTTAAGCGTCTGCTATCTCATTCTCCTGAGATCATTGTGCTTGCTCATTAGCACCATCATTAGAGTACCAAGGGAACTCTAACAGAAAGCTTTCCTCTTTCATACCTGGCTGCCACCCTGACTGTCTTGGGGGTGATGGCAGAGCAGGAATTCTTGGAGCAATGGACTTAGGAATACAGAATAGCCGAGAGCACAGCTTCTTCAGGCAGACAGCCTTGGTTGGACCCAGGCTCTATCAGTTATAAGCTCAGAATCCACATAAAGGAAAAGTACATGTAAAGAAAAGTACATGGTAAACAATCGGTAAATGATAGCTATTATTTTTCTCTTCCCTTCCTTGACCTCAGTCAAATGAGAATACTTTACTATGAAGTGAGGCCTGTCAGCAACATTCTCTACATGAGGTAGCCAAGTACAGGCTCAGCACATACAAAGTTTAGCCCGTTCATGGTTCAGGGTCTTCTCTTTCTAGGATGTCTGCTTTCTTCTCTCAGTTCCTCCCTCATTTATGCCAAGTCTAAGCTGGGGCCATTTCTAACAGCTTCTCTGATCACCAGCAAGGACAAGAACCTTCCTGTCTGGTTCTCTAGGTGTAACATCCAGGTCCAGGTTCAGGTTCAACCTCAAACCACACTCCGGGCAGCTCCTCATGCTCTACATTTCCACATGCAGAAAATCTCTCAAAAACATCCTTTATGGGTCCCCTCTTTCTATACCAATCAATAGCCTGAAATTACTTATCCTCTTTTCTCACAATTGTTCCCATCACTCCAGTCTCTGCCACCAGCCCAATTATAGCTTATAGGTACAATTATACATCCAAGAATAAAACCTGTCTTGCTTCTTAATCCACTGGCTAAAATTCCAAATATTAGCAAACCAAAGTCATTTAAAACAACCTAGGGACTCTGGTCTCTAAACATATAGCTGAGTAAAGGAATTATTCATTATAGCAAATCAAGAGGACATTCATTTGAACATTCCTCTTCTCATACTCAGGGAAAAGTGGTCTTTTTGTTGGGGGGTAAGCTAAAATGAGCTTAAAACATTTGAGGATTTAATAGAAACTTTATTATACAAATAGATAGCAACTTATATCTTCTTCATTTCAAACTAAGACTATACCTGCATTCCTCATCAGGACCTTGGGCAAAAAGCTCAAGAAATTGTAGCCTAGCATTCACTTAACAATATTTAAACAAGTCAAACAAGAACAACAGCTATTTATCTAGACACGAAGACACTTAATTGTTTAATTGTGGCCTAGAATACAATTACTGTGCAACTTAGGTATTAAAATACCCACATATCAAAACTAATGACATAATTAAAACTGCTTCATCAAAAAAAAGGAAAACCTAATAAAATCATGATTTTTTACCTAATTTTCTCTCACTTACTTTCTTAAAATGAAGCTTTAACAAAACCACAGCTCCCTTAAGCCCCCTGCCCATGATGATTCCCTGACAGTTTACAGAGGCCCTTGATTTGCCCAGACTCTGCCTCAACCATTATCATAACTTTTTATTCCTTAGTATAATAGTTCAAGAAAAGAACCAAGTGAGGTATAGGTTTTATTTCAATTTTATTATTTAAAGGCATTTTGGCTTGCTGTAAACAAGGCATGCAATATAGAAAGATATCAAGTGAAAATGAAAACCCCCTTGCCCTTCCAACCCCTAATTTCCAAGGTAATAACTGATAACTGTTTCTCATGTATCCTTCCAGAAAATGTCTATGCATATGTAAATATACATATATACAAACTCCTATCTGTCTATCCTTTCAGCCCCCCCTTTCCATTGCACAGATGGGATCATACAGTATCATTCTGCACCCATTTCTCCACTTCAAATATATCTTGGACACCATTCCCTTTCATGATATATACATCTACCTCATTCTTCTTAACACAATGCTCGGCATCCCACTGAGTGTGTATGTATGCCATGATTAACACAACCAGTCTCTTGTGATGGGCACCAAGACTGTCAAGAGTGAAAGAGTTTCAGCAATGGAACACCTAACATCCTCATGAACAGTGACTTTTGTGCTGTTCCTTTTTAGAACAGATTCACTGCAACAAAAGACATACATATCTTATATTTTGGTAAGAACTTTCAAACTGCCCTCCAAATGGGCCCTAACAATGTATTCTCCCACTGACTGCACAGACAGGGGCTTTGAAAGCAGTCACCTGGTCTAATGATGCTGTACTGTAAATAGAGAACTAGATGTTTAATGCAAAAATAGCAAAGCACTGGCACACCTGGCTAGCTCAGTGGGTTAAGCCTCTGCCTTTGGCTCAGGTCATGATCTCAGGGTCCTGGGATCGAGCCCCGCATTGGGCTCTCTGCTCAGCAGAAAGCCTGCTTCCCCCTCTCTTTCTGCCTGCTATTCTGTCTACTTGTGATCTCTCTGTCAAATAAATAAATAAAATCTTTCCAAAAAATAGCGAAGCGCTGATGATTTTGTTACGTCTTTTATTTTAACACACCCTAGAAAACAACACCACAGTAGGTAGCGGCCACACCTCACCTCACCATGAAGAACTCTGCCCTCATCCAAATGCCAAGTTCAAAGGGTGCTATTCCTCAGCATTAATCCAGGTCCTAAATAATGAATTCCTTAGGTCTGGAGACTTACTGAGTGAATTCAGTGTAGAAGAGAAACCCACACTGCGGCAATATCACCCACAATGATCACTAACATCAGAAGTGCGACATAATAGGATATATTGCGTAATTAAAGTCACTGGCCATGAAGGCACACTTTGAATATGTAAGACTCAGTACACCAGCATATTGTGGTATGGGATAATCTGACTGAGAGATTGCTAGTTTAACAGAGAATCGGGGTTCATCCCCTAAGAGTGAACATTGATAAGCATCACCACACAGCATCCAGTGTCTCACGTCTAGAATGACACTTATTTAACATTTTCTATTTTGCAAAACACCTTAGCATATCTTACCTCATTTAACCTTCATGGCCATCCTCGCAGGAAGGCAAAGTAATTATTACTCATTATTACTCACAAAGATTCCATGAACACATAGTATGTGCTGGGTACTCTCTGCTAGGTAGTCAGTATATGAAGATGAATGAGACCCTCCCCTCATTCACTGTTGCCCTGCCCCATCCGACCTTTCCCCAAAGCCCTCCCATTGCACTGAGAATACTTAGTAACGTGGCCTACAAACCCTGTGTGCCCAGAGCCTTCCCCATCCTTCCAGTTTCATCCCATGTCCCTGGATTTCTCATTCACCATCATCCAGCCACAGTGGACCACACTGGGGAAAAAGCCAGGTTCTTGCACCTCAGGGACTTCCCCTTCATTTCCTCTGCCTGGGACGCCCACACACACCCCCAACTCTTTGCCTAGACGGCTCCTGCTCATCTTTTGATCTCAGCTGAACCTGTCACTTTGTCCCAGACTCCTCCTCCCAATAAGTTATGTTTCCTTTATTATTCTTTTTATAGGATTTTACTTCCTAGTGCTCATAATAGCTCACAGTGAAATATTTGTGTATTTGTTTGCAATGCAACTCCACCACACGGCTGCAAGGCTTACGGAAGGCAAGAAAAGGGACTTTTGTGTTCACCGCTATAAACCCCAGTACCTGCCCAATGCTGTGCCTGGCACACAGCAGACCCCAAAAAAAAGTACCGAACGAATACAGCCAATGCCCTCAAGGGGTATATGATACAGCGGAGAAAGACACAAGGAAGGGAAAGAAGGCTCATTTTACCAGAGGACGGGAAAGACTACAGAGAAGAGATGACCCTGAGCTGATGGCTGAAAAGTAGACACTTGTCCAGAATGCAAACCTACTGAAATGATGTAGGCCATCAGGAGGCAACTGCAGGCAGAGAGGAGCAAAAGGCTGTGCCGTGCCTCTCAGACTTCCGGCTCTGATAGCCAGGTGGATGGTGGCACAATCATTCAGTGGAGAGAATGAGGCTCTATTATTATTATTACTTACCGCCAGGGTACAGGACCTGAGGTCTTGGCAGAGCTGGAAATCTGGATAGTGGCGATCTCTGTGCCCACCTGCCCCTCGCCACTCTCAAGCTAAACAGGAAAACTACGATTTTGACCTGGGAATACTCAGTGCTGAGCCATACGTAGCCACAGGCCAGGGCAAAGGAGGCTGGTGGAAGGACCAGAAGGCTCAGCAGAGACAGGGCCAGGAGGGTTCTCTATATCTGAATACACTTTGGGGCCAGAAGATGTCAATAATGTAATTTAAGGTATAGAAGTATCAAATCACTATACTGTACACCTAAAATAATTAATACGATACTATATAATTAACTAGGATTAAAATAAAAAACTTAAAATAATAACAATAATAATAATGTAATTTAGTGTGCTTCTCTTTTTGTGGGCAAGCCAGAAGAAGGAAGAAACCAGAAAAAAAAAAACTCAGTGTCCTGAGTATCTCGCAGGCTTCGTAACAGCTATTTCATTTCCACTGGACAGTCCCTTTCCTGGATTCATTTCTAATGGCTCTGTGTTGTAATTTCTGGGTTGCTCTTCATGGAAGTAGTCAGGGCAGAAGTCCTAAATAAGTATAATAAAATGCCTGAACGGTATTGGGTTGAAAAGCATCAAAATATGTCATTACTAAGGGGGTTACCTCATCTTATTAACTCCTCAACAGCTTCTCTGGTCTGGCCATGGGTAGATAAATACAGAAGGCAGAAAGAAGAAGGAGAATCTGGCATTTGCTGCCACCCTGAGTGAAACTTTCTAGTCCCCTCTCCCCCCATCCTGCCACACACAGAATAGCATTACATGAAACAGGAAGCTTTGAATCCTAATTCTCATTAAAATGTAACCTATAGTTTATTTCAAAAATGTCAAGAGGGTGACTAGAAGAAAAAAAAAAAACATACTCTGGAAGCCTCAGTGAAAAAAAACAATTCTTTGGGGGAGGGGCGAATCACCCTAATCTTTTCAAAGTCACAATAATGTGCAGGAGGGGAAGGCTAACACTTAGCAGAAAATTATAAAATAGCCAGGCCTAAGGGAGACAGTGTAACTGTAGGAGGGCTAAACAGGGAGACAGACTGACAGAGCAAGCGTGCTAGGGAGAGCGGATTATCGGGAGCTGGGGCCGTGTCCTGGCTCGAAGCACCATGCGACAGCTCTGTGACCCAGAATCGGTTTCCCTAGGCCTCAGTTTCCTCCCATGAAAGATGAGATGTTTGAACCAGATCACCTTGAAAGATCCTTTCCAGTTTAAAAACATCCCTTGAGGGGCGCCTGGGTGACTCAGTGGGTTAAGCCTCTGCCTTCGGCTCAGGTCATGGTCCCGGGATCCTGGGATCGAATCCTGTGTCGGGCCTCCCTTCCTCTCTCTCTGCCTGCCTCTCTACCTACTTGTGATCTCTGTCAAGTGGATAAATGAAAGTCTTTATTAAAAAAAAAAAAAAAACCCTTGGGCTGCCTGGGTGGCTCAGTGGGCTAAGCCTCTGCCTTCAGCTCAGGTCATGATCTCGGGGTCCTGGGATCAAGTCCCACGGGCTCTCTGCTGGGCAGGGAGCCTGCTTCCTCCTCCTCTCTCTCTCTCACTCTGCTTGCCTCTCTGCCTACTTGTGATCTCTCACTGTCCAATAAATAAAATCTTTAAAAAAAATCCCTTGAAGACTTAAGTTGATGTTTTTTTCTGCCACAATTATAATACAATCAGAACAGCTACAACAGGTGAGTGTTTAATGATTCTCACTCTTGTACATGACCACGAGAAGCAAATATTGTCATATCCTTTTTGCACGTTTTAATAGTAAAGGTGAGTGCCTAACAAGTGGCCAGCAGTGTGCCAAGGTTCTAGATGTATTACCTCATCTCATCCTCCCAATCCTCTTATGAGTAGGTATGATTATTCTAAACCCATTTTACAGATGAGGAAGGTGAAACACGAAGAGATAAAATAACTTGCCCACAGCTAGCAGTGACAGCCAATATACAAACCCAGGGAGTCTGTCTCCTGAGGCTACCCTTGACCCGCTGATGAGACAAGCGAAGCTTTCAGAGTTTGGTAACTTCGGCCACCACCTGGCAGCACTGGGTTCAGATTCGGATGTATCAGATTCCAGGGCCCATGCTCCTTCCACAGCCGTCTGCTTGAGAAGGAACGGCTGGCTCTTAGAGAAATATTTTCTGGGAGATTATTTTTGCTTACCCCCCATCTAACCCCCCCCCTTTTCTGCCCCGCTAAGGACCTGTAGGAGGTGAGAGTGAAAAGAGACTGAAGAACCCTTCTCTTGGACCTGCCACAGGTGAAACACTCTGCCAGATAAAGAGAAAAAGGGGCAGTTTGCTCTGTGTCCTTACTCCTGCTCTAACAACGCGACTTTTGTTTGAGAGTTGTGTAGATACTAATGTTTTGGTCAACAGGCAGGAACAGATGGCTTCTCGCAGATGATGGTGGTCCAACTCTCAAGCCACACAGCGATCCTGATTTCACACTGAAGCTCTGTCATCAATCCACTAACTGCTTTGTGATGCTCCCCCAGCCTCCATGTGTTAGCTAAATCACCAGAGTGTTTACAAATATACACTGTGATGTGCTAAGAAAAAAAAAATCTGTGAGGTCAAAACATACTTCCTTTAGATCGGGAGTTTCTCATTGCTACTATCTGTTTTACTACAGTTTTCCTCTGCCTTATGTTCATGCTTACCCTGACATATTTTGCTACCTCCTCTTATTATGTAATTCCACGTCAGATGAACGGTAATTTCCCAATTTTTGCACAATCTCCCTGCCTGTCCCCACTCTCACTCCCAAAAGAGTTTCTGGAGTCAATAGGAGAGACGGCCAAAAATCACAAGAGTACTTGAGGAAGTACTAGTAGCAAAAAAACTGCTCTGACCAAAGGCTTGGGGGTCTTGGGTTCTTTTTTTTTTTAATGTTGGGGGAGGGCATAGAGTGCCTGAAGAAACTGTCCAGAAGCCCACACAATTCACTCCTCATTCGTGACGCTATTGTTGTATATTGCATTTTCAAATAACTTATTTTTTAAATTTTATTTATTTATTTGACAGAGATCACAGGTAGGCAGAGAGGCAGGCAGAGAGAGAGGAGGAAGCAGGCTCCGTGAAGAGCAGAGAGCCCGATGCGGGACTCAATCCCAGGACCCTGGGATCATGACCAGAGCCAAAGGGAGAGGCTTTAATCCACTGAGCCAGCCAGGTGCCCACTTATTTTTTTATTATAAAAGTAATACATACTCATTGTATAAAATCTGGAAAATAAAAGACCAAACAAGAGGGGGAAAAAGTGCATCCTACTACCTGGAGATAGCCACTTTAACAACTTTGGTTCCTTCCATTCCATATTTATCATTACATTCACAGGCGTGTATGTAACATGTGAACACACAGAAATACATATAATCTCACACTTAAATTAAAAAGACAGAAATGGAATAGTACCATATTTTTTCACTGTATCATGAAGATTTTTCTCAGCATAAGTCTTGATATTTAATGGCCAGATGTTTTACTATGTGGACCTGCCATAATTTACTCACATTCCCCTACTATGGAAACTATGTCTTCAGTTTTTCACTATTATAAATATGACAATATGTAAAGTTGTGCACATTTATCAGAGATTTCCTTCAGAAGTTACACTTTTTAAAAACAATTATCAAGGAATCCATATTAGTTACAGAAAAATTGGAAGATACAAATAAGCAAAAACAACTGTCAAATAAGCAAAAAAAAAAGTCAACTGTAATTTCTTTTTTAATACTTTTGTGTACATCCCCTCAGATTTTTCTTTATATCATACGCACATAGACACAAACACATATATTAAAATGGGGTCATACTGGGCACCTGGGTGGCTCAGTGGGTTAAGCCTCTGCCTTCAGCTCAGGACATAACCGCAGGATCCTGGAATCGAGCCCCACATTGGGCTCTCCGCTCAGCGGGGAGCCTGCTTCCCCCTCTGTCTCTCTGCCTGCCTCTCTGCCTATGATCTCTCTCTCTAATAAATAAATAAAATCTTATAAAAATGGGGTCAGATTATTAAGAAATGATAGATACTAATAATAGTTACCATGTATTGACCACTACCACATGCCAGCCACTGTGATTTCCTCATATTCCCACCACCCATCCTCTCTGTGTTAGCTCCACCATTCCCAAACTTGTCTACACACTGAAGTCACCCAGGGAGCTTCAAAACTCCTGAAGGCTGCATCCAGTCCCCAAAGATTATGGCTTTTAATCAGCTGGGTGAGACCTGCACCTGGGAGGGTTTAAGAGCTCCCCAGGTGATCCTAGTGGGTGTACGAGTTGGGAACTATTGGGTTCACTACAATTTTTTCCCTTTCTTACTAACAACATCACCCAGCTGATAAAGCTGGGATTTCAACCCATCTCTAAACCCAGAGCCCAGACTTTTTTTTTTAAGATCTATTTATTTATTTGTCAGAGAGAGATAGACAGAGAGAGAGAGAGAAAGAGAGAGAGCAAGCAAACAGGGGGAGCAGCAGGCAGAGGGAGAAGCAAGCTCCCCACTGAGCAAGGAGCCTGATACGGGACTCAATCCCAGGACCCCAGGACCATGACCTGAGCAGAAGGCAAACGCCCAGCCAACTGAGCCACCCAGGCGTCCCAACATTTTTTTCTTTTTCTTTTCTTTTCTTTTCTTTCTTTCTTTCTTTTTTTTTTCTTTTTTGAGTATGGTTGACGCACAATGTTAGATTAGTTTCAGGCGTACAATACAGTGAGCCCACAAGTCTATCCCTTATGCTGTGCTTCACCTCAAATATAGCTCTCATCTGTCACCACGCAACTGTCACCACACAATGGTCACCACACAACTGTCACCATGCAATGGTGTGTTACTATACCACTGACTATATTCCCTATGCTGTGCCTTTCATCCCCGGAGCCAACACTTTTAACTATGGATAATCTGGGATCTGCTTCCCCCACCACCACTCACATAACATCACACTATGGACCTATGTTCTATGTTAATAAGGAGAACTCAACATTATCCTTTTTGGTAACTATAGTATTCCACTGCATCGCTCTCTCAGAATGCAAACGTTACCAATTTTTCCCCACTTCAAAAATGGTGCAATGAATATCCTTATTGACATACCTTTGTGCACATCCTTAATTACTTCCTTGGGATAAATCCCCCCCCCCAAAAAAACAATGCTGGGTCAAAAGGTAAATATGGTTTTTAAAGCTTCTGATAAACACTGCCAAACTCATGTTCCCACTAGAAGTGTATCAGAATGCCTGCTTCCTCATGTCCTTGCCAGCACTGAATTGTGTCATTCCTTTTTAATTTTTGCAAATTATATTGGAGAAAATGGTATGCCATCCTAAATCTCCCTTGACTACCACTGAGAACATTTTTCACATTAATGGGCCATTTAGATTTCTTCTTTTATGTATTTTCCTATTCCCATCCTTTGCTAGTCGAACACTTATGTTTTTCTTATTGCTCTGTAAGTCTTTATGTATTAAGAATAATGAGTCTTGTTGCAATTGCTTCCAGTTTTTTCATTAACTGTATGGTTTTCGGAGGAACTTTTAAATTTTCATATAGTTGATTATATTGTTTTATTCTTTATTTTACCTTTAATATTATGCATACAAATATCTTCCCTACCCCACAATTATATGTTCTCCTATATTTCTGAGTTCCATTACCATCTCTTTTTTAAAAAGTTTTAATTCTTTAATGTAGCCGTTCCCAAACAGAATTACTGAGCAGAATTGCTTACAGAGGTTTGTTGTTTGTTTGTTTTTTTAAATGCTCAGGTCCCAAGACTGAACCACAATTTAGGGGCCTAAGACCTGAGCAGGCACCTTTCTAAAAGCACTATGGACAATTCTGAGGCACTCCCTCCTAAAAAGAAACACTATTTTCATCTTCTAAATTTATATTGGTGTCATTTTTTCCAAATTACTTCGGGACATTTGTTCAATAAATCATTTCGTGAATTTGAAATGTTCCCTTTATCCTAGTTGGCAAGCTCCATGAAAGCAGAGACCGTACCCGTTTTACTAACCACAGCACCTCCAGGGCTCAGCACAATGCCTGGTGCAAGCTGGTGCCTAATGACAACCAAATAAAGAAATAATACCTGACCACATATCTTCAACCTCATGCCACCCCAAACTGGCTAGTCCTCTTGTCAATAATTCTTGACCATTAGACCAAGAAAACTGATGGTATTGATGATGACCCTGAGTTACCAAAAATATTAAATTTGGCCCTGTAGACTCTGTTTAAAGGAGCCAGGAAATGTGTTAGTGGGCTTCATCGAATGAAGTCAATAATGCCAGCCATGTTTAAGAGGTATGGGAATTCTGATAAAGTTCTCCAAGGAAGGGTGCCGCTGGGTGTCTCAGTGAGTTAAAGCCTCTGCCATCGGCTCAGGTCATGATCCCAGGGTCCTGGGATCAAGCCCCGCAACCAAGCTCTCTGCTCAGAAGGGAGCTTGCTTCCCCTCACCCTCTCTGCCTGCTTCTCTACCTACTTGTGATCTCTGTCAAATAAATAAATAAAAATCTTTTTAAAAAGAAAAAAATTGGGGGCGCCTGGGTGGCTCAGTGGGTTAAGCCGCTGCCTTCGGCTCAGGTCATGATCTCAGGGTCCTGGGATCGAGTCCCGCATCGGACTCTGTGCTCAGCAGGGAGCCTGCTTCCTCCTCTCTCTCTCTCTCTGCCTGCCTCTCTGCCTACTTGTGATCTCTCTCTGTCGAATAAATAAATAAATAAATAAATCTTTAAAAGAAAAAAATTTTCTCCAAGGAGGAGCTAGACAACATTGACCCCAGAGGCTGAGACCTGGCTTCCTCTGGCTCTTAGAGTTCCTCAACTAGCTCTAGAAACTGACTCAGAGCTTCCTTGAGCTGAGAACAGACCCACACATTCCCTCTTCTGTGAGCCCATGGAAAGAAAATTGGAATAGGGAACCAGGACACCTGGGTTTTAGTCCTGTCACCACTATCAACCTGTCTGAGTATGGGCATATCACTTAACCTCTGGGGTTGGGCTAGATGTTTTCTAAGGATGCTTTAGAGGTTTTCTAAGAATTGAAACCTCTACTTAAAGACCCAAACAGATGACCACAGGGCAGGGCTTCCAAGGACAACCTGAAACTCCCTCCACAGAACAGGGCCTCAGGCCCACCTCAGGCTAGAGCAAAATAATAGTGACAACAATAGCAGTAGTCATATAAGTAGTAGCCATAGTAATGGTAGTAACAACAGCAGCTACTGCTAAATTTTAATGACCACTTACTATATGCTGGGCAATATTCTGTCTTACTACTAAGAATAAAGGCATACACTTAACACGGCACTTACAAAGTCCTAAGTGCTTTACGTAGATTAATCTTCAAAATGACTCTATAAGATGAGTTCTATTATTATTCTCATTTTACAAAGGTGGAAACTGAGGAAATCTGAGAAACAGAGAGGTTAAGGGACTTTCCCAAGGTCTCACAGCTATCATGTGATAGAACCAGCAGAAGCGACCCTAAAACCATATTTTTAACCATACAGCCAGCCACACTATCATTATACTACACTTGTCAGTTCGGAGGTTGCACAACAACAAAGAATAAGTCACAATTATAGGGAATACTCCCCTCTTCACTAATGGTAGAAAAATTCGGTTTTACTCCAATGTCATTTTAAGCAGATCCAGTTTCAGGGCTGAGAGAGCAAAATACATTATTTATTAAGAAAATGGGCCATTTTATTAAGAACTGGCACCCATTAAAATGTTTTTATTAGAAAATAAATAAATCATTAACTACTAACGACATTTCCCATTAAACAGAGAAAAAAAATACAAGCTCTTTCTGCGTCATTCCGAACAAAACTTTAGATCCCCACCCGCACCAACTTCAGTTCTCTACTCCCAGCACTATCTTTTAATCATGGACCTGACAGCCCACAGGTGTCCCAAGCAAAAGAGGCCAAACCAAAGTCGGTACTCTAACTTCCCATCATCCCCATGCCCTTGTGACCTCCTCCCATGGTCAGCTCTGTGGCTGGCATCACCAGTCTCAAACACCCTAACTGGGTGTCAGCCTGGGCTGTCCCCCAGCCACATCCAGTCACAGGACAGTTCTAGAATTCATCCCGTGGCTCTCTGTCCCTGCTGCCCCTGCTTCTGCTCAGACCACCGCCTCCTTCCCTCAACTACTCTACCAGAAACCTTCCAACCGGTTCTTGGCTTGCTTTCTCTCTAGCTCCAACTTCACCTTAACACTGCTGCCAAAGTAATCTTTCTAAAACAAAATCTGATTATGTTACTTCCCTGTTTAGGATCTTTGTCTCCCGGATAAAGTGTAAAATCCTTCCTAGAACATACAAGGTTCTTTATTATCTGGCCTCCGACTACCTTCCCAGCTTCATCCGAGATCGTGGCCCACACATCTCACACAAGGCAAACGGAGTAACTTGGAAGTTCCCAAACAGTGCTTCTCTGTCCTGCCCAGAATGCAATTCTCTCATTTGCCCATCTGGCAAACTCCCACTCATTTTTTTCAGATCAGCTCAAAATTCAAAATTTGGCATGCTTTTCTCTAGGCTTCCGTCACATTTTGCACCTCTCCCTATTCCGACACGTAATTCAACCTAACCCAATTATTTGTTTAGATGTCACTCTTTCCCATAAGACGAGGAGCCCTCTAGGTCTCTGTTCTACGCATCTCTGTACCATGCTTGTTGAATAAAAGAATGTCTCAGGATTTGAACAGTAATTTCCAAACTGCTCCTGATCAGCATCCACTGTGTTCGTCAAAGCAAAGCAATACAGGCCAAATCCCATTTCTTTTTTTCTTTTTTTTAAGATTTTATTTATTTGTCCGAGAGAAAGTATGAGGAAACAAGCAGGGAGAAGGGCAGGCAGATGGAGAAGCAGACTCCCTGCTGAGCAAGGAACCTGATGTGGGGCTCAATCCCACATGACCTGAGCTAAAGGCAGATGCTTAACCAACTGAGCCTCCCAGGCATCCCCAAATCCCATTTCAATAAACATCTTCAAACCGACAATCCTTGTACATCAAAACTATGTTACATTTGTGTGCCTTCACACCTGAAGGCATAACCAGCAGGAGACAGTTTTAACAGATACTTCAGAGAACCAACAAACCTACCTGTTGAAAATTTATAGCTATTCAAGTTCTTGCATATTCTGCTCCACCTAAGTGATCCTTAACCTTTTATGGGTCATAGACCAGTTTGGACAGCATTTGTCTATCATTTCTTAAACCCACATGCCCTTTGGAGAAACATAAAAATCCCACATACCCCCAGAAATGCTGATATAGTCTCCCAAATGCACAGTCCTCATCCCCACCAAAAATAAAAAATAACTTCGTATGTGGTAGGAATTCTCAGGTTCACAAGAGATGTAAACCCATCAGGCAAGATATCCCTGAGTTTTGCTCTTGGGTAGTTCACATTGTTAAAATAGGAATTTTCCTTGTATCACCAAATATAAACATTATAACAGTAAATATGCTTTAAAGTCTTTATGGGGAAGAGGAAGCCAGAGAGGTGCTGACATCTGTCTCCCCCACTGTCGGAACCTTATGATAGGAATTTGCCGGAAACAAATGAAAAACACAAATATGAAAAAAAAATCCTCTGTTTCCTCACATATAACACCCCAAAAGCACATGTTCAAATGAAGGGAGCTCTTTGAAATGCTTCTGACATTACATTTTCCAGCTTACTTCCCTCTCCCTACCCCTCCACCCCTACCTTAAAATTCATTAAACTTCTAGCTAGTAGCAACTTCTTTTAAATTAATATCCTTTGTCTTTGTGGAGACAAAGGGTTAAATTAAAGAAACAGCTGGCTGCCTGCCACTGGCTTGGGGGGTTGGGTTGGGATGGAGGACAGAGGAGGAAGAAAAACCAGTCAGAGAAATAAGTGCTGATCTCTTACCCTGCCACATGGCCATCTTGATCCTGTCCTCTCCCACGTTGGGGGTCACACACTCAGTTTCCCAAATTCCTCCAGTTTTATAAGGAGGCTTGAATGGGATGTAGATGGAACAGCAGCTGCGTGGCCTTGTTTCTTGCAAGCAGCTCACGCCCTGAACCTGAAAATGTGAACAGAAAAATGAATACCTAAATGAAAAAAAAAAAAACATTTCAAATCCTTAAAAGTTACCTCCTGTCCCTCTTTGAACCTCTCTTTCGAGGATATGCACACAGGAGCAATGTCAAGTTTCTCCCAGCAAGGTATCGCCTTAAAAAGACAGATTGGGGGGGTGGCACCTGGGTGGCTCAGTGGGTTAAAGCCTCTGCCTTCAGCTCAGGTCATGATCCCAGGGTCCTGGGACCAAGCCGAGCCCCGCAATGGGCTCTCTGCTCAGGGGGGAACCTGCTTCCCCCTCTCTCTCTGCCTACTTGTGATCTCTGTCAAATAAATAAATAAAATCTTTAAAACAAAAAAAGAACGGGAAGATCTAGAGTCAGTTACTATGGACACTGAGTGCTGTCCAATTCTGCACGAAACACTGGATCTTCAGTAAATGGGTTTCAGAATCTCAAAGGATGGGTGGTTGAGTGAGATAACCACTAAATGTTCTTTCCTACTCTGAAGCTCCACAGTGTAGGGAATGAAGAACCAATGCCCTCACCTACCCACCCCCCAACACCAACTTTACATTAAAAAATTAGTAGATAGGAAAACAAATTTTGTAATACTTCAAGTTTTAGAACAGCCCCTGTATCAGGATGGAAAAGAAAGGAAGCATAATAAAGAAAAGAGCAATGCCCTTTGGGTCATGGTTCTTCCTCTATGCTTCGTTATACTTTCCCACACTTTCCCAATGTCCTATAGGTAGCATATACTTCTTTCATATTCAGGGGAAAGAAGAACCAAAGACAAAAAAAAAGTAAAAACAGAATGCTAATTTAAGTACAACCAAATTAATTCAGCTAATTCCTAAATTTACAGCGTCCAAGTCAGTCTTAGGGACAACACAATTTTCAAGGATAGGAAAGGAGCTAGGAATGAGAAGGAGGCGAAGAAGTATCTACTTCATTTGATTCAGTGGCTTAACATATTAAACAAAGTGCTGGCCACTTAAGTTCTTAATTAATAAACTGGTCTTCCTTATTTAGCATACAAGCCATCTGCTTTGTCTAAGAAAAAGTCCTCACCTTTTTGGAGTTGGTCAACATGAAATTACATTTTGCGATTTCCATCGCTTAGACCAGCAACACCTCCACCCTGGAAGTGAAAATGGTAACACGCATACACTAAAGACTAATACGAACTTGAGAATCATCATTTTGGTCTTTCTTAATGACTTTTTTTTTTAAAGGACAAGAGTGTCAATGTGTACACAGTCCCAAAAGCACCCATAGAGAAAAAACAATGCTTTAGATAAGGAAAGGTTCCCAAAGTCCAAGAAAACTTAGGAACTCAGAAGTCCAATGATGAATTCACCAGGAAAAAAGCGCTCTTATGACTTATCTGGAACCTGGAACAGTTTGTTTTGGTTTGTCTTCCCACCCACCCCCCTTATTTCGTGTACAGTTAAGTAGTGGTCCGCGCCTCGTGGGACCAGGCGAAATTTAACATCTCTGAAGTTAAACCCGGGTAGTTGCTAATAAATGTATGAAGATGACTGTAAAGCAGATTCTTACTGGATTTTTACGCTCCACGGTTGTCGATTTCCCTCACTTATTCGGGGTAGCTTACACTGACGTTATCTCACGGGCACACGGACAACTTCGCTTGGCACTCCAGGAAACTGATTTGCTCTGAAATATTAAGAAAGGTAAACGTGCATCAGCGTGAAGGTAAAGCTTTCCCCTTCGCAGTGAAGGCGCTCCAGCGCAAGCCTAGAAAGCCTGGAGAGAACAAGCTACCCGCGTGAATGGGTGGGGGGAGGAAAACTCGCAGCACCGACTTTTCTGAGAGCCCAGAGTCCACTTCGCAAAGACCCACACAAACCTGCGAGTCCAGAGCAGGAGGAAGAACGGGGCCTCGACAGAGCTTCACCAACCCAAACCACTCTGCCCCAGTCCTGGAAAGGGGACGCCTTGCAGCCAGCCTCCCCCCCATTCAAAAGCGGGACGGGCTTGGCGCCGCTCCGCGAGAAAACTTCACTGGGACAGCGCAGGGACCCCCGCTCGCAGAATAGGGCAGGGCTCGCGGGAAGATGCCGCCCTGCACTGGCTAGAACTAGCCGGTCTAACTCCTCCGAGTGCCAGGCGGCGGCGGCCGGGCAAGGGGAACCCCCACCTCCGGGGGGCCGAGCCAGCGGAGGAACGCTTTCCCCGTGTCGCTGCTCTCTGGAGGTGCTCCGCGAGCCGGCCGGGGGGCCAGCGGCCCACGAAGGACCTGTTGGGAAAGCGACAGCCCATCTGTCTTTACCTGTCGCCGAGGTCGGGGGCGGCGGAGCCCGTGTCGACCGCCGGCCGGCCGAGCGCTCAGACGGCTCTGGCGTCCAGGACACCAAGCTGAGCTAGCGCCCCACGTAGCCTGCAGAGCTTCATTCACAGCCCAGCCGGGAGGAGGGGGAGCGGAGCGGGCGCGCGGCTCATGTGACAGGCGCCTCGCAAGTGTCGGCCAAGCAGAGCCAAGGTCTGCGCGTGCGCGCCCAGGCCGGCCTTCTCCAGGCACCTCGGCCCAGCCCGGGCTGGGGGTGAGGCGAGCAGGGGAGGCGGCCGGGCGGAGAAAGCGGCGAAGGAGGAGTTTCCGCATGCGCAGCCGCGGTAGGTCGGCCCCGCTTGCTGCCATATTTAATGAGGACTGGGCGGGTCCTTAACTCAGTGCAGGGCGTGCCAATTGCGCTTGAAAAAGAAACGCTACTTTTTGTTTCACCGTTTCCAGCCTGGGCTACGGTTCTTTGGGGTTTTGTCCTTAGAATGGAACTGTTTATCCTGAACTTCTGGTCCACGGGACAGCTAGTAGTAATCTAATACTAATTACATTAGCTCACATATTTGGAGCCTCTAATTATGTGCCAGGCACTGCTCTAAGCCCTTAACTCATTTTCATCTCATTTAATGCCCGCAATAACCACACTGGGGTACGTACTATTATTCTCCACTTTTATTCATGAGAAAACGGGGCCACAAAAAGATTAAGTAACTTGCCTGAGCTCACATAAGAGGAGTAAGAATAATGATGGAATATAGTGATGCTCTTAACAATCAACTGGATCTTCATTGCAACATTGGATAATCTGCGCAGCGGTTTTCAAGGAGGCTCAGAAATCAGGACTCCTGGGTGGCTCAGTCGGTTGGGCCGCTGCCTTCAGCTCGGGTCATGATCCCAGAGTCCTGGAATTGAGTCCCACATCACTCCTTGCTTGGCGGAGAGCCTGCTTCTCTCTCCGCCTTTGCCTGCTTGTGCGCGCTCTCTGTCTCTCTCTGACAAATAAATAAAATCTTAAAAAAAAAAAAAGAAAAAATCACAGGCCTCACTTAAGTGGCAGAACTGAGCGTCCGACCCAGGTCTACCTAGGATTGTAAGAAACAGCCCCTCATTTTACAGAAAAGAAAATAGGCCAGAGGAGTGCATTGGCTTTTTAAGGTGATCCTGCTAGTTAGTTATCAGCAGAACTGATATCGGAATCCATATAATCAATCCAGGTAATCTAAAAGTCAGGCTTTTTGACCACTGCATTGAAGAAGACCACCCACAAGAGAAACCATGGGGGCACTTCAGCAAACAAAGAAAAGCAGTCACTACAGAATTTGAGGGAATGGTGGAGTTTAGATAGATTTTAAATGAAGGATTGTTTTGGGGAAGTGGGAAGCAGGACTGTGTGAAGGGGTCAACATCAGGTCTGGACTGTGAAATGAACCCAGAGGACTGTTTCCTTGGAAACCACCAAGTAAAAATAGATGTGGAATGTTGTGTCCAGATACCCCTTATCCAGAGCTCTACACCTGGATAGGAAATCAAGGCTGCATCTTCGGGTCCAAGAACCTTATGTCCTCCAGACAAATGTGGGATGTTTTATTCTCGTTGGTATGATTTCAAACAGCAAAGTCTCTGATAGTCTGTGATTGTAGAGAACAAAGTTTCTTGCTGAATAAAGAAAAGGTGGTGGTCACTCAAAGGGGGTTGTTATCAGTTTACAGCTGCACGTGTCTTTGGGAGAAATATTGTTCCCTATAAAATCTGCAGCTGGCTTTATCTGTGTCTGTTACTCCAGCCTGATGAATAGCCAGATTTTAGTTTTCTTGGTCCAAGCTCATTTTTACTTTCTCACCTGGTAGCGTTTAGTCCCTGCCTTCAGGCACTCACAGTCTAACAGGTGGGTGGGTGGGTGCATGGGAGATACCCATAAGTAACTAGAAAGAATCCAGGGAAAGTTATACTGAGTCCTCTGATAAAAGTAAATCCAAGTGGAGATAGTAACTTGTGCAAAGGAAATCACCTATGAGGACGTGTAAGTATCCTGTATGATTGAAGCTTAGGGTAGGGAAGTGTCAGGGAGAAACAGCCAGAAATTCAGGCCAAATTTTGGAGGATCCTGAATGTCAGACTGAGATTTGTACTTAATTCAGAAAGTGATTGAGAAAGAATTAAGGTTTTTGAGCAAGAGAATCCCATTATTGGAACTCTTCTTTAAAAAACTGAATCTGGTGATGCCTGGGTGGCTCAGTCAGTTAAGCGGCTGCCTTTGGCTCATGTCATGATCCCAGGGTTGTGGGATCAAGCCCCTCATCGGGCTCTCTGCTCAGCGGCGAGCCTGCTTCCCCTTCTCTCTCTGTCTGCCTCTCTGCCTACTTGTGATTTCTCTGTCAAATAAATAAATAAAATCTTTAAAAAAAAAAGTTAATCTGGCGGCGGAGCCACCTGGGTGGCTCAGACAGTTGGGCATCTGTCGTTCGCTCAGGTCATGATCTTGGAGTCGCAGGATCGAGTCCCAAGTTCTGAGTCCCGAGTTGGGCACCTACTCAGCTGGGAGTCTGCTTCTCCCTCTGACCTCCCCCCGTCATGCTTTCTCTCTCTCTCTCTTGCTCTCTCTTAAATAAATAAATAAAATCTTTCTTTTTTTTTTTTTTTTAAGTGAATCTGGGGTGATTGTTCAAAGAGAGGTTCATTTGTTTGGTTTTCTCATTGCAAAATAGGAAAATCCAGAGCTTATTTGTAGGTTGAGCAGGAAGAGCCACTGGTGAAACCGAAACTGAAGAGGCAAGAAAAGGGAGGGATAAATAATGGAGTAAAATACGTGGAGATAGAAATGTGATGCAAAACAGAAGCTAATCTTGGAAAAGATGCCTTTTCCTCTGATAGAAGAAGAAGAGAGGTTGAAGGACAGCAATCTGGTTGGAAGCAGACTTGTCATGAAGCTACCTCTGTAGAGTGAGCAGATATAAATTTATTTGGGAGAGCTTGGGCAAGAGTGATGGTGAAGTTGGAGAGGGCTGCAGTACACAAATATTACCACTTGGTGTCGCCACTGACTGCTGACAGGTTGGAGGAAAAGGTTATTTCACCTTTTGTGAATTGCAAAAGAAAATGGTATGAGAATGGGCTCTGGACCCAGACTGCCTGGGCTCAGAACCAAATAGACTCAGACACTTAATAGTTGTGTCACCTTGTTCAAGTTACCTAATTCCATTCTGTTGCAGGGTTTTTATTTGTAAAATGAGATAATAGGATACAAGATACTAATAGATATAAAATAGAAAAAGATTAACACTCAATAAATGTCAGTTAGTATTACTATTAATGATGATAATGATAATGAATTCTCTTTCAGCCTTTGGCTCCACAAGACTTGCAGGAGCTAATTCTGTGGCGAGTAATAAATACCTATACAACAATACCTTGCCAAGTGAAGTAGTTAGAATGTAGTGCTAATGAAGCAAAGTTAATAATTTAATCAAGAGTTATAGATTCTGTTCACTCCGTGTTCTCTTCCCCCTGAGATCCTTGGCTAGGTGTCCCACATGTGAGCGTACGTGGTCACAAAGGAATCTGGCCAAAAGAGTGTAGCTAAATCAACATAAATGAGTTCTCTGCTTTCCTCCCACCTCTGTGGAAGGAATTTTTAAGAATATTCCCACCTGAATGCAAGCTGGTGCAACCACTCTGGAAAACCGTGTGACGGTTCCTCAAAAAACTGAAAATAGAGCTACCCTATGACCCAGCAATTGCACTACTGGGTATATATCTTAAAGATACAAATGTGTTGCTCTGAAGGGGCACGTGCACTTGAATGTTTATAGCAGCAATGTCCACAATAGCCAAACTATGGAAAGAACCTAGATGTCCACCAACAGATGAATGGATAAAGAAGATGTGGTATATATACACAACGGAATACTATGCAGCCATCAAAAGAAATGAAATCTTGCCATTTGCGATGATGTGGATGGAACTAGAGGGTATTTTGCTTAGTGAAATAAGTCAATCGGAGAAAGACAACTTTCATATGATCTCCCCTGTTATGAAGAAGTGGAGATGCAATGTGGGGGGGTTGGGGAGTAGGAAAAGAAAAAATGAAAGAAGGTGGGATTGGGAGGGAGAGAAACCATAAAAGACTCAATCTCAAAAAATAGACTGAGGGTTGCTGGGGGGAGGGAGGACGGGCGAAGGTGGTGGGGATATGGACATTGGGGAGGGTATGTGCTATGATGAGTGCTGTGAAATGAGTAAACCTGGCGATTCACAGACCTGTACCCCTGGGGATAAAAATACATTATATGTTTATTTAAAAAAATAAATTTAATTTTAAAAAAGTAAAAAAAAAGATATATCATAAATTATACAAAATTTAAAAATTTTTTTTAAAAAGAAGAATGTTCCCACCCATCCCCCCATAGTGGTCAACAGATTGGGTCAAAAGCCATGTCAGGTCTTATAAAGCAAAAAGTAAACACAACATGCTCTTGAAAGTTAACTATAAAGAAAGAATAAAACAGTAAACTTCTCTGTAAAATAAAAGGCAGCCCTTGAAAGTGAATTTTGCAAAAGCAAAAGCCCCAGAACAATATCTCACTGCCGCATATCAAATGTCCTGTCTAAAGCAGCCCTATCTTTAGTTTTGAAATCGTCATTGCAAACACAGACTGAAAGTTACATAAGTATATAGCCATATGAAGTAGTGAATGAATGTTTCTGGTGTTATTCTTAATTTATTTGTTCCACAGTTTGTTTGAACCCTTCCTGTTGTGCCAGGCACCATGTTAGCCCATAGGGATACTGGTTTTAAAATAAAATATCTGGGGTGCCCCCAGAAATGCCTTAGATAGTTCTGGAAAAATGGGGCCGAATGAAAGGAAATGAACAACGTCCTCTAGTTTGGGGGCTCCATCGAAGCAGTAGGTTAGAAAATTCCGAAAACAGAGTGATCTGGGATTATTTGTAATTGCTCTGTATCTGGATAGCTGAGCATCAAAATTAACAAAGGGTCTGTATGTCAATAATGGTAACTAACCCCATGACTGGAGAAACACTAATGAAAATTACAGTGAGATACCATTGGTAAAGTATAAAAACATTGGCAATGCACTGTCTTGACAAAGCTGGGATGGGGAAGTCCTCTCATAAATTGCTGATGGGAGGGCAACTAGTCAATTGAGGGCAATTTTTGCGGTAACTATAAGAAGTACAAATACATGAGACTTTCATACCAAAATTCTATTTCTAGGAATTTCTCCTCCAGTTATGTTTGCATTGATATAAACTGTTATGTGTGCAAGGCTGGTTATTCACTGTAGCGTGTGTATAATAACAAAAAATGATGGGGGCTTGGGTGGCTCACTCGGATAAGTGACCTTCGGCTCAGGTCATGATCTCAGGGTACTGGATGGAGTCATGCTGGGCGAGAAGCCTGCTTCTCCCTCTGCCTGCCTCTCTCCCCTGCTTGTGCTTTCCTGCTCTCTCCCTTTCTCTCAAATAAATAAATAAAATCTTTTAAAAAATAACAAAAAATGAGAAGCAACCAGATCCATCAAGAGAGGACTGACCAAATAAATACTGGTATGTCTACCCAATGAGAAAACTCTTTATGTACTCATACATAAAGATCTATGCAAAAGCAAGATGTGGAGCCGAGTACTTTCTCAATTTTGTGCCACGGAAGCGTATTACCTATTCAATTATATATCTGAAAAGTAATGTGGAAAAACATTTGAATAGCCCGTCAACAATAGTGTTTAGACTGAAGGACCGTTGGTTAGCTTATTGCCTTAGTACCAGCTACAGAAAGATGCCGTTAGCCTGTGAGCATATACTGGAAAGTCTATGATATACAAAAACCCAGTCTTTACAGTTCTCTAATTGGGCCCAGCATAATTTTTCACAGATGGTTTCCATGAGAAATTTTACTCTTAAAAAATCGTGTGTCAGGGACGCCTGGATGGCTCAGTTAAGTGTCTGCCTTTGGCTCAGGTCATGATCCCAGGATCCTGGGATCGAGCCCCGTATGGGGCTCCTGGCTCAGCAGGGAGCCTGCTTCTCCCTTTGCCTGCTGCTCCCCCACTTGGGTTCGCTCTCTCCCTCTCTCTCTCTCTCTCATACACACACACACACACACACACACACACGTAAACAAATAAAATATTTTTTTAAAAAATCATGTATCAGATTGCTCTCTATTTGAGAGAAGTCCAATTCTATCTAGATTCAAGCTGCTGGTATTCTGGGATGGCAAATTAGGAGAGTTGGTTTGATCTGAGGACTCGCAGTTCTCTCATCTGTTGGCACATGTAGCTCTGTGTAGCCTACTGTTCCATGAAGGAGTCAAAGCAGGTGGAATGGCAGCAATGGGGTCTCAGAACCACTGTGACACCTGTTCACCCACGAGCATGAGTGCTCCCTGAGGGCACAGCCCACATCCTCGATTTCCTTTCTATTCATCGAAGCACTCCTTTTCAAACCATTTGTGAGGAAGGACCATTTTCCTCCTGAACCCATCGTGTACCAATACTTTGATGAAATACAATAGAAATCAAATACTAGCAATATCAAAACACACACATACAAAATTCAAGCCCAGTGTTTTCATTATTATATTCAGCATAGAATTACTCTGTCGAATCATTATGGTTTTGAAACACTTATTCTCAATTTCTTGTCACAGACCACTAATAAACAGTTTGTGGACTGGTACTGGGCTACAGACCACACTTTGAGTAGTATTGCCTTCCAGCACTGCCATCGTGCCCAGCTCATAGTTGGCACTTGATAAATGCTGGGTTTAGGGGTGCCATAGTCCGTTGAGTATCTGCCTTCAGCTCAGGTCATGATCCCTAAGTCCTGGGATTGAGCCCCATGTCTGGCTCCCTGCTCAGTGGAGAGTCTGCTTCTCCCTCTGCCTTTCGTCTCACCCATGTGTTCTCTCTCTCTCTCTCCCTCTCTCTTCCTTTTCCCTCTCTTTCAAATAAATAAAGTCTTTAAATAAGTAAAATAAATGCTCAGTTCATCATTCTTACAGTGTTTTCTATTTTGCAGAGCGTTTTCACCTCTCTTTCCCCCTTCTATCCTCACACCACCTTCAGAATTCCATGGACCAGATGTTAGCGCTCCCATTTGTCAGAGGAGGAAGCCAAGGCAAGCAGATTAAGTGATTTGCCTAGTCTGAAACAGCTACTTAGGGTCAGAGCTTGAATTTCGGCACGAACAAAGACTTTGGGTCAAAGACAGCTTCCCAAGAGCTCCACCAATCAGAAAAAAAGAAAACCTGCCTTAGCTTTCCAAATGACAGCAGATTGACAGCGTGGCAATAGAAAAAGCAGAATCTGGAACAAGAGCCAGTGTGGAATCCAGGCTTGAGCAAGAGATTTTATCTCTGAGCCAGTCTCCATATCTCTAAAGTGGGGATAATAATAGCTTCTCCCCGGAACTGCACTAAGAAGTAAATGCTCTAAATAACAAGGCCCGTAATTCAGAGAATGCATGTTGTTATTGACATCAGGCTCGGTATAGCAGGCTTGCATTAAAGGGCTGGCTCTGTGATCTATGTGAAATGTCCGCCATCTACTGGTCGGTTAAAGAATATGGCTCCCTGGAGGAGGGCGTTGCTCTCAGTTAGGAATAGGATCAGTGAATCCTGTTTGCCTGTTTTTCTCTTTCCCTTTTTGCCTTGGCTACTAGAGAGCTCAGAGTCAAAAGTGAACGGAAGGGGGTCCTGAGTGGCTCAGTCGGTTAAACGGCTGCCTTCGGCTCAGGTCATGATCCCAGGGTCCTGGGAACAGGCCCCGCATTGGGCTCCTTGCTTGGTGGGAAACATGCTTCTCCCTCTCCTTGTACTGTTCCCCCCACTTGTGTTCTATGGCCCTCTCTCTGTCAAATAAATAAATAAAATCCTAAAAAAATTGAATGGAAGCTTACAGATTGCGTTTCGTATTAACCTCACCTTGAGTTACGTTCTATTTTTCCTATCTGTATTATCCCTTCGCTTGATTATCTCATTTTTAATATATTTTTGTCAGTCATTTCATTTGTTTATGTTAGTTCCAGTATAGTTAACACAGTGTTATATTAGTTTCAGATGTAGAGTATAGTGATTCGAAAATTCCATTTATTACTCAGTGCTCATCAAGGTAAATGTACTCTCGATCTTCACTATTTCACCCATCTCCCCACCCCGCCCCCACCCCCGGGAACCACTTCTTTGTTCTCTGTAGTTAAGAGTCTGTTTTGGGGTTTGTTTCTCTCTTTTTTCCATTTGTTCATTTGTTTTTTTTTTTTCTTAACTTCCACTTTTGAGTGAAATTATATGGTATTTGTCTTTACCTGACTGTGCTTTAGCCTATGCAGAATGGTTATTTATTAAAGTAGATACAAATATGACAAGAACGCATTCTACTTTTTGTTACTACTGGTCTATTATTCTGACAACCTTCGGAATCTAACAACAGTCGCAAAATAGATAAGTTGACTCTAAGATGTCATGGAGGTAAAATAATAATAATAAAATAAAACTATAAGATTCCAAGTCCGTGAAAAATGAAGCAGCCATTACCAGTTAGAACTGGGACACTACAGGGATGCTTGGGTGGCTCAGTCAGTTAAGCATCTATCTTCGGCTCAGGTCATGATCCCAGGGTCCTGGGATTGAGTCCTACATCAGGTGCCCTGCCTGTTTCTCCCTCTGCCTGCCATGCCTTCCTGCTTGTGTTCTATCTCTCTCCCTCTCCCTGCAAATAAATAAATAAAATATTTAACAATTAAAAAAAAAAAGAACTGGGACACCGCAACCAAAGTCAGACTACATATTCATTTGCTATACACTGGGACTTACCACGTGCCATACTGTTCCAGATACAGAAAATGCAGCAGTGAACAACAACAACGAAGTCCATGCCCTCACTGAGCTTATACTCTTTGGAGGGCAGTGAAGACAGAGGATGAACAAGATAAATAAGAATATTATATAGTATATGTCGGAGGTAAGGTAAAAAAAAGAATCTGCAAAGAGGTATGGAGAGATCTGGAGAGCGGGTTACAATTTAAAATAGAGGAGTCAGAGAAAGCTTTGAGAGAAGCTGACACTTGAAAAAGAACCTTTAGCAAGCATGAGAATAGTTCATGTGGGAACATAGAGAAAGAGTACTGCAGGCAGAGAGAAAGCAAGTGTGAAGGCTCTTAGAAGGGAGCATGCCTGGTGTGACTGGGAATAGTGAGGAGGCTAGTGTGATGGGAGAGAGAGATTGGTTGGTGATGAGGTCAGAGAACTCACGGTGGGATGGATCATAGAGGCTGGCACAGGACTTTGATTTTACTCTTGCTTGAGCCTCGGCTTGGGAGTCATGGGAAGGGTTCAAAAAAGGGGTGATTTGATTGACTTCTCTCTTAAAAGGATTGCCGTGGCTACTGTGTTCAGTGAGAGGGAGAAGCACAAGTTAAGAGGTTCTTTCAGCAATCCGGACAAGAGATAATGGTAGCTTGGACCAAAGACATAGCAGTGAGGATGATCAGAATTGGTCAGACTGTGTATTTACTTTCAAGGTGGCACCATCAGGATTTGCTGATGGATTAGATGTGAGGTGTTAGAGAAAGAGGGATGTCAAGAAGGAGCCCAAGGTTTGTGGCCTGAGCAATGAGGAATAATGAAGGACAAGCAGCTCTGGGGAAGGTGGAGATCAGAAGTTTTGTTTTTTACATTTTACATTTTGAATTATGTGTTATATGCCCAAGTGGAGATATTAAATAGGCAAGTGGATATACAAGTTGTATATAGTAGTTTAGGGGTAAGTTTTGCACCAAAGATACAAATTTGAAGGCTGACAGTAGATGGCGTTTAAAGCCATGAAATCGGATCAGGTGACCAACGGAGACAGAGACACAGGAGAGCCCAGGACGAGACAGAACCCTGGAATACGTCTACAGGAAGTAATCAGGAAGCCAAGGAGGAACTGAAAAGAAAACTAAGAAAGAAAAGCCATGCGATAGAAGAAATCCTGAGTGGTTTGGTGTCCTGGAAACAAGTGAAGAAAGTGTGTTTTTTTAAGATTTCTTTATTTATTTGATACAGAGAGAGGGGGGTGAAGGAGGAGAAGGAGCAGAGGCTCCACTGAGCAGGGGCACCAGATGCAGGACACGATCCCAGGACTCTGAGACCTTGACCTGAGTTGAAATCAAGCGTGGGCTGCTTAACCAACAGAACCACCCAGGCACCAGTGAAAAAAGTGTTTTAGGAAGAAAGATCAACCAAGTTTAGGGGAGCCTGGGTGGCTCAGTCAGTTAAGCGTCTGCCTTTGGCTGGGGTCATGGTCCCAGGGGCCTGGGATGGAGCCCCTCCATGGGCTCCCTGCTCAGCGGGAAGTCTACTTCTCCTTCTCCCTCTGCTGATCCCCCTGCCTGTGCTCGCTCTCTCTCTCTCTCTCTCTCAAATAAATAAATAAAATCTTTCAAAAAAAAGAGCGATCAACCAAGTTTAATGTAGCTGATGGATCAAGTAAAAATAAAGACAACATTGGATTTGGCAATGTGAAAATTACTGGTGACTTTGACAAGACCAATTTTGGTAGTGCCATGAAAGATAGAAGTTGGGTAAGAATGGGTTTAAGAGAAAATGGAAAAGGAAACATTTCAGTTCATAAGATGAAGCAAACACACCTAACCCTCCTCCTCCAACTAAGTAAAACCCCTGGATGGTATATATAAAACAAAGTGAAAAATGTTTTGAAAGAGAAACAGAAAGAAAACTGACTAGGGACCTTGGAGCCTGATGAATGACACAGTGCTTGAGTGGTGTCAATGGAGGCCTAGTGGGGAGCTTCAATTCTCACCTATTCCCAATAGTAACCAGGTGCCTCTCCTGACCATGCTGAAAATAAGGTAGGAAATAATGTCTTCTACATCCAACTAGCTGTAGCAATGTGGCACTCCCTTCCTGACAGGGTATCAGGGGAGATCAGCTAAACAGAAGATTTAAATAATATCAAAAGTCTCAGGGCACCTGGGTGGTTCAATGGGTTAAGTATCTGGCTTCAGCTCAGGTCATGATCTTGAGGTCCTGGGATCAAGCCCCAGGTTGAGTTCCCGGCTCACCGAGGAATTCCCTTCTCCCTCTGCCCTGCCCTGTCTTGCTTGCACGTGTGCAAGCGCGCCTGCACTTTCTCTCTCACTCTCGCTCTCAAATACATAAATAAAACCTTTTTAAATAAAAGATCAAAAGTCTCATAACGTAACAACCAAAACTTCCAGGATACAAATAAAAATCACTTGTCATAACAAGAAACAGGAAAATCTTACTAATAAAAATCAGTAAACAGACACCAAGATCTATGTGATGCTGATGTTGGAATTATATTACAAGCATTTCTAAAGCATTCGACATAAAAATGCTTCAGAGTGGTTCCAGAACAGATTTGAAATCAATGAAAAAGTAGGAGGTCTCAACAAAAAAACAGATGACATTAAGGAGAACCAAATGGAAATTTAAGGACGGAAAGCTACAATAACTAAAAATTTCCCAAATTTGGGGAAAGACATCAACCTACAGGTTCAGTAGCAGAGCAAATCACAAACAAAATAAACCCAAACAAATCCATGCCAAGACACATGGTAATCAAACTTCTGAAAAGTAAAGACAAAGTAAAAATCTTGAAAGCACCAAGTGAGAAATGACACCTTACTTAGGCTGACAAAACCATTGGCACATTTCTCAGCACAAACCGTGGAGGCCTGAAGAAAGTGGCACAGCACTTTTGGAGGGCTAAAAGAATGGAATATATAAAGAACACTCAAAATTGAACAGTAAAAGAAAACAAACAACCCAATTAGAAAAGGAGCAAAAGACAGGAAGAAGCATTTGACTGAAAAGGATATGCAGAGGGTAAATAAACAAATGAAAAGATGGTCGACTACACCAGCCCTCAGGGAAATGCATATTAGGACTTAGATGAAGGATCGCTGCATACCTACTGGGACTGCCAGACTAAGTAAACAGCAATAATACTAAATGCTGGCAAGGATATGCAGAAGCCCTGTTTCAGACATTTCTGGCGGGAAGCAAAATGGTCCGGCTGCTGTGGAAAATAGTTTAGCAGTTTCTGAAAAAAATAAACATACGCTTACCATGTGACCTAGAACGAGTTCAAGGTCCTGTATGAGAAGGAACAGACGGGGGCCCCATCGGCTCAGTGTCATTGTCGCTGGCCCCTGGTGTGCGTCCTTGGCCAGGAGAGTTTCCTGGGGGAGCCTGGAAGCCGGAGAGCTGAGGGACACTGGATTCATTGAAATCCCGAGATCCTTCCACCAGAGCATCAGCGTGAAGCTCTTCACCCCGCTACACTCCCAGCTACACTACCGAGAAGACAGCAAGATGGCGAGCCTCCAGTCCCGGGACCCCAGGCCTCTGGAGGTGATCAGCGTGGACTTCCTGGTGGACAACACCCAGCTGGGCTTCAGCGTGTCTGCTTGAGACAGTAACTTCATGGTGTACATATATCTGTCGGAAGCCAAGGACAGTTTGGGGGCATGTGCCTGCTGCACAGGGCAGAATTCCAAGGCGGCAGGGTCCCAGTTCTGGAGGATCCCACAGGGGACTTGATCCCAGCACTCTGGGCTCATGACCTGAGCCGAATGCAGACGCTTAACCTAATGAGCCACCAGGCGCCCCTCCACCCCCTTTTTGTGTAACACACATGGAAAGAGGAGAGAAGGAGGAGAATAGATCGTACATGCAATAACTTAAATGGATCTCAAGGACATTATGGTGAATGTAAAAAATTTAATATAGAAATGGAGAACAGATTACTGGTCGCCAGGACCTAAGGATGGTGGAGGGAGGAGAGTGGGTGTGACAAAAAGCAGTGGTAGCAGAGAGATCTTCATGGTGATGGAACCATTCTGTATCCTGGTTGCGTGGTTGCACAAATCTACACATGTGATAAAATGTCATAGAACTATTCACATGCTTTGTCCAAATGTCAGTTTCCTGGATTCAATATTCTACTGTGGTTTGTAAGATATGACTCGGGGGGGAATCTGGGCGAAGTTTACAAAGGACCTCTCTAGTGTTTTACAACTTCCTGTGAATCTATAATAATTTCAAAATAAAAATACTTTAAAAAGGGCGCCTGGGTGGCTCAGAGGGTTAAGCCTCTGCTTTCGGCTCAGGTCATGATCTCAGGGTCCTGGGATCGAGTCCCACATCGGGCTCCCTGCTTAGCGGGGAGCTGCTTCCTCCTTCTCTCTCTCTGCCTGCCTCTCTACCTGCTTGTGATCTCTGTCTGTCAAATAAATAAATAAAATCTTTAAAAAAAATACTTTAAAAGAAGGGGAGGGGCACCTGAGTGGCTCAGCTAGTTGTCTGCCTTTGGCTAAGGTCATGATCTCAAGGTCCTGGGATGGAGCCCCGCCTCAGGCTCTCTGCTCAGTGGGGAGTCTGTTTCTCTCTCTCCCTCTGCCCCTCTTCCCCACTTGTGTTTCTATCTCTCTCTCTCTCTCTCTCTCTTTCTCTGAAATGAATAAATAAAATCTTTAAAATAAAGAGAGGGGAGGGGAGCCTGGATGCCTGAGTTGGTTAAGGGGCTGCCTTCGGTTCAGGTCATGATCCCAGAATCCTGCGATCGAGGCCAGCACTGGGCTCTCTGCTCAGTGGGTAACCTGCTTCTCCTTCTCCCTCTGCCTACTGTTTGCCCTACTTGTGCTCTCTCTCTCTGTCTCAAATAAAGAACTAAAATATTTAAAATAAAATAAAATAAAATAAAGATGCAGGAGAGGAACTGTAGACATCAAGTATAGATAATCCTAGTGAGGAGCTTGCTATAAAGGAGAAGAGAGACATAGGGTCAATTGTGAGCAAGGGAAAGTGGCTCAAAAGAAGACATTTTAAATCTTTTAGTGGGAGTACTAATAGCATGGTGAAGCTGATGGAAAAGAACATGTGGGGGGGGGGCAGAGGAGAGTGGGTGTCAGAAGAGTAGGGGGTCAAGCAAAAAGTGGAGGGGTGACTCAGCTGGGAGCAGAACTGTTCATCCACAGTCGCAGGAGAAAAGGATAGAATATACCCATAGATTTAGGCAGGTGGGTAGATGCAGCAGTGGAAATTTGTGGGCTTTGTTTTCTAATTGTCTCTGCTTGCTCAGTGAAATCAGAAGCAAGGTCAGAATCTGAGAGTGAGGACGGGTGTGGAGGTGTTAGAGGTTTGAAGGGAGATGAGAAGATATGAAATAGTTGTCTAGGAAACCGGGAGAGCAAATGGACCAGGATAATATTATGTGATTTCCTGGCAACATTAAGTGCCCACTTCAGGTTCGTGGTCTTGAATTTAAAGAGAAAATGTCATTTTGTGTTTTTCTCCAACCATGTTCAGCTCTGGGGATAGAGGAGAGAAGTAGAAATTATTGGTAATAACATGATGGAGGCAAATGACTGTGATTAGGTAGAAGACAAAACTGGAAGAGTGGATTTCAAGAAATTGGAGCCTGGGCTGTTGGGAGGATCAGTTTTTGAGATATTGAAATCACAAAGAATTAGAACAGGATTCATTGGAGAAAGTGACAGTGAGAAAAAAGCAAAAATCTTTGAGAAATTGGAGTGGCACCTAAGGGTCTATAGGGAACTACCCCAAGGTAGGATACAAAAATATAGTCATATATATTACATATTATATCATATAAATAATATATTCTGTGACAGGGAATTCAAAGATGGGGATTTTCAATTAGAAGAAAGGGAGAATGATTTTGGAAGTGGCCGTGAGGGACCACAAGCTGTGGCATTGGGCTATAAGGTCCTTGGGTAGATCCAGATTTCAGTCAGATCAAGAAGGTGAGGGAAGCATTTGGTAAACAGGGAAAGACTAGAGGGAACTTTGCTAACTATTTTGACTGTATAATTTATTATCTGATCTGGGACATTTGAGAATGCCACATGTTAAAGGGTATACCATGGATAAAGGAATGGTCCTGAGCAAAGCAGGACTATGGTTCCAGAAGGCACAGTAGGGGATTTCAGGATCTGGAGGGGGCTAAGAGGTGGGGATATGTTAGGTAAATACACAAAGTTGTATGGGATTAGGACATGAGATGAGCAGAGGGTTACCCAGGAGTCCTAGGGTCTTGTGATGACTGACATAAACAAGGTCGAAGGGCATAAAGAACTAGGTTCTGGTACTATTAAGACAGCAAGTGGTGGCCGATGTGTGAGTGTTCAGAGGGAGAAATGGGCAAGCATTCAGGCCTTGGCCTTCACTCCTACTAATGGAGATGTAGCATCCCAGAGAAAGGCATTTTATTCCCAGCCAACAGGGAAGTCCCTCAGTCCTAAGGCCCACTGAGGAAGATCTTGCAATTTTTTTTTAAGATCTTGATATTTCTGGAGCCCTTTGGGCTTCCAGTATGAAATGTGTCAGGAACTGGGACTAGGCTGACGACTGACTGCAGGTAAGGAAATTACTTGATCTAGCAAAGAGAGGCTGAAGATGGCAGACAGAAGGGACACAGTGGCATTTCCAACACAAGTAGGGAAACATGTTGACACTGACAAACAGAAAATCCCAAAGTGAATGGGGAAAAAATGTAGAGTCCACCACTTAGATCTCAAAACCTACCTGTGCTAGAACAAAATGGTTAAGAGGGTGCTCAACTACCTAAGGGTTCTTATTCCTCTTTTCCGCGTTCGTTCCCCAGGTGAGTTGATTCAGCCTCATGGTTTCAGCATTAATAGACCTTGACTTCCAAAACTTTTCTCCCTAAACCTAGTATCTCACCTATCTCCTTCCAGATCATGCATCTAACTGCCCTCTTGACATCTCGACTCAGATGTCTAGCAGATGTCTCAATCTTAGGATGTTCAACACTGTACCCCTGATTTTTCAAGGAATTTTCCTAGAACATTTGTTCTATCCCCAACATGCCCCATCTCGGTTGATGGGAAACTCCCTTCCAGTTACTCAAGCCAAAATACTTTGGCCATAACTGTAACCCTAATTCTATCCGATTCTCTTTTGTTCATTTGTTATTCTCACACCCCACATCCAATCTATGAGCAAATCCTTTTGGCTTGCTTTCCAAAATATACCCAGAATCCTACCCCCTTCTCATCTCCTCCACCACTACCTTGCTGTTCTTAAACACCATGATTTCCAACTCAGATTACCGTAATATTCTCCATACTAGCCTCTCTGATTCTACCCTTGCCACCTTATATGCTATTCACAACACAGAAGTCAAAGGGATCCTTTCATAACACAAACCAAATTGAGCTACTGCTGTGTTCCAAACCATTTAATGGCTTACCCCTCTTGCTCAAACAAAAATGTGTACTCCTTACCATGGCTTACAAGAAAAGCTCTATGGAAAGTCAAAAGCATATGATTTCACTTATAGGTGCAAGCTAAGAAACAAAACAAATGAACAAAGGAAAAAGAGACAAGCAAACAAAACCAGCCTTTTAACTGCAGAAAACAAATGTGGCTACCAAAGGGGAGGTGGGTGGGGGATGGGTGAAATAGGGGATGGGGATGAAGAGTGAACTTACCTTGATGAGCACTGAGTCCTGTATAGAAGAGTCGAATCATTACTGTACACCTGAAACTAATATAACATATATGATAATTATACTTGAATTTTTAAAATAACTTTTAAAAAGAAAGGCTCTATGATCTATTCCTTCCGTAATTCTCCTCTAAACACACTCAATTTGTGTTGATCTTTTATTTTTTAAAAGATTTAATTATATATTTGGCAGAGAGAAGAGAGAGTGAACAAGTACAAGCAGGGGGAGCAGCAGGCAGAGGGAGAAGCATGCTCTCCACGGAGCCAGGAGCCCAATGCGGGGCTCCATCCCAGAACCCTGGGGTCATGACCTGAGCAGAAGGCAGACGCCCAGTGACTGAGCTACCCAGGCACCCCTGTGTTGCACTTTTAGAACTGCCATGCTGTTCCCAGTTTGGGGCCTTTGCACTTGCCACTCCCTCTGCTGGAAAGTTCTCCCTTCCCTCCTCACCCCTCCCCACATCCCCTCCCAGTGCCTTGGCAAGCTTCCCACTTCACCTGGGTCCCTGCTCCTGTCTTCTCCTTCCCTTCTACCACTCCTAAAATACCACCGCCTTTGTCATTTATTCCTTTAACTTGATTTATTTTTCTTCAAGCACTTTTTCCAAGGCTATAAAGTTTACTCACCTTATTTATTATCACTCACTCCTGCTAGGATGTAAGTTTCGTGGAAGCTACAAAACCTCTACATTCATGTCTACATCTCTGGTCCTAAAAACAGTGCCTGGCACATAGTAGATACTAAAAATTTTGATTAAGTGGACATAAAAGTATAGATAATTAGATAGAAATAAATTTGAAATCATATATATTACTTTAAGTAAAATAACGGTTTGGGATTTATTCCTAAAGGTTTTTTCCATTGCAAATGAGATCTTCCTTTACAATTGCATTTTTTAAAAAGATTTTGTTTATTTAATTGACAGCGAGAGAGAGAGAGAGAACACAAACAGGGGGAGCAGCAGACGGAGAGGGAGAAGCAGACCCTCCTGCTGAGCAAGGAGCTCAATGTGGGGCTCAGTCCCAGGACCCTGGCATCATGAGCTGAGCCTAAGGCAGTGGCTTAACCTACTGAGCCACCCAGGCACCCCTACAATTATATTTTAACTGCTAGTTGCTACTGTAGGAATGCTATTGACATTTGCAGGAAACTCTTGTACATAGCAACCTTGTTGACTTCTTATTCTAATAGTTTATTTATAGATTCTTGTAGTTTTTTTTTAAGATTTTATTCATTTATTTGACAGACAGAGATCACAAGTAGGCAGAGAGGCAGACAGAAAGAGCAACAGAAAGAGAGAGGGGGGAAGCAGGTTCACTGCTGAGCAGAGAGCCTGATGCAGGGCTCGATCACGACCTGAGCCAAAGGCAGAGGCTTTAACCCACTGAGCCACCCAGGTGCCCCAGATTCTTGTAGATTTTTTACATAGACAGCCGTGTCATCTGTGAATTACTTTTACCTCCTTTTCCAATCTTCCTGTTTTCTTTCTTTTTATCATCTTAGTGCATTTGTTAGAACCTGCAGTATAATGTTGGGTGACAATGACATTAGGTAATGCCTACTTTTGTAAATTTAAGGTAGGTACCCTTTTTCACCTCTGTATCATTGCATTTTGTTGTTTGTTCTTAAGTTATGAGTGGGTGTTTAATTGTACTGATTTCTTTTCCTACAACTAAGATGATCATACGGTTTTTCTCCTTTTTATCTATTCATGTGGTGAATCTGTTAATACAGATTCTTTAATTAAGCTTACTCTTGAAATAATGGGATAAACCCTACTTGCTTGTATATTTTTTAAGATTTTATTTATTTATTTGACAGAGAGAGGCACAGTGAGAGAGGGAACACAAGCAGGGGGAGTAGAAGAGGGAGAAACAGACTTCCCGTCTAGCAGGGAGCCCAAGGCTTGTTCCTAGAACCCTGGGATCATGACCTGAGCCAAAGGCAGATGCTTGCCAACTGAGCCACCCAAGCACCCTTACTTGCTCATATTTTTTTAATGTATTTAAGGAAATAAAACCATTTGTATTTTACCTAGGAGTTTTTATTTATGCTTGCAATCAAGATTAGCCTATAAAAAATTTTTTATGCACTGTCATGGTCACGTTTGGCTATCAAGATTATTCTAGGCTCATGGGACGCCTGGATGTCTCAGTCTGTTAAACATCCAACTCTTGATTTCAGCTCAGGTCATGATCTCAGGGTCCTTAGACTGAGCCCCATGTGGAGCCCCAGGTGGGCTCTGAGCTGGGCCTGGAGCCTACTACAGATTCTCTCTCACTTGCTCACACTCTCAAATCTCTTTAAAAAGGAATTATTCTAGGCTCAAAAAATAGATACGTTTTTCTTATTCACCAACAGAAGTTATATTTTTGAAGGCTAGTTTAAAAAAAAAAACAAAACTATGGTAAAGTCATTTTGGTCTTGTGACTTTCTCTAAGGGGAGCTGTGTTTTTTTGTTTTTTTTTTTTTTTAACTATCAATATGATTTATTTAATGGTTACTGGTCTATTCAGCTTTGAAAGTTCTCTATATATTTTGGTTACAAGTCCTTTGTTAAGTGTGGACTTGCAAATATTTTATTCCTGTCTGAGGTTTGTCTGCTCACTTTCCTAACATTTCACTTTCCCAAATGTCCTAATTTAAATTTCCTTTAAATTTCCTAAATTTGAAGAACAGCTTTAAATTTAATGGAGTGCAATTTATTTCTCTGTGAACCATGCTTTCGGTGTTATATATGAGAAATATGTGCCAAACTCAAGGTTAGAACATTTTTTCTACAATGTTTTCTTAAAGAAGTTTTATATCTTCTGGGTTTTTTTAGTTTTTACTAAAGCTTTAGGTTTTTCATTTAGGTGTATGACCATCTGGAGATTTTGAGTTAGTTTTTATAAATGGAAAGAGGCAAGCATCAAAGCTTTTTTTTTTTTTTTTTTTTGCATTTGGAGATCTAATTATTTGAACACTATTTATTGAAAATACTGTCCTTTCTCTAATGAATTACCTTTCCATTTTTGTCAGAAATCATTTCTGTCTGCCTATTTTTGGACTCTAAACTGTTCCATTGATCTTTTTACCTATATTCATGCCAATACCATACCGTCTTGATTACTGTATCTTTATAATAAGTCTTAAAGTCACTCATCATAAATATTCTAACTTCATTTTCCTTTTCCAAAATTGTGTGCATCAAATCATTACCTTGTAAACCTTAAACTTTCACAGTGTTATATATCAATTATATTTCAATCAAGCTGGAAAAAGATTTAGAAGATTTATACAGAAACCAAAACCTCAATAATAAAATAATAGTTTAATAAAGTATTTTTAAAAATCAGAATTAATGTAAAAAGTCTCTGTTGAGGGGCGCCTGGGTGGCTCAGTGGGTTAAAGCCTCTGACTTCAGCTCAGGTCATGATCCCGGGGTCCAGGAATCGAGCCCCACATCGGGCTCTCTGCTCAGCGGGGAGCCTGCTTCCCCTTCTCTCTCTGCCTGCCTCTCCGGCTACTTGTGACCTCTATCTGTCAAATAAATAAATCTTTTTTTTAAAAAAGTCTCTGTTGATGGGGCACGTGGGTAGCTCAGTCATTAAGCATCTGCCTTCAGCTCAGGTTATGATCCCAGGGTCCTGGGATCCAGCCCCACATCAGACTCCCTGCTCAACGGGAAGCCTGCTTCTCCCTCTCCCTCTCCCCCTGCTTGTGTTCCCTCTCTCACTGTACAATCAATCAATTGCATTTTCCTTTTTAAAAAAAAGTATTTGACTATTTGGAGTTCTGGAAATTAATGTGAGTTTTAGAATCAGCTTGTCAGTTTCTAAAAAGATTCTGATAGAATTTTGGTTGAGATTACATTGAATCACTAGTTCCATTTGGAGACAATGGACAATTAACAATATTGAGACTTCATATCCATGATCACGATATACCTTTCAATTTATTCGGGTATTTTGTAATTTCTTTCACTGATGTTTTCTCGTTCTCAATGCACAGAACTGGTCCATACTTTGTAAGATTTCTAAGTATTTTGTGCCACAGTTAATAGTATAGATTTTTAAATTCAATTCTTGATTGATGTTGGTATTGATATTGTAGATAATAATTAGAAATGCAAGTGATTTTTGTATATTGATCTATTTTGTATATTCATCTAAACATTGCTAAACTCGCTAGTCCTAATAGCCTCTTGTGAATTCCTTTGCATTGTCTTTGTAGACTCTCATGTCATCTGACTTAAAAAGAGAGCTTTGAGTCTTTGCTTCTCCTCTGTATACCTTTTATTTCTTTGTCTTGCTTTCTTGCATCAGCTAGGACCCCAAATAGAGTAATGAATCTAAGTGGAGAGCAGACATTCTTCTCTTGTTCCTAGTCTTGGGGTCAAAGTACTGCGTTCTTCATCATAAGTATGATGTTACATGTAGGGTTTCTGTGGATTTTCTTTAATAGGTTGAGAAGGTGCCTTTCTTTTGCCTGTTTGCTGAGAATTTTTATCATGAAGGGATGTTGGATTTTGTAAAATACTCTTTGTGAATCTATGATCATATGGTTTGTTATTTTATTCATCTTTAAATATTGTGAATTATATTGATTGGTTTTCAAAAAGTGAACCCTCCTGGTATTCTTGAAATGAATTACTTGTTCATGATATATTTGATTTTTTTTGTATCTATTCTTAGAAGGGATATTGGTCTATAGTTTGTTTTTGTTTTTGTTTTGCCTCATTTGGGCATTAGAGTAAAGTTGGTCATATATAATTAGTTAGAGAGTATCCCTCTTCTATATTCTAGAAGAGTTTGTTTAGAATTTGTATTATTTTCCCCATAAATGTTTGGTAGAATTTATCAATGAATTTATCACCATCTGTGCAGGAGATTACTTTGTAGAGAACTTTGTCAACAAAAATTCAGTTTCGGGGCACCTGGGTGGCTCAGTGGGTTAAAGCCTCTACCTTCGGCTCAGGTCATTATCCCCGAGTCCTGGGATCAAACCCCGCATGGAGCTCTCTGCTCAGCGGGGAGACTGCTTCCCTTCCTCTCTCTCTGCCTACCTCTCTGCCTCCTGGTGATCTCTGTCTGTCAAATAAATAAATAAAATCTTTTTAAAAATTTTCAGGGGGCATCTGGGTGGCTCAGTGGGTTAAAGCCTCTGCCTTCAGCTCAGGTCATGATCTCAGGGTCCTGGGATCAAGCCCCACATCAGGCTCTCTGCTCAACAGGGAGCCTGCTTCCTCCTCTCTCTCTGCCTGCCTCTCTGCCTACTTGTGATATTTGTCAAAATAAAAATAAATTAAAAAAAAAAACTTTGGTTTCTTTATTAGTTATGGGTCAGTTTAGACTACTTCTTCTAGTAGGGACTTTGGTAGTTTGTATCTTTCATATTATTTGTCCATTTTATCTATGTGGCTGGATTTATTGGCATCAAGTTGTTCATAATATTTCCTCATTATCATTTTTTTAAGATTTTTTATTTATTCATTTGTCAGAGACAGAGAGAGCACAAGCATGGGGAGTGGCAGGTAGAGGAAAAGGCAGTCTCCCCACTAAGCAGGGAGCCCGATGCAAGGCTTGACCCCAGGACCCTGGGGTCATACCTGAGCTGAAGGCAGATGCTTAACCGACTGAGCCACCCAGTAGCCCCTGAATGGAGGCTTATTAATTATACTAATGTTTTTGAAAGAACCTGCTTTTGGTTTCATTGATTTTTTTTCTTATTTTTTAAATTTTATAATAAGGGATTTCCTCCCTAATATTTATTATTTCTATTCTTCTGTTTAATGTGTTTGATTTGCTTCTCTTTTTCTAGTTTCCTAAAATGGAAGCTTAGGTTATTTACTTGAGACCTTTCTTTTTTTATTTTTTTTTAAGATTTTATTTATTCCTTTGTCAGAGAGAGCACAAGCTGGGGAAGCAGCAGGCAGAGGGAGCAGCAGGCTCCTCACTGAGCAGGGAGCCCAATGAGGGACTCAATCTCAGGACCGTGGGATCATGACCAGACCTGAAGGCAGACGCTTAACTGACTGAACCACCCAGGTTCCCCTCAACCTCTTAATTTCTTTTTAGCAGATCCAGGTTTCACCTGGTATTTTCTTTCTTCCTGAAAGACATCCTTTTATTTATTTTTATTTTTTATTTTTTTAAGATTTTATCTATTCATTTGACAGAGAGAGAGACAGCGAAAGAGGGAACACAAGCAGGGGGAGTGAGAAAGGGAAAAGCAGGTTTCCTGAGGAGCAGGGAGCCCGATGTGGGCTCCATCCCAGGACCCTGGGAGCATGACCTGAGCCGAAGGCATGCACTTAATGACTGAGCCACCCAGGCATCCCTGAAAAACATCCTTTAGCATTTTTTTTTGTAGTACTGCTGCTGGTGAAGGATTATTTCCACTTCTGTGTGTCTGCAAAGGTCTTCATCTGTCCTTCTTTTTGAAAATATTACTGCTGGGTAGGCATACCTAGGTTGTAGGTTGAAGTGTTTTTTTTTTTTTTTTCCCAGCTCTTTAAAAATGTTGCATCACTGTTTTCTGCCTTTATCTGGTTTCTGGTGAAAAATATGAATCATTTTTATTTTTGTTCCTCTGCACATAATGTGTCTTTTTTCTGGTTCCTTTTAGGATTTTTTTTTTTTCCTTTACCGGTATTTTTTTGAGCAACTTGACGTTGGTGTGCCTTACTATAGTTTTCTTGTGCTTGGAGTCTGTTGTTTCTTGGATTTGTGAGCTTAAGGATTTATCATATTTGGGATCATTTTAGCCATTATTTCTCCTAATAGTTTTTCTTTGCCCTTCTCTCTCTCCTCTCCTGAGAATCGTAACTGTATTACGGTTGCTTGCAGTTGTCCCATGGTCACTAATGTCCTGTTCATTTACTTTCAGATTTTTCTTCTGCGTGTTTCTTTCTTTTTTTTTTTTAAAGATTATTTATTTATTTATTTGACAGAGAGAGATCACAAGTAGGCAGAGAGGCAGGCAGAGAGAGAGAGAGGAGGAAGCAGGCTCCCTGCTGAGCAGAAAGCCCGATGCAGGACTCGATCCCAGGACCCCGAGATCATGACCTGAGCCGAAGGTAGTGGCTTAACCCACTGAGCCACCCAGGCGCCCTGTGTGTTTCTTTTTGAGTCACATTGTTGCTTTCATATTATAAACATATATTTTCATCTCTGCAAATTCAATGTGGACTTTTACTTATATCTTCCATTTCTCCACTTAATATACTCAGGTTTTCCTATATGCTTTCCATATATGAAATATGTTTTAACATTTATTTTAATGGCTTTGTCTACTAATTTTATCATCTGTGTCATTTTGGGGTCTATTACTGTTGATTATAGTTTTCTTATTATAAGTCATATTTTCCTGCTTCTTTGTATACCTGGTAAATTTTTATGGGGTGCCAAAATTGTGAGTTTCATGTTGTTTGGTACTGAACTTTTCTGTATTTCTTTGAATAATTTTTAGCTTTTTCTGGGAGGCAGGCAAGTTATTTGGCAAGAGTCTGACCCTTCCGAGTCTTGCTTTTAACCTTTGTAAGGTAAAATCTGGAAGGGTAAATAAAAAGAAAATGGAACTTACCCTGTTGCCAAAAAGGAAAGAGCACTTTACTCCCTACTTTTTCTTAGAGTATTTCCTGAGAAATGTGGCGTTTGTGAATCCTTCCTGTCCCTTTGATATGCATGTAAATCTTTTTGAGGATGGAGTAAGCCTCTTGCCAGCCTTGGAACCCAGAACTGTTTTTCTTAAGGGACTGGGAGCCATCTCTTTGAAACGTACACATCAAGGAAGATAGCGTCCCCATATTTCTCTCTGTCATCCTGGGATTTTAGCCTAAGCACCTTGCTTTAAGCCGTAAGCACCTGCGTATTGTAGAAATAAGAGAAGTTTTCTTTTTCCTTTAGATAAAGGCAATTAACCAGCACAGATGGCTACTCCAATTACCAGGTGAACTTCGGATGAACTATGGAAGAGCGTATAGCAAACACTGCTTTCAGGTCCTCTTACATAAGGACAATTTACCATCTATTTTAAGAACATGTATGTAATGAATGAATTACATCCATAAGAATGGGATTTATTTCTGGCTTTACAATCTCATTAGTAGATTGTCTGTAATGTATCACAGTCTGGTTTAATGCTTATTCAGTAATAAACCTGTTTTCTATCTTTTCTATATTCAAGCAGAGGATTTCCTGGACTGGTAGGAAATTTTATTTTTATTTTTAATTTTTCCCAGTAGATCATAGCAGTCATTTATGGCTAATAGTGTTCTCTACAGAGGCACTACTCTTCTGAGCACTGTACCCCAAACCCCGTGTATTACAAGGTTTCTCTACTCTGGATATGGGGGAGATGAACCCCTCCCAGCCCTGTTTGAGCTCCAGAATGTTTTCTCCATGCTCATTTCTTGCGATGCATTCCCTAGCCTCAGGTAGTTTCCCTATACACATGTGCTGCTCAGTACTAGCTGAAGACCCAAGGAGAACCTCCTGAGTATTTCCAAAGTGCTTGAGCTTGTGGCATTCTTTCTCTTTTACACACACACACACACACACACACACACACACACACATTCTACTCTGTGCTGCAAATCTAATAACCTTGTGCTCCTTGAATTTTCCATTCTGTGTTCTTGATTCAGGGAGACTGCCAGGCTCTCTCTAGAATCTCCCTGCCTGTGCTATGACCTGAAAACTCTCCAAACAGTAAGCAGAAGTAATCATAGGGTTCACTTTGTTTGTTTCCTTTCTCTCAAGGGCCAGTGTCCTTTGCTGCCTGATGTCCAATGCCTGAAAACCATTGTTTTCTATAATTTATCTATTATTTTTAGTTGTTTAAGACAAAAAGCTAAACCCAGCTCCTTTTACTCCACCGTGATCAGAAAAAAAAAAAACGAGTCCCTGTGTTTTTTTTTTCAACCATATTTTCTTCTTTTCCCTGCTTCATCTCTCCCTCCTTTTGGATCAATCACTTAAAAAAAAAATCCCTGTCTATTTCTCTGATGATTTTGAAGTTGTTCATTATAAGCACCGCCCTTTTTTTCAGAGGTGCCTATTTTCCACTTATCTTCCTGAATAAATGGTGAATTTCCTTGCCATATTTCTGATCTTCTGTGTGACATTTTACTAGTTCCCTTTGTGTGAAAGGGTGGCTCATGGCTTAATGGATGGAAATCAGTTCCTACCTCATGGCCTCATGAACTTACTATGAAGTTGCAGAAATCAAGACAGTGCAGTACTGGTGAGGGGACACACGCACAGATCAATGCAAGACAGCATCCAGACATAGAACCACACCGGTATGACCAATCAATTGTTGACAAAGGTGTTAAGACAATTCAATTGAAAAAGGATAGAGCTTTCATTCTCACCAGGTTTTTATTAAAATTCCTATTAGTTAACATACAGTGTAATATTCGTTTCAGGTGTCAAATGTAGTGATCCATCCCTTCCAAAACACACCCGGAGCTCATCCCAACAAGTGCCCTGAGAAAGCAAAGTCTTTTCAACAAATGACATTGGAAAAACTGAATTTCCATGTACTGAAAAAAAAAATGAACCTCAATCTTAACCTCCCATCTTACATAAAAATTAACTAAAAATCAAAAATTGATGTAAATATAAAAAATAAAACATGAAACTTCTAACTGAAAACATAGTAGAAATAGCTTCATGACCTGGAGTTAGGCAGTTTTTTTCACATGACACCAAAAGGATGATCCATAAAAGGAGAAAAAAGGTCAGATTAGACTTCATGAAAATCACAGTTTTGGGATGCCTGGGTGGCTCAGTCGGTTAACCATCTGCCTTCGGCTCAGGCCATGATCCCAGGGTCCTGGGATGGAGCACTGGGATCCTTGCTCAACAGGGAGCCTGCTTCTTTTTCCCTCTGCCTGCCATTCCCCCTGCTTATGCTCTCTCTCTCTCTCTCTGACAAATAAATAAAATGTTTTTTAAAAATCACAATATTTTGTTCTATTCTGTTAAAAGAATGGTAAGAGGAGCTCCAGACAAGAGGAAATATTTGCAATTCCCATACCTGACAAAGGACTTGTATCCAGCATATATAAAGAACTCTCAAAACTCAGTAAGAAAATTAAAAGTCCATTAGAAAATGCCCAAAAGACTTAAACAAGTTCATCAGCAAAGAAGATATATGAATAGAAATAAGCACATAAAAAGATTTTCAACATCATTAGCCATTAGAAAAATACATATTAAAACCATGATGAGCTGCAACTACACATTTATTAGAATGGCTAAAATAAAAAATATTGCAGGTGCCTGGGTGGCTCAGTCATTCAGCAACACATTGTTGGTTTCAACCCAGGTCATGACCTCAGCATCCTGAGATTGAGCCCCTGGCGGAGCTCCAGACATGGAGCCTGCTTAAGATTCTCTCTCACCTTCTCCTTCTGCCCCACCCCTGCTCATGTTCATTCATGGTCTCTCTCTAAAATAATAATAATAATAATAATAATAATAATAAAACACACACACACAAAAAATAAATTTTTTAAAAAGAGAGGAAATAATTTTTTAAAAAAGTAAAATAGGGCACCTGGGTAACTGACTGGGTTAAGCCTCTGCCTTCGGCTCAGGTCATGGTCTCAGGGTCTTGGAATCCAGCCCCACATTGGACTCTCTGCTCAGCGGGGAGCCTGCTTCCCTCTCTCTGCCTGCCTCTCTGCCTACTTGTGATCTTTCTCTGTCAAATAAATAAATAAAATCTTTTTAAAAAATAAAATAAAAAATACTGGCAAAACCAACTGCCAGCAAGAATCCAGAGCAACCAGAACTTTTCTATATTGCTCTTCAGCATGGTAAAATGTTCTACAGCCACTTGGGAAAACAGTTGAAAGGGGTTTTTTTCCTCCTGAAGTTAAACATATACTCATCATATGATCCTGCCCTCTCATTCCTGGGTATTTACCTTAGAGAAATATTCACATGAAACCTGTACATGAATGTTCATAGCAGCTTGATTTGTAATAGCCCCAAGGTAGGAATAACCCAAATGTTCTCCAGCAGGTAAAGGGATAAACAAACTGCAGTACTACTTGGCAATAAAAAAGAATGAACTTTTGATGGATCTCAATTTGAATGAATCTCAAAGGCATTATGCTGAAAGAATCAAGCCTCACAGGGTTACGTATTATATGATTCTATTTCAAAAAGGGGTAACAACAGTGATAGAGAACGGATCAGTAGTTGTCAGGGCTTCAGAGTCAGCCCATGGGGTGGGGAGTATGACAAAGGGATAACACACGGAAAGTGTTTTTTGTTTTTTTTTTTAATAGGCTCATTTGTTTTTATTTTATCCTATTTTATACTTTTAGAGAGGCGGGGGAGGGACAGAGGGAGATCCCCACCACCCATTTCACCCATCCCTTACTTACCTCCCCTCTGCTAACCATCAGCTTGCTCTCTATAGTTAAGGGTCTGTTTTTTTTTTTTTGTTGTTTTTTTTGTTTTTTTTTTTAGCACAAGGGAGTTTTGGGGGTAAAAGAACTGGTTTTTTTTTTTTTTATTCTGGTTGCGGTGATGTTTACATGAACATACACGAGTGTTAAAATTCACCAAATGGTATGTCAGCAAAGCCAATTTTATTATATGTCAATTTTAAAATAAAAATAAAAAATTCTTACACATCCCACATAATTTTTATGTGGGGTTATATCTATCAGTTTTTGTCTCAGTGGAAGTTAAAAGTGATTAAAAATTTTGTTAATATTAATTTGTCAATTTGTTTAAAAACAATGCTGAAAACCTGTTAAATAAGTAGCATACTTGTAATAAAAAATAAACTTTATATCTCAAAACACGTAATCTCATTGTTTTACATTTTTGCAAATCTCTATCATGTCTGGCTTAATAGAAGACAGCTGGAGTCAATCTCCCTTCAATCTGTTGTTAATATCATAGGTCAAGTAGCTTCAGGAAACCTCTGTTGTATACTTGAGAGTAATAAATTCAAATACAGTCTCAATATTATTGTGAAAATAGTTTTGACTCTATGGGCCCTGGAAAGGATCTTGGAGATTCCCAGGGGTCGCCAGACTTCCCTTTCATTATTACTGCTTGAGTATGCCAAAATCTAATGCCCTCTTAAGTCATTTTCCTCTTCAGCTCAAGGTCGCTGATCTAACTTTGCCTTCCCTTTTTGTCTCTGGTACTTGGAGATTTCCCTTTCTGAATTCTGAACATGGGTATATATATTTTATTTCCATGTGTCCAGCCATTATGTATCTAAGATGGGATGAAGAATTTCGCACAGCAGTGCCTGCTACCTGATTGTTAGCTTTAGTTTGATCATCATGGAGCTACTGATATTTTCAATTTTGTTCAGTGTCACTTCCTTAAGCCTTTCACAACGTTTCTATCTTTTCAGTTGTGGGGTTTGATCACTTGCTTGCTTCTCATGTGGCTTTGTAATTTATTTTTCTTCTCTATTTTGTTTTGAGATTTAGATAAACTTGTTTTCTTAATCCCCTCCTGTCTGACGTGTCTTCTTTGAACCCATGTATTTCTTGACTATGCCCCCCCCTTTTAAAATATTTTATTTTAAAAATACATATATATATATATATATATATATATATATATATATATATATTTGACAGAAAGAGAAAGAGAGTGAGCACAAGCAGGGGAGTAGCAGACAGGGGGAGAGATAGAAGCAGGCTCCCTCTCCCCATACAGGGCAGGGCTCGATCCCAGGACCCTGGGATCATGACTTGAGCCAAAGGCAAATGCTTAACAGACTGAGCAACCCAGGTGCCCCTTGAATGTGATACCTATAATAACTACATATCATTATTATATTTATAATAGCTATATACAATCATGATATCTGTAATACTTCTAATGTTTCCTTGGTAAACCTTCTAATCATGTATACTGTTCACTTGCCTGTTTCTTTTCTTTTTTTTTTTTGCCTGCTTCTTTTTGTTTGTTTAAGATTTTATTTATTTGAGAGAGAGAGAGCACATGCGTGGGGGAACCAGCAGGGGAGAGGGTGCCCCTGTTTGCCTGTTTCTTATGTTCTTGCTCTTTTCCTCACTTCTCCACCAGTTTCTACACAGTCTTCAACGGGTTCCTTTTGGATTACTGTTCCTATTTTGATGGGCTGTCTGTTGAAGATACTGTAAAGCACCCCACATCCTTGACATAGGTTTATTGTACCAAATAGTCTATCTCAAATTATATCAGCTTATTTGTTCTAGGAGAACATTTCTCCTCTATCTTTGTCATTCCTTACCAAGGGCAAAGGTGGTGGGAACAGCTTTCGGCACAGGATGGTGAGGTAATAAAGGCATGTATTGTCCTTAGATAATTTAAAAATAATAATAATAATAAACAACTAAAAGTCAGTCTGCTTTTTATCCCCAAGCATCAGCAATTAAATAGTATCAGTGATAAAATACTCCTCCTCCACCAATGCTCCCCTTGCCCTTCCCCCACCTCTTCCCTGCCCGCGCCCAAGCCCTTGACGACACAATATCTTTATAAAAGAGCCTCCCAGTTTTTGCTGGGTTGCTTGTGTGTTATTTGCAACCAGGGGCAGCCGGCGTGGTTGGGGCGGGGAAACAGGCTCAGCTATAATTCATTCCCCTATTTTCAATCTCACTTTTCATTCCTACCAACCTCCAGATCCTGTCTGGGACTCCACCGGAAAGACAGGCTTCAGCCTCCACTCCAGCTTCCTCATAAAAGTACTGTGGAGTCAGGTTTCTCGTTTTCCTCTAGAACACAGTCTCTTTAATCGGGAATTTTCACATGTTTTATTCACTGCTATATACCCAGTGTTCAGTATAGTGTCTGGTACACAGTAGTTACCTATCTATCTATCTATCTATCTATCTATTCATCTACCTCTCTAATGAGCCATGATCATACTTTTTTCTATATTGCCCTGTGGTGCATCTCAGCAGATGGTATGATAGGAACATTATGAAAGTTACATGTCCTAGGGCACCTGAGTGGCTCAGTTGGTTAAGCGTCTGCCTTCAGCTCAGGTCATGATCCCAGGGAGTCCCACATCAGGCTCCCTGCTCGGCGGGAAGCCTGCTTCTCCCTCTGCCTCTGTGTGCCGCTTCCCCCTGCTTGTGCTCTCTCTGTCTCTGTCAAATAAATAAATAAAATATTTTTTAAAAAAAGAAAGTTACATGTCCCAAACATGGCAGATTCATCAGATAGCCACAAAAATTCTTGGAACTGTGAGGGCCAAGATTTACTCAGTGGCAAACTATGTGGACAAATGACTGAGGACCAGCTGCCAATCTCCAATATTCTGGCACTATCTAAAAATATCTGGGCTTGGGTGGTAGATGGGGATAGGTCTGAAATAGGATCACTGGGGAAGTGAGGGCTCAGGGACAGAAATTAGACTGAATTATTGAAAACCTAGTTATCTTTATTTCACACAAGTTTGTGGACAGAGATTAATGCTGGGTACCCATATACAGCTTACATAATTAAAACCAGATCTCTGGAATAGATAATATATTCACAGGTGATGGTGGCATTTCATGCTTACTATTCTGCACTCTGCTTTTTTTCATGTAATACGTCTTGCCAGTTACTCCATATGAATATATAAAGAGTTTGGATTTCTTTAAAGACTTCTTTATTTCTTTGAGAGAGAGCATGCAGGGGCGAGGAGCAGAGGGAAAAAGAAAGAGAAAGTCAAGCAGACTCCCCGCTAAGCGCAGAGCCTGATGCAGGGCTCCATCTCACAACCTTGAACTCCGACCTGAGCAGAAACCAAGAGTCAGACGCTTAACTGACCAGGACACCCAGGCACCCCAAGAGTTTACTTGTTTTATAACAGCTGCGTTTCAGTCCATTGGATGGAGGTACCATAATTTATTTAACCAGACTTCTGTTGATAGACACTTAGGTTGTCCCCAGTGTTGCAATAAATAACTTTATGCATCATTTTGCATGTGTGCAAGTATATCAGCAGGGAAAAGTATATGCAATGGAATTGCCTGGTATGTGAATGTGTAATTTTGATAGATGACTAATGGCTCTACACAGAAGCTGTACCAGTTTAAGGGCTACAAATGATATCCCTCTGTCTTGTCTGTCCACATCCTCACCACTTTATATGACATCTCAACTTGGCCTTCATTTGCATCTCTCCCATTATGACTGGGGCTGAGAATCATTTATGTGTAAGAGCGAATTTTTTTCTTTCTCTGTGAACTGTCAATATTCTTTGCCCGCATTTTATTATTTTTCATGTAGATTCATAGGAGTTCTTAGTATTTCAGAAAAATAAGCCCTGTGTGATATGAGTTGTAACTATTTTTCACAGTTTGTTATCAGTCTTTTGGCATTACTTATGTGGGTTAGACCAATAAATCATACTTCTGTAATGAAATATTTCAAACATACAGATAAGTGCACAGAACACAGTAACAAATACCTATGTACCTTAAATTTTGTTATTTGGGTCATGTTTACAGAAATTGTTTTTCTTTTTAAAGAAATAAAATGTTCCATGGGATTCCTGGGTGGCTCAGTCAGTTGAGCCGCTGCCTTCAGCTCAGGTCACGATCCAAGGGTCCTGGGATCGAGTCCCACATCAGGCTCCTTGCTCAGTGGGGAGCCTGCTTCTCTCTCTGCCTCTGCTTGCCACTCTGCCTGCTTGTGATCTCTCTCTCTGACAAATAAATAAATAAATAAAATCTTTTTTTAAAAAACGAAATAAAATGTTCCAGATACAGATGAGGCCCCCTTTGTACTCCTTTCAGATACCTTCCCCTCTCCCCTCCCCCAAGGTAACCATGATTCTGAAATTAGTTTTTATTCTTCCTGTCAATGTTTCTATACTTCCACTATGCATCCATAAAAACTGTACTGTTTGGTATAATTTTTACATCTACATAAACAACATCAAACTCTACGTATCAACTCCAAACTTGGTCCCCCCCCCTCAATATTATGTCTGTAGGGTTTATCCAGGTGGTACATATAGATCAAGTTAATTGATTTTCATTTCTATAAAGCATTCAATTGTGTTAAGATACCAACAGTTGTTCATCCCTTCCCTCACTGGTGGAAATTTTACTATAAAAAGCAATATTCTGAATGCAAGAGTTCTCTAGGGTTTATGCCTAGAAGCTCAGTAGCTGGCTGGTACCATGTCCCTCTCAAAATCTGTGAGAGAAAAAAAAAAAACAAAATGAAAAACCCCCTCCAAAAATATATATTAGTACTCTAAAGGGGTACCAATATATATTCCAACAAGCAGTGTATGAAAATCCCAATTACTCTAACATCCTTGCCAATGCCAACTCGGTATTTTCAGGCTTAAAATTTTCCAATCTGATGAGTATGAGAATGGTTAATTGGTATTGTTTAATTGGCATTTCCTAATTGCTAGTACAACTTAATATTGTCCAGCTGGGTTTCCTCTTCCACAAATTGCCTATTCATCTGTTGCTCATTTTTTCCATGGGCTTGTGCATCCTTCTTACTGCTTTATAAAAGAGATTTTTATATCCTGGATAATAGAAGTACACAGAACATATATGAATGACGCTCAGTCAAAGTTAAAGCCAAAGCCAAGTATCATTATCATAGAATAAACTACTGGAATACAAGAATACTTCTAATTTTTAAAAAAGATTTATTTATTTGAAAGAGAGAGAGAGAGAGAGAGAGAACAAGTGAGAGGATGAGCGGGGGAGGGACAGAGTAAGAGAGAGAATTCTGGAGCGGACTCCCCACTGAGTGCAGGGCCTGATGCAGGGCTCCATCCCAGGACCCCAAGATCACGACCTGAGCCAAAGGCAGATATTTAACTGACAGAGCCACCCAGGTGTCCCATACTTCCGCAATGTTATCAGTAAGCATTTTACTATTACAATTTTATTAATGGACTTTTAACACTTGGACATAGTGCAAGAATACGAGTTTCTCAACACTGTCAGCAGCTGGACTCCTTCTATGCTGACTAGAGCGCATATGTTCAGTACTAAATACTCACTTTCAACTGAGATCAATGAAAGAATGAGCTATTTGAGGGAATCCTCATTTTTCTCTAACTTATTTCCATTTATTTGAACTCTTTATAATCTTTATTAAGGATGAACTGAAGATTTACGGTGAATATTGCACAAGGTTTTGGGATTTTTCCATCATGTGAAATTTTGACAATGGAAAAGATGACAGTTTGCTTTTATTCCATCTTCACAAGATATGAGAAATTCTCAAATAAGGCTTTTTCTTAAAAGATTTATAGTCTAAATGGAATTCAGCAGCTAAAAATTAAATATAATCTTAAAAATTATTTTAATATGAACGCTCTGTAGGCAAACAATTCTTATCTTTGTATAATAAAATTATTATATAATCAAATATCTGTTACTGTGCCTTGGACTATTATGTAAAATAACATAGACATCAGTTAGCTCAAAATGCATATGGCTTTCCTAAAATTGTCTAACTAATATGTTCTCTTAATATTGACGTTAAAGACCGACCTAAGTACCTATTTAACTATTTGAAATTTCTTAATTGGTTTTTGACGTAAAATTAACAGCTTGTATGAAATTAACAGAATTTTCTCTTGCAATAATAAATAAAACTTTATTCTTCAAAGAACTGACAGAACTTATATATAAATAGAAAGATGAATTTGTATAGAATTTCTATACAAAGCAAATAAGATTTTGTTGGCTTCGAGTTATATCAAAAATCTTTGTGCTGCATTTTTTGCTTGCTGTGTTCTGTTTAGGAGAACCTGAGGTTATAATATTCTCCTATATTTCCTTTTTTTAAAGATTTTATTTATTTATTGAGAGAGAGAGAGATAGAGGTAGAGCATGAGCGGGGTGGGTTGAGGGGAGGGAAAAACAGGCTCCCACTGAGCAGGGAGTCCGACTTAGAGCTTGATCCCACGACCCTGGCATCATGATCTGAGCTGAAGGCAGACAGAGCCACCCAGGCACCCCCTCCTATATTTTCTTTTTAAAGTTTAAACATCCTGTTTTCTTTACATACAGGTTTTTATCTGAAAGTTTGTGTGTGTGTGTGTGGGGGGGGTTATGATGACAATTACTGGCTGAATTAAATTTTTCCATGTGGGTTGCCCCAGCAGATCTATTAAATGACCTATATTTACCCACAAACTTGTAATGCTACCCCTTTTGAGTACCAAGTTTCCATATATATGTGGATTTTCTTTTCTGGATTATTTATTCTGCTCCATTGATCTATTTATCTATGTCCTGTACCTTCTTCTCCTTCAGAATTATTCTGGCTGCCTATGGACCTTTGTTTTTTCATATGAATCCTAAATTTTGTTTTTCTAGTTAGATGAAAAAACCTTTGGGGATGTTTATTGATTAACTTTGAATTTTACATTAGTGAGATTTTAAAAGTCCATGAACATGCCATATTTCTCCATTTTTAAGATAATATTTACATGTTACAATAAAAATTTTATTTGTTTTAAGATTTTATTTGTTTATGAGAGAGAGAGGAGAGAGAGAGAGAGAGAGAGGGAGGACTGGAGAGGGAGAGAGAATCTGAAGCAGATTCCATGCTGATCACAGTGCCCGATGTGGGGCTCAATCTCACAACCATAATGACCTGAGCCAAAACCAAGATTTGGACACTTAACCAACTGAGCTACCCACACATCCCTACAAGGAAAATTTTAACATCTTCCATATACATTTTGCATCTTTTGTTAGATATCCCTTCAAAACCTTATGCATTTTGTTGCTTAAAGTTTTAAAAAAAATTTCTAATAGGTGGTAGCTCGTAGGTAAGCATGCTTAATTTTTGTTTACTGATCTTGTCTCTAGCAACACAGTTGCACTCTCTATTATTAGTTCTGCTAGTCTGTTGCAAACTCTCTTGAATGAGGTGATGTTACTGCCCTGTCCCATACCACTTGGCCCATATTTGGGTTCCTCTACAACTGTGGTAGAAAGTTTTTGTCAAGTTGACTGCTTTCCACTTGAAGGGGATGACCCTAAACTGATGGATGGAAACACAAAATGTGGCGAATACATGCACTGGAACATCATTCAGCTACAGAAGGAATGAAGTATTGATACATGCTAGAACATAGATGAATCTTGAAAACATGCAAAGTGAAAGAAGCAAGACGCAAAATGCCACATACTGTATGATGCTATGCATAAGAGATGTCCATAATGGGCAAATCCATAGAGCCAGGTTTTAGATTAATGGTTGCATGGAGTTGAGGGGAAAGGGGAATGGAGTGACTGCTAATGGACAGGGTCTCCTTTGGGGATGATAAAAATGTTCTGGGATTAGATAATGCTGATCGTTGTGTAATCCTGTGATTAAACTAAAATCCACCAAAGTGTACACTTTAAAAAGGGGGGGTTATAAGATGTACATTCTGTCTCAATTTAAAAATGTAGATTATAACATAACATAATAAAAAAATAATAATAAATTAAAATGTAGATTATAATAATAGAATCTCAAAGAGTTGTTAAAATTCAAAGAGATAATGCGGGGCGCCAGTTAAGGGATTGGAGGGGTTCAGTGGGTTAAAGCCTCTGCCTTCGGCCCCGGTCATGGTCCCAGAGTCCTGCGATGGAGGCCCGCCGTCAGGCTCCCTGCTCAGCAGGGAGCCTACTTCCTCTCCTCTCTCTCTCTGCCTACTTGTGATCTCTGTCAAATAAATAAATAAAATCTTTTAAGAAAAAAAAGAGAGAAAGATAATGCATGTATAGGGTTTAGTACAATTCTTGACATTGTCATAAGCCCTCAATAAATTAAAGGGTCAGTTCCTTCCCCAGAAAAGAAGAAGCAATTAGACCCAGAATCTGCCTCCTCTCCCCCATCATCAGCCAGTCTCCCACCTCAGCAGAAGACTTGTATTTGTCCATATCTTTTAGACTTTCTATTTCTTCTTAAATAAGTTTTGCGAAGTTATATTTTCTAGAAAATTGTTCATCTATAATTTTATATTTATTGGTAGAAAGTTGTTTTTGGTGTTTTACAAAGATTTTATATACTTATTTGACAGAGAAATAGAGAGCAAGAGAGGGAATACAAGCAAGGGTAGTGGGAGAGGGAGAAGTAGGCTCGACGCTGAGCAGGGAGCCGTATATTCAGGGCTCTATCCTGGGACTCCAGGATCACGACAGGAGCCAAAGGCAGACGTTTAACCAACTGAGCCACCCAGGTGCCCCATTCAGTTGGAAATACTTCTTAATTCAGATTATGAATTGCCTTTAATCCATGAGTTATATACAAAAGTGTTTTTTAAACATTCCAAAGAACTTTTTATAAGTTTTTGCTGTTATGGTTGCTTTTTAGTTCTAACTCAATTTCATTGTAATCAGGGAAGGTACTCTGAATGAAACTAATGCCATGTATGTATTGAGACTTGTTTTCTAGCCTAGAATGTGGTTAGTATTCCAACTACGCTTGAAAAAAAAATGCATGTATTAATACTTGGGTGCTAGGAAATATATATGGTGTGTGTAAAATATGATTAACCTTATTCCCTTTGCTGTACCTTTTATCCCATGAATTATTCATCCCCTAACTGGAAGCCTGTATCTCCCACTCTCTTTCATCTATTTTTGCCCATCCCCCATGCTCCTCTCTTCTGACAACCATCAGTTTGTTCCCTGTGTTTATAGATCTGATTCTGTTTGTTCATTCATTTGTTTTATTTTTTAGATTCCACATACAAGTGAGGTCATATGGTATTTGTCTTTCTCTGCCTGATTTATTTCATTTGGCATAACGCCCTCTAGCTCCATCCATATTGCTGCAAATGGCAAGATTTCATCCTTTTATGGCTGCATGATATTCCATCTCATATATATATGATGTTCCATTTCATATATATATGCCTTCTTCTTTTTCCATTCATTTATCAATGGACACTTGGGCTGCTTCCATATCTTGACTATTATAAATAGTGCTGTGATGCATATAGTAAAAAGCTTCTGCACAGAGAAGGAAACTATCCAACAAAACACAAAAACAACCTACTTAATGGGAAAAGATATTTGCAGATGATAGAGCTGATAAGGGGTTTATAGCTACAATATATAAAGAACCTACAGAACTTCACACCAAAAAACCCAAATAATCTCATTAAAAATGGGCAGAGATCTGCCTGCTCCAGAGCCCTGACCAGGATGCATGCCTGCCACTTCTGTTCTCCCCCTGCAGACCCAGCAGCTGCACTGGAGAGTGGGGGGCAGGTGGCTGGAGAGGAGTAGATGTTGCTGTCAAGGACAGTACTGGAAAGCATGGCCCCTATCATGAAGGTGCTGCTCCCTGTGTAGCTAAAGCAGCTCCCCAGGGGCGTCTGGGTGGCTCAGCCAGTTAAGCCTCCCACTCTTGATTTTGGCTCAGGTCACAATCTCATGGGGGACACAATCTCAGGTCACACTCAGCGGGGAGTCTGCTTCTCTCCTTCCACCCCTCTGTGTGCTCTCTCTTTCTCTCTCCCTCTCTTAAATAAATCTTAAAAAAAAATCTTTAAAACAGCTCCCATCCCGAGAGCATTACCAGGTTCACCCAGCTCAGAGTTTTAGAATGGCTTCGATTATTGCCTTTCGTTGGTGCACTTGTACTACTTGGCTATCTTGCAATTTGTCCATTCCTCCAGAATTAAAATGACAGAAGGATAGCTTGATTCATCTTAATATACAAAAGGAAAGTCCCAAAATGATGAAGACTTGTGTCTTTTTTTTCTAAGTTTTTTGTTTTGTTTTGTTTTAATTGAGAGTGAGAGAGAGAGTACAGAGGGAGAGGGGGAAGCAGACTCTCCACTGAGCATAGACCCACATGCAGAACTCGATCCCAGGATCCTGAGATCGTGACCTGAGCTGAAGGCAGATACTAAACCGAATGAGTCATCCAGGTGCCCCAAAGATTTGTGTCTTACTAAAACAGCTTATTGTGAGTTTTAGTGTTCAAAGACTTTCCTGCCTGTGATGGTTCACGTAATCAACACAAGGAATTGACAGAAGACAACATGGGACTTCTCATACTGAAGAAGAAAGAAGTGCAACAGTTATGAATTAGGATTGAATCCAGTTGTGTGCTGTAAAATCTTTTAACAGTATGTTTTTATTCTTTGTGTAGAGGATGTCTTCTTTCAAATGGTGGTCTTAATTATTGCTATTGGTTGAGTAACTGTTTCTGCTAGTTTATTTTCTTGCTACACTATTGTTTATATTTGATACCTTGTATATTCTTTCACTTACATAGAAACTAAGTTGTACAACCCAATCATTCTTACTTCAAAGACTTAATGTATCTTCCTAAATAAAACCAACACTCTTGGCCTTAACTGACCGAGAAAAATCTGAGTTTTGACAATGAATCCAAAGCTATTCCTTTGAATATCAGTATTATCAATAGAATCTATACTTAAAATTTTTCTCCCTGTGGGGCGCCTGGGTGGCTCAGTTGGTTAATAGACTGACTTCAGCTCAGGTCATGATCCCGGAGTCCTGGGATCAAGTCCCGTATTGGGCTCCCTGCTTGGCAGGGATTCTGCTTCTCCCTCTGACCTTATCCCTCTTGTGAGTGTGCGCGCTCTCTCTCTCTCATTCTCTCCCTCTTAAATAGATAAAATCTTTAAAAAAAAAAAAAAACCTGTCTCCCTATGCTAGTAAATATATTATTTTTCAGTCTTCTTCTGTTTTGACCATTTGAAGTGATTTTTCCTCTTTGGCCTTCCACATACCATTCTTTTTAGATCAATAAGAAAAATACTCCTCTCAAGAATTATTTGAGGGGCATCTGAGTGGCTCAATTGGTTAAGCATCTGCCTGCCGCTCAGGTCATGATCTTAGGGTCCTGGGCTTCCTGCTCAGCAGGGAGTCTGCTTCTCCATCTCCCTCTGCCCCCTCCCCACCCCCCACTTGTGCCCTTTCTCTTTCTCAAATAAATAAATAAAATCTTTAAAAAAAGAAGAAGAAGAAGAATTATTTGAGTTTCAAAGCAATAAACACTTGGGGCACTTGGGTGGCTCTGTCCGTTAAATATCTGCCTTCAGCTCAGGTCATGATCCCAGGGTCCCAGGATTGAGCCCCACCTAGGGCTCCCTACTCAGTGTGGAGTCTGCTTCTCCCTCTCCCTCCACCCTTCCCCCTGCTTGTGCATGCTCTCTCTCTCCCTCTCTCACAAATAAAAAAATAAAAAAGATCTTTAAAAAAAAAAGAAGATAAATACCTTGCTTTATAAAGATTGTGTCTAATAAGTGTTAATATCCCAATGTCAAAAAAGACTTCAACTGGGTATAGAAAGTTCCAAAAAGGAACAGTTATTTACATCACAAAATATTTATTTACTTTACAAGAGGCTTGTTTGTGTCTGTTTACGTGTGTGTTTTGTGCATGTATCTTGAACTCTTTGACTCAGTTGACAGGGTGGAGTGGGGTGGCAAGAATACTTATAATAAACTTAAGAGCTGAAGCTCAATTAGAAATAAACAAAATATATGTGAAATCATATTAAAATTATAAATAGCTCAGTGTTCAAAATTGCATACATTTTTTCTCTGTATAACAATGTAAGCCAATAAAACTCAAAATCCAAATAGTTTGCAAAAAAAACTTACTGGAGAATCTTTTTAAAAAATAATAAATTAATAAATTTCAAATGGGCAGAGGACCTGAATAAACATTTTTTCCAAAGAAGACATCCAGATGACTAACAGACACATGAAAAGATGTCCAACATCATTAATCACCATGGAAAGGCAAATCAAAATTGCAACAAGATATCACCTTACACCTGTCAGAATGGCTAGAATCGAAAACATAAGAAACAAGTGCCCGCGAGGATGTAGAGAAAAAGAAACCCTCGTGCTCTCTTGGTGGGAATGTAAATTGGTGCAGTCATTGGGGAAAATAGTATGGAGGTTCCTCAAAAAAATTAAAAATAAAAATACCGGGGGTGCCTGGGTGGCTCAGTGGGTTAAAGCCTCTGCCTTGGGCTCAGGTCATGATCCCAGGGTCTTGGGATCAAGCCCCACATCAGGATCTCTGCTCAGCAGGGAGCCTGCTTTCCCCTCTCTCTCTGCCTGCCTCTCTGCCTACTTGTGATCTCTGCATGTCAAATAAATAAATAAAAATCTTAAAAATAAAAATACCACATGAACCTATAATCCCACTACTGGGTATCTACCCAAAGAAAACGAAAACACCAATTCAAAAAGACATATGCATCCCCTCCTCTTGTTTTCCCCTTACTTTTTTTTTTTAATAGATTCTTTTTTTTTTTTTAAGATTTTATTTATTTACTTGACAGAGAGAAATCACAAGTAGATGGAGAGGCAGGCAGAGAGAGAGAGGGAAGCAGGCTCCCTGCTGAGCAGAGAGCCCGATGCGGGCCTCGATCCCAGGACCCTGAAATCATGACCTGAGCCGAAGGCAGCGGCTTAACCCACTGAGCCACCCAGGCAGAGACTTCTGCTTGGTGCCAAGGCAGTCTTTTGTACAATTTCTCTAGGATTGTCGGGCCAGAGGGCTGTTGCATTCTGGTTTGCCCTTATGTGGCTGACATAGGCCCTTGGAGGTATCAGCTCATTGTGGAGAGGTTCTCTTATTAAACTCCAACCTTGGGCTGGCCCTAAGCCTTAAGTCCTCTCTCCCTGTCTAGCTCTGTGTGGCCACTGAATCAAAGCTCAGGTGAGTGATGGAGGCAAACACCCTCAGAGCAAATTGGCTTTGGTGGGGGGGTGGTGCCCATATTCTGCTTACTTGTGTGGTTACAAGCTTTCATCTCAATTTGGCCTAGAAGTTTCCCTCTGTCCTATCAGCTCATCAGGGCCTTTAAATTGGTTTTGAAAGATTTTATGCAGCATATTCCATTACTTCAACAGGCAAGTCGAACCAAAGAACCAAGCCTGCCATTGCCAGAAATTAGAAGCCCATATCCTTAAATGTTTAAACGTTTATACTTGACTTAACAAGGTCTGAATTCAGGCAATGCCCATACCTTTCTCACAAACAATACGAGAGCTTTAAAATGCTTTAAATATTAATAGCCTCCTGCTGTCTTAGATGTTTTTTGCTCCAATGTTTTTGGTGCCAGCTTGTTTTTATATCTCCAGCTCATTCGACATTATTACTGTTTCATACACCTAATGCTTACTCAGATTTCCACATATTTACCAATTTTTGTTCACTATTCCTTGCCACCTATTCACCCCTTCTACCTGATTTCAATTTCCTTCTTCCTGAAGTGTATCTTTCAATAGTTATTTTTAAAATAAGTTCTCTCTTTTTTTAAAGATTTTATTTATTTATTTGAGAGAGAAAGAGAGTGATAGAGAGCATGAGAAGGAAGAAGGTAAGAGGGAGGGGCGCCTGGGTGGCTCAGTGGGTTAAGCCGCTGTCTTCAGCTCAGGTCATGATCCCAGGGTCCTGGGATTGAGTATTTATCAGGCTCTCTGCTCAGCAGGGAGCCTGCTTCCTCCTCTCTCTCTGCCTGCCTCTCTGCCTACTTGTGATCTCTGTCTGTCAAATAAATAAATAAAATTAAAAAAAAAAAGAACACGAGATGTATCTCGTGTTACTATATGTTCAGAGTTGGTGAGTGCTGTTTGTTGGCTCCATGGTCAAAGGAGCGAGACTGATACAAAGCGAAGGTCAAGCAAAGCTTTATTTCGCACCAAGCATCAAGAATCAAACTGACCGGCCAGGGACGTCTCTTGCAAAGAGGCGACCACCCTCTGCCTTATAGACTAGCTTTTATAGAGCAAAGGCCATGTGGTTGGGCCTGGCCACGCACAGGTGACCAATGAAATTGTAACACAGAGAAAGCTGCACAGTCCTGCTAGGTCACACATAAGTGACCAATTGAATTACAATTTACTCTATAGTAGATATTTGAATTAGCCTATTACCTTGGTCAGAATGGGCGCCCAAAAGTCACCCAAAGGGCGGGGCCCGTACTCTTTGGTAGCTAGGAGACAGTATGTGCCCCCACTGACTGAATGCCTCCACTTGGCCTGACCCATCTTTGTATTTGGGCTTTGTTACCTGGGACTGGTTTCCAGGACTTGTTTTTAAGTAAGTTCCCTGAAGGGGGAGGGGCAGGGCCAGGATGGAGCTGCTCTAGCTAAATAGGCCCTTACACTGTTCATGTCATCTTAGTGTGCTCTCTTGCCAGAAAAAAAAAAAAATTCTTTATTCATATGACTTGGCACCTTATTTATAATTGTTTTCCCTTATCACTTCCATCCTCATAAATCTGCACCTCTTTAAGTTCCAAGGAAACCAAGTCCCCCCCTGCCCAGGACCATCTAGTTTAAGGGCACACAGGAGGCCAGGTCTCCAGAGCACGGTGGATTATTTCCCAGATACACCACCCATGTAGTTTAAAATACATCATTCCCTCAGGGTATTCAGCTCCTTAGCGCTGCGATTTTCAGCTTTTACAAATTTTAGGGGCAGAACTTTTTCTTCAAGTATTACTTGGAACCCCAAGATCTAAAATAAATAACAGGGGAGCTGCTCTGGTCAAAAGTGGGGTTAAGAGTTCCTGATTTTCACCAATGTACCCTCCTCCTTGTTCTTTGGGTGCTCTCCAAGGTGCGCACTGAAGCATCTTCACAGAGTCCTTGGGCTCCAAGGACCTCAGTGTGAAAGCGAACTGAACAGATGACTGGTTCTCGAAGCTCCATCCCAGAACCAGAGGCATCACCAGGCAATGTGTTAAAAATACAAATTCTTGGGGTGCCTGGGTGGCTCAGTCGTTAAGCGTCTGCCCCTGGCTCGGGTCATGATCCCAGGGCCCTGGGATCGAACCCCGCATTGGGCTCCCTGCTTGGCAGGAAGCCTGCTTCCCCCTCTCCCACTCCCCCTGCTTGTATTCCCTCTCTTGCTGTCTTTCTCTCTCTCTGTGTCAAATAGATAAATAAAACATTAAAAAAAGAAATACAAATTCTAGAGTCCCACCTCCCAGATCCACTGAAATCATAAATTTTGGAGGCAGGACCCAATAATCTATGTATTAAGCCCTCCAATTGACTCTGCTGCCCATATAAATTTGAGGATTTACCAGAATAGGCATCCCATCCAGGAGCTATTGGACTGGGGCTGTGGTCCAAGATTATTAAACAGAACAGGGCCCAAGAGCAACATTTCTGGGGCAAATTATCCCAAGATTCTCTGGAAGACTGTTTTCTGTCCACCATCTTCTTATACCTGAGATTAGACACACTCTCAAGGTCCAACTTTGCAATGGCCTAGGTCACTTTGAATGGATTCAGTATATCAGCAATCACTAGGAGGAGTATGGATTCTCACTTTTAGCTCATTAGACAGAAAGAGTGACACTCCCCAGAATTTTTCTTGACAAAAGGACTTCAGATCTGAAGCCCCTAAAATGTTGAGTAAAAGAAGCCAGACACAAAAGTATACAAACTGAACAATTCCATTTATAGAAGGCATATTAAAAAAAAAAAAAAGCAACTCTCGGGTACTACATCTACAGTGGAAGAAGTCAGGATAGGGATTCCTCTTTGGGGTTATTATTGACTAGAAGGAAGCAGAAGTGGGGCCTCACTATGGCAATGTTCTGTTTCTTGACCTCGATGTTGTTTGCAGGGATCTGTTCATTTCCTAGAAATGCATTGAATTGTACCCTTATGTTCCTAGAAATGCATTGAATTGTACCCTTATGATACATGCATTCTCCTATATAATTGATACATTTTAATACAAGAGTTTTAAAATGGTATCAGATCACCTGCCTGGAAAGGTCAGTGTGTAATGACATACAGCTGTGGGCCCTGACCTTCATAGTCTCAGAGGACAGGGCCTTCACTTCCGGGTGTGAATATACATTTGGCGAAAATAGAGGTGTCTGGCTTCCACTCTACTGCATTATGAGAACACGAGTTGTAATGGGGGCCACTCTGTTTTTTCTTGATTGGAAAAGACCTCTTGGTTGATGGCATCCCTGATCAGGATTCCCCGTGGATGGGGAAGAAGTGAGGCAGTTGCATATGTGAACTGTGGACCAGAGTAAGTCTCAGCATTTGGCTACTTCAGGAAATTGGAAGTTGGTGGGGTCCTGAATTTTCAACCAGGTTAGGCTAAAAAAACTGTGGGAGGCATGTACAAGGGGTGAAAGGGAAGGGCCGCATTGTTTGGTCCCTCATTCTGAGCTCTCTGAGTGGATAAGAACCCCCGTCGTGAGCACTCATCTGCCGTCTGTGCCCTTCGGGGCCCAGATCATAAATCTATATGTGAACCAAGTTCCCCTGGCCTTCCCAGCTTGTGCAAGTAGATGGAGTCGGAGTTAAACATTAGCTTGAGTTTCACCAGCTCTAGCCCACATTTGCTCACACCGGAATCCCAGCCGTCATGTAAAATAGCCCAGATGTGTCTGAAAGTCACCCATAAGTCACAACCCCATCTGTTGTTGACCTAATCCATGTTTTTCCTTACTTAGTCTGGGCCCCAGCTTCCTGCCCGCTGCCCCCGAAGCTGTTTAAGAACTCACCCCTTCCCTGCCGCCCTCCCCACTGCTGCTGTGCCCACCACGGGAGCGGGGCAGGGGGGGCAGGGAACATTGATAAAGGCTAAAGGCGTCAAGGGCATTCCGTTCTGGTCTCCCCCCCACCCCCGCCAAGAAGACCCCACCACAGCGGTACCCACCCAAGGGGCCAGACATGCTTGACTCTCCACTGGAAATCAAGGTAACACATACCTGCCCAATACACTGGTGCCCCGGGTCCCACAGTGGTGTGATCCGCAAGCGAGCCCTGGCTGATGCTATTACATTCAGTGGCTCAGTTTGGGGGTTGGTGACAGGTAGGGGTGAAGGGCTGGGCTTGAATGGCTCCACTGTTGCTGAGGGACAATGGTGTTTCCTAGAGGTGTGTGCTTCCATTAGGAAGGGCCAGGCACAGCTGCTCCCTCTGGTGGTCGTGCTTTGCACCAGCGGAGACGGGTGGGTCAGCCCCAGCCTGTTCGGCCATTCCTAGCTCCTAGGACTATTCCTGAGTGCAGGGTACTTAAGACACTTTCTGTGTCAGACAAACCCAAAATGAGGAAAAGTCTATTAAAATGCTAATGCCATACAAGACAAAGTAAGTTTGTGGAAGTGTTCCAGACTGAAGGAGGCTAAAGAGACATGACAACTAAAAGCAATACCTCACTCTAGACCAGATCCTATGATGGAGAGGGGAGCGCTGTTAAGGAGGTCTTTGGGCCAACAGACAAAACTGAAGTACAGACAGGAGATCAGATCATAGTATTGGACCAGTGTTAATTTTTTTTTTAATTTTATTATTTATCTGAGAGAGAACGAAAGCAAGAGAGATCACAGAGGCAGAGGGAGAAGCAGACTCTCCACTGAGCAGGGAGCCCGATGTGGGACTCGATCCCAGGCCCCTGGGATAATGACCTGAGCCGAAGGCAGTCACTCAACAAACTGAGCCACCCAGGCGCCCCTAGATCAATGTTAAATTTACTGATGCTCTTAACTATATACCGTGATGTAGAGAACATGCCCATTGGTAGGCAATGCATGCTGAGGTACATTAGGCACAAAGGGCTACGATGCATGTAACTTACCATCATATGGTCCAGACACACACACACACACACACACTTACTTAGGAGTGTGCATACGTGTTAGCAATCAGTGAATCTGGTAAATCTGCTATACTATTTTTACTTTTGCCACTTAGCCCTGGGTTTAAACCATTTCCAACTAAACAAGCTGAAAAATGCAAAAGAGAGTTTCTGCAAGCAGAGGTTGGTGGCACATGGCTTCCTGAGCTCTTCCTGTGACAGAGATGAGGAGTGAGGACATGGCTGTCTTCCCAAGAGGTGGTCAGATACCCTGCATTAAGTTGCCAAGCGACACCTGAGGCCTCTCATTGTTTGATCTCCCCCATCCTACAAGATACCAAAAATAACACTTTTGACATATTCTCCTGAAGGATCATGGGCCCCGGGTGTTGGCAAAAATTCGGTTATGAAAGGAAGGTGTATTGCTTCATTGAGTCACCCAGGTAAGTATTTTGACTATCTCTTACTCTGGGCCAGGGCCGAGTATGCAGCCCCAGGTACGAGAAGAGCCACAACCCCTGTCCTAAAGAAAAATCTGTGATCCCACTGGGGTTGCACCCACAACCACAGAAATATATCTGTATTCTCAAAGGAGTGAACCAGAAAGTAGATTTGGGAAGCCCCAGGGGTGAGGGTGGGGGGCCAGCCTTTTACCAGAGCTAGTGGATCCAAGCCCCATGGGTCTGATCCAGTTTCCCTCCCCCCAAGATTTTCTAGGTTATAGGTCCCTTTGTACCTGGCGCTAGAGAGAAAATAAGGAAGCGCCAGTGCTCACCCCCTCCTGGGCACATCTCATCTGTCTTATCTGTTCTGGCTTAGAGACCAAGGTGCCACTCCATCGATATCCCTGGGCTGGCAGACCGGCGAGCTTTGGAAAATAGTCCTACGGATCTATGCCTGCAGGTGAATCTTATAGCCACAGGCATAATGCTCAGGGAAGGCAAGGGCCAGCAAACACACTCATGGGGAGGCCTGGCAGCATACTGGCCCTGAGAGTCCCATCACAAGGGTGCTGAGTCATGAAAACACGATGGTCTTCTAAATGGACGGAATGACTTTGGGAGACAGTTGGGGCACTCCTCCCCCTCCCCCCACCCCTGGCGTGGCACTGGTTGTAATGTGCTTATATGGGGACCATAGTTGACTCCATTGCCTTAGGGGTCCAGGTAGACAGGGTTGGAGGGTTATAAGTGTGTGTGTGTGTGTGTGTGTGTGTGTGTGTGTGAGAGAGAGAGAGAGAGAGAGAGAGAGAAAGACTGCACGTGATACGATGCATGTCCGTTCCATCCACGGTCTCGGGGAGGACTGATCCTCACCTCTGATGCATTCTGGTCCTGGTCCAAAGAAGTTTCAGATCCAACAAACGTTTACTGAGCCCCTACAAAGTTCCAAGCCTTTTACTTTATACTTTGACACATTTTATATCATTTAATCTTTAACAATAACCCTTTAAGGTAGGAATTATCTGCATTGTACAGATGAGAAAACAATCGCAAAGAGGTTCATTGATTTGCTCAAGTATATCATACAGCTTTTTTTTTTTTTAACACTCACACACTATACTCTTAGCTGAGGCCTGTCTGTGCTGGTTGCTTATCTTACAGGATTTTTTTTTTTTTTGTCTTCTCTACTTTTGGAGCAATCGCTCCCCTTATACAAGCCCCCTTCTTTCTTCTTCTTTCACTAGCCCCACGGGCTTTTCTTTTTTTTTTTTTTTTTAATACTGCATTTAATGGCACAAAAAATCACGAATACAAAGAAACTGGCAAAGGTGTTTGTCAATGAGATATCCTTGCCTCCTCCACTTTTCCGCTTTCATACCCATACAGGTCATGGGCTGCATTTATATACTTTTCTTTCCACCCACACCCCCATTGCCGAACATATAACTGTTATGTGATTGGTCAGTTGAAGCTGAAACACCCATGGAGAAAGATGTTTTACGGTTACAAGGGCACACACCCCCCCCACACCACCCCCCTCCCACCCCACACTTTACCACACAATCTTTTGGAGGAATATAGGATATGTACCAGTGTCGGGATTTCCCTGCTCCTGCCTTCCCTGCCTAGAGCATTCCTGCTCTTGAATTTTCCTTCAAGGGACTGCTTAGACTAGAGCCTCTTCTCCCGCCCCGTCTATTTCTCTTCCAACCAGGACCTCTCAGACACTGGGTACTGTTCAATTCTTACTCTGTCGGGCCCATGGGCCACACAAGTAGGTCCTTTAAATCTCGATGCCAGTTGTCGGACGGGTGTTGCCATCTCCCATGATGGGTAGGTCTGCGTATCGCTTCAGTAGGCTTGTGTACTCATTTCTTTCACTTTTTCTGACTCATGTTCCAGGACCTGTTTGTGATAGAACAGTAAATACCCTTCACTGTCCAGAACGTCCTTGATACTGGCCTTGGTGATGACGGCATCATCACACTTGAACCACTGGTCCTTGTGGTGCCGGATGAAGCTGGTGTAGTGGCCACTCTCCAAGGTTCCTTGGTGATTAACCACAGCAAACAAGGAATACTTATTCTCATCGTTTGCACTATTGGTTGGCAGCTGCAACTGTCCATTCATCCTGCTCTCTTTACTCGAGGCCATGAATGGTGTCATATCCAGCTCCAGAGGGAAGGATATGTAGGTAGTGATCTTGCGCCTCTGCTTGGCTGAGTGTTCAAACCGTTTGAAATGAAAACAGGCAACAACAGGTAACTTATTCATGGTGAGCTGTTTGGTAGATTCCTGGTAGCTTTGGCAACTACCACACTTGATTTTGGCACTACTTCCCAAGTGCTCTGGCCTCGTAAACCTTCGCAGGCAGTCCGTGAGGGTGGTGATTCCTGGCAGGTGGCTTTCCCCGTTCACACTGCTCTCCCTCCCTGGGCTCATGGGCCAGAAGGAGGTGCAAGAGCCAGGCAAGTCCAAACTGATGTCCCAGCATGGGTCTATGGTGGTGGAGACGCCATGGCAGGCTTGACAGGTGACGTCGGACTGCAGGCCACCTGTGAAGATTTGGTCTATGATGCAGTTACAGTGGTTGGGATTGTTGGCGGCCTTCCCAGCGTCATCCCCTTTGCAGTGCCTGTGCAGGACATCTAAGGCCGCAATGAGGAACTCGTGGGCATCCTGTTGCCTGTATCCTGCTAAGTGACGGGCGTGTATCCATACCAGGTGCAGCAACTTGTAAGGAACGTGAGGAGACGGGTTTCCAGAGTACAGCTCCCGAAAAAGCGACGACATCTCACAGACCAGACACAACTCAGGGCTTGGCATTTCACATCTGTGCCGGTCAGAGAGGAAGAAATCTCTCAGGATGGGCGTGTGGGTGAGGGCCTGGACGATGCAGTTCATAAAGCACGTGTTGCCGAGATTGATCAGTCCTCTTAAGCCGATGGTGAAGCTTGACGTGATTCTTCTCCTCCTTGGGTTGTGTCCCAGCAGTTCTAACTCGGGTTTGGTTGTCTCCCAGGTCGGGTACTTCTCCCCGAGTCCCGGCACTGAACACTGCTGGTGAGAAACCTCAGTTGAGGTGGAGGCTTGTAATTTCAAAGCCTCTCCTTGCTCTTCTTTGGCAATTTGCTCAATGTCTTTGTCATATACATAGTCCTTACACATAAAGCAGTATATACCTCCATAATAAAGGTCTACGGCTAAGTTGTGCTGCTTCGTCTCAGCGTGCTCGTGAATGTGTTTCTCTGTGAAGCAGCCAAAGAAGACACAGGAAAGGCAAGAGTGAAGTCTGTTCAAATGGGTGCCACACACATGGCAGATGCACGACTTTGCCTTGCTTTTCCTGGTCTCTGGGGTTCCACACCACACGAAGCACTGGTAGATCACCCGCAGTTCCTGCCTCCAGTTCTCTCCCACCTTAAAGCTGTTCACGTGGGAACAGCCTGGTGGACCCACAGCGAAATCCACATCCAGGCATCCGCCCCCAGGGCCGCGCCGGGGCCGGGGCCGGGGCGGGGGCCGTGGCCTAGGCTGCGGCGGGGTACGGAGCCGGGTCTGTGGTCGTGGCCGGGGTCGGCGGCGGGGGGCACGACTGCGCCGCGGAGAGGGATCGGGGGCTCGTGGGGGGTCGGAGGGAAGGGTGGGGGGAGGAACCTCGTCGCTGCTGCCGCCACCGCCGCTCCGCGCTGGGTTCTCATCCTCCAGCTCCTGCTTCGGCTCCCCCTTCGGCTCCTGCTCCGCCTCCAGTACCGGCTCGGGTTCGGGCTCCAGCTTGAGCTCAAGCCGGCGGCCCGGACCCTCCGCGGTCTCCACCTTCCCGGCGGCGTCCACCTTCCCCGCCGCCTCCACCTTCCCCGCCGCCTCCACCTTCCCCTCCACCTTCGCCTCCGCCTCCACCTTCCTCTCCGCCTTCTCCGCCGTCTCCGCCGTCTCCGCCTCCTCTACCTCCTCCGCCTCCACTGGCGGCGGCTCCTCCCCCTGCTCGCAGGGCTCGGGCGGCCACTGGGCGTGGCGGCGCGGGGGCCACGCAGACCTGGGGTGTCCCCCGCCCGGCCTGAGGGAGCGCGGCGGCTGTGACAGCTGGACCCAAAAGGGACTTTCACTGAAGGAGGCGGCGGCGGAAGCAGGCGACGCCCCCCGGGAATCCTCCCGCCGTAGCCCCCTAGCGGAGGCCGCTCCGGCAGCCAGGCCCCGTTTCCTTTAATTCAGTATTTCCCAAACTTGCTTGTTCACGAGAATCACGTGGGGAGCGTGTTAAAATTACAGATTCCTCGGCTCCACCCGCAGACCTACTGAATCAGAATCGCGAAGGGAGGCGCTCCGGAACCTGTATCTTTAACTGGGGCCCGAGAGGATTCTTATGATCAGGCAAGTTTGGGAAACACAGCTCTAATTCATTGAGGCTGGCGGGAAGGGGGGCGGGGACCGCGCAGTCTCTTTAAGGCGCTTCCAGTTCTCGGCTCCAATCGCAGCTCTGACCCCCTTCATCGTCTCCTCCCCTCTCGTCGTCCTTCCCCTCGTCCATGCAGCTTCCCCCAGCACTGCGGGGCCAGGGACTGAGGAATCGCCAAGTCCAGAAACGTCTCTGGGGCTGCGAAATGGCCCCTCAGAAGCCAGGTCCTGAGGAACGGTCAGAGACCGTGATAGGCCATCATCTCCACAGCTGAGCCTGCCCCCAGCCCCGTGCCAGGCTCCCCTCCCACCCCGGGTTCTGCCCCTCCCGAGAAGGACGAAGCCCCAGCGCCAATCTGGGGACAGGCCTGGACCCCAGATCCCGAGGGGCCCAGCTCCCAAGGCCACTGGGTCCGAGGAGGCACGTCCCTTTGCCCATCTTATCGGTGCTCTGCGGAATCTGTGCCTGCCCCTCACCTCCTCCTCGGGCTCCCAAGGCCGCGGGCGGGGGGCGGGGGCGGGCATGAGGAGGATTTGGCAGTCGGCCTTCTGGCCCAGGGAACGCTGAGCAGCCCGGGGGCAGCGGGAGGGACAAGGCACCACGAGGCCGTGCCTACTGCCCGCACCTCCCCTACAGCTGAGAAAGGGGAAGACACCGCCCCAAGCCCCTTGAGGCTGGCAGAGCCCCGGGGCAGGGCGGGTGGGCTGCAGGTGGGAGTTGGGGAGGGGTGGGGGCGGTAGTGGAGCTGCTGGCAGGGGGAGGGGTGGGCCTGGGTCTGGGGGCCTCGGAGAGCTCCTGCCCGCAGGGCTGCTGGCGCTTGGCCAAAGTGGCCACAGGTGCTGGTCCCAGGGAGTCAGGACAGAGCTGGAGAGGAGATAGCCAGTGTTCAAAGATCGAGAAGAGGGTGTTCTAGGAAGAGTCCGTTCCCTGAGTCCTGGGATGGCTGGCCTTGGCCCAGTACACACGGCCTGGCTCGTGGGGCCGTGCTAGCTGAGTATACCCTAGGGGACTTCTGCTTGCTTAGCACTGGACATGGCCCCGCAGCCTGGCCCCTTCCTGAAAGGAGGAGGTGGTATCTAGGCCTCCCGTGGTTAGTGTCAGGGGTTGGTTGTCAAGAATTAGGAGCCCTGAAGGAGGATAGGATGCTTGGTTCCCATACAGCTAAAGTCCCCAGGAGCTGCCCTGGTGCCCTTCCTTCCTAAGTCAAGTCTTGCTTCAATTCCTTGAAGCACCCCAGCATCCTTCCAATAAATGCCTGCCCTTTGTGGCCTGCAATTGGAGGAACTGCAGCTAGCACACCCACTGAAGGCATCCTCCTGCTCCCCACCGCCCCACGCTGCTGCGGCTGCTGAAAATGACTGAGGTCATGGAGCAGAGTGAGGCTGGAGAGGGTACGGTCATCCCACCTCCGCAAAGTGACAGACATCAAAAAGATCGAAAGATCTCCATGTGCCTAAGACTGTCTTCCCTCCACCCTTGACGACTAACCATGGCAACCTGACTGCCTTCCCAATCAAGCTCCCGCAGAAGCCCACATGTCCAGCAAGTTCTGGAAGTCCCGAGACTCTGCCATCATTCACCCAGCGAAGGGGTATTCAGCTCCAGCCCAAATCTGGGTGTTGTACTGGGAGCTGTGGACAGCGCAAAACCATACAAGCTGGCTCCAGGGCCGCAATCAGGGCTGGGTTCCCCAAAAGGCAGACTAAGGAAGTGTCTAGGTCACCAGAAGAGAAAAGGCACCAAAAACAAAAGAATCAAGAAAAAAAAATATCGGAAACAGTTTGACATTTGATTTTTTTAAAGTAGTCTTCATGAGAAAAGTCAAAATTTTGTTGTACTTCCTTAACGTTTTTTTCCTGATTGCATTTTGCTTTTGCTGTGAATCACGTGTGGTGTGTGTGTGTGGGGGGTGCGTCAGCCTGCTTCCATGTGTCTCCATTCAGTCCTGGCAAATGTCACTGCGTCTACCTCACAAAGATCTGACTGAAGGCTAGCAGAAGGGGCTGACTTAGGAGAGACCCCTCCTCATTATAGTTGAGATGACTGGGGTTGAACACGGTTCTGACCACAAGGTGGCAAAAGAGTATATGACACTTCCTTGAACATGCTTTGTACGTTTCTCTAAAACTATTGGTTTATATCCAAATACACTCTAAAAATATTTTTTAACCTTGGGCTCCTTTACACATCTTTTTGTGTTGACATCTAAAATTTTGCATCAGAAATGTCAGCTGCAAATAATGTGAATCCTGACAAATACTAACATTCACAAACAAAATTGTCATGTTACAATTTTACATGAAATTAGTGGAACCTAATTACCTTAATGATTTGAGAGCCACCATCATCCATCTTAAAAATTCACAGACGAGTTCTTGATGGTTGGGAGCTGTACATTTTTCCTTTTCTCCCTAAGTTCTTCATTCTATTCTAATAGAATTTTACCCACATAATATATATTTTTGCACTCAAAATTACTTTATTGATAATCTTATCATCTTTCCCTGCAGCAAAATATGTAAATATATTTTTCTATTTAAATGCTTTTTTAATGTTCCTGTGAACCTAAAGCTCTAAGTGTTGTGTCAAAATTTACTCTTGCTTGAGTTATTATGACAATTAGTATTAGAATGTGATGGAGCAAAAAATTGTAAGTATATTAAAATTCTGATAGGTAATTATTAAATGTAAAAATTAAAATATATTAAAGATAGAGGTCTTTTTTTGGAAAAAAGTTAATGGGTGTCTCTATGGATAAATATTGCTTATCACTAGAATGAGACAGGATTCAGCATCAGTTCTTTTTCTATTTTGTGTTTGGTTAAACGTTAGCACACAGGAACCTTGGTTATATAAATAACTAAAAGGGAATGGACATTTGTTTTAGCAATGTTACTCAAGTCTCTGAATTCCTTTGGAGATCTGTGGGGCAGGGGGGAGGATTACACAATGATTTGTCTTCAAAATTATTTTTCCTGGTTTATCAGCTGACAGCTCCATGGGGTTTTCCTTCAGTTTTATGCGAAGCCATCTGAATTGCAAAAGGATTTGATCCCAATTCATTTGTTAGAGCGATTTTTATTTTCTTCACCCTTGACAACAGTGTTCAGCACTGTCTCTGGAGCCCTGTGGATTTTATACCTTGGGGCAGTGCACCCAAGTAAGAATCAGGATAGGTGAAAGGTATGCTTTGTTTTGTAAAATGTAAAAAGGACCATTGCGAAAGAGGAGATGGAAGAGAGAACCAGCTTGATTCTGCCACCACATGTGTGTTCTCTGGCAGATTGATTTTAGGAAATAGGAAATTTGAGGATAGTAGAAGTTGATTCTCTTAAAACTCTGCTAATTTACCCCATAAAGAATACCTCTATCCCCGGGTAATACACAATCCACTTTTAAGTTTGCTGGTTTATATTTATTATCATAACACTAATATATACAATATTTGTGGGGCTTTTTAAAAAAGACTTTATTTGAGGGGCGCCTAGGTGGCTCAGTCATTAAGCGTCTGATCGTGGCTCAGGTCGTGATCCAGGGGTCCTGGGATGAAGCCCCACATCAGGCTCCCTGTTCCACGGGGAGCCTACTTCTCCCTCTCCCACTCCCCCTACTTACATTCCCTCTGTCGCTGTGTCTCTCTCTGCCAAATAAATAAATAAAATCTTTTTTTAAAAAAGACTATTTGAGACAGAGCGAGCGAGCACAGAGCGAGCGAGCACTTTGGGGAGGGGCAGAGGCAGAGAATCTGAAGCAGACTTCACGGGCAGCCCCAATCTTGGGGCTGAATCTCATGACCCTAAGATCAGGACCCGAACCGGAGGCTTAACTGACTGCAACACCCAGGTGCCCCCCAAATCTGTGGTTTTTAAAAAGGGTTTAGAAGGAAGCATAACACAAAAGGTTAAAGCCTCTCATGTTTCTGCCAATCACACCCAATCTATTCCCCTGAAATGACTACTTGTTAACAGTTTCTTATGTATGCTTTGTGAACTTTTCAATGCAAATACAAGCAGGGGGAGTGCGTGTTATATACATTTATCCTTTTCTCTTATACATTTATCTTAGGTATTTATCTTATACATTTATCCATTTATCCTTATGCCTTTATTCTTATACATTTAACCTTTTATGAAATATAAATGAGACTGTAACATACATATTGAGCTACAATGTAGCACTCTATATTGGGCATCAGGCCGTTTTCTCCCAAGTGGATCTACACAGCCATTGCAATGCCAATAAAAATTCCAGTGGGTTTTAAGGGAGAGACTTTCACAAAATCAATACAGAAGAAAAAAAGGCATCTTCCCCCTTCCTAGTTTCTCCTTCTTCCTCCTGAAAATGAGGATATAATGATTATAGCTGAGTAGCCATTCTGCTACCAGAAAACAGATTACCTCTGGACCTATTCTTATGGGAGGAAAAAAAAAGCCATATTTTACCAACTCTAAGATAAGAGGTACACCTCTTTCTTGTTTCAGCATCTCTGAAATCTTTGACAGTTTATGATTATATTTGGTGGCATTTTTTTTTCCTTTCTTGGTGCTACATACAGTAATGGGGTGTCTTGTTGTCGGCAGTGTCAGAATCAATAACACATTTGAAACATCATCCTGTTGGAGCCTTTGTTATTTGGATCACAGTCATGTATAAGTGATTACAGTTCTAAATGATAGCAAGCTTTCTAGTAAACTCCTAGTCATGTCCCAAGTCCTTTCCTAGCCTTTAAAGCCAATAGATCTGACCACAGCCTCTTAGACCTCACTTCCTCTCAACTCAGCCTTGCCCCAAACAAACTGGATTTATTGCTGTTCCTTCAAAAAGCTAAGGTGGCTCCTGCTTCCAAGCCTGTGCCTTTACTGTTATTTCTGCTTGGAAAGCTCTTCTCCTAGAAATCCTCATGCTTTCTCCCTCACTTCAGATTGCTGCTTAAATACCAGAGTCTTTCCTTGATCTCTCTATAAAATAACACCCCATATCTGCTTTTCCTTCAAAACACTATCACCACATGATGTGTTAAATATTACACACACATATAAAAAATGACTATAAACTCCACGAGAGTAAAATGTTCACTATTCCCAGTGCCTCTTTGGCACTTAATGCATATTTAACTATTTGTGAAATAAATGAATGCATGCTTTTCATTATGGGTGAAGATGACCATAGTTTCAATTGTTTATTGGCTATTTTGTATTACTGCTCATGTGAACTATCTGTTCACATCATTTGCCTATTTTTTGGCTTCTTATTAACAATAATACATGACACTTATATGGCACCTGAAATATGCCAAGAGTTGTTCTCTTAAATAGGTTTAACCTTTACTCCAATTTTAGGAAGTCGGTGTTGTTATCATCCTCGTTTTAGAGGTGAGGAAAATGAGACACAGAGAGATTGAGTGATGCTCAAGGTCACACAGCCAATAAATGATGGACCTGGAATTCAAACCCAGTGGTCAGAATCTAGAGTTTGGATTCTTTACCACTAGGCTATTAACCCTTCGTCGGTCATACTCTAGTATATTTTTCCCATTTGTCATTTGACTGTTGTATTTTATTTCATTTTTTAACCTTATGATGTTTAAGATTATTATGTAGTCAATATTCTCAAACTTCTCTTTTTTTTAAAATTTTATTTATTTATTTGACAGAGAGAGATCACAAGTAGGCAGAGAGGCAGGCAGAGAGAGAGAGAGGGAAGCAGGCTCCCTGCTGAGCAGAGAGCCCGACGCGGGACTCGATCCCAGGACCCTGAGATCACGACCTGAGCCGAAGGCAGTGGCTCAACCCACTGAGCCACCCAGGTGCCCCTCAAACTTCTCTTGATTCTGGATTTTAGTGTCTCATTTTTTTAAACTTTTTTTTTCCTGATTACAAAAGCATAGAGCAAGTGCAAAGGTCCTGAGGCCAAAAGGAGCTTCATAATTTTAAGAAATGAAAATAAGGCCAGAATGGCTTGAGTTTGGTGATCAAGAAGGAGGAGAGTGATATAAGATGAGGATAGAGACACAATCAGGGACCAGATCACCTGCAGCCTTGCAGACCATTGTATAAGATTTTTAATATTCTCCCACTAGCAGTAGGAATCATTTGGCTGGGGAGTAGCAAGGGATTGGCATGATATGATTCCTGATTTACACACAATAATTATAATCAAATAATTAACGTTTATTGATGATTTATTATATGCCAGGCACTTTTAGGAGTATTTTACTAAGTTACATAAACTTCCTAACACCCTGATGAGGTAGGTACTGATACTATTCTCACTGTACAAATGCAGCACAAAATCCTTAAGTAGCTTGACTTTCCTTGTGCTTACTCTCTGCTTCTATACCTGTTCCCATTCAGAAGATACCTACTATCAACTATGAGAGGTCTGACACCTACTTTATCCAGGCCCCTGACATCCCGTTCGTGGTCTGCAAGTTTTTACTAGACTAAAGACAGGGGGAAATGGCAAGTACACTCAGCACCAGAGCCCTTGGGTCTAGGAGCTGGTGAGGAGGGCTCTTCCCATCTCACCTAGACCACTTCACTAAGCTCAGAAGTAGCCCCCCTACCAGCCCATCCATGATGTCCAGGGATCCAGCTCAGAGGCTCCTACTTGCCATTGCAGCAGGACAAGGCTTCACCCCCTGCATCCCTAGAGCCACACCAACAACCCAGAGAATGAGGAAAGGGCTCATCAGATCCAGGTGGTGCCAGCCCTACAGAAGGAAGCAGCAGGCCGAGCGGTGTGCAAGGGACACAAAATGGAAGAATTCAAGGTCTCCTTTAAGTACACATCTAGCCCCAGGTAACCTATATATCTGTGATTCCAGTGGCTGGGGCCCTTCTCTGGCCGAAAAAAAAAAGGAGGCTCACCAAGAAGGCAAGGTCATGGTTGTGAGGGATGTACATCAAGCGCAGTGATGTAGGTTACACTGTATCCTATTCTAACCAGCCATTCCCGCAGCTTTTGCTGCCTGAGGTAGTCTGTGCCTCAGCTTCCCTGGGCCTTTAGCAACTCTATCATCCTTCAGACTTCTGCCCCATGTGACTTACACTTCTGATTCCTTATTTATCGGCTTCATACTCCGGCCTCTGAATGGCCTCCTGTGTTCCAGCACAGCATCTGGCCAAGCAAACAAACCTTGTATCCCTGTCCTCTAAGGAAACTTGGGAATCCCCAAATCTGGGTCTGGTGCTGGAGGTCAGCCCTGCGGGATGCAGCAGGGCCTTGGGCCTGAGCTTTGACAGAAGCACAATCAACAACACATTCTCCAATTTTACTCACTGAAGTGTGGAATCTGACTTCTTGTGTTTGTCCTAAATGTCTCTTTCAAGTTTGAAGCGTGGGAACGGTACATCTTGTTACCAAAACTGGTAGTTAAAAATCCCGATCACACTTTGTGTTCTTTTTCAAAATTTTATTCCTTTTTAATTTTTTTGATTTTTTAAAAAGTTTTTATTTATTTGGTTTATTTTTAGTGAAATGTGTCTGACATATAAAATCATATAAATATAAAGTGCCCAACATGTTGATTTGATACATTTCTCTGTTGTACTACGATTGCCATTGTAGTGATAGCACTTCTATCACATCATATAATTATCATTTCTTTTTGTGGTGGAATAGTTAAGATTTAGTCTCTTAGCAAGTTTGATGATTATAATATAAAGTTGTTGCTTGTATTCACTATACTGTGCATTAGATCTCTACGGCTTATTTACTACTGGTTGCAAGTAAATCTGGTTCCTTTTAAAACTACTAAAAGCAATACAAACAAAATTATATTAAAATTTGGAATTAATAGAGAGAAATTTAGCAATGTCTAGAGAAATCACATGTGTATTCACTGTTTGACTCTGTAATCCCACTTCCAGGAATCTAACCCAAAGATAAACCAGCTAAAGGACAGGGTGACATATGCTCAAAGCCATTCATTGCAACACTACATTAACAATATATTGCAACACTATAAGAACAAAAGACTGGGAAAAAAACCAACAAATGTCAATCACTAGGGGACCAGTTGAATAAATCACAGTGAAAACTGGGAAAAAATTTTTAGTAAATTAAAATGTAGAATACTATGAAATCAGACTTCTCTATGGGAATGATATCTGGGATATATTGCTAACCTGAAAAAGCAAAGTATAGAATATTGTATACAGATGCCAACTTTTGTGTAAGAAAGTTGGGGAAATAAAAATACTTACAGAAGTTTATGAACTTATCTATCTATTTTTCTCTTTCTGGAAAAATAAATGTTTCCTAGCTCTGTCCACTGAAAAGACATAGTAGCAATGAGTATATCTAAGCCCAGATTGTGGTCTCTAAATATCATTTCCCACCAAAAGAAGTCAATCCTCCTTCAAGAAATAATTAGTTGTTCATCTGTCTGTCACAAGAAATGTACAAAATGAGCCTAGAACATCTTGTTTTTGCCAAAAAGCAAGAGCCATATCAAAGACTAATGTAATCTTGTCAAAGGAACACAGGACCCAAGATGGAGGGGAATTCCCACTTGCCTATATTGGGACAATAAGTGCATCAAAAAAATCTACCATTAATCAAGCATCAGATGTATGAAATACATAATTTCAGAGTGACATTAAAAAACATTGGTTGTGGGCACCTGGGTGGCTCAGTGGGTTAAAGCCTCTGCCTTCAGCTCAGGTCATGATCCCAGGGTCCTGGGATCGAGCCCCGCATTGGGCTCTCTGCTCAGCGGGGAGCCTGCTTCCTCCTCTCTCTCTGCCTGCCTCTCTGCTTACTTGTGATGTCTCTCTCTGTCAAATAAATAAATAAAATCTTAAAAAAAAAAAAACAAACATTTGTTGCCCCTGGCTGATACAAGGGCACCAATTTATTATTGTAAAAATTAATAAAGGGAAAAATCAAGAACTTATCTTGCATTTCCTTTATGAACAGTATTTTAGTGTAACCAAATAGTGATATTCTTCTTTATGCAACAATTCCAGATAGCAAACACAAAAGGAATAACAGAATTAGTATATCACCATTTACAATCCCTAATAACGAATCTAGGCCATGGTTCCTCAACCCTAGCACTATTGGTACTTACAGACAGATAAGTCTTTATTTGGGGGCTGTCCAAGTTGCGGTCATCAAAAATGTCTTCAGACAGTGTCAAATATCCTATGGAGGACCATTATCTCTGGTCGAAAACCACTAATCTAGGGCAATGACCATGAATTGATGAAAAATGTTCAGGCAAATGACGATAAAGAATTTTACAATGGAGGGATCAAACTGATTATCACCTGAAACCACTGATCAATTGTAGCATCACTAAGAGTGAGATAGTTAGGTATTATGTGCCTCCTGATGTAAGCACCACCTATGATATATTGATGCCAAAAATTTTTTTAAAATTTGAACCCAGATCTAGTCGAGTGTCTACCTCTAACTCCCAGTTTACAGTAAATATAGGAGATAGAAGAAAAAGTTCATTGTCACCACTAAAAAACCATCAGGCAAACCCAGAATATGGAATATTTTATTGAAAAAATGACCTGTTTTCTTCAATGGTAAATGGGATTTAAAACAGTATGAGAAAAAGATGGGAAACTTACAGATTCTTTTTTAGCTTTATTGAGGTCTAACTGACAAGTAAATATTTTATGTATTTAAGGTGTACAACATGATGTTTTGATATACGTATACATTGTGAAATGATTACCACAATCAAATTAATTAGCGTTTTCATCAGCTTACATAGTTACCTTTCTTATGTTGAGAACAGTTAAGATCTACTCTCTCAGCAAATTTCAAGTACACGCTACAGTGTTATTAATTATAGTCACCATGATGTGCCTTAGATCCCCAGAACTTACTCATCCTGCATAACTGAAACTTTGTACTACTCTTTGACCAACATGTCCCCGTTCCCCCCAACTTCTGGTCCCTGAAAAACACCATTCTACTCTGTGCATCTGTGAGTTGGACTTTTTTAGATTCCACATGTAAGTGATGTCATGCAGTATTTGTTTTTCTGTGGCTGGCCTAGGAAATTTAATAGGTTTTTGAAAGAAACTTAAGAGAGGTAACAACCAAATACAATGTTACATGTGGTTTGGATCCTATTTTGAGAAAACCAATTTTAAAAACACTTCTTGAAACAATTGGGAGGATTTGAATATGAATTTGTATTTTTGTATTTAAGTCCATCAAGGATTTATTGTTAATTAGTGAAATGTGATAATGGCATTGTGATTATCTTTTTAAAAGCATTTTTCTATTAGAGATGCATACTCACATTGAGTGAGATAATATTATTTCCAGGATTTGAGTTAAAAGACTCCAACAAACCTCACAGTGGGGAGAATAAAGGAAACGAAATGGGCAAAATGTTGAAAATTGTTGAAGCTGAGTAAAAGGTATTCGCTCCACTAATCTCTCTACTTCTGACTATGTTTAAATATTTTCATCTTAAGATGAAATTTTTAAATAAAGCAAGTACAATATCTGCTTTAGGAATGATGTAGTTGGTATATTTTTCCCTATTCCTTCTGCTAAATACAGTTAAAAACCCTGAACATTGTATATAAAATGAACATAAGAAGACTGGAAAGTAGACAGAAAAGGGCAGACTGGCTCTAGACATCAGACACTGAGGACTTGACACAGCAGTGAGTTCTCTGAGGTTTGGTTTTGTTTCGCTTCATATATTCTAGACTGAGGACTGCAGAAGCAGAAAACCTGGAGATATCAACAGCACAGGTTTAAAAAAAAAAAAACAAACCCTCCTGAAAAGCCTGCTCTCTCAGGCAAAGGACCAGGAATAGGGCAACCTTGCAAGATAGGAAAGTTTTCGATAACAACCACTCTACTCCAGACAAGCCCCACAGAAAAAATAAATTGCAGCACCACCCATGGTAACAAAGGCCAAGTGCAGAAATTAGACTTCTACCCTTCCAGAGTAGGGCAAGCTGGGAAGCAGAACTTTCATTCCTTCTGGGTGGTAACAAGCCTCCTCTGTCTGACACAGTATCCATGGACTCCACATGGGAAGCCTGGACTGTCTGACCACCTGGTGATAACAAGGGACCTCTCCTCTTTTCCCCACTGGGGTAAGTCTCTGAGGAGTCCCAGTGGACAATCAGTGTTTTCACCACCATTCAGCAGTTACAAGAATCCCTCCACACTGTGCTGTAAGCAGAGGTTAGAAGAGGAACTACAACAAGGCATCCCTGCTCCTTTCAGCCAGAGTAGTAATAACAGAAGCACAGCAGAGAACCCGAACCCCCACCTTGCCAAGCAGAAATTAGAAAACCCTCCCCACAGGTGCCGATGAAGGCTGACTGAGGAATCTCAACTTTCATTCCACCTGACGGCAATGAAATGGTATTCCCTTTCCCATGCCAGAGCAGTGTTAGAAGAAGCATGATTTAAAAAAAAAGAAGAAGAAGAAGAAAGAAAGAAAGAAAAAAAAAAAACAGAAGATTTAAGCAAGATCCAGAGTCTTATACATAAAACCCCAAATGTTCAGGCTTCAATTTTTTAAAAAGTCACTTATTATATCAAAAGTCAGGAAAATCTCCACTTAAATAAGAAAAAACAACCAAAAGACCCCAACAACAACATGACATAAATGTTCATACAGATGCTTCCCCAAGGATACCTGGGTGGCTTAGTTGGTTAAGTGACTGCCTTCAGCTCAGGTCATGATCCCAGAGTCCTGGGATTGAGTCCCATATCAGGCTTCCCCTGTTCTGTGGGGAGCCTGCTTCTCCCTCACCCTCTGCCTGCCACTCCCCCTACTTGTGCTCTCTCTCTCTCTCTCTCAGTCTCTGTCAAATAAATTAAAAAAATCTTTTAAAACAACAACAACAACAAAGATACTTTCCCAAGCAATTACAAACAAAATAGAAACAAATAAAAGAACATAGAAAGCCTCATCAAAGAAATAGAAGACATAAAAAAGAACTAAATGAAAAATTTAAAACCAAAAAATATCATAACTGGAGTTTAAAAAATTATAATAGATGGGCTCAACAGCAGAATGGAAGAGACAGGGGAAAGAATCAGTGAACTCAAAAATAGAACAACAGAAATTGTTCAGTGTGAACAATTCAATTCAGTGTGAGGGGGGAAAATGAATAGATTCTAAGAATCATGTTAGACTATAACAAAATATTGAACATCTGTGTTATCAAAGTTAGGAAAGGAAAGGAGAAAAAAGGTGGAGCTTAAAAAGTATTTAAAGAAATAATGTCTTGGATGCCTGGGTGGCTCAGTCGATTAAGCATCTGCCTTTAGCTCAGGTCTTAATCCCAGGATCCTGGGATCGAGTCCTGCACTGGGGTCCTTGCTGAACGTGAACCTGCTTCTCCCTCTGCCTGCTGCTCTCCCTGCTTGTGCTCTCTCTCTCTCTGACAAATAAATAAAACCTTCAAAAAAAAGTAAAGAAATAATGGCTTAAACTTTTCCCAAAGATCGAGTCCTGCACTGGGGTCCTTGCTGAACGTGAACCTGCTTCTCCCTCTGCCTGCTGCTCTCCCTGCTTGTGCTCTCTCTCTCTCTCTCTCTCTCTCTGACAAATAAATAAAACCTTCAAAAAAAAAAGTAAAGAAATAATGGCTTAAACTTTTCCCAAAGACATAAATGCACACATTCAAGAAGATGAATAAATCCTTAACTGTATAAACATAAAGAAATCCATGCCGAGACACATGATACTCAAACTTCTGAATACAAAGGACAAAACAAAAGGGCAGTGAGGCCAGAAAGTATTGGCACAACATTTTTCAAGTGCTGGAGGAAAGAACTGTTAATCCAAAATTCTTTGTCCAGCAAAAATATCCCTCAGGATGAAGGGGAAATCAGGACATTCTCAGATAAAGGAAAACTAAGAATTTGCCACCAGCAAACCTACCCTGAGTGAATGGCTAAAAAAGTTCTCCAAACAGAAAGGAAATTTAAAAAGAAGGAATTATGATACCAGGAAGAAGAAAAAGTATAACAGAAAGAGTAAAAATATGGGTAAACACAATAGATCTTCCTTTTCCTCTTGAGTTTTCTAAATTATGTCTGATGGTTGAAGCAAAAAAAACTACAACATTATTTGACATAGTTCTCAGTGTATGCAGAGAATATATGTAAGACAATTATATTATAAATGAAGTAGATTAAAAAGAAGTAAGGCTTCTACATTTCACCCAAACTGGTAAAATGTTGACACCAGTAGGCTGTGACAAGTATGTATGTGTAAAAAATGTAATACCTAGAGAGAAATTCTGTGTTCTGTGTGTGTGTGTGTCCACACACACACACACACACACATATTTACAAACAACATATATATAATGTTCCATGTACATATAATGTCACATAAAAATTTTAAAAGTGATCCAAAAAAGCAAAAATTCAAAAAGCAATACAAAGAGAGACACTTCAAAAGCACTACAGTAAGTAAAAATTCAATTCTTAAAAAAAGTTCAAGCAACCCACAGGAAGGGAGAAAAAAGAATACAGAGAAACATAAACAAAGAAATCAAACAAAATGAAACAAAATATCAGGCATAAGCTCCAACTTATCAATAATTACATTAAAGTGTAATGTAATGATCAAAATGGTCAAAATGCCATTAGTTGAAAGTAGCAGGAGATTAAAGGAAAAAAACATTCCCCAACTATATGTTGTCTATAAAAAACCCACTTCAAATATAACAATGTAGGTAGTTTGAAAGTAAAAGGAAGTAAAAATACATGTCATGCAAATATTAATTAAGAGAAAGCAAGACTGGCTGTACTAGTATCAGAGAAAGTGGGCTTTGGAGCAAAGAAAATTACCAGAGACTAAACATCCATGAGTCCATATTGTTATAAATAGATGTTTGAATAAATTAATGAATGGTGAAAAGAAACACATATCCCTTGCAGAAGAAATCCAAATAGTTTTTGTAGATACTCTGCTCTCAAGGGGGTTGAGCGCTCCCTCTTCAACTATGGGTTGCGCATAGTGACTTCCTTCCAAAGGGTATAGTTTGGAAAGAGTAAACAAGTAAAGCAGTGGAGAAACCTGACAAACACTACTTCGGCCAGGTGATCAAAGTCGACATCACATAGATGGTTATAATCTTGATATGATGTCATGAGAATGGCACTTTACCACTGAGATCTTCCCTTCTAAAACCCATATTAATCTCACATTAATCATGAGAAAAACACGAGACAAATTCCAATAGAGAAGCACTCTACAATATGTTTAACCTCTACAAAACTGTGAAGGTCACCAAAAACAAGGAAAATCTGAGAAGCTGTCCATTTTGTTAAGGAGACACAATAACTAAACGTAACTGTTATCCAGGATCTGATGCTGCGGCAGAAAAAGGACATTAGGGGAAAACTAAGGAAATGTGAATAAAGTACGGACTCCAGTTAATAATGATGTATCGATATGGGTACATTGAGTGCAACAAATGTACCATACTAATGTCATGCGTTAATAATAGAGGAAATTGCGTGCAAGGGATACATGGGGACTTTGTACTATTTGATATATTTTTTAAATCTAAAACTACTCTAAAAAATTAAGTCTATTAATAAAAAAATTATTGAAGCTATTACATAATCATAAAAGGGTTAATATGCCAAGAAGACACAACACTCAGAAATGTGTATAAACCGAAGAGCACAGCTGCAAAATTCAGGAAGAGAAAACTAATAAAATGAGAAATTCATAATAAAAGTTAAATATTTCAACATATCATTCTGAACAACTGATAGAAAAACTATACAGAAAATTGGCAAGGACATAGGAAGAATTCAGAAACACTATCAAACAACAGAATCCAGTTGGCATTTATGCAATATTCCACCCTATAACAGCAGAACGTACATTCCTCGTAAGCATTCACAGTAATCAAGATAGACCATATCCTGAACCACTAAAAAACCACAACAAACTTAAAAGAATTAATATCATACAGACTGTGTTCTCTGATCACAACAAAAACAAACTAGAAATCAATAACAGAAAGGCAATAGGAAAATTTCCAAATACTTGGAAACTCAAGAACACATTTCTGAATAACATGGATCAAAGAAGAATGAAATTTTTCATAAATGCATATAACTGATGAAAATAACATATCAGGGAGCCTGGGTGGCTCAGTGGGTTAAAGCCTCTGCCTTCGGCTCAGGTCATGATCTCAGGGTCCTGGGATCGAGTCCCACATCGGGCTCTCTGCTCAGCGGGGAGCCTGCTTCCTCCTCTCTCTCTCTGCCTGCCTCTCTGTCTACTTGTGATCTGTCTGTCAAATAAATAAATAAAATTTAAAAATCTTAAAAAAAAATAACACATCAAAATTTGCAGGACACAGTTAAAGCAGTGCTGAGAAAGGAATTCATAGCACTAATTACTTAAAGTAGAAAAGAGAACAAGTCTCAAATCGGTAATCTAAGCTGCTTCAAAAAATGAAAAACTATCAAGCAAAGGAAGAGCTTAAAATGGGAAAACAATAGGGAATATTAATGAAACAAAAGTAAAAGTAATGAAACAAAAAGCTGATCATTTGAAAAGATTAATAAAATTGACAAAACTCTAGTAAGACTGACAAAAAAAGGAAATACAAATTACCAGTATCAACAATGAAGCAAAAAATATCACTGTAGACCCTGAAGAAATCAGAAAATAATAGTAATAAGGGAAAGCTGTTAACACTCTACACACATAAATATGAAAATTTTAATGAAATGGACCAATTCCTCCAAAAAATACGAACTACCACAACACACCCAATATAAAATAGATACTTCGGATAGCCCTATAACTATTAAGGAAAGAATGTGCAACTATGAAAACTACCCAATCAGAAGTCTCCAGGCCTAGATGGTCTCACTGGACAATCAAGCATTTAAGGAAAAATTAATACCAATTTTATATAATATCTTAAAGAAAATAGATGAGGAAGAATACTTTCCAATTCATTCTATGAGGCCACTGTTACCCTGATAACAAAATCAGCCACAGACAGTCCAAAAGGGAAATTATAGATCCATACCACTCATGAATACAGACACAGAAATCCTTAACAAAATGTTAGCCAAAAAATTCAACAATATATACAAAAATTATACACCATGATCAAGTAGACTTTGTTTCAGCAATGAGGGGCTGCTTGAAAATTTGAAAGTCAGTGTAACCCACCATATCAACAGACTAAAGAAGAAAAATCATATGGTCATATCAATTGATCCAGAGAAGTATTTGACAAAATCAACACTATTTACAATAAAAGTCCTTTAAAAATTAGGAACATAGAGGAACTTCCCAAACTTGGTAAAGAACACTGACAAAAAAAAATCTATAGGTGTCATACTTAATAGGATGCACTGAATATTTTGCCTCTAAGTTTGGGAACAAGGCAAGGATGTTCATTCTAACCACTGTTATTTAACATAGTACAGGAAGTTCTAACCAGTGAAGTAATACAAGAAACAAACCAAAAAAGGAGCAGAGATCAGAAAGAATCATTAAAACCGCCTCTATGTTCAGATGATATGATTATTTACATAAAAAATCCCAAGGAATCTACCAAAAACCCTAAAGCTCCTGCAACTAATAAGCAAGTTTGGCAAGTTTGAAGGATACAAGATCAATGCAAAAATGTCAATCACATTTCTACATATTACCAACAAATAATGTGGAAACCAAAATTAAAAGCACAATATCTTTTGCTGTTGTCCCCCAAAATGAAATCTCAAGGCATATATCTAACAAAACACACACAGGATGCATATGTTGATAATTTCAAAGTTCTGATAAAAGATATCATAGAAGATCTAAATAAATGGAGACACATACTGTGTTCGTGGGTTGGAAGACTCACCACATAAAGATGTCAATTCTTCCCAAATTTATATGTAGCTTTAATACAATTCCCATAAAAATTCCAGCAGGGTTTTTTTAATAGATATAGTCAAGGCTGTTCTAACATTTACATAAAAAGGCAATAAAAGGGGCACCTGGGTGGCTCAGTCAGTTAAGCGGCTGCCTTCAGCTCGGGTCATGATCCCAGGATCCTGGGATCAAGCCCCACATCCGGCTCCCTGCTCAGCAGAGGGTCTGCTTCTCCCTCTCCCTCTGCCTTCTGCTCTGCCTGCTTGTGCTCTCTCTCAATCGCTACGTCAAATAAATAAATAAAATATTTTTTTAAAAAGGCAATAAAAAACTATAATAGCTAAAACAATATTGAAACAGAAGAATACAGTTGAAGGAATCACACTGACCAATTTTGAGACTTCCTTTATAGCTACAGGAATCAAGACTCCATGGTATTGGTGGAGAGACATATTAATGGAAAAGTTTAGAGATCAATGACAGAGAATCCATGATCAGTGGAACAGAATTAAGAACCTAGAAACAGACTCACACAAGTATGGCCAACTGATCTTTGACAAAAATGCAAAAGCAATTCTACAGAAGAAGGACAGTCTTTTCAACAAATGGTGCTGGAGCAATTGAATATCCATAGGCCAAAAAAAAAAAAAATTAACCTCTACTCAGATCTCAAATTTTATACAAAAACTAACTCAAGATAAATCTCACATTTAAATGTAAAACTATAAAACTCTTAGAAGAAAACATAGGAGAAAATCTTTAGGCCCTAGAGCTTGGTGAAGAATTCTTAGACATAACACCCAAATCATAACCCATAAAATAAAAATCAGCAAATTGTATTTCATCAAAATTAAAAATGAACTTTTGGGAATGGCTCTTCTAAAAAGTGAAAGATAACTTACAGACTGGGAAAAATATTTGTAAACCACATACCTGACAAAGGACTCATAACTCATGACACAAAGAAACTCATAACACATAACTCATAACACAAAGAACTCTCAAAACTCAACAATAAAAACAAATCCAATTAGTAAATAGACAAAAGACTTGAGATAGATCCCTGAAGAGGATAAACAGATGACAAATAAGCACATGGAAAGATATTCAATATCACAATCCATTAGAGAAACGTAAATTAAGATCATAATGACATAGCACCACACACCTATTAGAACAGCTAAAACAAAAAATTGTCACAACACCAGCACTGGGAAAGATGCAGAGAAACTTATCAAATGAAATGAAAGAAAATGAAAACTTACATCCACACAAGAATGTGTACTTGAATGTTCATAGCAGCTATACTTGTAATAGCTAAATTTGGGAACAACCAGAATGTCCTTTTGTAGGTGAGTGGTATATCCATTCATGGAATACTATTATGGTATATTCATACCACAGAGTACTACTCAACAATAAAAAGATGAACTATACATGCAAGAATTTGGATGGATCTCAAGGGCATCATACTGAGTGAAGAAAAGTCAGTCTGAAAAGGGCACACTCTGAATGATTCCACTTAATGTAACATTCTTGAAGTGACTAAATTAAGAGAGAGTGAACAGATCAGTGGTTGCCAGAGGTTTGGAATGGTGGGTAGGAAGGAAATGGGGATAACGATGGGAGGTAGCAGGAAGATCTTTTCAGAGATAGAATAATTCTGCATCTTGATTGTGGCCGTAGTTATACCAATCTACATGTGAATGAATGACGTAGAACTAGGCACACACATTGCACCAAAGCCAGCTTCTTTTTGCATAACATGTTAAGTATTGGGAGAAGCTGGGTTAAGTTTACCAACAAAACAAAACAAAACAAATTGTTTTGAAAAAGGAATTACGAGGGGCACCTGGACGGCTCATTGGTTAAGCCTCTGCCTTCAGCTCAGGTCACGATCCTGAAATCAAGTCCCGCATCAGGCTCTCTGCTCAGCAGGGAGCCTGCTTCCCCTTCTCTCTCTGCCTGCCTCTCTGCCTATTTGTGATCCCTCTCTCTCTCTAAAATAAATAAAATCTTTTTTAAAAAAGGAAAAAAGAGGGGTGCCTGGGTGGCTCAGTGGGTTAAGCCTCTACCTTCGGCTCAGGTCATGATCCCAGGGGCCTGGGATCGAGTCCCGCATAGGGCTCTCTGCTCAGCAGGGAGCCTGCTTCCCCTTCTCTCTCTGCCTGCCTCTCTGCCTATTTGTGATCCCTCTCTCTCTCTAAAATAAATAAAATCTTTTTTAAAAAAGGAAAAAAGAGGGGTGCCTGGGTGGCTCAGTGGGTTAAGCCTCTACCTTCGGCTCAGGTCATGATCCCAGGGGCCTGGGATCGAGTCCCGCATAGGGCTCTCTGCTCAGCAGGGAGCCTGCTTCTCCTCATCTCTCTCTCTGTCTGTCTCTGCCTATTTGTGATCTCTCTCTATGTCAAACAAATAAATAAAATCTTTAAAAAAAATAAAAATAAAAAGGAAAAAAGAAAAAAGAATTATGAATAAAAACAGGAGGAAATTGGATTCCTAGGAATAATTTCCTACTGGATCATTTGCAACTGGAAAGTCAGGATTGTTCTTCTTGATTTTTCCTTAATGCAGAGCTTCCCAAGTGTCTCCACAAGGTGATAACCCAAATACAAAAGATTTCACCAGTAGTGACCAGGGGACTGTCTTCAGGAAGGGAATGCCCTTGCACGTACACGGATTCTGGCATCTGAAAGATAGGTCAGTGAAGTTGGCCAGTTATTACTAATTTGTATTGATGCCCGACAAAGGGATAATGGAATTGAGGGCTGTTGGCAAGCAATTAATGGCAAAGTAGAAGAGCCAGAGGACCTCGTTGATAGCTTATAAAGATGCCCTTTTCTCCTTCAGTAGAAGAGCAGATACATCAGAGGAACAGACTCAGGCCTTGAGAGTAAGAGCCTCCAGATGATTAAATGCTCATCCCAGACAAATCAGTCATGCTCAAGTCAGAGCCCTGGCTGGAAAACAAAAACAAAACAATAACAACAAAAAAAAACCTGGGTCCCGAAAAATAGGACGGAGACATCTGCACAGATACTCCTGAGAGGTTGGCTCTGTAAATCTCCCTGAACTCTGAAATTCCCTGAAATTGAAGTGATAACCCATTCTTCCCTAGAAAGAGTTTGTACTTGTCTCACGCTGGAAGATGCCAGTGAGGCTTGGCCCCATGCAACAAGCAGTTTCCTGTTCAACAGCTGCCCCAATCTTTTCTCCTGGCTTTCATTTCATTTCATTTCATTCTTTCTGAATTTTGAGGTACTTGATCGAGGCAGCTAGAGCATAACATTGAAAAGGCAAGAATTTATCCATTGGAGGGTGCTCTCTCGAGAGGTGGACTTAACACCCTAGCAGAATACCCCAGGAGTGGGGCATGTTTCTTGCTAGGGTGGTTCTTAGAAGCCTGGAGTAGGCAGAAGTGTATGCTGGATGCAGCAGAAATGCTTGAGTTGACTGGAAGATGGTAGAAAGAATTACAGAGGCTGAAGGAACTGGACATGTTGAAATGGATATAACACAAGGTCAGAAGATTGAGTTCCATGGGGAACCCAGAAAACTCACTATTCACCAAAGCCATCAGAGCCTCAGTGGTGGCTCTCACCCACTGGTTAGGGCTGAGGGTATGTAGGGTGGCAACAAAGTGGGTCTCATTAATGTCCCTGGGGATCATGGAGACCCAGATGTCAGATGTACCATTATTTTATGCAATGCTACAATAAAAAGTAAAAAGTCTGCCAACTAAACCTACCATAACGTTTTCTTTGCACTTATACTTTTTTACTTATTGAAAAAATTATTTTAGGCTTATGTAGGCATATAGCATCTTTTCATATGTCATTCTTATGAGTACAAAAAAAACATAAGCAATATACATCGCTTAAAGTATTTCCTTTTTTAAAATTATGTTCAGTTAGCCAGCATACAGTATATCATTAGTTTTTGATGTAGTGTTCAATGATTCATTACTTGCATATAACACCCAGCGTTGTGCTAAAAGTATTTCTGACATTTCTTCACAGATATAACCTGACTACCCTGCATCACTTTTCAGCTCAGAGTCGAAATTGTCCATGTTCTCTATACACAGTATTGTCCTCTGTGCCTCCAAGATTGTCAGTGATGCAGAATTTCTTGAAAGAGGGCACCTGGGTGGCTCAGTGGGTTAAGCCGCTGCCTTCTGCTCAGGTCACGATCTCAAGGTCCTGGGATCAAGTCCCGCATTGGGCTCTCTGCTCAGCAGGGAGCCTGCTTCTCTCTCTCTCTCTCTCTCTCTCTGCCCACCTCTCTGCCTACTTGTGATCTCTCTCTGTCAAATAAATAAATAAAATCTTAAAAAAAAAGAATTTCTTGAAAGAGTGACTGACTTATTGTCCAAGGGATTTTCTTCCAAACTGCTTCCAAGCTACAAGTTTTGACATGAGCTTTCTTGCTTGGCTTGTGAAACTCAGTAACATAAAGTTTCAGCTACTTGTACATATCTCCCTTGCTTTGGACTCAAAGTACAAGTGTAAATTTTTTTAAAAGATTTTATTTATTTATTTGACAGATAGAGATCACAAGTAGGCAGAGAGGCAGGCAGAGAGAGAAGGGGAAGCAGGCTCCCTGCTGAGCAGAGAGCCCGATGCGGGGCTCGATCCCAGGACCCTGGGATCATGACCTGAGCCGAAGGCAGAGGCTTTAACCCACTGAGCCACCCAGGCGCCCCACAAGTGTAAAATTTTAAATTGGTCTTGGACAAAATGTTTCTAATCAATAACTAGGACCTTTCAGTAAAGCTGAATGACTTTGGGTTTAGTTTTAATGGTTTTATGAGTCAAGTAGACTTACTGAGTTGTTTCCTTGTTGTGGCTCTTCTGATGGTCTTCTTTATATTTCATTTTAAGGTAACTAATTTTATTCTCTCTGTTCTGTTCTTAATGTTTTCGTAAACCTTTTGCAAATGGTCTGAAAATGAGTTATTTCCCAACAGCACTTTATGCTTTTGTAACTATTGATTGTGTTCATTTGAAAGTTATTTTATGTTACTGTTCTGGCATCACAGTGCTTTTCCAATTTGTGAATTCTTTTTTTTTTAAGATTTTATTTATTTATTTGAGAGAGAGAGAGAGCGCGCACACATGTGCATGCACACATGTGCTTCAGTAGGGGGAGGGGCAGAGGGAGAGGGAGAAACAGACTCCCTGCTAAGTCCAGAGCCAGAAGAAGAAGGGCTCAATCCCAGGACCCAGAGATCATAACTTGAGGCCAAGTCAGATGCCTGACAGAGCCAATCAGGTGCCCCATGAATTCTTAGAAACTAACTTAAAATGTTTCATTTTTGCATTGTGTATTTCTTTCATATGCAGTAAGTTTTCTATTTGCACAATTTTTATCAGTCTAATATTATTTTGCCACCATGCACTTTTCTATCACAATTGAGGATATGAACATTCCTAGGCTTTTCATTTGAACATTTAATTAATTTTTAAACCCAGTATGACATTTTCCAAACTTTCTAAAAATTCTGTATTTGCATGTCTTTCAGGATTTGGGGAGTTATTTATCTTTCTTTTAATCTTGATATTTAATTTTTACTTTATTTTTTATTGAGATATAACTGGAAAGTAACACTGTGGGAGTTTAAGGTGTACAACATGTTGATTTGATACATTTACATATTGCAAAAAGATTACCACAACAGCGTATTAGCTAACACCTCTACCATGTCTCATAATTATCGTTTTGTGTTTGTGTGTGTGTGCGTGTGTGTGGATATTTAAGATCTAGTCTCTTAGTAATTTGATAATAGTAATACACTGTTATTTTCTTTTTTTTTAAGATTTTTTATTTATTTGACAGAGATCATAAGTAGGCAGAGAGAGAGAGAGAGGAGGAGGAAGCAGGCTCTCTGCTAAGCAGAGAGCCCGTTGTGGGGCTCAATCCCAAGGACCCTGGGGTCATGGCCTGAGCCAAAGGCAGAGGCTTTAAACCACTGAGCCACCCAGGCTCCCCTACACTATTATTTTCTATAATCATGATACTGTGCATTATATCTCCAGGCCTTACTTATCTACTAGTTGCAAGTTACACATCTCTCCTATTCCCCCACCCTCCAGCCTCTGATAACAGCCACTCTACTCTCTTTTTACAAGTTTAGCTTTTTGAAATTCCACATATAAGCGAGTACTTATCTTTCTGTGTCTGACTTATTTCACTTTAGCATAATGCCTTCATGGTCCATCCATGTTGTCACAGATGGAAGAATTTCCTTCATTCATGGCAGAATAATATTCCATTCCATACATACACACCCCACATCCACTGATGAACACTTGGGTTGTTTCCATCTCTTGGTTACTGTAAATAATGCTGCAGGAAACACGAGAGTGCAGGGGCGCCTGGGTGGCTCAGTTGGTTAAGCTTCTGACTCTGAGTTTCGGCTCAGGTCATGATCTCAGGGTCGGGAGATCATACCCCCTGGTGGGTTCCTAGAGGACCCCACAGGACCCTCAGTGGGGAGTCTTCTTGGGATTCTCTCTCTCCTCTCTCTCTCTGCCCCTCCCCCAATGCTCACTCACTTTCTTGCTTTCTTTCTTAAAAATAAATAAATAAATCTTTAAAAAAAAACACAAGAGTGCAAATATCTCTTTGATACCCTGTTTTTCATTTCCTTTGGATAAAACCCAGAAGTAGGGTTGCTGGACTGTGTCATAGCTCACTCTCTCTCTCTCTATTTTACTAAATAGTGTGAGTTTGGGTGGTTTTTTTTTTTTTAGATTTTATTTATTTGTCAGAGAGGGAGAGAGAGAGAAAGAGAGCACAAGCAGGGGAAGTGGCAGGCAGAGGGGGAAGCAGGCACCCCACTGAGCAAGCGTCTGAGTCAGAACTCAATCCTAGGACCCTGGGAACAAGACCTTAGCCCAAGGCAGATGCTTAACGAACTGAGCCACCCAGGCGTCCCTGGTAGCTTTAATTTCTGAGGAACCCCCATACTGTTTTCCATAGTGGCTACATCAATTTACATTCCCAGCTGCGCACAAGGGTTCCTTTTTCTCCACATCCTCACCAACACTTGTTTTTTCTTGTGTTTTTGATTCTAGCCATTCTGACTCATGTGAGGTGACATCTCATTGTGGTTTTGACTTTCATTTCCCTGATGATTAGATGTTGACCATCTTTTCACGTACCTGTTGGACATTTGGATGTTTGGGGAAAATTCCTATTTAGCTCCTCTGCCCATTTTTTAATTGATTGCTTTTTCTCTTGTTATTGAGTTGTAGGATTTCTTTACATATTTTGGATACCAACCCTTTATCTGATACATAGTTTTCAAATATTTTCTCCTGTCCAATAGGTTACAATTTTTATATTTTAAATATAGTTTAAGTCAATTATTCAATCTACTCTATTTGGCAAAGATCTCAGCTGCAAATTCTTTTGAAATACATACCTCCTACCAGTAGTTAGCATTTTTGGTCATTTTTTTTTAAAGATTTTATTTATTTATTTGACAGAGAGAGATCACAAGCAGGCAGAGAGGCAGGCAGAGAGAGAGGAGGAAACAGGCTCCCCGCTGAGCAGAGAGCCCGATGCGGGACTCGACCCCAGGACCCTGAGACCATGACTCAGCGGCTCAACCCACTGAGACACCCAGGCACCCCGTTTTTGGTCATTTTTATATATCCTATTTCAATGTTACAAAACCAGAAGTTGAACTATTCATGCCCCACAGATTTTGGCACATTTTTATCATCAATCAGTACAGGCTATTCTCTTTTTAATTTTTTAAAGATCTATTTATTTGAGGGGTGGCAGGGGAGGCTCTGCACTTAGCTGGAAGCCTGACACAGGGCTTGATCCCACGACACTGAGATCATGACCTGAGCCAAAATCAAGAGTCAGATGCTCAACCAACCGAGCCACCCAGGCGCCCCTCTATTCTATTTTTTAAATTTTATTTTATTTTTTTCACCTTTACCTCACATCTTTACTTTCATTCCCCTTTCTTCATCACAGACAAGCACTCTGAATATATTTAAAATTTATCTTGACTAAACCTATGATGATAATCATTTCAAAAGGTATGTAAATCAAATCACCATGCTGTATACTTTAAAGTTTTCCAGTGATGTATGTCAAGTATTTCACAATAAAACTGGGGGAGGGGGCACGTGGGGGAAATCGTCTTGGATACGTTTGTGTCCTTAAAAATATATGTAGTGTTGCCCAATCTCACAACTTTTTAAGGCGTTGCTTCTCAAAAATCATTTCCAAGCTTTCATTTCTTTTCCAGACAGTAATATTCACTTCATAGATCTAGCCTTGTTATATTTTTGATTATATCTATCATTTACGTCAATGCAGGTCGCACTCAGCACAATGTTCCTCAGCCCAGTGACAGTATATTGCTACTATTTGTTTTGCTTGCAGAATTAATGCCTTTATCTAACTGGGCCTGTTTCATATCACGAAAGGCCCATCTCAGACTGTCAGGGGCAGGGGTGAGGGCTGTTTCTCTGGGAAGAGAATGATGAGTAATGAACTCTACAGACTGGCTTGCCAGATAGCTCTGCTGACCCCTTTCTAGTGTGCCCTCCTTTATGACAGAGGCTGGAAAGTGAAAAGCTCTCTTTTCTTACTCCTCCGAAACAAGGAAATGAATGTAATTTAGGTTCTGTTAATCTGGTGTACTCATATGAGAATTCACTTTGAAAATTTCATTAAATGGGGAGAAAGGTGGCCTTCTGACAGGCCTCCATTATGCAGCCGTGAATGAATCTAGCAGGCCTGGTGTGGCTCGGGGGAAAAACAGAGATCATGACAACTTCCTGATCTCAGGAGCATGGCTAGGGTAGCAGAGACACCAGATCTAGTGACTGATTCTGGGTCCCAGTGTTGTGGCTAAGGTGGTGTGATCCTGAGTCTAGCTGCTGGGAAAGAAACTTCCTGACTCTCCAGCTTCTGAGTGAGGTGGCAGTCTTCCTGGTGGGCCAGTTCATTTGCTTGTTCTACTTAGTCATTCCCAGCAGCTGAGCCTAGAAGTTGCTCTGCCAGCCCTTCTGAAGATTTCGTGAGTGCCTTGTTCCCCCACATTAAATCCATATCCTGTTCAAGTAACTGGAGTAACGGCTTCCATGGACAACTGGACCTTGACTAATCAACATGCCGATCACAATGAAGTTCTTCTTATGAGAACACTCTCTACTAGGGATATTAAAACCAGTGTTCCGTCAGACAATGACTCCCAGCAACCCGTTCTCATTTTTAGAAGCCCCCATTAAGGCCTATCAGGTATAGAGCCTCTTTCCTCACAGATCGCAGACTAGTGACCAGATGAAGGGAGTCTCTCGTATGTTGGGGCAGGAACTCATTCTCCTAGGTAATTAGAAGCCCTTATCCTCAGTGGAATTTACTTTCAGTTTCTGCATCTCCCCTCTCAGAATAAATTGACTTAATAGGGAAATGTCTCACTGTGTTTTGCCCAGGCCCCGGACACCAGAGGCTTAGGTCCAAAAGGGAAAAGCTGAGGAGAAGATAGGAGGATATACAGATCATCTTGAGCGGGACATCAAAAGAAAAAGAGCACGAATTACAAGCTTCAAGCATTCCAGATGTGGGAACTAGGCATGCAGGCTCTGCCCATCTCCCTGGAGCCACGTGGAACAGCACCAAGCTCCAAGAGTCAACCTGTTGAGTCCCTTTGGGGTACCTGAGGCAGCCTGCTCACCAGCCCTGTTCCCCATTTTCCCTGCATCCTCACACCCCCACCCCCAGAGTGTGTCCCACCAGTCAGAGAATGAGGAAGGCACACCCCTATTGTAGAATGCTTGTATATGCAGTTCTTCCAGGTATTAGCTAAAGGACTGGTGGATTGGGAGGGCCCTGGGCAGCCCAAGGGGAAATACACAGAAGGCTACTATACAAGTGGTAGTTGCACCAAAGTAGCCCCTCCCCACCTCTGCATTCATATCATTCCCAGCTGTTTTGTTGCTTACAGCACTGCTTTTCTAAACATTTTATTTATTTATTTGACAGAGAGAGGGAGAAAGAGAAAGCACAAGCAGGGGGAGCAGCAGAGGGAGAGGGAGAAGCAGAGGGAAAAGGAGAAGCAGATTCCCTGCTGAGCAGAAAGCCTGAAGCAGAGCTTGATCCCAGGACCCTGGGATCAGGGCCTGAGCCGAAGGCAGACACTTAGCCCACTGAGCTCCACAGGCACCCCATCATCGTTCTGCTTTTGAAGACTCACTTGTGGAGGCTGAGTCCCCTGTTTCATCTACACTCTGAGTTTTCTACCTTTTGGCTGCATTTCCTATCAACCACCTTCCTGTTAGCATTGTGTCTTCCAGCCGATAAACTCCTAAATACCCCCTTGGGGGCCCAGACCTCAGTCTTTTTGCCTGTGCACTCTTTCCTGTGAGGCAACCCTGATAGAACCTGACCCAGCTCAGACTGCGGGTTTCCGCAAGCCCACGGCTACCATCACCCCAGGCACTATTTTTATCTGGTTTTCTGAAATGTATTTCAAAGTTGGAGAATTTGGAAAGGCAGAGCATTTTCCAAGGTCATGCTCTGCAGAACTGATGACTGGAGAAATCCCCAAAACCCCTCTCTGTTGCTTAAAGTAACAGTAGCTATTACAACAGATAAACCGTGACATGGTATCAGCTGCTAAACATAATAGAGGTTTGTTTTAGGTTTCTTTTTTTGAGTATAGTTGATACACGATGTTACACTAGTTTCAGGTGTACAACACAGTGACTCAACAACTCTGCATGTGACATGTTGCTCACCACCGGGAGAGCCACCATCTGTCACCATCTATTACAATACCATTGACTGTATTCCCTGTGCTGTGTCTTTTATTTCCATGGCCTATTCATTTCATAACTGGAGGCCTGTCTCTGCTGCTCCCCAACACCCATGTTGCCTATCTCCCTACCCCCTTCACCTCTGACAACCATCAGTTTGTTCTCTGTATTTTCAGGTCTGATTCTGCTTTTTGTTAATTCGTTTGTTTAGATTCTGCATATACGTGAAACCAAATGGTATTTGTCTTTCTCTGATTTATTTCACTTAGCATAATAGTCTCTAGGTCCTTCCATGTTGTTGCAAAGGGCCAGATCTCATCAGTTTTGTGGCTGCATAATACTCCTCTGAGCGTGTATGTGTGTTGGGAGGGGGGTGTACCACATCTTCTTTATCCACTCATCTATGATAGAAGTTTCATTCTTGCTCCATCAACCCAGTGATGATGTTCTTGCCTGGTGGTGGCCTCCTATCTTATGACCTCACTCGTGTCTAGGGCCCCAACGTTGCCTGCATTTAGCTGGCAAATGGAAAAAGAGACCATGGAGAAGGCACGACCCCTTATTTGGCCATGTAGTAACCCTCATATTCCACTAGCAAGTATGAGTTACCTGGATGGAATTGGGGGTGGGGTGGGGTGGGGGTTCTGAGAACTGTAATCCCTGACTTGGCATGCCAAGCCATCTCAGCCACATCCTCTGTATTCCTTTTCAGTTAGCTTCTAAATAAATCACAGCTAGAGATAAAATCTTTAATTTTGTAAAAAGGCAGTGAGGCACAATTTCCTGAAAATAAATGAGAAATAAACCCTCTTAGTATCTGAAAATTGGCCCAAAATGTAAAAGTGGACTTGAAAAGTTTTAAGACTATTTCATGGTGCATAGAAAATAGCACCCTCACTCTCCAGCAACATTTAAATAATTGAGCACAAAGGCTGAAGGGTACAAATGATTAGGAATAAACATCCCACCCCTACCCAAGCTCCTTCTTGGTATACAAATGTTTGAAAGCATTGGTATGAAATAATTGTTGATCTTAGTGACTTTTTTTTCTCCTGCTGAGAATCTACTCTTCCAGATCTGGCAAGACTATCCCCAGAAAGGGTCTGTCCCTCTAAGGCAGTATCTCTAGAGAAGTTGAAGCCCAGCCCAGGTGGCAGTTCCAAGAAAAGTTCCAGGAGCCTGCAGGCTCACATTCGATGGGACTCCATCCGAGTCCTCCCCATGCCACCCTAGCCTATGATCCTCCAGCCAAGAACAGTAAATACCCCCCATCCTAGCCTAACCAGTGAGTGGTAAACACTAGGTCTTTTCAAGCAAATATGTCCTTTCATTTACACAAGATGGTATGTAAGCTATGTCTGCTTCCCTGACCCACAGGCTCTGTTCTTCTCCATCTCTAACTCTTGAAACCAGATTTTGTTCACAGTTACCATAGAGAATTCATTCCCATCAAACAGTGAGCATTATACCATTAAATGAGTACTTCCCAGAGGAAGATGTGTTAGGAGGGTTGTCCCCACAGAATTTAACTTGAAAGTCCCCTTAGACATTATTTCTTCTCCTAAATCAGACCTGTCTCCTCCCTGCCACCTGCACCATCGCCCAAACAGCCCACCATTGGCCCTGGCTTCCTTTTTTCCCTCACAGATCTTGCCCAGATCCCGATCACTCCTCCTACTGTTTCAGGGAAACTGAAGTCTCTTCTAGCTTCTCCCTCCAAACTCGCACACTCCACCCACTACTGAAAACTCCCCCACAGATTTGTGACAAGCCATTAATTATATGGAGGTTCATAACTTTGTACCTAGACCCCCCCCCAATTCTTTCATTAATGGGGCCTACCCTCCTTAGAAAGTTGTAGGGTGGGCTACCTAACTTTCTCTTTTGCTCTCTGTAAAACATAAACATACTGGTAGTTCTCAGTTGATTTTTAGGGGAAACACTATGTTTGGGGGCACTGTGACTGCAGAAACCATTCAGCAGCACACTGTCAGATATTAAATGAGGAGGAAATACAAATTGAACACATGTAAACTCTAAAACACATACAACATAGTTTCACCAGAAGCTGGTCAATGTGCCTTACTCTTATGAATGAAAATCACCGACACTTGAAACCAGTCAGTCCATTGTGGGGTTCAAACCCTCCCCTCAGTTCTCAGAACCAGACCACCACACTGAAGTTCTCTTAGATGAGAAGTCGTATAATGACACAGATTCATTTAAAAGTGATCAATTCCAAAATGGGTTGGTGACTAATATAAAAATACTAAGGTCATGTACATCATAGAACTAGGAATATAAAGGACGATGACAAGGGGGCATGTTTGAGTTGGGTTATGTAAAAAAAAAAAAGAGAGAGAGAGAGAGAGAAGAGAAAATCATCTTGAAAGAAGACACTGCCTCAAATAGGACATTAACGTAGATGGTACCCAACCCCTGAGTCTCCTCTGGATCTTGCAAAGGTCATGGAGCCCTGGTCCTGGGACAGAAAGGACACAGAAGCCAGCCCTACAAAGGTGTGCACTGGCACTGAACAACAGGGATTTCCTCAACTACGTGCTTCCAGTCTGGGAAAATTGAAGGCCAGAAGAGCTGTCTTGAGAACAGACCTCCCTAAACTAAAAACAGACAGGAGCTTGTTGGTAATGTCCTTCAAGGAGAAAACAACAACAGCAATAAAGCTTACCCTAGGGAAGGAATTCGTTTTGTACTAGAGCAGATTTCACTGAGCTCCTGAGAGCAGATGGGGGGCATCGCTTTCCAACTTCACATTCCTTTCAAAGACATCAGGTTGGTAGCTTGAAATCAGCCATAGTAGGAGTATTTACACCATGGAAATTGTCAGATGCTACCAAACAGGGTTTTTCTCTCCCTGAGAGCTGCTTTACCAGCACAGTGACACCCATCCATATGTGTTTAGCCAGGAAGGAGACAGGCTTTCCCCCATGCAAGCCCGTTGGGTGCCCGGTGCCTTCCTACCCACTGCCCGAAGTGGACATCCTCTTCGGGTATTTTGTATCTGCTCATCTCTATTCGTCTTCCCTTTGGTAATCACACCCCCCCGTTCTTTTCCTTGGTTCTGATTATTTATAAATTCCTGTTTTACTCCATGGATTTGTAGCGGGCCCACTCGTTCTATGTATAAAGGAAAATGGGACACCACTGTACAAATTAAATCCAAACTGACTGCTCCATCAGAGCATTTTGCTGCAGAACCAGGAAAGTTACGGATCTTCTCCCTTGATCCTTGCAACCACTCTAGGAGCTGGGAATTATCATCCCCCTCTGCACAGGAGGACACTGAGACAGGCTTCTAAGAGAAGAGCTAAAGGTCACATCGAGCCAGACGCCAAAGCAGAGTTTGAATGCAGGTCTGTATAACTCTAAATCCCATGTTCATAACCACTTCATTGCCATGTTCTCGACACATTTATCAGGCATCAGCACTGTGGGGGAAGATAGAAAGTGCTTGGGGACCGCCATCCTCCTTTGCCCAGCCTGTCTCATTATCCTTCAAGACAACGTGTGGTGCGAGTGCGGAGGAAAAAGAGCCAGCTGACGCGTGGGATTGCCAAGCAACAGCTTATGAAACGAACTCAAACCATGGCAACCAAACACTGCGGACCCAGCAATAGCCTCATTTCATTTACAAGAGTAAGAGGAGGGCTTTGTCAACAACTGATGAGATAAATGGTAAGGTCCTGACGACGCAAGTACAAGGAATTATCATGATCACCATCATCATTATTTTTAAAGCACACAAGACCAAATAATCTATGAAAGCGATTCCTTGAAAAAAAGACAATTAAACAAATCGGTACGTCATGGACAAACTATATACACATACATTTTGCAAAAATGCGTTATCTCTGATATCTCAAATCCCAACCAATCACCCTTCAATAACGTGGATCGTTTTGGGGTGGTCAGGAGGGCTAGCACAGGAATACCCCTCATTTAAAATCCATTTATGTACAAAGCACCTTAATTAATTCCTCACAATAACTCTGTGTGCTTGGTATTGTTTTTCCCACTCTACGGGCAGGAAAAGCATTACGTGGGGATTGCAAATGAGTTTTCACCCGGGCGCGCAGCTAATAAAGTACATATCCAGGAGGCCCTCCTGCAAAAATGTCGTCAATCTTGGACCCCTGTGAGACTCTGATCACCTCTCCAGCCCCTCCCCCTTGAAAAAATGCACAGAAATCAACTTGTGCACTCTAGTTTGCCTGGAATTCATTGGGACTCACAGTTGCTCCTGACGTACATCCAGGCAGCCCAGCTGGAGGAACAACCTTCATTTATTTTTCACCATGATACACAGTGCTCTTGGGGCATTTTCCTTTTCTTCAGAGGTTACATGAAGGCTCTCCCAAATTCAGAGGACTGTTAAGCGAGAAGCCATGGAATGTTGGTAATTTGCAGGCAGAAGGGATTGGACGTCGCTGTTGTTAATAATTTCAATCTGCCCCAATGTGGGTCCCTCAAAATGCTGTCCTGATACTTCCTTGCTTGCTGCCTTGGTCAGGCACGCATCCAGACACAAACGGGGAAACCTGACTTCTCTCCGTGAATGACAGATGCCAGAACAAGTGGGCTTGGTCTTTGTCTGGGTGTGTTTTAGTCACCTGTTGTGGCCTGGACATTGTCACCTTGCTGTCAGGAAACCTCACAGGTATTCTAGGAACGGAAGGAAATGGTGTCTGAGAGTGACTACCAAGCCAGTAAAGCAGTGTCTGTTTGCTCACAGAACCCGAAGTGGTTTGCTGAGGGTCCACACCGGGTAAACTCCAAGTCTTTAATAATACAGGCCCTTGGCTGCACATCCCTCCCACCCTAAGAGCTGGTGATAGACCTTCGATAACACCACAGTCTCATTTCCTCTCTGAGTCCTAAAGCCCAGACTAGAAGCTAATCGAGTGGCCCTTTGGTCCTCCAGGTTATACCACTGTGATATTTAGAGATGAGAGGGAACCCAAATCCAGTGCGAAGAGAGGGAGAGAGACAGAAAGAGAGGGGGGTGGAGGGAATGGGGGAAGAGGAGGAGGAAGTGGGGAGAAGGAGGAAGGGGAGGAGGAGGGAAGCAACGAGGGAGGGGGTGGAGAGGGAGGAGAAGTGAGAGAGAGAGAGAGAGGAGACTCGTTCTCCTTAAGGCTTCAGTGGAGTCTTAAATGGGGCCTGGAGTCCCCTGGGCCTTGAATGTCATCAGTATCTCTCTGCCTCCCTCTCAGCCCTCCCTTCAGTCTTCCGGATCATTATCTGGCCTGGGAGAGAGGGTAGTCCTTGGGACCGACTACACATTATTAGGCCTGCAGATAACCAGGTCCTTATCTCTCAGAATTCAAAGACCTAAGATCCTACAACTCAAAAAAAGGGCCTTTCTTTCAGTCCTATTTTTCTCTGTGCAAATTTCCTGAAGTCTCTCCTGAAACTCCAAAGCTGATCTTGGGCTCTTTGATTCTATTTGCATTTCTGCTAAAATAACTCTCCCCCGGGGCAGAGCCTTGGACCTGCCGTGAATGAGGCTGGGCCAGGAGTACAAGGGCAAGCTAGAGCTGGGGGTCAAAACAAACAAACCTATTAACAAAGGTTAATAATTCACAACGTCACACTTTGCACAGAAAGAAGGAGAAATAAATTTGTCAATAGAGAGACGTGTTCAAGAGGGGGAAAAGACCACGCTAGATCCTAAAAGTGAGCCTCTGCCTTTTCTTCCTTCTCTCCCAAGAGGACGCTCCATGTGGAAATAAGAGGTTTCAATCGAGTTTCAGCTCCCTTTGGACATTCCAGCTCCTACACACTAGCCATTAGGATCTGGGAATGCGCCTTCTCTCATTTAAATCTGTAAGACCATAGGATACTTAGACACAGATAAGGAAATGAGAATCAGAGAAAACAGGGAACATACTCTTCATCCATAGCTAAAAATTTAAACTGGAACCCATTTTCTGCCAAGCCCAGGGCTAACAATCACCTCGGCCTAACAGTTTCTTTGCCTTTGGTTCCTAACGGGGTTGAAGGGTGGGAAAGGGACCGCCCTGCCCAGCCCCAAGGTTACAGGGTGTCTGGAGCAGGATGGCGTCTTTGTGAGCTGGGCCCGGGTCCAGCTGTCCATGAAGTCCAAACTGTTAAAAGAACGAGAGAGGCCACACACTATTAGCTGGTGTCAGCTATCACTAATGATATCCCTAATGATACGCACAGGTGTGCAGGAAATAGTTAATACAGCAGAGACTGGGGCACCTGGGTGGCTCAGTGGGGTAAGCCTCTGTCTTCGACTCTGGTCATGATCTCAGGATCCTGGGCGGACTCTCTGCTCAGCAGGGAGCCTGCTTCCCCCCTCTCTCTGCCCGCCTCTCTGCCTACTTGTGATCGCTCTGTCAAATAAATAAATAAAATCTTTTTAAAAAAATACAGCAGAGACCACTGGCTTTAAAAAGTCTTGTTTTCAAGGTCGGCTCTCGGCTGCCTTTTTTTTTTTTTTTCTCTCAGCTGCCGTCTTAGAACTTGGCCCTTAGAGGCAGAATACTGGCTGTCTGAAGATGCCCACATCCTAATCCCGAGAATTTATCAATATGTCACATTACATGACAGAGGGTATTTTGCAGATGTGATTAAGTTTAAAGGCTTGGAGATGGGGAGATGATCCTGGATTATCTGGGTGAGCCTAATCTAATCACAGGAGTCCTTAAAAAAATGGGGAATTTTTCCCAGCTGGGGCCAAGACAGATGCAATGGCAGGAGTGGGCCCAGAAAGATGTGACTCGAGATGAATGCCACTCACTGATCTGGCTTTGAAGTTGGGAGAAAGGGCTCGAAAGCCAAGGAATGTGGTGGCCTGGAGAGCTGGAAACGGCCTTCCATTTGTGGCCAGCAACCAAACAGGGACCTCTGAACTGAATTCTGCCAGCCGGCTGAGTGAGCGGGAACCGGAGCCTACCATAGAGCCTCCAGAAAGGAATGTGGCCTTGCCGACACCCAGGTTTCAGCCCCGTCAGGCTGGGCTGGACTTCTGACCTCTGGGGCGCCAAGATAAGAGTTTGTATACTTTAAGCCTCTGAGTTTGGGATGATTTGTCACAGCAGCAGTGGAAAATACATATGGCACTTGACCTGTTCCCTAATTGATAAGAGTGGTCCACTGTCCCTCACCTGTTTGCATAAATGTTATTTATGCTGAACACCTGCTTTCCTTCTGAGACTCTGGAATTTGGGTACGTGCTAGGTAGAGGGTGCCTAGTGACCATTTTCCCAGTTAAACACACACACACACACACACACACAATCTTGAACACTGAGTGAGCGTCCTTGGGCAAAAACATCCCCTCCATATTGTGCCTTTCCACTCGGGAGGAAGAGCTCGCTTGGTAACCACCCTCACAGCAGCCTCACCTGTATCTTTGTTGTTACTGCTCTTGTTGCTCTTCTTGTTTATCCAGCTGCTGCACTAAACCTTAGCTATGACTACAGTTAGATGCTGACCCTGGAGTCCTTCCATCGAATTTGGTGGACGTGTAGAGGGTCTTGGGAACCCCAGAAATGATGAGAGATGGCAGGCCAGGTTTTGAGTGACCAGTAAGTTCCAAAGTGCTATAGCGGATACGATCTGAAGGCAGGCCTTTACATTCCCATCTCACTCTGGGTTGGTGACTGGCGGCTGGGACCCCACACAGCTGGCTTCCCTGTTGCTGAGCCGCAGTGGTGTTTTCCAGAGCAGAGGAGGAGGGGGATTCAAATGGCAAGGGCCCTGATCCACCACCGTGGAGGCACACCTGCTCCCTCTGGTGGCCGGTGCCTTTAACAGTTGGAGCCAGAGACCAGGACGTGCCATTCAGTGATGAGTAGAGCAGATCCCCTTTGAAGTTGCTGGCAGTGCCTCCTGCTAGATGTAGAGGTTCGATTCTGAAAGGCCTTCAGACCAGGCGATCTTGAGCAATGCCACTGTCGGAATAGTGCATACACTCCTCTTCGAAATATGTCCTGAGCACAGAAGTTTTTCCAGAAAGCATCTGTCTGAACAGTAAAATCTGGTGGCCCCCGCTCGGTTGTCCTTGACACTGACTGCATCTATTCCTGCAGAACCCTCCTGGAGGAGAGGCAGAAACTCCACATGAAGCTGTAGTTTGGGACAAGGAAAGCTACCTCTCTTGTGATCTCTCTTACTTAACAAGACACCCCCCAAACTGTATCCCTTGGCTTCCCCGAGAGCAGGCCCCTAAGCCTCCATGAAAATTTACAACTACAAAGGGAAAGTAGCCAGCTTAACTTGTCCCTTCATTCATGGCTTGAGGCACCAAGCTAGCTGCTGGGGCATACAGTGATAAACCAGACAGACATGGTCCCTGCCTCTATGAACTGTCCAGCCTAAAAGAATCCTCCCATCTGGCATTACTGGTTAATAAACATGGACTTTATCAGAGTTAGACCTAGATCGTCAGCAGTGCCTGGACCATATCTACAACTTATTGCTAGACAGGAGGGGACATGGGATTTTGAAACACACATACTTAATATCCTCTCCCTAGCCACAGAACTGTGCCCTTTGCCCTATTCGGCCTCTTCTGAGTAGGCTTTCTAAACTTCTGGAACCCCTGCATCAAGAGTGCTGCCTCCCTAAGGTGGGAAGCAGAACTCAGCCTAGCTCACACCTAGGCTCCGCCCAGCAGATGTTCCCCATCAAGACTTTGAGTCAGGAGAGAGACAAGTGAGGAGATGATTTTCCAATGGAATCCACACCTGGTGAAAATCGTAGAGTATGACTAGAGACCCCGAGTTCTCATAGGCAGTTACAGTAGATGTCCTAATGGCACAGTCCTGGGGTTCATTTCAGCAGTGCCTGTCCTTAGAGTAAGGTGGGATCGCATCGAGCTCTAGCTGTCTAGCCCCCAAGCCAGATGCTGTCCCCTGCTGGAGATTTTCTGGAGCTCTACCCGATAGCCATTATCAAAAATCCCTTTTCTTCTAAAAAAAAATTTACTTATTTATTTGAGAGAGAGCGAGAGTGTGCACGTGCATGCACAAGCGGGGTGAAGGGTAGAGGGAGCGCAGGAACACAGGGCTCAATCCTGGGACTCTAGGATCAGGACATGGACCAAAGGCAGACACTCAACCAATGGAGCCACCAGGCACCCCCCAAAATCCCTTTTCTGCTTGAAGAAGCTAGAACAGTTTCTCTTGTTTGCAACTAAGAAGTCTGATGGATAAAGAGAGGTCCCAAAACAAACAAGAAGCAGTCGATGTACCATTTCTCCTTGACACTGTCAGGGCTGGGGATCTGGATCTGAGAGCAAAGATGAGCAGAGTAGAGGACTGTAAGACTCATCTAGCTATTTATAAAGTCTCACCTGCCTGTTTATAAAGTTATTTATTCACATAAACTCTTTTTCTATTTTAAAAGCCATAGGTTCCCTGCTCCCCCCAAAAATAAAAAAAAAATGATAAAAGTCATAGGTTCACCACCCCACTGGGGCCTGAACTCACTCACCTACAGAGAGACCCTTGAGGACAGGCCTTACCAGTATTGCATACGCCTGCATGTCATACACTGACCACAAGATGGCGAAAGAGATTATCACATCAAGCCAACCTGTCACCCTCCACACCATTTTTACACTGAAGAGAACATTTATTGAGCACCTACTGTATGTCAGGAACTGTTCCAAGGGCTCTAATGGGTTATCACTTAATCATCACAATAATCATATGAAATGGGTACCACTTCATATGTGAGGAAACGGAGACACGGAGGGATCTGCTCACCTGTCTCTGGCTCATATTGACATATCGTTTCTCCATTATACCGTCCAAGATAGCATTTTCTATCCAATATACCATTTTCTATCATCTGTATCTAAATATCAATTTATCATCTAGACCTTGTTTTTATAAGATTTTCTTTTCAAGTAGGCCTTGTGCTCAACAGGAGGCTCAAACTCCTAACCCCGAGATCAAGAGTCACACAGTCCACTATCTGAGCCAGCCAGGTGCCCCTCATCTCTATCTTTCAAGTTCAAGTTTTCTTCATTATAAAAGTAATACAAGTACATGGTAAAAATGGTAATGACTGGCAACGAATTTTAAAGTCCTCTCTCCTCCCTGCCCATGATCCTAGTTCCACTGCCTGGGCATAATGACTGTTAGTTTCTTGGGTACCCACCCGTAAATTCTCATAGATATGAAAATTGACTACTCTTGATATTGATAGAAAATGAATATGCAAGCATATTTTATACATATATTCTAGACACACGCACGCACACACACACAGCATCATATCCCACACAGTGTTCTACAGCATAAATCTTTGCTTAGCATTTCATCTTGGCCTTCCAGATGCAGGCCAGGGCTGCTTTGGGCTGAGGAGCTCATTTATGCACCCTGGATGCGGCAGTGGCTGCATCCCATGTGCACGAAAGAGCAAGTGGGCCACACTGGAGCCCCAGGTGACAGTGAGCTCTGGGGAGAAAGGCTGTTTATCAGCTGCAGGGAATGGGGACATGTGACCCAGGGTGAGGGAAGCCCGTGGGTGGTTCTCAGGCAGGTTGGCCCATACCTCTGGTGGATCTTGGCCTCTAGCCCTGGTCCTCGAGAAAATTCAGACTTGGATACAGGCCTAGTTCTAGCCTTTGCACATTGCATTTTTTTTTAAGATTTTATTTATTTATTGGACAGATAGAGATCACAAGTAGGCAGAGAGGCAGGCAGAGAGAGAGGGGGAAGCAGGCTCCCCGCCGGGCAGAGAACCCCATGTGGGGCTCGATCCCAGGACCCTGGGATCATGACCTGAGGCGAAGGCAGAGGCTTTAACCCACTGAGCCACCCAGGTGCCCCGCACATTGCATTTTTTTTAGATCTCACTTAGCCGGTGTGGAATCCCTGTTTAAGGTAGGAATTCTCTCCATTTTACAAGCAAAAAGGCTGAGACTCAAACAGGAGCACCTACGTTTCAAAGGTAGACCCATGGTTTTAAGAAGTAGAACCAAGGCCCAAATCTTTTTTTTTTTTTTTAAGATTTTATTTAATTATTTGTCAGAGAGAGAGGGAGAGAGAGCACAGGCAGACAGAATGGCAGAGGGAGAAGCAGGCTCCCTGCGGAGCAAGGAGCCTGATGTGGGACTCGATCCCAGGACGCTGGGATCATGACCTGAGCAAAAGGCAGCCGCTTAACCAACTGAGCCACCCAGGCGTCCCCCAAATCTGTTCTTTGATTCTCTTCCAGAGCACTGTCCACACTGCACTTCAGCAAAGGCTGCTGGGGAGAGATTACCTTGTACACCAACACTATTCCTGGAGAACAGGCTTTGCATCCCCTTGTACAACCCTGATCTTCCTCCCCCATCCTTCCCCTCGTCCATGCAGCTTCCCCCAGCACTGCGGGGCCAGGAACTGAGGATTCGCCAAGTCCAGAAACGTCTCTGGGGCTGCGAAATGGGCCCTCAGAAGCCAGGTCCTGAGGAACGGTCAGAGACCGTGATAGGCCATCATCTCCACAGCTGAGCCTGCCCCCAGCCCCGTGCCAGGCTCCCCTCCCACCCCGGGTTCTGCCCCTCCCGAGAAGGACGAAGCCCCAGGGCCAATCTGGGGACAGGCCTGGACCCCAGATCCCGAGGGGCCCAGCTCCCAAGGCCACTGGGTCCGAGGAGGCACGTCCCTTTGCCCATCTTATCGGTGCTCTGCGGAATCTGTGCCTGCCCCTCACCTCCTCCTCGGGCTCCCAAGGCCGCGGGCGGGGGGCGGGGGCGGGCATGAGGAGGATTTGGCAGTCGGCCTTCTGGCCCAGGGAACGCTGAGCAGCCCGGGGGCAGCGGGAGGGACAAGGCACCACGAGGCCGTGCCTACTGCCCGCACCTCCCCTACAGCTGAGAAAGGGGAAGACACCGCCCCAAGCCCCTTGAGGCTGGCAGAGCCCCGGGGCAGGGCGGGTGGGCTGCAGGTGGGAGTTGGGGAGGGGTGGGGGCGGTAGTGGAGCTGCTGGCAGGGGGAGGGGTGGGCCTGGGTCTGGGGGCCTCGGAGAGCTCCTGCCCGCAGGGCTGCTGGCGCTTGGCCAAAGTGGCCACAGGTGCTGGTCCCAGGGAGTCAGGACAGAGCTGGAGAGGAGATAGCCAGTGTTCAAAGATCGAGAAGAGGGTGTTCTAGGAAGAGTCCGTTCCCTGAGTCCTGGGATGGCTGGCCTTGGCCCGGTACACGCGGCCTGGCTCGTGGGGCTGTGCTGGCTGAGTGAGTATACCCTAGGGGACTTCTGCTTGCTTAGCACTGGACATGGCCCCGCAGCCTGGCCCCTTCATAAAAGGGAGGAGATGGTGCCTGGGCCTAGGGTTAGTGTCAGGGGTTGGTTGTCAAGAATTAGGAGCCCTGGGCTCCTGGGTGGCTCAGTCAGTTAAGCGTCTGCCTTCGGCTCAGGTCATGATCCCAGGGTCCTGGGATCAAGCCCCACATCAGGGTCCCTGCTCCACGGGGAGCCTGCTTCTCCCTCTCTCTCTCCCCCTGCTTGTGTTCCCTCTCTCGTTGTGTCTCTGTCAAATAAATAAGTAAAATCTTTTAAAAAAAATAATTAGGAGCCCTGAAGGAGGATAGGACACCTGCTTGCCATCAGGTTGCCTCTGTGTTGGTTCCGCCAGGGCACAGAGAGAGTTAAACCCCTCAGATAAAGTAGACAGACAGGGGGTGCCATATGCTCCATGCTCTGGGGTTTTGTGCTACACACCACAGATGATGGTAGGAGGGGCAGAATGACTCAAGCTGAGGACCCCAGAGCTGCCCTGCTGCCTCACCTTCCTAAGCCAACTCTTGCTTCAATTCCCTGAAGCACCCCAGCATCCTTGCCGTAAATCCCTGCCCTTTAGGTCTGCAATTAAACCCTCAAATTGGTTTCCTGTGGTCATGAGGTACTTAGTTTAGGATACCCTTCCCACCCAGCTGGCACTTCTCTCCTGTGCTCAACATGACAGACATGAAAATGGAGTATGCTGTCCAGGTTGTACTAGATTTCCTTGCATCTATAAAAATCCAGGACCAGGTGATTGATCGGGAAGGATAAATGTCTGAAGGAAGGACTGGAGTCAGTGCTAGGTCACCCTGATGGCCAAATAAGGGACCTCTGGCAAGGAGGAAGAGATCATTAGGAACATTTTGATAAGTGAATTTGCTATTCAAGGAAAGAGCAAAATCAACATCATGGAAAAATACAGAAATTTTACCATCGATATTTATTTAAGCAGGGAGAAGGAAGAGAGGGGTAGAGAAGGAGAGACGGAGAAAGCAGCACACACACAGAGGAGGGGCAAAGGGAGAGAAAGAGTCCTAGAGCAGACTCTTTGCTGAGCACAGAGTGTGTGGCCCTGGGCTCGATCCCACAACTCTGACATCACAACCTGAGCCAAAATCAACAGTCGGATGCTTAACCAACTGCGCCACCCAGCGCCCCATTGTACCATCAATTTTTTTTTAAAGACTATTTACTTGCCTGAGAGAAAGAGGAGGGAGAAAGCACACACACGCAAGCAGGGGGAGTGGTAGGCAGAGGGAGAAGAAGGCTCCCCGTGGAGCAAGGAGCCCAATGCCGGACTCAATCCCAGAACCCTAGGATCATGACCTGAGCTGAAGGCAGATGCTTAACCGACTGAGCCACCCAGGTGTCCCTACCATCAATATTTTATCATGAAATACATATGGTAAATGGGAAGGAGGGCATTCCAATATCTTTTCAAGGCTCAGAGCCTCTAAGAATCTTAATGTGACCCCGATCTCAGCTCATCAGGCCTGGTCGAACCTTGGCCAAGGAAAAAGCGGATAAGAGTTGTGGTTTTTCCCATTAGGGGTTCATGTGTACACTTTGGAGCACAAGATGGCTCCAAAGTAAATGACTATAAGCTTCTCTTTAAAAATACTTCTCCGGGCGCCTGAGTGGCTCAATTGGTTAGGCGACAGCCTTCAGATCAGGTCACGATCTTGGACTCCCAGGATCCAGTCCCACATTGGGCTCCCTTCTCAGCAGGGAGTCCGCTTCTCCCTCTGACCCTCCCCTGCCCCATGCTCTCTTTCTCTCCTTCTCTCATTTTTCCTCTCAAATAAATAAAATCAAAAAAATAAAAAAATAAAAATACTTTTCTGGGGCACCTGGGTGGCTCAGTCAATTAACTGTCCAACTCTTGATCTCAGCTCAGGTCTTGAGTGCAAGCCCTGCAATGAGCTCCACGCTGGGCATGGGGGCCTACTTAAAGAAAAATAAAATAAAACAAAAATACTCTTCCAATCTAATAGCAGATTTTTATCATTTTAGAAAAACAGATACAGTCACCATCAAAATTCAAAAAAACTGGAGTCCCTGGGTAGGCTCAGTCAGTTAAGCAACTGTCTTCAGCTCAGATCATGATCCTGGAGTCCTGGGATCCATTCCCACATCAGGCTCCCTGTTCAGTGGTGAGTCTGCTTCTCCTTCTCCCTCTGCCCCTCCCCATTGCTTGTGCTAATAAATAAAAAAAATCTTTTTTAAAAATTCAAAAATCATAGAAAGGTATAAAAGGAAAAGTAGAAGTCCCCAGGCTGCTTTCTAATCTTTCTTCTACTTAGAAATTCCTCCTTGGGTCTTCCAATATTAGCCTTCCCACATTACTGTGGAAAGGTATCCCTAGTCCTATCCAAGGCCACCTCCTCCATTTGTGCCTGGATCCCATCCCTATGGCCTTATCAAGGTCTTCCATCCTCTCCTGTACCATTCTCCCCAGAACACAAACATGCCTTAATTATCACTCAGGCGAAGAATAATTCCCCCTCCTTGCCTCATGTCAGCCTCCTAGCTCAATTTCCACTTCCTTCTTCCTCACATCAAAACTCAAAATACATTTTTAAAATATTTTTATTTATTTGGCAAACAGAGATCACAAGCAGGCAGAGAGGCAGGCAGAGAGAGAGAGGAGGAAGCAGGCTCCCCACTGAGCAGAGAGCCGGATGCAGGGCTCGATCCCAGGACCCTGAGCCGAAGGCAGAGGCTTTAACCCAATGAGCCACCCAGGAGCCCCATCAAAATACATTTTCTATAATCACTATATCAATTTACTCATCTCCCATTTCAACTTAATCCTCTTCAGTCAGGCTTTCCTCCTCCCCCGAAAGTAGCTCTTATGAAGGTCTCTGCTGACATCCATCTTACCAGATTAAGAGTTTCCTATACCCTTTTTGCATGACCTCTCACCATTTTAAATTGTTGACCGCTTATTACTTCTTTCAACAATTTATTTCCTTTAGATTTTCCTGGTAACACATTCACCTAGTTTCTTCCTACTTTTTGGTAGTCCTTTTTCTCAATCCTAAATTCTTCCTATGTAGAGGGCTCCAGGACTCTGCCTATGGCTCTCTTCTCTATATGATCTCTCCCTAGGTGAGCTCCTGTCAATCCACTAGGACTTCTAATGCTTTCTACATTTCTAATGAATTTCAAATTTATACCTCTCTCCTAAATTCATTATATCCAAATTCTGACAACAGAACAATAGGCAGTAAGTAACCTCACATTTGACAGAGATAGGAAGACACATTTCCTGATTCTGCTAGCCTAAGCAGTCTACATAAAGACGGTTAGAAGTTGGAAAACCCCTTAAAGAAGAGTCTACGGAAAATACAATACCTAAGTTGTGGGTTATCAACTTAGTGGAGGCTGGTGTGAAAGAAATCGTCCCTACCCTGAGTTGAACAGGAAGTTATGTTACCCACCTCAATTAAAATCAATTGAATGGAGATCTGAGAGAGCCACTAAAAGACACCTAAAACATGTTAAGAAAGGAAGACTGGCATTTCACCGGCCATATGCTCTGTGCTATAGAAAATCAGAAACCCATTCTAGTGCTGCAGTGAGAATGGAGTGTGATGACCAAGTTTTTATAGAGCGTAAAGTGTATCCCCTGGAGACTGATGCCTGGTTTTTGCCTAGAGAAATTTCAAAGAGAAAGGCTTGTAGAGCAGCAGCCTAGGACAGCTGGGAGAAAAGTAACCGCAACATAGGAACTAGCTCTATTATCACTTTCTGACATGGCAAGAATGAACTCGTTTCCGAAAGGTCAAGTGGATGCTGAGAAACGTCACAGGAATTGAGCCACTGTCCAAGGGTCCTTGCCTTGTCAGGGCAAAGGGACCACAGCATTAAAATTAAGTACAGGGTAGGAACACTAAGTTAGGCAGCGTAGGTAACCTACATTCAACAAGGGAATACACATTCTTTTCAAACACATATGGAATTTTTATAAAAACTGACCATATGCTGGGCCATAAAAATACAAAAAAATTTCGGACAATTGAAATATACAGCATAGATCCTCTGACAGAATAATTACACTGAAAAGATTATGTATTTAGTTGGTGAATACACAGCTCTACTTCCATTATTTATTATTTATTTATTCCATTTATTAATCACAATGTGCAAATCTTATACATCCTTCCTCACTGATTTTTGTCTGCTTACTCTGTTTTCTCCTTGTGTTCTGCCATTTTTCCATTATGTTTTGAAGCCACATTAGGTTCATATTTAAAATTGTTAAATATTCCTGACAAATTGATTTTTCTACATGAAATATCCTTTATTCTCTAGTAATGCTTATTTATCTGAAAGCTTATTTTAGCTATTTTGTGCAGATTATCTTCTGCCCATCTTTTTACTTTCAAATTTTCTGAATTCTTATGTTTTAGCCGTGTCTCTCTCTTTTTTTTTTTAAAAGATTTTATTTATTTATTTGACAGAGCGAGAACTCACAAGTTGGGCAAAGGCAGGCAGAGAGAGAGGGGGAAGCAGGCTCCCTGCTGAGCAAAGAGCCCAATGCGGGGCTGGATCCCAGGACCCTGAAATCATGACCTGAGCTGAAGGCAGAGGTTTAACCTACTGAGCCACCCAACCGCCCCTCAAATGTTTAAAAGTTAAGGAACACAATGAGTAGTCCATAGTTCAAAGAAATCAGAATGAGAATTAGAAAATATTCTGAGTTAAAGAACAAGTATACTATATACCAAAACTCGTAAGATGAAGCTAAAGCTCTATTTAGGAAAAATGTTATAATTTAGTATTTTTCAACGACTTTATTTGTAAGAGAGAGACACAGGGAGAGGGGGAACACAGCAGAGGGAGTGGGAGAGGGAGAAGCAGAGCAGAGCAGGGAGCCTGATGTGGGGCTCGATTCCAGAACCCTAGGATCATGACCTGAGCCAAAGGCAGACACTTAACAACTGAGCCACCCAGGTGCCCCAAGAATGCTGTAATTTAAAAGTGTACATTATAAAGGCTGAAAATCTGTAAGCTGAACATTTTTTCAAGGAATAAGAAGAACAGCAAATTAAACAGAGAAAGAACAAAAATAGTAAGTGTGAGAGACAAAGTTAATAAAATAAAGAACAAAAATAGAAAAGGATCAGCACAGCCAAAGGATGGCTTATTTTGAAAAACCTAGTAATGCTGGTAAGCCTATGGTGAGACTGGTTAAGAACACAATTGAGAAGGCACAAATTATCAGTGCTAAGAATTAAAATGGCAGTATCGCTACAGATCCTGTAGACATTAAGAAAATAATGAGAGGATATTATGGAAAACTCTGTAATGAAAATTTGGACAACACGGACAAAGCCCTATAAAAATAAAAGCCAAACTAACCAAAGAATAGAAAATATTAAATCATTAATTTCAAACTTTCCTAAAAACCAGGTCCAGATGGCGTCACCAATTAATTCTATCAAACACTTAAGAAATAATCCCAAAGTTAGATGAACTCTACCAGAAAACAGAAAAAGAAGATACATACATCCCTGTATTTATGAAGCCAGAATAACCTTGAGATCAAAGCCCAAGATGGAGTACATAAAGTATGGGCCAATCTCACTCATGAACAAAGACATAAATATCCTGAACAAAACATTAGAGAGGGGAATCCAATAATACATAGAAAGGACACTATATCATGACTTAAATTGGGTTTATCTAGGAATCCACATTAACAGATTAATGAAAAAACCTCTTAAGATCATCTCAATCCATGGGCATAAGTATATGGTAACATTCAACAAATATTCATGGTAAATACCCTTAGCAAACTAGGAATAAAAAGGAACTTCCTTTTTAAAAATTTATAGTATAGGGCACCTGGGTGGCTCAGTGGTTTAAAGCCTCTGCCTTCAGCTCAGGTCATGATCCCAGGGTCCTGGGATCGAGTCCCGCATCAGGTTCTCTGCTCAGCAGGGAGCCTGCTTCCTCCTCTCTGTCTGCCTGCCTTTCTGCCTACTTGTGATCTCAGTCAAATAAATAAATAAATCTTTAAAAAAAAATTTAAAAATAAAAAAAAAATAAAAATTTATAGTATACATTATAGTGAAAATGTTGAAAGAGAAATCAGGAATATACAAGGATGTCTACTATCTTTGCTTTTATCCAACATTGTACTCAAAAGGATGTGGCCAGTGTTATAAAGGACAAGAACTACAAGGTAGAAAGATTCAAAAGGAGGAAAGAATACTGTTATTATCTGCATATGGTATGATTATGTATATAGAAAATCCAAAAGGACAAAGAGATACACTATTAGAATAAACTTAGCCAAGTTGCCAGACAAAATCATGACACAAAAATAAACAGACTTCATAGAGCAGCTGTAAACAGAACACAAAGAGTTTTTTAAAGATACCATTTATAATAATATCAGGTTCCTAGGAACAGATTTAACAGAAGATATGCATGACAACTTCAGAGCAAACTTTAAATCTTTATTGAGAGAATTTAAGCCAAATTATCAATATAACAAACTGTATGTGTGGCTTCATCTTCTCTTCTTTTTAACTTACGACTGTCCATCACCTAAAACATAAATGTAACAGTTGGGTACATCACTTAGCAGAACTTAGACAATAATAAAAGTACACGGAGGACACTACAGCATTGGTTTTATAAGATGGAACTAAAACCAGAACCCTAACCAGCAGATAGATTTCTATGCAAATGTACATTTTCAGCATATAAGCACTAACTTTTTAAATGCATCACTCCTTTTGGTGGCATGAAGAAAAGATTTCTCAAACCCAGAACAGATTAAATTCCAAGAGCTTATTTAAAGATAATTTTAAGTAGTGAGCAAAATATGCCAGTGATTTCAGTTAAAAGAAAATCAACCAAGTAGGAACTCCAAGAGCAAAACAAAACAAGTAAACCCAGTGTCATTCAAATTCATTCACTTGAAATAATCTCCTAATCATCCATTTCAGCTAAGATAATAATGTCATACTTGGAATTGTTTTAACTACAGAGGACAAAGGACATTATTCCATTTGGTTTGTCTCTTTTGTGCAAAATTATTTCTTTGATCTAGCTCAATCTTTATATGGTCTATTTATAGTATGGTGGCCATCTTGTTCATTTGCATCTATTGTCCTGGTGTAAGCAGTCAACAGTATTCCCTTTAACTCTCAAGAGTGGCCTGGTTTAGATGATGATAATTACATAGTCACCAAAAAAAAAAAAAATTACAGATCACACTAATTATACAACACTACCATCATAGATGACATTAAAATGTGAAGGAAAATATTATCATTTCTCATTGGTAGAGCTCACAGTTTAAAAAAAAATCAACAAACTAACCTATAAAAGCCAAAACAAAGAGAACCATATTATTTTTTGGTGTCTAAAAGAAATAAAAAATAGTTATTTTTTAGAAGTAGCTTAGGCAAATAAAAAGAAAATCAATAATACTGTGTTGTTTAGATATCCAATTGGCACTTGGCTATGTTAAACAATTTCTATACTTTAAAAAGTATTTGACAAAAACAATAAAAATAAAAAATAAAAAGTATGTGACCACTTGCATTGGGTTTCAAAGAACTTCTATTCCAAAGTAACACTTCCATATTTTATAATTCAACAACATGGCTTTGATACATATTTTTTGCTCTGACACCATCTTTGAATCAAACATTTGATGTCTGTACTACCTTTCAAATAAACTTTATATTTGTGATTTATTACAAAAGTATGATAATATTGCAGGAAAAACCAACCCCATGACTTGTATTCTTAATGGATAACTTACCTGCTTCTTGAACTTTAGCAAATGCTAGATCAGGTGTAGTCTTCCCTTTCACATCAGGGCCATCTCCACTCTCACCTCCAGTCTTTTCCAGACCCTTTTCCTTTTCCTGGCTTTCAGCTTCCAGTTCAGGTTCTTAAATAAATAAACAGAATTATTAATGTAAGCAGTAAACCATAAATTAATCTTACTAAATACAGCTCTGTAGGTTAGTACTGTAAAAAATGTGATGTATAAAAATACATTGAGCATTAAAAAGTTTTCTGCTAGAAAGTGGAGTTGCCTTTCTCATACATTATCTCCTCTATGAAGCGTTTCCTTTTCTAAAACTGTTTTAAGACAACTTAGCTGTCACCTTTGTAACCTATATACATTTATATTATTATACTTACTAGATCAGCCATTTGTTTACATAAATTTTTGGCAAGATGGTGAGCTCAAAACAGAAATCATTCTCTCGTTTATATTTTTATCTTCAGCATCTAGTACATTACCTGCCACCAAGCAGGCCCCAAAAAATGACTGAAAAAGTCATTACCAATAGTAAGATTAGACAAACCCAAGCTGAAGAACGTTTTACAAAACATTTGTTTTTGACTCCAAAAAATGTCAGTCATGAAAGACAAAAGAAAGACTGAAGTACTCTTCTAAGAAAAAGAGAGATGACAATTAAATACAATGGGTGGTTTTGGGTTGGATCCTGGATCAGGAAAAAATAATGGTATAAAAGATATTATTGAGCCAACTGACAAAACTGGGTTATTACTAGGCTAACAGACTACATATTAGATAAGGTTTTCTTAATGTTAAAGTTCCTAAATTTGATCATTGTACTGGGGTTATATAAAAGAATATCCCCCTTTTTTAGGAAACAGATACTGAATTACCTTGAGAATAAAGGGTTATATTTGAAACTTCTGCTCAGATAGCTTATATTTGTAATTTACTCTCAGATGGTTTAGCAATAATAATGTGTATTATTATCGAATGAAAAGGTGGTATGTGGCACAGGTTAGCAATTAGTGAATTGACATTGAAGATACAAGAATACACTGTACTTTCTTAAAACTTTTCTGTAAGTTTTAAGTATTTTTAAAGTAAAAAGTTAAAAAAAAAAAACGAGTATGTGACAACTAGGGGCACCTGGGTGGCTCAATCAATTGAGCGTCCAACTCCTGGTTTCAGCTTGGGTCGTGATCTCAGGACTGTGGGATCAAGCCCCACATCATGCTCTGCACTCAGCAGGGAGTCTGCTTGAGATTCTCTCTTTTCCCCTTCTGCCCCTCTTCCCACTCACACACGCACCCCTCTCTCTCTAAAGTAAATCAATCTTAAAAAAATGTATGTGACAACTAGATTATGGTTCAGGAAAACAAAAATATTGAAGACTTCAACAGCAACTAGGAAAGGATTTCACATTTTTGTTTCTCTAGTATTTCAAAAATTACAATCTAAGAGCTAATCAAAATATATCTAGGTTTGCTTAAATGTTTGATGCAATGACTTAAACCCAGAAAACAGCATTCAAAAAAAGCCAAATTTAACTAGTGATATAGTATAAATTCTATCTAAATTTAAAGTTATTTCCCTTAGTTTGTTAATTTAGAGCCTTGGCAAGAATTCTATTCCCCAAGCATGCCAAATAATTTAAAATATGGAATGGTAAAGTGCTCAAAGAAGGAAAACTTGTCAGAGAGGGGCTATAGTCAGCTGCAACTATACCTTTCCCTTCCCAAACAGGTTTCCAGCCAATTTTCAGGGAACCTTTTATCTATTTCTATTACTAATAGAGCCTAATAGATGAAATACAACATGTTTCTCCATCCCCTCATCACCTTGAACCCCACATGCTCCTTCTTCTCTCTCTTGTCCAGGCTCAATCTCTGGATCCTCAGTAGGTGGTTCCTTTTTTTGAGGTGTTTTTTTACCTGGTTGCTTAGCCTTGGGGGAGGGTAGGTGCAAATAAAGAGTATTGACATTAATACTATCATAAGAGAAGACACAAATATACATACTACATGGAAATAATTATAAATATGAATCTTTCTTATGCTCTTCTAAGTATTCAGTAAAATTATTCTTTCTATATAGAAAATATTCTGAGAAAGCAATTATCTGCAAGGACCAGTATTTCGGGAAACCTTTCTAATCTTTTCTGAGATGCGGTACTTGTTTATTAAAAAGTACAATGAGAAAGCCATAGAGATAATTTCCAGCCCAATTTACATATCCAAGCAACAACAGAAAATAAGTCTTTTTGCTCAGTCTCTCTCATGGGATTAATTTTTCACCCATTTTCAACAAGGAAGTCCTTTAAACAACAGATCTATATTGGTTCAACAACTTTTTCAATGGCTTTTCATAAAAAATTATTTCTGGCAATGGAAGGAAGATGTTAAAGCACTCACAACTCCAGGTTCATCCAGCTTAGAAGATTTTTTTCCATCTCCCTTTCCTCTAGATTTTGATCTTACTCGAGCACTCATATTTCTCACTGAAAGTAGAAAATCATTAACTGAAGATTGTAATAAAACAATAATTCTACTGGACTATCTTCACAGCCAACTGCTGCTTATAAATTCTTTACATTTGTAGGGATTTCCAAAACAAAAAAGATTAGTTTTCATTAATTTAATAATATACTAATATTATAAAAATATTTTATTACTCTTTTTAAAAAATTAATAATTTTTATTAATCTTGAATTAATAACCACTGCTTATTTTCCAATCGCATCAAATTAGGCTGTCTACAAAACCTCTGTTTCACAGGAATTTGGCAGACAAGGGACCTTCAAGTACCTGAAAAAAGACATACGACTTTCCCAAAAAGATTTAGTTTCACAATTGGACGCCCAACTATGAGAGATTTTGTTATATATAGCCCTGTCCACCTCTCCACTACCGTTCCCAATTCTGTGCTCTATCAGCAGTTTCAGGTGCCTCCAGAACTCAGATGCCTCCAATAGCACCCCTTAGACTCCCCATCTTCATCTGGCACCCTCCCCTCCACAGCCCATCATCTCCCCTTTCCCAGGCCCACCACCACAGGGGTCATGGTGGCCATACCTGTGAGGAGGATAACAACCTCAAAGAACTTGCTCCCCAGAGACCAGGAACCACACTGCCCCCACCCACCGAAAGCCAGTACCCTCCTCACACTCAAACTTGAACTCCTGGTTGGACTAATCTGCGGACCTACTGATTGAGTCTCAGTGAGAAAAAATCCACACGTTAAGACTGGACCCGCTAGGCTGAGCACCCAGAAGGCTTTGCACATGCCCCCTCATCAACCACCACAACTCACTCACACTTACACTCCTGGGAGAATGACTGAGTCTCCAGGACAAAGAACCCAGACCGAAAGACGCGACCGGCGCAGCTCTGCACAGAAAGCTTTTTGCACACGTCCCACACCAGTGGCTGATGGGAAGGCCTATAGCACTGGGCATGCGCACTGCTATAGCACATGCCACGTGGTAAGGCTTTCCCTGCCCCCCACCCAGGGCCTCACCACAGCTAGGCACTGCGCATGTGCACTGCAAGTGCTTTAGGGGAAGGACTTCCCTGCCCCCCTCACGGAGGCCTCACGAAAAACTCCCGAATCTGCTCTCTATTGGCAGTTTCCGGTGCTGCCAAGACCCAGATATCTCAAATAACATCACCAAGATTTGCCCCATCTTTATCTGATACCCCCTTCCTCACCCACCCACCATCCTCCCCCGCCTCAGAGCCCCCCAACAAAGACAAAACCCATGGCAACTGCAAGACCCACGAAGAGAAATGTGATTACCTCAGGAACCTCCCTCCTCTGAGACAAAAAACTATACCACCCCGACCTGCCTTTAGTCCGCTCGTTCTTTCCTCACTCACTCACACTTACGCTCCTGGGAAAACGATCGAGTCTCTTGGAGAAAGAATCCAGACAGAAAGACGCGACTGGCACAGCTCTGCACACAGGGCTTTTTGCACACGTCCCACACCAGTGGCTGATGGGAAGGCGCGCAGCACTGGGCATGCGCACTGCTACAGCATATGCCACGCGGTATGGCTTTCCCCATCCCCCCACCCAGGGCTGCACCGAAAATTCCCAAATCTGCCCTCTTTCAGTTCCTGGTTTCTCCAAGACCCAGATATATCAAATGATGCCTCAAACTCTGCCCCATCTTCATATGGCCCCCTCCCCTCCACTTGTTCTCCACCGTGACAAAAGCCATGGTAGCTGCAACGCCTATGAGAAGAATAAAGACCTCCAAGGCTTTCCGCCTCAGAGACCAGAACTACATGGTCCTGACCCACCCAAAGCCCACTGGCTCCCTCCTCACAGTCGCATTTAAACTTCTACACAGACTGATCTGGAGACCTACCTATTGAGTCTTGAAGACAGTGAGAAAGAAATCAGACGGTACGATGCGACCTGCACGGAACTTCACCGGGACCGCTTTGCACACGTCCTCACACCAGTGGCTGATGGGAAAGTGCTGGGCACTGGGCATGCGCACTGCATCCCGCATGTGCTGCACGGGCGGGGCTTTCCTCATCCCTTCATCCGGGAACCCACCGAGGATTCCTGCATCTGCCCTTTGTCGGCAGTACGTGATACCTCTGGCACCCAGACGCCTCAAATAACATCCCCCAAGACTCCCGCTAACTTCATCTGACCCCTTTGCAGCCCACCGTCCTCCCTTGTCCTGGCCCCGCCGCAACATGGGCCATGGCAGCCAGAGGACCTTTGAGGAGAAAGATGACGACTCGGAGGAACTTCCTTCTCAGAGATTACAGATCTCTCTGCCCCGACCCAAGACTCAGGTCTTGCTGGCTCCCCATGACACTCATGCATTCACCCTATTCGCTTTAACACTTGCGAAGAGACAGCAGAGAGCCTGTGGGAGAATTAGAAAGGGAAAGAAAAATGGCATCTATCTTCCGTCGCCACCTAAACACAGCCTCTGCGGAGTCAACTTCACCAGCCAATCCCAAACTTTGGGGGTACGTGTAATAACACCTGTGGGTATAGGCAGTGATGTGTGTGTCACATAGGCTGTGGATCCAGCCTTCCCCAACCAAGCAGACTCTGCCCTGCCTGGAACAAGGCATTGTTTCTGAATCCTGGGATACTTGTCCTTCCCTTCTCCACCCCCAAAATATGTCAATGCGTCTAGGACTGTTCCCAGTCCTGCATTTCACCTGCCAATTGGCCCTCCAAATTTTCTCCTCAGTGCAACTGTCCCAGGGCCCTCAAGAGAATCTTAGGCTCCCCCAGAGATGTGTGAAAGCTTTTAGGCTCTGAAAGTGTGCAAAGCCATTTTAAGCATAAGAGGAATCCAGAAAATGTAAAGAAAAGTATTGCTAAATTCGAATATATGAGCTTTAAAACTTGTACATATCCTGTAACCCAGCACTTCTACTTCTAAAACTTTGTGTTAGGGCATCTGGGTGGTTCAGTTGGTTACGCATCTGTCTTCCACTCAGGTCATGATCCTAGGGTCCTGGGATCAAGTCCCACATTGGGCTCCTGGCTCAGTGGGGAGTCTGTTTCTCTACCCACTCCCCCTTGCCCATGATCTATCTTTTTCACTCTGTGTCTCTTTCAAGTAAATGAAAAAAATATTTTAAAGATAATAAAACTTTATGTTAAGGAAACTGTCTTGGATGTGAATAAAGATTTAGATACATGGGTTTTCCAAAGGAGCTTAATTTATAGAATAATGGTCATGGATTTGCTATATAACTAAACTGGCACATTTGAAAATGGAATGTGGCCACCCATCAAAAGCAATACTGACTAATGTCTGCTGTCATATTGGTGCTGCTTACATTGAGTTATTAACTTGAAACAGCTGGTTATGTAGCATTGTGTATGTGCCGCATGATCCCAAAAGGAGAGGATTTGGTAAAGTTCACTTCCTACTCCTCTCAGACAATAAATATAATTTGTTTTCCTGAAGCCAGCATGTTCCAGGGCTCCAAAGACACATGGTACTCCACAGGTAACACAGGAAGTAAAATGCAGTCCTCAGGATTGTAGGTCTCCTGCATCTGGTAAACCTCCAAAGGCTTCACCATGACCTAGGTGGTCTGGTCCTCCACTGTCGTGGAAAAAGGGAGGGGAGGGGAGGGGAGAAGGAGGACAGGCAGCCCACTGTTGCTGCTTTTGGCAAAGGTAGGTGGACACCTACAAGACAGAAAGGAATTTGCCCTGCCCTTGCCTATCTCCACCCCCACCAAAAACCCTTTCTTTCTTTCATTCCCAAACTCTGCAGGTCGCCTTTAGAGAAGCACACATTCTTTGAGAGTTAGAAAGATCCCCTGTGGCAGAAGTAGGATTGCCACATCCCTCCCTCTCTGCCTTCCTCTCACCCTCCCCGTCTCATACAGAAGAGATCTAGAGTCAATTTAGAGCCAAGGGTAAAGAATATATAATTTTTCCTTGATTTCACTAATTAGGGATAACCACTTTTAATATCTAATCAGGAGCTGTTCCTACAATTCAGATCTTCTTGTGTATGAAATAAAGATTTACTGAGAAGGATTGAGGTCTCATACTCTTTAATCAGCATAAACTGTGGGATCTGGCCTCAGTCTCATGTTTCTCCTTGGGTGAGCTGTTTTACTGGCTCTTAGTCATTTCCTGTTATCTCTTGGAAAGACTATCTGCTGCCCAGCTGTCTCCCTGACCTTGGTGCTTTGTCTGTTGGCAGCAGCTGCGCTCTCTGGGTAGGATCAAGTTTCTTCAGGACACTGGGAAGATGGGGTCCAGTCTGTGTGAGAGCTTGGAGTCTAAACTGAAGAAAAAAAATCCAATTTGCCCTGTGCTCCAAGCCTTCCAAGTAACCTCATACTCGGACAACATCAAGACAGAGCAACCACTCTGACCAAGGACACTCAGGTACTCCCAAGACCTTGTTTGTATCATTGTGAAGATGGTAGATAGCATTCCATTTTATTTGTTTCATGGCACAAGTAAAATCTGCTCTTCACAAATAATTCATTCACTGAGAATTGCTCAGTTCCACTCTCATGTCATTATTATTTAAATCCCAGCATGAGGTCATCTCATTCTGGGCAAAATTAACACCTGGAAGTAATAGTGTTGTTGTTAGGACCACTGAGGGGAGCCAAAAGGCATCCCTTTCTGCCATTCCTGTCCCTCCCCTTCCTCACCATAGCAGAAGGAAAACAGACTTTTTGTCCACCCATTTACTATTGTTGGAGGTGATAATCAAGAATAGGGACTAGTGGGCGCCTGGGTGGCTCAGTTGGTTGGGCAGCTGCCTTCGGCTCAGGTCATGATCCCGGACTTCCAGGATCGAGTCCCGCATCAGGCTCCTTGGGGAGTCTGCTTCTCCCTCTGACCTTCTCCTCTCTCATCTCTCTCTCTCACTCATTCTCCCTCAAGTAAATTAATAAAATCTTAAAAAAAAAAAAGATAAAATTAAAAAAAAAAAGAATAGGGACTAGTGACTGTGCCCAGTCTGAAGTGGAACACGTATCAAGGTCCAACCCTAGGCCAAGGCCCAGGTGGTACATGGGCCAAAGGTAAGCTCTTTTCAGACTGTCCAAAAAACCAGCGGGAGAAATGTGATATATGTACCTGGGTCAGTTATGAGAAGGATGTATAGACACAAGGCCATGCCGAAGCCATGGTGAGGTGGCAGCTGTGACTATACTGTGAGCGGGTAATGACCCAACCTGTTTCCAATACCTGAAGGAGGGAAAGAGTAGGGTCACATACTAAAAGTGTGTGCTTCAGGAAATGATGGAGGTGGGGAGTGCTCTGTTCTTCCCTGTCTCAGCTTCTTCTGGCCTAGGTACTGCCCCTGTGGGTCTGCATATAGACCAGACCTGGGAGTTACTGCTCATAACCACCACCTTCATGTGTATTTGGGAGAAATCCCAACAGCTAGCCTTGGAGAGAGAGCAATAGAGGGTATTATGGGTTGTGTCTGTGTTGAGGTGTTATGGGTTGTGTCTGTGTTGAGCCCCAACAGCTCGTATAACCCATCCCCAATCCTTTACATGAAGGAGAGGAAACAGGTTTAGAGGTTCATGAGAAACTCCTGACACTCTCATTATTTCTCAATTAGTAATGCACTAAGCATTCTTTCCCAGCCATCTCCCTTTTGGGATTCATTCTAAAGGTATATCCATCCAAGTAGACTGCGGTATATACACAACAATTCTAAGAATGCAAAAACTGCCTGTGTGTTCAGTAATGTATTTGCTCATAGGAATTGCAGGAAAACTAGACAATGGAAATTTTGCAGCCATTGAAGAATTAGATAAATTAACACATATCGGTATATACTGATGTCCATTAAATAAGGTTAAATAATACCAAAAAGGCATAGAGCACTATAGTATAATATTGTTTATTTTAAACAGATACATGTGCATCTATGTGTGTGTTTTATGTTGATTATCCCTCATCTTTTTGCTATTATAAGAAAAATTAGAATGAACATCACATTCTTCTGCTGTAGCATGCTTTTCTCATATTAGAATGTATTCCTGGAAACTGAATTGCTGAATGAAAGGAAAGTGGGGGCTTTAAATGTTTTTAATTTGTCTTGCTAGATGACTCAAAGATAGGAGAAACCATTTCACACTACAGCTTGTGTATAAAAAGACCCGTTTTCTTTTATTTTTAAAGATTTTATTTATGGGGCACCTGGGTGGCTCAGCGGGCTAAGCCTCTGCCTTTGGCTCATGTCATGATCTCTGGGTCCTATGATCGAGCCCCACATCCGGCTCTCTGCTCGGCAGGGAGCCTGCTTTCCCTCTCTCTCTGCCTACTTGTGATCTCTTTCTCTCTCTCTCTGTCGAATAAATAAATAAAAATCTTCCACCCTTGCAATTGTTGGGTATAACATTAGTTCTTTTTCTGCTATTTTGATGGGAGAAAATGGTCCCATGCTAGTATCTGAATTTGCACTCTTGATAAATAATAAAGGTGAACATTATTACTCAAGTAATTCATGCTCATAGTAAAAAAATATATGAAGTCAGAAAGGGGAGAATTGAGAAACAACGGAGAGGCAGGCAGAGAGAGAGAGAGGGAAGCAGGCTCCCCGCTGAGCAGAGCGCCCGATGCGGGACTCGATCCCAGGACCTTGAGATCCTGACCCAAGCCGAAGGCAGCAACTTAACCCACTGAGCCACCCAGGTGCCCAAGTATCCGACTCTTAATTTTGGCTCAGGTTGTGAACTCAAGATTGTGAGATCAAGCCCCATGTCAGCTCCACACTGGGCATGGAGCCTGCTTAAGACTGTCTCTCCCTTTCCCTCCACCTTTTCCCCTCTTCTCCTCCTCATTAAAAAAAAAAAAAAAAAAAAAGCTCTCTTCTCTTTGTCATTTTAATGCATATATTTCTATATATATGTATATATGTATGTGTATAGATAGAAAGATAGATAGATCTATCTATATATATATATGTCTTACACATTCATTCTAGATTATCATCCATGCTGCAGCAAACATCCTCATGAATCATTGCCTGCCTACTTCCTTAATGATTTGAAAAAAAATTCTACATGAAGAAATAGCAGCTTAAGAGTATTTACAACTTGCCTGACATCACATCCTCTGACAAGGTATTCCAGGAATTAAACCTGTCTGATCCCACTGCATTTGGTTGTTTCTTTACATTGTGTTGCCTGGTGGATCAAGTTCCCTTGAACCCTTTAGCTCAAGGAGTTTAGCAACCCCATGACCATCATCCACAAGAGGTGATGTGGTGTTAAGTACCATATGTGCTGGAAGCAGCACTGGCATGAGGAACATCATGAGCTAAGTCATAGATGCTGGTAGGTCATAATATGCTTGAAAACTGCAGAGACCACTGGCTAGAGATCCGGGCTATGGGTGAAAGAGGGATCTTTTCTTTTGTGTCCTTGACCAACAGTAGAGTACAGTAAGGGCATGAATAGATTGAGAATATAAATATCCTGTGGGTAATTTTTTTTAAATCAACTGCATGCTAATCATGAAAGTTTTCCTGATTGCAAAGGAGAGTTCCTATAATCTGATTGACAAAGCATGTCATTTTAAACTTTGACTCCAGCAATCTATAAATTCCAGATATTACTCATGCACATTTAGTTGTCACACACACATTCACATGTATTCAGATAGCTATTACTTAGTGTTGGCATTTTGGGGTGGTTCACTGGAAGCAATGGAGAGGATCCTAGGAAGGTTTTATCCCTCTTGGCAGCTCCATCACCTGGAGAAAATGCCCCCTTCTTCTCTCCTCCTTATACAGAAGCTTCCTGAGTTCCCTTTCTGTGCCAACCAATCCCCAATTTATAATTGCGCTTTCAGTCTTCATTGATGGTATTCAGGCTTCTCACCTGTGCTCATCCAGCTTTGGACTTTTCTCTCTTGATTGAGTTTCTACTTATGTACATATTTCTTGGTAGTTAGACAACTGGTGAAGTTACCTTCGTCATGCTGGCCTTTACTAGCTCTTATGCCTGTATATGCCTTTGCCAAAAATCAGTTGTCATATGTGCATGGATTTATTTCTGGACTCTCTGCTTTGTTCCATTTATCTACCTTTATGTCAGCACCATACTATTGTGATATAGTTTTATGATAATTCTTGAAATCTTATTCTAGTTAATATAGGTCCTTTGCTTTTCCATATGAATTTCAGAATCAGCTTGTTAATTTCTACAAAAAGTACTGCTAGGATTTTGATTGAGAATGTGTTAAATTCATAGATTAATTTGGGGAGAATTGACAACTTAACCATTTGGAGTCTTCAGACCCATGAACAAGATATACCTCTCTATATACTTAAGTTTTGATTTCTCTCAGTGGTGTTTTGTAGTTTTCAGTGTACATATCTATCACTTTTTTGGTCATATTTATCCCTATGTATTTCATATGTTTTATGGTGTTGTAAATTGTATTGGATTTTATTTCAATTTTTTATTCTTGTTAGTATATGGAAATAAAACTGATTTCTTTCCATTGACCTCGAATCCTGCAACTTGGTTAGACTCACTTGTTGATTTTAGTAGCTTTTAATTAGATTCTATCATATTTTCTGGGTGCCTGGGTGACTCAGTCAGTTAAGCATCTGCCTTCGGCTCAGATCATGATCCCAGGGTCCTGGGATCAAGTCCCGCATCAGTCTCCCTCCTCAGCGGGGAGCCTGTTTCTCCCTCTGGCTGGCACTCTGTCTCTCTCTTTCTCTCTGACAAATAAATCATAACGTATTTTTTAATTAAAAAAATAAACTGTTAAAATAGATTCCATCATATTTTTAATGAAAATGATCATGTCATCTGTGAATAGGCAATTTTACTTATTCATTTCCAATCTGTATGCATTTTTATTTCCTTATTTTACCTGATTATACTACCTAGAACTTTGAGTACAATATTGAATACAGGTGGTGAGAGTGGACATCTTTGTCTTGGTCCTGATATTAGGGCAAAAGCGTTCAATATTCTGCATCTGTTAAAACAATCATATGGGCTTTTCTCTTTTGGTTTATTACTATGGTGAATTTCGTTGATCGATTTTCAAATATTAAGCCAGCCCTGTATTATTGAGATAAATTCCATTCATGTATTATCTTTTCACCATATTGTTGATTTTAATATATTAAAATCTTGCATAGAATTTTTGTATCTATATTTATGAGGCATATTGATATGTAGTTTTCTATTATCTTTATCCAGTTTTGGTATCAAGGAAATTCTGGCCTCAAAGAATGAGCAGAAAAGTATTCTTTCCTCTTCAATATTTTGGAAGAGCTTGTATAGAATTACTATTATTTATTTCTCAAATATTTGTTATACTTCTCCAGTGATGCCATTTGGGCTTGGAGTTTTCTTTGTGGGAACATTTTTTCACTAAAATTGAAATTGCTTTAATATATAAAGGATTATTCAGGTTGTCTATTTCTTCCTAAATGAGTCTTGGTGTTTTGCATCTTTCAAATTGTCTATTGTATCCTTGCTGATTTTCTACCTATATATTCTGTCAATTATTAAGAAGAAAATATTGAGACACCTTGGTGGCTCAGTTGGTTATCTGCCTTCAGCTCAGGTCTTGATCCCAGGGTCCTGGGATTGAGCCCCATAGTGGGCTCCTTGCTCAATGAAGAGTCTGCTTCTCCCTCTCCCTCTGCTGCTCCCCCTGCTTGTATACTCTCTCTCTGTCAAATGGATAAATAAAATATTTTTTAAAAAGAGATATTGAGGGCGCCTGGGTGGCTCAGTGGGTTAAGCCGCTGCCTTCAGCTCCGGTCATGATCTCAGGGTCCTAGGATCGAGTTCCGCATCGGGCTCTCTGCTCAGCAGGGAGTCTGCTTCCTCCTCTCTCTCTCTCTGCCTGCCTCTCTGCCTACTTGTGATCTCTCTCTGTCAAATAAATAAATAAAATCTTTTAAAAAAAAGAGAGAGAGATATTGAAATCTTAGACTATAACTATGGATTTCTCTGACCACTTTCTTACACCACATACAAAAATAAATTCAAAATGAATTAAGTACCTAAATGTGAGACCTGAAAGCATAAAAATCCTAGAAGAGAGCATAGGCAGTAATTTCTCTGATTTGGGCTGTAGCAACATTTGTCTAGATATGGAAAGGAAATAAAAGCAAAAATAAACTATTGGGACTACATTAAAATAAAAAAGCTTCTTCATACCAAAGGAAACAGTCAACAAAACAAAAAGACAACTTACTGAATGGGAGAAGATATTTGCAAATGACATATCTGATAAAAGGTTAGTATTCAAAATTTATCTTTTTTATTTTTTAACCTTTTTTTAAAAAGATTTTATTTATTTATTTGACAGAGAGAGAGACCACAAGTAGGAAGAGCAGCAGGCACAGAGAGAGTGGGATGCAGGCTCCCTGTTGAGCAGAGAGCCCAATGCTGGCTGATCCCAGGACCCTGAGATCATGACCTGTGCTGAAGGCAGAGGCTTACCACTGAGCCACCCAGGCGCCCCTATTTTTAATTTTTTAAAGAAACAAATGAAATGGAAATTTATTTGCAATTGAAGGTGATTTAGACATAACACAGTCATTTGTATATGTGTGTATATACATACATACAAACATACACGATGCCTGTAAAGTAAGCATTTTCTTTGTTAAAAATAGGATAGTATATTGAGAAATGTAAAGAAGTTTCAAATTGATCAACTATGATGCAACTTGAAGAATATCACTGGCTACTTTATTAAGTCATTAAGAATACTAAAATTTTTAAAGAACATATAAAAATAACACTAGCAATGTATTATGAAAAAAATATATTGTTAAGAAATACATTAAAATATGGAAGATACTTTTTTATTATGATCAATTAGCCTTTGATGTAGGGTTCAATGATTCATTAGTTATTTATAACACACCGTGCTTGTCACAACATATGCCCTCCTTAATACCCAGCACACTGTTACCACCTCTCCTCATCCCCCTCACCTCTGAAACCCTCAGTTTGTTTCCCAAGGTCCATAGTCTCTCCTGGTTTGTCTATCCCTCTGATTTCTCCCCCTTCAGATTTCCCTCTCTTCCCCTAAAGTCCTCTGTGCTATTCCTTATGTTCCACATATAAGTGAAACCATATGATAATTTTCTTTCTCTTCTTGACTGACTTCACTTAGCACGATTACCTCCAGTTCCATCCATGTCAATGTAAATGGTGGATATTCACCTTTTCTGATAGCTGAGTAATATTCCATTGTATGTATGTATGTGTGTGTTTATAGATACACACACACCCCATATCTTCTTTATCTATTCATCTGTTGAAGGACATCTCAGCTCCTTCCACAGTTCGGCTATTGTGGACATGGTTGCTATGAAATTAGGGTGCATGTGCCCCTTCTTTTCAAAAATACCTAGTAGTGCAATTGCTGGGTCATAGGATAGATCTATTTTTAACACCTAAAATTTATAAGGAACTTATTAAACTGAACATCCCAAAAACAGATAATCCAATTAAAAATGGATGGAAGACATGAACAGACATTTCTCCAAAGATAACATCCAGGTGACAGGGATTTAGGAGTTCACTTATGATGAGTACAGGGTGTTGTATGGAAGTGTTGAATCACTGTATTATACATCTGAAACTAATATTACACCTGTATGTAAAATAAAATAAAAATAAAAATCACCCTATTTGCAGACAACATGATTGTCTATAAAGGAATCCCAAGGAATCTGGAAAAAAGAAAAAACAAAAACAAAACAAACTTCTTAGAATAAGTAAGTTTAAAAAAAAAAGTAGAAGTGAGTTTAGCTAGGCCACAATATACAAGAGCAACAGACAAAAAGCAGTTGAATTTTTATACATGAGCAATGTAAACTGGAAACCTAAGTTATTTTTTAAATATTTACAATCATTCAGAATATTAGCACACTTAGATCTGAATCTCACAAAATACATACAAGATCTCTATGTTGGAGGTAAAAACTGAATGGGGGGAAATTAGAGAGGGAGACAAATCACGAGAGACTTTTGGCTCTGGGAAACAAACTGAAGGTTGTAGAAGGGGAGACGTTGGGGGGAATGGGACAACTGGGTAGTGGACGTTAAGGAGAGCAAGTGATGTGATGAGCACTAGGTGTTATATACAACTGATGAATGATTGAACACTACATCTGGAACTAATGATGTACTATATGTTGGCTAATAGAATTTAAATTAAAAAAAAACAAGATCTGGGGCGCCTAGGTGGCTCAGTGGGTTAAGCCGCTGCCTTCGGCTCAGGTCATGCTCTCAGGGTCCTGGGATCGAGTCCCGCATCGGGCTCTCTGCTCGGCAGGGAGCCTGCTTCCTCCTCTCTCTCTCTCTCTCTGCCTGCCTCTCTGCCTAATTGTGATCTCTCTCTCTCTGTCAAATAAATAAATAAATAATCTTTAAAAAAAAAAACAAGATCTGTATATTGAAAACTGTAAGATACTGAATAAACCAATCCAAAAAGGCCTAAATAACTAGCATAAAAACAAACACATAGACCAGTGGAACAGAGTAGAGAGCCCAGATATGGACCCTCAACTCTATGGTCAAATAATCTTCGACAAAGCAGGAAAAAATATACAGTAGAAAAAAGACAGCCTCTTCAATAAACGGTGCTGGGAAAATTGGACAGTTATATGTAGAAGAATGAAACTCGACCACTCTCTTACACCATACACAAAGATAAACTCGAAATGGATAAAGGACCTCAATGTGAGACAGGAATCCATCAGAATCATAGAGGAGAACATAGGCAGTAACCTCTTTGATATCAGCCACAGCAACTTCTTTCAAGGTATGTCTCCAAAGGCAAAGGAAACAAAAGTGAAAAAGAACTCGTGGGACTTCATCAAAATCAAAAGTTTCTGCACAGAAAAGGAAACAGTCAACAAAACAAAGAGGCAACCCATGGAATGGGAGAAGATATTTGCAAATGACAGTACAGACAAAAGGCTGATATCCAGGATCTATAAAGAACTTCTCAAACTCAACACATACAAAACAAATAATCATGTCAAAAAGTGGACAGAAGACATGAACAGACACTTCTCCAATGAAGACATACAAATGGCTATCAGACACATGAAAAAATGTTCATCATCACTAGCCATCAGGGAGATTCAAATCAAAACCACATCGATATATCACCTTACACCAGTTAGAATGGCCAAAATTAAAAAGACAGGAAACAACGTGTGTTGGAGAGGATGTGGAGAAAGGGGAACCCTCTCACACTGTTGGTGGGAATGCAAGTTGGTGCAGCCAATTTGGAGAACAGTGTGGAGATTCCTTAAGAAATTAAAAATAGAGCTTCCCTATGACCCTGCCATTGTACTACTGGGTATTTACCCCAAAGATACAGATGTAGTGAAAAGAAGGGCCATCTGTACCCCAATGTTCATAGCAGCAATGGCCACAGTCGCCAAACTGTGGAAAGAACCAAAACGGATGAAAGGATAAGGAAGATGTGGTCCATATACACTATGGAGTTTAATGCCTCCATCAGAAAGGATGAATACCCAACTTTTGTAGCAACATGTACGGGACTGGAAGAGATTATGCTGAGTGAAATAAGTCAAGCAGAGAGAGTCAATTATCATATGGTTTCACTTGTTTTGGAGCATAAGAAATAACACAGAGGACATGGGGAGATGGAGAGGACAAGGGAGTTGAAGGAAATTGGAAGGGGAGATGAACCATGAGAGACTATGGACTCTGAAAAACAATCTGAGGGTTTTGAAGGGGCGGGGGTGGGAAGTTGGGCCAGCCTGGTGGTGGGTATTGTGGAAGGCATGTATTGCATGAAGCACTGGGTATGGTGCATAAATAATGAATTCTAGTACACTGAAAAGTAATTAAAAAATAAAAATTAAAAAAAAAAGACTTCAGGAGGTGCAGCCCAGCTGATAGCTTGACTGCCATCTCAGGAGAGACCCTTATCCAGAACCACACAATTAAAACTGTTCCTGAATTTCTGACCCTCAGAAACTATAAGCAAATAAACATTTGTTTCAAGCCAAAAAAAAGAGACCTAAATAAATGGAAATACACACTATGTTCATAAATTTGAAAACCCGACATAGTCAAGATATCAATCATCTCCATATTGAAATATAGATTTAATACAATACTGATCAAACATTAGCAAGAATGTTCTAAGCATATAGAGAAGCTGGTTTTAAAATTTATTTTAAAAAGGTGCTTTGCCATCTGCCTTCAGCTGAGGTCATGATCCCAGGACTCTGAGATCAAGTCCCTCATCAGGTTTCCTGCTTAGCGGTGGCCCTGCTTCTCCCTCTCCTGCTCCCTGTGCTTGTGCTGTCTCTCTTCCTATCAAATAAACAAAATCCTTTTATAAAAGGCAAAAGAATTGGAATAGTGAAAACAATTTTGAAAAAGAAGAAAGCTGAAGAAATCCACACTACCTCCTTTTGAAGAGTACTTGTCATTTTTAGACTCCCTCAATTTGGGCTTGATATTTTCTTTTCTTTTTTTTTTTAAGATTTTATTTATTTATCTGACAGAGATCACAAGTAGACAGAGAGGCAGGCAGTGAGAGAGGAAGGGAAGCAGGCTCTCTGCTCTCCTCAAAGTTTAGGCCTTTGATTTTAGTATGAATCCAGGGAACTTGCCTAGAAAAACTATTGCTCTGATGTTTAATCATGGTTTTAGTGATTTTCTGTTTCATTTATTCCTTCTACATTTATTATCTGGAATTCTTCTGTAAGGAACATATGTATACTGGGATTCTTTTTTTAATCTCTTAGGTTCTATTCCAATACAATTGTTTTGTTCTGTGGCTCCAACTGTTGCAGTTCCGCCATTGAGACCTACCTCTTCCACATTGGCTCCTGTGTGCTTATGACATGGTCTTCCTGTTCTTTGTTATTTTGTTTTGTTTTTGTTTTTTAGCTTCTCTTTACTTTCTGGCAATACAAAATTATACAGGTTCATCTTCTGCCCTAGAATCAGTCATTTCTTTAGGATTCCTGATTCCTTTTATTGAGAAATGGTATTTAAAAACTTAGATCTGGGCACTAAACTATCTGATTTTAAGAATTATTATAAAGTGACAGTAATCATGATGCATAGATGAATGGGGATGGAAAAGAGTCCAGAAATTGGCGCACACAAATATGGCCAATTGTATTTTTGACAAAGGTGCAAAACCAATTCAATAGAGAAAGAGTAGTACAAATGAGTTACAGGGTAGTACAATGCCTTAGAGTGGTTTGACTTACAATTTTTCAAGTTTACAGTGGTGTAAAAGCAATACACTTTCAGTAGAAATGGTACCTTGAATGTTGAATTTTTATCTTTTCCCAGGCTAACTATATGAGTATAATACTTACTCGTGATGCTGGGCAGAAGCAAGCCACAGCTCCCAGTCAACCATGCAGTTAAGTCAGCCAGTACACTTACAACCATTCTACACCCATACAACCATTCTCTTTTTTACTTTCAGTATAGTATTCAATATATTACATGAGCTATTCCACACTTTATTATAAAATAGGCTTTGTGAGGCACCTGGGGGGCTCAGTCAGTTAAGCATCTGCCTTCAGCTCAGATCATGATCCCCGGGGCCTGGGATTGAGCCCCACATTGGGCTCTTTGCTCAGTGCAGAGCCTACATCTCCCTCTCCCTCCACCTGCCACTCCATCTGCTTGTGCATGCTCTCTGTCAGATAAATAAAATCTTCAAAAAAATAATGAAATAAAATGGGCTTTGTGTTAGATGATTTTGCCCAACTGCAGGCTAATGTAAGTGTTCTGAGCCTGTTTAAGGCTAGGCTAAGCTATGATGTTTGATAAGTTAGGTTTATTAAATGTATTTTCAACTTAAACTATTTCCAACTTTTGATGAGTTTTTGGGGACATAATCCCATTGTAAGGCAAGGAAAATCTATATTTTTAATAAATGGTATGGGGACAATTGGACAGTCATATATAACAAAAATAAATCTCTACTTAAATGTGACATCATATTCAAAAATTAATACCAAATGGAGCGTATATCCAAATGTAAAATAGAAAACTATAAAAGTTAAAGAAAAAAACTTAGGAGACCTTGAGTTTGTCCACAGATTCTTTGACATGACACAAAAAGCACAATATGTATCAGAAAAAAAAATGTTAAGTCAATCTTCATCATAATGTAAAACTTTTGCTTTGTGGGGTGTGTGGGTGGCATAGTCATTGGATGGCTGCCTTTGGCTCAGGTCATGATCCCAGGGTCCTGGGATCAAGGCCCACATCTGGCTCCCTGCTCAGTGGGAGCCTGCTTCTCCCTCTCCTGCTCCCCCTGCTTGTATTCCCTCTCTCTGTGTCTCTCTCTGTCAAATAAATAAATAAACTCTATAGGGGGGAAAAAAACCCTTTTGCTTTGTTAAAGACACTGTCAAAAGAATGAAAAGAAAATCTTCCCTAATGCAATGAGATTTCCTGGATTGGATTCTGGAACACTTAAAGAATATTAGTGGAGGGGCACCTGGCTGGCTCAGTCATTGGAGCATGTCACTCTTGATCTCAGGGTGGTGGGTTCGAGTTCCATGTTGCATGTAGAGATTCCCTAAAAATAAAATGTTTAAAAAAAAAAGAATCTTACTGGAGAAATTAACAAAATCTAAATAAAGTCTGTGATTTGGTTAGCAGTACTCCAAGCACAGTACCAATGTTAATTTTTTTAGTTATGACAAAGGTACCATGTTTATATTAGATATTAACATTAGGTGAATCTGACTGAAGAGTACATAGGAACTCTTCGTATTATCTTTGCAACTGTTCTGTAAAACTAAAATCATTTCAAAATATAAATGTTTATTAACAAAAATATAGCCAAACTTAATAATAAAAAAACAGCTACTCTGCTTGAAGCCAGAGAGGAGATCTCCCAGAAGCTCATCATCTCTGTCTGTGCCTTGCTGATCTCTTAGACAGCCTCTGGGGATCCTATATAGAACTCTCAGATTCCTTGGAGTATGATCCCTAAACCACAGAACTAATCATTAATAAGACTAAAGGACAGAAATAGAAGCCTAGCTCAGGCCTGAATAATTGAAGATCTATTAGTTTATCTTTAAGGCCTCTCTCTCTATCATAGAAGATAATTAATTTGAACCGATATAATCTCCTCTTTACAAGGTCAAACATATTGCAGCCTAATATTCTGAACTTAAAGCTGCAAAGCACTTGTTTTTTTGTTCAAGGTATCTTAAAAGTGCCCAAGATAAGGTGGCTGGCTTAGGATTATACAAGAGTAGGAAAGATTAGGCTGCGATTTTGAGGATGCATGTGTGTATTATAAAATCCCACCTCATGTCTGAATTTTCATGAGGGCTCTTCAATGTCCTTAAAATGATTAAATACTAGCTTTAAAAAATATATGGCTACAAAGAGAATATATTTGAAAATCATATATCTGACAAAGGGCTTCCATCCAGAATATATAAAGAATTCTCCAAACTCAATAACAAGAAAAAAACACAACCTAATTTTCAAATTGGCAAAAAGTCATGGTCACTAAATCAAAGAGGGAAATTAGCCCATGAAAAGATGCACCATATTATTGGCCATTTGGGAAATGTAAATTATAACCACAAGAGATACTAATACATACCTGTTAAATGACAAAAAGATAAAGTACAGATAAGCCAGGAGTCAAGATGGTGGAGAAGTAGCAGGCTGAGACTACTTCAGCTAGCAGAGATCAGCTAGATAGCTTATCTAAAGATTGCAAACACCTGCAAATCCATTGGCAGATCGAAGAGAAGAAGAACAACAATTCTGGAAACAGAAAAACAACCACTTTCTGAAAGGTAGGACCGGCGGAGAAGTGAATCCAAAGCCACGGGAAGATAGACCCCAGGGGGAGGGGCCGGCTCCCGGCAAGCAGCGGGGCAACGGAGCACAAAATCAGGACTTTTAAAAGTCTGTTCCACTGAGGGACATCGCTCCAGAGGCTAAACCGGGGCGAAGCCCATGCGGGGTCAGCGTGGCCTCAGGTCCCGAGGGTCACAGAAGGATCGGGGGTGTCTGAGTGTCGCAGAGCTTGTGGGTATTGGAACAAGAAAGCTGGCTACAGAGATGGAACTGACAGTAAGCTCACAGCTCGGTGTTACCTTGAACCGGTCGCAGGCTCGGTGAGCTCAGAGCGCGGCCGGAGGTCAGGCAGACGGGAGTTACTGGGCGCTGTTCGCTGAGGGCGCACTGAGGAGTGGGGCCCCGGGCTCGCGGCTCCTCGGGGCGGAGACCAGGAGGCCACCATTTGTATTCCCGTCCTCTGGAACTCTACGGAAAGCGCTCAGGGAACAAAAGCTCCTGAAAGCAAACCCAAGCGGATTACTCAGCCCGGCCCCTGGTAAGGGCGGTGCAATTCCGCCTGGGGCAAAGACACTTGAGAATCACTACACCAGGCCCCTCCCCCAGAAGATCAACAAGAAATCCAGCCGAGACCACGTTCACCTACCAAGGAGTGCGGTTTCAATACCAAGGAGAGCAGCAGAATTCCAGAGGAGGAGAAAGCAAAGCACGGAACTCATGGCTTTCTCCCTGTGATTTTTTTAGTCTTGCAGTGATTTTAATTTTTTTCTTTTTCATTTTTTTTCTCTTCTTCTGCTAAAATTTTTTTCAACTTTAACCCTTTTCTTTTTTAACGTTTTTTTAACTATTTTATCTAATATATATATATATTTCTTTTTTATATTTTTCTTTATTTGTTTTCTTTTTTTTAATTCTTTTTATTTCCTCTTCTTTTTCTTTTTTTTTTTCTTTCTTTTTGAACCTCTTTTTATCCCCTTTCTCCCCCGTCACGATTTGGGATCTCTCCTGATTTGGTTAAAGCATATTTTCCTGGGGTTGTTGCCACCCTTTTAGTATTTTACTTGCTCCTTCATATACTCTTATCTGGACAAAATGACAAGACGGAAAAATTCACCACAAAAAAAAGAACAAGAGGCAGTACCGAAGGCTAGGGACCTAATCAATACAGACATTGGTAATATGTCAGATCTAGAGTTCAGAATGACAATTCTCAAGGTTCTAGCTGGGCTCGAAAAAATCATGAAAGATATTAGAGAAACCCTCTCAGGAGATATAAAACCCCTTTCTGGAGAAATAAAAGAACTAAAATCTAACCAAGTTGAAATCAAAAAAGCTATTAATGAGGTGCAATCAAAAATGGAGGCTCTCACTGCTAGGATAAATGAGGCAGAAGAAAGAATTAGTGATATAGAAGAACAAATGACAGAGAATAAAGAAGCTGAGCAAAAGAGGGACAAACAGCTACTGGACCACGAGGGGAGAATTCGAGAGAAAAGTGACACCATAAGACGAAACAACATTAGAATAATTGGGATTCCAGAAGAAGAAAGAGAGAGGGGAGCAGAAGGTATACTGGAGAGAATTATTGGGGAGAATTTCCCCAATATGGCAAAAGGAATGAGCATCAAAATTCAGGAGGTTCAGAGAACGCCCCTCAGAATCAATAAGAATAGGCCCACACCCTGTCACCTAATAGTAAAATTCACAAGTCTTAGTGACAAAGAGAAAATCCTGAAAGCAGCCCGGGAAAAGAAGTCTGTAACATACAATGGTAAAAATATTAGATTGGCAGCTGACTTATCCACAGAGACCTAGCAGGCCAGAAAGAGCTGGCATGATATTTTCAGAGCACTAAACGAGAAAAACATGCAGCCAAGAATACTATATCCAGCTAGGCTATCATTGAAAATAAAGGAGAGATTAAAAGCTTCCAGGACAAACAAAAACTGAAAGAATTTGCAAACACCAAACCAGCTCTACAGGAAATACTGAAAGGGGTCCTCTAAGCAAAGAGAGAGCCTACAAGTGGTAGATCACTAAGGAACAGAGACCATATACAGTAACAGTCACCTTACAGGCAATACAATGGCACTAAATTAATATCTCTCAATAGTTACCTTGAATCTTAATGGGCTAAATGCCCCAATCAAAAGACACAGGGTATCAGAATGGATAAAAAAACAAAACCCATCTATATGTTGCCTCCAAGAAACTCATTTTAAGCCCGAAGACACCTCCAGATTTAAAGTGAGGGGGTGGAAAAGAATTTACCATGCTAATGGACATCAGAAGAAAGCAGGAGTGGCAATCCTTATATCAGATCAATTAGATTTTAAGCCAAAGAGTATAATAAGAGATGAGGAAGGACACTATATCATACTCAAAGGGTCTGTCCAACAAGAAGATCTAACAATTTTAAATATCTATGCCCCCAACGTAGGAGCAGCCAACTATATAAACCAATTAATAACAAAAGCAAAGAAACACATCAACAATAATACAATAATAGTAGGGGACTTTAACACTCCCCTCACTGAAATGGACAGATCATCCAAGCAAAAGATCAACAAGGAAATAAAGGCCTTAAATGACACACTGGACCAGATGGACATCAAAGATATATTCAGAACATTTCATCCCAAAGCAACAGAATACACATTCTACTCTAGTGCCCCATGGAACATTCTCCAGAATAGATCACATCCTCGGTCCTAAATCAGGACTCAGATGGTATCAAAAGATTGGGATTATTCCCTGCATATTTTCAGACAACAATGCTCTGAAGCTAGAAATCAACCACAAGAGGAAGTTTGGAAAGAACCCAAATACATGGAGACTAAACAGCATCCTTCTAAAGAATGAATGGGTCAACCGGGAAATTAAAGAAGAATTGAAAAAAATCATGGAAACAAATGATAATGAAAACACAACGGTTCAAAATCTGTGGGACACAACAAAAGCAGTCCTGAGAGGAAAATATATAGTGGTACAAGCCTTTCTCAAGAAACAAGAAAGGTCTCAGGTACACAACCTAACCCTACACCTAAAGGAGCTGGAGAAAGAACAAGAAAGAAACCCTAAGCCCAGCAGAAGAGAAATCATAAAGATCAGAGCAGAAATCGATGAAATAGAAACCAAAAATCAATAGAGCAAATCAACGAAACTAGGAGCTGGTTCTTTGAAAGAATTAACAAAATTGATAAACCCCTGGCCAGACTTATCAAAAAGAAGAGAGAAAGGACCCAAATAAATAAAATCATGAATGAAAGAGGAGAGATCACAACTAACACCGAAGAAATACAAACTATTATAAGAACATACTATGAGCAACTCTATGCCAACAAATTTGAGAATCTGGAAGAAATGGATGCATTCCTAGAAACATATAAACTACCACAACTGAACCAGGAAGAAATAGAAAGCCTGAACAGACCCATAACCAGTAAGGAGATTGAAACAGTCATTAAAAATCTCCAAACAAACAAAAGCCCAGGGCCAGACGGCTTCCCGGGGGAATTCTACCAAACATTTAAAGAAGATCTAATTCCTATTCTCCTGAAACTGTTCCAAAAAATAGAAATGGAAGGAAAACTTCCAAACTCATTTTATGAGGCCAGCATCACCTTGATCCCAAAACCAGACAAGGATCCCATCAAAAAAGAGAGCTATAGACCAATATCCTTGATGAACACAGATGCGAATATTCTCACCAAAATACTAGCCAATAGGATTCAACAGTACATTAAAAGGATTATTCACCACGACCAAGTGGGATTTATTCCAGGGCTGCAAGGTTGGTTCAACATCCGCAAATCAGTCAACGTGATACAACACATCAATAAAAGAAAGAACAAAAACCATATGATACTCTCAACAGATGCTGAAAAAGCATTTGACAAAGTACAGCATCCCTTCCTCATCAAAACTCTTCAAAGTGTAGGGATAGAGGGCACATACCTCAATATCATCAAAGCCATCTATGAAAAACCCACTGTAAATATCATTCTCAATGGATAAAAACTGAAAGCTTTTCCGCTAAGGTCAGGAACACGGCAGGGATGTCCATTATCACCACTGCTATTCAACATAGTACTAGAGGTCCTAGCCTCAGCAATCAGACAATAAAAGGAAATTAAAGGCATCCAAATCGGCAAAGAGGAAGTCAAATTATCACTCTTCCCAGATGATATGATACTATATGTGGAAAACCCAAAAGACTCCACTCCAAAACTGCTAGAACTTGTACAGGAATTCAGTAAAGTGTCAGGATATAAAATCAATGCACAGAAATCAGTTGCATTTCTCTACACCAACAAGACAGAAGAAAGAGAAATTAAGGAGTCAGTCCCATTTACAATTGCACCCCAAACCATAAGATACCTAGGAATAAACCTAACCAAAGAGGCACAGAATCTATACTCAGAAAACTATAAAGTACTCATGAAAGAAATTGAGGAAGACACAAAGAAATGGAAAAATGTTCCATGCTCCTGGATTGCAAGAATAAATATTGTGAAAATGTCTATGCTACCTAAAGCAATCTACACATTTAATGCAATTCCTATCAAAGTACCATCCATCTTTTTCAAAGAAATGGAACAAATAATTCTAAAATTTATATGGAACCAGAAAAGACCTCGAATAGCCAAAGGAATATTGAAAAAGAAAGCCAACGTTGGTGGCATCACAATTCCGGACTTCAAGCTCTATTACAAAGCTGTCATCATCAAGACAGCATGTTACTGGCACAAAAACAGACACATAGATCAATGGAACAGAATAGAGTGCCCAGAAATAGACCCTCAACTCTACAGTCAACTAATCCTCGACAAGCAGGAAAGAATGTCCAATGGAAAAAAGACAGCCTCTTCAATAAATGGTGTTGGGAAAATTGGACAGCCACATGCAGAAAAATGAAATTGGACCATTTCCTTACACCACACACGAAAATAGACTCAAAATGGATGAAGGACCTCAATGTGCGAAAGGAATCCATCAAAATCCTTGAGGAGAACACAGGCAGCAACCTCTTCGACCTCAGCCGCAGCAACATCTTCCTAGGAACAATGCCAAAGGCAAGGGAAGCAAGGGCAAAAATGAACTATTGGGATTTCATCAAGATCAAAAGCTTTTGCACAGCAAAGGAAACAGTTAACAAAATCAAAAGACAACTGACAGAAAGGGAGAAGATATTTGCAAACGACATATCAGATAAAGGACTAGTGTCCAAAATCTATAAAGAACTTAGCAAACTCAACACCCAAAGAACAAATAATCCAATCAAGAAATGGGCAGAGGACATGAACAGACATTTCTGCAAAGAAGACATCCAGGTGGCCAACAGACACATGAAAAAGTGCTCCATATCACTCGGCATCAGGGAAATACAAATCAAAACCACAATGAGATATCACCTCACACCAGTCAGGATGGCTAAAATCAACAAGTCAGGAAATGACAGAGGCTGGCGAGGATGCGGAGAAAGGGGAACCCTCCTACACTGTTGGTGGGAATGCAAGCTGGTTCAACCACTCTGGAAAACAGCATGGAGGTTCCTCAAAATGTTGAAAATAGAACTGCCCTATGACCCAGCAATTGCACTATTGGGCATTTACCCTAAAGATACAAACGTAGTGATCCAAAGGGGCACGTGCACCCGAATGTTTATAGCAGCAATGTCCACAATAGCCAAACTATGGAAAGAACCTAGATGTCCATCAACAGATGAATGGATCAAGAAGATGTGGTATACATACACAATGGAATACTCTGGAGCCATCAAAAGAAATGAAATCTTGCCATTTGCGACAACATGGATGGGACTAGAGCGTATCATGCTTAGCGAAGTAAGTCAAGCAGAGAAAGACAACTATCATATGATCTCCCTGATATGAGGAAGTGGTGATGCAACATGGGGGCTTAAGTGGGTAGGAGAAGAATCAATGAAACAAGATGGGACTGGGAGGGAGACAAACCATAAGTGACTCTTAATCTCACAAAACAAACTGAGAGTTGCTGGGGGAAGGGGGGATGGGAGAAGGGGAGTGGGGTTATGGACATTGGGGAGGGTATGTGCTTTGGTGAGTGCTGTGAAGTGTGTAAACCTGGCGATTCACAGACCTGTACCCCTGGGGATAAAAATAAATGTTTATAAAAAATAAAAAATTTTAAAAAAAGATAAAGTACTGACAATACTAAGTACTGACAAGGATGTGGAACAACTGGATCTCTCATATGTTATTGGCACAAATACAAACTTGTATAGCCACTCTTAGAAAATGGTTTGGCAGGTTCCCATAAAGTTAAATATACACGTACCATATGACCTGGAAGTTCAGTTCAGAGATGGAGAGCTGGAACGATGTTGCCTATCCCATCAAAGGAAAAATTGGACGAATTACAAATTAATGAGTTTTCATGGACTCATTAAAGAACTGAGGTCATAGAGTAAATGTCTTCCCAAAATCTGGAGGGAGCCAGGTGCTTGCAGGAAGACACAGGACTGGAACTTTTGCTTACCATGGTCAGAAGCCATTATGAACATTAAACAAAAAATTGTGATGAATTCCTGGGTACCTAGCCTGGGAACTCGAAGCTCTCAAGGGACTCAGCCATGTCGGGTTCCCACTCTTGCAGGCTTTTCCTCCAGGAATACCACTACACTCAAACAGAGAATCCAGAAAGATTTCCTGTGGTGCTAGCAAGAAGAGAACAGCCATGACCCAAATCCTCCCAGACCCATTTCCCTGATCTCCCTTACAGAATGAAAACGCTTAATCTGTAGGCACTGGTAAAATTGCACTACAACTAGGGGAAGGCAATGGAGGTCATCAAGGAAACTTGGCCAGACCTACTTTCCTATCTTCCCTAAGTAACAAAAACTTTCATCTTCAGGAGCTGGGGCATCAAAGTGGGAGGTGGGTATACTCATGCTGCTGGGAGAAGTGAACAAGGGAAACAAACTCTACCCACAGAGGAAGGGACAGGAATATTGTGAAGGCACTCCCCCAAGACACATGCCCACAGTGCTTGCCTAAGAATAAGGCTTAATTGAGACACCAGAGAAGACTTTCTCTCTTATTCCCATTTCCATCAGAAGCTTTAACATATTAACCACAAGTACTTTAAATTCTCTGATACTTTCATCATCTGTGTCATATCCAAGTTTGGCTTTGCCTCCAGACTGTGTGTTTCCTACTTTTTGTATGCAAAAGAATTTTATGTTGAAAATCTGACATGTTGTATAGGACAGTTAGATACTAAAGTAAATATTGTGTATGTTAGGAGAAGAGCATACAGTTACTCCTCCTAGGATTTTAGTAGGGTTATTTCTGCTAGGATAGTATTAACTTAGTAAGGAGTTGTACTAAGTTTATTGTTACCCTCAGTGCACCAAGAGCCTTCAAGTCCTTCCACTCGTGCCTTGTTTTGATCTCCACACTTGGATTTGGGTCTTCCCATTGTGTTGTTCCCTAGAAAAGTTTGTCTGTTAGAGCTTTCTTAGCTGTATTTCATGCTTATTTTTTCTCTGAGGCTTGTTGATGGGTGGGAAGTGAGGGAGTAGGTTTCCTGATATTCTTACTAAGTCTCAGTATTGGACCGGCACTGTGGACTTGGGTCTCAGGGTTATGTGGCCTTCACAAGAGTTTCTGCCACTCTGGCAGATGGAGTGCAGAGCCTAGCACTTATTACTCCCGGGATAGAGATTACTCCTCACTCCCCACTCCCACTCCTAGCCTTCCCTTCTCCCAGATGCAGTAGGTTTCCACCTCTGCACTTAGGTTCCAGCTTTGATGTCCTTCTGCACACAGATGAAGGCTTTTGCTACCTAGGAAAGATAACGAGAATGGGTAGGCAAGAGTTTCAGTGGCCGTTTCCATATTTTTCTCCCAACTGAAGTGGGATTTTACCAGTGATCTTATGCAACATATTTTGATAGTTTTCTTTCAGCGTACAGATTAAAGTTTGTGTTTTGTGTGGGAGATTGACAGGATTGGTTTGTATACTTTCGGTAGTGCCTCCTGTCCCATTTCCTCAGTCTTTTCAGGATTCTCCTCAACATCCCTGCCAGCGCCTGGTGGTGTTCTAGAGGAAAAGGGTGCAAGTAGGTGTGAAACTTCCAGGTCTGAAACCCCTAGGACCCTTCACACTCTCACACCAGTATATACTCAGCCTTTAGCAATTTGATAAGAATTTTCTTACTGGTTTATATGACATTTGAAGGCATCTGTCCCAGATAATCAAATGTCTACGTGCTATATCTTCCTATAGGTGCCTGTCTTTTTAGATTTTAAGTTAGTTGTTTCCCCCAGAAAACTCATTTCTATGATGGTTTCAAGAAAAGTATTTAAGCTGCAGTTTGTACAGCTTTTTTCTTGTGAGGATGGAAGTGATGCTCTTTCCAACTCTTTATATCTCTACACAGAAACCAGCCATCCTTTTGTTTTCATACAACCTGTATCATTACATTTATAAATAGTTAGGTCACGGTTTTTCATTTTGATAGTCTTTGTCCTTTAATTGATGTAGTTAGGCCATTTAAATTTCATGGATTATTGATGTTTGGATTTAGAACTACCATGTTATTGTTTTCTGTTTTTCCCTTCTGTTTTTCCTTCCTGTTTTACCTTTACTGCCTTGTTTTGGGTTATTTAAAACTTTTCAGTATTCCATTTCAATATATCTGTTGTAAGTTTGACTATATCTTTGTATACAGTTTTATAGTAGGAATTACAAAGTACATATTTAACTGTTCATATTTCACTTAGAATCAATATTTTCTCATTTCAGTTCAAATGAAGAAACGTTGCCACCTTATAGGCCATTTTATCATTTCCTCCTTAGGCTATAGTTGTCTGATTGGTTACATTTATATATGTTGAAAACTACAGACAATGTTATAATTTTCTTCTCATTAAACTTTTGTTTTAATGGGTCTCAAAATTCTGTGACAGGTTTTTGGTCAAGCTGTCTCCATTAAAAAGTACTGAGTTTAAAAACTAATGACTTAAATGCCATACACACAGACACACACACAAAAAAACAAAAAACCCAGATGGTCTACAAAACATTCTCCTTTCATTCTGAATATTTCACAATGCATTGTTATCATTAACCAGTCTTACTATTAAACTTAAGTGGCCAATTAACACAAAAAGTTCTTCCACCACTGATGAAGACTGGGGTGGCAAGTATTGGGGATAATATTCATTTAGGCTTTTGAGCTTTCTGGGCAGAGTTGGTGACCTTGCCATCTCCAACTGCCTTCTTGTCCACTGCTTTTTTTTTTTTTAAAGGTTTTATTTATTTATTTATTCGATGGACAGAGATCACAAGTAGGCAGAGAAGCAGGCAGAGAGAGAGGAAGGGAAGCAGGCTCCCTGCTGAGCAGAGAGCCCGATGCGGGGCTCGATCCCAGGACCCTGGGATCATGACCTGAGCTGAAGGCAGAGGCTTTAACCCACTGAGCCACCCAGGCGCCCCTTGTCCACTGCTTTGATGACACCTATGGCAACCATCAGTCTCATGTCATGAACAGCAAAATGATCCAGAGGAGGATAGTCAGAGAAGCTCTCAACACACATAGGCTTGCCAAGAACATATCAATGATGACGAGATCACTAGATTTGAAGAACTTGGGACCATCTTCCAGCTTTTTTCCAGAATGATGATCTACCCTCTCCTTCAGCTCAGCAAACTTGCAAGCAATGTGAGTTGTGTGACAGTCCAGCACAGGTGCATATCCAGCAATGATTCAGCCAGGATGATTCAGGATAATCACCCGAGCCATAAAGCCAGCTGCTTCCATTGGTGGGTCATTTTTGCTGTCACCAACCACATTGCCACAATAAACATTGTTGACAGATACATTCATGACATTGATGTCCACATTGTCCCACTCAAAGCTTCGTGGTGCATCTCAACAAACTTTAATTTAGTTGTAACATTGACTGGAGCAAAGGTGACCATCATGCCAGGTTTAAGAACACCAGTCTCCACTCCACCCACAGGGACAGCACCAATACCACTAATTTTGTAGACATCCTCAAGAAACAGACACAAAGGGCTTGTCAGTTGGACAAGTTGGTGGTAGAATATAATCCAGAGCCTCAAGCAATGTGGTTCTACTTGCATTCCCATCTTTACAGGTGACTTTCAATCCCTTAAACCAAGGCATGTTAGCACTGGGCTTCAGCATGTTGTCACAATTCCAACCAGAAATTGGCACAAACGCTACTGTGTAGGTGGTGACTTGCTTAATGATTTCCTCATATCTCTTCTAGCTCTAAGGTGGCTCAGTGGAATACCTTTTGTTAATACCAATAATGAGTTGTTTCACACCCAGTGTGTAAGCCAGAAGGGCATGCTCACGACTCTGCTCACTCTTGGAGATGCCTGCTTCAAATTCACCAACACCAGCAGCAACTATCAGGACAGCACAGTCATCCTGAGATATGCCTGTGATCTTGTTTTTTATAAAGTCTCTGTGTCCTGAGGCATCAATGATAGTCACATAATACTTGCTGGTTTCGAATTTCCACCAGTAGATCTCAACGGTGATATCATGTTCATGTTCAACTCTCAGTTTATCGAAGACCCAGGCTGACTTGAAGGAGCCCTTTCCCATCTCAGCAGCCTCCTTCTCCAATTTTTTGATAGTTCTTTTGTTGATCCCACCACATCTGTAGATCAGATGGCCATTTGTGGTCGACTTGCCCGAATCTATGTGTCCAATAACAATGAAGCTGATACAAGTCTTTTCCTTTCCCATTTTGGTTTAGATTTAGTAAGGGTTTTCATGACAACTATGTTTTGGTGGCAAACCCATTGTGAAAAAAAAAGCCAAACAAGGTTATAAATTTTACTTTTAAGTCTCAAACATACTTTAAAGAACCGAGGAGAGGGCACTTGGAAGGCTCAGTTGGTTAAGCCTCCACTTTCGACTCCGGTGATGATCTCAGCGTCTTAGGATCGAGTCCTGCATTGGGTTCCCTGCTCAGCCAGGAGTCTGCTTCTCCCTCTGCTCCTCCCTCCACTTGTGCTCTCGCTCTCTCTCTCAAAAATAAATACTTTATTTTTTAAAAGAACCAAGGAGGAAAAGAAACATCTATTATATTCACCCATTTCTGGGTCCCTAGGTTTGAATCTGAGTTATGTGGTATTGGTGTGGAGAGTGGGAGCCTTCTGAATACTTTATCTGTGTGGGGTATGAGGTCTCTCAAATCTTTGAGTATGGTCCTTGAACACTTTGAGTGGCTATGCTCCAAGATTTTTGTGTAAGGTGTTTGGAGTTCATGTTCAGGATATAAGATCTCTGAACTCTTTGAAGTCTGTATCCCACTGTATCCCAAGGTTTGATCTGAATTATGTGGGTCAGAGTTCAATGTATGACATCTCTAAAATTCTGAAGATTTGTGTTGTAAGTTAAATCTGAGGTACTTGGGCTTTTTGATCAAGGTGTGAGTTCTCTAAAATTTTAGAGGATCTCTGTTCCAAATTTGCATCTGAGTCTGTAAGCAAGAAGTGGGGCCTTGGAATTTTTGAGAGTTTGTTTCCCAGTTTTTTATCTGAAGTATTTGGAAGTCTTTTTTCAAGAGTAATGTCTCTGAAATCTTTGAGGGGCCAGGCTCCACAATTTAAATCTGTGATATTTAGGGGGTCTGTGCTCAAGGCTGAATTCTCTGAAGTCTTTAAAGGTCTGCCCCAAGGTTTGAGTCTGACGTAATTGTGGGACTACAGTCAGAGTCTAGGATTTTTTTTTTAAGATTTTGTTTATTCAACAGAGAGAGAGAGAAAAAAACCCCACAAGCAGGGGGAGTGGCAGGCAAAGGGAAAGGGAGAAGCAGGCTCTTCACAGAGCAGGGAGCCCAGCACTGGGCTGGATCCCAAGACCCTGGGATCATGACCTGAGCTGAAAGTAGACACTTAGCCAACTGAGACACTCAGGTGCCCCCAGAGTTTCAGGTTTCTGAACTCTTTGAGAGTCTGTGGCTCAAAGTCTGAGTCAGAGAGATTTGTGTGTCTGTGTTTGCAGTGCAAGATCTCTGAAGTCTTTGAGGTGTGTCCCAAGGTTCAATCTGATTAATACAGAGTGAGTGTTCAGGGTGTAAGTTCTGTGAGTACCTTGAGGGTCTGTATTCAAGGCATGAAGTCTGAAATTTTAAAGAGCTTGTGTCCCAAGTTTGGGTCTAAGGTATTTGAAGTCTTTTTTTTTTTTCTTAAAGATTTTATTTATTTATTTGACAGAGATCACAAGTAGGCAGAGAGGCAGGCAGAGGGAAAGAAGGAAGCAGGCTCCCTGCTGAGCAGAGAGCCTGATGCAGGGCTGGATCCCAGGACCCTGTGATCATGACCTGAGCCGAAGGCAAAGGCTTTAACCCACTGAGCCACCCAGGCGCCCCGGTATTTGAAGTCTTAGTTCAAGGAGTGAAATCCTTAAATTCTCTGAGGGTATGCTTTCAAAAATTTTGTCTGAGTTATTTAAATGCCTGAATTTAAGTTGTAAGTTATGTGTTTGAAAGTTCTTACCTCTTGAGGGTATATGTTTGAAAGTTTGAGCCTGACATAGGATTCTGCTCTCATTTACTGAATTCCTTCAGGGTCTGTTTCAACATTTAAATGTGAAGTAACTAGAAGTCTGTGTACTAGGAGCGAGGTCCTTTAACTGTTTTTCGGACTGTGCCTCAAAGTTAGCTGGAGGTGGGAGGTATGTGTGTATTCAGAGGTCTGTGTTCAGCATGTGTTGAACTTTTAGAGGATCTCTTTCTCAAGTTTTGAATATGAGGTATTTGGGGTCTGTTTTCAGAGTGTGAAGTCTGAAATTTTAGAGGCGCTGTGTCCCAAGGATTTGGCTGGAGTTGTTTGGAGGGGGGCACGTAGTCAGGGTATGAAGTCTCTGAAATTTTAAGAGTCTCTGTGGTAAAGTTTGATTCTGAGGGGTTTGGAAGTCTGTATTCAGAATACGACTTCTCTAAATTCTTTAAGGTCTATAGCTCAAGGTTTTGACTGTAAAGTATTTGATGGTCTGTGGTCATAGTGTGAGGTCTCTGAAGTCTTTGAAAATTTGTGTTGTAAGGTTTGAGCCTAAGGTCATTGTGGGTCTGTGATCAGAGTGTGAGGCCTCTCATTCCTTTTGTTATCTTTTAATGTTTGAGTCTGAGGTGTTTGGGAAGTCTCTGGTCAGGGTGAGAGGTCTCTAAAACCAATGGGGGTCCGTTTCCAAAAGCTTAAGTTTCATGTGTCTGGAGATTTGCATTCATAGCATGAGGTCTCTCTACTTTCCAAGGATCTGTGTCCCAAAGATTCAGCCTGAGTTATTTATAGGTCTGTATTCAGAGTTTGAAGCCTCTGAGATTTCCAGCTTCTGTTCTGAGGGTTTAGTCTTAGGAATTAAGAGACTTGTTTTCCTTCAGGTTGTATGGTCTTTAAACTTTTAGAATGTCTAAGTCCAACATTTCTGTCTGAGGTATTTGGGGGTCTGTGTTCAGGAAGTGAGGTCCATGAGTTCTTTGAAGGTTTTTGTTCAAAGTTTTTTGCCTCAGGTGTTTAGAAGTCTGCATTTAGGGTATGAAGTTTCTAATATCTCTAAGGGCATATATTGCATGATTTGAGTCAGATATTTAGAGGTGTGTCCTCATGTTCTCTGAAAATTTTCAGGGTCAGTCCAAAGGTTTGCATCTGAAGTAACTGCTGGTTTGTGTTCAGGGTATGAGGCCTTCTGAAATTGTCCAGGGTCTGCAGTATAAGGTTTAAACCTGAGGTAATTGGGGGTTTGTGATCAAGCTGTAAAGTCTTTGAAACCTCGGGGCACCTGGGTGGCTCAGTGGGTTAAGCCACTGCCTTCAGCTCAGGTCATGATCTCAGGGTCCTGGGATCGAGCCCCATCGGGCTCCTTGCTCAGTGGGAAGCCTGCTTCTTTCTCTACCTCTGCCTGCCTCTCTGCCTGCTTGTACTCTCTCTCTCTCTCTCTGTCAAATAAATAAATAAATAAAATCTTTTAAAAAAAAAGTATTTGAAACCTTAAGCTTGGATCCCAAGTTTCAGAGGTAATTTGCCCGGTGTTCAAAGAATAAGGTTCTTGAAATGTTTCAAGTTCTAGGTTCCAAGTTTTTTGTCTGAGTTGTTTAGAATCCCTGTTCAGGAAGTGAAGTCTCTGAACTCTTTAAGAATCTATGTTCAGGGGCGTCTGGGTGGCTCAGTTGTTAAGCATCTGCCTTCAGCTTGGGTCATGATCCCAGGGTCCTGGGATCAAACCCTGCATTGTGCTACCTGCTCGGGAAGCCTTCTTCTCCCTCTCTCTCTGCAGCTCCCCCTGCTTGTGTTCCCTCTCCTGCTGTGTCTCTCTCTGTCAAATAAATAAATAAAAATCTAAAGAAAAAAAGAACCTATGTTCAGAGGTTTAAATCTGAGGTATTTGAAGGTCTATGTTCATGGAATAAGGACTCTGAAGTTTTTGAGCGTCTGTGCCAAGGTTTGAATCAGGGTCTCTGGGAGTCTGTGATCAAGGCATAAGAAGTATCCAAACTTATTGTCTGTGCTCCAGAGTTTGATCTGAAGTATTTTGGGTCTGTGATCTGAGAGTGAGGTCGCTCCACGCTGTAAGGATGTTGGTGCAAAAGTTTTGATTGTGTTCTACAGGGCTGTGAGGTCTGGGTTCTGAAACATTTTGATGAACTGAGTTCCCAGGTTTCCATCTGATGTTGCAGGGTATCTGCGTTTGTGAGTTCAGGGATTTGTGGTTGGAGTATGAGGACTCTGAAATTGCTGAGTCTTCTATATGAATTTTGAATCTGAGCTTTTGGAGTCTATATTCAGCATGTGAGGGTTCTGACCTTTGAAGGTCTGTGTTGGCAGGTCAAGGTCTTAAGTGTTTGGTGGTGCATGTCCAGGTGGGGCCTGAAGCATCTGACTCTTTGAAGATTTTTTTTTTTAGGATTGATTTTGAGGTATTTGTGCATCTATATTTTGAGAGTAAGGGTTTGAAGTCTTTGAGGGTCTATGATAATGAATTTGATGTATTTGCACATCGGTGTTTAGAGTTTTAGTTCTGTGAAATCTTTAAGGCCTCTGTTCCAAGACGTGAGGACTTTTATGTCTGTTTTCTGGGCCTAATATTCACAAATCTTATAGGGCCTTATTCTTTTTTTTTTTAAAGATTTTATTTATTTATTTGACAGACAGAGATTACAAGTAGGCAAGAGAGGCAGGCAGGGAGAGAGAGAAGGAAGCAGGCTCTCTGCGGAGCCGAGAACCCGATGTGGGGCTCGATCCCGGGACCCTGGGATCATGACCTGAGCCGAAGGCAGAGGCCTTAACCCATTGAGCCACCCAGGTGCCCCATAGGGCCTTATTCTAATGCTTCTATAACTTATATGGATTTTTTTTAAAAAAAGGAGTAAGTTTATTGAGCTTGTTGAAGGTTTCTGTCAAGGTTGAAGTATCAGGTATTTTTAAGATTTGTACTGGGTATGAGGTCTATGCCTTCATTGAAGGTCTGAGTACCAGATATTGAATCACCAATATTCAGAGGTGTGTCTGGATTGTTATGACATAGCATATTCTCATGGCATGTATTCCAAAGCTGGAGTCTGAAGTGTTTGGGGTCTCTTTTCAAGGATGGAGGAGTTTGACCTTTCTGAGGGCTTGTTTCCCAAGTTTGCTTCCACGTTTTTTGGTTTGGTTCTGTTTTTTGGCATCTAAGCGCAGGGTGTGAGGTCTCTGAACTTGAGAGGGTCAGTGCTCCAAGAGTTGTATGTTGTATTTGGTTATTGATCTTCGGGGTGTGAAGTCTCTGAAATCTTTATGGTCCTATGAGTGTGAGGTTGGGGGGGGTCTATGTTCAGGGTGTGAGGTCTTGAATTCTTTGGGACCTGTGTTCCAAAATTGGAATCTGAGGTAACTGAACAAAGTACCATTTCCTATTGAGAGCTCCTATATATACATAGCCAAAGGGTGGTAGGAAATTATTTTTTAACATCATAAGCACATTTCCAAAATAGTGTCTGTAAATTCAAATGTCCTAAATAAATCTTGCTTGTTATAGATTTCCATTATATTTTCCGAGGGGAAAAATGTCCTGAAGATATAATGGTTGTTTTTAAAATGCAGCACATCATTGGCAGGAAAAACATTTCCAGGAAAAATATATTGTTTATAGTAACACAATCTTCCATTAGCTGTTGTTTTAGAAGAAGAACTCTTTGTGTATATTATATTTTTCTAAACCAAATTGTACTCTAAGTCCACATTAAAATATCAGGACTATGTTTAAAGTACACCTCAAATACCACATCCTGTGCAAAACTTTCTTGGTCTTATAGAAGCTAAAATGTTACCTAAAACCTTTCTGGAAATCCAGCCCATTCACACACATACCTCCCACCCCTGCCAAAGGCACAGTAGATGGTTCACCCTTCTTCACTCCTGTGGCATTATAATAACACATATTTTATGTGAGATTTCATTTCACGCTGTCTGCTGTGCCTCCTTCCACTGAGAGCAGGGACGGAGACTATATCTTCTTTCAGTATTTTTTGGTTCTTTCCACAGTGCCTGACCCACAGTGGGTGGTAGATATTAATGCTGTTATTTATTCATCCATTATTCTAATAAATCTTTATGCCTTTAATTCTCTTCACCTGAATCCATTCTGTCATGTTATGTACAGTGTTGATCTGGTTTTGAAAAGAAGCTTTCATAAAGGGACATGTGATGCACCACCCAGATCCCCCTTCAAGAAGCACCTAGTCCTTCATGTGCTAGGGCTGCTATCATCAGACAGCTGTCAGCCCCTTCAGGGATTGTCTCAGGTGCAAAGAGCTGCCTCCATAAAGGTCACACTCCTTCCTTGGTGGCCTATATTTAATGACTGGTCAATAGGGGAATATAAAGGCATGACCATCTAGCCCTAACCTGGTATAATTCTGATAGGACATTCAAGAGTTTCCCAAGGCGGGAGGTGGGGGGGATCTGGGTGGCTTAGTCATTAAGTGTCTGCCTTAGGCTCAGGTCATGATCCCAGGGTCTTGCGATCCAGCCCTGCATCGGACTCCTTGTTGCTCCCTCTCCCACTCCCCCTGCTTGTGTTCCCTCTCTCACTATGTCTCTCTGTGTCAAACAAATAAATTTAAAAAAGAAATAAAGAGTTTCCCAAGGGGTCAGCCATGGCTTGTATTTAGGCCTGCATCACAGGCTTCTCCCTCCACCCACCCTGGCTTCACTGTCAAATTTGTTGGCAGGAAGTTATTCATTTTGTTTTCTTATTGCCATTTTAATGTCTATAGGGTCTCTGTTGATATCCCCACGTAAGAGGGTGTTCAAATTTCCTGCTATGATTCTGTCAACTTCTGCTTCATATATTGAGGTTCTATTATTAGGTTATGTACGTATTTATAGTTGTTATATCTTTCTAAGGAACTGACCCTTCATCAGTGTGACATTTTCCTTTTACTGGCTTAAAGAATGCTTTATCTGGTTTATAATATCCACTCCATCCTTATTATGTTTTTTGGTGTGTATAATATAACTTTATCCATTCATTTACTTCAAACTCTTCATATCTTTATATTTAAAGTATATGTTTCTTGTGTGTAGCATTTAGTAGGGCCTTGCTTTTTATCTACTCTGTGCATCTCTATTTTTCATTGTTTATATCATTAACATTTAGTGTAATAAGTGTGACAGGATTGTGTTCAGGGATATCAGCTTATTGGGAAGAGAGGTTGTTCTGTTTGTCCCCTCTGGTTTTTGTTTTATTTGGGTTTTTTCCCCTTGTTTATCTTTTCTCTTCCCTCTTTCCTGCCTTCTCTTAGATTATTTGAGTATTTTTCGTCAGCTGTGAAACCCCAAACCAGGAATAGTATTTAGGATAGCAGTAAACGGGGTATTAACTTCCCCGTGAGAGACAACAGTGTTAGAGGATTCATCAAAATGTTTAAAAATGGTCACTCCACCCTTAGAGGTATTTGTCTGTGTTGTTCACTAAAGTTTCCCTAACTCCTAGAATAATTCCTAGCCACATAGTGGGTGCTTAATAAGGATTTGCTGAATGACCAAACTCTTTGACCAAGCAATCCTTCTTGTAAGAATATGTAATCAGACAGACAGACACACACACACACACACACACACACACACACACAGCTATGTGCACAAGACAGAAGGAGAAAACAACTGGTAAAAACATTAAATGTCTATTAATAGTCAGCAGCATACATAGGAAGATAAATGAGTGATGAGTGTTCATGTTATACCATGGAGCACAGGTGAGCTGCAGAACAGAATGAGGGGGATTGATCTGTACTGGCCAGGATTTCTCCATGACATATTATTAATGCAGTGTAAGTGGGTAATGCTCATAGTGGGACCTTATATGTGTGTGTGTGTGTGTGTGTGTGTGTGTGATGTGTGAGTGCAGAGAAAAATGTCTGGAATAAAACACCTTTAACTGATCCCACTTGTCACCTGTGAGGTGGGGAAGAATAGGGTAGATGATTATAGCCTAATGTAGTCCATATATTTAGATATCATTTGAAGCTTCTTCACTAGACTATATTCATGTATTTTCTGTGTACATATTTCTAAAGGAAACACATATACTGAAAACAATACTGGCACTACAGAGGTGTATGAGATTAGGGATACAAGAAGCTTAGAGGAATAGGGTCTCAAACTCATACGGACATGTAACTATAGATCATGAGAAAAATCCCTTATCTTAACTTCTATTTAGACCATGAGCCTTTTGAGAAAAATTTCTATTTTGTAATTCCTTACAAAATAGTCCTCTTCTCATATTATCCCTATCAGTCAATAGCACAATCCCCCATTTTATTTCCCAACACAGAAACCTGCTTTCAACATTTTACACTTTCCTCATCTTCACCCCAAGTCCAAATTCTTGCTGAGTGCAGTCCATTTTACTTCCCAAATACCTGCCTAATGTGCCCAATTCCTTCCATGTTTATTATATCCAATTAGTCCAAACCATGTCTCCTGTTGGCAAATTAGTCTAGTAACTCTAGTAACTAACAAAAATAGTTCAGTGACTCTAGTAACAGAATAGTAACTCTAGTCTTCTAACTCTCTTCTAGTATATTTTCCCCTTAATAATTTGCTTTCACTTCCATGTTTCTTTTTAGAGTGACAAACTGAAACCTGTAATTCAGAACTCACTGCAACAACAAATGGTATATTCTTCACTTTCTACTTATGGCTTTATAGATATTGTTGGGGGAGAAGTTGCATCTAATTATTTCACTATGTATTGATTTCCAATTTTTTTCCTTTGTCTATCTACAACCTTCCAGAAAGCAAGAAAAGTGATCCAAGTGATCCCATCCTCAGAATTGCTCAGAAAGTAAAAAGTGCTGTAGATGAAACTTACACCCATGATCTTGGCGTTGCTCACAAATAGTACTCTCTGTGCATACTGTGACCTAATCAAACAAGCCACCGGAACCAAAACTGGGTGACTGTTTAGGAAGCCTTAATAAAGAAACTTATCTTGACAATGCACGGTCTCTTCTTAGGGACCTGTGTTTTGCCTGTATTGCCTTGGCATTTTCCAGAACACTTAAAGACTCTTGCTGACCTTCTATCCCCTCTGCAGTCCTTCCCCATACCAGCAATTGTACTGCAGCTCAGATCTTCCTTTTGCTATAAATACTACTCCTGCTTACTGACTGATCTCTAACCTGGCAAAGATATCAAAACATTTACTACCCTGGAATAGTTAGAGAGCTAGGAAAAGGATCATTTAGAAAAATCATTTTTAATTGTAAACAAAATGGTAGAAGCATATGGGATTAGCCATATGCTTAATTCATTGAAATTACACTATGTCTAAAAAGTCAAGAAGCATCTTCCTTCTTTTAGATAAGTGTTTGTAAAGGGTAGTGTGGAAGCATATGTGGATAGCCCTGTGTTGAAGCCTTGAAATTACCCTGTGTATAATGCATATTTCAAGTTACATCTTCATTCATTAAGATATAAGTGTTTGTAAACTTATGTGTGGAAGCCTGTGGGAATAGACTTACACTAAACTCAGTATAACTATGCTATGTACAAAAATTAAAAATAAATAAAATTATAATCAAAACAAAAAATGAGGGCCACCTGGGTGGCTCAGTGGGTTAAGCCTCTGTCTTCGGCTCAGGTCATTATCTCACGGTCCTGGGATCGAGCTCCGCATTGGGCTCTCTGCTCAGTAGAGAGCCTGCTTCCCCCTCTCTCTCTGCCTACCTCTCTGCCTACTTGTGATCTTTCTCTGTCAAATAAATAAATAAAAATCTTTTAAAAAATGATTAATGTAAACTAGGAAAATGCAAGTAAATAATAAAGCAAGGAAAAATTACTTAGTGGAAAATTACCCAGAACGTCACACTCAAGAATACCACCTAATGTATCATACAGTTTCTGTAAGAGGAAGAAAAATTTTCTCTCTCTACCCTTTTAGATTCTTTGCCATGATTCCTGCAAATCAGACTGATAAAAGGCAGAATAACAAGAGAAAAACAAACAGAAGTTATTAACACATGCATCCTATATACTTGGGAGCTTTCAGTGATGAGTAACTCAAAGAGATGGCTAGAATTTGGAGTCTATATACTTAATCTAGTAAGGGAAAAGGAATTGGAGAAAGGGTACTTAGGGAAAAGCAAATGCCTTTTTGGAAAGTTAAATGGGCCCTTGGTTGAATATATGGGAGATTTAGTTGTAAGCCTTAAAAATAAAACAGCCAGTGATTTAACTAGCAAAAATGACTTTTTTTCAGGAATAGCAGGGAAATTGCAATTCAGGGCATGCAAAGCATGATGAACCATAGGCAGGTCCAAGAATGAAGGAAAGGAGCTTGCTTTTTATGGAAGAAAGGAGGGAGTTGGGAAAGGTTGTTTTGAATGCAAGTTCATTGGAGGAAAGTGAGAGTTTGAGGTAGTGGCAGCTTCTCACTGGCTGAGTTGTGGTATTTTCTCATTGGCTGGGTTGTTGCTGGGCAAGGAAAAAATCTTCCTTTTTCCTGCTGGGATACATAAAATAAGCTACAACAAGTCATACTTGAGTGGGACCTTCCCTTAATTGCTTCCCAACTCCATTTTGAATTAAGATTCCTTTATTCATTTTCACATAAGAGTCTTTAGGACAATGTCTGTTTGGATGTAGTACCTACTTATCTTCAGAAGTGAAGATAAAAGTTTCTCCCAGGGAGAATATTTATAATAATTTAGTTCTTTTGAGTCTTTTAGAAAGGCTCTGCTTTTAAGCAGATAAAAGATTTCAGGAATTCCAAGTATTTCAGCTCAAAGAAATACTTTGGCCATAGCTACATATTTGGAGGTAGCTTACTCTGATCCTCTTCATTTCCTTCTAGAGTTTTGCTATGCATTACTGAAAGCAATGTCTGGCCCATATTAAGCACCCGTAAGTGTGAACTTTTATTCTGATGTCTCTTGACTTCTCCTTTTTGCTTTTATTGTTTCTTCCTCCCTCCCTCTTACCTTCTCATCCCTCTTGCCCTCTCCCTCACATTCTCACATCTCTCACTCATCCCACCCAGCTGTTGCAAGCTGAGCCCTCCTGGCTCTGTGCCCTGAGGTTAGGAACCCTGCACCACCTGTTCTGCTTCTTCCACCAGGGCAAGATTCCTGTTTAATGAAATAACCTCTATGAAGTTCACCTAAAATCCAAATCCAATTTTTGTTTCAAGTAAAGACAATGGTTGAGTGCCTCAATGTACTTCAGGGATGACTAACTGAAGGAAGAAATGCTTCTGGTCTTGTGACTGAGTTTAGGGGTGAATGGGGGAACATATGACTGTAGAAGCTCACACGAGGTCAGCCCCAATCACTAGGGCATGTCTACAGTTGAGTGAGCTGGCTGATCCTTCCAGGGGTAAGGGGTCGGGAGGAGTCAGAGATAACTCCAAAATGTATGCACACTCCAGCACCAAATCCCTGCCTCTAAAGTCATGAAGACCAGCCCAGCTACTGAGGTGCCTGTGAAGAACAGTAGCCAATAACAGCACAGCATCTGAGGAAGGAAGCAAGACTTATGAGCACTTGTGGAAATCTTACGTAACTAGGCAGAACTGGGGCATGAAAATTCTCTAGGACCAATCAGAGCCCAGGAACATCCTTGATTTCTGTTCCCCTCATTCCAGAGCCAGTGTCTGCCCTGGATATTCACTCTTTTTTTTTTTTAAAGATGTTATTTATTTATTTGACAGACAGAGATCACAAGTAGGTGGAGAGGCAGGCAGAGAGAGAGGAGGAAGCAGGCTCCCTGCTGAGCAGAGAGCCTGATTCCGGGCTCAGTCATGACCCGAACCAAAAGCAGAGGTTTTAACCCACTGAGCCACTCAGGTGCCCCTGGATATTCACTCTTAAGGCCAATTCAAAGTGGACAAGAAGATGAAGAGGTAGACTAAGAACAATGATAGAGGTCACAGAACAGGTGAATGTCAAAACGGGAAAGTGGGTGTCTGCTTAGAGCCCAAGTAGAAGCCAGCAGGATAATGATGTACTGTATGGTGACTAACATAACATAATTAAAAAAAAATCCAGGAGGATAGGATTGTCGGAACCTTGCCTCCACCAGGAGTGGTGTTGATTCCCCTCCTCCCTGCACTATAGTTCATGGGTCTAGCACAGCCTCGCCCAGCAACAGACCATTCCATCCTTGTATCCCCCCCCACCGCTATGTCATATTAGTGAAATGCTCCATCCAAAGCTCCTTTCCCAATCACTCAAAGGAGTCTTCTATCCACATCAAGTCTCATGCACTCTAGACTGTCCCTTCCTATTTACCCATCCCAACATCCAGAAATGGATTACTACAATCCCTGAATATTTTGTAGGAAGCAAAGTCTCAGTTTCCAGTTGCTGGCCCCAAAACTTCATCATGGCATGTGGTTCAGAGCCGCTTCTGTGGGACTTAAGCCTGGGGTCCAAAAATCGAACAGAGTGTTCCTGCCCCAGGGGAGTCAGGTTTCAGAGCCTTTACACTGGCTAGCCATGTCTAGTCCACCCATTACACAGCCCAGCACTTGGCTCATTTTTAAGGCTCTGTTCACATCACCTCATTTGAGAGTCTTTTCAATATTACCCCAAATAAAATGTATAATACCCCACATTATCCCTTGCTATCCCCTTAAGCATGTTTTGTTTACCCCTGTCCATTCTACCCTCAGCCCTGGAGTAAGGACCAGGTGTTTTGGGGCCAACTGAGGAAGGTTGGATTCCCACAGAATAGCCCAGTAGAGGAGGATTTGTCTGGCCTTTTACCAACAAGAATGTGAATCATATTGGAAATTACTTGGGTTTAGGGATTAACCCAGAAGTCCAGGGCCTAGGCCTGAGTGGGGAAGGAGGATAGACATGCATGAGACACATAAGTGCCTTTTTGCCCATTAAAGATATGGGAGTAATGAGGCCCAGAGGATGTGGGCCCCAATATCCAGGAAAGGTGGGTGGGGAGTGAGACCTCACCCCAGTCCCACCCCTGCCCCATTTGGGGGACTGCTACATAGTAGGAGGCACTATAAAGAGGTGAAGGGGGCCCATGGGCACCTGTGGAGGACATTGTGGGTGAAAAGTTAGACCCTCCCAGGTGGAACATCCCCTCCACCCACTCTCAAGACCCTGGAGCAGTGTGGATATTCAGCTCTGTTATCATCATTGGGATCTTGGGCTCCTCTCCCTCCCCTAGCAGGCACACAGTCCAACAGTCCAAAAGCAACACTGGGTCTTTTAAAGCCTTTGGGGATGGAGACTGCGAGAAAAGGCTCAGAGTACTGCCACTCTGGAGCTTTAGACCTGGAGGTTTATTCAGGCCAAGGCAGATGGATAAAAAAGGAGGCATGGCCAAGGGTGTGGACAGATGTGGACACCCACATAAACCCTCTCTGATCAGCATGTTCCCTGTGGCATAGCTTTACTCACAGAGTGACCCTCTCCACAGAGCCATCTCCTGGGGTCTGCATAGCAAGGGCATCCTAGTTTACCTGAGTCCTCACCTGTTTCTCTGAGAGTAGTAAGGTCGTGTCACTCAAGGTGAGAGAGGTCCCAAGCCCAGGGGTTTCCACATCTAGAGGTCAGGAACAATGTCTGCAGGAATGGGGGAGTCCTGGTTACTGGGGTCTTCTCCCTTATCCCACCTTCTGAAGAACACAGCATAAGCACCTCCACCTTCAGAGCCCTCAGAAAGCTTTTTCTCCCTGCCCTGACCAGTCTGGTGTTCAGCCAAGTGCAAAGAGCCTCCCTCACCTTTCTGATGTGCTCCCATCATCTTGCTGTCCCAGGCTTCAGAGTTGATTCAGACCCACAAACAGTTCCTAAAACTCATACCTTGTGATAAAGACCCTGAAGCAGCTTAGAGACTTCACAGTATGGAAGAAGACCCCCAGAGATGCCAGACTGTGGATACAGATCCACAGATAACACAGAGACCACACACCTGGGACTGAACACAGACCGCCCCCCACCCAAGCAGCTCACAGACTTCACACCCAGAACAGAAAGTCCCAAACAGTAAAGAGTCTTCACACCCTGGCACAGACCCTCAAAAAGCCACTAATATGCATTGGATCACATATACACAAACAGCTCAGAGACCTGACATCTGGGGCAAGAGCCCCCTTGGGAGTGGAGCCATTTCATACTGAGGATACATAGACCTCTAAATATCTAGACCTCACAACCTAAAAAATAGATCCCCAGAGAGTTCAGTATAATACATAAACTCCATGTACCTCTGAGCCTATACAAAGACCTCTAAATAGGTGAAAGACCTAAAATCCTGGACACAGACCCCCAAGGACCTCAGAGAGCTATCCAAGCACCAGTCCATCCAGGCAACTCCACAACTCACTCTGGACACAGACACATGAACAGCTCAGAAAGCTCATACCCTGGGCACAGAACACCAAAGAACTCAGGGACCCAACAGGCTTGAAATGGACCTCCAGAAATTATACAAACCATACATGCTTAATAGACTCACCAGAAATTCAGATACCTCATACTCTGGGGCACAGACCCCCAAATAGCCACAGAAAACATATACTTGAAAATAGAACATCAAATAATTCAGAAATCTCACAGTGCACCTGTACAGCTTGGAGTCTTAAAAAATCTTTACATAGACCTCTTCCCCTTCCCAAAAAGAGCCCAGAGAAGCCACACCCTAAACCCAGACCTCCTAAAAGCCACAGAACTCACACCCTAGGAATCATACCCCCAAACACTCCCAAACAACTCAGCATCCTTACACCCTGGAACAAGGATTCCTATAGAGTTCTGAGACTTCACACCAAGAATGCAGATCCAGAAAACCTCAGAAAATTCAAAACTGAGGACATAGATCCCCAAAGAATTCAGAGACATCATACCCTGAACACAAACCTCCAAAAAGCTGAAAGACCTCACATCAGGAAAAAGGCAAAGAGTTTAGAGATATAATATCCTGTACAAAGACCCAAAAATAGACTTGCAGATTTCTGAGCCTGAATACAGATTCCCCAAAGAGGTGAAAGACTGTAAATGATGGGAAACAGGCCCACAATTAACCAGGAACCTCATACCTGGGGCCACTTTTTCAAAGTGCTTAGACAACTCCCACTGTGGTCATGGGCCTCTGAAATAGTCCCAAAACAACATCCTCTGGGATATAGACTACAGAAATCATGGACTTTACACCCTGTGCACACACCTCCATGTTGTTCAGAGGCCTTCAAAATGCTAGATACTTCATGCTCTGAACAACGAACTCCAAAACTAAAAGACCTCGCATCTTGCATATGGACACATAGTCCCATAAGCAGGACAAAGCCCTCATAACCCAGGTGAAGAATCTCCTAACACGCTGGGACACAATTTAGAAAACTCAAAGCCTGGGACACTGATTTTTAAAATGTTCAGAGACATTATGCTTAATTTTTTTTTATTAAAGTATAATTGACATATAATGTTGTATTAGTTTCAGGTATACAACGTATTGATTCAAAAATTCTAAATATAAAAATTAAAAAAAATTCTAAATATTACTTGGTGCTCACCATAGTAAGTGTAGTCACTATCTGTCACCATATAATGTTATTACAATATTATTGATGATATTTCTTATACTTTTCATTTCTGTGACATATTTATTTTAAAACTGGAAGTTTGTACCTCTTAATCCCCTTTATCAATTTGCCCATCCCTTTATCCACCTACACTCTGGCAACCACAAGTTTGTTCTCTGTCCTTAAGAGTCCATTTCATTTTTTGTTTGTTTGTTCATGCATTTTGTTTTTTAGATTCCAAGTGAAATTATATGGTATTTGTTTTTCTCTGACTCTAGCATAATACTATCTAGCTCCACCCATGTTGTCACGAATGCCAAGATTTCATTCTTTTTTATGGCTGAGTAATATTCGATTGCAGATATCTATAGCTATAGCTATAGCTATCAAATCTTCTTTATCCATTCATCTACTGAAGATACTTGGGCTGCTTCCATACTTTGGCTATTATAAATTATGTTGCAATAATAAAAGTTTGCATATATTTTTTCAAATTAATGTTTTAGTATTCCTTTGGGTAAATACCCAGTAGTGGAATTGCTGGATCTTCTGGTATTTCTATTTTTAATTTTTTGGAAACCTCCATACTGTTTCCATAGTGGCTGCACAAATTTGCATCCCACCAACTTCAAGAGGGTCCCTTTTTCTCCACATCTTCACCAACAGCTATTGTTTCTTGAGTTGTTGACTTAAGCCATTTTGATAGATGTGAGGTGATATTGCATTATAGGTTTTTTTTAAGATTTTATTTATTTATTTGACAGAGATCACAAGTAGGCTGAGAGGCAGGTAGAGAGAGAGAGAGAGAGGCAGAGCAGGCTCTCCACTGAGCAGAGAGCCTGATGCGGGGCTTGATCCCAGGACCCTGGGATCATGACTTGAGCTGAAGGCAGAGGCTTTAACCCACTGAGCCACCCAGGTGCCCCTGCATTATAGTTTTGATTTGCATTTCCCTGATGATAAACGATGTTGAGATTCTTTTCATGTGTCTTTTGGCCATCTGGATGTCTTCTTCAGAGAAATATCTGTTCATCCCTTCTGCCCATTTTTCATCATATTACTTATTTTGGGGGTGTTCAGTTTTACAAGTTCTTTATATATTTTGGATACTAACCCTTTATCAGATAAGTCATATGTAAATATCTTCTCCCATTCTATAGGTTTCCTTTTAGTTTCATGGATTGTTTCCTTCACTCTGCAGAAGGTTTTTATTTTGATGAAGTCCAAATAGTTTATTTTTGCTTTTCTTTCCCTTGCCTCAGGAGACATATCTAGAAGAAAGTTGCTATGGCTGATGTCTGAGAAGTTAATGCCTGTGATCTCTTCTAGGATTTTTATGCTTTCAGATCTCATATTTAGGTACTTAATACATTTTTAAACTTGTTTATGTGTATGGTGTTAGAAAGTGAACCAGTCTCATTCTTTTGCATGTTCCTGTCCAGCTTTCCCAACAACATCTGTTGAAGAGACTATCTTTTTCCCATTGGATATTCTTTCCCGATTTTTCTTTCTTTCTTTTTTTGGTAAGTCTGCTTTTTTATTGATTAGACTTTCTTTTTATTTTTATAAACATATATTTTTGTCCCCAGGGGTACAGGTCTGTGAATCACCAGGTTTACACACTTCACAGCACTCACCAAAGCACATACCCTCCCCAATGTCCATAATCCCACCCCCTTCTCCCAAGCCCCCTCCCCCCAGCAACCCTCAGTTTGTTTTGTGAGATTAAAAGTCACTTATGGTTTGTCTCCCTCCCAATCCCATCTTGTTTCATTAATTCTTCTCCTACCCACTTAAGCCCCCATGTTGCATCACCACTTCCTCATATCAGGGAGATCATATGATAGTTGTCTTTCTCTGCTTGGCTTATTTTGCTAAGCATGATACGCTCTAGTTCCATCCATGTTGTCGCAAATGGCAAGATTTCATTTCTTTTGATGGTTGCATAGTATTCCATTGTGTATATATACCACATCTTTTTGATCCATTCATCTGTTGATGGACATCTAGGTTCTTTCCATAGTTTGGCTATTGTGGACATTGCTGCTATAAACATTCGGGTGCACATGCCCCTTTGGATCACTACGTTAGTATCTTTAGGGTAAATACCCAATAGTGCAATTGCTGTGTCATAGGGCAGTTCTATTTTCAACATTTTGAGGAACCTCCATGCTGTTTTCCAGAGTGGCTGCACCAGCTTGCATTCCCACCAACAGTGTAGGAGGGTTCCCCTTTCTCCGCATCCTCGCCAGCCTCTGTCATTTCCTGACTTGTTGATTTTAGCCATTCTGACTGGTGTGAGGTGATATCTCATTGTGGTTTTGATTTGTATTTCCCTGATGCCGAGTGATATGGAGCACTTTTTCATGTGTCTGTTGGCCATCTGGATGTCTTCTTTGCAGAAATGTCTGTTCATGTCCTCTGCCCATTTCTTGATTGGATTATTTGTTCTTTGGGTGTTGAGTTTGCTAAGTTCTTTATAGATTTTGGACACTAGTCCTTTATCTGATATGTCGTTTGCAAATATCTTCTCCCTTTCTGTCAGTTGTCTTTTGATTTTGTTAACTGTTTCCTTTGCTGTGCAAAAGCTTTTGATCTTGATGAAATCCCAATAGTTCATTTTTGCCCTTGCTTCCCTTGCCTTTGGCATTGTTCCTAGGAAGATGTTGCTGCGGCTGAGGTCGAAGAGGTTGCTGCCTGTGTTCTCCTCAAGGATTTTGATGGATTCCTTTCGCACATTGAGGTCCTTCATCCATTTTGAGTCTATTTTCGTGTGTGGTGTAAGGAAATGGTCCAATTTCATTTTTCTGTATGTGGCTGTCCAGTTTTCCCAGCACCATTTATTGAAGAGGCTGTCTTTTTTCCATTGGACATTCTTTCCTGCTTTGTCGAAGATTAGTTGACTGTAGAGTTGAGGGTCTATTTCTGGGCTCTCTATTCTGTTCCATTGATCTATGTGTCTGTTTTTTTGCCAGTACCATGTTGTCTTGATGATGACAGCTTTGTAATAGAGCTTGAAGTCCGGAATTGTGATGCCACCAACGTTGGCTTTCTTTTTCAATATTCCTTTGGGTATTCGAGGTCTTTTCTGGTTCCATATAAATGTTAGCATTATTTGTTCCATTTCTTAGAAAAAGATGTATGGTACTTTGATAGGAATTGCATTAAATGTGTAGATTGCTTTAGGTAGCATAGACATTTTCACAATATTTATTCTTGCAATCCAGGAGCATGGAACATTTTTCCATTTCTTTGCGTCTTCCTCAATTTCTTTCATGAGTACTTTATAGTTTTCTGAGTATAGATTCTGTGCCTCTTTGGTTAGGTTTATTCCTAGGTATCTTTTCGTTTGGGGTGCAATTGTAAATGGGACTGACTCCTTAAGTTCTCTTTCTTCTGTCTTGCTGTTGGTGCAGAGAAATGCAACTGATTTCTGTGCATTGATTTTATATCCTGACACTTTACTGAATTCCTGTACAAGTTCTAGCAGTTTTGGAGTGGAGTCTTTTGGGTTTTCCACATATAGTATCATATCATCTGGGAAGAGTGATAATTTGACTTCCTCTTTGCCGATTTGGATGCCTTTAATTTCCTTTTGTTGTCTGATTGCTGAGGCTAGGACCTCTAGTACTATGTTGAATAGCAGTGGTGATAATGGACATCCCTGTCGTGTTCCTGACCTTAGCGGAAAAGCTTTCAGTTTTTCTCCATTGAGAATGATATTTACGGTGGGTTTTTCATAGATGGCTTTGATGATATTGAGGTATGTGCCCTCTATCCCTACACTTTGAAGAGTTTTGATGAGGAAGGGATGCTGTACTTTGTCAAATGCTTTTTCAGCATCTATTGAGAGTATCATATGGTTCTTGTTCTTTATTTTATTGATGTGTTGTATCACATTGACTGATTTGCAGATGTTGAACCAGCCTTGCAGCCCTGGAATAAATCCCACTTGGTCGTGGTGAATAATCCTTTTAATGTACTGTTGAATCCTATTGGCTAGTATTTTGGTGAGAATATTCGCATCTGTGTTCATCAAGGATATTGGTCTATAGCTCTCTTTTTTGATGGGATCCTTGTCTGGTTTTGGGATCAAGGTGATGCTGGCCTCATAAAATGAGTTTGGAAGTTTTCCTTCCATTTCTATTTTTTGGAACAGTTTCAGGAGAATAGGAATTAGATCTTCTTTAAATGTTTGGTAGAATTCCCCCGGGAAGCCGTCTGGCCCTGGGCTTTTGTTTGTTTGGAGATTTTTAATGACTGTTTCAATCTCCTTACTGGTTATGGGTCTGTTCAGGCTTTCTATTTCTTCCTGGTTCAGTTGTGGTAGTTTATATGTTTCTAGGAATGCATCCATTTCTTCCAGATTGTCAAATTTGTTGGCGTAGAGTTGCTCATAGTATGTTCTTAAAATTGTTTGTATTTCTTTGGTGTTAGTTGTGATCTCTCCTCTTTCGTTCATGATTTTATTTATTTGGGTTCTTTCACTTTTCTTTTTGATAAGTCGGGCCAGGGGTTTATCAATTTTATTAATTCTTTCAAAGAACCAGCTCCTAGTTTCGTTGATTTGTTCTATTGTTTTTTTTGGTTTCTATTTCATCGATTTCTGCTCTGATCTTTATGATTTCTCTTCTCCTGCTGGGCTTAGGGTGTCTTACTTGTTCTTTCTCCAGGTACTTTAGGTGTACGGTTAGGTTGTGTACCTGAGACCTTTCTTGTTTCTTGAGAAAGGCTTGTACCGCTATATATTTTCCTCTCAGGACTTCCTTTGTTGTGTCCCACAGATTTTGAACCGTTGTGTTTTCATTATCATTTGTTTCCATGATTTTTTTCAATTCTTCTTTAATTTCCTGGTTAATCCATTCATTCTTTAGAAGGATGCTGTTTAGTCTCCATGTATTTGGGTTCTTTTCAAACTTCCTTTTGTGGTTGAGTTCTAGCTTCAGAGCATTGTGGTCTGAAAATATGCAGGAAATGATCCCAATCTTTTGATACCAGTTGAGTCCTGATTTAGGACCGAGGATGTGATCTATTCTGGAGAATGTTCCATGGGGCACTAGAGTAGAATGTGTATTCTGTTGCTTTGGGATGAAATGTTCTGAATATATCTTTGATGTCCATCTGGTCCAGTGTGTCATTTAAGGCCTTTATTTCCTTGTTGATCTTTTGCTTGGATGATCTGTCCATTTCAGTGAGGGGAGTGTTAAAGTCCCCTACTATTATTGTATTATTGTTGATGTGTTTCTTTGCTTTTGTTATTAATTGGTTTATATAGTTGGCTGCTCCTACGTTGGGGGCATAGATATTTAAAATTGTTAGATCTTCTTGTTGGACAGACCCTTTGAGTATGATATAGTGTCCTTCCTCATCTCTTATTATACTCTTTGGCTTAAAATCTAATTGATCTGATATAAGGATTGCCACTCCTGCTTTCTTCTGATGTCCATTAGCATGGTAAATTCCTTTCCACCCCCTCACTTTAAATCTGGAGGTGTCTTCGGGCTTAAAATGAGTTTCTTGGAGGCAACATATATATGGGTTTTGTTTTTTTATCCATTCTGATACCCTGTGTCTTTTGATTGGGGCATTTAGCCCATTAAGATTCAAGGTAACTATTGAGAGATATTAATTTAGTGCCATTGTATTGCCTGTAAGGTGACTGTTACTGTATATGGTCTCTGTTCCTTAGTGATCTACCACTTGTAGGCTCTCTCTTTGCTTAGAGGACCCCTTTCAGTATTTCCTGTAGAGCTGGTTTGGTGTTTGCAAATTCTTTCAGTTTTTGTTTGTCCTGGAAGCTTTTAATCTCTCCTTTATTTTCAATGATAGCCTAGCTGGATATAGTATTCTTGGCTGCATGTTTTTCTCGTTTAGTGCTCTGAAAATATCATGCCAGCTCTTTCTGGCCTGCTAGGTCTCTGTGGATAAGTCAGCTGCCAATCTAATATTTTTACCATTGTATGTTACAGACTTCTTTTCCCGGGCTGCTTTCAGGATTTTCTCTTTGTCACTAAGACTTGTGAATTTTACTATTAGGTGACAGGGTGTGGGCCTATTCTTATTGATTCTGAGGGGCGTTCTCTGAACCTCCTGAATTTTGATGCTCATTCCTTTTGCCATATTGGGGAAATTCTCCCAATAATTCCTCTCCAGTATACCTTCTGCTCCCCTCTCTCTTTCTTCTTCTGGAATCCCAATTATTCTAATGTTGTTTCGTCTTATGGTGTCACTTATCTCTCGAATTCTCCCCTCGTGGTCCAGTAGCTGTTTGTCCCTCTTTTGCTCAGTTTCTTTATTCTCTGTCATTTGTTCTTCTATATCACTAATTCTTTCTTCTGCCTCATTTATCCTAGCAGTGAGAGCCTCCATTTTTGATTGCACCTCATTAATAGCTTTTTTGATTTCAACTTGGTTAGATTTTAGTTCTTTTATTTCTCCAGAAAGGGCTTTTATATCTCCTGAGAGGGTTTCTCTAATATCTTCCATGATTTTTTCGAGCCCAGCTAGAACCTTGAGAATTGTCATTCTGAACTCTAGATCTGACATATTACCAATGTCTGTATTGATTAGGTCCCTAGCCTTCGGTACTGCCTCTTGTTCTTTTTTTTGTGGTGAATTTTTCCGTCTTGTCATTTTGTCCAGATAAGAGTATATGAAGGAGCAAGTAAAATACTAAAAGGGTGGCAACAACCCCAGGAAAATATGCTTTAACCAAATTAGAAGAGATCCCAAATCGTGAGGGGGGAGAAAGGGGATAAAAAGAGGTTCAAAAAGGAAGAAAGAAAAAAAAAAAGAAACGAAAAGAATTAAAAAAAGAAAATAAAGAAAAATATAAAAAAGAAAAAATATATATATTAGATAAACTAGTTAAAAAAACGTTAAAAAAGAAAAAGGTAAAAGTTAAAAAGAAATTTTACCAGAAGGCGAGAAAAAAAACAAAAAATGAAAAAGAAAAAAATTAAATTAACCTCAAGACTAAAAACAATCACAGGGAAAAAGCCGTAAGTTCCGTGCTTTGCTTTCTCCTCCTCTGGAATTCTGCTGCTCTCCTTGGTATTGAAACCGCACTCCTTGGTAGGTGAACTTGGTCCTGGCTGGATTTCTTGTTGATCTTCTGGGGGAGGGGCCTGGTGTAGTGATTCTCAAGTGTCTTTGCCCCAGGCGGAATTGCACCGCCCTTAGCAGGGGCCGGGGTGAGTAATCCGCTCGGCTTTGCTTTCAGGAGCTTTTGTTCCCTGAGCGCTTTCCGTAGAGTTCTGGAGGACGGGAATACAAATGGCGGCCTCCTGGTCTCCGGCCCGGAGGAGCCGAGAGCCCGGGGCCCCACTCCTCAGTGCGCCCTCAGAGAACAGCGTCCAGTAACTCCCGTCTGCCTGACCTCCGGCCGCGCTCTGAGCTCACCGAGCCTGCGACCGGTTCAAGGTAACACCGAGCTGTGAGCTTACTGTCGGCTCTGTCTCTGTGTCTGTAGCCGGCTTTCCCGTTCCAGTACCCGCAAGCTCTGCGACACTCAGACACCCCCGATCCTTCTGTGACCCTGCGGGACCTGAGGCCACGCTGACCCCGCGTGGGCTTCACCCCGGTTTAGCCTCTGGAGCGATGTCCCTCAGCGGAACAGACTTTTTAAATTCCTGATTTTGTGCGCCGTTGCTCTGCCGCTTGCCGGGAGCCGGCCCCTCCCCCCAGGGTCTATCTTCCCGTCGCTTTGGATTCACTTCTCCGCTGGTCCTACCTTTCAGAAAGTGGTTGTTTTTCTGTTTCCAGAATTGCTGTTCTTCTCTTCGATCTGCCGATGGATTTTCAGGTGTTTGCAATCTTTAAATAAGCTATCTAGCTGATCTCCTGGTAGCCGAAGTAGTCTCAGCCTGCTACTTCTCCGCCATCTTGACTCCTCCTCTTTCCTGCTTTTTCAAAGATTCATTAACCATATAGTTGGGGGTTTATTTCTGGGGTTTCTTTTCTGTTCTATTGATCTCGGTGTCTATTTTTTTTTAAAGATTTTATTTATTTATTTGTCAGAGAGAGAGAGAGAGAGTGAGAGCAAGCACAGGCAGACAGAGTGGAAGGCAGAGGCAGAGGGAGAAGCAGGCTCCCTGCTTAACCAACTGAGCCACCCAGGCGTCCCTCTGTGTCTATTTTTGTGCCAGTATTATACTCTTTTGGTTACTACTGCTTTGGAATATAACTTGAAGTCCAGAATTATGATGACTCCAGCTTTGCTTTTTCGTCTTCAAGATTGTTTTGGAGTCCCCTGTGGTTCCCCACAAATTTTAGGATTGTTTGTTCTAGTTCTCTGAAAAACGTTGTTGCTATTTTGGTAGGGGTTGCATTGAATGTGTAGATTGCTTTGAGGAGTATACACTTTAACAATTTGTGTTCTTCCAATATATGAGCATGGGATGTCATTTCTTTGTGTTGTCTTCAATTTCTTTCATCAATGTTTTATAATTTTCAGAGTACAGGTTTTTCACCTCTTTGGTCAGGGTTATTCCTAGGTATCTTAATATTTTTGGTGCAATTTTAAATAGGATTGTTTTCTTTTTTTTTTCTTTTTTAAAGATTTTTTTTATTTATTTGCCAGAGACAGAGGGAGAGAGAGCGAGCACAGGCAGACAGAGTGGAAGGCAGAGGCAGAGGGAGAAGCAGGCTCCCTGTGGAGCAAGGAGCCCGATGTGGGACTCGATCCCAGGACCCTGGGATCATGACCTGAGCCGAAGGCAGCTGCTTAACCAACTGAGCCACCCAGGCGTCCCTAAATAGGATTGTTTTCTTAATTTCTCTTTCTGCTGCTTCATTATTGGTGTATAGAAATGCAAAAGATTTCTGTGCATTAATTTTGTATCCCGCAATTTTATTTCATTATTCTATTATTTTAAAGATTTATTTATTTATTTGACAGAGATCACAAGTAGGCAGAGAGGCAGTGGGGGAGTGGCACGAGAGGAGCAGGCTCCCTGCTGAGCAGAGACCAGCCTGGACCCATAATTGGGTCCTTCCTTAGTTTTCTCTGAGAGAGGGAAATGTGGAGGCCGAGAAAAATTAAGGCCATCCCACTTCAGGTTTAGCCTTAGCATAAGTACACTCATCTTAGCTCGGGCAGCCATCTCAGACCCCTGTGCCCTAAGGCTGAACTCTCCTCTACTTTACTTTAGTTCTTAGAACCCCCACCCTGCTTTAGTAACAGGAAGCCCCACCCTGCTTTAGTTCCGAGAGCCCCCCACCCTGCTTTAGTAACAGGAACCCATAAATACCCATGCCTTAACTAAGCTCGGGGTCCAAGTCCCTACTTCGCTGTGTCGGGTATACTTGGGCCCAAGCTTAAGCTTGTTAAATAAACCCTTGTGTGATTGCATTGGTGTTGGCTCCTTAGTGATCTCTCGGATGTGAAAACTGTGGTACAACACTTTTAATCTCATGAAACAAACTAAGGGCTGCTGGGGAGCGGGGAGGGGGGTAGGGGTAGGGATGGGGTGGCTGGGTGATGGACACTGGGGAGGGTATGTGCTATGGTGAGTGCTGCAAAATGTGTAAGACTGATGAGTCACAGACCTGTACCTCTGGGGCACATAATACATTATATGTTAATTAAGAAAAAAAAACAAAGAAAGAAAAAAAAGGAAAAAATAATGGAAAGCCACTAATATCAGCTAATATTCATTAAGAATTTATTAAGTGACAGATGACAAGGGAGCATAAGATTAGCTGAAGACAAAGCAAAAGCTGACACCCTGCAAACTCCTGGGTGGGACATGTGCGACATTCTTTCAAGAATCTCCCAACTAGGGGCGCCTGGGTGGCTCAGTGGGTTAAGCCGCTGCCTTCAGCTCAGGTCATGATCTCAGGGTTCTGGGATCGAGTCCCACATCAGGCTCTCTGCTCAGCAGGGAGCCTGCTCCCCCCTCCCTCTCTGCCTGCCTCTGCATCTACTTGTGATCTCTCTCTTTCAAATAAATAAATAAAATCTTAAAAAAAAAAAGAATCTCCCAACTATCTCAATACTAATACCTTGCTAGAGGGGAAAACAACCTTAATTTGACAATGGCATGGTGTCTGATATCTTATAAGTATCTTGTAGGTTGGTCCTCTTTAGCATATGAAAGTTCTTTTGAAACCTCCCTTTTCTTTACTTCCCCTAACTCCCAAGTATATAATCACTGCTCCTTAAGCCCCTGGTGCTGCAGCTCTTTCTGACCACAGGCCCTGGGCCAGTGCTTTACTAAATGTAGCATTTTGCACCAAAGATGTCTCAAGAATTCTTTCTTGGTCATTGGCTCCAGACCTTACCCTACCAAACCTTATCTGTATTACAAACCCCATCAACAGACACTAATCCCAACATTTTATGTAATTAACCCACTTAAATTTACAAGCAAACCAATGAGGATGGGCCTCTTAATGTTCCATTTTGGAGATGAGGACCACTAAGGTATAGATAAGTTTATTCAACCCTCCAGGCTCCACAGTCAGTCTATGGGAGAAGCAGGGTTCACATCCTGCATTTTGTGTCCTCCCTTAAACTTCTTTTCTACCTTGAGCAATATTACCAGATGTCCACAAATGGTACTTGCATGACCATACTTGTTATAAAGGAAAATTTGTACCCAAGATGCCTGACCGAGCTGACTAAAAGGTCCCGCCCATTGTTCTAAGGGACTTCTTGTTCTTCCTCCCTACCCCATTTCCTGTGGGTGTCAAAAGTATCAAGTATGTGGAAGTAGAAGGGTATAAATTACCATCCCTGCTTGTACTCTGGGCTCAGACCTTTAGAGGACACTCTCCTCTGAGCCCACTGGTGTTAAATAAACCTCCGATCCTCCAAAGTCTCCGAGTACCACTTGGTTCTTCCATCAGGACCCAGTCCAGGTTCTGTAACAGTTATAGGACGTCTCTAACATCATGTTGCCATGAATAATAGTGATCTCATAGTAGAAACAGCCATTTAACCTCTTCACTGACAGAATGTCGAGTTTCCCTCCCCCTCGCCCTCACAGGACACCCCCACCATCATTAGAGAACAACAGCCAAGCCTTTTAGCATAACTCATGATCCAACTTAAGCCTGGACTACGTTTCTGGTTATTCCAATCACTCTTCTCCTACATTCATTCATTAATTCAATAAACTAACATTTCTTCAGGCCCTGCTATATGTCAAATATAGCCAAGTACTGTGCTATGATGTGGTTTTAGAACGTAGGTGAGGTTCAGTGGGGTGGAGTCCAGCGCCCAGGACCAAGAAAGAATTCTTGGAATGTCTTTGGCACAAAATGGTGGTTTATTAAAGCATGGGGGTAGGACCTGTGGGCAGAAGAGCTGCTGTAGGAGGGTTGTGAGGGGTGACTGCTTATATACTTGGGAGTTGGGGAAGGTAAGGAAAAGGGAGGTTTTCAAAAGAACATTCATATGCTAAAGAGGACCAAGGATATGTAGGCCTTGCCATTGTCAGGTTAAGGTTGTTTTTCCCTCTAGCAAGGCATTAACATTAAGATAGTCTGGAGCTTCCTGGAAGAATGTCATATATATATATATATATATATATATATATATATATATACATATATATATGTATTTATATATATGCGCAGGCAGAGCAGCATAGGTTGAGGGAGAAGCTGGCTCCCCGCTGATCAGGTATGTATGTATGTATGTGTGTGTGTGTGTGTGTGTATATATATATATATATATATATATATATAATCACCCAGGAATGGGGTGGACGAAGGTTTTAGGGTATCAATCAGCTTGTGCTTCGTCTCCAGCTAGACTTCTGCTTCCTCATCACTGGGGCCTGGGAATACAGCTATAAACAAAACAAAATTCTTGCTTCTACAGGGGTTCCTTGCTGGAGGGAGGTTTCAGGGTATCAATCAACTTGTGCTTTGTCTCCAGCTAGACTTCTGCTTCCTCATCACTGGGGCCTGGGAATACAGCTATAAACAAAACAAAATTCTTGCTTCTGCAGGGGTTCCTTGCTGGAACAGAGGTCAGCAAACTTTTTCTTGTATAGGACCAAATAGCAAATAGTTTAAAGTAAGAGAGTCATCTGATCTCTTTCACGACTACTTAACTCTGCTATTGAAATGCAAAAGCAGCCATAGACAATATGTAAAGGGATGGGCGTGGCTGTATTGTTATAAAATTTTATCTCCAGAAACAGATAGTGGGTCAGTTTTGGCCCTGGGGCAATAGTTTGCCACCCTCTCTCTTCTAAAGTTAGGCAAATCACAGACCTATACCCCTGAAACAAATAATATGTTATATGTTAATTAATTGAATTTAATTTTTTTAAAAAGGGACAGCTTGTAAAAGGATAAAAGGAGGGTGCCTGGGTGGCTCAGTCTGTTAAGTGTTTAAGCATCTGCCAGGATCCTGGGATCAATCCCAGCATTAGGCTCCCTGATCAGCAGGGAGCCTGCTTCTCCCTCCCCCAATGCTGCTCTGCCTGCTTGTTCTCTCTCTCCAATAAATAAATAAAATATTTAAAAAATAGAGACATTGGCATTGGCGATATATTGGCATTAAGCCAATACATAATAGATGTATTTCAGGTGGTGATGAGTGCTATGGAAATTAAATAGGGTGAGCAGGTAGAGACTGACTGTGGTTTCTAGCTATTTTCCAAAGGATGTGTCTGAGAAGGCCTCACCAGGAAGGAAATAAGAAGCAGAGAGACCTGAAGGGGGTAAGGGAATCAGCCATGGGATTATCTGGGGGTACTGTCCCAGGTGAAGAGAACCACAAGGATAAAAACCTTGAAGTCCAGTCTCTCTCTCTCTCTCTCTCTCTCTCTCTCTCTCTAGCATCACTTCCCTCTGGTCTCTTGCTCTAATGACCCTTATGAGTGAGGCCTTCCCACCCACGCTAAATATAATCCCTCCACCCCCAGTATACCCCAACATGCCCTTTCCTCCAGCTTGGCCTTATCATTCTATGCAGCACTTGCCATTCTCTGATATATGTATTTACTGACCTAATCTATAAAATCAGGGACTCTGTTGGTTTTGTTCTCTCTTGTGTCCTCAGCACCTAGAACTGTACTCACGCCTATGACAGGTGCTCAGAAAATTTTTTGAAGGTGGCTAGAAGCCAGGCACTTGGTGCACATTACTAAAACACACAGATATCCTCCAAGGTGGGCATTTTCCTGAGACTCAGAGAGGATTGGTAATTTGCTTAAGGTCACACAACCAGGACTTGAGGGCTACAGGCTTTGAAATGAAGTCTTCCAGTTTCCAAAACCCACAAGTCCTGGATATTTGGGTGTCAGGCTTGAGGTGAGATGGCCCCAACATCTGAGGACAAAATGTGTCCATCCACTACAAGACGGTACCCATTCCATATCTGATGTCAGAAGACACAGAAGGAATCCCCTGCAATGAGATCTCCACAAAGCAGTTCAGGGGACTGAATTGTGACTCCCCCTAGACAGTGGGTGTGACCCCCTCAATCCCAGGGAATGGACTGAAGGAAGTAGTCACCCTCTACATCCATGTAGTCACCTACATGGGCTAAGCAGAAAGATGTGGATGAGTTTACAAAAAGTCACATCACACATACCTCTCGTGGATTTTTTGGACAGTGACCAGACTAGCAGGAGGAGGGCATTCATATATGGGATGTGGTCTTAGATTTCTCAGAATGACCTCCTGGAGAGACATCTGAAATCTGGCTTAGGTAAGCTTGGTGGATTTGTACCCACCATGTGGCTTCTATAGAGACCCTCACCATATACATTATAAACTGTTACAGCACACACACACACACACACACACACACACAGGTGGATACAGTGGAGATACATTTTTTCCTTTAAAATATTTTATAACTTATAAAACATAATGAGAGTGAAAAAACAGATGAGCAACAGCATAAATTTACACATTACAAATATTTTTTCTTTATATAATGCAATACATAACCATTTTAACAAACTTATATCTAAATTGAACTATTTTCTGGCTCAGTTTTACAAATTCATTAATTATGTCATGAAAATTTATACTTTTAACAACTTTCTTTTTATTTTATTTAAGTTTTTATTTTAATTCCAGTTAGTTGCCATACAACTTAAGAAACAAAACAAATGAGCAAAAGGAAAAAAGAGAGAAAGAGAAATCAGGAAACAAACTCTTGAGAACAAACTGAAGGTTACCAGAGTGGGGAATAGGGGGACAGGTAAAATAAGTGGTGGAGATTAAGGAGTGCGAATGTCATGATGAGCACTGGAGGATGTATGGAATTGTTGAGTCACCATATTGTATACCTGAAACTAATATAACACAGTGGAGATAAATTGCAATAGCTGATATTCACTGAGCATTTCCTCTATGTCAGATCCTGTTTAAGAGTGTAATTCATTCAGTCTCTTCCTATCGGCACCCTTATTTACATCCTTCAAGGCTACATTTAAAAAGCACCTTCATGGGGCGCCTGGGTGGCTCAGTGGGTTAAAGCCTCTGCCTTCAGCTCAGGTCATGATCCCAGGGTCCTGGGATGGAGCCCCACATCGGGCTCTCTGCTCAGCAGGGAGCCTGTTTCCTCCCCTCTCTGCCTGCCTCTCTGCCTACTTGTGATCTCTGTCAAATAAACAAATAAAATCTTAAAAAAAAACAAGCACCTTCATGAAGGGCACCTGGGTGAATCAGCAGGTTAAGCATCCAACTCTTGACTTCAGCTCAGGTTATGATTTCAGGGTCTTTTTTTTTTTTAAGATTTTATTTATTTATTTGACAGACAAAGATCACAAGCAGGCAGAGAGGAGGAAGCAGGCTCCCTGCTGAGCAGAGAGCCCAAGGTGGGGCTCGATCCCAGGACCCTGAGATCATGACCTGAGCCGAAGGCAGCGGCTTAACCCACTGAGCCACCCAGGTGCCCCATGATTTCAGGGTCTTGAGATCAAGCCTCGAGTCAGGCTCCTTGCTTAGGAGGGAGTCTGCTTGAGTTTCTCTCCCTCTGCCCCTCTTCTTGCTCTCTCTCTAAAATAAAAATAAATACATGTACCTGTTTCATGAAAGCTGTTCTGATCGTTGAACTTGAAGGTGACCTCTTTTTCCTTCAAAAGTTTATGACATTCTCTTGTACCCCCTTGGAAGTTCTAGATACTTCTTCATCTAAGTTATTTGTGAGCATGCTTCAAGATTATAAAAAGCTTTATTTCAAGATCTTGTCTCATACATCATTTTCCTTACAAGTCCATATGGTACCTGGAGTATTTGAGTCTAGGCTTAGTGACTTTCAGAATATTTGATCCCTCCCCATGTTTCAATTCCCTTTGTTGTCAAATGAAGAAGATAATGGTATTGCCCTAGTAGGACTGTTGTGAAGAATGAGATAATGTATGTAAAACCCTTTTCTAAAATATCCTAGGTGACTTCAAACCATACTCAGTGAAATGGGATGAATTGGGTTCTATTTAGGTAATTCTCTGCCACAGCTGTATACCATGTAAGCATCCCTGAAAATGAGACCGAGATCCTGATTCAGTACATTTGGAGTGGGGCCCATCTGCATCTTTGAGGCCATGCTTTGAGGAGCTAGGATATAGCACTGTGCTCAGGAGCCCTGGGTCGGGATTCTGAGGCTGTGCCAGGACTCAGCTGGAAAGACTGCTGTAATAGACTTGTCATGTCCTCCAAGGGAATAGCCAGGGAGGCTGCTGGCAAGAATGCTGGGGATTTCCCACTGTGCATCCCTCTGGCAGCATGCCATTTTACTCGGGACATGGGAATCACTTAATCATAATGCACAGTGCCAATTTTCTCATGCAAAGATGAAAACACTGGTTCACTTTCCCTCATCAGCAGAAATTGTGTTCTAACTTATCTCTAGACTAATGGATATTGCTTTGTAGAACTATATTCACTACTTCATTGCCAATAGCAATGAGTAAGTAGTGGGAGCAGTCAGTAAAGTTCAGAGGTCCCATAGTGGCTGAGAGGTAGTGAAACTGTGTGACTTGGGCTGAGAACCAGGTGTTTGTAAGAATTAGGACTGAATCTTTGAAGTCACATGGGGAATTAGATTGGAAGGAGGGATGGAGTGCTGTAGAAAAGGAAATAGATTTCACAAAGTGAAGGAAAATTTGTTTTCACCATGTCGTCCAGGAACACTTTTCTTTCTTTTTTTTTTAAACATATAATGTATTATTAGCCCCAGGGGTACAGGTCTGTGAATCGCCAGGTTTACACACTTCACAGCACTCACCATAGAATATACCCTCCCCAATGTCCATAACCCCACCTCCCTCTCACTACCCCCCTCCCCCCGGTCACCCTCAGTTTGTTTTGTGACATTAAGAGTCTCTTATGGTTTGCAGGACCACTTTTCTTAAAAAAAAAAAAACAAACATAATTATACAAGTAATACAAATTTATTATCTTATAAAAAAAGAAGATACAGATCAATAAACAAACTCCTCCATAATTCCACAATGTATACTGTTAATACTTTAGAAGGAAATCCTATGGCTACATCCTCACACGTCTCCATATACTTAGAAATGACACTTCCAAGACAGAGTGCTGTGTACTTCACATAACAACTATACTTGGTGAACTGTCATTTTTGTCTTTAGCCCATTTTCCTATTCTTTTTCTTCTCTGTTGGTGAAGATGCTTTATCTATATTAAGTAACTTTTTAAAATATGCTAATTTTTAATTAATCTGGGATGTATTCTGGTATAAGGCATGGAATATAATCCTGAAAGTTTGCATTTATTATCGGTTTTTCTAAACTGTGAAACTGTTTTCCTATCAGCATTAATGGAATAATGAAGACTCTCACCTTAAAAAATCACATTGTTGGGAGTGCCTGGGTGGTTCAGTGGGTTAAAGCCTCTGCCTTCAGCTCAGGTCATGATCCCAGGGTCCTGGGACCAAGCCAAGCCCCTCATCGGGTTCTCTGCTCAGCGGGGAACCTGCTTCCCCCTCCTGCTCTGCCTGGTTCTCTGCCTACTTGTGATCTCTCTTTCTCTCTGTCAAATAAATAAATAAAATCTTTTTAAAAATTACATTGTTGGATCCTTGTAACCCTGAGGTATATAATGTGATTAGCTCAGCCCAGCCGACAAGAAAATTAAAGCATAGAAAAGGTGAATAGTTTGGCAAGGAGTTGAACCAGACTTTGTTTTAGAGGTTGTCAGTAAACCTTATTTCTGGCATGTCTAGGTGGCTCAGTCCTTAACCATCTGCCTTGGGCTCAGGTCATGATACCAAGGTCCTGGGATTGAACCCCACATCAGGCTCCCTGCTCAGTGGGTAGTCTGATTCTCCCTCTCCCACTTCCCCTGCTTGTGTTCCCTCTCTCGCTGTGTATCTCTCTGTCAAATAAATAAATAAAATCTTAAAAATAAGTAAATAAACCTTATTTCTATTAAATAAATGTTAAACAGATCACTTTATTTCATCCCTCAAATGTAATTGATTCCCATAAAGGAGCTAGAGCATTCATCTCCAGAGTCCCTACTCCTTGGGAATAGCAATGCTGTGTTGTACTGAATGGATCCTCTTCTCTGGGAAGACATTTACAATACGTCATTTAGGGATGACTGGGTGGTGCAGTCAGTTAAGTGTCTGTCCTTGGCTTGGGTCATGATCCCAGGTCCTGGGGTCGAGCCCTACCGCGGCTCCCTGCTTGCTTCTACGCCCTCTGCCTGCTCTACCCACAGCTTCCTCTGCTTGTGCTCATTTAGGGGCACCTGTGTGGCTCAGTGGGTTAAAGCCTCTGCCTTCAGCTCAGGTCATGATCCCAGGGTCATGGGATTGAGCCCCACATCGGGCTCTCTGCTCAGCGGGGAGCCTGCTTCCTCCTCTCTCTGCCTGCCTCTCTGCCTGCCTCTCTGCCTACTTGTGATCTCTGTCAAATAAATAAAATCTTTTAAAAAAATACATCATTTATCCCCCCAAAGTGTAATAAGTAGGAATAGAATTCTTCATCTCTATCAGTACTTTTTTTTCAACTAAAAACTTGTAAATTGTGGGGTGCCTGGGTGGCTCTGCCTTTAGCTCAGGTCATGATCCCATAGTCCTGGGATCAAGTCCCATAGCCTGCTCCTTGCTCAGCAGGGAGTCTGCCTCTCCCTCTGCCTGCTCTGTGCTTGTGCTGTCTCTTTCTCTCTCTCTGATAAATAAAGTCTGAAGATAGGTTTAGGTAACATAAAAATAAATTCCCAGGAAGAAAGAGTAATAGGATGAGAAAAATATGAAATGCATCAGAAAGTTATTCTGGGCAGACTCCAAAAGATTTGAGCTGTACCTCTTCTGTTTTCACAGGTGCATTTGTTTTGTTTTTAATAATGTAGCATTGAATATCACGATTTAAAAGTTTTTATTTTTAGTTTTTATTTTTTAAAAGATTTCATTTATTTGAGAGAGAAAAAGACCATGCAAGCAGGGTGAGGGGCAGAGGGAGATGCAGACTCCCCGCTGAGCAGGGATCCCGATGCAGGGCTCAATTCCAAGACTTGGGGATCATGACCTGAGCCAAAGGAAGATGCTTAAGAGACTGAGCCACCCAGGTGTCCCAAGTCCCTCTTTCAATAAGCATCCTGTCTCTGCACTTCTGCAAGATATGCTACTCAAGGGTATAGAGTTTTAGCTATCCTGGAATGTTGGATTTGATGGTTAGGGTTGAGGGGATCCAAGTTCAGTCCCAGCTCTGTCTCAATGGTGCAGGCAGAACTTTGGTTTTTCAACTCCTCTTGGGGCCATTGCCTTCTGAATATATAATATGTGGTAGGCAAACACTCGTTGAATGTGTTGCATGATTTGCAATGTAAAAACTGTGTTCTGTTGACCTGGCAGGATTGCCATCTTTGTTGTGAATGAGTGAAATGAGGGAAGGCAAGAAGCAACGTGCACATCAGTTGAGCAATTCCAAAGCAATAAAACATGGCGGAGGACTTGCTGAAGGAACCTGTGCATAGTGGCATCTGCTGCTTGTTACCATAGGAAGCAGCAGGGAGGAGTGGACCCAGAATGAAAACTGGGGCATTTTGGTTCCACATCATGTCCCCTCTGCCCCGACCAGGAATGAGTTGAAGACCTGTATGGGAGGGTCTGTCAGCAATGGTTTCTTTTTTTTTTTTTTAAGATTTTATTTATTTGACAGAGAGAGATCACAGTAGGAGAGAGGAAGGGAAGAGATCACAGAGAGAGAGGAAGGGAAGCAGGCCCCCTGCTGAGCAGAGAGCCCGTTGTGGGACTCGATCTCGGGACCCTGAGATCATGACCTGAGCCGAAGGCAGCGGCTTAACCCACTGAGCCACCCAGGCGCCCTCAGCAATGGTTTCTTACCCTCACTGCCAAGTCCTGGTCATCAGAGGACACTAGAAATACAAATTATTAGAGATTTTTCACTTTTTGGTGAGGAAACTGAAGTCCAACAGGGTAGGAATTGGTATACAAGGAATCCTTCACGGAGAAAAAAACCACTAAGAAACCTCATGAATTATCTCAGCAATTGTTTTTTTTTTAATTTTTTTTACCACCTTCAAATCCCAAAGCACAGGTATTTCAAATATTTATAACATTATGGAAAATGTATCTGTTGAGTATGAACTTTCATTTGGGGAGCTGTTCGGATGATGTTTAGGATCACATCTGGTCAAAAAGGTGGTGAATCCGGGACACCGGATTGGTGGTGTCGGTGGTGTCAGATGGGTGGCTCAGTCGGTTAAGCGTCTAACCTTCAGCTCAGATCATGATCCTGGGGTCCTGGCATCAAGCCCTGCATTGGGCTTCTTGCCCTGCTTCTCCCTCTGCCTGCCATTCCCCATGCTTGTGTGCACGCTCTCTCTCTCTCTGACAAATAGATAAAATCTTAAAAAAAAAAAAAAAAAGGTAGGGAATCCAAAGGTGAAATACCACTGGACCCTAAACAGACTGTAAAAGGAGAACGGATGACTGATTGATTTCTTTGTGTATTTCTGAAGACCAACTCTAAAACAGGAACACCAGAAACACTAAATGGTCTGGATACAGTTTTTTAAAATAAATCTAGCCTCTTAATTAGACCAACTTGAAAGGCCAGCTCAGAGTGAAAATAAGAAATATCCTGGCCTAACAAAGAATAAGCCATTTGAATTACAAAAAACCCTAGTTAGAATCCCATCACCACTGCGACCTAGCTGCAGAACCTGGAATATTAGCTCAATAAATCAGAAACTCAGTTTCCTCACTGGGAAACTGTGTTTAGTAATTCTTACCTTGCACAATTCTTATGGAAAATTAACATACTCTGCATAAAGTATCCAGCTCGGTTCTTGGTCATAGCATCCCTCAACATATGGTGCATATTACCATTATTATGATTAAATTTCTCTAAAAACTACCTGTAATTTGCAACTAGATTTGCATTGCACTTGCATTCTCCATGAAAACAAAGAGATTGGGAAAATACGTGAGATGCAAAAAAGTAGATTTCTGAACAGCTCCCTTCTCCCTTCCTTTTTTTTTGGGGGGGGTTTTTTTAAAAATTTTATTTGTTTATTTAACAGAGAGAGATCACAAGTAGGTAGAGAGGCAGGCAGAGAGAGAGAGGAAGCAGGCTCCCTGCTGAGCAGAGAGCCCGATGCGGGGCTCGATCCTAGAACCCTGAGATCATGACCTGAGCCAAAGGCAGAGGCTTAACCCACTGAGCCACACAGGTGCCCCTCACTTCCCTTTTTTATTGGCTTATTGTTTTCCACAGATTTTGCATCCTATGTACCTTCATAAAAACTACCACACGCTCCATTTACAATGAACTCCTTTGTTTTCAGGTGAGAGACTATAGCCAGAGCCTATTTCCTTCACTCAGGACCATACCCAAATTAGATCCTAAATGTATCATCACTGTTATCTGGCTCCAGATTAAGTGATTTTGCCACTTTACCACCTGCTGCTTATCCTACCAAGGTATTTCAGGGAATTAATGTTCATTGAGGACCTACTCTGTGCACTAACACAAAGCTATTTCATTCTGATACCCACAACCCTAAAAAAGCAAGAATGATCAGTATATTCACTTTACAAATGAAATGCTGACATTCAAAAAGGGTAAGGATTTTGCCCAAGGACACACAGTGGCCATGTTCGAAAAAACACTTGTCTAAACAGAAAAGCCTTCAGAATCATGGGAATCAAAATACAGAGGTGTGATGAGGTCTATATCCACCATCCCCACCATTGACTTCCCAGCCCTGGGTACGTGGGCTCCTGCCCAGAAAGCCCTCCTTTAAGCTTCTTCCTAAACCAGATCTCTAGTCACAACTGGAGAGGGAGGAGTCACTGAAGGATGTAGGCACCCTGATTTTAATCAGCAAAACCTGAAGTCTGAGTTCCTTTAGAGAGGGATTGTCCCCCACAAGTCACAAAGCACTCAGGATCAGACACCCCCATCCCTAGTGCCAGGATACCTGGTATCAGACGCACCAAGATTTTGTAGAAGAGCTCATTGATCGGGGATTAGGTGCACCACTCTCCCTATTTTGGGCTTTGGCTGGCTCTCCATTAAGACAAGACCTTGGGGGACGCCCGGGTAGCTCAGTGGGTTGAGCCGCTGCCTTCGGCTTGGGTCATGATCTCAGGGTGCTGGGATTGAGTCCCGCATCAGGCTCTCTGCTCAGCAGGGAGCCTGCTTCTCTCTCTCTCTCTCTCTCTCTCTCTCTCTGCCTGCCTCTCTGTCTGCTTGTGATCTCTCTCTGTCAAATAAATAAAATAAATAAAAAATCTTTAAAAAACAAAAAAAGACAAGACTTTGGACTAGAATTCAAAGGTTCCTCCAACTCTAACATAGAAGATATATTGCAGCCACGTATTGGGCATCAAGACAGATAGGGACTCTGAAATCAGGTCTATTTGGAAAACTTTAGTGTGCTATTTGCTGGCTCTGTGATTTTGAAAGAAGTTATTTATTTTCCAAGCCTCAGTTTCCAATTCTGTAGAAGAGAGATTACATGAAGTACTGCACATAAACCAATGGCTAGTATATAATAAGCACTTTTAAAATGTTAACCAATACACTTTTTAAATTAATTTAAGAAACACACAGGGATACATTTGCTCCAGAGAGGATCTCCCATGTGATCCAGACAGCAATTGTCCTTTCCTACCTGATTCCTGGTCTCACCAATGAACACAGTGCTTTGGTGCTACCTCCAGAAGGCCCAGAATAAATATCACTCTTGCCTGGCAATGAATGACTCTCCAGCCTTCAACAATTGATGGCACTGCATAGCTGAGGCTAGTTAAAGTGCTATAAACACTACTATCCCCATGTCACTCATGTGCCCTCAATCCTCCAACCTTTTATTCCAGGCCTTCTACGATCTGGTTTTTTATCTCGCCAAATTCTAGAAGTTGTTAAAGATCCAACTCAGTTTTTACTTCCTTTTTAAAGCTTTTTTGAGCTTTTATTGGACTTATCTGTGAACTATGATGACACTTAGCATCAATATCATAACACACTTTTTGTCATTGTCACTTTATTTTTTTAGAAGATTTTATTTATTTACAAGAAAGAGAGAGAGAGAAGAAACAGACCCCCACTGAGCAGGTTGCCCAATGAGGGGCTTAATCCCAGGACCCTGGGATCACGACCTAAGCTAAAGATAGATGCTTAACGGACTGAGCTACCCAGGCACCCCATCATTGTCACTTTAAACAGAATAGTAATCACTCCCATTCTAGATTTTTAAACTTCTTAAGGATAGGGACCATGTCTTATAAATCTATATGCCCTTATGCTAACCAGTAAAGAACTGAGCACCTAGAAAATGGGAAATATAGCATTCATTGGTCCAGTGATTGGTTGTTTTCCCCTCTCTGGCCTCAACGATATCATCTGTAAAATAGCAGCACTGTGAACAACATCTTGTCTAACTTTAATGCTCAATAGAGCATTTTAGTTTTTTAAGATTTTTATTTACTTACTTGAGAAAGAGAGAGCACAAGTGGAGCAGAGGGAGAAGGAGAAGCAGACTCCCTGCTGAGCATGGAGCTCAACATAGGGCTCTATCCTGCACCCTGCGATCATGACCTAAGCTGAAGGCAGATGCTCAATGGACTGAGCCACCCAGGCACCCCTTCAATAGAGCATTTTTAAAAAGCCCTAAACTTTTATTTAAATGTGAGAACTGAAACCATAAAACTGCTAGAAGAAAACATAGGCAGTAATTTCTTTAATATGAGCTGTAGAAATATTTTTCTAGATATGTCTCCTTTTGCAAGAGAAACAAAAGCAAAATTAAACTACTGGGGTTATACCAAAATAAAAAGGGTTTGGACAGTGAAGGAAACCATCAACAAAAGAAAAAGACAGCCCTCTGAATGGGAGAAGATATATGCAAATGATATATCTGAGAAGGATTAATGTCCAAAATAAACAAAGAACTTACACAACTCAACACCCGAAAAACAAATAATCCAATTTAAAAATGGGCAGAGGAGGGGCGCCTGGATGGCTCAGTGGGTTAAGCCTCTGCCTTTGGCTCAGGTCATGATCCCAGGGTTCTGGGATCGAGCCCCGCACTGGGCTCTCTGCTCAGCAGGGAGCCTGCGTCCTCCTCTCTCTGTGACCTCTATCTGTCAAATAAATTTTAAAAATCTTTTAAAAAATAAATAAAAATGGGCAGAGGAAATGAACACTTTTCCAAAGAAAGCATACAGATGGCCAACAGAAACATGAAAAGATATTCAACATCACTAATCACCAAGGAAATGCAAATCGAAACCACAATGAGATATCACCTCACACCTGTCAGAATAGCTAAAATCAAAAATACAAGAAATAAGTGTTGGAGAGGATGTGGAGAAAAGGAACCCTTGTACACTGTTGCTATTGGTGGGAATGCAATCTGATGCAGCCACTGTGGAAAACAGTATAAAGGCTCCTCAAAAAATTAAAAATAGAATTACCATATGATCCAGTAATTCCAGTACTGGCTATTTACCCAAAGAAAATGAAAACACCAATTTGAATAGATACATGAACCCCTATATTTATTGCAGCATTGTTTACAATAGCCAAGATAAGGAAGCAGCCCAAGTGTCCACTGATTTTACTTGTATGTGGAATTTAAGAAACAAAACAAATGAGGGACGCCTGGGTGGCTCAGTTGGTTAAGCAGCTGCCTTCGGCTCAGGTCATGATCCCAGTGTCCTGGGATCGAGTCCCACATCGGGCTCCTTGCTCCTCGGGGAGCCTGCTTCTCCCTCTGACTCTGCCTGCCACTCTGTCTGCCTGTGCTTGCTCTCGCTCTCTCTCTCTGACTAAATAAATTAAAAAAAAAAAATTAAAAAAAAAAGAAACAAAACAAATGAACAGAAAAAAAGACTCTTTAAATATAGAGAACAAACTGGTGGCTGCTAGAGGGGAGGCGCAGGGATGGGTGAAGGGGAGGTGAAGGGATTAAGACTAAACTTAAATTGATGAGCATTGAATAATGTATAGAATTGTTGAATCACCAGGGTGCCTGGCTGGCTCAGTCAGTTAAGCATTTAACTCTTGATTTTCGCTCAGGTCATGATCTCAACATTGTGAGATGGCACCCACCCTGGGTTCCCTGCTCAGCAGGGAGTCTGCTTGAGATTCCCCCCACCCCTTCTTTTGCCCCTCCCCCTGCTCTCTCTCTCTCTCTGTCAAATAAATAAATAAATATTTTTAAAGAAATAATTATTAAATCACTATATTGTATATCTGGAGCTAATATAATACTGTATGTTAATTGTACTTAAATAAAAAATAAAAATTTTAAAAGAGGCCTAAACTTTGATCAGAAAAAGATAATTTTGGCCATTGGCATAAATTGGAACAAACGTGTTCTGAGCTACAATGTTGATGATTTCATAACACTTCTCATCTTTCTAGAAATTCTAGAAAACTAAGAGTTAGTGTTTCTCCCTCCACCAAAAAAAGAAATATCAGAACCTCTGAAATTAAACATCTCATCACCCAGGTGGAGAGCTCAGGAAGCTCCCTCAGACTTCAATAGAAAATACTGCAGACTTAATATTTTGCTAATGGGACATCATTGTTTTTCACACAATAAGTAATGATGAATCCCAGCTGCAAAAGGGATTGCCCCTCTTCTCAAACCATTTCAAAAGGAGCACTGTGCCACCTCCTTGCAGTCTTGATGTAAGAGACTGGAATTCCTTCTTGGAGATTGAAGGCACTTGTTTAAAAGAAAGAAAAGTGGGGGGGGGGCACCTTTATTCTGCCATGCCTCATGCCTCTACCATTAGGTTGGACACGGAGCAAATACTTTTAAAGTCTTGGCTACTGAGGATAGAGAGAGGAGGACTGGAGATGGAGACAGAGGACATTGAGGGAGGGTGAAGGAAGCCAGAGAAAAGTAATTCTCTTTCTTAAATTTAACCCCAAAATGCTCCCCTAACTTAAATATATTTCTATCTAATCATGAGAAATTTCTATTCTAATCAGGAGAAAAACATCAGACAAACCCAAGTTGGGGGATGTTCTACAAAATACCTGACCACTAATCTTCACAAATGTCAAGGTCATGAACAACAGGGAAAGACTGAGGAACTGTCCCAGACTAAAGAGGAGACTAAGGAGACATGACATGAATAAGGCAACAAAGGCAATGTGGAATTCTGGAACAGAAGAAAGGCTTCAGTGGAAAAACCGATGAGATCTGAATAAATTCTATAGTTAAGAGTATTGTATCAAGGTTAATGCCTTTTGATAAATATTCTACAGTTATATAGGATGTTAACATAAGGGGAAGCTGGGTGAAGGGCACGTGGGAACTACTCTGTACCATTTTCAAAGTCCTTTTGTAAGTCTAAAATTATCTCAAGATAAAAACTTAAAAAGGGGAGCCTGAGACACACTGTCCTCAATGTCAAAAAGACAAAAATTTCCCTCCAGACACCCTCTTTCCTGGCAGCTTCCCACTTCATCTGAGAACTCAGCAGTGACTCTTAAAGGCCTCTAGTTGCAGCAACAGCAAATCAGCTCAGCAATCTGAAGAAATGAGCTATTTGGACCTCTATTTTCCAAATCATTGAAACAAACTCTTCTGGAGAGCACTATTTCTAGAAAGGTAGTATCCATTTCTGTGTCTTCGTATAACAGAAAACTTCACTGAATTCTTCATTGTCCATAAACAATAGTATAAACATCTGCTTGTGTGCAGTATGTAAATTAAAGGACTCTAGGGGCTGGTACATGGGGAGAGCTAATTGTAGTGTTGGGTATTTTTGTTCTGCTTGACTGACCTGCTCTGTTTCCTCACCCATCAGATTGACTCAGTGGTTCTTCAGAAGAAGAAGGGGGCACATAATATGAATGACTTTGATGAGAGGTGGCAGCTGGGGGGTCTGGTACCCCGAGGCATCCTTGAAAACCTCTAGAACACGAGTCATTTCCACAACTCTTAGGATTTTCTGAGATGATGTTGTCATTGTCATCATAGTCATCATCAGTGCTCTGGGTAGTGACCAGGGTCCACCCCACAGAGAGCACCTTTTAACAAAAGAAAGCCAGTGATAATAGCAGCACCAAGAACCAGAAGAACCTATTATACAAGTCTATGATACAAGCTACCATTGGATATGTTTGTGTGGTCACTAAAATTTGGGGATCACTGAATTAAGGTCTCATTGAGTTAAGCAGCCAGAGCACCATGATCCCTGTGGGCTATTTCATTGGTACCCATAGATACCACACATAACTGGGCTCTGTGCCACACTCCTTTCTGGGACTTAGTATATTTATTTGTCTCTAACAAGAAAGGCTAAATACTCAGTCTTGGGGGTCACTTCCAGCTCTAACATTCTAGGATTCTGCTCAGTGAAATATCACTTTTTCTTTTATGTGAAGTCCTCCAAAGCCAACAAAAGAATAATTTATCACCATGGCATGGTGTACATCTCCACTTTATCAATAGGACATGATCCTCTCTATTCAAAATGCATTACCCCAGATCCCACCAGAGCACAGCTTGAAGAATTTTACATTGGGAGAAAGTGTCTGTATAGATCAACAGTATAAATGGCTTTCTGTGCACCAAACCAATGGGCAACTCCAAGACCTCCTCACATGGAAACACATATGAGCTGTCAGCCTTGGGTGCCCATTCAGAGAAGGGGAGCTGGTGCCCATTCAGTGAGCCCCAGAAGGAAGTGTACTTGAGCTGCATACTTTGGAGAATGCTTGATGAAATTTCATCGATTCTTTTTCTTCCCTCCATAAAATGTTGACTTGCTTCATCATGATTCCATCTGTACCCCAAAGTCAGACGAAGAAATACTAAAATTCCATCACACAAGCTCTTCAACCTACACATCCAAACTGAGTAAAACCAAAGGGTATACCTGGGGCCTCAAGGGAGCTCCAGAGAGAAGAGGTCGAGCAGGACCTCAGCAGACAGGTTTGCTGAGGTCTATAGCACGGGCTCAGGAGGGTGTGCTCCCTCTCCCCACCTACTGACAGGCACCAGTCCGGGAGAGCTTGGGACTGTACTTTTCACCACCATCAGGCTGACTTGACTCCTTTGCCCTAGCTTCAAGACCACCACATTACTATCCCACATTTTCATGTGGCCTTGAGGCAGAGGGATGGAGTGCCAAGGGTGTGGGATTTGGATACAGAGAGACCTAGGTTTGCATTTTAACTCTGCCATTTATGAGCTGTTGCACTCTATTCAGGTTACTGAGCAGCACTGTGACTCAGTCTTCTCATTAAAATGAAGATAATAGTTTTACTCTGCCACAAGGTTATTGGGAGGATTAGAGATAATGCACACAAAGCTCCTGATAACAGTGCTTAGGACTCCGTAGTCATGACAACCAATCAATGGTAGCTGTTTTTCCTCTATTCCAAGTGAAAGAAACCAGACACAAAAGGCCACATATTGTATGATTCCATTTATATGAAATGTCCAGAATGGATAGATCCATAGAGACAGAAAGTAGATGAGTGGTTGCTAGAGGCTGGGGGGTGGGGCAGCCGGGAGAGGGGCGGATAGAGAGTGCTAACTCATACCGGCCTTCGTTTTGGGGTGATGAAAATGTTCCACAATTATACAGTGGCGATGGTCATGCAACATAATGAATATACTAAAAATCACTAAATTTTACACATTAAAAGGGTAAATTTTATGGTATATGAATTATATCTTAATTAAAAGTTTTTAGAAATAAATTTTCTGTTTCTCAGTATATGAATATGACTAGAACTGAGTATTTCTAAACACCTCATAGTATTTCTAACCTCACAGGGTTTTTGTGAGGATTAAATGAGTTAATTTATTTGACATATTTAGACTAATGCAGATATGCTATAAAAGTTCAATAAGTGTGACCTGCAGGGGTGCCTGGGTGGCTCAGTCCGGTAAGCATCTGCCTTTAGCTGAGGTCATGATGTCAGTGGGATTGAGCCTCACATGGGGCTCCCTGCTCAGCAGGGAGCCTGCTTCTCCCTCTCCCTCTCCCTCTCTCTCTGCCACTCCTCCTGCTTATGCTCTCTCTCTCTCTGTCAAATAAATAAATAAAATCTTTAAAAATAAATAAAATAAAAAATAAATGTTAGCTACAGTAATCATTACTGTTATTGTCATTATCATGCTCATCATCGTTTTTTAAATTTATTTTTTATTTAAATTTTGTTAGTTAACATACAGTGCAATATCGGTTTCTAGAGTAGAATTCAGTGATTCATCGCTTACATACAACACCCAGGGCTCATCACAATAAAAGGAGAGAGGGAAACAAGCCGTAAGTGACTCTTATCATACAAACTGAGGCTTGTGGTAGGGAGGTGGGGAGTCTGGGCTAGATGGGTGATGGGGATTAAAGAGGGCACTTGTTGTGATATTTATCATCATTTTAATCACAGGTAGCAGAGTCTGGAAGTCCAAATCATTGGGGTTTGAATCAAGCAGACCTGGTTTAAAATCTGCCTTCACACTTAGGAGCACATAAATTAATGGTTAATTGTGTCAGACTTTCTTTTTAATTATTTTTAAAATCATTTTTAAAAGATTTTATTTATTTGACAGAGACAGCGAGAGAAGAAACACAAACAGGGGGAGTGGGGGAGAAGCAGGCTTCCTGCTGAGCAGGGAGCGCAATGCGGGGCTCCATCCCAGGACCCCGGGATCATGACCTCAGCTGAAGGCAGCTGCTTAACAACTGAGCCACCCAGGTGCCCCACCATTCAGACTTTATTGATTAAAATCCCAGCTCCACATATTTATCGGTTGTGTGACTTCAGGCAATTTTTAACCTTTCTGTGCCCAAGTTTCTTCATTTGTAAAATGAGGATAATAATAGTTCATACCTAATGAGCTTCCACGAGAATTAAATGTGTTTACTAGGAGGCTTTAAGTTTCAGAAACCTGACTCAATTTACCTTAAACAAGATAGATGGGAAAGAAGAAAAGAACAGAAAAGAGGAACATAATACAGAAAACTTAATACAAGTCAAGAGGGGAAAGAGAAGGAAAAAAGAAAGAAGAGAGAAAAAGAGAGAGGGAGGGCTATTTTCCCTAGCCCTTAATTTGGGGATGCTTCTCAGAGCCTTCTCTGCCCGAATTTTCCTCCTGGGTTTTTGAGATTGTTATTCCTGTTCTTAGTGTGTAAATTTCTTCAAACGTTTTTGGTAATAGTCAGGAACTAAAGATACTATATGTGTTTTATATGTTTGCTGTTATGTCTGTTTCTAGGAGGATAAATCTCATTAAGAAGACTCTGCACAATGTTTTAATAATGTAACATTTTGGTCCAGTCAGTGGTGTCATTCAGGATGGCATTCTGAATAGGCCGCTATGATGTCAACACACACCTACAGGGCAGTTAATACAGTGGAGAGGCAGCCAGAAGCCAGAGACTTGAGTTGGAGAGGAGCTCCAGTTGCTCTGCGCCTCTCATAGCTTTGCGAGGCTTCAAATTCCCCATCACCAAAACGGCAAATAAAAGCAGAATGCACTCTCCAGGTGGTGGAGTATAGAAGAGCATCTGACCACCACACTTCCGATTATAGATTCAAAAGACTGGATGGGCCTTTAGTAAAGATGAATTCATTCTCTGCATTTGCAGATGGAGGCCCTGAGGCTCAATGAGAGGAAGCCCTTCCGAAGGTCAGACCAGTTGGGTTTCAGTAAGGATGAACCTATGTTCGAGCCTTGTGTTCTACCATGATATGACATAGCCTGTAAGTTTATCTCTTTTTCCCTCCTTCTGTCCATTACAGCAACTGATCAATACAGATATAGACACCCTTATAAATATTTTAAACTTCATATATAAATATATAAATACAAATGCTGAGAGAAGAGGATCACCTGGACCAATTCTATGTCCCAATGATAAATTCACAAATATTTGTATTGTTTTTAATGTAGAGATTGGTATTTATCTAAAATTAGAAGGTCAAGGTTCTAACTGCTTTCTTTCGGGCCTGGTTTGGCAAGGATCAGGTTAACAAATCAGGGTGAAAATGAGATGCGAATGTGAATATTCGTTGACCTCCAAGTTTTCAAAACAAGATCAAGGGTTTATATCAAGCCTGGAGATTATTTCTCTTAAGATGCCAGAAAGAACATGTGCTAGTCCAGGCTCCAGTAAACACTGACCCACATGCCATTTTGAAGAGCCCATGAGATCTACACAATCATAGTAAGAGAGGAGCGTTTCTTTGCATTCCCTTTGGCCACTGCCTGATTTCCATTTGGCCACCAGGGAGATGAAAATCCGTGGCTGTCTATGAGCTCACAGCATTGGATGTCGTGACTTCCACAGGAGTCCTAATTTTTATATCTCATTTTACCTCATGAAGACTGCTCTAGTGGGGATTTAAATTAGCCCAGCTTTCCTGTCTAGCGCACATTCAGTTCAAAACTTTGATAAATATTTCATAAAGATTTTATAATTCTCAGTGGCATGGTGAATAGCCTTTGGCCTTTACATCAAAGGACAGAAAAAAAATTTCTTCAGGCAGAAAAAATAATGGTTCCATTTCTATTCCTCGATTGGTTATTATACAGTCACCTGGAGTCATGATATCAGATGTTTCGCTAGCCAGGACAAATTGCCAGTAACTGCTTTCATGAGCAAGAGAAAGCACTACCTCTCATTCACCATCCCCTCCCACAGGGGATTATAGCTGCAATTCTACAGTTCTACTGGCTCTAACTTCTTTGTTCATTCCTTCCTTCCTTCCTTCCTTCCTTCCTTCCTAACCTAGTACTATCTGTCCAGTAAAAATCCACTAGTATTCCATCATGAAACAGAGAGGTTACCAGATTAAAGCATTCACCAAATGATGTTATTTCCCAAGCAACCTGAGCTTTTAGTCTGCCCTTCCCTTTCTCACATCACCAAATGGCCAGAAATTGATTCTCCCTCCAGCATGCAACTGGACCAGCCTAATGAGCTTTTATTTCCCCTGGGAAGGGAGTCAACATACCCACATTATCTCGGGGAAGTTGTTCCACTGCCTATAGTTTCCTCTCTGCTATGGACTGAATCATGTCTCCCCCCATCTATGCCCCACCCAAACTCATATATTGAAGCCCTAACCCCCAGTGTGAGAGTATTTGGAGATAAGGCCTTCGAGGAGGTCATTAAGGTTAAATAAGGTCATAAGGGCAGGGCCCTGATCCAATAGGATTAGTGCACTTCAAAGGAGAGACACTAATCCAAAATACAAGAAACAAGTGCTGTCAAGGATGTAGAGAAAAAGGAACTCTCATGCACTGTTGGTGGGAACGCAAACTGGTACAGCCACTCTGCAAAACAGTAGGGAGTTTCCTCAGAAAATTAAAAATAGAACACTATATGATCCAGTAATTACACTACTGGTATTTACCCAACAAATACTAACACACTAATTTGAAAAGATATATGCACCCCTATGTTTACTGAAGCATTATTTACAATAGCCAAGTTATGGAAGCAGCCCAAGTGATCACTGATTGATGAATGGATAATGAAGAAGTGGTATATATACACAATGGAATATTATTCAACCATAAAAGCTATGAAATCTTGCCATGTGCAACAACATGGATGGAGACAGTATAATGTTAAGCAAAATAAGTCAGTCAGAGAAAGAAAAATACCATATGATTTCACTTATATGTGGGATCTAAAAAAACAATATAAACAATGGGGAAAAAAAAGACAAACCAAAGAACAGAGTCTTAACTGAAAACAAACTGATACTCCAGGGAAGGTGGCAGGGGGGTGGAGGTGGGGGGGTAGGATGAATGAAATAGGTGATGCGATTAAGGAGTTCACTTATCTTGATGAGCACTGAGTAACATATAGAATTGCTGAATCACTATACTGTACACCTGAAATTAATATAACACTATATGTTAACTATATTGGATTGAAAATTTTAAAATCTGAAATTTTAAAAAAATAGAAGAGACACAAGAGAGTGCACTCTCCCTCTCTCTCTGCACTCACAAAGAAGACACCACATGAGCCCACAGCAAGAAGGTGGCTGTCTGCAAGCCAGGAGGAGAGGTCTCACCAGAAGCCAAAGCTGCAGACACCTTGATTTTGGACTTCTCGGGCTCCAGAAAACAGAAAAGAAAATACCACAGACTGGGTAGTATTTTGTGATGCCAACCTGAGCTGACTAATACACACCTCAGCTCCTTTCTGCCTATTTCCCTCTCTGTTAGTGCCCTCATTACCCTGCAAATTCCTCTTTGGGGATTTACAGCCCTGAAGCAAAGGCACATTCCCAGCTCTCCTCAGCATCAATTTCCCATCGCTACACACACGAACTTCTTCAAACTTCACGTCATTCTCCCAATCATTCGTATGGCTCTTGTCCCTATTTTGTCCAACTTGAACAAATACATTACTTGCATGGCTGAAAATTTTCAAGTCTTCAAGTCATCTTGCATCAGCAACTGCAAGACATAAATACTCAAATGCTCACTGTATCCTCCAATATAGGTGCACATGCGTACACACACACCCACACACCCTGAATTGTCCTATATTTCACGGACAAAGTTAAAATTCCAAAGGCATTCAGGTTTTCTTGATTCTACCCAGTAGGAATTCAACGAGAATCCTGAGTTCCTTCTCCCCAATTCTTATTCAAACATTTTAGTTCAATTTTGAAAACTCATCCAGGGATTGGTGGAAGATGGCACTGGATAATAGATATATTTACTGCTTATTACCTAGCATGAACTTGTTCCACTAAAAGGTGTTGAATGGGAGCATGTCCAGGCTGAGTAGTGCTCAGAGTCCTGTGTGAGAAAACAAGCTAGCTGTTCTGCAGTTGTCCTCTCCTGGACAGAGACCTGACTGGTAAATTCCTCTGAGAGGGATGGACTGAATCCAGTGTTATGTAAATATCAGATGGGATCATTCTGGGAAGTAGGCCCTTAAGCTCTGCTAAGGAGAGAAGGTTGAATTCATTGTCAAAACTTGCACACATTCCACTCCCTCTTCCCTCCAAGGAATCTTCAGAGGTGAGGGAGGAGGTACCAAAGTGGCTTCCAGCAAATGAGAGGGCTTGAATAACCCCTGCATCTGTAGCATTGTCTTTGGTGTGTTAGACAATGAACCTCTGTTGACACTAACAGCCACCCAGCTCTTTCTTTGTTGATTTTAGCTGTGAGTCCTCATAATCATAAATCATGTCTTGGGTCTACTGTGCATTTTATCACTTTTGGATGCTATGTATGTCAAAAGATTTTATTCCAGTGGCGAGGAGTAGGGTAAGCAGCTGTCTATCGGACAGAAGTTGAGAAGGACTGGCCACCTCAGCTTCTCTCTGGCCCCCACACACATATACCCACAGACCTACAGGCAGAGACACAAAGCTGTCCCTGCAAGCTAACAGGGCTTTGCTCTTAATTGCCATCCCCTTAAAGTATATGAACTTAGTATTACAACTTTTCCTTTCCATTGGCTTCTGTGAGTCCGGAGGGATCAACATAAAGATCATCTATCTATCTATCTATCTATCTAGGAAAGCTGGTAATGGATTTATTCCTTCCATTTCAATGGATAGATGCAATGCATCAAAAGGAAAATAATGTTGACCCTATTTCATCAAAGGCAATTTCAAGACATTTTTGGTCAAAGTAGAAAATTATCAGCTACTGCTTAGCACCATGGTTACTGGCAATTTGCGTTCCTGGAGAGATGTAATTACCAACATTGCAATCATGCTTCAGGCCAGACCTTTCTGGGAGAATATTTATAGAGCTGTGCATTTATTCTGCCTCCATGTAAAGAGGTCTACAGGGGCCTCCCATGTAATGCATCACAGTTAGTAACCCCACCACGTGCAATCTGGGACCATCCTTGTGCAGGTGGCAGCTTTGCCCGGAGATGCGGAGAGAGAACAGATGGCTACTGGGAGGCTTCCTGCCTTTCCTGATGCCCTAAACGCACCCAGATGGGAAAGCACTAGCAAACATGCATGTTAGTTTCTCCGGACATATCCATTAATGAATAATTGTCCTTCCTTCAGGCAGTGTATTAGTTTCCTATGGCTGCTGTCACCAATTAACAAATTGTTATTTGGTGACTTGAAACAACAGAAATTTATTCTGGAGGCCAGAAGTCTGAAATCAAGGTGTCATCAGGGTCAAGCGCCCTCTGAAGTCTGTAGGGGAGAATCCTTCCTTGCCTCTCCCAGCTTCCTTTGATTGTAGCAACATAACTCCAGTCTCTACCTCCACATTCACGAGGCTTTCTCCTCTGTGTCTCAGTGTCTCAAACCTTCTTCTCCTTTCTTTTATAAGGGACATCAGTCATTGGATTTAGGGCTCTCCCTAAATCCAGGATGATCTCACTTTAATAAACTCCGAGAGGTCCCTGTTAGCCTTAAAGTTAAAACCACCAGTTATCTTACCAGCAAAGATGGGTTTATTCATGGGGTGCCTGGGTGGCTCAGTGGGTTAAGCCTGTCTTCGGCTCAGGTCATGATCCCAGGGTCCTGAGATCAAGCCCTGCATCTGGCTCTCTGCTCAGTAGGGAGCCTGCTTCCCCCTCTCTATCTCTGCCTGCCTCTTTGCCTACTTGTGATCTCTGTCAAATAAATAAATAAAATAGTTTTTTTTAAAAAGATGGGTTTATTCAGGAATAGCACAGACTTGCCATCTGCAACAAGCAGGCTATGGCAAAACCATAGGCAAGTCTGCAGAACAAAGTAGAGGAACACTCTTTCATAGAGGAAAGGGGGAACTTGGATAGGCTGTTATAAACAAAAATGTCATTGAAATGAACTGGGAGTTCAAAGTGTAGTGGCCTTTCACGGGCCACGTTGTGACAGTCTCTCACTTGCTGGGCTGTTGGCAAGGGAGGAGGAGAGCCTATCTTCCTTCCACTGGAGTAACATGCAAGGTTTATGTCTACCTGTCGGGTCTGCACTTGACAAGTAGTAGGACGTTAGAGCTCCCCCTGCTGACCTCCTGGACTCCATTTTTTTTTCCTTTTTTTTTTTTTTTCCTCAAGATTTTATTTATTCACTTGACAGAGAAAGAGATCACAAGTAGGCAGAGAGGCAGGCAGAGAGAGAGGAGGAAGCAGGCTCCCCGCTGAGCAGAGAGCCTGATGCGGGGCTCGATCCCAGGACCGCGAGATCACGGCCTGAGCCGAAGGCAGAGACTCAACCCACTGACCCACCCAGGCGCACCCCGCGCCAGACTCCATTCTAAACAAGATTTCCTTTTATTAATTTTCACAGCCACGTAAGTTCACCCTCACAGGTACTAGGCAGGGGTGGGGGGCTAGATCCTGGATATATCTTTTGCAGGGAAACAATTCAACCCAGTACCGGCAGCATATACAAGATTTCTTATGGCATGCGGACTCATTACAAATTGCAGCCATCCCAAGAGCACTTCCTTTTTCTTTTTTTATGCCTCAGGGACTCGCACCGAAGATAGAAACTGCAATGAAAACATGGGCCAAGCTCAGGGGTTTTGACTTAGAAGCAGCTAGAAAGGAGAAATTACCAGGCTCAGCAATCCGAGCACTATGCTGGCCTGGAAACTCTACACTTGCTTCCATTCAATCCTATAAAATAAGGATTGTTGTGGCCAGACTGTAGATAAGGATACTGAGGCTCCAAATAACCCATCCAGGGTCTACCAGCTGTCTGTGGACAGGCTTGGGTCAGACACTGGGTCTGTCTGCCCCATACAGCCTCACATACAGTGAAGCCTCAGAGCCAATACCATGGACAGCAGAGGAGACGAACAGAGTCATTACTCAGATAAACAGTTGGCTTTAGGTAGAGACAAAATAGATGGAGTGATGTGGCAGCACTGGAAGAACTCTGGGGAGAACCCAGAACATTCCCTCCCTGAGCTGCCTACCAACTTGTTAGTGCCTGCTTTTCCCTATAGGGAACCATACCTTCTGGTTACTAAATACAGATAAGGATTTAAGGGAAAATCTCCTAGAGAATGGTAGCACCTGCTCTGAAATACACTGAAAGTAGGCCAGATCCTTTTCAGAAGCAAATTTGATCAGAAGAAGGAAAACCAGAAGAGAGCAAGAGCTGACTGTGGGTACCCTTGAAGAAGGGGTTCGGGGAAACTCTAAAAGCAGAAATCACTAAGTCCACTTTGCCTGGAGCCCCCGATTGTGCTGTCTGATCCATTCTTTGCAGGTGTCTAGCAGCTGGGTGACTCTGGGTCAGTCAGGTGCCTCTCTTTGCCTCAGGTTCCCATCTATAAAGTGGGGATGACAGCACCTGGGTGGCTTAGTACATTAAGTGTCTGCCTTCAGCCCAGGTCATGATCCTGGGGTCCTGGGATCGAGCCCTGCGTAGGGCTCCCTCCTCCACTGGGAGTCTACTTCTTCCTCTCCCTCCGCCCTTCCTCCTGCTTGTGCTCTCTCTCTCTCGCTCTTTCTCAAATAAATAAATAAATAAAATCTTTTTAAAATAAAATAAAGCAGGGATGAACATTTCTGCATTATCAAGGATCTAAAATGGCTTCTTTGGGGGTGCCTGGGTGGCTCAGTGGGTTAAGCCTCTCCTTTCGGCTCAGGTCATGATCCCAGGGTCCTGGGATCGAGCCCCACATCGGGATCTCTGCTCAGCAAGGAGCCTGCTTCCCCCTCTCTCTCTGCCTGCCTCTCTGCCTACTTGTGGTCTCTCTCTGTCAAATAAATGAATAAAAAAAATCTTAAAAAAAAAAAGGCTTCTTTGGAACTGCAATGATGCTGGCTTAGGCAATGTTTTGCCAAGCCATTCAAAAAGACAGCCACCAAAAGATGGCAGAAGAAGAGCACAATTTTATTTTACAACCAAAATATTTTATTTTCTATTTTATTTTACTGAGATATAATTCACAAAACATAAAATTCGCTATTTTAAAGTACACAATTTGGTATATTTACTATGCTGTGCAGCCATTGTTACTATCTAATTCTAAAACATTTCCATCAGAGAAGGGAACATTTAGGGGGCAAAAAAAGAATCTGTAAATATTTCGTTTACATAGAAAATTGGTGAGCAAGCTGTATAGAGAAGGCAACATCAATTCCAGGAAAATAAAACAATATATTCTTCAGGACGAGCTAAGAAATCAGAACAACACAGTTAAAGCCCCAGCAAAATAATGTCTGAGACGAGATTAATAAGCCACTCCCACCCCCTGACAAAAGAATAACCACACTTGGAACCGGCAAGAAGAAACATAATAGAATCAGGCAAAAGCAGACAGACTAAAAATAAAGCAAGAGGGACTGAAGTCAGATATGTGGAAGGACTTCCTGCCCATTATAGGGATAAAACGTTGATTGAGGGGAGGTGTGGAACCCATTGCCCTGAGATATTCAGAAATGTTATACACATTTCTATTTATTTTCCTAATTGCACACTAGAATGAGTTTTCTCTTCCTCAAAATCCTTTAAGAGCAAAAATACCCTTTAATATATATATATATTGACCTCCCAAAATATGTACATTAACCCATAAAAGTTTTAAACTGTTTTGCATAATAATGACTGGTATTATCTTCCTGGTGTGGAGTAATAATTACAATTATAATTTTATAGAAATATTTACTAATATTTATAGAATATTTCTTAGGTAACACAAGCTTTTCACATACGAAACCTCATAACCACCTGTAAGGTAATAAGGAGACTGAGATGCAGTGTGTTCAAGCGGTCTATCTCGTTCATGTGGCTAATCGATGGTATGACAGAAATTCAAGGCAAATTTGGCTGATTTCAAAGCCCAGGCTCTTTGCACTACACCAAACAGGTAGGTCAAGGTTTCCGTTTACAGGTTATGTCCTTCAAACATTCTGTAAGCTTCTGGAGGCCAGAAGCTCTGCATTTGACTTCTGTCTTTCCAATATCGGGCCCTCCACCACATCTAATCATCCAGCCAATCTGGTTGACTCTTCTGCCTCCTAAACAGAGGTTTGAGCTGTGCGGGTTCGATAAATACAGTACAGTGCTATAAAGGTATTTTTCTCCTCCTTACGATTTTCTTAACATTTTCCTTTCTCTAGCTTCCTTTATCGTAAGAATACAGTATATAATACATGTAACATACAAAATATGCGTTGATCGACTATTTATGCTATCAATAAGGCATCCAGTCAACACTGGAACCTACACTCATAGCCATGAGTAGGTAAGTTTGGGGGGAGTCAAAAGTTGTATGTAAATTTTTAACTGCTGGAGGGTAGAGATTGCCACTCCTAACCCCTGTGTTGTTTAAGGGTCACCTGCATATATTGAAGATGTTCACTTCTCTCCATCTTTGACTTCGCTACCTTCCAGCCAGCTACCACCATCCTTCACAGGAGAAATAAAGACCACCAACTTCATTTCTCCGCCTCTATGTTTGCCTTTCCATGGTCAACTTTCCATGCTGAAACTAGAGACAGCTTTCTAAAAGGTGAATATGATCAGATCCACTCTTCCCTACAACTTTTCAATGGCTTTGCATTGCATCTATACTTGTAATGCTTTTCCAGGCCTGTGCACTGCTGTTCCCTCCACTTGGAATGTGACCACCTTCTTTACCAAGCTAAGCCCTATATCTTGTGTCTAGTCCTCCAGAGTTCAGCTTAGATGCCACCTTCTCACCCTCCTCAATTGCCCAAGGCTACATTTGGGATTCCTTCTCTATAATAGTACCCCATGTGGTCACACTGTGTCACACACATGGCTATTGATTCATTTTCTCTGTGACATGACTAAAAGCTATTCAAAGGCAGTGATCACAAACTCTTCATAAATGACTCCTCAGCAGATACTCACAAGTCATATATTATTTCTATGAATGGAAAAATGTATGGTAAGGGCTTGGACTCAGAATCAGAACTTAATGAATGCTCACTAGCTAAATGAATACACTGGTGAGACCGTGTAGGACATGCTCCATATTAATTGGGGATTTTCTTCTCTCTAGGCACTTAAACGCACTTCAGACAGCAGAGCAGAAGTTCCCAAAAATAGACAATGGGAATGTCATTCCTTTGCAAGCAGGAATGTTCCATCACCACCAGGTAATTTTTCCTGTTGTTTGTGTGTCCAAAGCTGCTTTTCTTGAACAATTCAGGCTTTTGATCAGTCGCCATTAACAAACTTGCTAACTCCATGTGACAATAGATTAATTTGGCTTTAAGGTCATGAACATAAAGTGAGGGGTATCAGTACATAATGTCACTTTAATGATATCACAGCACAAAGATGAGGGTGATAATTTGTTTTCTCTGGAAGGTCAGTTCTCCCAAAGGGAAAAAAAAAAAAGTATCTCCCTTAGGGCTTCAGTGCCTTTCCAGGCATCTTCCCCTTCTATTTGGCTTTTTCCTGGCTCTTCTTGATCCATGGGAAGGTGAACATTTATATTTAAAAACAAATAGTTGATGTTGTTGGGAATGTGAGAGAGTTCAGTGGAGGTGGGCAGAAGACAAGCAATGCTTTTAAAAAGGGAAAACAGGGGTACCTGGGTGGTTGAGTTGGTTAGGTTTCCAACTGTTGATTTTGGCTTAGGTCATCTCAGGGTCGTGGGATCAAGCTCTGTGTTGGGTTCTGTACTCAGCATGGAGTCTGCTTGGGATTCTGTCTCTCCCTCTGCCCCTTTGCCTTGCTTGCTTCATGCTCGCACATGCCCTCTCTCACTCTTTCACTCTCTAAAAATCAATAAAAAATGTCTTTAATAATTAATTAATTAAAAGGAAAAATAAAGACATGTATGTAGAGGCAAGATCATCAAGAGTCCAGAACAGCTGTCTGAACACCCCCTCTAAGGGACATGCCAACTGGTATGCTAATTGATCCTACCCTCAGTGATCTCTTATGCCCTCCTCAGTCCTGCATTGAAAACTCTAGGCTCTTAGAAATTAGCAAGGTCAGTACTGGGAAGAAGAAGACATCCAGCAAGAGGGGCAGGAGTGATTTCAAAAACAGCAGCAAGAGCATGAGGAAGGGATATTTGTAGGAATCAGTAATGAAAAAACTACTCAAAATACGCAAACAAAATTAAAGGATCATTTTTTTCTTTTTTTAAAAAGATTTTATTTATTTATTTGCAAGAGGGAGAGAGTGCACGAACAAGGACGAGGGACAGAGGGAGAGGGAGAAGCGGACTCCCCTGCCAAGCAGGGACCCTGAAGAGGGACTCAATGGGACTCAATCCCAGGACCCTGGGATCCTGACCTGAGCAAAAGGCAGATGCTTAACCGACTGAGCCACCCAGGCTCCCCAAGGGATCAAACTTCTTTACTTACATGCATGACCAAACATTCTAAAAGTCTTATTAGTTCTTTAAGTAATGCAAATGAAGTCAATTGCCATATTTTATTTTTTACAAATTATGTGAAAAAAATATTCTTTTACAATGCCCTCTTGAGGGAGAAAATAAAAGCCACCACTTTTGTTAGTCTCTGTAGCCCTCATCTAGTGAAAGGAGCAGTATGGCAAAAGCTGTGTATAAAGCAGAGAGAAAGCAATGGCAATGATCTAAGAAATGTAGATTGTGTAGGCCAGGTAAGACTGAAATCAACTATCCTTCCCTAACTTTTGAATGGAAAGGATATTTAACATAGTGAGTGGTCAAGAGGAAGGAAAAGCTCAGCTTATAGAATACTTTCTGTGAAAGTCCTAATTAAGAATCTCTACTGGCTGATATAAATAAGAAGGAAAAAAATATTGAAAAGCATTTTTTCACATTTGCATTTTGTCTAATCAATTAAATGAGTACAATTTAATTAATGACACAATGAATGTCACTGTCCTTTAAATTTGGTAGCATAATACGTTCAATGTCATCAACTCTCAGCTACCGTTGGCAACAAGGATAGAAGAATCATGAAAATGAAACCTTCCCATGCACCCTAAGGCGAATTCATAACTGAAAACTGAAAGACTTGGCCTTTCTAAGTCAACTCTGTGAGAGGAGAACCCTGGGAGGAGGAATAGGGAGCCACTTGTGATAATATGATTTGGGTCCAAGAGCCCCTCACTCAAATGCATCTCTCAACTGAGCCAGTGTTTGAGTTCCTAAACATCAAGAGTCAAAGTTTTTCCATCCTTCTGTGTCAGAAAGATTATTGGTTAAAAACAAAACAAAACAAAACAAAAACAAAAACAAAAAAAAAACAGTTCCACAGGAAAATGATCAATAATCTTTTTTAAGATTTTATTTATTTGAAAGAGATAATGAGAAAGGGAACACAAGGAGGGGGAGTGGGAGAGGGGGAAGCAGGCTCCCCGCTGAGCAAGGAGCCAAATTCGGGGCTTGATCCCAGGATGCTGGGATCATGACCTGAGCCGAAGACAAACGCCCAATGACTGAGCCACCCAAGCACCCCAATAATTCTTATCTACAGCAAATAATTTGTAGTAAACTGCTTTTCACACTCTTTATACTTAGGGGAATCTAAAAATGGCCTTACCTACAAGAATCTGATTTTAGCACAGCCTAGTTAAACATGGGTCTAAAAACTTCCAAATAGATTCTTATAGATCCTTCCCAGGATCATGGTTTCCGCAGTGCACAATTCCAAAAAGAGTATGATTATGCTGCAGTCTTTGTGAATAGTGCCCCCTAAAGTTGTAAACAAAGTAAAATCTACCGTTGCCAAAACTACTCTTTATGATACTATAATGGTGGCTACAAGTCATGATACATTTGTGCAAACCCATAGAATGTACAACACCAACAGTAAACCTTAATGTGAACTGTGGACTTTTTGAGTGATAATATGTAAATGTAGGTTCCTCAATATAGCAAATGTAAGTTTCTGCCACTCTAGTGGCAGATTTTGATAGTGAGAGAGGCTGTGCATGTATAGAAGTAGGGAATATATGGGAACTCTCTGTACCTTCTGTTCAACTTTGCTGTGACTAAAACTGTTCAAAACATAAGGTCGAGGGCACCTGGGTGGCTTAGTTAAGCACCCGCCTTGGGCTCAGGTCATGATCCCAGGGTTCCTGGATAGAGTATTGCATCAGGCTCCCTGCTTCGCGAGGAGTCTGCTTCTCCCTCTCCCCCTGCTCCTGCTTTCTCTCTCTCTCAGTTAAATGATAAAACATATTTTTAAGAAAATAAGGTCTTGGGGAGTGTTGGTGGCTCAGTAGGTTAAGCCTCTGCCTTCAGCTCAGGTCATGATCTCAGGGTCCTGGGATCGAGTCCCACATCGGGCTCTCTGCTCAGCAGGGAGCCTGTTTCCTCCTCTCTCTCTCTCTCTCTCTCTCTCTCTCTCCCCTTGCCTCTCTGCCTACTTGTGATCTCTCTCTGTCAAATAAATAAAATCTTAAAAAAAGAAAAGAAGGTCTTAGGGCACCTGGGTGGTTCAGCCTTCAGCTCAGGTCATGATCCTAGAGTCCCAGGATCGAGCCATGCATCAGGCTCTCTGCTCAGCGGGGAGTCTGCTTCGCCCTCTGCCCTTCACCGCACTAGTATTCTCACTCTCTCTGTCTCTCTCTCTCTCTCTCTCTCTCAAAGAAATAAATAAAATCTTTTTTTAAAAGTTCTAAAAAATTTTTTATTTAAATTACTACTGGCCCCAACCAATATTCTGGATCAGGAATTGTGTTTTTTCACCTGAAAATCTATTGAACAGCAAAGCACTTTTAATCACAGATATCTCATTTGTGTATTGTGTTAGATTTTCAAGTTGACTTTGCATTTACTGTGTAATCTGATCCTCCCAGCAAGAGTTGTTGTTACCTACAAGAGGTAGATTAAGTAAGATCAGTCTTGTCTGATAGGGGATGATGCTAGAACCAAGTAGGTTGAGGGACTTCTCTGTGGCTTCATAGTCAATTAGCACAGAGCTCCGATGCCGACCGATATTTCCTCCTCCTGATCTAGTGCATTTCCCTCTTCAGAACATTACCACCAAGCTCCGCCAAACACAGCATCCACATCAGATTTCAGCTGGGCAGAGAAGAGTCATACACATATTTTAGACCATCGAGCCACATGCCAAAGCAATGCTGTTCTCCTGGAACGAAGGGGACTAGCACTCCTGTGTTTCTACCATTGTGCAGTAAAGGATAACTCAGCAGATCTGGGTTGTGCAAACCTTGAAAACCCCAAAGAAAGGTTTGACCCATGCCCAGCTCCTTAGAGAGAGCCACTAAGCCCTTGGAATTTCCTGCTTGTTAAGAGTATCTTTGTTTATCTGAGGTCACACCAAATGGTTTATGACACCAGTGTGGTTTATGGTGGGGGCCTTGGATTATATGGTATCAGCTTGACCTCTGGGAAGCTGGAGACTGAGCAGCTAAGGTTAATTACATGGGCGCCCACAGCTACATGATTGGCACCCTATAAAAACCCTGCACCAAGGTTCTGGTGAGCTTCCCTAGTTGATAATACTAATACCTCACATATGTTGTCACATGTCATTACTGAAGACAATTAATCACTGTCCATATGACTCCACTGGGAGAAAACAACTGGAAGCTCACACCTAGTCTTTTTTCTAGACTCTGTCCTATGAGCCTTTTTCCATTGCTGATTTTAATCTGTATCTTTTCACTAGAATAATCCATAACCATGAGCATAATAGCTTTGCTGAGTTCTGTGATTCCTTCACTGAACCTAAGAGTGGTCTTCCCGATTCCCAAATACAACTGTGATTATGGCCAAGGTCACTTATAAAGCCAGACTTTTGTTTGCTTGTTAAACATTCAGGGGCACCTGGGTGGCTCAGTCGGTTAAGCATCCAGCTCTCGAATTCAGCTCAGGTCATGATCTTAGGGTCATGAGATCGAGCCCCACATCGGGCTTGTGCTACATAAGATTTTCTCTCTCCCTTTGCCCCATTCCCCCATCTAAAGGAATTCAGGGGGACGCCTGGGTGGCTCAGTTGGTTAAGCAGCTGCCTTCGGCTCAGGTCACGATCCCAGCGTCCTGGGATCGAGTCCCACATCGGGCTCCTTGGGAGCCTGCTTCTCCCTCTGCCTCTGCCTGCCATTCTGTCTGCCTGTGCTTGCTCTCTCCCCCTCTCTCTCTCTGATAAATAAATAAAACCTTTAAAAAAAAGTTTTTTTTAAAGGAATTCAGGTATTCATACACTCCTGCCTCCACCATCCATCCAAATCCAGTAATTTAGGATGTACCTGTTACCCAAGGTTCACACAGCAAAGCCAAGAGAGTATCTGTCTTCTCACTGTGCCCCATGTGCCCATGTCTCCCTTTTCTATCCATGAACCCCTCTTGAGCCTTCCCAAGAGGCATCTCTATCTAGCTAGGTAATCAGGTAACTGTCTCCTATTGCAGCCTGGCCAAGATAGGGAAACAATGTCACTAATAAGAAGCTGAGAAGCAAACATGCATCATACCTACAGTTTCAGATGAATGGTTCTAAGAGGGTTACTGGCCTCCCTACTTGGTGACACATGGCTACTGTTGGCCTGAGGACAGGTGATCTGAAGTCCCATTAGCTCCTTTCCCAGCTGCAGCACAGCCTAGTGACAATCTGTCTCATTAACTTCTAGAGCACAGCCCAGGATTTGGGGGGAGCATGCCTCATTCCAGAGTTGGCCTTCTTCTTCACTAGACTGGCTATTAAATCCTTTCTGCCTGTCTTCCCAGCCCTGGCTACTTTTATTTTAAGATTTTTATTTATTTATTTGAGAGAGAGAGCAGGGGAGAGTGGGAGAGGGAGAAGCAGACTCCATGCTGAGCAGGGAGCCCAATGTGGGGCTCCATCCCAGGACACTGGGATCATGACCTGAGCAGAAGGCAGATGCTTAACTGACTGAGCCACCCAGGCACCCACAGCCCTGGCTTCTTAATATTTATGGTTTGCCCCTCTTCATCTGCACCCAGAAAATATCACTGGTAAATATAATCCCTGTTTGGTTTGTTTTCCAACAGATCACTGAGATGTTACATCTGAGTGTCCTGGCCAGACCCTGGGGCTGATCTTTTTCTGGCTTACTTCATGGTGCCTGCCTGACTGCTTTCCTCCTGGGTCTGGTCTTTTTTCACCTGAGATTGTAGAGTGTACTGGCTCTGGCTTCTCACTGTGTCCTCAAAGGGCTCTCTGTCTGGAGGACAAGAGATAAAAATTTACATATATTTCCACATTGGTGAAGACAGAGTAGAACCAAAATGTAAAGGATCTTGAGATTCTGCTTCACAACAATCCCACAAAACTGGCATTTTTATCCTAATATTTTTAGAAAAGCAAGCCCTAACACTCAGGTTAAATAACTTGCACCACATGACACACATTGTAAATGACAGAGCTGGGATCTGAGCCCAGAACCCCTCTGCTCAAATGCCAGACTCTTTTTGATCTGTACCATTGCTTCTTGCTGTAAACTAACTTACATGGGGTTCTCCATTTAACCACATGGCTTAGTGCAGGAGGAGAACAGATCCTGCCCCAGGTGACCCTGGAGTTTTAGACCTCTCCCTCCTGTGGTGGCCCTTAAGGACTTTCCTAGGAGACCACTGAGCCACACCTCCTTTGCAATCCCACAGCAGTTTGCTCACATTGTACTACTGTCACGAAGATGTGTATCAGACTCACCTGGTGTTGTATCAGATTCCTTAACAGCTTGGGCCTTGACTTATTCATCTTAGGGTGTTCAGCTCCCAGCATTATGCCCACACACTGTATGTGCTCAATAATGAATCTAACTGATAATGAACTAACTTGAATTACACCTAGAATGTTCCAGAAGCAGGTGTAATTGTCATAAATGATTCAAGAATTTGAGGAACTAGCGAAGTTTTAGAGGTTCTCATCCTAGGTTGGCCAGCTGTTTGAGGCACTTGAATTTCTTTGAACCTTGATTTTCTCATCTATAAATTCTGATCGCAGTGTGTTGTCATGAGTATTTAAAGGGGGAAAGAAGTTATATTAAACACCCAGTGCAGTGTCCAGCACACACTGGGTACTCAACCAAGTGAGCACTCCTTTTCTCCTGCCTCACTCTGAATGTAATTTAGGGGTGCCCTTGGAAGGTAGAAGAACTTTAGAATCCTAGTATTTTCCCAGGATTTAGAGGTTCCCTGGGTCTCTGTTATCCTTCAGTTGTAAGGTCAGTAGCCTGAAAACATTCAGTTATCAGTCTTAATAAACTAATAGATCTCCCCCCCAAATTCTCTACTAATACAAGCAAAGGAATAATTTATTCCATGAACTTGAGAGATGCCAAGACGCAAGCTGGATAGCTCAGCTCCAACTGTACACTTTGTTTTCCCCCTTCATGGCATGATGGATTTTGGCCTGAATCATCTGAATAATTACCTTTGCCCCCAAGTTTCACAAAATACATCTTTCATTTTGTGGCTATAGACATTAAACAGAAGAGGATTATTTTAACCTCCTGGTGAGGGGGGAACAAACAAAATCTCAGACAATATCACACAGTTCCTCCAGAGCAAAGCTGAAAGATGGTTTCCAAACTTTCCAGCCTCTCAGCACATTTAAAGGAAGTAGTGAGTGCCACTAAAAGCATCTAGGCTTTATATAGAAATAAAAAGCTTTGCAGTTGTACATTTCCCCACTTTGGTGTAAAAAAAAACGGTGCTAATGTAATAACAAGATAATCACATGGTAAGAATTTTATGGTGCCCATTCCCCAAATGTCAGATATGGTCATGTTTTAAAACCTTAGCATTTTGTACTTAGATAAAATAACCTCCCCCAAAAAGATCAGAACCTCCGTTTTCCATTGTCAAGTAACAGTGACTCTACTGGGCAGTCCTGAATTCATGCATTCATTCAAATGTCTCGGGCCCCACCTCTACCCTGAGTGCTGTGCTCTCCCAGATTCCAATCAGGCAAGCTTCCTGGAGGAGGTAATGCAGGGAGGCTCCAGGAAGGGACTCGTGCTGACGGGGTGAAGAAGCTGAGAGGAGAGAAGTGGAAATGACAATACTTGGCCTGCCTAAGTCACAAGAGTTATTTTAGGAATTGTGTGCGATAATATAGAAGGCACTACTTTAAAAATAGCAGACTATACAAATATATTAGCATAATCCAATAAGGAAGGAGAAACAAGATTGAGATCAGCATAAGGCTGGAAGTATTCTGCACCAAATTCACAGATGAGACATCAGTCCTCCAGGAGGCTGCAGGGCAAAAAATTACTCAAAAAAAAAAAAAATTACTCCATTCCTTGGTAGCTGGAAAATAATCCTTGTTAGAGCTGGGGCTACAGTGGGCTCTTCCTTTTGGCCTGATCTTTTAACTTTGGGTCATCGTGTCTTATTCTAGGGCATCTATATTATAACCTATGACTTGTTGAGGTATAAATGAGAAAGAGGTATTAGCCCCTATTTTACATATAGGAAACCAAGATCAAAGGAGATCAATTTGGTCTGGCCCAGAAGGTGGGAACCCATACAGCTGGGCAGTGGAGCTGGAATGTCTGCCAGCAATTATAAATATAACAATTAGAGAGAAACCCTATTTGTGCATCTTAGCTACTGATTTTGTAGAGGAGGATACAGGAGGGAAATGGAAGTCTGCAAGTTACCTGCAGAGTGCAGCCGACAGTTCAATGTCTCTCATCCCATCCCAAATGACTGAGAGAACTCTCAGCACACCAAATTGTGTTCTAGCCTAAGGTACTGATCGATCTTTGATGGGAAGGTACTTCCTAATTCTAGAGTCCTGTGGAAGGCTAGGAGGTGGGAGACCTCAGATCCATCCTTACTCTAGATGAGTAAGACCTCAGATCCATTCTTACCCTAGATGAGTCCCTAAAATTACCTTTCGTGGGATCAATGCTCCATTATGTAAAAGGAGGGAAAATACTGATTCCTTTTTGCCCTCAGGAAATCACAGAATTATAGTGAAAACATCAGGACAACACGTTAACACCGATCCTATACACAAGTGCTATACAAATGCAAGGTATTTTCTTAAGACCCCGTAGTAGTTGTTTTAGGACAGAATTACGCATGTGATAGTCAGTCAAACAAAATTCCCAAACAATAAACAGATGTTCTAGAAATGGTAAAGAACGAGGATAGGATCCCTTTATTGCAGAACAGGCATCAAGTTGCAGAGAACAATGAGCAAGACCAAACAAGCTCACTCACCACAGGAGCATCCAATGATGAAGGCTGGAATGCTCAGTCCCCATTTTAGGAAATGCAGAATTTCAGAGGAAAGGGAAATGGTGATTTAGGTCAGGGATAAATGGGAAGGCAAAAAGTAGAGGAAAAAAAACATTCCTTTTAAGAGACAGCATGTCAGGGGCGCATGGGTGGCTCAGTGGGTTAAGCCTCTGCCTTTGGCTCAGGTCGTGATCCCAGGGGCCTGGAATGGAGCCCCGCATCGGGCTCTCTGCTCAGCAGGGAGTCTGCCTTCCCCCTCTCTCTCTGCCTGCCTCTCTGCCTGCTTGTGATCTCATTCTCTCTGTCAAATAAATAAATAAAATCTTTTAAAAAAGAGAGAGAGAGACAGCATGTCAGCCTGGGTGGCTCAGTTGGTTAAGCGTCTGCCTTTGGCTCAGATCATGGTCCCAGAGTCCTCTGATGGAGCCCTGTATAGCATCAGGCCCCCTGCTCAGCAGAGAGTCTGCTTCTCTCTCTGCCCCTCACCACATCCGTGCTCTCTCTTGCTCTCTCTCTCTCTCTCTCAAATAAATAAAATCTTTTAAAAAATGAAGATAGAGACATCATGTCAGCCCACATGAGGAGAACTTTGTGAGTTTCCCTGCTATGCCCCAAGACCACCCTTCATGGATGCACCACAGATGTTTGCTGAGTGACTAAGCAGGGGAGGTGTGGCATGAGCAAGGGAAAGGGATGAAAACAGCATGCTGGGTGGTCTTCCTGGCAGATGCCATGAGTGTTTTGTCCCTGACAACTGACTGCAGCTTATGATGGCTTTATCCTTGGGCAAGTAAGTAGCTGTTGCTATAGAAGCAGGAATATACCCAGGGACAGAGGCAAGAGAACTCTAAGGCTGCTCTTGCCTTAAACAAAGGCAGGCGTATGACTCTTGATTTCAGTGTCGTGAGTCTGAGCCTCATAATGGGTGTAGAGACTACTAAAAAAATAAATAAACTTAAAAAGGGGTTTTCAAGCCTCCAAGGACAAAAGAAAGCATGAGTCACCATGCTCTCTCTGGGACAGAGATCCTCGTCAGCAGGTTCCGCTGAGGCACGGACACATTATAGGAAAAAGTCTTTCTGAATACAAGCCTTTATTATATTTGCTGCATTTTATCTGTTTTTACTTGGATTGTGGTACTTTCAAAAAGAGTCGTAAGACAGATGGGACTTCTGGACAGTGTGAAGAGCTCAGTGGACTCTCATCCCATTAAAAAAAAAAAACAATGGGGAAAAATTATAAAACACAACCATTTAAAGTTCTGGAAAGCAAATAACCTAAGATCATACAGCAAATTGAAAAGCATTTATTCAAGAAAATCTAATAAACACTTAGAACAGCAGGAGTCTGGCACTTGAGCTAGAACCTGCTTTCCTACCTCAAACTCTGACCCTACCCAGCTCCATGTTACAGAAGCTCTACCTCCAAGAAAGTCCAGCCAAGAAGATGGGGGCTCCATTTACCCACAGCTCCCAGTATTAGGGCTGCAGTTGTACCCCAAGAGGGGCGGGTTGTAGGCATCTCTCATCTGCTCCCACCACCCACCCACAAGTTCTATATTATAGAAGCTCTAGTCCATGGCAGAGAAGACCAGGGCTCCCTTCCCCCTCCCACCACCACCCATGGTGTGTGGAGGAAGCTGTATCCTAAGCAAGGCAATACTGGAGCCCCAATAGCAAACCCCACCCTCAGATCCTGCTCATAGGGTGGTGGCTCTATGCAGGGAGAGACAATCAGAAAAAGATAGGAGATACAGTCCCTTTCTGCACCCACTTTCAGGACAGAGGTGTCACTCTAGGAAAAGCAGGCCACCATTCCTGTCCCCAGCCCTATTTTCAGTGCAAGAGCACAGAAGTTCTGCCCAATGGGAGAGGCAAGACTAGAGGACCGGTAACTCCACAGCTCTGCCAAGAGGCTGATTTTACTTAGAACAGAGTGGAGTACAGGAGACCAGAAAATCTACCCCAAAATACGCCTTTTAGTATATTTGGTATATATATTTTGAGTTGATTATTTTGAGAAACAGCAGGCACATGGAAGGTCTGGAAACAGAGTAGAAATTACCCTTTTGTGAGGGACATTTATATTTAGAAAGGAAATCTCTACTTTTAAGGGTATATCTCTGTATGAGGAAGAGGATGGCTCTAAATCATGAGAGATTCCCATCAGCGGAGAAGGCACTGACTTAAATCTGCGCAACAGACTATATCCATGTTTATCATGCTTTTCCTGGCCTCCCTACACCATTATTTTGTCTTAATTAAAAATGGGATTAGAAAAAAAATGGGATTTAGGCCTAAAATCTAAGCCATCTCCAGGAGTTATTTTTCCCTGGGTATCTATTATGTTTACATGAGGTATACATACATATTACTAAACTTCTGTTTGTTTTTCTCTTATTTATCTGTCTTTCATGATAGAGACCTTAACCAAGAATTTAAAAGGGTAGAATGAAAATATTTTCCTCCCCCACAGAAGGAACTCATGTCTTAAGATGTAGTCAAAAGCAACAGTAATGTTACTGCCAGACAATTAAGAGAAGGCTATGGTTTCATGAAACCAGAGCCAAAAGACAAAGCAGCAAATCATCCAGAAGTTTAACAGTGGGAACAGGGAAACAGACAGCTCCAAAGCACCCTGTTAAGATCATACTTCTCCCTAGAGGTCAAGAGGCTGTGCCCATGTGACAGGCTATACCCATTAAAAAGCAACGGCAGCATACCCTTGAGAGCTACTAGTCTCCCCTAGAACATGTGGCAGAATGTAAAGCATCCCCCACAAAACTCACAGATCCATAAGCAAAGGGGAGGAAAAAGCCTTCTTCAATTTTCTTAGAGTCCCTGACTGGATCTGACAATTAGACTGACAAGGACAAATTAACAGGAGAAACACATACAAATTTATTTAAGTTTTATGTGACATTCAACATGCCATGGTGCCATCCCTTGCTCAAGGAGTATAAGCACAGCCTCTAATCATTGATTGAATATTAAGCTATGCTGACCTGGGGTAACTTCTAGAAAGCTAGGCTTAAAAATAAACAAGAGGAAAAAAACTGGAAAGTGATATCAGAGACTGCACACTGTAAGGGAAATATACTTTATAGAATTAGTCCAGGCAAGACATTAAACAAATAAACTAAAAGAAAATAGCACCATGAAAAAGCCTCAGAGGGATTGTGAAGTTCATTAGAATCTATAGTAGCTACAGTATGTTATCCGAAATGCCTAGTGTTCAACAGAAAGTTATAAGACATGTAAAGAAGCAGGAGAGCTGTATAGTTTTTAAAAATCAGGCAGCAGAAACTACATTAAGGGGATCCAGATGTGGGACCTAGCAGACAAAGACCTCAAAGTAGCTATTATAAGTATGTTTACAGAATTAAAAGAAACCATGTATAAATAATTAAAGGAAAGTTTTATGACAATGATTCGTCACATAAAGAACATCAATACAGAGATAGAAATTATTATTTTTTTTAAAGATTTTATTTATTTATCTGACAGACAGAGATCACAATTAGGCAGAGAGGCAGGCAGAGAGAGAGAGAGAGGGGGAAGCAGGCTCCCTGCTGAGCAGAGAGCCTGATGTGGGGGTCAATCCCAGGACCCTGAGAACTTGACCTGAGCCAAAGGCAGAGGCTTTAACCCACTGAGCCACTCAGGTACCCCAGAAATTATTTTTAAAAAAGGAAATTCTGGAGTTGAAAATATAACAACTAAAATTCAAAAAATCACTAGAGGGGCTCAAAGTAGATTTGAGCAGGCAGAAAAAAAGAATTAGTGAACTCAAGGATAGATCATTCAAGATTATATAATCCAAGGAACAGGAAAGATAAAAGGATGAGGAAAAGTGAGCATAGCCTCAAAGACCTGTGGGACACAACAAAGTATACCAACATGTACATAATGGGAGTACCAGAAGAAGAGGAGAGGGAGAAATAAACAGAAAAATTATTTGAAGAAATAACTACTAAAAATTTCCTAAATATTTTACAAACCATTAATCTACACATCTAAAAAGCTCAAGAAGCTACACATAAAATAAATGCCAAGAAATCCACACTTAGGGGCACCTGGGTGGCTTAGTCAGTTGAGCATCTGACTGTTGCTTTTGGCTCAGGTCATGATCTCAGGGTTGTAAGATCAAGCCCCGAATCGGGCTCCATGCTAGGTGTGGAGTCTGCTTAAGATTCTCTCTCTCTCTCTCTTCCCCTCACTCTCTAAAGATAAATAAATTAATTAAAAGATCCCCAGGTCATTCTAATATGCAGCCAAGGTTGAGAAGCCCTGGGATAGATTTACGAAAACAAAACAAAACAAAAAAAGAAATCCACACCTAGACATAGCATAATAAAAATGTTGACAGTCAAGAGAAAGAGAAAATCTTGAAAACAGCAAAAAAATAAATGCACTCTATTCTCTTGACACTGCATTATTTCTCACTTATCTCAATTCATCCAATCTTGGTAGCTCTGAAACTGGGGCTCCACACTAGCTGAAACATGAACTTATTCCTGTGTCATGTTTTGTGGTCCCTTCTGAGATGACACCTACTATGGACATGCTCAAGTTTTCGTGCAGCTCTTACCAACTGCTGCCCTTTGTGGGCTATGTAACTTGGGGCAAGTTACTTATTAGGCTCTCTCACCTCAATTTCCAAATCTCTAAATGGACCTCACATCCCTACCTGGTTTTATTATTGTATAAATTAGAAACAATATAGGTGCTGTGTCCTGACTGTGAGAGTTACTGCAGAAATGATGATAGCTGATCTGGGAAAAGAGTGGTTACTATGTGGTCAAGTTTGGTGTGATGTTCCAGGAGAAGAAAGCCAACAGAGAAAATGCCAGCCCTGGGAAGTGCCGGAGCACAGGAGTGCAAACCACTGACTGAGTGAGCACCACACATTCATGGCCTCCAAAGGCATAGCACTGCCTAGTGGCATGGGTTGTGATAATGTATTCATAACAGTGACCTTAGGCACTGCTTTGCTCTGGCCCAGGCACTGTCGTTAGGTCCTCCATTTGTCTAAGTAAGCCATTTCCATAGCTTCTCAATAAACCTATCTGAAAGGTATAAGGGTGCTGTTTTGCAAGTAAAAAGACACTGAAACTCAGGGGCATGAATTAACCTATGAAAAGTCTCACATGGTATAATAGGCAGACCTAGACTGTAAGTTCAGAGCACTGCACTGGCAAATAAAAGCTCTTCCCCCATACTCTGCTGTCCCTTGGATTCATTCATTTATCCTGTATATGTTGAGTACCTCCTGGATGTCAAGCACTTGGGCTCAGACTCTGTATTCATTTAGACATTTCTGTGTAACTTTAGGCTCTGGCTTTAGTTAGGTATTAAGTGTGTTGATTTTTCTCTTGGTTCAGTTTGGGTTATGCCCCTAGGAATCATTAGTACACAATCTTCTAAAGAGCAGAGTTCTTGGTTATCTGGGACCCACCCCAGAATCAACCTCCCTAGATGCCAGAGGCTCTAGGATTAAGTGGTGGTTTAAGTTCTCAGAGCAGCCTCTCACATGGACTGAACCCTATGACTGTACCACCGGGTGGCAGCTAGGGCTTCAATGTGGCTCTGTGCTACACCAGTTGGTGTGTTCTCCCATTTCTAGTAGGTGCTTTTCATAATTCAGCAAAGAAAAATATGTGAGATACACAAGACAGCCCTTAGGTAAAGACTGGGTCCTATCTAGATTCATTCTTGCTTTACTAGACACAGGCCCTCAAAGAGTTTAGAGACCTCACACCCTGATCAAAGACACCCCAATACTTCAACTTAAACACTTTAGAGACATCCCACCCTGAAAATAGAATTCTGAACACACCAGATCAAACTTGGAAGAGAGCCTCCAAAAGTTTAGGTACATGGCTCCCTGAAAGCAGACCCAAATACCTAAGACTCACACTTGGAACACAGAAAATCTGAGCAAAGACCCATGGACACCTCAGACTCCAACCTTGTGACACAAACCCTCAAATTATTCAAAGACTTCACACAGTGAACACAAATGCTCAAATACCTGAACCCTTACGATGGGACAGAGCCTCAAGAGTTTGGAGAGAGGAGGCCCTGAACACAGGCGCTCGGTTGCCTCAGACTCCTATCTTGAAACACACACCTTCAAAGATTTCAGAGACTGTACAACCTGAACACAAACCCCACATACCTCAGATTCAAACATTGGAGCACAGATACTCAGTGAGTTCAAGGACATAACACTCTGGCTTCAAACACCAAATACCTCAGAACCAAATCCGGACAGACTCTCTAAAAGTTCTAAGACCCCAGACCTCCCAAATAAATCAGACCTAAATCATGGAATGATTTATGGAATTTCAGTGACCACATACGCTGAATACAAAACCTAACTACCCCAGACTTAAATTTTGGAACACAGATAATCAAAGTATTTTAAAATCTCATTTCCTGAATAAGATTCTATTTCCTTTTTTACGATTTTACTTATTTATTTGAGAGAGAGAGAGAGAGTGAGAACACAAGCTAGGGGCAGTAGGGAGAAGGACAAGCAGACTCCCCACTGAGCAGGGAATCTGACACGGGGCTCAATCCTAGGACCCTGGGATCATGACCTGAGCCGAAGGCAGACACTTAACCAACTGAGCCAACCCAGGCGCCCCAACTGAAAAAGATTCTAAATACCTCAGAGTTATATCTTGGGATTCAAACCCTCAAATATGTCAGAGACCCCACACCTGAATACAGACCAAAAATACATAATATGCAAACCTTGCAATAGAGACCCCATGAAAGTACTGACTAGCAGTATTATCCACAATAGCCAAAAGCGTCCATTGAGAATGAGTGGAGAAACAAAATGTAGTATATACATACAATGGAATATTATTTACCTTAAAAATTAAGTCACATATGCTATGACACATATGAATCTTGAGGACATTATGCTAAGTGTGATAAGCTAGTCACAAAAAGACAAATACTATATGATTCCACTTATATAAGGCACTTAGAGGTAGTCAAATTCATAGAAAGTAGAGTGGTGATTTCCAGGGGTTGGGGAAGGGGTAAATCAGAAATTAGTGTTCAATGATTATAAAGTTTCATTTAGTAAAATGAAAAAGTTATGGAGATTTGTTGCTTAACAATGTGAATGTCCTTAATGAACTGTACACTTAAAAATGGTTGAGATGAGGGGCGCCTGGGTGGCTCAGTGGGTTAAGCCTCTACCTTCGGCTCAGGTCATGATCCCAGGGGCCTGGGATCGAGTCCCGCATAGGGCTCTCTGCTCAGCAGGGAGCCTGCTTCTCCTCATCTCTCTCTCTGTCTGTCTCTCTGCCTATTTGTGATCTCTCTCTCTCTGTCAAATAAATAAATAAAATCTTTAAAAAAAATGGTTGAGATGATAAATCTTGTGTGTATTTTACCATCATTAAAAATACAGGGATTGGGGATAGTAACTGGATTATCCATCTCTATTATCTGCTCAGCTTGGACCAACCTGTAGCTTCTCCTGAGTACACTGTGAAATTGCTTAGCTACCATTGCTCTCATGGACCATAGAATGAGAGTTAGAAATTGTAAAGACACAAATGTGATTGTGGAGGATCAACTGTGTTATTTTTCCCTCCCTCAAAGGCAAAGAACAGTAAGTAGTGACAATGAGTAGACAGAGACACAAGAATAAGCACTGGTGGGAAAGAGAGGAGCTTTTTTTTTAAATTTAATTTTATTTATTCATATGACAGACAGAGATCACAAGTACACAGAGAGGCAGGCAAAGAGAGAGGGGGGGAAGCAGGCTCCCTGCCGAGCAGAGTCTGATGCGGGGCTCGATCCCTGGACCCCGAGATCATGACCTGAGCCAAAGGCAGAGGCTTAACCCACTGAGCCACCCAGGCACCCCAAGAGAGGAACTTAAATTATCTAATCTCTCCAGTTGAACAAGAAGAGTCATGGGTAAATACCATTTCTATCACTTCTTCAATTGAGCTCAAACTTCTTCCCACTACCACCCTCTCCACACACACACACATTGTCCAAAATCAAACAGAAGTTAGACAATAAAGTGATTTTAAACCATTTTAAAATTCATTTACAGTCCCTTCATCAAGGGGTGGAGTCTAATTCTCTTCCACTTAAATATAAATAACGGCTGGCCTTAATGATTCATCTCTTAACAAATAGAATGTGGTAGAAGTAATGCTACATAATTTCTAAGGCTGGGCCATAAAAGGCAATGCAGCTTCTGCCCTGCTCTCTCTCCTGGGATGCTTGCCCTTGGAATGAAGCCCTGTTGTGTGGAACCCCAAGCCACATAGAGAGGCCATATACAGACTGTATTCTGGCAAAAGCCCTTGCAGAGGTCCAAACTAGAAGCCAGCACAATCACCAGACAAGTAAGTCAGGAAGCCTTCTAGATGAATCCCGCACCAGTCAGCTGTCTGACTTAAACTTCCTGAAAGAGCCTCAACTTAGAACAGCCTCCCTGATCCCAGTCAACCCCTAGATTGTGAGAGATAGTAGTAAAATGATTTTGCTTGCTTTATGTCACTAGGTGTGGGGTGGTTCGTTAAGCAGTTACGGATAACCAGAGCTCTGAGAGCACAAGCAATGTGGTCTCTAAGGACTCAGCCCATTGGGCATAGAGAAAAACAGAAAAAGAGTACAGAAAGTGGATCTAGTGGAATACACAGCAGATAACCAGCACAGCTCCCTTAAATCTCTCCTCCACAGTATAGCCAGAAAACCTTTTATTGGCTACATACAAAAGCCCAAGCCTGGCACACAGAATTTCTAGGACATTGTTTGGCACACAGAATTTCCAGGACATTGGTTTCCCTGCTTTTCACAACCATTCCCCAGGAACTCCCTGCTCTGTGATTTATTTTAATGGTTGTACTGTATTCTTTGTAGTTCTCTGTACACACCATGATGTTTCTTTCTTCCAAGACTTAAGACTTTCCCAATAGAATATCCTTTGTTTTTTTTTTAACCTATCAATCTTGCATGTTATCTCCTTTATGAGCTTTGGCTAAAAATTCTCTCCATACCTTTTTTCTTTATACTTTACCCTAATGAAATCGTTTCTTTGGGGGCCTTGGTCTGTCTTCCCTACAGGCTCCAGAAGGACCATAAGGAACCTTTATTCATGTTTATTCATAGAGAAATGACCTGAATAGAGGCCCAGGCTTCTGTCTAGATTATAGACTGTGGGGCAACTGGGTGGCTCAGTTGCTTAAGGGTCTGCTTTTAGTTCAGGTCATGATCCCACGGTGCTGGGTTCAAGACCAGTACTGGGTTCTCTGCTCAGCGGGGAGTCTGCTTCTCTCTCTGCACCTCCCTCCGTTCATGCTTGCTTGCTCTCTCTCTCTCTCTCTCTCTCTCTGAAATAAATAGAGTGCAGGCTGTAAGTACTATGAAGGGCAAGGGCAATGTTGATTTCATCCTCAATTCTAATTCCAGTGCCTAACACAAGGACTGGCAAATGGGTGCTCAATAATAGCCCTTGAGGCAATGTGTGGAGGGCTCAGTTGGTTAAGCGTCTGACTCTTGATTTCAGCTCAGGTCATGATCTCAGGGTGAAGAGATCAAGCCCCACATCAGGCTCTGTGATCAGTGAAGAGTCTGCTTGAGATTCTCTCTCTCCCTCCTCTCAAATAAGTAAATAAATCTTTAAAAAAAAAAAAGCCTTTGAATGCAAGCACAGAGTGGAATCCCCCACAAAGCCAGCATGGAAATAACCCTGCACTTAATTTCTCACTAGATACTACTTGTTTGGAACCTCACACGTGTACCACAACCATTGCTGCTGACTCAAAAAAAAAAAAAAAAAAAAAAAAAGGAAAATGGGTGTAAAGTGTTTTTTCTACACTTCAGTGTGTCTGGCTTGGGAAGGCTTAGTAAGGAAAGGCCACCAAAAATGACAGTTTAAAAAAATTACCAAAATTTCATTCAGTAAAATGAGCAAGCCAATATAACTGACCTCATGCACTCGGTAGCATAATGCCAGAGAGATGACAATAAGCTTTGATTACACAAGGGTATTTTTAAAGAAAAGGGAGAAACCAAGGCAGGAAATAACTTATAGACTCTTAAAATTCCTTCTGTTAAAAAAAATTATTCTGGCACTTGTTAACATGGTACAGAAGACCTCATTCAGGGCTATTTCAATAGATACATCAGGGAGGAAAAACTTCCTCTACTCTCTTACTTTCAGTGTTTGGGATCCGATAAATTAAATTTACAAAGTACAGTGAATAGTAGCAGAATACAGTAGCAGAATATACCATCCCAAATATGCAACTTTGGCATAGGATTTATTTTGAGCTAAAGGCAATTGAGAAGAAGCCGAGAGAAGAAAAGGTCTCTGCCCTCCCTCTGTTTGCCTACCATTAGGACATAAATTTGTAAAGATGCTTCCCCTCTCCTCTCCACCAGGAAGGACAGAAGTTAATCACCAGAGACAACTCTAGACTTACCAGCCCAGAGAGAGCATGAGAAAAGTCTACACACCAAAGTTTTCTAACTAGCCCTTATCTTCCATTAGTTCTTTCATATGTTTACCTTCCCATAATTTACCACCCTTAGAAACCCAAAGACCTTTTTCTTTATCTTGTCACCTCTTTAAAAATGTGTTCTCTTGAGTTAATCATCAGTGAGCTATTCCCATGTGTATTTAAAGTGCACACATTAATAAACTACTCGTTTTTCTCTTTTTAATCTTTTGTCAACCTAATTTGCAGAGTCCCAGCCAATAACCCTAGGAAGAGCAGAAGATCTTGTTTTCCTCTCCTACAGCAGATGAGCAAGAGTAAAAACAGATCTTTACTCCTGTTTGTACACTGCAGAAATATACAACATGAAGAGGGATTTAAAATGTGGTGCTTATATACTGTCTTAATAGAGGAGGGGGTAGGGGATAAGGGTACTACAGGAAAACAAATGACTTGTTGGAAGATAAATAGGCCCTTACAAGAACAGATGGAAGATACAGTAGTTTTGTGACAATGTCTGTTCAGGCATTATGTGGAGACTTCTCCTCTCCAGTGATAAGAGTCAATCATCCCTGGTTGCTCCCAGGAAGGGGATTTATGACAATTGAGCTCTTTGGGGAGGCTCTGCTTTTAGGCAGATAAGAGATTTCAGGAACTCAAATGCCTTTTTCTCAAAATAATTTTTATGCCATAGTAGCTTATTCTGGACCCCTTCATGGGTCAAGACTATCAAATTAGAGGGAAGAGATTGGGCTCAACTCCAAATATAACAAGGACAAGGGAAGATTACAACCAATGAGCAGAATGAGGGGTTGGTAAATGGAAAATTACTAAAAGGAAACATCTTGGGTAGGGGAATTCAGCAGGATTCTTACCAAAGGCAACCGGGGTAATACCAAGAGTGGGGATTCTCAGGGCGCCTGGCTGGCTCAGTAAGTAGAGCATACCACTCCTGATCTCAGGGTTTTAAGTTTGAGCCCTACATTGTGTGTAGAGTTTACTTAAGAATCTTTAAGGGCGCCTGCGTGGCTCAGAATGTTAAGCATCTGCCTCAGCGCAGGTAATGGTCCCAGGGTCCTGGGGTCGAGTCCCATGTCAGGCTCCCTGCTCAGCAGGGAGCCTGCTTCTCCCTCTCCCTTTGCTCTGCCCCACACTCATGCTGTCTCTCTCTCTGGACTAGCCAGGTTGACAGACAAGGCCCAAGGACAAATCCTTGTTGAAAAGAGGTCTCAGAGGAGCCTGACTGAAGTTTGGTCAAGAAGTGAGTCTTTGTCACTTGTGAGCTCAAACTAAAGATACCATAGTCTTTGTTGGGTGTCATCTGAATACCAAGGGTACTCTGTGACCATTGCCTAAATGGAGCCAAAGATACAAATGTGGTTTTTGAGCCTTCTGGCTTTATATTTGAGGTTCATGCTGCTTTCCCTGCTCTGGTCACCAAAAAGAAAGGAGAAATGTCATCTAACCAAAAATGACCCAGGCAATCTATGATATGGGAGAAAATATTTGTAAACCATGTATCGGAAAAGAGGTTAATATCCAAAATATAGAAAGAACTCATACAACTCGATAACAAAAAACAAACAATCCAATGTGGAATAGGGCAGAAGAACAGAACAGGTGTTTTTGTTTTTGTATTAAGATTTTATTTATTTATTTGACAGAGAGAGATCACAAGTAGGCAGAGAGGCAGGCAGAGAGAGAGGGGGAGGCAGGCTCCCTGCTGAGCAGAGAGCCCGATGCGGGACTCGATCCCAGGACCCTGAGATCATGACCTGAGCCGAAGGCAGCAGCTTAACCCACTGAGCCACCCAGGTGCCCCAGAACAGGTGTTTTTCCAAGGAAGCTATCCAAATGGCCAATAGGTACATGAAAAGAGGCTCAACATCTGGTCATCAGGGAAACGCAAATCAAAACCACAATGAACTATCACCTTAATAGAGAGCAAAACTGATAATGAGCAGAACCAGAGAAGGTCTGCAGGGACCCGAAACCAATGAAATCCCCTTAAAATGGGAAGGATTTTGGCAGCAAACTGTCAGACTCTTTAGGCATGACCCCTCTCTGTCTGACCATTTTAAAAAAAAGGCAAGTGCCACCAACTGATCTCCAAACAGAACCAAGATCCTTCACTGCTTGAATGTAAGTAGCAGTAAGTGCCAAGAGCTGACCCGGACTGAGGTTTTCTTTATCTCAACTGCGTGCCCACAGACAGACTTTGCATTTGGTTCATTAAACTTCCTACACCTGTTATCTTACTGGCTGTGTGGTTTGTCTTCTATCCTGCTCTGTTTAAGAAGCCAAGTTGAATCACATGATGAAATGTCATTGAGTTTGGAATCTTGAACCTGCTTTATCATTGTGATTAACTTTGCTTTATTATTGAATAAAGCTGACATTGTGGAAAGATACAACTCTTGTGTGCGCCTTCACAGTGTGTTCATGGCACACCTTACACCTGTTACAATGGCTATCATAAAGACAAGAGATAACAAGTGTTGGCAAGGATGTAGCAGAAAGGGAACACTTGTGCACTGTTAGTGGGAATGTCAATTGGTACAGACACTGTGAAAAACAGCACGGAGTGTCCTCAGAATATTAAAAATTGAATTACTGTATGATCCAGGAATCCCACTCCTAGGTATATATCTGAAGGAAATAAAAACAGGAACTTGAAAAGATATCTGAACTTTCATGTTCACTGCAACGTTATTCATAATAACCAATATATGGAAACAACCTAAGTGCCCATCAACAGATGAATGGATTAAAAAGATATGGTATATACATACAATGGAGTATCATTCAGCCATGAGAAAGAAGAAATGCCTGTCATTTGCAACAACACAGATGAACTTTGAGGATATTATGCTAAGTGAGATAAATCAGAGAAAAACAAGTACTATATTCTATTTTGTCACTTATATGTAGAATCTTAAAAAGCTGGGGCATCAGGGCACCTGGGTGGCTCAGCTGGTTAAGCATCTGCCTTCAGCTCAGGTCATGATCCCAGGATCCTGGGATGGAGTCCTGTTCAGGCTCCCTGCTCAGCAGGGAGTCTGCTTCTCCCTCTCCCTCTGTGTGCTCGCACTCTTTCTCTCTCTCTCTCTCAAATAAACAAATGAATCTTTAAAAAACTAAAAAATAAATTTAAAAAATTAAAATTAAAAATAAAAAGCCAAACTCATAGGAACAGAAAGTAGAATGGTGGTTGCTGGAGCTGACAGGGTGGGGGGAAGTGGGGAAAAGTTGGTCAAAGGGTACAAAGCTACAGTTATGTAGGATAAATAAGTTCTGGAGATCTAATACACAGCATAGTGATTATAGTCAACAATACTTATTATATGCTTCAAATTGCCTAGAGACTGGATCTCAAATGTTTTCACCACAAAAAAAAGATAATTATGTGACATGACAGAAGTGTGGGCTAATGTTACAGTGGTAATCACATTGTTATATATAAATTTATCAAATCAACACATTATACAATTAAAACATATACAATGTTCTGTGTCCATTATATCTCATTTGAAAAATGACTCCATGGATATTTTTAAATATTCCCTCAAATAACATAAAACCTAACGTTTCTGTGGGAATTCTACTACAGAAGAAAATATAAGACCATTTTTATAATTAAAAAAATGGTTTTTTTTAATAAAAAAAGGAATAAAGATTCTTGGCTGTGATGGAGATCAGGACACACTACCCCAAAATATGGTATCTTGGCATATGGAATATTTTAATCTGAAGGAGTATGAAAAAAACAGCAGAGGCAACTTCCCTCATCTTTCTCTCCTAAAACAGATCATAAGGCCCTCATGTGAGAGGGGCCCCAACTACACCCAGTCTGAAGGGACAGGAATTCTGAGAAGAATCTGAAGTAACAGGCCTTGCTAATTTTCCCTCAGTTTACTACATGTACCTCATACTCCTTTGTCTATCATATGCCTCTAACAACTGTTTACTCCTTATCAAACCCAGCATAAAAATACTCGGGGGGCACCTGGGTGGCTTAGTGGGTTAAGCCTCTGCCTTTGGCTCAGGTCATGATCTCAAGGTCCTGGGATCGAGTCCCTCATCAGGCTCTCTGCTCAGCAGGGAGCCTGCTTCCTCCTCTCTCTGCCTGCCTCTCTGCCTACTAGTGATCTCTGTCTATCAAATAAATAAATAAAATATTTTAAAAAAAATACTCGGGTCTGTTACGTCAGGCCTTATAAAAGCTCTCACATCACATAAAACATATATTAAACAGATTTGTATGCTTCCCTCCTGTTCATCTGTTTTTGTTAGTTTAATTATCAGAACTACCCAGAGACCCTAATGTAAGGACCTATTTAGAAACTGTCCCTGTGTGCTCGCTTTGGCAGCACATATACTAGAAACTGTCCCTGCTCCCCTTCCCCCAGGGGATTTACTTGGAGACAAGTCCCAGAAACCAGCTTCAGGTAACAAAGCCCAGATACAAAGGTGGATCAGGCCAGGTGGAGACATCGATCAGTGGCAGGGGATGCATACTGCCTCCCTGGTTACCAAGGAGTATGGGCCCCGCCCTTTGGGAGCCTTTTTGGCACCAATCTCAATCAAGGTGTAATAGGCTCATTCAAATGTCTACTAGGGTAAATTGTAATTCAATTGGTCACCTAGCATCCCTGTGGAGTTTCCTGTGTGTGTTACAATCTCATTGGCCACCTGTGAGTGGCCAGGCCCAACTGCATGGCCTTTGCCCTTAAAAGCTAGACTGTGAAACAGAGAAGGGTCACCCTCTCTTGTAAGAGGTGAGGCCCCAAACGTTTGGTTAGGTTCTTGATGCTTGGCGCGAAATAAAGTTTTGCTTGACCTTCGCTTTGTATCAGTCTGGCTCCTTTAATCACGGACCCATTATTAGGGCATAACATATGGGGGCTCGTCCGGGATTAAACGACGAGAACTGAGCCAGCATCAGAATTTCTGTGAAAAGCCTCAAGGTAAGATCTCACAGATTTTACTCTGTGGGATCCGCCGATTTCCAGGTGCTCTGTGAGATCGGTTGGTCTGTCTGGGTGGAGCTCCAGGTATAGCCCACTGGGGTGAAGCCGGACGTGGCAATGCTCCCCAGGGCTGAAGAGGATGCGGGGATGCCCCTTCCCTCCACTGGTAGATCGCCAGGGGGTTCGAGTCCCCCTAGGCAGTCAAGGGGGTTCGAATCCCCCTAGGCAGTCACCTAGGCGGTCAGGGGGTTCGAGTCCCCCAGGTGGTCACCAGGGGTTCGAGTCCCCCTGGACGGTCAGAAGATCAAAAGGTCCCCACCGGTGGCAGGTTCTGGGTAAGATCTGCTGGGCCTGCAGTTGTCTTTGTCTTGACTTTTTGTTGTCTGCTGTGCTGTTCGTTGTGTTTGAAGGAATGGGGCAAACAGAGTAAGGGAAGTCTGACTTCCAAATGGCTATAACTGGAGCCAACTGGGGTTAGTCTAACTCGAGACAGAGACTTTAAGGAATATTCCCAAGCAGCTGCCGAAACAGAAACAACTTTGTTTCAGGGACATTCCTTGCCCTCTCTGGCCCGACGGAGACTGCCTAGCTCCTCCCCCTTGCTGGCGGGAAAGCATGGTGTGTGCTCCTCTCTTGGAGCTGATGAGCCCTAGAACTGGAAACCCTTTCTCTGCCTTCTGGTGGCACTTTGTTCTGTTCTTCACTGTCGGGAAACAAGAAGAGCGCCCTTGGACCTAACCACCCCCATTCCGGATCTTCCCTCCCGGGTCTCAGGTAAACATTCAAAGTGGAGTGGGCCCAGGTGGAACGTTAATCATTATTGGAACTAAGTTAAGCTTGTTGGGTTAATTAGGATAAACATGTCTTTTGAGTTAACAGTAGTAAATGTGAAACTTTAGAGTTTTTACTTAAGGTCAGAAAAATCTGTGTTAAAATCTGTTGAAATCTGTTAGAAAGAGATGACTAAACTGATGTTTGTCTGTCTCAGAGTTTCAATGGGTAATTGTTAAAGTAGCTTTCAAAGTCTTTGCTAACCTGAAACTTCAACCAAATGGCATAAAATGTGAGAGCGCTGGTTGCTGGAACTAAGTTTGTGCTTTTGAAATCTGTTGGTAAACATGTTTTGTTCTTAACTAATTGATAAATTTGCCATCTAAATTCTGTTTTAACAGTTCACAAGTGGTTTCTATTTAATCTTTAGTAGAGGTTAAGGTATTTCTAAGGGTACAAAATTCTGCTAAGTGTAATTAAGACTGATGGAAATAAGGGAAACAACTCTGTAGAAAAGTAGGAAATAGGTAAAAAGGAGAGAAAAATACCAAATGCCTGATCCTGTTTGAATAAGAAAGAAAAACAGGCCTGGGGCCACTGTTTGAGCTAGATCCATTCCTACAGAATGGAAGGGGAGACCTGGTGGGGGGAGGTGTCCAACCTGTTTGAATCTGAAGTCCCTGACTGTGTGAATGTGTCTGTGTGGCTCCACCGCTTCGGCTACGGAGTCTGAATGGGCTGCACCCAGAGTTTCGCGGGGCGTCATATGGCATAATGGTCATCTACTCCATGGAGTAGCCTGGTCCGGGGTTTATAAAGACAGGCCTTAACAAAAAGACGAGGGACTGAGCAGGACAGCATCTGAAAGATCCCCCTCCCTTTGTCTGCGACATCATTTATGAAGGGAGGGAAACCCAGAAAACTCCTATCTTAAGGATGCACACTTTAAAAAAAAGGAAAGACACTGGATTAGAAAAGCTGGTTTTCTCTGTTTAAAAAGGCAAAATTTTCTTCGGTTAATTGAAATGTAAATGGTTTTCTCCTTGCCTTCCCAGAGTTGTAAATGAGATCTCTTTGGCTCATAAGGCTTCCTTGATATGTTAAGTTACTGATAAACCTTGGGTTGCATTTGGGTAAATGCTGTAATTATTCTAGAGGTTCTATGCATTTCCTAAAATTTTAATGTCTTGATAAGGGTCATCACTTGATATTTAACTATATCTGTTCTGAGTTTTTTTTTTTTCATTTGTAATTGTTTTAGTTCTCTTATAAGATGAATTCCGCCTTAAAGGAGATTCATATGGGAAGACTTTCAGGACAAATACAGGTCTTTGATATGTTAAAGTCCTGGGAACTGAAACGGGTAAAGATTTACAGAAGTAAGGGCTACATTCAGACTAAACCAGAATTAGTAACATGGGACTAGATGAACTGAAGGGTTGTAATGTTGTGCCTCTTAATGTTTTTGTTTTTTTTTTTTTTTTGGTAAAGATTTTATTTATTTATTTGACAGAGAGAAATCACAAGTAGACGGAGAGGCAGGCAGAGAGAGAGAGGGAAGCAGGCTCCCTGCTGAGCAGAGAGCCCGAAGCGGGACTCGATCCCAGGACCCCGAGATCATGACCCGAGCCAAAGGCAGTGGCCCAACCCACTGAGCCACCCAGGTGCCCCGCCTCTTAATGTTTTAAACATTACTGGTTCTGTAATGTTTGCTCCTCTAGACTAGGGAAACTTTTTCTTAAGTTACCTGTAACTTAGAGATGTAAAGGTGTTCATTTGTAAACGAATCAAGGCATTCAACTTTTCTCTCTATCTGAACCCTCTGAAACCAAAAGGGCTCAGTAAGGTCTTCCTTGGCAATTAGTCATTTGCAAGTTCAATAAAAATCTGTTCTCCTTGGAAGAAGTACAGGACAGCATTGGACACTGGTTATTTTACCAAGGCTTTGACTGGAACATCATATTTGAAAAGACTCAGTATGGCCAGTTTAAAGGAACTAAGGTTGACTTTGTAAAACCTGGAGCCGTAAAGCCCTTTGGAACTGTTGGCCTGATACCTTGCTTACAGAGTTCCCAGCAGCCTCACCAGGTAAGTAAAGAATGTCACTCCCTGGTAGGAGGAGGAGCCTCAGATTACTTTGGGCACCTCAGGAGTTCGCCCAAATCTGACAGGTATTGCAGGCATGTCTGATGGCAAGTACGTGGCTTGGCTTCTGGCCCAGAGAGGCTACTAAAAGTTCAACCTAGAGATTCCTTATAAAAAGTTCCAGCAAAGCAGATTCTAAAAGATCTATATGATTACTTACTGTTCTTTCTAAGCTTATATAAATAATTAGGCCAAGTTTGTTAAAACTGGACTTGTTTTTCAAACGAGTTAGTCCTGATTTGGCGATCTCTGGAAGTGGTTATTTTAGAGAGAAAAATTATGTTTTAATAACATGGCTTTATGGGTGTTAAATTCTAGATTAGATTGTTATTAAATGTTTGTTTACCTAAGCTAGACAACTTAAGGTAAACGTCAGAGAAGATGGACGATAACTCGTGTAAACGATCTTGCCTTTGCTAGTCAGTCTGCCCCAGATAAAAGGAAGAAACTTCAGAAAACTGAGGAATTTGAAAGGAAGAACCTGACTGAGTTAGTGGGAATAGTAGAAATAGCCGCTGAGGACTATGGGTCTTGCTTGCAGGGGATGAGAGCCCTCTTACAGACTCTGCAGAAAAAAGGTATTGGGTGTCAGCAATGAAAACACAGCTTTGTAAGAGCCACACCACTTACTTAGGCTTTGGTCTCCATGAGGGAGTTTCTTGGGACGTTGGGCTACTGCAGACTGTGGATACCGCTGTTGGTGGAGATGGTGCGACCTCTATGAACTGACTAAGGGAGCACTCACTATGGTAGAGTGGACTAAATTAGACTACAAAGGAGATTAGACTAAGACTAGAAGAAAATTAGTAAGCCAAATACATCAGGGGTGAAAGACCCCCCCCCATCGTTAACTAATTAACTGCTCTTTTGTTGTGTAAAAGTACCCCTCCTCCCCTTGCAGTGAAAAGACCCTTCCCCCAGGGTTGAATTCAATGTAACTGCTCTTTTGCCTTTCTGTAACCGCTTGGCTTTTAGGGCATGACACTTGACTCCTGTTTGAACAAGATACCCTCTCCTAATAGCAGGGGCATGGTCATGTAGGCAAGGGGGCTGCATGGTCACATAGGTCACGTAGACAGGATGCCTTTCTGCTGAGTAATAAGGTCAAGCTTCCCCTCTTTGTTTCCCCTTCCCGCCTTTCTCTTCGCGCGGGGGGGGGGGGGGCCCTTCCAGGGCCAATCCACTAACACCAAGTATGCCTTTTTCAAAAGTTCAAACTGTCCACCAATCAGTTGCACCCCACCCAAAACTTGTTTGTACCTGTCTATAAAAATCCTGCACCACCCCAGCCAGGGGTGCTCAGCTAGCAGGAGATGCTGACCACCCGCAGGCGCCTGCGTAACAATAAAGAACCTCTTGCTGATTGCATCCAGTGGCAGTGTTGGATTCTTGGGTAAGGGGATCCGCGGGTCTTTCAAGGGCACTCATTTGGGGACACGCAAGTTTAAAAAGCTTATGGGCAAGCAGTTCTAGGTTTCTAAATTAGGGTGTATGGCTCAAGATATGGTTGATAGATGTGTTCAATGTCAGGCGGTAAATGCAGAAAGAACTAGAATGGGAAGAGGGAAAAGAAAGAGGTTGCTATAGCAGAAATGGCTGCTCAGTCTGTACTCCAGTCACTGTAGGCATTACAGTCTGTCTTAAAAGAGCCCATACAGGGATCTGGACTGCCCACACTGGGACAGAATCGGAGGTGGAGCAACATCCTCACCAACCCAGGGACTTAGTTTGGATGTGTTGCTGCCAAGTGGGAGGCTTGGAGCCTCACTGGAAGGAACCATTTACTGTCATCCTGACCACCCCCATGGCAATAAAAGTAGACGGCATCAGGACCTGGATTCATATGGGCCACGTTAAACGAGCCGAGGACGAGAACGCCCCCCCAGAGGTGGATGCCACTGCCAATGGACCCTGCCAATCATGGACTAAACTAAGACTCAAAAAAAAAAAAAAAAAAAACCGAGTTCATTAAATTCATTGTTGGCTCTGTTAAGATATTGGCGGGAGGTATAAGCAATTACGAATAAAAAAAGGGGGGGCTTAACGTACTGTTTCTGATGAGGAGGGGGCCTCTGCATAACCTTAGTAGAGAAATACTGTTTTTGGGTAAATCACACTGGAGTCATCAAAACAATCTAGCCGCCGTTAAAAGGAGGGTATAGAACTAGCTAAAAAGTCAAAGATTTGACTAGTCTCCAAAGAAAAGGGGGGAATGTAAGGACCTATTTAGAAACTGTCCCTGCTCCCCTTCCCCCAGGGAAGTTACTTGGAGACAAGTCCCAGAAACCAGCTTCAGGTAACAAAGCCCAGATACAAAGGTGGGTCAGGCCAGGTGGAGACATCGATCAGTGGCAGGGGATGCATACTGCCTCCCTGGTTACCAAGGAGTATGGGCCCCGCCCTTTGGGAGCCTTTTTGGCGCCAATCCCAATCAAGGTGTAATAGGCTCATTCTATACCCTCTACTAGGGTAAATTGTGACTCAACTGGTCACCTAGCATCCCTGTGGAGTTTCCTGTGTGTGTTACAATCTCATTGGCCACCTGTGCGTGGCCAGGCCCAACTGCATGGCCTTTGCCCTTAAAAGCTAGACTGAAACAGAGAAGGGTCGCTCTCTCTTGTAAGAGGTGCGGCCCCGAACGTTTGGTTAGGTTCTTGATGCTTGGCGTGAAATAAAGCTTTGCTTGACCTTTGCTTTGTATCAGTCTCACTCCTTTAATCACGGACCCATTATTAGGGCATAACACCTAAGAGGAGCAAGGAAAAGTTTTTCATCCCTTAAAGCTGCATTCAATAACCTTTTAAGCAAAATTAGTGTGGGCGTGTTCCAGCAGAAATGGAATTTTACCCCCATTTCCTGGCCAAAGCATTTGCTGTGATAAGCCCTTCCTAGCTCTCATCTTTTATGTCTCTCCTACACTCCCTGCCCCTCACCACGAGTACCTGTATCCCCATTCCTCCTCTCACCTTCCTATCCCCCCAGGGGCCCTCACTCCATAATTTGATCCCTCTATTCCAGCAAGTGGTGTGTGAAGATCTAATCCTTCCTTTTGACTCATCAGAGCAATGCTGCAGCCATTAACATGATGAAGAAAAAGAGAATGTGCAGAGGAAAAACTGTTCTCAGGGGAAACTTTACAAGGAGTACAGAGTTATTTTAATAATCAAAGCCAACATAGAAATAAAATAAGCCAAATTTCTCATCTTCTTTGTCTCCAAGCTGTTCAAAGGTTTTCAAAAACCTCATTAATGAACAACTTCAGAGAATAACCGGCTCAGTGAAAAGTTCTGAGGCCACAGGCACTAGAAGCAGCTAGAATCAGCAGAAAGGAATCCTAAAGCCATTAGAACCAAATATGCATACATGGGATCTTCATTCATTAAAGATTCAGAGAATCTGGGGCGCCTGGGTGGCTCAGTGGGTTAAATAAAGCCTTTGTCTTGAGCTCAGGTCGTGATCCCAGAGTCCTGGGATGGAGCCCCGCATCGGGCTCTCTGCTCAGCAGGGAGCCTGGTTCCCCCTGCACCCCCTGGCCCTCCTCTCTGCCTACCTGTGATCTCTCTCTGTGTCAAATAAATAAATAAAATCTTTTTTAAAAAAAGATTCAGAGAATCTGAAATTAAATCTTCTCTTTCACCCTGAAAAAAACACTGTATCCCCTACTGATCACATTTCAAATCCAACCAAACGGGTTAACCTTTTGTGACTTCCTTACTCTTCCTAAACTCCTCCTTTTAACTTCCCTGCTCCTAACCCTCCATTCATCTTGCCAGAAGCTCCTTAAGGAGAAATATTTGCCTTTCAATGGAGAACTCTGTATCGCCTAGAGCCTATCAGATTCTAGCCCTATTCTCTGTCTTGGAGCTACTTTGCACATCTTTGTAAGATGTAGGTAGCTGATAGATATGTAAGATCTGTCCTGTTTGGTAGCAATTCTAATTAACTTCCTTCCTTCTGTGGCAAAACCATTTTTGTGGACCTTTGCAACTTGCCTCAACATTCCTTTACTTCATATAAATCTGTACCGTTTTGACTTTTCCTTTGAACCAATTATAACATCCACCTGTTCTCTCTTATCGTAGAAGTGACCGACACTCTACTTGGCCGAACTTTGGTCAAGTTTCCCTGAGCACTCTTCTCAGTGAGGCCTTGATGTTGACTCTACCCCCTTGGGGGACCTGCATAGCCCAGTTGGAGCCAACATCCTAAATCATTTCAGCAAGAATCTCCCCACCCTTAATGGCCCATCCTCCTGTCCTGCTTTTAGCAAGAATCCTATTAACTCAATTTAGTAAGTCTCCCTATCCTTTTGATGTCTCCTCTCAGTAATTTTCCATCCACTGATCCCCTCATTCTGCTCCTAGGCTCTAAGTCCCCAGCTGCCTTTGTTGTATTTGGAATTGAGCACAGTTCTATACTGAGCTCTCTTTTTCCCTAATACAGTAGTTCCTGAATAAAGTCTGTTTTACTGCTTGAACTACTGGAAGGCTCTGGTTCTCTTTAATACGAGTAAAATTAATTCCTTAACATGTGTTGACTTTTGAATCTGTAGGAGAGTCATGATTTTACCTTTCTCTGAAAATTTTATTTCAACAGCCTTCTCCTGCTCTCACCAAAGCATATGAGAGATTTTGCCACCCCAAAATATGTCTTTTTGGCATAAGGATTATTTTAAGTTGAAGGCAATCAAAATCCAGCAGATTGAGGAAAAGCACTTTACCTCCTCCTCAACTGCCTAAATTTACAATTGGATGGTGGGCCTGTACTAGGAAGAGAGCTATTACCAGCAATACCTTTAACCTAAGAAATTTGTCTACATAACAAGGCAACCTTTGTTCTCCAGCCATCTATTCTTGCCTTTCTGTGAATGGCCTTTTTCTCCTCTGTATCCCAGATTCCTACCCGTTTCCTCAGCTCAAACTGTTTTATAAGCTTCAGTGACCTGGCTGCCCTTTGGGTCTCATATTTTTAATGGGTTCTTATACTTATGAAATTTTTTTCTTGTTAATCTGTCTTATGTTGATTTAATTATTAGTCCAGGCAAAGAACCTAGAAAGGAATAAGGTGAAATTTCTCCTCTTGTACATGTATCTGTCACTTTTCCTAAAGAAAATTGATTCCACACAGATCTATTCCAGGAAATCTTTATGATTTTCTTCAGTGTTGAACCACTTGATAGTGGATCGATGTGTAATGTGTTACTTTGTTCTCAGGAGTATTTACTATCCCAAATTAGACTGAGTTCCCAAGAATCCAGAGAGTCCTGTGTTTCTTTGATATTCCCAGACAAGTGCTTTGCAAAGACTGCTGGAAATAATGTTTGTGGTGATATTGTCCTGAGGTGTCAGTCTGACAGCCACTTCCAAAAAAAAAAAAAAAAAATGGGAGGCAGGAAACATCCAAGCAAAGCAAAGGAACTCAAAGATACCCATTAACACAGCCCATACTAGAGAGCTGAACTGTTTCATTGCCCTGGGCCCTGGTTCAGATTTGGAATTCCTCCCCACACACACCACTTACTAACAAACTAACACTTGTTTGTCCAGTTCCTTCCTACAGGCCATTAGAAGCAATGACCTGAAAGTGGGCTCTTAGAAACAGGCATGATAACAGAATGGTAAGGAACAGCTGCAGTGTCACTGAGGGAAGAGATTTTTGAAAAGGCGTAAATCAAATAAAATGAACTGCTGTATTGCCGGCCAGTTTTAAAAAATAGATGTCTATAGAAAAGAGTCTGGACCTGTGTATAACATTCTCGCTAAATGTAGGACAACGTATAATATAGTGTTGGTAGATGTAGTTCGTATATGTGGCATCTCCTCGATTTATAAGAAAGCCAGATAAAGACTAGGGATCATTTCTATAGTTTGTTATAAGAATGCCAGATAAATTTAGTATTACTGAAACACAAAGAATACAACAAAATGATTGTTTGGTATATATTATCATGATATCAATGCCTGCCAATTTGCTTGCATTCATTCTGATGATCAGAACACTGGTCTTCAGACAGCTGCTGAAGACCTATCTTGCAGCCGGGCACTATTGCTAGAACTCAGCTGCTGATGAGTTAGTTGTCTAAGGCCAGTGTCCCAGAGCCCCGGCTTTGGCTTCATAGGACAGCAGTCCTTTCCTTCCTCTGAGCAGGCCTTACAGCAAGCTCACCTTCAGGCATTTCTAACCGGGCTAATCTCCTCCCACGAAAGCAAACCTGCTCAAAAACCAGGGGCTCATCATAAGACTGCTGAAAGCAAAAAGAGTTAGGGATCTCCAGAAAAAGAAAGATGAGCTACAGCTTTTGTGACACTAGAGAAATCTTTGGGGCCCCTAGCTGTTTTCTGTGATCTATGCCCTATCTGTCCAAGCATGCTTCTATCCTTCATCACAATAATGGGCATTTGTGTTGCCAAGATGGCTGCTTAATGTCCCCAGAGACCATCTCCAGACGTTTAATGTATTCTCTGTGAAATTATTCACAATGGTAAAGATAAATTGGTTCAAACTTTATGAAAATATTGGTGAGGAAATTTTACTCCAGAAACATGGCCAAGTCTTGCCCTGCCACTATCATAACCCAGGAAAAGCTATAAAGAAAAGCAGAGCTCAGATACCCTGCCTCAAAAACCATTTGAATGGGGTGCCTGGGTGGCTCAGTCAGTTAAGCGGCTGACTCTTGGTCTCAACTCAGGTCTGGATCTCAGGGCTGTGAATAAAAGCCCTGCACTGGGTTCCATGCTGGATGCGAAGCCTACTTTCAAACAAAACAAAACATTTGAACATTTTCAAATGGGTTTTGTTCAATTGTTCTGTAGGGGAGGAAAATATTTTCCCTCTACCCTTCTAGATTCTTGGCCAAGACCTCCCTGTAATACAAGGCAGACTAACAAGAGAAAAACAAACAGAAGTTTAATAACATGTATACCTCACATATACATGGGAGATACCCAGAAAAACAATAAAACTCCCCCAAATGGCCCAAGCCACCAGCTTAAATACCATCTTCAGCTAATGACAAAAGAAAGATTTTGGAGGGGGAGGAGCAGTTATGGAAACTTCCCAGGAAAAGTACAGTAAGGTTGTTATGCAGATTTAAGTCAGGCATATTCTCAATTGAAGTGAGTTTCTCGAAAATAAATCATCCTTCTCTTCCTGGTACAAAGAGGGAGACACCCCTACAAATGGAGATTTCCCTTACAAAAAGTTCCTTCAGCTCTGTTTTCAGAGATTCTCCTGTGTCTTCTTTTTCTTTAAAAAAAAAAATCAGCTCAAAATAATCTGCATGTCAAAGAGGCATATTTTAGGGTGCCATATTCTGCTACCCTTCAGCCCAAATCACAAAATTTTGAACAACACTGAAGGAGAATAGAATATGCCACCCCAAAATCTGCAACTCTGGCATAACAATTATTTTTTGGCTGAAGGCAATTGAGAATCAACAGATGTAGAAAGAAGTTCTCTCAGAGCTTCCATTATCTGACTCAAAGTAGAAACTTCTGGCAACTGAGGCTTCCATAAATTCCTGCTTCAGATTTATTCCCGAAAGAGACCCAGAGTAAATCTACCATAAATCCCCTCTCCAGGGAAGTTTCATGGCCATGAAGAAAAAGCAAAGACTACTTGCACCTGCATAAACAAACATCACAAACTTTCTAAGCTCCCTTTTGTTCTCCTAAAACTTGTCTTTCCTAAGAAACCTATTTGTTCTTTTCATAAGAGTCTTTCCCCCTTCCCTTTTCTCTACTAAGTCAGGTATATAAGCCTCCCAATTCTAACCACCTTTCTGAGTTACTTATCACTGAGCACTTCTGCATGTATGTACACTGTGTGTGTGTTAAAAAAAAAAAAAAAAAAAAGAACTGGTTGAGGCACGTGGGTGGCTCCATCGGTTAAGCATCTGGCTCTTCATTTCAGCTCAGGTCATGATTTCCAGGTTGTGAGATAGAGCCCTGTGTTGGGCTCCATGCTGGATTTTCTCTCTCCAGGGCACCCAGGTGGCTCAGTCAGTTAAGTGTCTGCCTTTGGCCCAGGTCATGATCCCAGGGTCCTGGGGTTCTTCAGGCTCCCTGCTCAGCAGGCAGTCTTCTTCTCCCTCTCCCTCTGTCTCTCCCCTATCCCCCTATCTAAAAAATAAAATTTTTTTAAAAAACAGTGTTTTGTCTTGCTCATCTGTCTTTTGTCAGTTTAATTTGCAAGCCCCATGCACTGAACATAAAAGAGTACAGGAAAAGTTTTTCCATCCCTGCAACACTTGAGTAATGGTTTATTAGTTTTATGTTTGGATTGTAGTTTTCCCCTACTAAAAGGCTAATATATATTGCCAAAACAAACAAACAAAAACCAGTAATAGATTTTGCTTTTCCACTTGGATAGTATATTCATTACTCTCCAGTAATAGGGAATCTCACTTTACAGGTGAAATACTTAAGAAATTGTGTAAGGTACATCCATTAAAATAAAAACTTCCTTAATCATATTGACCTATTAAATTTTGACAGAACTGAATGGACTGATGATCTTTTAAAACCAAAATCATCCCAATTTCCACAAAAGTTTAATTTCCCCTGACATAAAATCTAGCCATTAGTTCTAATGATAATGTGATCTTCGTCTCAAAACGCTTAGAAGCCCTCACATGAAATGATTCCAGAAGGACCCATGAGATTATGATGATTCCTCCTCTATCAGGCTCCACCTTATTAACACTTCCAGCTTATCAAATATTGTCAAAAACAACATCGTATGCTCAACAGGTGCAAGTGCATTCTCAAAGAGAATATTCCCAGATAGACCCTTACATGATTTGTCTTTGGGTGACTAGGGTTGTTGGGAAGAGACACCGGTAAAACGACACCTTAGAGCTACACCAGAAAGGACCCTTTCAGGTCTTTTAACTGCAAATACTGCATTTTAAAATATTTCATTTATTCCTTTGAAAGAGAGAGAGAGCACATGCAGAGGGAGCAGCAGGCAGAGGGAGAGGGAGAAGCAGGGCTTCTTGATCCCAGGACCCAGGGTCATGACCTGAGCCGAAAGCAGACACTTAACAGACTGAGCCACCCAGGTGCCCTTAACTACACGTACTGCATTTAACCTCCAGGGTATGCACTCATGAGTACATGAAAGGCATTGTCAGTGATACCATAAAAAATACGTTTGTTCCTCTTCGGTGTGCACCCTGGGATGTTCTTTTGGTGTAATTAGATGGATTTCCTATGCTTGCCATATTAAAATATGCCTATACTTTTTGAGTATACTCATTCAGCCTTTCCAGGCATTCAAAGCTGAACTTCCTTGTGCTCTCATTTTATTACTATTTTGACATATTCCCTTACCAGGAGTATCCAAGACATTATTTCACTATTAGTGCAAGGATTTATGCTCTAGCTAGGAGTTCCTGAACTAGATCATGTTATCCATAATTTATATCAGACTCTGGCTCAAACAGCAAAAGAAATAGTGCAAGCATTAGAAGTATAATAGATGAGCATAAATTTATCAGATAGAAGTTTTATTTGCTCACCAGCCAAAGTTGAGTCTGGGCAATGGGCAACACATTTTATTGCACTCAATGAATACCTTAGAAGTGGAACAATCAATTAACTAAATAGCTGCTTGCTTAACCAATATTGACGAAATTAATCCTCATGAATTGCTCTCCAGGTTGGGCTTAGGCAAACGAAGAAATTGGACATACAGTGGATTTCAACATTTCTTATTGTTATGATGATCATCCTTAGGCTTTTTGCTCTCCTTCGCCACCTAACATCCAGATTCTTTTTTTTTTTTTTTAAGATTTTATTTATTTAAGGGCGCCTGGGTGGCTCAGTGGGTTAAAGCCTCTGCCTTTGGCTCAGGTCATGATCCCAGGGTCCTGGGATGGAGCCCCACATTGGGCTTTCTGCTCAGCAGGGAGCCTGCTTCCCTCCCACCTCTCTCTCTGCCTGCCTCTCTGCCTACTTGTGATCTCTGTCTGTCAAATAAATAAAATCTTTTGAAAAAAAGATTTTATTTATTTATTTGACAGAAAGACAGCAAGAGAGGAAACACAAGCAGGGGAGTGCGAAAGGGAGAAGCAGGTTTCCAGCCAAGCAAGGAGCCCGATGTGGGGCTCAATCCCAGGACCCTGGGATGACGACCCAAGCCAAAGGCAGACACTTAACAACTGAGCCACCCAGTCACCCCTAATGTCCAGGTTCTCAAATGCTGCTGCATAGCCATGATCCCAAAGTTAACTCATGATCAGCATCAGAAGGAACCCGCAACCCTCATGGTCAACCCGGGTGAGTGCTGAGTGACTGAGAGGTGTAGATGAAAAATTCTGGGAAAGTTGCTGGTATCTGGTTAGCAGAGCTGAGACAGAGAAGACAGTGACAGATGTAGCACAGACACAGCCTATCACACATTGCTGGGAATTAAATTCCCAAGGTCCCCTGGGAATCCATAAACATCTACACTGGTTCCCCATCCCCCAGGACCCAGTCTGCTGCCCAAGGGCAGAACACCCCCAGTTGACCTTTTGCTGGTTGCCAGCTTACCCCACAAGAGGAAAACAATGTTCACCACTTCCAAATATGGCTGTGGTTTTCCTTCTTTCCTCTCTCATCTTTCTGCTAGATAAATCCATAGTTTGATAAAATCAATCTGTTACTCGTTTTTTGTGTTCAAGCAAATCAGTGCAATAATAATCAACAATATATCTTTGGGTCATTCTTTTGTTACCAGGTGGATTGGGGAGATCCCCAGGCCCTGAAGCCTCTACCCAGCCCATCCCTGCATGTCACCAAAGGCTTTCTAATTGCAGGAAAGACCAGACATGGTGGTTGAGCAGCACAAGTGGGAAAAGCTTATTAAAGAGAGAGTACACTCTCAAGATGCGAGAGCAGGTGAGCTCCAGGGGAAAGCTGAGCTCCCTGGGGTTTTGAGTCTCTATCTTTCACTTACAGTTGTTCAAGGGGGTGGAATATTTATTACTTGGGGATGGGATTTCTTGGGAGCCTGTTTCATACCTTTCCTCCTTTACTTGGTCAGGGTGTCTGGCTTTCTTTGTCATGGGCCTGTCTGGTTTGATCCAGCTCCTTATGGCTTTGTTTTTGGAATGCTGCCAGGGCAGGTCTCTAACTTTCCCAGAGCAGGCATGACCATGTTCTCTGGCCTCCAGGCTTTCTGTTAAAACCTAACTAACTGGGGTGCCAGGTTAGCTCAGTTATTTGCATGTCTGACTCTTGGTTTCAGGTCAGGTCAAGATCTCAGGGTCCTGAGATAGAGCCTCGCATCTGGCTCTGTGCTCAGTGTGAAGTCTGAGATTCTCTCCCTCTCCCTCTCCCTCCCAACCCCAATAAATAAATAAATAAAATTAGAGAGAGCACAAGACTGGGGGTGGGGAGGGGAAAACAGGGAGAGGGACAAGCAGACCCGCACTCAGCAGGGGAGCCAAAGTGAGCAGCTTAACCAACTGTGAGCCACTCAGGTGCCCAACCAGGGGCTTTTATAACAAAACACCACTGTCTTTCCCTATCCCAAACCATCCCCCTCCCATACCATGCCCCATCCCATCTGGTTCCCTTCCCTTCATAGAGGCAACTAAGATTACTGGTGTCTTGTATCTCTTTCTAGAGGTATTCTAGATATGTACACACAAACACTCCTTTACATAAAGTTTGCATAATACTCTGAATCTTGCTTATGTCACTTCACAATATACCTTGGAGATCTTTTTTTCACTGTCAGTCTAACAAATAAATACATAAATAAATAAAATCTTAAGAAAATGATTGCTTACTCTAACACTTGGACACATGTTATTCTAACCTCTATGGGCCTCATTTTTTTTATCTTGAAAAATGGGGATGTACACTATACACGTAGAGAAAATTAAGAAAGATCACAAAAGTGCCAGTGCCCAGCACTGCATTCTGCACATTTGCAGAAAAGCTGCCTTCCCAGGTGAAGTTGATGATGAAGGTGTTCACATCAGGCACTCTAGAAGTGTTACAGGGTCACCTGGGTGGTTCAGAGGGTTAAGCGTCTGCCTTCAGCTCAAGTCATGATCCCAGGATGGTGGCATCAAGCTCTGCACTGGGCTTCCTGCTCAGTGGGGAGTCTGCTTCTCCCTCTGCCTACAGCTCCCCCTGCTTGTGCTCTTGCTCTCTCTCTGGCAAATTAAAAAAAAAAATCTTTTTTTTTAAGACTCTTTTTTTTCTCTTAAGATTTTACTTATTTATTTGTCAGAGAGACACACCGAGAGAGAGAACACAAGCAGGGTAACCAGGAGAGGGAGAAGCAGGCTCCCTGTTGAGGAGGGACCCCCAACATGGGGCTCAATCCCAGGACCCTGAGATCATGACTCGAGCCCAAGGCAGACGCATAATGACTGAGCCGCCCAGGCCCCCCAATAAATAAAATCTTTTTTAAAAAGTGTAACAGGTAGAAAGGAGCTTACATGAAATGCTTGGTGGAATCCTAATCAATCAATTAATCATTGTGTGTGTTAAGCTCACTGCTCTGGGAAAGATACAGAAAGACAAGATCCCTTCCTTTAAGGAAACAGTAAGGGTTGTGGAGATAAAATACACATATGAACCAATACTTCAAGAATATGACCATGATGGGGGGCACCTGGGTGGCTTGGTCGCTTAAGCGTCTGCCTTCCACTCGGGTCTTGATCCCAGGATCGTGGGATAGAGTCCTGCTTCTCCCTCTCCCTCTGCCACTCCCCCTGCTTGTGCTCTCTCCCTCTCTCTCTGCCAAGTAAGTAAATAAAACCTTTTAAAATAAAAACAATGAATATGGCCATGGTGGAGCTTAACGATATGAATAAACTGTGGGAAGGCAAAGGAGGGTGAGGGGTGCTTAATGCAGGAAGATTTAAAGGTGTGGAGGAACAGAGGCAGACTGACCTGGTCATCGGAAACCTGCATCTTAGCTCCTTCTGGTGCCCAGTCGAATTCCTCAGCATGATGTGTTACAGGTCAATAGCCTAGATTGAAACCTTGAGTGATAGAAGCACTTTGGGCCTCACTTTCCTCACCTGTAAAATAAGAATGACCATACCTACATCAGAGTAGTGTGCTTTACTCGTGATATTTGGTGAAGAGCACTTAGCAGATTTAAAGCAGGAAATTTATAGTAGCTGCTATCATTGCGATTTCAGTTTCCTATCATTGACATTGCCTTTTTTAAAAGATTTATTTATTTTTATTTTAGAGAGAGAGGAGAGAGAGGTGGGGGAGGCACAGAGGGAGGGAGAGATAGAGAATCCCAAGCCGACCTCACCAAGCACAGAGCCCGACATGGGGCTAAATCCCACGACCCTGAGATCGACCTGAGCAGAGACCAAGAGTCAGACGTTTAGCCAACTGCGCCCCTGACATTTCCTTTCTATTCTTCATTCTCTCACATCCCCTCTTGCAACACCCACTTTGCTCCCCCTTTCATAAAAGTTCCTTGTTCTTCCTGGCTTCTCCTTTTGTTTACAGGGGGCGCCCTCCCCTGTAAACTAACTCCCTCCCCACCCCACCCCCAAACACACGCAGAACTCATCTGTCACTGCCTTGCTTAGCTTTCCGAGGTCTAGATTAAATCAGGACAGTATTTCCAGCATGTTTTTGCCTTTATATAATAGTACTCTTTGCGGACAGCACTGTGTCCTAATGGCTTTTGTAGGCAGAAGCCTCTGATTGGCTTATGAGGCAAGCATACTACTTTAGTAGCCTTTGAGTTTCTTGAGGCCCGCCAGAACAAGGCGCTGAGTCGTCCAGCTAGATCCCCAAAGTCGGAAATTTGGTTTCTCTGGGATAAAGGCCAAGTAGCTCCCCCTGCCGTTCCTGAGTGCACTTGGCTTCTGCACTGTGTGGGTAGAGCCCTAAGAGGAACTGACCTAGGAATGAGAACAAGTCATCTAACAATCTGTGACATTGTGAGTCCTTCGGCATCTTGAACAATAAACGTTTGTGGTGACTGAACCCCCTGACAAGAGTCATTCATAACTCCTGGATTTATGTGTTTGGCTGGGCAAGTGAACACAGGTGCACCTGTGTAAGTATCAAGGCCCCCCCCGAATCTTGTACTGGGTGACTTCCAGCGTGTTTTTCAAGTTTTCAAAACCTGAGCTGACCAGGGCAGAGTCAGCTTTATCCTGGGCCCTTGTAAGAGAGCTTCCATTGTGTGGGAATGTGTGGAGATTATTTTTTTAATAAAAGCCAAGTGTTCCCTGTGGACCAATTCCTTAATTTCACAGTGAAATAGTGCCTGTGCCAGGTTTGACTTATTGTTTCTTTAAACACCGCACCTACCTTCAGGTTTATTAGTCTCATTAAAGATATTCTGCTTCTCTTTTTCACGCCCGCCTCCTTAAAGGCAAAGAAGGGCTCAGTGGGGGGGCGTCTGGCGCCCCCTGTAGAGTCCCCTTCCTCTCTGCAGAAGGGGCTGCCTTTCCACAGGGGGCATCGAAAAACAAGCCAACTATCCCCTTCCGGCTTTTGCTATGGAGATTATGAACGCGTATATGAAATCTAATAACTTCGGTTATGGTTTCCAGGTAGCAGTGGTGGTGAACGGCTTATCCTGCTGACAAACGTGCTTCATGAAGATCTGCCCTTACCCCGGGCACTGGAAAAGATAAACAGGATAATCCGAAAGACTCCTATGCAGTCACAGGAACCTGGAGCCATCTGGTTGGGACAAAAATAAATCCGTGAACCTCCAGGGACTTGGGCAACTGAAATGACATGACTCGCACAGAAGAGCATGGGGAGACCAGCAGCAGGGACCACGGAAGCCACTCTAACTAACACACATGGAGCAAAGGACTTCTAGAATAAAATGCCTTTTATTTTCTGGGACTAAAGCCCAGACAGTAACTTAAAAGTCTCCCAGCTTGATAGAGACAAATCAAAACATGAACTGATTGGAGGAGAAGCTCTTTTCTGGTACAGAAACACAACACAACACAACAGAAACTAGAAGTGTCATTTAATTGGCATTTAGCAAAGAGGGCTCAGCCAAGCAGAATTATTCAGCTGCCTTGTGTCAAGATGCTCCTCTCTGAGAATTCTGTGTGGAGTTACATTTTTACATATGCTTCGGGTTCTAGATTGAGCAAATCACAATTTTGCAGTATTTGAGACATAGTCATACTAAAAATTGTTTGTTGTTTATCTGAAATTCAAATTTCACAGGGCATCCTATATTTTATCTGGCAGTCCCACTGTGACAATCAACGAAAACCACCCAAATAAGAACAACAACTAAAAAAAAAAGCGATTTATTTAGAACTTGCTGTAGCAAGGGAGTCAGGCATCATCGATTACGGTTGGCAGAGATGCAAAGCAGGCAGCAGAGTGGGAAAGTTTGGGTTTTTATTTTTAAAGATTTTATTTATTTATTTGTGAGAGAGAGAGAGCACACAGGCAGGCTGAGTGGCAGCAGAGGCAGAGGGAGAAGCAGGCTCCTCGCTGAGCAAGGAGCCTGATGTGGGACTCGATCCTAGGACTCTGGGATCATGACCTGAGCCGAAGGCAGCTGCTTAACCAACTGAGCCACCCAGGCGTCCCTGGGAAAGTTTTATAGTGAAAAAAAAAAAAAAAAAAAAAAAAAAAAAAAGGAAAGACGTCAGGTATGCCCTGTGGAAAGAAACGAAGACAAACCAAATGAGAAAAGCAAAGGCCATTTATTCTGAGCTTCTGAGAGCAAGAGTGTCATACACCATCACTTGCCTTTCAGCAGAGACTCAAAGGCAGACAGAGAAGGTAAAGCTTTCTAGTAAAAAAGAGAAGGCTTCAGGCGTGCCCTGATGGGAGGCCATTGGCATGGGGAAGCTGTAGGCAGATTAACAAGAAGCAGGGCTTCCTAGATGATTAGTTCGGGGTACATACTTCGCTTTCTCCCGTTGGTCCAAATTTAGAAGCCGGAGAATGAAGGAAGCTTGTCAGTTACTAATCAAGTCCTGGCCATTTAGGGCTGGTTGTTACAAAAGGTGTATGATTTATAGCAGGCTGGCTTCCCGTATTGTTTATTGTTGATAAGGGTCTGTTTTCCTGGGCAGGTTGCTGCAGATTGTAGAGCCAAGTTCTTTTTTTTTTTAATATTTTATTTATTTATTCATGAGACAGAGAGAGAAAGAGAGGTTGAGGGAGAATCGGGCTCCTAGCAGAGTAGGGAGCCAGATGTGGGACTCAATCCCAGGACTCTAGGATCATGACCTGAGCTGAAGGCAGAGACACCCAGGTGTCCCCAAGTTCTATTTTTATATGTGGTCTGATCACTGCCCATTTGTATATGCTGTCTCTCGGTTCTGATGGGAGGCTGTTGGTAGGAAAAGCTGGAAGTGGGCTGTGGGGCGCCTGGGTGGCACAGTCCGTTAAGCGTCTGACTCTTGGTTTCAGCTCAGGTCGTGATCTCAGGGTCCTGAAACAGAGTCCTGCCTTGGGCTCCATGTTCAGTGCAGAGGCTGCTTAGGACTCTCTCGTGCTATGCCCCTCCCCCACCCCCAAATAAATTATTATTTTTTTATAAGCTGGAGCATGGCTACTAAGAAGCCGGATCTTATGTGATTGGTTTGGGAAGTAGATTTGGCTTTCCCTGTTGAGTACTGAGTTGAAAGCTGGAGCCAACAAGAGGGAAGCTGGCAGCTGTTGATGAATTTCTGATGGTTTGGGGCAAACTGCAACAAAGGTTGTGGGTTGACCTGCCATGCAGGATGCAGGTAACCTGGCAAAGGACCTGAATAGACATTTCTCTAAAGATCTACAAATGACCACGAAGCACATGAAGACATGCCCAACTGTCCTTAGGAATCAGGGAAAATGCGTATCAAAACCACAGTGAGATACCACTTCACACCCACTAGGATGGCAATAATTTAAAGACAGACAATAAGTGTTGACAGGCAGGGAAATGGGAACCTTCATACACTGCTGATGGGAGTATAAAATGGTGCAGCTGGGGTAGAAAACAGGTCAGCGGTTCCCCAAAAAGTTAAACATTGAACTGCCATATGACCCAGCATCCTGTTCTTTGGTATACACCCGAGAGAAATGAAAACATATGTCCACACAAAAGATTTGTACACAAATGTTCACAGCAGCATTATTTACAGTCACCAAAAATGGAAATCACCTAACTGTCCATCTGCCGATGAACAGATACACAAAATGTGGCGCACCAATACAACAGAATATTATTCAGCCAAAGTAAAGCACTAATACTTGGTATAACATGGTCCAACCTTGAGAACATTATGCAAAGTGGAGGAAGCCAGGCACAAAAGGCTGCATTTTGTACAATGCCACTGAAATAAAATGGTCAACATAAGCAAATCCATAGAGACAGAAAAGAAGTTAGCAACGACCAGGGCCTGGGAGGAGGGGAGAATGGGCCAAATGACTGCTTATGGGTACAGGATTTCTTTGGGAGGTGATGAAAATGTTCTAGAATTAGTTACTAGTGATGGTTGCACATTTTTGTGAATATACTAAAAAGCACACTGAATTATACAGTTTTAAAAATGCTATGATTCTCTTTAGAGGCACGTTGTGTAGTTACCTCTTGGGATGAGAGAGGCGTGTCTTCTAACTTTTGCAGCTTTCCTGAATGTACATCCTTCTGGACACCTGCATAGTATAGACCCTCTTTTGGTCTCTTGATTGTCTCGTCTTCTTCTTCAGACACACCTCCACTATCTTCTATCTTGGTACATGAGTCCATTAGTTATGACCACCAAATGCTGATGGAGGCCCAAAGAGAGGATGTGAGAAGGTACCAAGGGCCACTTTGTAAAATAAAATATTTTAAGTGATACTGTAAGAACCACAGAATATTCTCGATTTAGGAGTTAATGTTTTCTTCTTTTTTTCCCTTCTGCTTTTATCTCTCTATGGACTTAGAAAATATAAACTGCCATAGACTCTTGTAGTTTTTTTTTTTTAATTAAAGATTTAAAAAAGTATTTGTTTGACACACAGAGAGACACAGCGAGAGAGGGAACACAAGCAGGGGAAGTGGGAGAGGGAGAAGCGGGCTCCCCGCAAAGAGGCCAATGTGGGGCTTGATCCCAGGACCCTATGATCATTATCCGAGCTGAAGGCAGACGCCAAACGACGGAGCCACCCAGGCTCCCCAGTCTCTTGTACTTTTAATCACATGAGGCAGACCTGCAAGGCCCTAAATTGCAGCTCTAATGCCCTTTTGCTCCCTCTGCTTCACCATCTACAAATATTTAGCCCGTCTTTAATTTCTCTCAAGCAGGGCCTTCCAAAAATGACTGATCCACCAATCTCTAATAAGTTGCTTGATTTTTTTTAAAAAAAGATTCTATTTATTTATTTGGCAGACAGAGATCACAAGTAGGCAGTGAGACAGGCAGAGAAAGGAGGGAAGCAGGCTCCCTGCTGAGCAGAAGGCCGGATTCGGGGCTTGACCTGAGCTGAAGGCAGAGGCTTTAACCCACTGAGCCACCCAGGCACCCCAAGTTGCTTGATTTTAAGATAAGACCTTCATGGTTGTTTTTTTTAAAGATTTATTTATTTATTTGACAGACAGAGATCACAAGTAGGCAGAGAGGCAGGTAGAGAGAGAGGGGTAAGCAGGCTCCCTGCTGAGCAGACAGCTCAATCCGAGAACCCAGGGACAATGACCCGAGCCGAAGGCAGAGGTTTTAACCCACTGAGCCACCCAGGCGCCTGAGTTTCATGTTTTATCTTTCTCCCTATCACTAACATTTTACCAAAGGTCTAATATATAGAACCTAATATATGTTCTAAACCAGCCATCCTCAACCCCAGATACATGTTCAGATAATCTGGGAAATGAGTTTTGAATGTTGATGCTTGAACCCCAGACCCAGCTTGATTGGTAATAAGGTGGGCCTGATAATTGGTATTTTTAAAAGTTCACCTAGACAATTCCAAGGGGCAGACAGGGTTAATGAAAACTGTATTTAAAAATAATTTATTATTTTTAAATTTAGATTTACTAAATATATTTTTATCAAGCAATATAGCTATAAAGTTCTAAAAGTCTAGTGATACTTTCTAAGGCTTTTAAAAATGCAATGTCTGGGGTCCCTGGGTGGCTCAGTGGGTTAAAACCTCTGCCTTCAGCTTGGGTAGTGGTCCCGGGGTCCTGGGATTGAGCCTCACATCAGGCTCTCTGCTCAGCGGGGAGTCTGCTTTCCCCCCTCTCTCTGCCTACTTGTGATCTCTGTCTGTCAAATAAATAAATAAAATCCTAAATAAATTACTTAATTAAAAAAAATTAAAATGCAATGTCTTTTCTTTAAAGAATTTGTTTGTCAGAGAGCGCACAAGCAGAGGAGCAACAGGCAGAGGGAGAAGCGGGCACCCCACTGATCAGGGAGCCCAAAATGGAGCTTGATCCCAGGACCCTGGGATCATGACCTGAGCCGAAGGCAGACACTTAACCGACTGAGCCACCCAGGTGCCCCCAAAAATGCAATGTCTTGTTCTACTCTTACCCATCTCTGATTCTCATTCCCCAGAGACAACCACATTCAACCCTTTTAACTCTTTCCTTAAATTATTTGCCTCTATTTATCAGTGCTATTATTATACTGATATTTATTATTTTCCATTTTATCTATTATAAATTGACTTGCTACTACAGAAGATAAAGATCTACCTCTTTTCTTCCAGCATTTTGCACACATGCTTTGCCTTCCTCCCATCTTCCCAGCAGATTTATATCATGGTTTGGGGTTAAAGCAATAATCAGTGTTAACATAATTATGGCCACGTAAATATAATAAAATGGCAAACGTGTACCCTAACATATCAATAATTAACTTAAATATAAATAGTTTAATTATACCAATTAAAAGAGATATTAGCAGCATAGATTTAAAAAATTAATCTAATCATATACTGTCTGTAAGAAACCCACTTCAGGGACACCTGGGTGTCTCAGGTGGTTAAGCATCTGCCTTTGGCTCAGGTCATGATTCCAGGGTCCTGGGATCGAGCCCCACATCGGGCTTCCTGCTCAGTGGGGAGCCTGCCTCTCCCTCTCCCTCTGCTGCTCTTCCTGCTTGTGCTCTCTTGCACTCTGTCAAATAAATAAATAAAGTCTTTGAAAAAATAAAAAGGAAAAGAAACCCACTTCAAATACAATCATATAGGTAGGTGAAAAGTAAAAGGATAGAAATATGAATATAATGCAAACATTAATTTTTTAAAAGCAGGAGTGACTGTATTAATATTAAAGTAGACTTCAGGGCGCCTGGGTGGCTCAGTGAGTTAAGCCTTTGCCTTCGGCTCAGGTCATGATCTCGGGGTCCTGGGATCGAGTCCCACATTGGGCTCTCTGCTTGGCAGGGAGCCTGCCTTCTCCTCTCTCTCTCTCTGCCTGTTTGTGATATCTCTCTCTCTCTCTCTCTTTCTGTCAAATAAATAAATAAATAAATCTTTAAAAAAATAAAGTAGACTTCAGAGCAAAGATAATTACTAGAAACAAAGGACATTACACAATGGTAAAAGAAGCAGTTCACTAAGAAGAGATACTGAGGCAGAAAAAGCATCTACAAAATCCAGAACCCATCCATGATTGTTAAAAAAAAAGAAAACTCATCAAACTAGGAATAGAGAAAAATTTCCTTGACTTGATAAAGAATATTTATAAAAAACTTGTAATTAATATTGTATTTAATAGGGAAAGACTGAATGCTTCTCCCATAAGATGAGGAACAAAGCATCTTTCTTTTTTTTAAAGATTTTATTTATTTATTTGACAGAGAGAGATCACAAGTAGGCAGAGAGGCAGGCAGAGAGAGAAGGGGAAGCAGGCTCCCTGCCGAGCAGAGAGCCTGATGTGGGATTCGATCCCAGGACCCTGAGATCATGACCTGAGCTGAAAGCAGAGGCTTAACCCACTGAGCCACCCAGGTGCCCCTACCCATCTTTCTTATTCAACATTCTACTTAAAGCTGTTAACAGTGGAATAAGACAAAAAGGCAAAAGAAAAAATAGAATAAATTTTAAAATGCAGATTTTTTTGTCTTTACTGCATTTATTTTTTATTTTTTTATTTAACATGTAATGTATTATTTGTTTCAGGAGTACAGGTCTGTGATTCATCAGTCTTACACAACACCCAGCGCTCATCGCAACAAATACCCTTCCCAATGTCCATCACCCAGCCACCCCATCCCTTTCACTCCCCTCCCCTTCAGCAACCCTCAGTTTGCTTCCTGGATTAAGAGTCTCCTCTGGTTTCATCTTGTTTCATTTTTCCCTCTCTTCTCCTATGATCCTCTGCCTCATTTCTTAAATTCTGCATATCAGAGAGATCACATGATAATTGTCTTTCTCTGACTGACTTATTTTGCTCAGCATAATACCCTCTGGCTCCATCGATGTCATTGCAAATGGCAAGATTTCATTTTTGATGGTTGTGTAATATTCCATTGTATACAACATATACCACATCTTTTTTTTCCCCCTCAGGTAAAGGTTATATTTGAGAGACATAAATATAGACAGAATAAAATTTTACTTCCCCAACAAAAATCTTCCACAAACCTGCCTTGTATATAAACCTCTTCCCCAATATCTATGGCATTCCTCTATCATACTGATGTTGTGATGGCCTACGAAATGCTCTCTACACTTGTTGCCCCCCAACTCTGGCCTTATTTTCATTCATATATAAATTTTTAAATTATCTGCTAGTCCCCCTACACACACACCTCTTGTAGCCCTAACTGATGTCTTTCCCACTGATAAACCCCAAAAATGTCTATAGCTCTCATTGCCAGACCAATAACACCTTTTGTATCCTCCAGTCTGTCACTTAAGTCTGAGCGAGCCAATGGATCATGATGCTATTTGAGGGTCGGGAATGGGACTAATATAATTATCTTATTCCCAAAAGAGCCCAGCCTCATGTTAGGACTCAATAATTGAAGTAACTCTGGAAGATTTTCCAGAGTTTAATAAAAATTAAATTCCTTGATTCTACTGAGAAAATATTGCACTCTTCCAAAAAGAAGAATGGCCTCAGTTTATACTAATTTTATACCACATCTTTTTTATCCATTCATCTGTCGATGGACATCCGGGCTCTTCCCATAGTTTGGCTATTGTGGACATTGCTACTATAAACACTGGGGTGAAGGTGCCCCTTCGGATCACTGTATTTGTATCTTTGGGGTAAATACAGTGTAATTGCTGGGTCAAAGGGTAGGTGTATTTTCAACTTTTTTAGGAACCTCCATACTGTTTTCCAGAGAGGCTGCACCAGCTTATGCAGATTTTTTTTAAATGAAGAAATAAAAGTATCCCTATTTGTAAAGCTCTGTATAAGTAATCCCAAGAAATCTACAAAACAAACAAACCTTCTAAAACCTCCTCCCAGAACTAATAAGTGAGTTTGGCAAGGTTTCAGAATACAAAGTCAGCACTCAAAAACCAATTGTATGTATGTATGTTTTATATATATATACATACATACAACAAACTTGTGAAAACCAAAATTTAAAACACAGTACCACTTATGTTTGTGTCAAAGAAAATGAAATACTTAGATATACAGTTGACCCTTGAACAATGCAGGGGCTGGGGTGCTGACCCCTGTGCAGCTGAAAATCTCTGTATAACTTTTGACTCCCCAAAAATGTAACTACTAATAACCTACCATTGACCAGAAGCCTTACAATAGCATAAACAGTCAATTAACACATATTTTGTGTATTGTTATGTGTATCATATACTGTATTCTTACAACAAAGTTAGCTAGAGAAAAGAAAATGTTTTTAAGCAAACCATAAAAGGAAATACATTTACAATACTGTACTGTAAAATATCCAGATATAAATAGACCCATGCAGTTCAAACCCATGTTGTTCAAGACATAACTATAAGATCTACAAGTGTGTATAGGACCTGTATGCTGAAAATTACAAAATGCTGATGAAAGAAATCAAAGACCTAGATAAATGGAGAAATATGCCATGTTTATAGATTGAAAGATCCAAAATAATAAAGCTGCCAATTCTCTCCAAATCTATAGGTTTAATGTATTCCCTATCAAGGTGTTCTGTAGACAAGCTTATTCTAAAATTTATATGGAGGGGTGCCTGAAGTCAGTTAACTGTCTGTCTTCAGTTCAGGTCCTGATCCCGGGGTCCCAGGATGAAGCCCCGTGTAGTGTAGGGTTCCCTGCTCAGTGGGGAGTGTGCTTCTCCTTCTCCTTTTGCCCCTCCCCTACTCATGCTCTCTCTCCCTCTCTCAGATAATTAAATCTTAAAAGTAAAATAAAACAAAATAATATTTATATGGAAAGGCACAAACCTTAAGATAGCAATATTAAAATAAAATTTTAAATAAAACATACTTAATTTTTAATTTAAATTTAGTTTTAAGCTAATTTCAAAATATTTAATTAAAAATAAAATGATTTTTTAAAAAGAATAAGTTGGGAGGGATCACTCTACCTGATGAAGTGCTTACTACATAGCTATAGTAATCAAGGTAATTACTGTATTAACAGAGATACAGATATAATCAATGGAACAGAATCAAAAACCCATAAATAGACCCACACAAATAACACCCAACTGTTTTTTGACAAAGATGCAAAAACAATCCAAGGGAGGAACCATAGCCTTTTCTTTTCTTTTTTAATATTTTACTTATTTATTTGACAGAGAGAGATCACAAGGAGGCAGAGAGGCAGGCAGAGAGAGAGGGGGAAGCAGGCTCCCCACTGAGCAGAGAGCCTGATGTGGGGTTTGATCCCAGGACCCTGAGATCATGACCCGAGCCAAGGGCAGAGGCTTAATCCACTGAACCACCCAGGCGCCCCAACCATAGCCTTTTCAACAAATGGTGCTGGAGCAACTGGATATCTACAAGCAAAACAAAACAAACGAAACAAAACAAAAAAACCCTTAACCTGAACCACAAACCTTGTACAATTAACTGAAAATGGATCATGGAGTTAATGTAAAATGTAAAACTGTTTTAGAAACAAGCTTTTAGAATCAGAACATAGGAAAAAATCTTTGGGACCTCAGACTCAATAAAAGTTCTTAAACTTGACACCAAAAGCACAATCCTTAAAAGGAAAAATTGATGATTGGACTTTATCAAAATTAAAGACAGTTTCCATTGAAAGACTCTGTTAAAAAGATGAAAGATGGGGCACCTGGGGGGCTCAGTGGGTTAGGGCCTCTGCCTTCAGCTCAGGTCATAATCCTGGGGTCTTGGGATCGAGTCCTACATCGGGCTCTCTGCTCAGTGGGGAGCCCGCTTCCCCTTCTCTCTCTGCCTGCCCCTCTGCCTACTTGTGATCTCTCTCTCTGTCAAATAAGTAAATAAATAAATAAATTTTTTTTAAAAGATGAAAGATGGGGTGCCTAGGTGGCTCAGTCATTAAATGTCTGCCTTTGGTTCAGGTCATGATCCTAGGGTCCTGCAATGGAGCCCCTCACCGGGCTCCCTACTTGGCAGGAAGCCTGCTTCTCCCACTCCTTCTGCTTGTGTTCCCTCTTTCGCTGTGTCTCTTTCTGTCAAATAAATAAATAAAATCTTTTTAAAAATAAATAAAGTATAACTATCCTAAATACCTAGTATAATATTTAAAAAAACAAAAAAAGGGATGCCTGGGTGGCTCAGTTGGTTAAGCGGCTGCCTTCAGCTCACATCATGATCCCAGCATTCTGGGATCGAGTCCCACATCGGGCTCCTGCTTCTCCCTCTGTCTCTGCCTGCTACTCTCTCTGCCTGTGTGCGCTCTCTCTCTCTCTCTCATGAATAAATAAATAAATAAAATCTTTTTTTAAAAAAGATGAAAAGACTTGTTACAGACTGGGAGAAAATATTTGCCGGCCCCATATCCGACCAAGGCCTTCTATCTAGTATATATAAAAACCTCTCAGAGCACAACAATAAAAAGCAAACAATCCACGTAGGAATGGCAAAAGACATGAACATACATTTCACCAAAAAGGAAATATAGATGGTAAGCAAGTATCTGGAAAAATGTTCAACATCACTAGCCATTAGAGAAATGTAAATTAAGACCAACATGTGGGGCGCCTGGGTGGCTCAGTGGGTTAAACCTCTGCCGTTGGCTCAGATCATGATCTCAGGGTCCTGGGATGGAGCCCCGCATCGGGCTCTCTTCTCAGTGGGGAGCCTGCTTCCTCCTCTCTCTCCGCCTGCCTCTCTGCCTACTTGTGATCTTTGTCTGTCAAATAAATAAAATAAAATCTTAAAAAAAGAAAGACCAACATGTGCTATCACCAGGCACCTATTAGAACAGTTGAAATAACAAAATAGTGATAAATACCAAATGCTGCTGAGGACACAGAGAAACTGGATCTCCACACATTGCTGGTGTGAATGTAGGATGGTACAGCCAGTTTGGAGAAGGGGCGGTGATAGAGTGAATACAAAGATGTAACATGAACGGGTTCTTCGGTGGTGATGGACCAGTTCTGGATCTTGACTGTGATAGTAGCATAAAACTACACACATACACACAAATGCAGGTTTTTTAATGGTAAAAACTGAATGAGGTCTATATTCTAACAGTAATATACCAATGTCAGTTTCCCAGTTTTGATAGTATACTATAGCTAGGTAAGATGTCACCATTGGGAGAAGCTGGATGAGGCTGAGGTTATCCTATTTTTGTAATTTCCTGCAAGTCTATACTTATTTCAAAATAAAAAAAAACCTTTAAGAAATCTATTGCCCCTCCCCAAAAGTCTGCCCCTTCTGACCATTAGGCTGGGCTTCCTGTGACCTAAGCTGGCCAGTCAGCATCAGCCTCCCTCTTAGGCACAATATTTGGATAAAGAGAGATCACATTACACAAGTCAGCCAGTCAGAGTTCCCCTTGGGAACTTTCTTGCCAACCGAGGAAGAAAACATGAGGAGCCCTGATAATGCAATTTGAGCCCCTAGATCCAGCTGTGTCTCAAAGCATAGAACACTGCATTTCCCAATTGTGCAAGCTAGTAAATTCCTCTAAAAACATCAGTGTATGATAGGGAGGATCCAAAAGGCCAGCAGTCACAATAATTACGAACTACAGTTTTTGCCTTGTTTCTGTTTCCTTCTATCAAGTCACTCTGAGTCTCTGAAAACATGGGCTAGAAATTGAGCCACATCCATTAAAGAGCTTAGATGGAAATAATGATGGTGCAGTTAGCATCCATGTAATGTTTGAGTGTAGAAATTTTCTGTGAATGCCTGAAATTATACCACAAAGAAATCTCCCTACCCTGTGCAGATAATGGGCCCCTCTGCCAATGAAATTCATTTCTGCTTAAGTTGAATGCAATAAACGCATAACACAAGGAAGCAGATGGAAGATCAGAGTCAGAAGTTAAGTCAACTTTTCCAGGTGTCAAGGAAGAGAATTTTAGAGAAATATAAAACAGATCTGAATCAAGTAAAAGGTGTTTAACTAGAGAAAAATATCCATATGGAAGATTATTATCTTGGGACAACAAGACAGCCTCAGTTGCCTAGGTGACTCCCACGGGAAGATGTTAGCCATGTGGCTTTCTTTATAATCTGGCAGGATAAGCTATTATCTCCAGGGTCTGACATCAGGAGCTTCATATAAATGGCCCTTGTTTGCCATCTTCCAGGGCATGGCAACATAAGTTCAATTAAGACAAGCCAGGGCCAAGGGGTGCCTGGGTGGCTCAGTGATTAAGCGTCAGCCTTTAGCTTGGGTCATGGTCCCGAGGTCCTGGGATCGAGTCCCACATGAGGCTCCCTGCTGCTTCTTCCTCTCCCACTCCCCCTGCGTTTGTTCTCTCCCTGTCAAATAAATAAATAAAATCCTAAAAAAAAAAAAAGACATGCCAGAGCCTAGAAGTAGACTCACTAAACCCTTCTCACAATGGAGCTGGCTCACCTTCAGATGTGGAGGCCAGGTGAATATAATGCCGAAGAGTTGTGACAGCAAATGGCAGAGGGCAGTCCAGGTCAGTAGTTAGGTGAGTTGGGTGAGGTGGCAGAGAAAGCTCCAATTTGAAGTGCCAAGCATTCTACCTAGTTCTCAGGGTATAGTTGTGTAGTTCAAGGAGCAGGCTACATATGGATGTGACTCTTGGAAGTCTAAGCAGGTTGTCAGTCAGACTTGGGGGCATCTTACAACAGGGGGCAAGACTATGGGTACTGGACTGGCTATGATAACCAAAACTTGATTCCATGGTAGTCAGTTGGGGAAAGGTATTAGGACATACTGGAAAGAAATAAGCACAGAGCTCTAATCTGAATTAATCCAGGGGAAGGGATATACCACCATGACAGATACTCAGGCTAAAGAAACAGAACAGAAGCCCAGTTCTGTGAAATGGGCTAAAAAGACCCAGAAATCAACTTAGAAGCAAGCAGAGAGGGGCCTGTGTGGCTCAGTCGGTTGTGTGTCTGCCTTCGGCTCAGGTCATGATCCCGGGGTCCTGGGACCTGGCCCCAGGTTGGGATCCTGCTCAGCGGGGAGTCTGCTTCTCCCTCTTCCTCTGCCTGCTGCTCCCCCTGCTTGTGCTCTCTCTCACTCTGTCAAATAAATAAATAAAATCTTAAAAAAAGAAAAGAAGCAATTTCCACTGAGAATAGATAGCATTTGTAGAAAATGAGGTAAGATTTAGCTTCTAGGTGGAAATTGAGGGGCCCCTTTTGGGGAAAAAAGGGGTACTAGTGACTGGGAACCCAGCTAGGAACATCAAGTTACCATCCTGAAACCTCCCTCAGGTCTATGTATGCCACTATTAAAGCTGGATTTTGTTTTTAGCAAAGGGCTATTCCATTCCTTTTAAGAAAATTTTCTATTAGTATAGGTGTCATAATTTAAATGGTTATCAGCCATTTATACCTTAGTATGAATTTGCTTACATTTTTCCTTCCTGAAAGCAGGTTTTGATGGGAATTGGAAGAAATTATTCTATAGCAGAGTCTTACTGAGAGGCTATGAGCCAGGCACTGTGCTATGCACTAGGGATACGAAGATGAGGCAAAGCACATACGCTTCATCTCTGAAGAATTTTATAAGCCTCTATATTAAAGTTGGGAAGGAAGCCACTAAAGGAAAAAATATGTGCAGGAGGAAATTTGGGTTGACTATAAACAAATATTTTCTTATTTTCCAGTGTTTCCAAGTATGACTCATTTCTCCATGGAAATCCCACAAATGAGCCTTGCCATTTTTTCACAGCCCTTAGCACAACATCCCTAATTCTTCAAATAGCATGAGGGCTTCTGTGTCCATGCTTACAGTCAGGAGCAGAGATGCTGGGAAGATCATTTTGTTCCACCTACTTGGATTTATTGACAAGGAAAACCCGGTCTAAAGAGATAAAGCAGCCAGAAGAAATCATGAAGGGAGTTCATGGCAGAAGCTCATGGATTTCTCAAAGCCTCTCTTTAGAACCTTCTCAACTACATCATAGCATCTCCTAACAATAAGCCAGGAATGCTATAATGATAGAGAAACCCCAGATCACTTGTTTTCCAATGTCTACCACATACACTTCAAACCCTCTGGCCTGGCTTTCAAAGCCTTCCGCTCTCTCTGCTCTACATGACTGCACTACTTGATCTTTCATTACTCATCTACTTCAATTATTTGACTCTTATATCACCTGTGCTTTTCTATTTCCATGCCCTTGCCTATGCCCTCCTTTCCCCCAGATATCCTGCTACCACCATCTCCAGGCAAAGAATTCGTACCAATTCTTCAGTGCATCCCATTCATAAAGACATCCACAGTCTCACCCACCAGTGAGTCATCTCTAACTATCTTTGTGCTTGTACCATTCCAATGGCTCTTACCACATAGTACCTCAGATGTATTTTGTTAACTGTCTTATCTGTCCTAATGAAAGACATGGACTCTAATGCATATCTGGAACTCCTCCAGAATTCCCAGCACGGTAAATTCCGGGCCTCAAAGATATCTGATAAATGAATGAATGAATGAATGAATGAATTGAGCTGAATTGAATTGAACTGAATTAACTTGAATTCCTGTGGTTGACCAAAAGGTGGAGATCAAATCACAGCAATGCTGTTTTAAAGTTTAGCCAGGCTGGGACAGACTAGATAGGCAAGAGAAGGAGAAACTAGAAAGAGGCTGCAGAGGAACCAATTAAGGGACTGTGATTATCATGGAATGAGGAGGTAAAAGTAGAGATCCAGATGGTAGAACTGGACCTGGACAAGAGATAGCAAACTAAAACACACTGCATGCAAGTCGACTATGACCCAGCAATTGCACTATTGGGTATTTACCCTAAAGATACAAACGTAGTGATCCAAAGGGGCACGTGCACCCGAATGTTTATAGCAGCAATGTCCACAATAGCCAAACTATGGAAAGAACCTAGATGTCCATCAACAGATGAATGGATCAAGAAGATGTGGTATATATACACAATGGAATACTATGCAGCCTTCAAAAGAAATGAAATCTTGCCATTTGCGACAACATGGATGGAACTAGAGCGTATCATGCTTAGCGAAATAAGTCAAGCAGAGAAAGACAACTATCATATGATCTCCCTGATATGAGGAGTGGTGATGCAACATGGGGGCTTAAGTGGGTACGAGAAGAATCAATGAAACAAGATGGGATTGGGAGGGAGACAAACCATAAGTGACTCTTAATCTCACAAAACAAACTGAGGGTTGCTGGGGGGAGGGGGTTTGGGAGAAGGGGGTGGGATTATGGACATTGGGGAGGGTATGTGCTTGGGTGAGTGCTGTGAAGTGTATAAACCTGGTGATTCACAGACCTGTACCCCTGGGGATAAAAATATATGTTTATAAAAAATAAAAAATTAATAAACAAACAAACAAACAAAACAACTCATGCATGCAAGTCGAAACATGAGGCCTGGAAGAGATAAAGAATAAAGTTTTAATTTGGGAGACAAAACATAAAGATGCCCTAGACACAAATAAGCACACAGCAACTGCCAAACTGTTTCGTGCTTTTCTCCATTTTTTTGGTAGTTTTATGGTTTTATTAACACAAATATGAGATGCACATGAGCTATCTATTCATTTCTTCACTGTGCAGTGTGGCATTGGAATTGGTGATGCTGATGGACAGCTGGGCTACTCTTTCCACAGTGGCTCGGTGGTTCTTGGAGGAGACATTGTGAGCAGCCTCGGCACAGTAAGATTTGTTGCACATCAGCAGCACCTGAGATAGATTAGGAATTTCTGGAAGCCACTGGGCAGTGTGTGCTCTGCTTTCTTGTTGCTTCTGTAACTGATGTTGGGCATCAAGGTCAGGCCCTTGATTCTTCTGTGCCCTATTGTCAATGCCTCTGAGTTTCCACCAGTTGCGCTTAATATTGACCTATCGGTCTGACTGGTGCCGGATGAACTCTTTGGTCCTCTTTTTGTTGTTGATGTTGTTGTTGTTGTAAGTTTGAGCCCCATGTTGAGTGTAGAGATTACTTAAAAATAAAATCTTTTTAAAATAGATTTTATTTATTTATTTATTTACTTATTTGACACAGAGAAAGAGAGAGATCACAAGTAGGCAGAGAGGGAGGCAGAAGTGAGGGGGAAGCAGGCTCCCCATTGAGCAGAGAGCCCAATGCAGGGCTTGATCCCAGAACCCTGAGATCATGCTTGGTCCCCTTTTTAATGATCTTGGGCTTCACAAGGGTTCTGAGGGCAGCCATGATACCAAGTAGGAGACGGCTGCCATCTCCACAGGCAGCACAAAGGAAGAGACTGCTTTCCTCCTTTTTGATTAAAGTTGTAAGATTAGCTAATAATCATTCATTTTTTTTTAATTTGTTGAAAGGTCTTAGAAATCTCTGAGGCACAGAAATGCAGGCTGTGTCCCCAGGAACTCTGCCCCGCACCTCCTCTCTCCCCACACCAGTGTTCTGTGGAGACACTTTTCCAAAGAAGACATCCAGATGGCCAAGAGACGCATGAAAAAATGTTCCATATCACTCATCATCAGGGAAATACAAATCAAAACCACAATGCTATGTCACCTCAGAGCAGTCGGAATGGCTAAAATTAACCAGTCAGGAAGCAACAGATGTTGGCCAGGATGCAGAGAAAGGGGAACCCTCTTCCACTGTTGGTGGGAATGCAAGCTGGTGCAGCCACTCTGGAAAACAGTATGGAGGTTCCTCAAAAAGTTAAAAATAGGGGTGCCTGGGTGGCTCAGTGGGTTGAAGCCTCTGCCTTCGGCTCGGGTCATGATCCCGGAGTCCTGGGATCGAGCCCCGCATAGGGCTCTCTGCTTGGCATGGAGCCTGTTCCTCCTCTCTCTCTGACTGCCTCTCTGCCTGCTTGTGATCTCTGTCTGTCAAATAAATAAAATCTTTCAAAAAAATTTTTTTTTAAATTTAAAAATAGAGTTACCCTACAAGTCAGCAATTACACTACTAGGTATTTATCCAAAGGATACAAACAGAGTGATCTGAAGGGGCACAAGCACCCCAATGTTTATAGCAGCAATGTCCACAATAGTCAAATTATAGACGGAGCCCAGATGTCCACTGACTGATGAATGGATAAAGAAGATGTGATATGTGGGGAGGGGGGTGTGTATGTGTATGTGTGTATATTATATTCCATTACATATACGGTATATATGTATAGAGGTGGTATATGGAATATATATACATATAAATACACACAATGGAATATTACTCAGCCATCAAAAGAATGAAATCTTGCACTAGAGTGTATTATGTTAAGCAAAATATGTTAGAGAAAGACAAATACCATATGATTTCATTCATATGTGGAATTTAAGAAACAAAAGTGATGAACACAAGGGAAGGGAAGGAAGAAATAAAATAAGATAAAAACCAAGACAGAGGCAAACCATAAGAGACCCTTAACTCTAGGAAACAAACTGGGTTGCTGGAGGGGAGGTCGGTGGGGGGATGGGGTAAATGGGTGATGGGCACTTGTTATAATGAGTGATGGATGTTCTATGCAAGTGATGAATCACTAAATTCTACCCCTGAAACTAATAACATACTATATGTTAACTAACTTGAATATAAATAAAATCCAAAAATAGTAAAAAAAAAAAATAGCCCAAAGGTAGGTGCACACCAAATGGCCAATAACTGATAAATGGATAAACCAAATGTGGTTTATCTATGCAATGGAATATTATTCAGCCTTTAAAAAGAATGGAGTACTGATACATGCTAAAAAGTAGGTGAACCTTGAAAGCATTATGAGAGAAATCAGTCACAAAAATCACAAGTTGTATGATCCCATTTATATGAAATGTTCAGAACAGGCAAGTCCATAGAAACAGAAAGTAGATTAGTGGTTGCCTGGGTTGGTGGGGAATAAGAGCTGACTTCTAATAGGCATTAAGTTCTTTCAGAGGGGACAAAATTGGTCTAAAATTAGATTGCAGTAACAGTTGCTTGACCTTGTAAATACATTTAAAAACCACTTTTCAAAGGTGAATTGTGTGGTATGTGCATTACATCTTAGTAAAGCTGTCTTTTTTATTTTCCAATTTAAATTTTTAGAACCTCTTACTCTAGGGCAGTGGTTCTCAGTGGACAGCAAGGGGATGATTTTGTCCCCCAGGTGCCATTCGGCAATATCTAGAGACAGTTTTGATTGTTCACAACCTGGGGAGGTGCTCCTGGCCTCTGGTGGCTAGAGGTCGGGGATGCTACTAACATCCTACAAAGCACAGGACAAGGCCCCACAACAAGGAAATATCCGGCCCCAAATGTCAATAGAGACTTGGCTGAGACACCCTGATCAAGGGTGAAAGTGCTTTAAAATAAAAATGACCGGGGGGCGCCTGTGTAGCTCAGTGGGTTAGGCCGCTGCCTTTGGCTCAGGTCATGATCTCAGGGTCCTGGGATCGAGTCCCGCATGGGGCTCTCTGCTCAGCATGGAGCCTGCTTCCTTCTCTCTCTCTCTGCCTGCCTCTCAGTGTACTTGTGATTTCTCTCTGTCAAATAAATAAATAAATAAAATCTTTAAAAAAAAAAAAAATGACCGGGAGCACCTGGGAGTCGCGGTCATTAAGCATCTGCCTTTGGCTCAGAGTAGGATCCCAGATTCCCAAGATCGAGTCCCACATCAAGCTCCCTGCTCATCAGGGAGTCAGCTTCCCCCTCTGACCTTCACCCTACTTGTGCTCTCTCTCTCTCTTTCACTTGTGCACGTGTGCACGTGTGTGCACACGCATGCTCTCAAATAAATAAAATCCTTAAAAATATAATTAAATTAAAATGACTGTTCTTAGTACTCTCATCAGGGTTTGTTGTTGTTGCTCTTTTATGGCATTTGTTACTGACCCTCACCCCCAAATACCTATGGGGCTCAGGAGTTGCCTTACATGTTTTGCAACTGGCCTCTCAGGGGTAAAGCAGCCATTAGGATGCATGAATTCATGTTTATAGCAGTGATCAGCTTCTCCCCTCTCATAATGGTTGGAAACCTCTTCAGGATTAGTCAGAGCTCTTGAAAATAGTTATGCAACAGTTTTTCAAGATAGTTATCATTCTACAAAATGGAGATCTTAACATTCTAACTAAAGTACCTAATTTAGAAAGTAAGGAAACATCCCTATGTTATAGTCTAGAGAAGTTAAATCTATGCTTTCAAAAGAGACCTTACATGAAATGCATGCATGAGCCAGCAAGTGTATTTAGCGATATATATTCATACAAAAGATGCATTATAAAGCTAGAGGAAGGGATGCCTGGGTGGCTCAGTGGGTTAAACCACTGCCTTCGGCTCAGGTCATGATCCCAGGGTCCTGGGATCGAGTCCCGCATCGGGTTCCTTGCTCAGCAGGGAGCCTGCCTCTCTCTCTCTGCCTCTGCCTGCCTCTCTGCTTCCTTGTATGCTTTCTCTCTCTCTCTTTCTGACAAATAAATAAAATCTTAAAAAAAATGTTTAAAAAAAAAAAAGCTAGAGGAAGTGGCAAGGCCGGACAAGTTATTCACCAAATGAAGGCCAGTGCCTACGGAAAAATTTTGTGACAGGCAAGTTAAAGTAAGCTGAGGAAAGCCACAGGGCCAGCCCTCTACAGGCACACCTTGTTTTTTTATTTGTTTGATTGTTTTTCAAGATTTTATTTAATTATTTATTTGACAGAGAGAGAAAGACAGCGAGAGAGGGAACACAAGCAGCAGGGAGCTGGAGAAGGAGAAGCAGGCTTCCCGCTGAGCAGGGAGCCTGATGTGGGGGCTCGATCCCAGGATACTGGGATCATGACCTGAGCCTAACGCAGACGCTTAACCACTGAGCCACCCGGGGGCCCCTGTTTGTTTGTTTTTTAAAGATCTTATTTATTTATTTATTTATTTGTGTGAGAGAGAGGGGGAGAGAGCGCACAAGTAGGGGGAAGGGCAGAGAGAGGGCAGAAGCAGATTCCCCACTGAGCAGGGAGCTGGTGGCAGGGCTTGATCCTAGGACCCTGAGATCATAACCAGAGCTGAAAGCAGACACCTAACCGACTGAGCCACCCAGGTACCTCTGGGCACACCTTATTCTATTGCACTTTACAGTGTTTTGCAAATACATACAACATTGGGAGGCTGGAAGGAAACGTTTGTTTTCAGGAGTCAGCCTCCCTTCCCTGTTTTACTGGTTTCCGTCAGGGACACTTCTCATATGCCTAGAAGCCTTGTTCTTTTCACCTTACCCCTATCACACTTCTAACACAACCACTTCTCCAAAAACAAAGATCTGACATGATCTTCACCTGGATGGCTGATAATGTCTAAATTTTACATAGCCCAAGGGTGTGTGTGTTATAAATGTTATCAGAGCCTTTAGCCAAAGGAATGAGAGTGTAAAATTGGAAACTTGAGACTTGCTAGATAGGGCTATGGAATTAGCACATCACAGCAACAACAAGGATAAATCTAAAAATAATTACGCTGAGCGAACGAAGCCAGATGAGAAAGAATATATACAGTATGATCCCATTTATATAAAATTCTAGGAAATACAAACAAAGAGCAGACAGTGGTTTCATGGGGATAGGACAGTAGGAGCAAAGGCTGGGAGGGAGGAATTTCCAAAGGAGGATAAGGAAACTGTTGGGGGAGATGCATACGTTCACTATCTCGATTGTAGAGCTGCTTTCACAGGTGTATGTATATGCCAAAACTCATCAAATCACCTATACTTTAGGGGCACCTGGGTGGCTCACTTAGGCATCTGCCTTTGGCTCAGGTCATGATCCAATGTCCTGGGACAGAGTCCCGCATTGGGCTCCTTGCTCAGCTGGATGCCTGCTACTCCCACTCCCTGTGCCACTCCCCTTGCTTGTGCCCTCTGTGGGTGTGTGTGTGTCAAATAAATACATAAAACCTTTTTAAAAAATGAATAACTGAATGAAAGGGAGATGGTTCACGGTGAATTAGCTAGGCTAACACCTCCCGGAGCCGCCAATACCCCTCCTCCGGGAAGTCAATACTGCCCCCCTTGACCGCTTGGTTATTCATCCTGAGACCCTGTGCACAAACTCATTTCAAGGACCGGCTCAAAAGCCCCAACCAAATCTGTCCTCCCAGAGCCCTGGTTGTGGAAATGATCAAACGGTGACCTCAGAGTGCTGGCCTGCGATGGGTTATCCCTGCTGGAGGGGGAAGAGGGTGACAGATGCCTCTTTTCCTCCCCACAACCATACCAAATGGATGCCTGGCATGTTGCCAGTGGGTCAAGGCTTTAGGGACATCACTGGGATACCAGCACCCCCTTCCTGTGTGGCTGCCGATTCTGCAATTTGTTCAATGCTATGCTCTAAGCTACACAAAATCTCTTTTCTTTTGCGTGCCAGCCTCCCACCTATTTCAAGTGTCTTGAGGCTTTGGCAAGAAGCAACTGGAACCAGAAGTTCCTGCTTTACTGTGGGCTCTGAAACAGCAGCCCATCCCTCAGCCCGAGGGTTCTTCAGAGGGTCCCTGACTGAATCCAAGAGCAGGTGTCACAGAGGTCTCTTCTCCTCACCTCAAAAAGGCTCCTCTTCTCAGAAACCAGAGATCTCTGAAGGTTGGGACACAGTCCAATGCCCAGCTCAAACAGTCAGGAGGGAAGCTGAATTTTTTACTTCCTCAGCTGGGCTTACGTAAAGCTGCAGTCTGGTTCTCAGTCCTGGACCCTGTATCCACACCCCTCAAAGTGAAATAGTGTCATCTCTGAAATTCTCCTGAACTCTGTGGTTCTCACTCAGCAACCGTGATGACTTCAGTTAAATCAGTTCACACTCCATAACAGTCTTTGTGAATAATTGCAGCTCCTGTGAAACAGGAAGCTTTTTATGGAGGGAAAAGCTCCAGCTTGGATGTTAATGAAGTTATGTCAAAATAAAACCCCAAATGTTTATTATAGGCGGGGATGATCAGTCCTCACTTACGCATTGTGTACCTACTGTGTACCCAGCTCTGTGTCGCACTGCACCCAGAGGGATGCCAAAAAAAGAGGGGGGTGTCAACGCTTTTTCTTTCTTTAAGAGAGCCCAAACTCTAGCAGGAATGAAAGGATGAAGGAGTTTAGGAATTTAGGAAGCATAAGAAGAGTAGGCTGTTCCATTCACACTGCGAAGGGCCAAGATGATCAGAGAGACAGATGATCAGAGTGACTCGAGAGCTAATCCTCAGGCAAGTTTACAGGACTGCGTGTGGAGCCTCTTCTTTGGGGCAAGTCAGGTACGAGGCCAAAGTCAATGATGAATTACCAGATCGAACAGCACAAATGAGCACTGTCAGGAATGACCGACGTGATAGCACTATTGGTTCTATGGGTATTAGAAGGATGACTAAGGAAATATGAACAACTTTGCACTAATAAATACAACAATTTAGATAAAATGGACAATTTCATCAAAAGAAAAAATTACCCAAGCTCACTCAAAAAGGAATAGGTAACTAGATAGCTTCATTGGCGAATCCTACTAAATACTTAAGGGGAGGGGGCAGCTGGCTGGCTCAGTAGGGAAGAGCAAGGGACTCTTGATCTTGGGGTCATAAGTTCAAGGTCCACCTTGGGTATAGAGATAACTTAAAAATAATAAAATCTTGGGGCACCTAGGTGGCTCAGTGGGTTAAGCCTCTGCCTTCGGCTCAGGTCATGATCCCAGGGTCCTGGGATCCATCCCCACATTGGGCTCTCTGCTCAGCGGGGAGCCTGCTTCCCCTTCTCTCTCTGCCTGCCTCTCTGCCTACTTGTGATCTCTCTCTCTCTCTCTCTGTGTCAAATAAATAAATAAATAATCTTTTAAAAAATAATAAAATCTTTAAAAAAGAAATAACTAGATGGCTTCACTGGCAAATTCTACCACATACTTAAGGGGGAAAATACCAATTCTACGTAGATTCTTTAAAACCGAAGAGGAGAAAATACTTCCCAACTCATTCTATGAGGCTGGCATTACAGCCTGACACAAAAATCAGACGAAGACATTAGACAAGAAAACTACAGACCCATGTTTTTGTAATCACAGACACAAAATTTAAAAATTTTATCATACCAAATACAACACTATAGTAAAAGGATAACACACCATGGAGCTAGGGTTTTATCCAGGGGTGCAGGGCAGGTTTAACATCTGAAAACCTATGCTCTTTCACCATGCTAACAAACAAAAAGAAAAAAAAATGATATGATCATTTCAACAGAGGTAGAAGAAAGCATTTTTAAAACTTCAGCATTGATTTCTGATAAAACCTCTCAGCGAACAAGGGACAGAAGAAACATTACTCAGCCTGATAACAGGCGTCTGTGGAAAATCACAGCTAACACCATACTTAATGGTGAAAGATTGAATGCTTTCTCTCTGACCTGAGAAACAGGACAGGGATTTCCGCTCTCATCACTTCTATTCAATACTGTACTAAAAGTCGGAGCCACTGCAGTCAGGTAAGAAAAAGAAATAAAAGGCATCCATATTGGAAAATAAAAAGTAAAAAGTTATTACGATCACCTATATGACCATCCATGTAGCAAATACAATAGAAGCTATAAAAAAAAAAAGTTAACGAAATGAAAAATTCTAAACAAAATTTTGGCAAATTGGAAAATGAAATTAAGAAAACAATTCTACTCACAGTAGCATCAAAAATAGAAAATACTCGGGTATAACTCTGACAAAAGATATGTAAAACTTAGACACAGAAAACTACAAAACATTGCTGAGAAAAATGAAAGACATAAATAAGTAGCCAGGTATACCATGTTTATAGATCAGAAGACTCAGTATTGTTAAGATATTAATTCTACCCAGACTGCTCTATAGATTCAACACAATCCACTCAAAATCCCAGCAGGTGTGTTGGCTTTTGGCTTTGGGGTTTGTCTGGGCAGCTATTAACAGTCCCGTTCCTATGCATTCTCCAGAAGAGGAGTATAATGTGGGGATTTCACTTTTTTATTTTTAAAGATTTTATTTATTTATTTGACAGAGAGAGATACAGCAAGACAGGGAACACAAGCAGAGGGAGTTGGAGAGGGAGAAGCAGGCTTCCCACTGAGCAGGGAACGCATGCAATGCAGGTCTCCATCCCAGGACCCTGAGATCATGACCTGAGCTGAAAGCAGATGCTTAGCCACTGAGCCACCCAGCGCCACAGCGTGGGGGTCTTAGAGCCATGTTAGAGTCCATAGGGAAGACAGTCCTAAGTAGAGGCAGTTACATAAATAATGGCTTTTCAGCAGTCATTCTGATATAGAAAGATAGAGATCAGAGTGGAATTCTAAGAAGGAGCTAATGACAAGCACCACACTGGGGTCATGGCCCACAACAGCTAGCCTGACCTGGTCTACTTCAAGGGCTGGAATGGTGAGGGGACCTGAGACGAGAGTGAGTCAGCTCCAGACAAACTTCTTGCCAAGTTCTTTGAGTTCTGACTCTTGTATTCCTAGGCAATTTCAGACAACAGATGTAAACAGACTCTCTTCCCAGTCTGCCCTTGTCCTAGAAAAATGAGCTTCTGGTAAACGACAGCATCCTGATTAAAACAAACAGGAAGCATTCAGAAATCTTGACAGAAAAAAAACAAAATTGTATACTGAAGGCTGGGCAAATGGAGCCCTTCCTCTGTGTGATGACCCATATTAACACAACCAAAGAAAGTTATCTGGAAGAATACTCTCTCTGTGAGTTATCAATTTGATCAAGAGTTCGGTTCATTCGCATATGCTCACATACACTTTTAGAGTTTGCCTTTTTATCCCATACTTTCACTTTACTTCTATTTCTGACTATATAGCCTCCCCCACTTTATTATGCATCACAAGAGGAAATGTTGGAAATATAATGTTGTGAACACAAGCGTTGCCTTTAGATAAAATTAATGTGGTAGGCAACTCTCTCAGGTCCCCTCCTTCTTCCGGAGCTTTATATTATCGCTCAATAAACTTTGCTGCCCACCAAAAAAAATTTAATATTTAGTTTTAAAACTAGATTGCAGGGATGCCTGGGTGGCTCAGTCGTTACACATCTGCCTTTGGCTCCAGCCATGATCCTAGGGTCCTGGGATCAAGTCCCCCACTGGGTTCGTTGCTCAGCGGGCAGCCTGCTTCTCCCTCTGTCTGCTGCTCCCCCTGCTTGTTCTCCCTCTCTCTCTGACAAATAAATAAATAAAATCTTTTTAAAAAATAATACTGGATTGCAGTGTGGTTTCAAGATAAACCTGGTTTCAGGTCCTTAACGTATTTCTGGAATTAACAGCAAAAGGAAAAACCCACGTGGGGGGATATCCAATCCCGAAAGTACCAACTGCTGAGGGCCCGGGCTCCTCTAAGGAGCCCTGTTCTGTGGTCCTGGATAGTCGACCAGGCAGGATTTCTGCTTAATAAAGTGAGTTCTGTGAAATTTCCCTAAATCCCAAATCCAACGAATGCAATTTTAGCAGTGGAGAGAACGAATGAATGGAAGCGCTGCAAGAAAAAGTGCGACGGGACGCGCACCTGCTGGGCTTGTGACTGAGTTTAGGATGAGCGGGGAACACACGAAGTCAGCTCCCAACACCGTTGCACTAAGAGGCAGAGCATAGCTATGAGCCAGTAATCTCTGAATTTGGCTTCAGGACTACCACCTTCAGTCCCTTTGACAAGTTAACACACTGATGCACGGAGACGGGATTCGAACTTGCTCACCATCACGAAAGCCCCACTACCGTAGGCTTCGAACTCCTGTCAAGCATCCACCGCGCCTGCGCCCAGTGGAGCTGGGCGCGCGACCGGGGTGGGGCTGACGTCCCTTCTGCGCACCGGAGAACCGTGGGATTGGCGAAAGCTCGAGCTGACCAATGAGATCCCAAAACGAGCCTTGGGGCCCGCTCCCTTCTCCTGGGATCCAATCGCTAGGCCCTGCACGCGCAAGCCACCGATTCAAAGTCAAGGAACCAAGAAGGGCGGGGCCGAAGAAGCTGCGACGGAAGCCTGGGAAAGGTGGGGGTCTCGGTCGTGTAACGGTGCTTACCTGGGACTTGGCTGGGAACCGGGAGAATGAGCGGGGGCTGCGGACGGTCAAGGAAGTGCCACTCCTGCCTCCACCGGGGGCTTGTGCGCTATCCCCTTGTGTGGGGGTGGTAGCAGCCCTTAGGGCCTCTCCAGCCCACACAATGGTTTGTTCCAGAATAGACGCCCCCTACCCAGTGGTACCTCCCAGATCTGACTGTTCCATCTCTACCTCCTGAAGGGGTATTACCTGGGAGGACGGTTCCAACTTGGACTGTTCCTCCCTACCTCCTGTAGTCCCCCTAGTGGTGTGATCAAGGAAGCTTCTTTGCAGATATCGCGTGAACCATCCTCCTCACCCCCCCCCCGCCAACCCAGCCCCCCCGCTCTGCAGTGGACCCTTCCATTCCGGTCTCCCCGTGACACATACACACTGACCACGGACGTCCCCAGATGGACCGGCCCCGGCCCTGACCCTGAAGATCTTGCAGAGGCAAAGGTCAGGGAATCCAACCACCCACCTCAAAGCTCCCACTCCAGGAGTGGGCTGAGGATGTTGGTAATTGTGGACAGCATTGTGGCAACATCTGTCAAGATAAAAACCGGAAACTTCCTCCACTGGAATGTCAGCTCCACCAAAGCACAAACGTGTGCCTTTTATCTCCTTGATGTCTCCCCAGCACCTAGAGCAGTGTCCATCAATTACTAGGCACTCTTTAGGTGCTCCTTGAATGAGTGACTCTTTTGACTCAGCAATTCTACTTACAAGATCGTGTGCCAGGGCACCTGGGTGGCTCAGTTGGTTAAGCAACCGCCTTTGGCTCAGGTCATGGTCCCGGAGTCCTGGGATCGAGTCCCGTATCAGGCTCCCAGCTCCATGGGGAGTCTGCTTCTCCCTCTGACCTTCTTGCCTCTCATGCTCTCTCACTGTCTCTCAAATAAATAAATAAAAATATTAAAAAAAAAAAAGATCGTGTGCCAAAGAAACACACGTGTGCACACAGCTGTGTGTCCAAGTTTGGGGTGAACAAACTACCGGGAGAAAACACTCTAAATGACTATTTATAGCTAACAATTTGCAGAGTAGAATTAATGACTGGGGTTCATGTTATACCAGACCTGGACAGGATACAAAATGAATGGGCCCCTTTACCTGCAGGGATGAGGGGGAGCACCTTTTACAGAACACACAGTTAACAGGGAACAGCAGGTAGAATGGGTGCACGCGTGCGGAGAGAAGTGTGCAGCTCCAAGAGGCTAGTGTCTGACCCCTGTGGGAAGAATGGGGGCTGGGCTTTGTTGGCCTCAGTTCTGTCTCCACATTGCTCTTAGGGCTCTCCTAGATGAGTGGCCTTGGGGAGGACTAGCTCTGGCCTGGGACAGGACAGGTTTCCTGCCCAAGGATGGGGACTTAGCCATAGGACCACACTTTAAGAAAGACAGAAGGAGGGATGCCTGGGTGGCTCAGTCGGTTAAGCATCTTCCTTTGGTTCAGGTCATGATCCAAGGTCCAGACCGAATCCTCATCGGGCTCCCTGCTCGGCGGGGAATCTGCTTCTGCCTCTGCCTGTGCTCTCTCTGGCAAATAAATGACCATAATCTTTTTTAAAAAGCTGTAAGGAGGGCACCTGGGTGGCTCAGTGGGTTAAGCCTCTGCCTTCGGCTCAGGTTATGATCTCAGGATCCTGGGATCAAGCCCCGCATTGGGCTCTCTGCTCCACAGGGAGCCTGCTTCTCCGTCTCTCTCTCTCTGCCTGCCTCTCTGCCTACTTGTGATCAGTCTCTGTCAAATAAATAAGTAAAATCTTTTTTAAAAAGCTGTAAGGAAATAACTTTGGAGGGTAGTGCTATTATCAGCTTTGCCTTCCTTTCCCTTGGGTCCCTTCTTAAATGTCCTCGGGCTGGACTTTTAATTCAATACTTCATTTTTTTTTCACTACCAAGCATTTATTGAACATTTATTATATGTCAGGATGTGTTCTAAACTCTTTATACATATCAACTCCTATTATACTCCTTACAACAACCTAATGAGGTAGATAGTGTTGTTTTCTCCATTTTACAAATGAGGCATCTGAGAAACAGAGAGGTTTAGCAACCTGCCAGAGGTCACACAGCTGGAAAATCATGGAGCCAGGATTCAAACCAAGACCATCTGGATCCAGCGTTCCATTCTCAAACCTACATACTGCGGCACCTTTCCATTTCTTTGTTGTGCTTGTACATATGTGTGAGCCTTCTACGCTAGACTGGGACACCTGAGGTTTTGTGGGTGCCTGTGGTACTGCCAGATTTCCAGCAGTCAGGATCTACCTGATATTGTGTGGGCATCCCCGAGCAGATGCTCACTTGGTGGCTAACCCCTCCTGCTTCCACCTTGAAGCAGACATCCAGAGTGCCTTCAGTGTGGGCACCATGGGGAGTGGGCCTCTGCACACCTTGACCCCAGGAAGAATGTTCCAGGCCCCTGAGAGAGGCTGAAGGACCAGGACCCCATTTGGACTAACAGTCACGTCAAAGTTTCTATAAGTTCAAATAACTTTTTTTAAAAAAAGACATTATCTATTTATTGGTGAGAGAGAACATGAGCAGAGGGGAGAGGAAGAAGCAGGCTCCCCACTGAGCATGGAGCCTGATGTGGGGCTCGATCCCAGGATCATGACCTGAGCTGAAGGCAGATGCTTAACTGACTGAGCCACCCAGGCACCCTGATCACTGCAGTAAGATTTGTTAAAATCTATCACCTCAAATAGTTACAATTTTTTCTTATGATGACAGCTATTTTTTAAAGATTTTATTTTTTCATTTAGTTGACAGAGAGACAGCGAGAGAGGGAACACAAGCAGGGGGAGTGGGAGAGGGAGAAGCAGGCTTCCTGCTGAACAGGTGCCTGATGTGAGTCTCAACCCCAGGACCCTGGGATTATGACCTGAGCTGAAGGCCGACGATTAATGACTGAGTCACCGAGGTGCCCCATTATGATGAGAACATTTTTAAGACCTAATCTCTTGACAACTTTCAAATACACAGTAGAGTATTATTAACTAGAATCACTATGCTGTACGTTAGACCTCCAGAGCATATTTATAACTGGAAGTTTGTATTTTGACCTTCTTTACCCATTCCCCAGCCCCCCATCTCTGGCAACCACCAATTTGTTCTCTGTTTCTATGAGTTTGCTTTTTTTTTTTTTTTTAAAGAATCCACATATCAATGAGATCATACAGTACTGGTCTTTCTCTGTCTGACTTACTTCACCTAGTATATTGTCCTCAGGGGCCATCCATGTTATTGCAAATGACAGGATTTCCCTCTTTTTATGGCTTATCCCAAGTACTTCATAGGTGCCTGCTCATTTAATCCTCACTAGCCCCTTAGCCAGAAAACCCGGTTGCTCATGAGACCACTCGGGCCCAGACAAAGCAGGTAACAGACTTGGGTTGTCCAGCTGCCCTGAGGCACGGCTGGCCAGAGGCTAAAAAGCCCCTAAGGACAGCCACAGGAACACTAATGTGATCATGAGGCCCCAGTCCCTCCCAGGGACCCTTCTCTGTGCTCACTGCCCCAGCCCTGCACAGTGTCATCCTGCCTCCTGATGGGACACTCACGGCAGCTCCTCCTCTCAGAAAACCTTCCCTTTCCCCTCAGTCCTGGGGAATTCATTGCCTAGGACTCCCAGTCTGGAGCCGGCAGACACGGGGTGTACCTGAGGCCCCGTGACTAGGGCTGGAGGAGGGGGGTAAAGAGGCTCCAGGGACAAGGGAAGAAGGGGACGCCTGGTGGCTTGCAAGTGGTGATTTGGGAAGAGATACGTTAAAGGGCCCAGAAATCCTGGTCCAGACGTTTCTACCATTCACACTCTGCTGCTCACTCCCCACCCCAGATGCCCACAGGAAACTGTCACTCTCCATGGCTGCCTCCTGCTCACCCTCAACAACGGAGGCCATTTTAATGCGAGAGGGGTGGACAGGGCTGTGGATGGTTCTACACTTGGTTACAGAGCTTTGTGTGAGGAATCCCACATGTGTGTTGAGGGTCGTAATCTCCTAAATGATGTGGATACATAAGCCCTGAGTTATATAGATTAAACCACAAATATAAGACACCACATTCTGTGTTTGTCTGTCTGTCTGTGTGTGTGTGTGCGTGCACGCACGTGCACACACACGCACACCAACATGTATGGGAAGGAGAGAGAGAGAGACAGACAGACAGACAGACAGACACAAAGGGAGCCATGGCGCCAAATAGCCTCTCTGTAGGTCCAATATTGACAGAGGTCTGGCCGCTAGCGGACCCTAAAATCCATCCTACAGTTCTAGATATGTAAAGGATCCACTTTAAGGAGGCCTCCCCCAATCCTTCCGGGGGTCATGGTCGTTAACTTGAGGCAGTGATTAAATGCACGGAGGATGGACAAAGCCTGATTTCTAACCCTGACTCCTCCACTACTCCCTGTCTGCGTGCTGTTGGGCAAATCCGAGAACCTTGCTAAGTCTCAGACTCTCACTTGGAAAATGCGGCTGGGGGCAGCTCTAATCCACACAAAGCTCAGGGTAAATGGTAACTGTAATTATCAACACTGACTATCAACTAGTAGTGTTACTAGTATTCCTAGGGGTCCTCCACTGTTGCTGCACTTTTCTCCTTTGTGAGACATGGACCTTGCTACTCTCTGAGAAGCAAGCCAAATCTCTTCACCTCTGTGGACCAATCTGGGGACACTGACAGCCACTGTAAGGGTTACTAGAGGGAAAGGAGGTGTGGTACACAAAATACTAACCACCCCCCCCCCAAGATGCTCACATCCTAATCCCCAGAGCTGGTGAAGACGTCATCTCACATGGCCAAAGGGACTTTGCAGATGGGATTAAATAAAGCATCAAAGTGGGGGAAATTATTCTGGATTATTTGGGGGTCCCCAGTGTAATCACAAGAGTCTTTTTAAGTGAAAGAAGGAGGCAAGAGAGTCCGTGTCCATATGACCATCATTGGGGTCATAACAAAATTTTAACAAATTTAAAACAACTGAAAAAAGGTATAGTATGTTCTCTAGCCATAATGGAGCTAAACTAGAAATTGATGACAGAAAAATAACAGACTACTCCTCAAATGTTTGACAGTTAAAGACACGTATACATAACCTACGGGCATGAAAGTAAGCTGCTAAGCAAATTAGAAAATATTTGGGGGGCACCTGGGTGGCTCAGTTGGTTAAGTGTCTGCCTTCGGCTCAGGTCATGATCCCAAGGTCCTCGGATTGAGCCCCGCCTCAGGCTCCCTGCTTAGTGGAGAGCCTGCTTCTCCCTCTGCCCCCCACCCCAAGCGTGTTCTCTCTCTCTCTCTCTCTCTCAGATAAAGAAAATCTTATCTTTTAAAAAGGATTTTAAAACTGGGGAAAGGGCATCTGGGCGGCTCAGTTGGTTGGGCGTCTGCCTTTGGCTCGGGTCATGATCCCAGAGTCCTGGGATCAAGCCCCGAATTGTGCTTCCTGCTCAGTGGGGAACCTATTTCCTCCTCTCCCTCTGCCTGCCACTGTACCTACTTGTGCTCTCTGTATCTCTGTCAAATAAATCAATAAAATATTTTTTAAAAAGCTGGAGGAAACTTAACAAGGTCTCTTCTTTCAGATTCTTCTCAGCATCTTTGTGTCTTCAGAGAGAAGGATGCTCTTTTCCTCTGAGTATTGGGTGGTGGGGGGCACCTCTCACATGAGAGTCTCATGATCTGTTTCAGGGGAAAAAGGCAAGGGGAAGGTCACTCCGACCTTCCGCTTCTGCTGTTTTCTCACACTCCTTCACCTTAAAATATTCAGTATGCCAAGGTGCTGTGTTTTAGAGTAGCATGTCCTGATCCCCCTCAAGGCCACCAATCAATGATCTAAGCTACCACATTATGAAATCAGAGACATATAATCAAACTTAAAGCAAGCCAAAGGAAGGAAACTGTAAAAATAAGAAAATAAATCAAGAAAAATTAAAAAACAGAATAACAATAGAAAAAAATCAATGAAGCCAAAAGCTAGTTCCTTGGAAAGATCAATAAAATTGTCCAAACTCTAGCCAAACTGACCAAAGACACAAATACAAGCAAAGCACAAAGAGAAGACAAACTACCAATTACAAATGAAAGAGACATAGAGAGGGAAGTGGGGGGCTTAATGTTTAATGGGTACAGGGTTTCAGTTTTACAAAATAAAGAGAGTTCTTGGGGCACTTGGGTGGCTCAGTTAGTTAAGCATCTGCCTTCAGCTCAGGTCATGATCCTGGGGTCCTAGGATTGAGTTCCTCATTGGGCTCCCTGCTCAGCGGGGAGTCTGCTTCTCCCTCTTCCATTCCCCCTGCTTGTGTTCCCTCTCTAGCTGTGTCTCTCTGTCAAATAAATAAATAAATAAAAATCTTTAAAAAAAAAAAAGAGAGTCCTGGAGATGGATGGTGATGGTTCATAGCAATGTAAATGTACTTAATGCCACAGAACTATACACCTAAAAATTGTTAGGGTGGTACAATTTATGCCGTATATATATGTAATATATAATATTATATTATACATATGCTCTTTTTATATAATATAATATATAATATATAAATATATTCTATTAATTAGTTAACTATTAATAATATATTATTAATATATTATATAACATATAATATATTAATTATATTTCACCACACTTTTTAAATACATAAGTAATTTTTAAAACACAGCAGTGCCCAAAGAAGACTGTTGCAGTGAAGGAGGAGGCCCTTTCTTTATCCACAGCTGCTGCAAATATTCATCCTTCAGGTCCTAGAATTCCAGGTGCCCATGGCTCTTGGAGGAGCTGGTACCTCTTTTGGGAATTGATCCCAGGAGTTTGCCTCTTGATGCCCAGTAGACACATCTAGCAGTCTCTGATCCTCCTGAGGTCTTTGTCCTGGTGACATAGGGTAATTTGTGCAATTATTTACCTTGCCTGGGACTATGATCCCAGCAGCCTAGATAAGTATCTCTTCTCCAAGGTGCCCAGGCTGGGGGAGCTGACCCATCTTCAGGATGACTTCTGACCCGGGAGCACAGCTCCTGATAAAGGCCTGGGACCCAAAGCCTGAGCAACAAAAAAAGATTTCCCAATATCTTTTCTTTTCCCCCAGCACCTTTAATGGACAGACTGCTATCTAAACAGACCAAGCAGATAATCTGGGATTTATCTTTTCCTGTAAGAAAAAAAAAATCTCCCCACCTTTCTCATCGCTTGCCCTTTCTGTTTTCCCATTGAGTGCCTCTTCACCCAAATCTCTGAATCAAAGACAGTCATCAAGTGACTTGGGGGAAAACAGCAGATATCAGCCAGTTTTTTCTGGCTTTCAGCGTGCCCCGGGAGTTTCTCGCTTAGCTCAAAGAAAACACTCCAGCTAAAGTCAATACACCCGAAGAATTCCTGCTCGCCATGAGCCACCTTTTGTCCTTTTCAGAAACACTTAGGTTATTGTCAAGGCTTAGGAACACCAGCGTTTATAAGGAAAACACACAAGGCCAGTGCTCCTTAAACCCTTCCACTGGGAAAGGAAAGATGTTTCCAATATTTTGTAGAAAGTTCCCATAATATTGGTATCAGAACCCAACAAGGGGAACTGAATCAGGTAAGCTGTATGTTTATATTTTAAGCATTCATAAATTAAGAAAAGGTAGAAAAGTAGATTCTTTTTGTTTTGTACCTTTTAAAAGTTGTTACTGGGGGCACCTCGGTGCCTCATTTGGTTGGGTATCTGTCTTAAGCTTAGGTCATGATCCCAGGGCTCTGGGATCGAGTCCCCAAATGGGGCTTCCTGCTCAGCAGTGACCTGCTTCTCCCTCTCTCTCTGCCTGCCCCTGCCCTGCTTATGTTCTCTCTCTGTGTGTCAAATCAATAAAAGCCTTAAAAAAATTGTTACTGAAGTGAAGAAAAGTAGATTTTTCTTTTTCTTTTTTTTTTAAAAAGATTTTATTTATTCATTTGACAGAAAGAAACACAGCGAGAGAGGGAACACAGCAAAGAGAGTGGGAGAGGGAGAAACAGGCTCTCCATGGAGCAGGGAGCCCGATGCAGGGCTTGATTCCAAGACCCTGGGATCATGACCCAAGCAAGGCAGACTAACGACCCAGCCACCCAGGCACCGCAGAACATGTGACTCTTGATCTCAGGGTTGTAAATTCAAGACCCAGGTTGGGTATAGAGATGACTTAAAAAATAAAATAAAACCTTTTAAAAAAAAGTCTTAGTAAAAGTAATCTAGGATTAAATTACGAAACCTTCCAGACACTGAGAACAGAGAAAATAGCAAAAGAAAATTATAAAAAAAAAGGCAAGAATGATCCTTTAAAAATGAAGGGCATGAGTATCCAACACAAATGAATAAAAACACAGACAAAGGTATATTACCATAAAATTTTAGAAAATAAACAAAACCCTAAACAAAAAGATCACAAACAACCCAACAAAACATGTACAGGAAATCTGAACACACAAGAATATACATGGATGAAAATTAATGCATGAATATAGGCTCAACGGGTTGAGCAAATTAAAACTCCAAGGAGTTACCATTACACAGCCATTTAGAATGGCTAAATTTAAAAAGACTGGCCCCCACAAGTGTTTGTAAGGATGTGAAACCAACTAAAACCCTCATGCACTGCTGGTAGGAACGTGAATTGTACAGTCACTTTGAAAACTATTTTGGCAGTTTGACACTAATGCTGTAAAAAGAAAAAAAAGGAGCTAGGGGTGCCTGAAGCCTGCTTCTCCCTCTCCCACTCCCCATTTTTGTTCCCTCTCTCCCTGTGTCTCTCTCTGTCAAATAAATAAATAAATAAAATCTTTAAAAAGAAGCTAAATAAATAAACTCCAGATGAATTAAAGAAAAAGAACTTATGAGCCAAGAGGAGCAAGGAAAATTATTTATGGTGAATGTGATTTAACAGAGAAGACAATATTAAAAGCAAAAAGAGGAGAAGTACACAGGGTTTCAAAGAGTCCAGGGTTGGAAAGTTGCTGTACCTTGAATAAGAGAGTTATCTTCTCTTATTCACAATTAACTCATCTACAGAATGAGAATAATGGAGCAGTAAGATTTTTTTTAAATGAAAGAGGAATAATAACAGAGATTGAAATGTATTTATAGTGAAACAGCACCTAGAGCATGCACATGATCCCCTGGGGGAAGCCATTCCTGACCCCCTGGGTTACAGGGCTCTCTCTCCTGTGTTCCGAGCGCCCTCTGGCTCCCTGCATGGCTGTAATCAAATTTGCTCCGTCATTATCTTGTGGATGGTTCTCTGATCATTAACCATGAGTTGTTTGAGAACTTATCCCGTGTGAATCATTCCTATGTCCTCAGAGCCTGCCTAGCCCAGAATAAGGAGCCTGATACCCAGCAAGCGCTCAAAGTTTTTTTTTGGGGGGGGGGGGTGTTTATTTTTTAATTTATTTGACAGACAGAGAGAGAGAGCACAAGTAGGGGATATGGCAGGCAGAGGGAGAGGGAGAAGCAGGCTCCCCACTGAACAGAGAGCCCAATGGGGCTCGATCCCAGGACCCTAGGATCATGACCTGAGCAGACGTTTAACTGACTGAGCCACGCAGACATTCCTGGTTTTGGTTTTGACTTGGTTTTGGTTTTTGTTTGAGTGATAAGGATGACACATGCTACTCACCTCTGCCAATGATGGGGTTCAGGACACATTACCCCAAAACATGGTACCTTGGCCTGTTGCATACTTTAGCTATAGGAATTCAAGAAACTGAAGGGGCAGGCAGGATTTTCTAACCTTTCCCTGAAATAGGTCATAAGACCCTCATACGAAAGGTGCCCTCTTTCAAGTGGAAGGAGTATCCTTGGGCACCTGGGTGGCTCAGATGGTTAAGGGACTGCCTTCAGCCCAGGTCATGATCCTGGGGTCCTGGGATTGAGTCCCACATCAAGCTTCCCCTGCTCTGTGGGAAGCCTGCTTCTCTCTCTCCCTCTGCCTGCCACACACCCTGCTTGTGCACGCACTCTCTCTCTCTCTCTCTCTCTTGGTCAAATAAACAAAAATCTTAAGAAAAAAAGAAAAGGGAGCATCCTTCTTTCCAAAAACACTAAGAGGGATCCAAATGAAAGGACTCTGGTGTTTCCCCTAATTTACTACACTAGGTTCATAACTGTTCTTGTCCTATCACGTTTTCCCATGACTTTCCACTCTTCATCAAATCTAGCATAAAAATGCTGAGGTTTAACCACCTCCTCAGGTCATGTAAAACTTATTAAATGAATTTTTCTCTTCACAGTCTGTCTTTTGTTACTGCTACTTGATCAGATCAGTCCTCATCTAAGGGATGCATCATCAGCTCATTCACCGAAGTCTTCCCATATACAAAAGGGTAGATAACCAAACCAGACTCTTTAGTAAATATCTTTTGGATAAATGCTACAGTGTGGTCTGATTACCTACACTGTTGGTGGGAATGCAAGCTGGTGCAACCACTCTGGAAAACAGCATGGAGGTTCCCTGATATGAGGAAGTTGTGATTATCTTGGTTTTTAAGTGCGAGACCAGTCTGCTTATTTTACTATTAAGTACTGAGGTACATGTCACCCAGCCTATCAACAGGATCCCATATGCAAACCCAGACCAGTGGACATGGGAATCCAGTGACCTCTCTCAGTCTCCTCTCCTGTCCTGGTTCTTCTCCTGCTTCCTGGCCACCCCACTCACTATTTTTTTCCTGGATCCCTTCCCTGTCTTTCTCCTTTGCACTTTAACTGCTTTTCTGTTTGTCTGACCCACCAATGTGATGGTCCCTAGAGCAAACAACATATCTGTATACTCTCTCATTCATCACAGCAATCACTGTAATTCCTATTTTACAAATGAGGAAACACAGGGTCCTTGGGTAGCTCAGTTGGTTAAGCATCTGCCTTCGGCTCAGGTCATGATCACAGTGTTCTGGGATCGAGCCCCGAACTGGGCTCCCTACTCAGTGGGGAGTCTGCTTCTCTCTCTCCATTTGCCTCTCCCCAGCTCATGCTCTCTTGCTCTCTCTCAAATAAATAAAATCTTTTTAAAAGATGAGGCAACAGACCTAATGGATGCCCAAAGGATTTAAATGCCTTTCACACCATCACAGTGTCAGAGCCAGGACCAAAATCCATGCCTAGTACATAGCATAGCCCATAAGGACACAGAAGAGGTAGATCCAGGGCTGTTTTGCCTCAGCCAGTCCCCCTGGTTCCTTTTTCCTTTTCTTCTTCTGAGGCCCTAATTTTTTCAACCACCTTTACAACGGGGTGAACTTTCACCTATTTTGTGGCAAATGGGGATCCCCTACATTTATTTTTTTGTATTTGAACCTTGGAATTTCAGTCCTTTGTGGTCAGAAAACATTATTAAACCTCTGTGAGGGGACACCTGGGTGGCTCAGTTGGTTAAGCGGCTGCCTTCGGCTCGGGTCATGATCCCAGCATCCTGGGATCAAGTCCCACATCGGGCTCCTTGCTTGGCAGGGAGCCTGCTTCTCTCTCTGCCTCTGCCTGCCATTCTGTCTGCCTGTGCTCGCTCTCGCTTCTCTATGACAAATAAATAAATAAGATCTTTAAAAAAAAAAAAGCCTCTGTGAGAGGGAGAATTAATCATTACTTTATGTAATACCCTGCCGTTCCCTAAGCAAGGTAGATTCTAAGTAGGGTGTTCTTTCAGAATGGTTTTAGGCTTCTTTTCAGAACCTGTTTTATGGGGGAGTAAAGCTACAAATGGGGTCTCACAGCTGTAACTTGCTGTCATTGTGTATAGAAATAGGGGTATAAGGTTGAAATCAGGCAGTTAAGGAAGATTCTGAGCAAGAACTATTAGGCGAATGGGAGATTTTTGTTGAAGAGATTTGTAGCTGTTCCATCTCTGAATAATTTGAAAGGACAGATGGGTTTACAGGAGATTTTACCATAAGGCTTGGGGCACAAGTTCTTTTCTCTCTCTCCCCATAAACAATTGTCTCAAATGGCTTTAGTACTCTGTAGCTCTATTTTTGTGTAGCACAAGATCATCATGTGATTTTTAATTTTATTTTACTCATGATTTCATCTGGGGCACCACATGAGTTCTGTTTGGCAATTAGGAAACCCTTCAAGATAAGAACAAAGCCTTTTACATCAAATTGTGTATACACACACACACACACACACACACACAATTCACATAAATGGGACACCTGGGTGACTCAGTTGGTTAAGCATCTGTCTTCAGCTCAGGTCATGATTCTGGGGTTCTAGGATCAAGCCCTGCATCGGGCTCTCTGCTCAGCAGGGAGTCTGCTTCTCCCTCTCCCTTTGCGGCTCCCCCAGCTTGTACTTTCTCTCAAATAATAAAATCTTTAAAAAATACTTACATAAATACCAGATTGTAACTAAAATCATCATATATGCCATCAGTTCTTCCTTATTCACTTTCAGAAGCTTTTACTGAGGAAAGATCAAGGGCTTTGAATTTAGAACTTCAATGAATCCCCAGATCTATCTCTTACTGAAGGCAGAGATGGCCAGTCTTGGGACAATTCTGACTTCCCTTCTTCATAAGGATTTGATGACCTTATAAATTATAAAGAACCCAGTACAGAGAAGTGACTAACAGAGGATACCCTATAAATGTGAGTTATTATTTGTTATTAAAGAACTCAATAGATAGAGCTATCTTATCTGTACACAGCTCTGGGTTGGTCAGCCATTCCCTACCCTACAGCACAGATCAAAATTATCTAGGAAAAAGTTAAAAGCCAATTTCAACCTTCTGGGTATAGATGGATACTGGCATAGAAACAGGAGCAGGTAGCTTTCAGAGTGAGAGCATCATTATAGGTTATCCTGCAGGGAATCTGAAACCTCACAAAGTTTGAAGAGATGGGAACCTGGAACTGCCTCTTAATTCACTGCCCTTTATGTCGAGGTCCAGCTTTACAACAGAGGAGCAATCCAGAAACAGCTGAATATAAACCCTAGCCCTACATGACTCACAGCCTTGGAGCTCCAGAAAATAGAAAAATACATTTTACATCCCGATTCATTTTATGAAGCTAGCATAACCTTGATACCGAAGTCCAACAGAGTATATTAAGATTAAAAAATAGACTAGTGTCACTCGTGAGGAAATACATAAAAGTCCTGAACAGATCATTAGGACATGGATCACTCATGACCAAGTTGTTTACCCTAGGAATCCAAAGTTGGCTTAAACACAGAAACTTGCCAACGCAATTCACCACAGTAACAGAGAAAAAAATCTTAGGATCATCTCAGTAAATGCCGTATGTGTTTGCTGACATTCAACATATATTCAAAATGAATATTACCAGCAAATTAGGAATAGACTAGAATGACTTTACCCTGTTAAAATATATCTACAAAAAATGTGCAGTGAATATTATGGTAAAATGTTTAAAATTTTCCATTTCTAATCAGGGAGAACACAAGGATGTACCCAGTCACCAGTCCTATTCAACCCTGTACTGAGTGGGTCTGCCTAATGGCATAAAAGGAGAGAAGAAAATAAAAGATGCAATGTTTAAAATGGCAGGAACAAAAAATTAAAATAATATAAAATAGCAGGAACAAAACTGTTATTATTCAAAGATGATATGAGTATGTATTTTGAAAACGGAAAAAGATCTAAAGATAAACTTTTAGTATTAAGCCTAGTTAGCAACACTGCTGGATAGAAAAAGTAATATATAAAAATTATGTCTCGTTTTCTTTGGGGCAAATACCCAGTAGCAGAATTACTGGATCATAAGGTAAATCTACTTTTAATTTTTTTAGGAACCTCCATGCTGTTTTCCACAGTGTTGAACCACTAAATTGTACACCTGAAACTCCTTTAACACTGTAGGTTAGCTACACTAGAATTTAACAATTACGCTTTAAAAATATAAAATTTCAAAAGAAGTACTATTTTCAATAACCTCAAATTCCTAGGAACAAATTTCACAAACGAGGTCTAAGACTTCTTTGGACAAAACTGCAGAACTTTATTGAGAGAATTGTAGCCACTTTTCAATACAAGAACTGCCCATGTGGCTTCAGCTTGTCTTCATTTAAACCTTCGGTTTCCCTTCGCCTGTAAGAGAAACATTAGCATTACTTCAGAGAACTTTATTCAGACAACACTAAAAGGTATAGAAATAACAATTTCTGATGATCAAAGAAAGGGGACGGTTTAAGGTCAGAATAGATTAAACCCAATGCATTTACTCAGGTAGTTTTGAATAGAAAGCAAAGATTTCTTATACTGTTAAGAATCCAATCAACCAAATGAGAAACCTAAGAGACAGAAGCTTTTAAAAAGTTATCAATTGGGGTGCCTGGGTGGCTCAGTGGGTTAAAGCCTCTGCCTTCAGCTCAGGTCATGATGCCAGGGTCCTGGGATCGAGCCCCGCATCGGGCTCTCTACTCAACAGGGAGCCTGCTTCCCTTCCTCTCTCTCTGCCTGCCTCTCTGCATACTTGTGATCTTTGTCAAATAAATAAATAAAATCCTTAAAAAAAATTTTAAGAAGTTACCCATTTTATGTTTTGATTTGAGAAAACCTTCCAAATATAAGATACCAAAAACCATAATGTCATGCTTGGAATTGCTTAAGTGAAATAAATAGAAAGGCTAGTATTGCAAATGTTTCAACTCTATTGTGGAAAGTGCCAAACTGTTCTTTAAGCTAGTTTAGCCTTTACATGGTTATCTTAAGTAGGGTGACCATCTGTCCCTGTTTTCACCCATATGCCCGTTGTAATTACAAACCGTGGCTCTATATACTTAGAAGTATGCCCGTTTGCACACATTACATGGTCACAGCAGTTTTAAGTCATTACCATCAAGGTAACATCAAACTGCGAAAAAAAAAAAAAGTGGGGGGTGGAAGGGGAAGACAAGATAAGGAAGAAAAAGAAAAACTGGAAAGCCAAATGTATATTCAAGGTCTGTTACTGTCTTGTTCTTATTCTTTATACTTGGCTTTTGTCCATTTTCTTCAAAATTATGTAAACGAGTGAATCCTTTCCAACACAACCAGGGTACACAAACTCAGAACTGAAAACGGTTTTCAAGGATCTGCTTTGAATCCCCTACTTTCCTAAGAGAAAAGATGGGTTCAGAGGGTGAGGGTTTTACCCAGAGTTACACAGATTATGTTAGAGCTGATACTAGGACCAAGGACCACAGCACATTTCATACAAACCGATGTGTGTTACAAATGCATCACAGATCTGTTAAAAGTGGATCTCTCTGCAGGTATCTGAAATTATTATAGCTCTTGGCTAAACAACTTATTCTTGAAAGAAATGGTTTTCCTATCTTGCGATTTATATGGTTTTGACCCAATCTATGCCCAATAGTCTGTGAATCAGCCATTTGGGATGTGAGCTACACTGAACAATGTTATTACCTCGGTATTATTAAAAATATAATATTGTGGACAACAGACACCCTGTCATTTACATGCTTGATGGATAACATACCTGCCTCTGGCATCTTCAGGGGCTCTAGATTTGCAAGACCCCTCCCTTTGACAGCAGGACCATCTCCACGCTCACACCCGGTCTTCTTACCAGCTGGTTCCTTTGGATTAGGTTCCGGGGCTGGCCCTTGAAATTAAAAAGGGGACCAATTTAAGAAGCAAAACATGAGTTCTGTCAAATAAATAAAATCTCTAAAAATAAATAAAAAATTAAAAAGGTGCCTGGGTGGCTCAGTTGTTAAATGTCTGCCTTCGGCTCATGTCACGATCCCAAGGTCCTGGGATTGAGTCCCCCCATGGGCTCCCTGCTCAGCGGGAAGTCTGCTTCTCCCTCTACCACTCCCCCTGCTTATGTTCCCTCTCGTTGTGTCTGTCTCTTTCAAATAAATAAAATAAAAAAATAAGTAAAACATGGGAGATGAATAAGGAAATAATATTCATTCCCTCAGTGTTATGAAATGAAAGCCTTAGGCTAGTGTGGTAATAAATGTGGTAAGAATTACAGGAGTGTTATTTCAGGTGTCCATTACCAGAAACTAGCAAGGCAGGGTTTTATTACCCTCTACCCTTTTCAAAATTGCCCTCAGGAAACTCAGGTGTCCCCTTTGTAACTTACCTATACTGTACTTGGGATTATACTTGCCAGTGACTTGCGTCTCTGACCAGATTGTGAGATCAAGGCTGAAAGCACATTTCTCAGTACTTGGCATGTTACATGGCAAGAGCAGATGCCAATAAATGTTGAAGGAAAAGAAAAGTCTTAAAGCCCAAAAGTGATAAACATTCTGCAAACCAACTGCTTTGTCCTCATCAAAAATGTGCAGAAGCAAAAAAAAAAAAAAAAAAAAAAAAAAAAAAAGTGCAGAACCATTCCAGATTAAAAAAAGAAAAAACTAAATCTGGGGCACCCAAGGGGCTCAGTTAAGCATCTAACTCTCCATTTCTGCTGAGGTCATGATCTCAGTGTTGTGAGATTGAGCCGCAACCCTCCCCCCCAACACACACACACACACACACACACACACACACACAGGAATGCATCAGGCTCAATGGGGAGTCTGCCTGAGATTCTTTCCCTTTGCACCTCCCCCACTCTCACTTGCTCCCTCTTAAATAAATCTTTAGAAAAAAACTAAATGCAAATAAATGCATGATCCTGAACTGGACTCTGGATAAAAAAAATTATATGAAGGAAATTATCAGGACAACTGGAGAAATTTTATTTACACTGTATATTAAATGGTAATATTCCCCTGCTGTCAAACTTCTGTACAGTTGTCAGCCCAGAGAATGACTTTTTCTTTGTTCTGAGGCTATACGTACACTAAAGTACTTAGGGCAAAGGATCATAATAGTTGGACTTTATGTAAATGACTTAACAGTAGTAATAGTAAACAGATCAGTAACTGTGTGTATATATAAAGGGAGGGGAAGAGGACATGAAACCAAAGCGGTAAAAACTATTAATCACTGGTGAACCCAGGTGAAGATTTTATATAAACATAAGTATATATATGATTGTACTATTCTTGTTACTTTCCTGTAAATTTGTGGTTTTGAACTACAAAGAATAAAAATATATGACATTGTACTTCAGACGACAGTACTTCATTTTTATTTCATTTTAAATTGTGGTTTAAAAACGCATAGCATAGGGGCGCCTGGGTGGCTCAGCCAAGTTAAGCCTCTGTCTTTGACTCAGGGTCCTGGGATCGAGGCCCCGCATCGGGCTCTCTGCTCAGAGGGAAGCCTGCTTCCCCCTCCCCCTCTGCCTGCCTCTCTGCCTACTTGTGATCTGTCAAATAAATAAAATCTTTTTAAAAATTAAAAATGCATAGCATAAAATACCCCATCTTAACCATTTTTTTAAAAAAGATTTTACTTGAGAGGCAAATAAAATGTGGGGCTCAATTCCAGCACTCTGGGATCAGGACCTGAGCCAAAGGCAAAGGCTTCAACCCACTGAGCCACCCAGGCATCCCCATCTTAACCATTTTTAAATGTACATGCAGTTCAGTGTAGGGGCTTTTTTGCAATATTAGTAGCAACTAGGAATGGACTTTACCTGTTTTTCCTGTATTATGAAACCTTTATTTTAAATGACAGCCTAAGGATAAACCATAATTCATGTATAATTCTAGTGTTTTGCCATAGTGTACTAAGAGCAGTGAGCAGCCACTCTACAAAGTCTGAAGTCTACACCATGGATAGGATTTAAATTATAATTAAAGTGTGATTTTCTGAAGAATTAGCCAAGTGTTTATTTGCAGACCTGTGACAAATCTTAGAGTAGTGACACCCACCCCCATTAAGGGTAAAAGAAAACTTAACTTTATTTTAACAAAGTTATACTTAGGTCCAAAGGCCCTGTCCTGTATGTAATGTTCCGTAAGTGAATCCCATGCACAACAAAGAACCAAAAGGAAGAGCAAAGTTATTTGTGAGTAACAGTAAGCATACTATTTATAGTTAGAACAAAGGCGGGAGAGTAGGAAGAAATGAATGGACATTGTGGTCAGTCACTTTCCAGACACCTTTAACAGTGGCCTGAATGATGTAAAGATCTTGCTTCAAAATCCATATACTAGGAATACTATATACATCTGGGAGAAATTATTTGTCCCATATTAATCTCAGGATAATTAACCTTTTGGTTCTTTTTTTAATTTAGATTTTTATTTATTTATTTGAATACATGAACAAGTGAGAGAGCGAGCAGGAGCAAGGGGAGAGGGGGAAGCAGACTCCCTGGTGAGCAGAGAGCCCAATGCGGGGCTCCATACCAGGACCCTGAGATCATGACCTAAGCAAATGGCAAACGCTTAACCAACTGAGCCACCCAGGGGTCCCTCTTCTGGTTTTCCTAACCACAGAAGAATGTAAACTCCTTTTAAGAGCCACTTTATTTTAAGATTTTATTTATTTATTTGACAGACAGAGATCACAAGTAGGCAGAGAGGCAGGCAGAAAGAGGAGGAAGCAGGCTCCCTGCAGAGCAGAGATCCTGATGTGGGGCTCAATCCCGGGACCCTTGGATCATGACCTGAGCAGAAGGCAGAGGCTTTAACTCACTGAGCCACCCAGGCGTCCCTTAAGAGCCACTTTAAAACAGTAAATTTTGTTTTCAATAGCCAAATGGCTCTTTGATAACCACAATCCTTGAGCCCCAATTTTCTCATTTATAAAATAGGGGAAACGTACTATAGTGAGGAACAGCCTGCCCTCAGTTCCAAACTCCATTCTCTTCACTTTTCCAGCCAATTTCCAGGAAATGTTTGAGATTCCTATTGTTGTCTTCCCTTCTGTTATGAGTATATCACGATACGCACAGCACGCACACACACTCACACACATCCCGCCCCCAAGAGGGTTTTCTTCTTCCCTTTCCCTTCACCTTGAATCCCAGATGCTCCTTCATCTTTTTTCTCTTGATCAGGTATAATATCCTGACGCTCAGTTGGTGGCTCCTTGCCATAGCATGGCTCAGCGTCAGGCTGCTGGGCCTAGGGGTATGCGTGTGTATATGTAAATAGATAAAAAGTTGTGTTGTTGACACACATCAATAATGTCAATACATGAATACATAGATACATTTGATCCTAAGTAAATCTAAAGACGTTTCACTTCTGCAGAAGATGGCAGGGCAGGAGGATTCTAAGCCCATTTCATCCCATATATACACGTGTATATAGATAATACCCACCTAACTGGGTAACCAGAAAGAAGACCTGAAGACTGGCAGAACAGACTCTCCACAGCTAGTAAAGAGGTCACATCCACAAGGCATTTATAAAACGGTTTAATGGCCCCACCAACAACAAAAATCTAAAGACATTTCTCCAATACTATTCAATATACACATTCTTAATAAAATTACTCTTCCCACAAAGGCTACTCTGAAAGGCTTTGGAAACTATTTTCACGTATGTTGGGATGGATGTGTGCAGTCTGCTGTTAGTATGCATGAAAAACAAGTCATCAGGTGCATTTCCCAGGAACGGAACAGCATCCATCCAGAAAATCTCAGAATGTAACACTCTTGGATAAATGCTCCTTATCGGCATGGAAAATCCTTATCAGCATATCTATAGCAGTTCAACATGTCCACAAAAATAAATTTGTACTAATAAAAAAAAAACAATTGTTCAAGTACTTACAACCATAGGCCCAACCAGTTGCAAAGATTTTTCATCATCTCGTCTTGCTCTAGGTCTGAATGTTGACCTCACTTGCCAATTCATAGTTCCCACTGAAAACAGAATACTGGGAATTGGAAAATGCACTTGAGAGGATAGTCATATTTAACCACTTCTGTGGCCACACAGCGAAATGTGCTTTCTGCTCCCCCCGACACACACATACCCGCCAAACATGGAGAATATTTTTAAAGTCAGTCTAATGGTAATTTAATTGTGCATGCTCTCCGATCACATGGAATCTAATGGTTCACAAAAGTGACTGTTCAGGTCATGGCCTGAACAGAAATTACATAAGGCACATAAGAAACACAATATATTTTGAAAGTGATGTGGCTTCACAACTTCATTCACCATCCTGGAGGTATATAAGAGAATACTACCAGATAATTAAGACTTGAGTAACTACTGCTCTCACACATTTATTTGCCAAGCCCTTTCTTTCCACACCTCCAATAGTTTTATTGGAATACTTAACCACATTCATTGTTGATGTATTGTCTACAATTATTTTCTTAAAAGATATTATTTATTTGACAGAAATCACAAGTAGGCAGAGAGGCAGGCAGAGAGAGAGGGGGTAGCAGCGAGCCTGATGTGGGGCCCGATCCCAGGATCCTGGGATCATGACCTGAGCTGAAGGCAGAGGCTTTAACCCACTGAGCCACACAGGCACACCTGTCTACAATTATTTTTGCACTAAAATTGCAGAGCTAAGTGCCTATAATAAAAAGACTATATGGGGCACTCTCCTCTCTTGGTCCTGTTTGGTACACTACAAGTCTCAGGGATGCAACCTCACAAGGTTCCCCGTTTCTAGGACCTTCCTTTACCACTGGACTTGCTACTTACCCAGGGCCCCTCAGACTCAGGGGACTCCCGAATCTGTGCCCTGTTGGCAGTTCCTTGTGCTTCCATGACCCCAATACCTCAAATAATGCCCCCAAGACTAGCTTCATCTTCATCAGACCCCTATCTGTTCCCACTCCAACTCCTCCCTTGTCCTGTCACCACATCAAGGGCCATGGTGGCTGTGACACCTGTGAGAAGACAACTTCAACGACTTTCCTCCTCAGGGGCCAGGAACCACTACCCTAATACCCCTCCCCCCAAAAAAACCCTACTGGCTCCATCCTCACACTTAAGCTCTTGGAAAAACTGATCTGCTGGCCTTCCAACTGAGTCTCAGCGAGAGAAGAATCCAGACAGTAAGACAAGAACCACACAGCTCAACACTCACAATTCACTGCACATACCCCACACCTGTGGGTAAAGATGCAGCAGGGCTAGGCATGCACGCTGCTCCCCCATCCCCAGAGCTAGGCCGCCTCTGGAGATTCCTAAATTTTCCTTCGGTCAGTAGTTCCTCTTGCCTCCATGACAGCCCCAATCCTTGTGAAAAGGATGATGATCTTGAACTTTTTCCTCAAAGGCCAGGAACCACACTATCGCTACTAGTCCAAAGCCAACTGGCTGACCCCTCACACACATAAATTCCTAGGAAAACTGATCTGAGGACCTATCAATTAAGTCTCAGTAAGAAAGAATACAGGTAATAGGATGCAAGCCACACACCTTCGCAACCAGAACACACTGTACTTGACCCATGAAAATGGCCACTGAGAAACAGCACAACAGTGGGCATGCACACTCAATCCAGCAACGCAAGTGGGTAGGGTTTCCCACTCCTTCATTCAGGCACAGTACCACATTACCAAATCTCCCATCTGCTGGCAGTTCCTGGCACCTTCACAACTCAAATACCTCAAATCATTCTCCCGGACACCAGATCTTCATTTCACCCCCACACCCACCATCCTCCCTCTCCCACACCCACCAAGAAAGACAATGGCCCTGGTTGCAGAGACACTGAGAGGAAAAAGGAGAACCACCTCGAGGACCTTCCTCTGTATGGCCCAGAAAGCACACGGCACCAACCCACCCAAAGCCTACAGGTGCCTTCATCACATTTAAATTCCTGAAAGGAGTAATCTGAGAACTGACCAACTGAGTCTCAGACACCAAGAGGGAATCCAGACGATAAAACACCACCGGCACAGGTCTGCACTCAGACCACGCCACACAAACCGCACGCTAATGGCGGATTTTAAAGAACATGCCACTGCGCAGGCCCACTGCAACCCGCATGCGCAGGGTGGGGGTGGGGGCTTCCCCACTCCCTCATCCGGGCCCCACCGAACATTCCTATTCTGCCCTCCGATGGCAATCCTGTGGTCTCCAGGACACAGATACCTCAAATCAAGCACCCAAGGTGCCCGATCTCCCTTCATCTTACCCCCCCCCCCACAACCCAGCAGGAGAGAAAATGACCAGGGCTATGGACACGGCCGGAGAAACGAGGACGTCAAGAACTTTCCTCTTTGGAGGCTACAACATACGCCACACCCCTACCCACCCAAAGCCTGCTGGCTCCTTCTTCACACTTAAATTCCTGAGAGGACAGATCTGGAGACCAACTGAATCTCAGACACCAAGAAAGAATCTGGACGGTAAGACGCAAACTGCCCAGCTCTGCGCCCCACTAAAATGGCCGAATAAAAAGCACGTGGTATTGCGCAGGCGCACTGTGACCTGTGTGCTGTTTGGAGGTGGGGTCGGAAGGCTGGCTTCCCCACTCCTTCATCCCGGCCTTGTTGAGGATTCCTAATCCTCCCTCTGTCGGAAATTCCTGGCACCTCCGATACCCAGATACCTCAAATCAGGCCCCCAAGATGCCGGATCTTCATCTCAACCCCGCCCCCACCCGGAAATACAATGCCCCTGGCTACAGAGAAACTGAGAGGAAAAGGAGAACTACTTCACGGACCTTCGTTGTTGGAAGCCAGAAAGCACACCACCCTTACCCACCCAAAACCTGCTGGCTCTTCTACTTCACACTTAAATTCCTAGTAAGAGCGATCCGAGCACTACCAATGGAATCTCAGAAACCAAGAAAGAATCCAGATGGTAAGACGCGACCTGCACAGCTCCGCACTCAGACCACGCCACACCATCCCCACACTGATGGCGGATTATCTAAAAGAACATGCCACTGCACAAGCGCACTGCAACCCGTGTGTGCAGGGTGGGAGTGGGGGCTTTCCTACTCCCTCATCCGGGCCCCACTGAGCATTCCGAATCTGCCCTCTGCTAGCAATTCTTAGGGCCTCCAGGACAGATACCTCAAATCAAGCACCCAAGGTGCCCGATCTTCCTTCATCTCACCCCCACCCCTACAACCCGGCATGAAAGATGATGACCAGGGCTGTGGAGACGGCCAGAGAAATTGAGGACAATTTCATGAACCTTCCTCCTTTGAGACAACAAAATACACCACACCCCTACCCACCCAAAGCCTGCTGGCTCCTTCACACTTAAATTAAGAGGACTGATCCCGGAGACCTACCAACTGAATTTCAGACACCAAGAAAGAATCCGGATGGTAAGACGCCAGCTGCACAGCTCCGCACTCAAACCACGCCACACAAACCCCAAGCTAATGGCCGATTTTAAAAAAAACATGCTATGGCGCATGCGCACTGCGACCCATGTGCACAGGGTGGGGGTGGGGGCTTCCCCGCTCCCTCATCCGGGCCCCACGAAGCATTCCTAATCTGCCTTCCATTGGCAATCCTTGCAGCCTCCAGGACACAGGTAACCTCAAGTCAAGCCCCTGAGGTGCCGGATCTTCCTTCATCTTACCTCCACCCCTTCAACCCAGCATGAAAAATAATGACCAGGGCTGTAGATACGGCCGGAGAAACGGAAGACAACCTCATGAACCTTCCTCCTTGGAGGCCACAAAATACACCACCCCTACCCACCCAAAGTCTGCTGGCTCCTTCACACTTAAAATTCTTGAGAAGACTGATCCCGGAGACCTACCAACTCAATCTCAGACACCAAGAAAGAATCCAGATGGCAAGACGCGACCTGCACAGCTCTGCACCCCATGAAAATGGCCGAATAAAAAGCGCATGGTACTGGGCAGGCGCACTCCATCCTATGTGTTGGGCGGGTGAAGGCTAGCTTCCCCACTCCCTCATCTGGGCCCAAGGATTGCTAATCTGCCCTCTGTTGGCAATTCCTAGCACCTCCGAGACCCAGATACTTCCAGTCAGATCCCCAAGACACCGGAATTTTCATCTCACCCCACCCCCACCATCCTCCCTTGTACCACACCCACAAAGAAAGACAATAGCCCTGGATGCAGACACATCAAGAGGAAAAAGGGGAACAACCTCGAGGACCTTCCTCCGTAGAGGTCAGAAAAGTACCCCACGCCTACCCACCCAAAAGAAAGTCTACAAGCTTTTTCTTCTCACTTAAATTCCTGAAAGAAGTAATCCAAGAACTCAACAACTGAGTCTCAGACACCAAGAGGGAATTCAGATGGTAAATCATGACCTGCACAGCTCCACACTAAGACCACGCCACATGAACCCCACGCCAACAGCAGATTTAAAAGAACATGCCACCACACAGGCGCACTGCAACCCCCATGTGCAGTATGGGGTGGGGGCTTCCCCACTCCATCCGGGCCTCACTGAGTTTTCCCAGTCTGCCCTCTGATGGCAATTCTTAATGCCTCCAGGACCCAGATACCTCAAATCAAGCTTGGGCCCCCTCCTGATCTTTCTTCATCACCCCCACCCCTACAACTCAACTAGAAAAACAATGATCAGGGCTCTGGACACACCCAGACAAAAAAGAGACAACCTCGGGAAACTTCCTCCTTGGAGGTACAAAATACACCACCCCTACCCAAAGTCTTCTGACTCTTTCTTCATGCTTAAAGTCCTGAGAGGACTGATCCGAAGACTTACCAATTGAGTCTCAGAAACCAGGAAAAAATCCAGACTTAACTAAGACAAAACCTTCACAGCTCTTCGATGCATGAACATGGCCGATTAAAAAGCGCATAGTACTGGGCAGGTGCACGGCAAACCGTGTGTGCAGAGTCAGGTGGGGGCTTCCCCACTGATTCATCCAGGCCAATTGAAGATTCCTAATCTGCCCTCTGTCAACTATTCCTGGCACCTCCGGGACCCAGATACCTCAAATCAGGCCCCCAGGATGCCGGATCTTCATCTCACCCCCACCATCCTCCCTTGTCCCACACTCACCAAGAAAACAATGTCCATGGCCGCAGAGACACCGAGAGGAAAAGGAGAACAACCTCAAGGACCTTCCTCGCTGGAAACCAGAAAGCACACCACCCTTACCCACCCAAAGCCTGCTGGCTCTTCTACTTCACACAAATCCTGTGACTACTAATCCCGAGACCTACCAGTTGAGTCTGAGACACCAAGAAGGAATTCAGACAGTAAGACTCGGCCTGCACAGCTCTGCACCCAGACCACACTAAATGAACTGCACGCCAATGGCGGATATAAGAATATGCTACTGGGCAAGCACAGTGCATTCCACGTGTTGGATGGGATGGGGGCTTCCCCACTCCTTTATCCAGGTCCCACTGAGGATTTCTAATCTGCCCTCTGTCAGCAATTGCTGGTACCTCTAAGATCCAGATACCTCAAATCATGGCCTAGGATGCCCAGTCTTCACCTCAACCCCACCCCTACATCCACCATCCTCCTCTGTCCCACACCCACCAAGACAGACAATGGCCAGGGCTGGGAGACACCTGGAGGAAAAGGTCGTTCTCCTTAGAGGCCAGAAAGCACACCACCACTACCCACCCATAGCCCTCTGATTCCTTCTCCACACTTAAATTCCTGAGAGGACCGATCCCAAGACCTACCAATTGAATCTCAGTCACCAGGAAGGAATCCAGATGCTAAGATGCAATCCCCTCAGCTCTGCACCAAGAAAGCACTGCGCAGACCCCCACGCCAACTGCGGATATCAAAGAGTATGCTACTGGGCAGGCGCAGTGCGTCCTGCGTGTGTGGGTGGGGTGCAGGCTTCCCCACCCCCTCACCCACGCCCCACTAAAGATTTGTAATCTGCCCTCTGTCGGCAATTGCTGGCACCTCTAGGATCCAGATATGTTAAATCACGGCTCACAATGCCCAATCTTCACCTCAAGCCCACCCCCACATTCACCATCCTCCCCCGACCTCCTCCATTCCACACCCACCAAGATAGACAATGATCATGCCTGCGGAGACTCCCGGAAGAAAAGGACAACCTTGAGGACCTTCCTCCTTGGAGGCCAGATACCACACCATTCCTACCCTCCCAAAAACTGCTGCCCCCCTCTTCACACTTAAATTCCTGAGAGGACTGATCCGGGGACCTACCAATTGAGTCTCAGTCACCAAGAAGAAATCCAGACAGTAAGATGTGACCTGCACAGTTCTGCAACCAGATGGCACTTCAGGAAGACCACGCCAATGCCAGATTAAAACGAACATGACACTGCGCAGGTGCATTACAACCCCGTGTGCGTCATGGGGGTGGGGTCTTCACAGCTGTGCATCCAGAATGCATTGCACACACCCCCTGCCAAAGCGCAATGGGAAAGTTGGTGGCACTGGGCAGGTGCAGTGTATCTCGTGTCCTGGGTGGTTCACACTTCTCTATCCAGGCCCCACCAGGGATCCTTGAGTTGGCCCTCTCTTAGCAGTTCCTGGGCCCTCTAGGACAGAGATACCTTAAATCTTTCCCCCAGTATTTGCCCCAATTTTGTCTATCCCGCCAAAGTCCGTTGTCCTCCCTTGTCCAGGCCTGCAACAATATCAAAGGCCATGGTGGCTGCTGCCCTTGAAGAGAAGAATGATGACCTTAAGGATATTTCTGCTCAGAGGCGAGGAACCACACAGACCCTACCTGTCTGAAACTCACTGACTCCTTCCTCATACCCACTCACACTTATACTCCAGGGAGGATTTATCAGGGGACTTACAGATTGAGTCTGACAGAAGGAAGGAATCCACAGGGAATGGTGTGAGGAGCATCACTCAGCATGAGGTATGCTATGAACACGCCCCACACAAATGGTCAATGGGAAGGCATGCAGCACTGAGCATGCCCACTGTGTCCATTTGTGTGTGAGTAGGGGCCTTCCTACCCCCTTATCCTGGCCTACTTAGGATTCCCAAATCTGCCTCTTGCTGGCATTTTCTGGCATCTCCAGGACACAGAGACCTCAAATGATTCCCCCAGGATTTGCCTCATCTTCATCCACTCCCCTCCCCTCCAAAGCCAACTTGCTTCCCTTGTCCTGGCCCTAGAACAAGGACAAGGGCTATTGTGCCTGCCTGTGAAGAGACAATGCCTGATGAAACAGAAATTGAAACCTCTCCCATAGGGTTTACACAAGACCAAGAGTCTCATATTCTAATATTCAAAATGTCCAGAATATAATTCAAATTACTCAGCATATGAAGAACCAAAGAAAATTCTCGACTCACATGAGAAAGACAATCACTGGACATCAGTGTGTGAACTGTGTGAACAGTAAGAAAAGGAAACCTCACTAAAATGCAGGTAGGAGGCCAGAGGGGGATCTCTCGCCCTATTGATTCCCCTCATTTGCAGATCCCAACAGGAAGATACCTTTGAAGTCCCTACTACTTTACTACCCCAGCAGGAGGGAGAAAGGTTTTCTCCTTCTCCCAGCAACTGCCCAGCCAATGAGAGACTGTCTCAACTCAGCCAATGAAAAACAAATGCAGGTGGAAATCCTAGTTTATTTCAGTGGACTTTGTGTCTCCCAGCTCCCCCTTTTCCTCTAGAAAAGAGCATCCTTTTCCTTTGTTCTCCCACCTTGCCTATGGTTTTGCCAGAGCTTGCATGTCCCCAGTTATACTTCTCTGTTATTCCTAAATAACCCCGTTTTGGCAGCTATAATAACCGACAGTTTTCTTTTTAAGGTTAACATTATTTGGTGATCAGGAGTAGAATCCAGAGAAGACCCCCAACAACTCCAAGACTAGTGAGCAAAATCTGAGCTGGTAGCCACAGAACCAGTTATGCTCCCCAACCATAGAGTTTAAGGGTAAGTTTTTTGCTGGATTAAAGTTCTCCTTGCTTTGTGTTTCAAGTTCTCCAGGTATTCTTTGGGATTTGTTTTAAAGCTTTGTCCTTTCTGAGACTATTCTTTGGCTTTTGATTGGACTCCGTTTGGAACCAGACTGGTTCTGGTAGAATTGTGCCTACTGGAACTGTGCTGGCCTTTGGCCTGATTCCTTCTAGAACCAAGCTATTCCTGAAAAACCTTCTAAGAAGTGGGACCCCAGTCATCAAAATACTTTAAAGGCACCCCCTTCTTTCTGAGACCCTGGCTGGTTTCATGTTTAAAAACCGTGGTTCCTGGGGTACCTGGGTTGCTCAGTCATTAAGCATCTGCCTTCAGTTCAGGTCATGATCCCAGGGTTCTGGGATCAAGCCCCAAATTGGGCTCTCTGCTCAGTGGGGAGTCTGCTTCCCCCTCTTCCACTCCCCCTGCTTGTGTTCCCTCTCTCGCTGTCTCTCTAATAAATAAATAAAATCTTTTAAAAATAATAATAATAGTTTGTTTAAAAAACTGTGGTTCCCTCTAACTACATAAACCAACTTAGCCAAAAGTACACCAGTGGCCATTATAGAAGACTTTTGATTTCCCAAAACTACTTTTTCTCAAAATTAAATTAGAAAGCCACAGTTCAAAATAACAAAACAAAACAAAACAACAATAACAAAACTGAATAAGACCCTGATTTTAATTGGTACCTTGAGGCTTCCAAACATTTTCAAGATTCCAAGTTTGCCTCATTGCAAAATACTATTTCCAGATTACATTTAATTTAATTGAGAGAGAGAGAGAGAGAGAGAGAGCACATGCATGCATGCAGGGGGAGGGGCAGAGACAGAGAATCTCAAGCAGGTTCTGCACCAAGTGTGGAGCCTGATGCTGGGTTCCATCTCACAACCTTGAGTTCATGACCTGAGCTGAAACCAAGAGTTGGATGCTCCTCTGACTGAGCCACCCAGGCACCCCACAAAATACTATTTCTACATTAACTGAGGCAAATAAACAATTGAAAAAAGTAAAAAGGGCTTCTGAGACCTCTTTTCCTCCCTCCACTGTTTTCTTTGTCTCCTGACATGTGGCAGACAGCTTTTGCTCAGGCCCCATCTCCAGTGCCATTTACCTCTATACCCTCTGCACTGACTTCACCTCCTCTATACCTCAATCCCGCATTCTAATCCTTTGTCCAAACTTCCTTCTCCCTCCAAAACTCTTCCCATTTCCTTCTCTCCTGAACCTATTAAAACCTGCCTCCTTTAAAGTTAAACACTTTGGGGATCCGAATAAGCTCCAAATTTCTTATGTTTCCTGGAGTAAGGCTGAATTGGGAGCTACAGTTAAAAAGTTTCTTTTTTTTTTTTAAGATTATTTATTAATTTGACAGAGAGAGAGAGAGAGACAGCAAGAGAGGGAACTGCAAGCACGGGAAGTGGGAGTGGGAGAGGGAGAAGCAAGATTCCCGCAGAGCAGGGAGCCCAATGCGGGGCTCTATCCCAGGACGCTGGGACCATGACCAGAGCTGAAGGCAGACGCTCAACGACTGAGTCACCCAGGTACCCTTAATGCATTTCCTAAAGTGACTGAGGACCCCCATTGATTTCCTGCAGAATGTGACATAGTCACTCAAACTTTTACCAACCCGGTTTCTCAGATTTGTATCAAATTTACATGCTTGTTGGTGAAGACCAGGCCAAACATTGGATGAAACTAGACTGATGGGAACATCTAGAAAGGTATTTAGAAAGATAACCCCCCTCCAACTTCTGCCAAGATGCTAGAACACTCACCAAATGTCTCCGTCAAGCAATTGCAGTAGCTTTTCCTAAGACAGTTGATTGGAACGAAATTCAGGTTTATACACAAAAGCCCGATGACACTGTTTGTGACTATTACAATCAGCTTCAGATTGTTTTCAAAGAAAACTCTGGGTTTTTGTTAGATATTGAATCCACATGGGTAACATTTAATTCTGCATTTATTAATGGACTGAACCAGGATCTTTCTCTTTTAGTTAAAAGGATGAGGATAGAATGGGAAATTATGTTCTTTCCCGGCTTAGTTAATTTGCCAAACCAGTTTGCTCACATTCTAGATGAGTCACTCAAAAGAAAGCCCACTAAAATTCTCAACTTTCAACTCTAGCAAATAAAGACCCCTAAACAAAACCAAACCCCTTTTAGTTTCTGCTAGTATTACAAAGAACCAGGGCATTGGGGAAAAAAAAGACTGTTAAAAACGTAAGCATTCGGGGCGCCTGGGTGGCTCAGTGGGTTAAGCCACTGCCTTCAGTTCAGGTCATGATCTCAGGGTCCTGGGATGGAGTCCCGCATCGGGCTCTCTGCTCAGCGGGGAGCCTGCTTCCCTCTCTCTCTCTCTCTGCCTGCCTCTCCGTCTACTTGTGATTTCTCTCTGTCAAATAAATAAATAAAATCTTTAAAAAAAAAAAAGTAAGCATTCCTAGAGCCTTCAGCCCTCTAGCCAGCCTTTCCAATGTCCTCCTAATTTCCAGTGACAGGGCTCCAAGGGACCACTTGGGCTCTTCCCTCTTAATCAGCTCAGAGAAACCACTGACGAGATTGGGAATGAATCTCTGTTTTTATAGACACCAGAGGTACAGTCTTAGTGTTAAGTTTCACTGTTCCAAACAGCCTCTGCCTTGGAGTCCTTGAAGTTCAAGTTGGGGGGGGGGCGTCCTCTAATAAGCTTCAACAGGTTCATGTCTGTGAACCTGTTTCCTTTTGTCTGCACCGGTTGAGTGATGCACACCCTTTCCTGCTTCGCTCTCCAATCCCTATTCATTTATTGGGCTGAGATTTCTTAGAAAAGTACCATGCCAGAATTTCTTTCTCCCAAAGGGGGAAATAATTCCAGAATTTGACAGTGGTAATTAAAATAGCCAACCAGGAATTAAATGACCCTTTGACATCTTTTGTTTGCCCTATCTCTGATGACACTATACCAGAGTCCAGGCACACTGATCGTTTGTTCCTATTAGATTAGCTACTATCCTCTTTATGGGCAAAATCTTCAACTGATATTGGCAGAATTCACAGTGTACCACCCATCAAGATTCAAATAGATCCCTCAAAATTTCTCCCTAGAATTAATCAATGCCTTATAAATAAGGAAACCTTTCAAGGCTCCATACTAGATTACAACGCTCAGAACCTCATTATCGCCTGCACTGGTTCCTCTAATACCCTTATTTTACCTGTGAGAAAACCCAATGGCCAAGGATGGAAGTTTTTCCAGGACCTTGAAGCAATGAATAACATTGTTATTGATTAACACCCTGTTGTTCCTAACTCCCATGTGCTGCTGACATCCATTCCCGTTGAAAGCAAATTTTTCAAATTGATCCATGCACTGCATTTTTAGTATTCCAGTTGATAAGGATAGCCAGCATCCTTTTGCTTTCACTTGGGAGAAAAGGCAATACACCACGACAGTAATGTCCCAGGATTTCACAGGAGTTCTTGTATTTCACAAACCTTAGAAGCTGATTCAGATGATATAAAATTTTCTGCAGTCTCTACTTTGCTACAATACATAGATTATTTGCTTCTCTCTTTCCCTTCTCAAGCCTCTTCACAGGAGGAAAACATCCACCTGTTAAAAAGTTTTGGCCTTAGAGAAAATCTCCAAAGAAAACTTGCAGTTGGCTCAAACCCAGGTTCTATAGTTAGGGCATCTGATCTTGGAACAAGGACCACGTTTAGATCCTGAAGAAACCCTTTCACAGCTACTTACCACTGACAGATCACTTTTTGACTCCCCATGACAATTTACCGGAAACTCCTCTAACCAATGCAGACTTTTCATGGCTTACTGATGGTCCTTACTTAAAGGATGAAAAATGGTAGATACTGTGCTGGGTATGCTATTGCAACTCCTTTTGAAGTCATCAAGACAACACCTTTACCTTTGGCTACTTTAGCCCAGCAGGCTGAGTTAGATGCCCCACTCAAGCTTATTCCTTAGCCAAGGGTAAAACCACAGACATTTATACCCAATAGTCAGTATGCCTTTGGGGTAGCCCATGACTGTGAAATGTTATGTGGAAATGAGTTTTCCTTACTTCCGGTGGGGGTACAATTTTAAATGGTTCTTATGTCCAAAATGTATCAGATTCCATAGTTTTGCCCGCTGCTCTATTTACTATTAATGTTCCTGGGCGTGCCAGACTCAGCTCCTTGGAGACCAAAGAAAAACTAGCTCGCTGATACTTCCACCAAAAATGCTGCCCTCCAGGAAACCAATAGCCAAATCTCTGTCCTGTTTCAAAGGGATGTTCTCCCAAATGATAATTTGGAAAAGTTGACAAGAGATACCCAACAACTGGCCCCAAAGAGGGAAAAACAATACTGGAAATCTAATAATTGTGGGTTCCAAATAAAAAGAGAACTCTGGTTTGGACAAAATAATAATCTGGCCCTACCAGATATTCTACAGTTCCCTTTGCTTTACCACTATAGAGGCATTAAACCATTAATGGTTTAGACTAATTAAACCATTAGTCTACTGACAAAATGATAGTGTTCGTGAACCAATATTGGTGAGGAAATATTAATAAGGCCACAAAAAATGCCTATTTCTGCCAGAGGGGAGGTAGGTGGTGGGTGAAATAGGTGATGGGGATTAAGAGGACATTTGCTCCTCCTTGCTCATGATGAGTACCAAGTGTGGTATAGAAGTATCGAATATGCCTGAAACTAATATAACACTGTATGTTAACTATACTGGAATTAAGAAGTTTTCAAAAAGTGGGGCAGCTGGGCAACTCAGTTGCTTAAGCGTCCGACTGTTGATTTTGGCTGACTGTGACTTCAGGTTCCCGAGATTAAGCCCCACATGAGGGCTCTGCACGGGGCATGGAACCTGCTTAAGATTCTCTCTCTCTTCTCTCCCTCTGCCCCTGCCCACCCTCTCTCCGTCCCAAAAATTAAATTAATAATTAAAATAAAAAGATAAAAAGTTTTTAAAAAGTGCCTACCTCACTGTCCCACCTGTCCAAAGTACAATCCAGAGAAACCCCTTCACACAAATTGATTTTGTGCTGTTTCCCCTGTCCTGTGGATATCAATCTTTTTAAGTCATGGTTTTCTCACTGGGCCAAATCTTTCTTTCTTTTTTTTTTTAAGATTTTACTTGTTTATTTGACAGAGAGAGACACAGCAAGAGAGGGAACACAAGCAGGGGGAGTGGGAGAGGGAGAAGCAGGCTTCCTGCAAAGCAGGAAGCCCCATGCAGGGCTTAATCCCAGGACCTTGGGATCATAACCCACTGAGCCACCCAGGTGCCCCAAATTATTATTTACATACGTGCCACTTTTTAGAAGATTTTGTTTTTTTTTTATTTATTTGATAGGGAGAGAGAGACAGCAAGAGGGAACACAAGCAGGGGGAGTGAGAAAGGGAGAAGTAGGCTCCCTGCGGAGCAGTGAGCCTGACGCAGGGCTCTCACCCAGGACCCTGGGATCATGACCTGAGCCAAAGGCACATGGTTAATGACGGAGCCACACAGGTGCCCCCCAAAGCTTTCCCTTATAGACAGGTCCCTGCTGCTGCTGTGGTTAAAATTCTGTTAGAAAAGATTAGCCCAACCTGGGGAACCCCTCTTGAATTTCATAGTGATGGGAGAACCCATTTTACCAGTCAAGTGTTTCAGTGAGTCTGTGCTGCTTGGCTGGTTTTACACTTTCATGGTGCATAACCTCCTCAATCCTCAGGGTTAGCTGAATGCACTAAAGGCACTCTTAAGACTCAGTTGGCAAAATTTGTAGACACCCTCCTTTTAGGTCCATTATTAAACGAAATGAGACTGAGACAAAATGAAAATTATTTAAAGCTTTATTTTATGCCAACTATTAGAAATCAGACTGATTGGCCAGGGGAATGAGACTGAAACAAAGTTCACGTTATGCAAAGCTCTATTCTATGCTAAGCATTATAAGTCAGACTGACCGGCCAGGGCCATCTCCAAAGAGAGCGACCACCCCCAGCTTAGAGGCTCAAGAATTGATTGACTGACCGGTCAGGGCTGCCTCCAAAGAGAGCGACCCCTCCCAGCCTCACAGACTAACTTTTATAGAGCAAAAGTTTGGCCACACATAGGTGGCCAATGAGACTGTAACATTGTATAGTCATGTTAGGTCACACGCAGGTGACCAATTGAATTACAGTTTACCCTATAGTAGCTGTTTGAACTAAACTATTACTCTGGTCAGAATTGGCGCTCAAGGTTGGTGCCCAAAAGGCGGAGTTTACATTCTTTGGTGGTTAGAGTGACAGTATGTGTACTTTTACTGATTGGATGTCTCCACCTGGCCTGACTCGTCCTTGTATTCTGGGCTCTGTTATCAAGAACTGGCCGACCTGGCCTTGTATTCTGGGCTCTGTTATTAGGAACTAGCTGACCATATTTTACTGGTTTCCCAGACTTGCTTCTAAGTAAGTTTCTCTGGGGGAAGGGGGGAGGGTCAGTTTAAGTTTTACTGCACAAACAACAAAATGGCTTTTAACCAAGATGGAGTCGCTCTGGCTAAATAGGTCTTTACACCTCCAAATACCTTGGCTGAAAGCATTGCCACCGGTCCTTGTAAATCTCAGATCTACCCCTCTGGAACTCAGAGACTTTCACCCTTTGAGATAGTCACAGGATGTCCAATGCACTTGGCCCTTGCCTCCTTGAACCCACTTCAATATTGTCAAGGCCTAATTGCTTCTATTTAAAATAACCATGCTGGGTGCCTGGGTGGCTCAGTGGGTTAAATGTCTGCCTATCGCCTCAGATCATGATTCCGGGGTCCTGGGATGGAGCCCCATGTCGGGCTCCCTGCTAAGTAGGGAGTCTGATTCTCCCTCTGCCGCTCCCCCTGCTGGTGATCTCTGTTAAATAAATAAATCAAACCTTGAAAAATAAAATAAAGTAACCTTGCTTTGAAATACATATGTACATATATAAAATTAAATAATCATTTGGAGCAATCTTTTCATAGTGTCCTTTTTAAAATAATGGCAGCTCCATTTTTTGGAGATTTCATTTATGTATTTGTGAGAGAGAAAGAGAGAGAAGGAAAGAGAGAGAGAATACGTGCACAAGCAGGGAGAGCCGCAGGCAGAGGGAGAGGGAGAAGCAGACTCCACTGAATAGGGAGCCCGACATGGAGCTGGATCCCAGGACTCTGGGATCATGACCTGAGCCAAAGGTAGACGCTTAATGGGCTGAGCCACCCAGGCACCCCAACCATACTGTTTTAAAATGTCTCTGAGGTTTTGCTGTTTTGCAAAAAGTTCATTAGCTATTGCTTCATGTTTATACCTGCACCATATCTTCCCAAATGCCCTTAGCTAATTCAGCGGGCTCTCTCAGTACTTACTACTTTGCTTTCATGACCCCTTTAAGCAGGGGCCTCTGGGAGGCATACAGGACTCTAGGTTTGCACCCATAGGGAGAACTTTCCTCCCCTAAATCAGAGTAAGTGCAAATAAATACTTCCAATTGAATACTTTCACACCTTGGGATCTAGAACCATTATACAATTTGGAATTGCCATATTACTTTTTCTTAAAATTTTTTTAAAGATTTTATTTATGTGTTTATTTGTCAGAGAGAGAGAGAGAGAGATTGAGAGAGCGCACAAGCAGGCATTGTGGCAGGCAGAGGCAGAGAGAGAAGCAGGCTCCCCGCTGAGCAAGGAGCCCGATGTGGGACTCGATCCCAGAACCCTGGGATCATGACCTGAGCCGAAGGCAGTAGCTTAACCAACTGAAACACCCAGCTGTCCCACAATTTATTTATTTTAGATAGAGAGCAGAGAGAGGAGCAGAGGGAGAGGGAGTCTCAAGCAGACTCCCCACTGAGCACAAAGCCCAACATGGGTCTTGATCTCATGACCCTGAGATCATGACCTGAGCCTAAATCAAGAGTTGGACACCTGCATAAAAAACCCATGCGCCCGGGGTTAGAGGAGGAGGAAGAAAAAGCGATTAATAAAAAAGGTTCGCCGCTACATGAGTCTCCGAGTCGTTCTTGCTGGCGAGAGCGACACCTGTGGATGTTGTAAACTACAAGAAGCTGATGAAAGAAATGAAAGACCTAAATAATGAGTGACATACTGTGTATGCAGGTTGACAGATTCAGTGTAGTTAAGATGTCAACTGTTCCCCCAAATTGACTTGTACATTTAATGGAATTCCAATCAAGATTCCAGCAGAAATTTTTTTTTGGAGACAGACTACTCAGTTTTAAAATGTATGTGGAGGGGCACCTGGTTGGCTCAGTGGGTTAAGCATCTGCCTTTGGCTCAGGTCATGATCCCAGGGTCCTGGGATCAAGCCCCACATCGGGCTCTCTGCTCAGCAGGGAGCCTGCTCCCCCCCCCACCTCCACCTGCCTCTCTGCCTCCTTGTGATCTCTGTCAAATAAATAAATAATCTTAAATAAAAATAAATAATAAATAAGTAAAATGTATGTGGAAAAACGAAGGAACTAAAGTTGTCAAAGTAATTTTGAAAAGGAAGAACGAAATTGGAAGACTTACCTGGATTTTGACTTACTATAAAGCTACAATAATCAAGACAGTGTGGTACGCATGGGGAGAGACACCTTCGTGAAGTATTAGTTGGCCATATTTGCGTGTGAAGGTGTGACTATGAAGGGGCAGCACAAGGGAGCTCTATAAAGGGATGGAACAGCCATATATCCTGAATGTGGCGGTGGTTACAGGAATGTATTCATGTGTTAAAACTCACAGAACCCCTAGCGGTGCCTGGGTGGCTCAGTCATTAAGCATCTGCCTTCAGCTCAGGTCATGATCCCGGGATCCTGGGTCCCTCTCCCACTCTCCCTGCTTGTGCTCCCCGTCTTGCTGTGTCTCTCTATGTCAATTAAATAAATAAAATCTTTGAAAAAGAAAACACAGAACTCCCAAAGCCAATTTTTACATTTTTGATATTTTGGTATGTATTTTATTTTATTTATTATTTTTTAAAGATCTTATTTATTTACTTGACAGAAAGAAACATAGTGAGAGAGGGAACACAAGCAGGGAGAGTGGAAGAGGGAGAAGCAGGCTTTTTGCCCAGCAGGGAGCCCAATGCAGGACTTGATCTCCTGGGATCAAGTCCTGCGCCAAAGGCAGACACTTAACTGACTGAGCCACCCAGGCACCCCCCAGGGTTTCCTAATAGTGTATAATTGGGTTGTTTCCAGCAGTTAGCTACTACACAACCATTATTGCATGTCCCAGAATCTGGCTAGTATGAGATGGAAAGAACCTAAATCATATACTACCTATCCATTCAGAGGAAGAGTGATTGAATAAAGTCTGGCTGTAGTAAACAATGACACATCATCAGAACCATGTCAGACCACGTGAGCCACTGTTTGCTCAAGTTACACTAGTGTTAATGGGTATCTGTTGTGAAGATGACACATGACTCTAATTAGAGTGCAGATGGGTCATAGGAACCAAGCAGGTAGGGAACTCCCTGAGCTCATTTTGGTATCCCCTTGGGCAGAGGAGAGGATAAACAGGAAGGACATAAGTGGTCAGAGAGGACCTCAACTGGACCTTGGCTCATGGCTCTGATTGCGGAGCTTCCCACCTGTCTGAAGGCCCTGAACAATTCGAGGGAGACAGCCCCTGCCTGTGCCTGGGGAGACCCAAGTCAGGTCATCCCCAGCAACTTTGACCTGCTCCTCCTCCTCTTGGGCCAAATCTGCTTTCTCATTTCAGAGCCCCCTGCATTCATGAGCATCCCCTGCATCGGAAGGCCAGTGTCTCTCCCAGCCCAGCAGCCCAGGTGCAGCCACTTGCCCCAGCTAGGAACTGTAGACCCAGCATTCAGGCTGTGGGAAGGGACTGGGTGGAGGCAGAGTTGGCAGCTGGTCAGGATCTGAATGGGGAACCAGAGGCCTCTTCCTAAACCCAGGCTTTGTTGGGGATGCTCCAGAGCCTTCAGGATCTTGGGCTATGGCCGTCAGGACAGGCCAAGCTATAGCCCAACCTGCCCTGTGGGTGAGGCAACAGAACCAGTCCATCATGTGGGGAAAAAACTAAAATGAAACGTTTCAATGAGAAAAAGATTACAAATGTGAGAACTTCCCTTTAACCACAGAAAGGAGCTTCTGGTAAGAGGAAGAAGAGCAGGAGGAAGAGGAAAGCCATGGGCAGTGACTAGGATCAGGGTCCTCCAGGAAGAAGAGGCAGAGCTGGCCCTAGGCTGCCCCCAGCTGTCCACACGGAGAGAGAGACTCCGAGGAACACCCAGGTCTGGGGCTCATGTACCCAGAGGCCTGTGACCCTCTCAGGTGTGAGTGTTTAAGTCTCAGTCCCTCCAGGTCTTCTTCCCTGAGGCCTTCCTGGTCTTGGAAATGAGTTGCCCCCTGCTGGTAAAGGTTAGAATATGGACGGTCCAAGGCTGAGCGGTGAGGGTGAGGCGTGTGAACACTAACACCCTCACCCTGGGACCACAGCTTCAACCACGCTGCTGGCAATGAAAGGAAAAGGCCACTTTGACTTAGCAGGAAGCTCAGGTTTAAACCTGGACTTCCCTGGAACCTAGACATCCGGAATGGGAAATGGAGGGTTTGTAGTCTGTGGTCAGGTGACAGCTGGGCCTAGGGCTGAGACCCGAGGACAGATAGCAGGGGCCCCTGTGAGATCAAGATACTGGGCCAAGTAAAAGGGCGGAGGAGACAGAGGAAGATCACGGAGGCCCCAACAAAGGACTGTGCTCAGGGCTGACAAGAACACAGAAGGCACTTAGGGCCTCAGTTTGCTCATCTGTAAACTCATGATAAAAATAGAATTTACATCATGGTGTCTGTGTGAGAAAAGCATGATTCATGTAAAGTAATCAGCCCAGGGTCTGGCACAGAGTAACTGGGGGATAAATGCTGATAGTGTTGTTATTGTTCTTATTACAAGAATCATTCGATCTTAATTATCTGGTGACGGGCCCTTCTCCCTACAGGATGGGCAACTTGCTCCCTTCAAGGGGAAGCCCCATCTGTCCACATCCATTGCTTCAGGGTGGGGACACTGGCAGTGACCATGGAGGCCTCTGGAGGGAGGGAGGGAGTGCTAGGCAGAATACGGCCCCCCAAAGATAGCCACACCCTAAGCAGTAGGACTTGGAATCTGTCACCTAACTTGGCAAAAGGAACTTCGCCGATGTGATTAAGTTAAGCATTTTGATATGGGGAGGATTATCCTGGATTATCTGACTGGGAGTGAAAGGAGGTAGGAGAGAGAGAGTCAGGGTGGTTTGACGGGAGAAAGACTCAACTGGCCTTTGCTGGCTTTGAAGATGGAAGAAGGGGCCATGAGCTAAGAACTACAGTCAGCCTCTACAAGCTGGAAAAGCCAAGGGAATGGATTCTCCTCTAGAGCCTCCAGAAGGAACACAGCCCCCACGGACCCCCTGCGAGACCCCTGACCTCCACAACTATAAGATAGTATATTTGTGTTGTGTTTAGCCACCAAGTTTGTTGCAGATTTGTTACATCATTAATAGGACACTCCTAGGTGGGGAAACACAAGTGCTCCCCACTTCCTTCCTTCCTCTCTCTTGGGTCCACATTTCTGCCAGAAATACCCCGTCCTGTGGTCCCTACAAGATGGTGCCCCACCGAGGAGGTGGTGGCCCCATCCCCTTGGTTAACCTGAAAAACAGGGAGAGACTGAGGAGAGTGTGGGTCCCCTGGGGAGAGTGTGTGGGGATCCAGTGCCTCTTAAGGGGGCAGGCAGGGACGGGGTCAGGGGCACAAGGAAGCCCCTGCCCTTCGCAGTATCCACCACTGTAACAATACACACACTTGAGGATGGGAAGGACGGGTCATGAGTGACAGTGATTGCAAGAGTTCATGGGGTGGGGGCTCATAACAGCTGACATTACTTGTTCTGTGCTAGGCACTGCCCTAGGTAATTGATGTGTTATCTCATTTAACCTTTATTGTTACCCCATGCAGAGGGAAAGTTATTACCCCTGATAACAGACAAGCAAAGGGAGGCACAGAGCGCTTGAATAACTTGCCTATGGTGTGACCTAGTGGCAATTTAGTCCTAGACTGTACCACTCCAGAACCCTTCCTCTCGCCTGCCCTGCTATACTGCCTCAATTGTTAGATTAATCAAATATGTTCATGAGTGGGCGCCTGGGTGGCTCAGTGGGTTAAAGCCTCTGCCTTCAGCTCAGGTCATGATCTTGGGGTCCTGGGATCGGGTCCCGCATCGGGCTCTCTGCTTGGCAGGGAGCCTGCTTCCTCCTCTCTCTGCCTACAGAGAGCCTGCCTGCCTCTCTGCCTACTTGTGATCTGTCTTTGTCAAAGAAATAAATAAAATTTAAAAAATTAAAAAAATATATGTTCATGAGTGATGCCATTACACGTTTTCTCCAAAGCTCAATTGGCATTAACCCCTTTTTAAGAATGGGAAACCAAGGCTGGGAGGGGACAGATGACTTACCCAAAGGTTACACAACTAGGACTTGGGGTCCTAGCTTTTAAATGAACTCTTCTGGGCTCTAAATCCATAGATGGGGCACCTGGGTGGCTCAGTTGGTTAAGCGTCCAACTCGTGGATTTCAGCTCAGGTCATGATCTCAAGATTGTGAGGTCAAGCACAGCATCAGGCTCCGTGCTGGGTATGGGGACTTCTTGGGATTCTCTCTCTCTCTCCATCTCTAAACAAACAAACAAATATTCTCTCGTTCCCTCTCTAAATAAATAAATAAATAAGACAAAAACCATGTACGAATGAGGTCAAAGGCGAGATGAACTCTGACAACTGAGGACAAAACAGACAGATCCTCTCCATCCCCCAAGAGTTGAGTGTCTCTGCTCAATGGCTGGTGTCAGAAGACACAGAATAAACAAGTCCCCAAAACAAGACTTTCACAGATAGGGCTGAGGGAACCTCGGTAACCTCCAGAGCTGAAGGGAAGACCTTGACCCCAAGGGAGGTTCTGAAGGAAGTAGTTCACCTACACTTCATTATCTAGACAAGGAAACTGGGGTTGCTCAGAGCTGGTGTAGAGGAGTCCCAAAGAGTCACATCACTCCCACAACTCACTGCATTTTGTTTTAGTTGTGATCTCTTTTTTTTTTTTTGCCTGAGAAATGTACATTTCAGTGAATATTAATGAATTGCACATCCATGAACAACCACCCAGGTCAAGCTGTAGACTAGTATTGCCATTCCAGAAGTCTCCTAGGGTCCCTGCCCAATTACATCTGTCCTCCCCTCTTCCAGAAGTAAACATTATCATGGACTTGGTGATAATCATTCTCTCACTTTCCTTTATAATTTTACCACTGGTAATGGATTCATTTTGCCTGTTTCTCTGTTTGGCTTCTTTTGCTCAACATCATTTCTGTGCAGTTCATCCAGGCTATTCCATATAGTTGTAGATCTTCCATTATCATTCTACAATATTCCATTCTGTGACTATATAATTTATTTACACATTTCTTGGCACAGCTGGTTTTTCTATTTGTAATTTCTAATATATTCTAGGTTTGAGCTTTTCATCAGTTAATTGTGTTTGAATTATTTTCTCTCAATTTGCATCCCAATTGTTGTTTTCACTCTATGGTGTTTCTTTTTTTTTTTTTTTTTAAAGATTTTTATTTATTTAAAATCACAAGTAGTCGGAGAAGCAGGCAGAGAGAGAGAGGGAAGCAGGCTCCCTGCTCAGCAGAGAGCCCGATGTGGGACTCGATCCCATGGTCCTGGGATCATGTCCTGAGCCGAAGGCAGCGGCTTAACCCACTGAGCCACCCAGGCGCCCCTGTTTCTTTTTTTTTTTTAAGATTTTATTTATTTTGGGGCGCCTGGGTGGCTCAGTGGGTTAAGCCGCTGCCTTCGGCTCAGGTCATGATCTCAGGGTCCTGGGATCGAGTCCCGCATTGGGCTCTCTGCTCAGCAGGGAGCCTGCTTCCTTCTCTCTCTCTCTGCCTGCCTCTCAGTGTACTTGTAATTTCTCTCTGTCAAATAAATAAATAAAATCTTTTTTAAAAAAAGAGCTGATTCTTATTTTAATATTTTATTTATTTATTTGAGAGACAGAGATCACAAGTAGGCAGAGAGGCAGGCAGAGAGAGAGGGGAAGCAGGCTCCCTGCCGAACCCGACGTGGACTGGATCCCAGGACGTGGGATCATGACCTGAGCCGAAGGCAGCGGCTTTACCCCACTGAGCCACCCAGGCACCTCCATGGTGTTTCTTGATCAGTAATTCTTAACTTTAATGTAATTGAATGTTTTATAATTGTCATTTGTAGTTAGCATTTTGCATCTTGTTTAAGAAAAACGTTTCTACCATGAATATATAAAGGTATTTTTCTATATTAAATTCTTAAAGCTCTTTGGTTTTGCTTCTCACATTTAGGTTTTGAATATGTCTAGAGTTATTTTTGTGTTGTAAGGATCCAATTTCATTTTTTTCAATATGGATAATGGATTGTTCCATTTATTGGAAGTCCAACCATTTCCCACCGGTATCACAACACCTCATTGGCTACCTATTCTGAGTCTACATGTAAGTGGGTCTTTTTCTGAGACCACTGGTCTTTCCAATGAAAGGTATTTGTCTACCTTTGCAGCAATATCACACCATCTTAATCACTATACCTTAAATTAAGTATGGGTGTTCAGGCTAGTTGGCACTTACACATAAATTTAAGAACTAACTTGCTATGATATGCAGACACGCAAATCTATTAAAATTGTGACTGGACTTACACTGAACCTACAAAACAGTTCAGAGAGATCTGACAGCTTTATGACATTGACTTTCATTCAATAACATGTATATCTCTTTAATTAGTCTTTTTAAATATCTTTCAGGGGCACCTGGGTGGCTCAGTGGGTTAAGCCTCTGCCTTTGGCTCAGGTCATGATCTCAGGGTCCTGGGATCAAGCCCCGCATGAGGGGAGGCAGAGAGAGAGGAGGAAGCAGGCTCTCTGCTCAGCACTGAGCCACCCAGGTGCCCTAGATCGATATCTTTTATGTTAAAATGTATTCAACTGATTTCCTAAGGTTTTCATTGCTTGTTTGTCTTTGTTTCTGTTTTAGGTAGGCTCCATACCCAGTGTGGAGCCCAATGTGGGGCTTGCACTTACAATGAGATCAGAACTGAACTGAGATTAAGAATCAGATGCTCAGGCGCGTGGGTTGCTCAGTGGGTTAAGCCGCTGCCTTCAGCTCAGGTCATGATCTCAGGGTCCTGGGATCGAGTCCCGAGTCGGGCTCTCTGCTTAGCAGGGAGCCTGCTTCCCTCTCTCTCTCTCTGCCTGCCTCTCTGTCTACTTGTGATTTCTCTCTGTCAAATAAATAAATAAAATCTTAAAAAAAAAAAAAAAAGAATCAGATGCTCAACCAACTGAACCACCCAGCTGTCCCTTGCTAAGGTTTTTGGAGTCAAGAACAGAGGAGCACCTGGGTGGCTCAGTGAGTTAAGCTTCCACCTCTTGATTTTGGCTCAGGTCATGATCTCAGGGTTGTGAGATTGGGCTCTGCACGCAGCACTCCTTCTCCCTCTGCTCCCCCACCCCCCCCAAATAAATAAAATCTTTCAAAAAATAAAATCATGAATAGATGTTAAATTTAATCCAATGCTTTCTCTACAGCTATTTAGATTATTGTGGTTTCTCCTTTGATATGTTAATGAAGCAACTTTTGTTGACTGAGCTCAAACGTTAAATGTTAAATAAAAATGTTGCAGTTTTAGAATGAATCCAACTTGGTCATATTACACCTTTGAAATGTATTGAATGTCGGCAGTGCTAGAGACTGAATGATTGTGTCCCCTCACAAGCTGTATGTTGAAATGTAACCCCCAATGTGATGGTATTAGGAGGTGGGGGCTAAAGGCCCTAAAGGGGGCGATTAGATCATGAGGGTGGAGCCTTCATGAATGGGATGAGTATCTTTATAAGAAACCCCAAAGAGTGGGCACTTGGGTGTCTCGGGTGACTTGGTTAAGCCACTGCCTTCAGCTCAGGTCATGATCCTGGAGTCCTGGGATTGAGTCCCGCATTGGGCTCCCAGCTCTGCGGGGAGTCTGCTTCTTCCTCTGAACTTCTCCCCTCTCATGCTCTTTCTCTCTCAAATAAATAAATAAAATCTTTAAAAAGAAAAAAAGAGAAACCCCAAAGAGTAACATTGCCCCTTCACTATGTGAAGACACCACAAGAAGAGAGCCATCTATGAACCAGGACATTGGTCCCCACCAGACTCCAAATCTTCAGGTGCTCTGATCTTCAACTTCCCAGCCTCCAGTGCTGTGAGAAATAAATGTTTGTTGTTTTCAAGCCACATAGTCTACACCATTTTGTTATGGCTGCCTAAGCAGACCAAGACAGGCAGCTGTTTAGTTTAAGGTATTTGTATATTTTCTTGAGATCTATAATATTCTTCTTTCACTCATTAAGTTTTATGATCAAGGTTCTATCAGCCCCATAAAACGAATTAGATGCTCCCTTTTATGGCACTCTGGAATTGCTTTTGTAAAATCAGAATTATTTGTTCCTTGAGTGTTTCACCAGTGAAACCATCTGGGCCCAGATTTTCCGTATGGGAAGACTTCCGGTTATAGGTTCTGTTACTTTAATGGTCATAGGACTGCTCAACTTTTCCTCTTTTTTTTTTTTTTTTGAGACAGTTTTGGCAAGTTATGTGTCTGTAGTAATTTGAGTACTTTGTCCATTGTATCTAACTTTTCAATCTAGTTGGCAGAAAGTTGCCTTTTTGGACATTGAGCAAATAATCACATCAGTGGAAGACCACGGACACTTGTTTGCACTTTTGATATTTGACCAAGTGAGAATATCCTCATTGAAAGACAGATGAAATGAGTGGGTGCTGAATTTGTTTTCTGTACCTGTTTTCCACTTCCAAACCTCTGCAATGCTATTCCTTCTGACTGGACTGCTCTCTCTTCCCCTCTACTATCTGCTGGATTCCTTCTCATTTTTTAACTCAGTTCAGGCACTGTGCCCTCCCAAAAGGTTTCCAGAGTCCCCACACTGGGCTGAGCATATGTCCTGAGGCCCCCATCACTGCTAATGAGCTAACCACACTGTACTAAAATCCTTTCTCTGTGTCTGTCTCTCCCACTAGACTGTGAGATCCTTCCTCTGTGTCCTCAGAACAGAGAAGAGGTGGTCAGTCCACATTTGTGGAACTGACCTGAGCTTGTCACCACTGAATGCCCAGCTAAGCTCTCTAACCATGTCTCTATTTTCCCACATCTGTTTATTTGTTCCCTCATTTATTTCAATCAGTAGGCATTTGCTGAGGACTTACTAGGTGCCAGGCCCTGTTCTAGAAGAGTGGCCAACAAGGAAAGAGGAAAACCAGGCAAGTATGGTGTCCCAGAAACCAAGTAAAGAGAGATTTCAAGGAGGAGATGACCAGCTGTGTCAAATGTTGCCAATAGGTCAAGGAAGATGAAATCTGGGATGTGGCTGTTGATGGACCAATCAAATATCATCAGGGATTTTTTGCTGAAGTGGCTGGGCAAACAATCTGATTGGGGCTGTTTCAGAAAAGCAGGGGAGCCCTGGAGAAGAATGAAAGAAAGTTGGTGTAAAGTTTTGTTGCAAAGGCAAGTAAATAAATATATGGTGTTTTGTTGTGCTAATGCAGAGATTTTTATTTGCATGCAGTAAATATATCTATCCTTTCTTTCAAAGCTTCTGGGTTTCCTGTTTTGAGTTATAAAGGCAAAGTCTGTGGACAGCAACTCTGGTATGAATTCTTCACAGCACATGAACTCCTGTGTCCCTTCTGAGACCTTCCCAATCTTGGAGACAGAAGGGTCTCCTTCCTGGTGTCAAAGGTTTCTTTTTTTCCCCAGGAACCTCAAAACCTTGTGGCTTATTTGCAGCCAGTATTCCCACATCTACAGCTGACCACATCCACTGCCGCAGCCATGTGTTCAACACCAAACCCTCACATGGCAATCATTCTTCCTCCCACTATATTCCTAGCAGAATATAGAAAAGACCAAAGGACCCGCCCCTCCAAAGACCACCAGACCACACAGGGCAGGACCATAAGGTGAGGTGGCATGGACTGAAGCTGTGGCAGCAGACATGGCCGTGTCCCACGGCCAACTCCCCACCCGCCCCTCCCATAGAACAGGACCACCCCACACACTCAGGCCCACACAGGAGAACACTGTACAGCAAGACACATCATTTCTCATAGAGCTCTATTGTGGCATATAATAATAGGTACTCTATATAAATTAAATTAAAAATAAAGCTCCAGCAGGTTGCACAGGTTGGCTGTTAATAAATATATCTCTGGGTAATTGTGCCCCAAGACCAGCTCACGACCACTTGCCCTCGTCCAGAGAATTATACAAAAATAAATACAGGCTTGGGGGGGAGGGAGGAAGGGAGGGCATGCCCAGTTCCTCTCTGAAAGTTATCTCACACCGTCCACCGTGCCCTGTTCCCCTCCACCGGCATCACCACAGGGAGCCCTGTGCCGACAAGTCCTCAGGGACGGGAAGGTCTCTCTCCAGTTGGGCATTCTCAGAAGCAAAAGACCCCTTACTATACAGGCCACACATCCTATCTGAACCCCCTGGGTGCAGTGCAGGGACGGCCTCTCTCCACACCCCAGAGAGGGGGGAAGTCTGTTACTGCTGCACCCCACACAAGCAGCCTCTACGAGAACCAGGCCAGAGAGAGGCACAGCGCAAGCACCAGGAGGGACATACCACTGTTCAGAGCCACAGGGACCACCACCAACCCAGCCAGGACCCCCAGAGTCTGGGTCAAGGGCCCCCACAGCTGGGGAGGCAGTACACACACACTTTCTGCAGGGGCTGCTAAGGTGGGGGACTTGTTTGGGGGCTCCAGGCTTGGGTCTGCACCCTCTTCATCCTGGGGGCTCATACGGGGCCTGGCCAGGCTAGAAGGACAGACTTCAGGCCCCAAGGGACTGAGGAGGGTCAAACTTTGCCCCCGTAGGACTGGAGCAGCTGGCTCCTTACCGGATCTAGGAACCAAGCTGTCTGCCCACTCAGTGGTAAACTCCATCCGGCCTTCTTTCTCCCCTGGGGGCCCGGTCACCCCAGCCATCACCCTACTTATGCGCAGAGAGTCGGTGTCCTTGCCCATCCCTTTTTCTGGAGCCCCAGTGAACTGACCCTCTGCACCCAGAACCACGGGGCTGTCACAGCCCGAGCCCTCTGCCCACGGGAGCCACACATCTCCCATAGTGGCTACCACAGGATGGACCCCTGAGAGGATTTCTGGAGGTGATTCCTTGGGGGTGTCCCCTTCTGGGCTGGAGGGTACAATGGAGAGTCCCTCTTCGCCCTCCCCCTCCTCATCAGGATCCTCAGTGTCCTTGATAAGCTCCACACCACGCCCCAGCCGGGCATAGTGCAGGGTGATCTCCTCAGCCAGGGCGCTGTTCAGGGCTCGCTCGGGGCCAGGCCACTTCAAGATCAGGTCGCGGTCCGTGAGTATGCCCAGGGGATGGCTGGGGGATACCCCCCCATCTGTGGGGCCCTCCCCGCCACCTCCCACCCCACCTGCAGCCACAGCGGCCCGCAGGCGGCTCAGGTGGGACAGGTAGAGCTGCTCCAGCTCCTGGTCAATGGTGTCCTCGCCAAGCAGCTCCTCCAACCCACCTACAACCTCCAGACCCCCAGGGGGTTCATCCATTAAGGCCCCCACCATGGAGTCCTTTCGGCCCCCTCCATTCTCTTGCGATACTTCCCACGTGGCCTCCACCTGTTGCTGGCTGGGTTCCAGAAGAGGCCCGACTGTCCCCTCACTTGCATCGGGCCCCGAGGCCTGGTCCCTGGGGGAGCCACCCAGGCCACAGAGAGAGGAAGAGGGGAGAATCCTGATGGCCCGTGCCTGGGGGACCTCTGTGAAAGCCACAGGCGGATTGCTTCTGGGGACGTCACCTTCCTCTGGGGGTTTGCCAGTCACTGTAACTTCAGAAACCTAGAGCCATTGGGGGGGGGGGGTAGGGCAGGAGGGGAGAGAAAGGAAGAGGAATGAAGTAGAGGAGGGGATGGGACAGGCAGAGACAGTGAGACTGGTGACAGCCCACACCCAGCCCCACCCGTGTTTCCAGGTACACCCTCCTTAAAGAGCCCTCTCTAATGCTCCAAATGCCAAAGCCTATGTCATCTTTATTAACATAACCAAATCAGATGGAGTAAAAGGGAACTTCCTGCAGACCATTAAGCTAAGGAAGGCAGTGGGCCTCAACATTTGGTGAATGGCTCTCCATAAGTACTGTTGGCTGACCTCTAAAACAGATCCAGAATATCCACGTGAATTCAGGTATTTTCTCTTTCAAAAACACTTATTTTGACAAGGCCTAGAAACAATGGCCTATCTAGCAAGAGGAAAGCACACGGAGCACCCAGATTCTAGTTTTTAAATACCATTCTCCCCTAAAAGGAACCAGAGCTTTCTAACTAAATGGCTGCGGGTAGGGTAAGTACAAAATGAGTCTAGGACACACTGTCATTCAAGAATCTGAAGAAGTGGTCCAAGAATGATGTGACTGTGTTCAAAAGGACTCTGGAACCATTGTAAGCAAGCTCCTACTGACTGGAGAGAGTTCAATTTAAGCATCAAAATGAGTAAATAAATGCAATGGGTGGAAACTTATCAAATATGTTTAAAATTCACGAGTTAATAATAATACACCAAAACCAAAAATCCTTTCATTGGTCACCTTTGGAGAAGTTCACTTCTTCTGAAAACTGGTAAATAAAAGGGAAAAAATTAAGTATTTATACAGCTTTTTCAATACAAATTATATACCCTCAAGGCAGCCAAATGGTTGATATGAGAACGTTTTTCCTTGGAAAAGAATTCCAGTTACTAAATGAAATGGGAATAAGAGAATTAAATAGAATCAATTCTAGTTAAATTAGTTTCATAATAATAGATGGTATTTAATAAATCAATTTAAAGTGGATTAATTGGATTTAATAGATCACATTAATTAAGTGGAATTAACATATTGATTAAAAAAAAGAGTGAGAAATATGTTTCCATACAATCAGCCAAAACCAGTCTATGGGAAACTCTACAGGACAAACAAGGTTTCTTCAACAAACAAACAAACTGCCAGAAAAGTGAGGGAGATTTTAAAATCTAAAAAAGACCCATCCACCAAATGTAATGTGTTGACCTGGTTTAGATCCTATAACACCTATGAGATAAGGAAATTTGAACACTGATCAAATATTTGATGATACTGAGGACTAACTGTTGATTTCCAGAGGCATGATGCTGCATTGTGTGTGGTTTTTTTTTTTAAAGAGTGCTTAATTTTCTGAGATACAAACTGAAATATTTGTGGATGAGATAATGTCTGGATTTCTTCCCAAAATAATTCCATAGGCAATTGAGGGGTGGGGCAGAGAGGGTATGGGAAAAGTAGGAATGGACATGTGCTGAAATTTGTTGAAGCTAGGTGACAGGAATATGTGAGTTCATTATACTAGTCTCTTTCCTCCTATATATGTTTGAAAACCTTTGTACTAAAACACACACAAACACACATGCTCGCTCTCTCTCTCTTTCTCTCTAACATACATCTCCAGAATCTCTATCTCCCCTGCCATCTCCGGCATCAATTGCCCAGACCACTGCAGCTGCCTTCCCGTCACAGTCCCCCTGCTTCTGCCCTCATTCCTACAGCCTATTGTTCTCACAGCAGCCAAAGGGAGCCTGTTAAATCCTAAGTCAAATCATGGCCTTCCTCCGCTCACTACCTCTCCGTGGCTCCCTTGTCATTCAGAGTAAAAGCCCGGGTTCTCTCCAAGGCCCACGAGATGCTACGTGATCTGTCTGACCTCACCTCCTGCTGCTCCCCACGCCCCCCCCCCCACTCACTGCTCTTTGCTGTTCCTCACACATTAGTCATGGCCCTGCCTGGGGGGCTTTGCAGCTGCCTGGGATGTTCTTCCCCTAGTTACTCATGTGGCTCACTCTCACCTTCTCCAATCTTTGCTCAAATCTCACTTTCCATGAAGGCCTCGACTGCTCTAAACTCACAAACCTTCCCCCCACCCCATATGCATGCGCATGTGCACACACACATGTATGACACACACACATTCCCCATCCCTTTATTTTTTTCCTTAGCGCTCATCATCACCTAAAACAGCATATATTTTAACTATTCTTTTGTTTTGTTTTGTCATGTCTCACTCCACCAAAGTGTAAATAAGTCTTTTTTGGTCACTCCCAGCTTCCCAGTGCCCAGGATTGCTTGGCACAGGGCAAGCACTTGATAAATGTTTGCTAACATAACAAAGCTCGGGTGAATCCCGGCTTTCCACCCTCCACCCTCAGGTTCTGCTTTTGGGGGCCTCCCTCCGACCTAGGGTAGACCTGGAGCAAGTTGGCCACCACCACCCAGTCTCCCATTGGGCTGTCCATCCAGAGGCTGCTGGGCCTGCTTACCTGAAGCGTCATCTGAGGCCATGGGCGGAGAGGGGTGGGGGCCACAAGGGGACCCACTGACTCCTGGACATTAGGGCGCTCTGCTGGAGAGAAGAGAAGGGGTAGCGTTGGGGTGAGGCAGGTGTCCAGGCAAGCCAGGTTTAGTTAAGAAAGGCTACGCTTTGGGCTACTTTGCAGCTTTGTCTCTGAGGCTCTCTGGGACAGTTGAAGGCAGAGGGGACCTCCTAATTCATATAGAGAAAACAGAGAGAAAGAAAGGAACAGTGCGCAGAAGCTGAAACCCCCACAGCCTGCCAATTGCTTACCCACAGCGGGGGTGCTGTCCTCCGCGCTCCTCATTCTCAGCTCTTCCTCAGCGGGCCTGTCGGGGGGCAAAGGGGAGAATGCATGGATCTGATGTCCCTGAGAGGCCAGTTGTGCCACCCACCAGCCCCTTCCGAGCCTCCGTGGCAGCCCACTCCCAAGGGACAGTGGCCGTCTTCCCTTCTGCCACCTCTTTTTACCCAACCCTGATTGGAAAAGTCCTACAGACACATTGGGGAAATGCTGTGAAACACAGAAAAGCATAGAGAAGGGGGGAAAGTCACACATCAGCTAGAGGCAACCACTAGGACCACGAAGGACAAGTTCATTCCAGATATTCTACAAAATCAACTTAGCTTCCACAGACAATATTTCGCAGCTGGCTTTGTCTGTGCAATGTCTGTGCAACCATATGAAGCATCACTATATGCTCTTGTCAACACCTGAGGTGGCTGTTTACCCTCACAGTGGCTCACCATGACATCTGTAACCCACTCCCATCCTCCTGAGCGGCTCGTTTTTTGCCTTCTTTCTGCTCTCACGAAGCAGACTCCAGCAGACACTACTGGGCATGGCTTATATGAGCATTTTGGATCATTTCCTTAGGGTATAATCCTAGCCGTAGAGGAACCCGCTTTCTCCAAGAAAGGCCAGGTGAGGACTGTGGGACTCAGAAAAGCAGCAAAGAGGAGGAAGGAAGCAACTGGAGGACAGGAAGGAAGCCAGCAGAAAAAGGAAGTAGCCCAGGGTCACAAAGACCTGGGTCCCTCCACCAACATGCCCCCCGTCACCCAATCAGCCTGGCCAACCCCCTAACCTTTTGGAGCCTCGCCCTCCTCACCTTAAAACGGAGCACAAGACAGTCAGGATATACACACCAAGCACAGGGCAGTCAAGGCCATCGAGCCAGACACCAGGATCTGGCACAGAGCAGGGGGCTGAATCGACCGCGGGTATTCATTAAGGTTGGTCCTCCTCCACAACGGAAGTCAGGCCCCGCCGTCTAAGTGGCATAAGGCAAGTGTATTTCGCCCGGTCTCTCCCAGAGGTGGGGTCACAGGGATCATGGAGAAATCGCTGTTCTCATTCTCAGAAATGAGTACCAAATGTTTACAGATTAAGGCAAATCAGAGGGAAGCGTTAACAAAAACATGAGCAGAGGCAGAGAGGAGCTGAGGCAATTGCTCAGAACTTCTCATTCCTAAAAGGTAATATGATGACATTGACATTTCTGCAGATGGTTGCAACTTTTTGAAAAACATAATTAATTGCCTCTCAGAAACCGGGGATCACTAGCTGACCTGAATAGAATACCTTCTGTGATGTTTGGCACTGTTCTGGGTGCTTTCACATCTATTAACGCAGCCTCACAATAATCCTATGAGGAAGGTACTTTTAATCCTGTGAAGTGGGTGGTAGTATTATCTGCATCTCACAGATAATGACGTGGAAGCTGAGGAAACTGGCTCGAGGTCAGGCAGCAAGGACCAAAACCTAAGCCTTCTGGCTCCCATGTCTAAATCCAGGCTCTTGATCAACAAACTGCTGCTTCCTGGACAGGGGGCGGGGGGAAACTGGGGTCTTACCCCAATGCCATCTCCAATCCTTTCCAGAAGTAGGTAGAGGGGGGCAGCAATAACAGACAAGATCTCTCCCTCTTCATTCATTCAGGCTTTTCTTTGGACCTGTCTTTTGCTCATATATTCTTTCCCAGTTTCCCTGCCTTCGTGGGACATGTGGCTAGGTGACCACCAGACACAGAAGTCACAGCAAGGTCCCTCAGGGAAGAAATTTGAATCAGGTACATGGATCTAGAGTCTGGAAGCTCCAGAAGGAACTATCTTTCTCTATGGGCTAGAGCTCGTGCGTCCCACCGAAGGTATTTGAATCTGAGTATTACCAGGCCCGGGAGTGACTCCAGAATCCTGGCCACCAACTCCCAAGCATCACAGAGAAGAAAGGAGGATTTGGAATAAACCAGCCTGATCTTGTGCCAGTCCCCCCAGAAGTTTAAAATCTAGGTCTTTGGACCTGTGGCCCAAAACAATTTCTAAAGACTTCTTTTGCTAGCACAGTCCTTCATTAGAGGAAAAAGTTACCTTTCTAAGATCATCTAAAGCAAGTTTCTTCAAGAAGACCCACAAACAAAAGGGTAGTCCTCCCTCCCAGGGGCAGGACTAGGCAAGCCGTCCCGTGCCATCTGGCCCAGTGCTGACATGTACAACCAGGCTCTGAAATACCACTCCAGAGTCCTAGATGTATTGGAGAGAGAAAAGGTGGGGCGGGGAGGGACACAGGATGCAGCCAACCAGAAGGAAAAGAATTCCACAGTTCAGCTGAAGGAAGGAGAGGAAAAACAAATACAATACAAATCCCTCAGCCCCCAGAGCATCTCTTCTGCAGCAGAGGAGCGTGAGAAGAGGGGGAGCTTCCAAAAATCAGGTCAAGCAATTCAGCCGATCCCAAGATCCACAAAGTCAGCAGAAGTACACAGGGCTCTCTCCATACCTCTGAAGTCAGAGAGATGAAAGCAGGAGGCACAAGCATTTATCGTTCATCTCCTCCAACGTGGGCCCTTTTCATTGATACACCAAGTCATTTGAAAACCTTCACATCTATCCTTCAAAGCAACACCCTTCCCTTTTTACAAATGCGGAAACTGAGGCTCAAGGAACCGTGTCTCTACACCCACTAACTACATACCACACTGATAACAATCCAAAGAAGGCTCCATTTTGAAGACTGCTCGAAACTGTGGGCTGAAAAAAAAAAAAAACCTAGATATCCTTGAACTGTCTTTCACAGTAAACATTCAGGGGCAGCTATGACTTTAATCAAAAGGAGGATAGTAAGAGAAATGGAGTACAAGTGTATACTGACTCACTGATCAGTAACAGAGAAGAGGGGTTCTTAGAAAAACTGGGAGGGAGGAGATTAAGAACAAAACTGTACCTCCAGGGTGCTTGCTAATTTTCGAGAAGGAAACCTGCTCTTTTGGCACCAGTCCCACAAATGCCACGTGCTATCTTCTCCAGGGCAAAACGCAGTAGTGGGCCGGGGGCAGGCCCGGGATCCTGGACCCACACCCAGGATGCATCCTTGGGGTGTTCTCAAAAACTAGTCAAGACAGTGCAGCCTAGAAGGGGCCACACCAGTCTCCTAAGTGTGAAATTCCTCCTACCATCAGGAAATTCAACGACCGCTGACCTCAGACGACATGCGGAGAGACCGGAAGGTGAGATTTCAGAAAGAGGTGCTGTCAGCCCCAGCCTGGGCCAGCCGAGACAGAACAAAAAAGTTAATCACCAGAGTGCAAGCGGGGGAGGGCTGACAACCCCCAATGGGCGAGAACAAAGCAGACTCTCAGAGCACTCACATCACTGCAGCCACCCCGAGTCCTCTGGGAGTACCCCCGACGCTGTTTTCAAAGAACTTGGCAAGCCCAAAGTGGGTCATGTGCTGAAACCCAAAGGGAAACTCAGCAGACCCCAGCTCCCATGCAGTCAACTCGAAGATCATGCTGACTCCCCAGGAGGTCAGGTGGCTTCAGAAACTTGCCCCACGATACTTGGAATCCCAGGATTCTGGTTACTCCCCCAGCCATCTGCTTTCTGACAAGAACAGGGTTTGAAGCAGCTGTGAAAGTCACCACATTCTGGGGGGGGGGGGTGCACTGCTCTGCCTTCCCCAGCTACGGTCTGTGTCAGTGTCGACTCTGGGACTCACAGCCCCTCAGGCGGGCTGGCAGGGAGGACAGCAGTTTATCGTGGCCACGAGCTTCTTTCATGGCAGGGACTTCATTCATTTGGCAGTGACCCACAGTAAGAAATACATTTGACATCATACGCCGGCACCCCCCATACATGTGTAAATATACAGTTATAGAAAACTGAAAAACAGTTGTTCTTCGAGTGAAACAGCACTTACCTTTACTACGTGTTGTGATGCACACTATTTCCTATGCTACTTCTTTTTCTTTAATATTGGTTGGGATCCAGGAAACTGATTTCACAGTTCAATGAAGGGTCAGAACAGGTTAACTTTGAATAATCTCAGCTCTGCCACCTACCAGCCGTGTGACCTGGAACAAGTCACTTAACCTCTCGATGCCTCACTTTCCTCCTCCGTAAGGAAGGTACAATGGTAATGGCCACCCCAGAGGGCTGTGGGGTAGACTGAGAAAATAGTGGAACATCGCCTATAAAGTGCTAACAAACAGTGATCCCCTCCAAATTCCCACTGAGGGAAACTGAGGCTCTGAAAAGGACAGCAACTTGCCTGGCAATGCCCCCCTGGTCAGATGCACCACCCAGCCTTGTATAGCCTTTAGGAACTGTGGAACTAGAGGAGGACCACCCTGGCCCAGAGCCCAGTTCCGCCACTTCCATAGTGTGTGGCCTCAGTCCACATCCTTAACCATGATGCCCTACCAATTGTCGGTGGAGTACAAAAGGATCGCTTTCTCACTCAATCCTGACTTTCTGGACAACTAAGACGGCCCTTGGCCTGTCCTGTTTCAACTTTGTTTGTTCTGGTTTCCCCTTAGGCTACCAACTCAGAGAGCAAGTTGTGTCCCCAACCATTCAGCAACAGGTGACCTAAAAATCACTGAGGCCTTACCGTGCATCAGCCCAGTGACAGACCCTGGAGACACAAGGAGGAGCACACCCAACTAGCAAGCTGACAATTTCGTGTGGAGGAAGACATTTAAAAAAATAACTCACACTCATTCTTTCAACAAACATTTATTGAGCACCTGTTAAGTGCCAGGCACCGTGGCAGGCCCTGCAGGAATACAGAGGTGAACAAAAAGCAGACCATGTCCCTACCCCTCACGGAGCTTACAGTCTAAGAGGGCAGAGAGGGTCATCCAGTAATCCCCTAATGAAGGTCTAACTACAAACTGAGGTCTGTGCCTTCAGGAAAGGAAGAATGCTCTGGAACAAAGGGCCCTGGCCCAGACTCCAGGGTCAGGATGGGCTTAGGATGCTTAGAAGGAAGATAAGCAAGGGAGGGGTCAGGGAGAGGCCGCTCAGAAACACTGCTGGGGAGGTGATGGATTCGATCTCGAACACGGGACCCATCTTTGGGACACCAGCCAAGTGAGAGACACCCAGCCTGGCTATGTGAGCTGAAGGCAAGAGCAAGGAGAAAGGCCAGGGGGTTAAGAGGAAAAGCAGCAGAGCGTGGTCCCAAGGCAAGGGAGAGACCGTGTGTTAAGTAGGAATGCTCAGCAACTTCAAGAAGAAAACCAAAACCACCTCTGGAATCTGGTAGATGTGGAGGGCTGAAGCAAACGGAGAAGGAGAGTGTCAGCAACTCTTCAGAGAGGGGTCAGCACTGAAGAGGAAGGGGTGGTTAGGTGCTGGTTGGGAGCAGCAGGGACAGAGGGGAGGTCAAAGGACAGGTTTTTGAGACAGGAGAGATGCTAGCATGTATGAAGGCCAAGAGAGGATCAGCGAGGAGGGCCAAAAAAGCTGCCAGGAGAGAAAGGGTCAAGTTCTGGAGCAGGTGGCAGAAAATGGAACTTGCAGAGCACAAATGGGGAGACTGGCCTGAGACAGTAAAAGGGGCCCCTCCTCCCCTGTAACACAAGGGAGGGAACTTAGTTTGCATGCTGGGGGGCTGTGAGCTATGGGGAGTTCCATCCTTTCAGCTTCTTTTTGTTTTTTGAAGCAGGAAGTAAAGTCTGAAGGTAAAGAACATTTGAAAAGAGTCACAGCAAGGTGGAGACAAGAGTGGATCAGAAAAATAGAATAGGACTGCCAGGCAGGGTGGGAAATGATCTTAAAATTGTGGCAACACACACCTGTTCTGCTACCTGACATTTTCAGGCAAGGCTTGGCTGATCTACACTATGAAAACATCAGGGCCATGCTAAGAAAACATCAGGATGTTGGGATGGACAAGCTTTCCAGGGGAAGCACTCTTAGAACTGAGGGATCAAAACGAGGAGACCACAAGGAGTACAGGATCAACATTCCTGGTGATGGAAAACAGCATGGGCAAAGGCCCTGAGGCAGTTAAGGGGCAAGGCACCTTGTTAAGACCACAGTGACAGGAGCTCTGAAGGCAGAGGATGGATGGTGGGATGTGAGACTAGCAGCTGTGGAGGACAGACTGGGGGACAGGGCAGGAGGATGCTGGAAGGCCATGCTGAGGCTTTCTTGGTCTTTTTTTTCTAAGAGGAACAGGATACCTCCTAAGGGTGTTAAGCCAAGGCAGACCAGGAGGGTTCCTCCCGACACCAGCCCTAGGACTCTGGACTCTGGGAGCCTCAGTTTGCTCATCCAGGAAAGAGGGATAAAAACAGTCTCTCTCAAGGGATTAGATGAGGCCTTTGCATGCGAACCCTCAGCAAAACGCCCAGCACAGAGTAGGGTCTCTGCCAAGCGTCACACACCAAGCCCTCCATCCCTGCCTCTCCCACCCAATTCCACCACAATACCCTCGACAGCTTAGTGCCAGTCTGCGTCTTTTTCCCTGTTTGAACCTAGCACCGTGCCCAGCACATAGTAGGCCCTCAACAAATGCTTGTTGATGGATCATCTCGAAGCCTAAGTGTTATCAAAAGCCTGGTCCCATAACATAAACTTCCCCTGTGCCCCCGCCTGACGTGGCCATGCCCAGTTCAGGGCGAGAGGCAGGGGCGGGGGCTGCGGCCGGCACTTCTGAACAAGGCCCTCTACCACAGGGCTCCCACACATTCAGCCTATCCCCTGCGACCAGCTACTGGTTCCCAAGAGGGCTGGGTCGCAGGGGCAGCTGTTCTTCAACAGTGCTCCAAGTCCCGGGCAGCACACAGCTTTTAAAACAAAAATAAGTTGAAATGTACTCGCCAAGAAAGCCACCGACCTACAAAGAAAATCTTACCGCTGATCTTGCAATGAGCACCAACCTCCCCTTTGCAAGAGCTGAGATCAAAAGATAAAGAAGCTATCAAAAAGCCATCTGCCCACTTAAAATAATATCACAAGTCATGTTAGGAACCACAGACCTGGGGCCAGATACCAAAACAATTGTCTGAACGAGCTGCTTCAATTTCTCCTTAAAACCGCCCATGTATTTTAAAAGAAAAACACCCTCTCCACCCACCTTGGCCCTGCGAGCTTTTGATTTCTCTGGTTCTCTTCCTTTAACACTCTAAAATGACCAAACTCTGGTTACCCAAACTGTCGCATCTTACAGACAGGGCTCCCATGCAGCCACCTGGGAAGACAACTTGGGAAAAGTGACAGAAATGAAGGCGCTTCTGGGAACCAGGACCACTCCAAACCTTGATCTGGGTGATGGCTACACGAGCATATGTATGTAAAAATCCACTGAGCCCTATACTTAAGACACTACACTTCGTAAAGGGATACCTCCAAAAAGCAAACAGAGAGACAGACAGAAAAGAGTGAGAAAAAGAGAAAGAGAGAGAGAAAAGGAAAGCATACCCTGCTGGGAACACCAGAAATGAGATGCAGAACTCTTCCTGAACCCTGTCAGAACTTCCAGAGGAGTAGTTTAAAAAAAAAAAAAGTCCCCAGCATGTCCTCCCTGGCATTGTCACTCCCTGAGCTACCTCAGTATCCCCCTTTATCAAATGCACATAACCAGAGCGCCTGTACCACAGAGCACACACAGCAGGACTCAGGAGAGAACAGCCTTGAAGCTCTCAGCACACAGCTCAGTAAATGCTGACCACTATTCTCTTCCACGGCTACCACCATCCTTCAGTGCCTTGCCCATGTTTGCTGTGTTCAATCCAAAGTGACTGTCATTCCCCTTTAGCAGATGAGAAGACTGAGGCTTACAGATGAAGAAACTGAGGCAAGGCCACACAGTAGGTGATGGGCAGAGCCGAGTTTGGGAGGCATATCCAAGGAACTGTATGTGTGATTCCCTAAACATAAACATTAGCTAACACTTTCTGGCACTGCTATGAGCCAGATTTGGTTCTGAGTGCTTTTACTCATCTCCTCTGAAGTAGGTGTTGTAATTAACTGTTTTACAGGTGAGGGTACTGAGGCATGGTGCGGTTAAATGAGTTAGCCAAGGTCACAACGCCAACAGACGGCAAGGCTGCAATTTGAACCAAGGCACTGATGTCAGAATCCATTCTCTTAACACATAAGGGAAGGCATGCTGCCTGGCCCCTTACACTTAAGTCTCAGGTTACTGTGGGGCTCACAGGTCCGTAAGTGGGTACTTGACTGCCCACCAGCCCCAAGCTAGACCTTTCTGAATCACTCACTCACAGCCTAAGGCCTTGCCAGGACCACAATCATCTTGCTGCAGCCTGAGGCTTCTTATCAAGCATATACAAGGTCCAGAACGCATTTTCCCATTCCCATTTCCAGTCCTTCCCAGAGGCAGGGAAATGTGTACATTTCCCACACACGCACGGAGACTCTACTTCTCCCAGACTAGACTTACGTGACCCCGTCCCCCAAAAGAATCAGGCCTAGCTGCTACCTTCAAAGAACTCCTAGCTTGACTGAGAAAATCTAGTCTCCTATGATGCCTCCTGGGGTTAAGTGGCTCCTTCTCCCAGGCTCTGAATGGTCACAGGCAAAAACAAAGGACAAGAGCTTCAAGTCCAGGCCCATCTGGTTCTGCCTCTGCCAGAGCCACTGCTTCCCTGTGAGAGCAGAGACTCAGCCCCTCAATCCTGCAGGAGACCTCGCACTGGACTAGAATGTAATAGTAAAGAGATGCACAGGCTTCAAGGTCAGCCATGGTGGAATTGGAAAAGCCAGGCGCCATCACTTCCTCAACCAGTTTCTCCCTCTGGAATCCGTTTGCTGCTCTGTCAAATGGGGATCAGATCCCCTGTCCCCCACTGGTAAAGCCCTTGGTCTACCCTACTAGATCACTTAAGTTCTGTCCACTGCAGCACACAGCTCATCATTCACACCAAGCTCATTCTCACCTTAGGACCTCTGTCCTCATCTCTCTCTGCTCCCACACCTGTGCATAACCACTCTTCCTCTATCATTCAGGACTCAGTTTAAATTGCACCCCCTCAGAAAAGTCCTCCTTGTTCCCTTTTCTACAAACTCTCCCCACCCCACCCCCATACCTGCACATGACTCTTACAATCATCCAGGACTCACCTCCTTAAAGGTCTTCCCTGAACATTCTAAAGCATCTATTCCCTCCAAACTATCGCCTTAACCTATTGCACTTTCCTCTCAGCAACTAATCTTATCCCTCCGTATCTTATCTGCTTGCTTGGTTTTTTTTCTTTCAAACCATCTCCCAGAGAAGCCTACATCATCCTTGAGGGTAGGGAAGATGTCTGTCTCCTTCAGGGTTTTACCGGGGAATTCAATAAATGAATGAAACCCCAGTAATTAAAACAGAGCTTAGCACATGTTTGGCCTCCGTTACTCTGACTAACTGACTGAATGCGCCCTCCTCCCTGTCCTGGAGAGCAGGCCTGAGGGGGTTCCAGGGTCGGGATGCTTGTCCTCCATCCTAGACACAGCCCTGCGTTGGCGGAGGTGGCGCTGGCAGACATTACCTGCGCCTCACCGGCTTCATGCAGCTCTTCAGCTGCCTGGCCTCAGCCTCCACGGGACCCTGGCACTCGGGCTGTGGCTCCAGCTGCTGCAGCTGCTGCTGCTGGGGCAGCCCTTCAGCATCAGTGGGTGTGGGAGCGGGTGCGATCCGGAGCAGGACTGTGTAGTTGCGGCCTTGGTTGTTGGCCCAGAAAGTGCCCTCGGGGGTCTCATAGCGCACCACGAAGTCCAGGCGCGCCCCATCGCCCGCGCCCTCAGCAAAGGGCAGCTGAAAGGCAAAGCGGTCAGTGCGGCCGCCGTCGTCGGGCGAGGAGGCGGACGCCTGGCCAAGGCCCAAGCCCAGGCCCAGGCCGGGATCCAGGATGGGATCTCCTGCTCCTGGTCCTCCCGCTCCTGCCCCCGGCGGGCTGCGCGGGACGTAGCGCGCTGGGTGGTCGCAGAAGGAAGCCCAGCCGTCGTGTGAGGCCCGCACGTGCACCGCTTTCTCGAAGGAGCGGTTCAGCACGCGTACCAACCCGCGCAGCACCGGCGGGCGCCCCCCAGGCACCCACACCCCGGCACCCCCGGGGACCGCTCCGGGAGGCGGCAGCAGCGCCTCCAGCTCCACCATGACGCGCCCCAAGCGCTCCAGACGGCCCGGCGCGGGCGGCAGCGAAAATGTGGGCACCAGGTAAAACCCCCCGCCAGCGGGGACGGGGCACAGCGGCGAGGGCGCAGGGCAAGCCTCCTCTTCCTCCTCCCCTTCATCCCCATCCTCGCCATCGTCGTCCTCGTCAGCCCCGCCGCCGTCGCCATCTTGCCCGGCCGCCGCCGCCATCTTGCCCGCCCCGGGCCCGCCCCACGGCCGGTAGCGGCGCAGCTGCGCCAGCGGCAGCCCCAAGGCCTCGTCGGCGAACAGCACTCTCCGCGGGGCCACCGCCGCCTCAACAGAAGTGCGGGGCTCGCCCGCGGCCGGCGAGGGGGGCGCGGGATGCCGCAGCGGGGGCTCCACAGGGGCTGGGCGCGCCATATCGGCGGCGGCGGCGGCACCGACGGCACCGGTGGCGGGACCGGCGGGGGCAGGGCCTGAAGGGGCGCGCAGCCAATGGGAAGGCCAGCGCGGGGGGGGGGTACGGCTCACGGGGGGTGTAGGCGGTGAGACGAAGACAGGTAGAACAGAAAGCCAATAGGGAGCCGCGCCTGGATGACGTAGCGGGGAAGCGAGTGCAGGAAAAGCACGCAGCCAATGGGGATGCCCGAGAGTGGGCGGTGCAGGAGGCGGGATGATCTGGGAATCAATGGGGATGCCTAAATGGGGGTGGTGCGGGGTCCGGGATGGAAGGAGCAGAAGTAGGACTGCTAGTTGGGGAGTGTCAGCGGGACCGGCATGTGTGCGGCGGGGGAAATGGAATGACTACAGGCGATGGGGGCAGCGGGGAGCGAACGGAGCGGCCAGAAAAGCAGGAGATCCCTTGGTTGCGTAGGCGCTGGGACGGGAAGACAGAGGCCGCGAATAGCCAATGGAGAGCCATGCGCCGGTGGCGTAGAGGAGATGACGAAAAGATAATGGCTGCAGCGGGCCAGTGGGGGAGTCGTGTGAGCTTGCACTCTGCCTTCAAGAGGCGGTGCTAGGGCTGAACTAACGAATACGAAGGCTAGAAAGAGACCCAAGGGGCGGTGTAAGAACAGCCTCGGAGGCGGGACTGGGGGGGCAGGGCCAATGGGAGTGGACGGTGAAGGCTGGAGCCAGGAGGAGAGATGGTTGATAGCCAATGAGGGACCCAGAATGAAGGCAGTTGAGACCTCAAAGGGCAGTGCTGGCACGAAATGAACCAATATGCAAAGGCTGCAAAGTCTAGCTGACTGGAAGGACACGGAGGAGGATCGGCCGAGAGCAGAGCCAACCGGGGTGTTGGAGGTTGTGTGAAGGAGGGGATGAACAGCCAATAAAGAGGCCAGAGGAGGGGGTCTGGGCTGTGCGGTGGTTGGGCCGGAGATCCATAGAATGCACGCAGCTATTGGGGAGAGTATGCCTGTTGTGGTTGGACTCACCATCTCCTTATCCCTTCGTGACTTCTCATTGCCCCAGAGCTGTGAATGCCTAGAGTCCCTGAAGACCTAGACTGCACCCTAGTGTGAGGTCTAAGAAAGCAAAACGGTCTCTCCTATCACAGTTACTGGGTCTTCCCTGCTCACCTCGGATCCTTTGCTTGAGCAATGCCACTAGCCAAGAATATTCTTGGCTGTGACCCTCAGCATTCTCCAGGACTTGTCACCATTGTTGAAGAATGGCCAAATGAAAAATTGACCTCTTCTGGAAAATGAGCTTCTTCTGACTTCAGCTCAGCAAAATACTGAGCCTGACTGTATGCCGCCAGGAGTTGGCTGAACACATTGGCAGATGTCTAATGTAATCACAAACCAGAGTCCTACCTTTCTTGCCCCACCGGCACTCCATATCCCAAAGTGGCCTCACTTCCCTCTTTCTGTCTCCCATCTCTGCTCCTGCTGTTTTCTCTGCCACAAGCGCTGCTCTGGCTTTCTCATTCATTCTCCTTTGAGGTCCTGCCTCCTGTGGGAACTGACATGTAGCTTTGGTCCACTGAGCATGACCCTTCATAAATTCTGAACACCAGCTGTATGCAAGGTGCTGACATGCGACATCCTGAGGAGAGAGGAGGTCCCCCCTCCCCGCCCCCCCCCCCGTAACCTCCCCCTTCTCAGGTCTCAGTGTCCAGGGTGGGGTCACGGATCAGGAAGGAATATGTTCACTTGCAAGCAACAGAGGAAAAAAAACACGAAAGAGTAGGGGCTTAAACAAGATAGGCTTGGAGGGTTTTTTTTTTCTTCTTCTTACTTCTAGTTAGGGCATTATCTGTGTCCTGGCCTGGCCCCTAGACTCTCATCCTTCAGCAAATTCTGTGTGCTCTCCATTCTAAATGTTTCATGAATCCAGCCTCTCCTCCCCACTCCACTGCCAATGCTTTCATCAGTCACTGGATTACTGCAGTAGCTTCCTTGTGTCTGATGCCCCTGCTTCCATCTTCACTCCTACAGTCTGTTCTATACTCAGCAGTCAGAGGGATCCTGTTAAATCCTAAGGCAGTTCATGTCGCCTCCTCACTCACAACCCTCCTGTGGCCTCCTCCTCACTCAGAGCAAAAACCAAAGTCCTTACAATGGGCTACAAGGTCCTGCAGGGTCTAACACCCATAACTCCTTTCTGACCTCACCTTCTCCCCCTCTTCCTTTGGCTCACGCCACTGTAACCACACCGACCACCTTCGTAGACCTCGAGCAAATCACACACACCCACTCAGGGCCTTTGAGCTGTCTGTTCCCTCTGGAACCACTCAGGTATCTCCGTGGCTCCATCCCCCGAGTCTGTCCAAGCCCCCTGCCCCCATTCTCTGGGGAATTTCATGGACCTGTCTGTGTACTCCTGTGTACTCTCCCCCAGAAGCCTTCCACACAAGACGATATAGTCCAGTACGGAGAGGAGGTGGTGATCTCTGCCCCTCTCTGTCCACCTGACCCCCCAGCTCTTACTCTGCAAGGGTCCCAGCTCTTAGCAGCAGCAATAGCATCACCTCACCCCCGAGCCCCACTCAAGTGGCCTCCTGGTCCCTGGGCCTCTGGGGCACCAGCCTAACTCAGTCATCCCTCTACTTCTCTGGCCACTCCTCTTCTGGAGCCGATGATGGTAAGGGAGAGATGGTCTAGGGAGAGTATACCTCTGACCTTATAAAAGAAAACCAGTCCCCTCTCTCAAGAGGGGACAGGTCCTGGAGCAAGAAATGAGGCCTCCACCTCGATAATTGTCCTAGTTTATGGTTACACGGGAAGTATAAGTAACGTTCAGACCCAAGTCCAGGCAGAGCAAAGGGTCATTGGGCCTGGAAACATCCCTAAAGGCAGCTCCCCAAAATGCCTTCCTGACCAACAAGCGCCGCACACCCTCTTGCTCCCAACCACATGCCACACCTGTTAAGCCTGTGCAAGCCTCCAGCTTGAGGACCTCATCCCACTTTGGTGCCTCCTCTGGCTGCCCAGCACACATGGGCCATCTCTGGGTCTCAGACGTGTCCCACCAACCCAGAAACCTCAACCAGTGAAAGTTTTGTTTTGAACTAATGGTAGGGAGGGTTGGTTTTTTTTTTTTTTTTTTAAGTTGTTGTTGGCTGGTTGTTTTATATATATATATATATATATATATATATATATATATATATATTCACTTTTTTTTTCTTATCTTCACAAAGCCAGACCATCAGGCCCCCTCTGGGCTTTTTCAGAAAGGTGAGTCAGAGTTAAGGATAGTTAAGGATTTTTTTTTAGGGCTTGGGAAATGGGGCGGTGGGGGTGGGGGGAAAGGTGAAGGGGCAAAGGGGTGGGTCTTAACCACTAGGTTTGTATCATGTGAATAAAGAGCGGTTTCCAATTTCTCTTCCCCAGGCCTGAAGTCAGTCTTGCATAGGGCTTGGAGTAGATGTTGGATGGCAGAACCCCGGGCCACGCAGGGTGCTGAGGAGCCGGGGACTGGGAGCCACAGCTGTGACTTATCAGGAGAAGCCCCTGGGGCCTGGTGCTTCTGCTCAAGGGGGTTACTGCTCAAGTAAGGAAATGCAGCTGCCAACTCTTGGACAACCGTAAAACCTCACAAGCTTCAAGCCTCACCTCCCCTGAGGAATCTCCAAATCTCAGAACTTCCCTGTCACTGCAGCCTCGAATTTAAGACCCAAGACTGTTGGGCCCAAGGAAACCTGGGTGTTTTTAAGCCCGTCCGGCACCAAAGAAGGCAGAGTCCCCACTTGCTTTGTCATCTTGGGCAAGTCCGTCAACTACTCCGTGCCTCTGTTTGGCCCATCTGCGTAACAGCCATGATGACAAGATGGACCGAGAAGGGCTGTGGTGAGGATTGAACGTGATCATTTGGGAGACTTGTCCAACATGGTGTCTGGCCTGGGGAAAACTGCCAATAAATGTCAGCTACAGAGAGGATGGTGGATACTTGGCATCCAAAAACCCTGGAAACTAGGATTTTTCAAAGTAGAGAATTGCAAAGACTGAGATCGTGGTGTCCCTGAATAGGAGAGGGTCGGGGTCCTAAGGTGCCTCTGGGCTTCATGAGGACAGATGCATTAACACAGGGATCTTCCCTGTAGGGTACCCTCCAGGTTAGAGCTCTCAGGCCTTACGGCGTGATAAGGCGAGACTTTTCTCCCTCTCCTTGCTCAGTGATGCAAAGTGGATTCTGGGAGCTAGTGATTCTCAGACTGTTAGATTCTGTAAATTGTGGCAGATAGAGAGGGACTCCCTGCCTTTTCCTCTGTGAAATAACTTCCACGTCCCCTTCTGTAAGGAGACACATTACAGATCTCCCCCTCCCTGGGCAGTAAGAACAGTGATGACTATATCAATTCTGCTTAAGGAGATACTGAGGCATGGAGCAGGGCAAAGTCTCTGGAAACCCAGCCCTATTCAGTTTCTTTCCCTGGTGTTTCTTGTCCCATCACATTCACAGAGTGGTGTCTCTACCTGCTTGGGACACCTCTGTGATTTATTTGAGTCCCCCCCCTTTTTTTTCTAACTCTGCACACTTTTGTGTAAAAAACTGTGGTTTCTCATGAGCCCTGTTATCTCATTGATACCTCTCACCTCTGTGGCGAGGGGAAGAAATCATATTTTCAGATGACTCGTAAAGGGCAAAGAAAAAACCCAAAATTTCAAAATTTCCGTTTAAGTCTCATAATCAAGAAGAAGAGAAACAGAGCGAGCGAGCGAGAGAGAGAGAGAGCAAGAGAAAGAAAAAACTATGAGAACCCCCCCACCCCGTGATGATCAGCACACACACACTCATCGAAAAAAAAAATTGGATTATTAGAAGAGAGAGAGAGAGGTCTGTGGCTTCCACACCGTGGTTTTTCTTCTCAGTATAAAAGCAAAGTTGTTTTTGATATGTGACAGTTTCCCACAAGCCAGGCTGATCCTTTTCTGTCAGTCCACTTCACCAAGGTGAGTGTCCCCGCTCTCCCCCATCAGATGCGGGTCCAGTGGAGGAGATGGTAGTGAGGCAGGCACCGGGCGGGGGTCAGGGGACCTTTGGTACCGGCAAGACAGCTCCTTTGGTTCCAGTCAGGTAAGAGATTTTTTTTTTTTTTACAATTATAATAGTAATAATAAATGCCGGCAGACTGATTAGGAAAGTGCTTGATCAATGCATGGGCAGAGGCAATGATAAATAAATTGATTGCTATGTAGATGGGCAGGATTTTTTTTTTAAATAGGCCAACTGCCAGTCTTTGTGAATTTCAGAGCTTTGAACAATTTGAAACTGTCCAGGTGTAACTGGAAATTTCAACTACACCCCTCCCTCCTCTTCGTCTCTTGTCTCCTGCTAGCTCCCATCCCTCTCTGTCTACTCACCCTGTCTCCCTCTTTCTGTGTTGCTCTGTCTCCCAGTCTGTTTCCCTGGCACTCAGACTCTCCATCGCCCTTTCTCTGGCTCTGCCCAGCTTCCCTGCCTCTGTCTCCTCCATCTTCACCACACTCCCACTATCTCCTTTCCTCTTTCTCCCACTGTCTCTCCTGCTCTCTTGTGTAGCCTTCCCCGACCAGCCTTCCCCGCTCCATGATCCAGCACAGAGCTTTGTACCATTGGTGCCTAATAATAGTGGATTGAGTAACATTGATGAGGACATTTCCATTTTACCAGAGTGAGCGTCAGTTCTGTTTGTCCCGATCGATGGAGGATAGTGAGCTGTTGGGTCAGGCTGAGCACTTAATTGAACTTGGGCTTGCACGGCACGAGGGGACCTCCTGGGGGGTACTTTGTGCCACTGTTGGTTGTGGTTTAGCTGTGTGGTCCTACCCTGGGACCTTGTGTGTGTGAGTGTGTGTGTGTGTGTCCAGAGTCCATGTCCAGGAACCAAGCAGGCTGTTCAGGGCTGGGAAAAGCTCATCTGTGCAGGCTTAGCAGTGCTCACTGTTAGCTGTTAGTTTTTTTTTTTTTTTTAAACCAAATTAGAACCACTCTCTCTATTGGTTTTGCTCCTGCTTTATTCAATTAATAGGAGCATTTTTGTAGATCACTAAAAATTGTTTCAACATATGATCTTTCGTAGCTGTCAAGACTGTCCTCACACTGGTATGAACCACAATTTGTTCGACCAAGTGCCAATTCCTGGACATTCAGGTTGTTTCTAGTTCTTTCCCCCATAATCATCCCTGATTAGTTCCTTGGATTCCTGAAAATGGAGTTGCTGAGACAAGGGGCACGTGCATTTTTAAGGTTGTCTGACCCTCTCTGCAAATCGTCCTTCCAAAAGGTTGTCCTGTTATATGCTTCTTGTACTCAGCCCTGTGTGGGTATTATCATTTTTTTAAATCCTTTTTCAGCATACCAGGTAAGGAAAAATATCACATTGTTGACATTTGCTTTCTTTGATTATTTACACTATTTATTGAGCATTTATACTTTTTCTTAAGTTGTCTGGTCATATCCTTAGTCCCAATGGAGTGCTCATCATTTTTTTTCTTATTGCTTTGTCACAGCTTTTTATTTAGAAAGGATATTAACCTTCCAATAGGCATACAGGTATAGCAGATATTTTCCCCCAATTCATCTCTCACTTTTTCTATTTGTTTATGGAGTTTTGTGATGCTGTGATGTTTTTATATAGACAGATGGGTTACTCTTTCCTTCTGTGGTTACTGTCTCTGGTTTTGTGCTTAGAAAGTCCTTTCCCACTTGAAAATGAGATAAATGTTCACCTGTGTTGGCTTCTAGTCTCTTTTATGGCTTCATTTTTTCCATTTGCTGTGGAGGTTAAGAGTGTGGTTACTGGAGCCAGACTGTCTGGGACAAGCCCAACCTCACCCCAAGCCATCTGTATGATTTTTAGCCAGGCATTTAACTTGTCTGTACCTTCATTTCCTTGTATGTACTGTGATGATTATAGTAGCACCTACCTCAAAGAGTTGTTGTGAGGATTAAATGTATTTACCATGTAAGTGCTTAGCATAGGGCTGGCATACAAGAAACCCAAGAAAATATTCTTACTTATCTCTTTAATAAATCTGGAATGCGTTTCAGGGTATATGTTGACTGGCGACATTTCAAACTGGCCAGAGAGGAATTGGTGGGGAAAATGGACTGATTATTCATTAACTAACTTTATCTTTCCCTTAATATTCCCAGAAGCATTTGTCAAATAGTGTAGCCTCCGCTGTCTCCCAGGTTGAAACGCCACATTTATCACGAAGTTGCTTCCCTCTAGACAGTCGTCTGTGATTGAGATTTCTGTTTTGTTCTGTTCCCCAGTGTCTGAGCCATGGCACTTTGCTGACTGCTGCTTCACAGTACAATATATCCCCCAGCACAGGCCGCCCCCCACCACCCAGCCTCGCCAGCATCTTGCCCTTCTTTTTTCCTTGTTATCTGATGCAGCCTCAGTTCCTGTAGCCAGAGACCAACAACTATTCTTATTTGGGGCATCCATCTCTCTCTCTCTCTCTCTCTCTCTCTCTCTCTTTCTCTCTCTCTCCCCCCACCCCCGCTCTGTTTCCCTCTTTCTCTGTCTCTGTCTCTATCTCTATTTGGGACATGTCTCCCTCTCTCTCGCCCTCTCCCTACCTCATCCTCTTCCCCTCCCCCTGTGCTGTTCTCTTACTCTTTTTGTTTCTTTCATTCTCTCCTTCCTTGTGTATACTTCTAGGACTTTCTGTTCCTTTGAGTTCCTCTTCCCTCCTTTCTCTCTCTCTCTCTCTCTTTCCCTTTCTCTCTCTCCCTCCCTCAGCATCTCTCACTCTCTGTGTATCTCTTTCCCACCTCATGTTTCTTCCATCTCTCTGTATCTCTTGTTCTCTGGGTCTTTGTGTTCCCCCTATGTCTGTCTGTCTCTCTCTGTCTCTGTCTCTTTGTGTATCCCTGTCTCTCAGCTAGTCCCCTGGCTGGAGGGGCTGTTGTAGATTTGATGCCCTGCAGACATGTAGCAGGTCCCCCAGACACAAAGTGGAAGGGCCCTGGCCCTTACCTCCTCCATGCCTCTCTCTGCCCAGTGTACGCAGGAGCAAACTGAGGCCTGGAGATGGGCAAGAGGGCCTCTCCCAAGGCCTCACAGGGATGGAATGGCAGAGTTAAGACCCAAACTCAGACCGTAGGACTCTTGGCAGGACCCTGCTTCTGTCTCTCCCCTGCACTGTGGGCCTCAGTTTACTTCTCAGAACCCATGAGGGGTGGAGGGGGAGCTGAGCTTCCCCCTGGCTGCTGCCATTCCCCCTTCTGCCTTCTCACAACTTGGACCCTTACTCAGGCAGGAGGCTCTGTGGCCATATGGGCCAGTATGGAGCCCAACCTCCTAAGAGCTAGTCTGGGTGGGGTCCCAGGGTCCCATGACTCAGAAGGCCTTGTGGCCACAGGGTAGTGATACTGGAAGGATGTAAGTCAGCCAGTCTTTCTGTGGGTCTGTCTGTGGATAGAGCTCAACCATATCCCCAGAGTGGGCATGGGTCCCCAGGAACTTCCACCCCGGGACCCCTCCAGAGAGCCTGGCAGTGGGCTCCCTACTGGCCAAGGCTCTTCGTGTCCCCCACCATGAGGCCCTAGCCAAAGGCATGCTGGCCTCTAGCTCCCCCTCCTTTCCTCCCCATCTCCTGTGGAACAGCTATGAGTACAGGAACATGGTCCCAGAATGAACAGGGAGACTGAGGCCCTGCACGTGTTCATTTACCATCACTGACATTTTGTTAAGCATTTCATGTGCATTAACTTGGGACGAGGGGTACAATTACTGTCCCAGTTTACATGCAAGACCAAGGAGAGTGATAGCTAGTTAATGGCCGAGCCCAACCCCAGGATCAGGGGAGTCTTCTGTCACAGAACTTGGGAGGGAAACTGTCAGAAGAGGCAGAAGAGGCAGATGCGTCCTACAATGCCAAGCCTGGTAAGGCCAGAGACCCTGTGAGGTAGTGAGCTGCCTGTCCTTCAGGGAGTTTCGGTGAGTTTGGACACCATTGACATTGGCCTTCACCATCTGTGAAGTTGGACCCAAAGACCCTCACAGAGGGGGTTTGAGACTCTGGGATCCTTTGAACATAAGAAATGACGTTCTATGATTCGGAGGTTCTGGCATAGTACCATTTGAAGACCCCCAGGGTCCCAACAGCTGTAGGGTCTGCATGGTAGTCCCCAAGCATCAAACCTTTGGTCTCTCCATGGCCTAAGTCTACAGGGCCCAGGACTTGTCATGGTGGCCAGATGGACGTCACTCACCACATCCGCAAGCACCCATATCACCCCCACCTGGGCCAAGGCAGCTGCAGGATGGGCCAGCCAATTCTCGGAACGAAACCCGTGGGGGGGATCTGCCCCCTTCTCTTCCTCCTTGGTGCCGATGAAGCCCTGCGCATCCGGCCGCCATGACGTCAATGGCGGAAAATCTGGGGATGTGACAACAGGGCCCAGATGCAGACCCCGATATGAAAACGCTCTCTGTGTCCCAGAAACAACCTCCATGCAGCTTCTGAGAAACAGTCAGAAAGGGACGCCCCAACAGACAATGCAGGAAGCTGGCTGCCCAGCCCGGCCCTCCAGGTTCCCCACCACCAGACAGACCGCATCTATGTCCCCTTTCTGAGAATGTCCCTGTGCTTCCCTGAGGCTGGACGTTCCAGATATGTTTGAGGAAGAGATTTCTTATAAGCCCCAGCCAAGTGTCCCAGCACCGTCAGAAGTGACCATGGGCCAGCTGTCTGGGCCAGGCCAGAGTGGTGGAGACCATCCACTCATGGACCAAAGTTGGTATTCGTTTACTCAGGCTTCTATAACCATTTACCACAAGCTGGAGGGGGGTGCTTAAACAACAGAAATTTATGGTCTCCCACTTCTGGAGGCCAGAAGTCCGAGATCAAGGTGCCAGTGGGGCTGGTTCCTTCTGAGGCTACAAGGGATGATCTGCCCATGCCTCCCTTCTAGCTCTTGGAGGACTGCTGGCAGTCTTTGGCATGCATTGGCTTCTAGAAGCCTCTCCCTGATCTCCACCTTCATTCATTTACTCACCTCCTCATGGTCCCTGAGTCCTGAGCCTCCACAGATCCAGGCTCTTGCTTCTCACACAGTAATGTAATGCCCCCACCCCCACCCCCCCCCCGCACCAAGAGACTAAGAATTTACTACCTGGATTCTCACCCCCACCTCCCTCCATGCCAGAGCTCCTGACAATCCCGTGAGCTGACAGCAAAGAAAGGAAGGTGCAGCTGCTCCCCTAAACCTCCCTTGTGCCAGCTTGGGCTACTATCAGCAGCTGTGTGCCCAACCCAGTGCTGTGTGGTGGGGAGTCACATGCACGCACACACACTTTCTAGACAAAGACAGGGAGCTCTCAAGTTGCCGTGGGACAGTGGAACGCACCCGGGTGTTCCCTACTGTAAAGTGGTGGTTGGACTAGGCGGTCCCTTCCAGCTCCAGCTTCCTCTTAGACTGGGATTCTGAGAAGCAGAAGCCCTGCCTGTCACAGAGTGTTCAGTTCTGGGGCTCAGCAAAGGAGCCCAATGCCATTATGGAGGACTTTCTGGATGGGATTCAGATAGGGGATACAGAGAAAGAGCAGACATTCGAGGCACAGCATCTAGTAGGAGCGCAGGCTTGGAGAGCAGAGTTGGGGTAAACACTGGTGGGGCTTGAGTCAAGATGCTCCCACCAGCCCTGGCTCAGGGGACCTGAGATCTCCCTGCTCTCTGGCCCCTGCCATGTCAGCTTCGTGCAAGGCAGGAGCCCAGAGATGCTCAGACCCCCCCACTGCCTGAGCTCCAGACTCCCATCCTCCACTGCCCACTCAGTATTTCCACAAGTGTGTCTAATGCCAGACTCTTCGTGTCTATCCACCCCTGGATCGTCACCCCCAACCTTGCTCCCCCCAGCTTAGAAGATGTCCACTTGGTCCTTCCAGCCTGCTCAGGCAAATACCAGGCCAGAGGTCTCCTTGACCCTCCCCCTCTCACCAGCCCCCACCACATCCAAGCTTCCAGCAAATTCTCCTGACTCCACCTTCAAAGCACACTCAGAATCCACCAACTTACCATCTCCACCGACACCATCCTGGTCTGTACCACCACTGTCACTTGCCTGGACTGTCACAGGAGCCTCCTCACCAGTACCCCAGCTTTCACCTTCCGAGAGTCTGTCCCTCTCCCCGCAGCCAGAAGGACCTTGAGTCCATGCCCCCCTCCACTCTTGTAAATGCCAGGTCACTGGGATAAAATAATGCCACCCAGAGAATCAGAAGCCAGTCCCAGCAGGATCAGCAAATGTTTTATGCCCTGTGTATAGTGCAGGGAGGACCAGGGGCCTAAGGCTTGGAGACGAGCAGTTGGGAGAAGAAAAGCTGACACCTGCCTGTGGCTGAGGCCCCAGAAACAACCCCAATCCCCCACCTCCCTTGTGGAGGACACATCACCACCAGCGCTCTGCCAGCACGCACGGGCAGGCTGAGTGCCAGAGCCGGGCACGTTTGCACCTGGGACGTGTGCAGAGACACATGCACATCTGTGTTCCCAACACCAATGTATGCATGGGTGTGTGCCACATGTATGCATGATCGGAGCTGGGGTCCAGCCGTGGAGCCCTTGAGGACAGGCCCCAACTGATGCCTGCTCTCACCGGGGCACAGGGCAAGGGGTGGTCTACATGGTTCAAGTGGTCAAGCAGTTCACACCAACGCTGGGGACACGTGTAACTCCTTCCCCCTATGTCCCCACAGCCCTCGGACAAGGACTCAATGCCCAACCCCAGGCCAGCCAAGCCCTCGGCCCCTTCCTTGGTGCTTGGCCCATCCCCGGGAGCCTCACCCAACTGGAGGGCTACACCCAAGACTTCAGATCTGCTTGGGGCCAAGGGCCCAGGGGCAACTTTCCAGGGCCGGGACCTCCGAGGCGGGGCCCATGCCTCCTCCTCCTCCTCCTCTTTGAACCCCATGCCACCATCACAGCTGCAGGTGAGGCCCAGGGCCCAGGATGGGGCAGGCAGGGTGAGGTACCTGGGCCTACAGGTGCCGACCTTTACTGTGGCACTGGGCGGGGGGCCCAGCTGGGGCACAGGAAGTGGTTTTCTGGGTCCCAGGCAAGTCTGTGACTTATGCAGATGTCACGGGGCCAAGAAAGTCCCCAGTTAGCAGGTCTCAGAGATTCAAGGCTCTCCCCGACCTCCTAATCCCGGTCTCGGGAGAGGAGATCCTATCATGGTCCCACAGGCATGGCCCTGTGTCCGCATCCCCACATGACAAGGGAGAGGGCTGGTGCCCAGAGATATGAGGTGACGGGGTTGAGGCCAACTCAGCCACTTCTTAGCTGTTTGATCTTGAAAAAGTCATTCGCTCTCCCTGAGCCTCAGTTTCCACATATGTAAAATGGGGATGGTCAGAATACCTACCATGTGGGGCTGTGGTGAGGAGTGTATGAACTAGACATGTAGAAAAGTGAGGATCAGGATGGCATCTCACACACCTGCCTTCTCCCCACTCAGCTGCCCACAGTGCCCCTAGTCATGGTGGCACCCTCTGGGGCACGGCTGGGCCCCTCGCCCCACTTGCAAGCCCTCCTCCAGGACAGGCCACACTTCATGCACCAGGTACTGACCGGGAATGGGAAGGGCGGCGGGAGCAGGTGGGACAACTGGGTGCCACGGCGGGGTGGAGGCTGAACCACAGCCCCTGTGTGCCCCCAGCTCTCAACGGTGGATACCCACACTCGGACCCCCGTGCTGCAGGTTCGCCCACTGGACAGCCCAGCTATGATCAGCCTGCCGCCACCCACTGCTGCCACCAGTGTCTTCTCCCTCAAGGCCCGGCCTGGCCTGCCACCTGGTAACACCCCCCACCCTGCTTCTCTACAGAACCCCAAGCCCCCCCCCCCCAGGGCGTGAATGTGAGCCGCGTAGGCTGCTGAATGGCGGCCCTCAGGAGGTCGGAGGCATCGGGTCTTATCATCTGGGAAACTCCGGCCTCCAAAAAATGTCAGGCTCAGAACCTTAAAGATGCAGAAAGGCACGAATCACAGAACCGCAGGTCTCTGCAGCTGAAATGTCAGCGCTCGCAAATGGCAGCCTTTGAGCTGCTCCCCAAGAAGCCTTGGGTGTTAGGGCCAACAGAATCCCTGGGAATCAGGGCCTGAGAGGCTCAGGAGGGTGGGAAGTTCAAAATGAGAGTCTCTGTGGGCTAAGCCTGAGGGACCAGCCTAAGGGTCCCAAAGGTACGCCATCCCCACCCACAGGGATCAACGTGGCCAGCCTGGAGTGGGTGTCCAGGGAGCCCGCACTGCTCTGCACCTTCCCAAGCCCCAGCACACCCAGGAAAGACAGGTCAGTGGACCAGGCTGGGAAGGACCCTTGCTCTGCCGTTGCCTCCCCTTACACCTTCTGTCCTCCTAGTGCCCTCTCGACCGTGCCCCAGGGCTCCTACTCACTGCTGGCAAATGGTGTCTGCAAGTGGCCCGGATGTGAGAAGGTCTTCGAGGAGCCAGAGGATTTCTTCAAGTGAGTGATCCAGGCTCATACTAGTCCAGGAGGGTCCCCAGTGAGCGGGAAAAGGCCTGTGGTACAGGTCTCAGCTCAGGCCTCATCTCAGTACAGTGATGAGACAAAAGGCAAAGGCTAAGATTCAAATCCCACTCACTGGCTGCGTGGCCTTGGGCAAGCTACTTAGCTTCTCTGGCCCCTGGTTTCCTCATCTGTGTAATGGGGCATCATAACAGAGGTGTATACTATTACCTACTTCCATTTTACTGATACAGAAACTGAGGTCATAAAAAAGTTAAGTGTCTTAATCGAGATCACCCAGTTCCTAAGTCACAGAGCTGGAATTTGAATCCAGGCAGCCAGGCTTCTGCTCCCCTACCCCTCCTGATTTCATTGATCCCCATAGTTCCAGATTCTCACAGTGACTCTTGCTGCCTCCCCCAACACACACACATACACACACACCCCTTCTCCCACCATACCCAACTATCAGTGGCAATTCTACACCCTGTCCTCTTCACGAGCATGACTTTGCAAGGCTGTCCACCCCTCCCCACCCGGAGTGCCTCTCCTGCCCTCGCCTACCTCTCAGCTCACCAGCCTTCCAACAGAGTCTCCAGCACCCTGGCCAGGCTCCAGTGGCGAGCTCAGGCCTGGCACCAGAGATGCCAAGTAGCGTGTGTTGAAGGAACAGCAGGTGTAAAAGGGAGACTGAGGTAGAGAGGGGAGGAGGCTGAGGCACCAAGGAGACACCTCCCAAAAGGTCTGGCCCTCCTCACTTGGAGTGGTGAGCCAGGAGGCCAGGCCCACCATAGTCACCCACGTGGACTCTTCCCCCTACCCAGGCACTGCCAGGCGGACCATCTCCTAGATGAGAAGGGCAAGGCACAGTGTCTTCTCCAGAGGGAGGTGGTGCAGTCTCTGGAGCAGCAGGTGACAGAGGAGAGGGGTGGTTGGGGGATGATGGGCGAGCCTTCCGTCTACCCTGTGCCAGGAGCCAAGCTCACCCAGGATGGGGGCTGGCATAAAGGAAGGGAGGAGGTAGGGCACCCCCAGGGAGGATCACAGCCTGAGCCAGGATGCGGCAGAGAAAGGCCAAGTTGAAGCCTCACTTTGCGCCTGTCCTCACAGCTGGTGCTGGAGAAGGAGAAGCTGGGAGCAATGCAGGCCCACCTGGCTGGGAAGATGGCCCTGACCAAAGCCCCATCCACGGTGAGCCACCCTGGGCCCACAAGCGGTACAGGCGGCTGGAGGGGGCGGAGGGAACCTGCCCTTGCACCCACACCCTGGGACTCTGTGCCCCACATCCCCAGCTCCAAACATGCCCAGACCTGGAGACCTCTCCCCTCGGTTACAAATCCCCCCAAGGTCCCAAAACATCATGATCTTGGGTTTTCAAAGCAACGGCAAATCACCAAGCATTTACTGGACAACAGAGCCAGTGCCGTGGGCAGGGTTGGCCGTGTAACACCCAGGGGCAGGGGTTGGTGCAAAATAGACATATGGGGCCCAGGTTTCAAGATGACCCCCACAGAGCAGTACACAAGGGCAGGGACCCCTGTGATCACACAGGCCACACACCCGTGGAGCTGGCTCCAGGGACCAGGCCCCTTTCCTGAGCATGTTGCTGGGGTTAATTTATCAAATCCTCGTGAAGCCACTCACGATAGTTATTACTATCATCCCTAAGATTAAGGTCACAGTTGGGTAGGGAGCCCAACTCAGCCCCAGCTCGTGGCCCCGGCATCATACAGCTCAATGCTGCTTTGTGGGATTCTGTATCAGACTGGAATTGGGAAGAGAGTGCCCTCGCTTTGGGAAAAAAAAAAAAAAAAAACCTTATTTAAAATTGAAGTGAAAAGTTTAAGCCTCTGAATCACCAGCCGTTCTCTTCTCTCCTCCCTCAGGTGTCATCGGACAAGGGCTCCTGCTGCATCGTGGCCAGTGGCACTCCCGTCACCACTGGCCCAGCGTGGCCCAGCCCCCAGGAGGCCCCTGATGGCCTGTTCGCTGTGAGGAGGCACCTCTGGGGCAGCCATGGAAACAGCACGTTCCCAGGTAAGGATGGTCCACATCCCTACATGGTCCAGCCTCCATGCACCCTACCCCCAGCCCCTCATCCCCCACTGGCCCGGGGTGGGAGACAGCCAGGACCAAACCTCCCCAGCACTGCCACTCAGCCTTTGGGAAAACACAACCCCTTGCCAAAGCTGCTTTTAAGCGTTTCCAAAGCCTGTAAGCCCCCTGCTCCCACCCCCTCCATTGCGGTTTCTTCTGTCCAGCCCCATCTCCCCTAGGGCCTGGGGCTCACTCAATCTGGGCTTTGGCTACTCCATTCGGTTGTCAGAAGGGAGGGCAGGGAGGGAACTAGCTCCCCTCACTCCCCAGGAACTCTCCCTGCCCCCTCCAAGGAAAAGCGGGGGGAATTCTCCCAAGCTCATGGATCCAGGGGCTGCCCGCAAGGCCTGGGCTGTGGGCTTAAGAGGGATCAGGGCCCTTGAGTGCCATCCTGCCTCTGCCACTTGGCCACCTGAATCCCTCTGGTGTGCAAGTTATTTCACTTCCTTTCAACTTCGGTGACAGTGAGGCCCATTTTGGTGCAAGTAGCACAAGCAGTAAATGTCACATCAGCGCCCAATGCTCAGCATGGTCACCATGAGGGTGACAACTGGCAGTGAGGGATCTCAGCTGGGCAGCCTCTCCTTGTAGCATGGGGGATGGAAGAGGGAGCAAGGAGCTCCAGGTCGGGACCTGATCCTCCCCAACCCCCTACAGAATTCTTCCACAACATGGACTACTTCAAGTTCCACAACATGCGGCCCCCCTTCACCTATGCCACCCTCATCCGCTGGGTAAGCAGGCGGTGTGGGCCAAGGAGAAGCAAAAGAAATGGGGGTGGGGGGAGGAAGGGGAGCACCAGGCTCCCACATTCCCAGCCTCCTTCCAAGCGCCCCCAGGTCAGGCTCCCTCATGAACAAACCCAGGCCTCCCACAGGATTCCCCACCCGCCCCCATGCCAGCTTCACCCCAGACCTGCCCCCTCAACCCAAAATGAAACCACTATCCAGGCCTGTGTGAGCCAAATTCTGGCCCTCACCTCCCCCCCTTTCCTGGGGCCCACCTCGACCCCATACTTAACCCCCTCCCAGACCTGTAAAATGGCCCCCAAATGACCCTGATCTTTGCCCCTTGCCCTAACCCCACCACAGATACTATCCTCCTTCCCCAGCCCCCACATACCCCAAGAAGCCGGCAGGATCCTGCCTCTCACCCCTTCCTTGTGACACCTATCTGACCCTTGGCCTCACCCAATCCCAGCCCCTTCATTTGAATCTCCCTAATGCTTGCCCAGAACTTTCATCCTAGGCCCACACCTAACCCATCCCCAACACCACACATTCCCCTGCCTGGCCCCACCCTGACCCAGAACCTCACTGTGGCGGTATTCTCCACCCTTATAACTCCATCACTAGGCTCACCTCGGACTCCTTACCTTAATGCCATCCCATCCCTCAGCCCTCAACTTGCCCCAGTCCATCCCCAGCCAGACCCTTAACCAGCCCCTTCCCTGCTGACCTTTAACTCTGCCTGGTCCTTTACCGCTCCCACATCCTTAACTTGGCCCTACTCCTGGGTTTTGACCTTCCCAAACCCTGACATCTTGCTCCCGTGGAGAAGGCCAGCTCCAACTCCATCCCAGACCTTTAACCCAATCACAGGCCTACCCCGAACCAGACTTACTGCGACCTCAGCCTTGATCCTCCACCTCAACCCACTTCTAACTCTGTCTCTGACCTATCACTGCACACCGTCTCCCTCCCTCCCTTCCCCTGCCCACCTCAGCTCCACCCCTGTCAGACACCCAGGGTGGGCCACTGCCACTCTCAGCCCAACTTCAGGGGAAGGGCTCCCTGACCACCTGACCCCCTAACCGCCAGGCCATCCTGGAGGCTCCCGAGAAGCAGCGGACACTCAATGAGATCTACCACTGGTTCACGCGCATGTTTGCCTTCTTCAGAAACCACCCTGCCACCTGGAAGGTGAGCTCTTCTGGCGATGGCAGTGGCTGGGAGGGCCTCCAATGTCACCGGAGTGCTGGGCCGAGCTCAGGAGTGGCATGGTCTTGGGGGGGGGGGGCTTGTAGACATGTCGGGAAGGGCTGGGTGGCTGGTCTGGGCTGGGTCCTGCTGACCTCAGAGGCTGACTGCCTAGCCGTTCCCCCTACCCCCGGCCCGGTGGGCTTTCTTCCCACAGAACGCCATCCGCCACAACCTAAGCCTGCACAAGTGCTTCGTGCGGGTGGAGAGTGAGAAAGGGGCCGTGTGGACCGTGGATGAATTCGAGTTCCGCAAGAAGAGGAGCCAGAGGCCCAGCAGGAGTGCTAACCCCACACCCGGCCCCTAACCTCAAAACCAAGGAAAAGAGGAAGAATGGACAGGGGCTGAAATAGGCGGTGGAAGTAGCCGGGGGTAGGGGTGATGGGCCCTGGACATGCCCACTGGGGCCAAGAAGTGAGGTATGCACGGTCTTGCCTGCCAGGGACCCTGAGCCTCAGAAGACCACCCTTCTGGAGCATCCGCCCTGCACCAAGGCTGCTCAGAGGGGCCCTGGCCCCTGCCCCCTGGCCCAGCTTCCCACAACAAGCTCTTTAGCCAAACTGAGCCTTCACACCAACCACACACACAGCCTGCCTCGGTCGCTCAGACAGGTCACCTTTGGGCTGGAAGACACACACACACACACACGGGCCATCCTGTCTCTTGGACACAGGACCAAGAACCTGCCTCAGTACTCTCGGATAACCACAACCTCTATAGCCTCACAGACCATCGCATCTGAGCATGGTCCTGTCAACCCACAACCCCTGAAGCACACACCCACGGCCAGCCCCCTGCCTGGCACACACGTGCATGTGGTGTCACATGGGGTGCACCCAGCACACCCCACCCCCGCCCTGCACAGAAGCAGCCTTGGTACCTTTAGATCTCAGGTCCCAAAGAGCCACACAAACACACCCCAGTCATGCACATTCTCATGCAGCTCCCAAGACATCAGCTCGCTCACACAGGCCAAGAGAACACACAGGGACATCACAAGTGCATATACATGCACTTGGTACCCCAGTGGGTCTCCGGGGTCCCAAGTGGGCTTTCACAGCCACACCCATGGAATCGCCAAATAGATCCCATGTCTCACCTGCCGCCAGCCCCACCTCCCCGGCCTTGAACGCTATGTCCCCATCCAGGCCTCAGCTTAGACTGCAGACAGAGCCCCTTCTTTATTTGGGATCCAAGGTCCTAACCCCAGCACCCTCTCCAATAAATGGCAGCCAAGTTCCCATGCTCTGGATGATCACTCCAGATCAGGGTTGGGGTCAGGAGGGCGGGGATCTGGGCCCAAGGCCACAGCAGGAGGAGCGCAGCCAACAGAGGGAATGGCTAGGGCAAGTGCTTGGCCAGCACCCCCAACATCCCAGCTCCCTGCCCCATGCCAGGAGCAGACCGGCGCTGCAGCTCCTCAGGTTTCCCGGACCCGCCCCAGGAGGCTCGCGTTCTCCTGGCGGAGGGCTCGGTAGTCCTCGCGGATCTTCTCCAGGTTGCTGAGGGTCTTTTTCCCCATCTCCGTCTCGATCTAAGGCAAGGCAAATCGCACACCTTCAGTGTGTGGGGCCCCTGTCCCAGTTCCTGCTTGCCACCTGTATTAATTAAGGCCACTTGAGGCCCCCTCCTTGCTCCTCCCACCCTCCTCCTGCAACAGCATGCTGTGCCCTAACGCAGGGCCTTTGCACGTGCCATCTGTTTGCCTAAAGTGTCATGTGCTAACGTGGCAGCATGAGCCACTACATACTCTGGCTGAAGCCTCTGCCAATGGCCAAGGGAAGCAGGTACAAGGCCCTTCCGGGTGGAAGCTGGGGCCCTCTGGCCGCTGGCTGGTGCCAGGTCACACACACAGCTACTAAGGGGCAAGGCTGAGAGTCCAGCCATGGGCTATGTCTGCTCCCACAGCCTCTCTGGGCATAAGCCGAGGTGCTGTCCACTGGCTTGCCTTGGTTTCCCCTCCTACCCCCGGGCCTCACCTGCTCCTCAAGGTCTCGAACTTCCCGCATGATTGTGCCCGTATCCTCGATGGTCTGGATGAGCTGGCTGCAGTTCTGGGGACGGCAAGAGCAGAAGGCTTGCACCCCCACCACACGCCACCCCGGCCGGCCCCCAGCATCCTTCTCCACTCACCTCGTGCAAGGCAGCTAGATATTTGTATGCCTTCCGAACAGCATCATCCTTCTTGGCATCCTGACCAGACAGAAGGGACCAGTGAGCTTCCCACTCGCCCCCCACACATACCACCTCCAGGACCCCAAGTCCACCCTCTCCCACTCCCCTGACTTCCCCCTCTGTGGCTTACAGCAGGGCCCAAGCCGCAGCGTACCTACACGGCTCACACCAGGCGGAGGCCCAAGCTAGCCTGTGAGCAGACAGGCAGGCGGGAGCCTAGACCCACTGTACCCCCCGACCCAGCCCAGCCAGGCCCGCACCTTGAACACAAGCTCATCGGTCACGGCAAATGTCCGGTCCAGCTTCCCAGACAGGGAGTTGATTTCCTTCTGAAGCTCCTTTGTGTCCGACAAGATCTGGCAGAGAACAGGGCAGCCATGAGCCCACACTCACACCCAGACAGTGGCTAGAGAGCTCTGCCTTTCAGAGGGCGTGAGGTCCCTGTGTGGCCATGCTACATGCTTCTGCTCCTTGCACGTGTCTGCCTGTTGGCCCCAACACTCCACAGCCACAGTGATGCACCTTAGTAATCTCTTCCTTCTGCTTCCGGATGTTGCCCACAATCTCCAGGATGCGCTGGGTATAGGCCAGTCGGGACACGTCTCTAGGCAGGGTCTCCAGCTCAGACACCTAGATAGGAACACAGCAGACGCTCTCCTGGGACCCAGTCCCCATCCACTCCAAGCCACTCAAGGCCCCCGCACGGGCCTTACCAGCTGCTTATAGACCTCCTCCTTCCTGCGGGCCTCTTCGGCAGCCGCTCGAACACTCTGGTGCAGCTCCTGGATCTCTGCCAGCCGTCGAGAAGATTCCAGCTGCCAGGACCCCAGGGGCAGAGGGGCAGTGAGCACAGCACAAGGACAGCCCCCTAGGGAGGAACCAAACCCGCCCCACCCACAGCCCAGGGACTTGACAAGCTACCTCTCTGCAATCCTGGAGCTTTCGGAGGTGGCGGTACTCAGCCAGGAGAGGGACCCGGTGCTTTTCCCACTGACCCGCCAAGTGGATGACCCGCTGGGCGCTACTCTCTACCACGAGCTTCAGGTGATGGGAGAGGATCCGTGTCACACAGGCTGGACCCCTCCGCCTCCGGCCCTCCCGCCCAGCCCCGCTGCCAGCCCCACCTGCAGCTTGGCGAGGTTGGCAGCCCCATCAGGCAGCAGCTCCGCCGCCCGGCTCTTCAAGCGCAGGACCTGCTCACGCTCCGCCACGTTGAGCTCGCTCTGACGACGCTCTGCCTCTACCTGGCACCCCAAGACCCCCGCTGCTGTTGGTGGAGGAGCCCAGCCACACGTCACAGCCCTTTAGCCCCCACTGAGCCTAAGCGCCCCCAAATGACAACACACCCCTCCACCCTCCAGCAGCCCCCTGACCCCTCCTGATGGTGACAGACACCCACAGGCCCCTCTGATCCCTCTGCCTCCACAATGACCCCCTCCCCCTTCCCCGGAAGCCCTGACAAGGCCCACAAGCCGCTGCCCAGACAGACCCATCGCACCCTCACAGATGTTCACACCCCTCATGATTCTCACAGACACCAACACATCCTGACTGAAGCCCACAGTTGCCCCTAACCCCCACAGCTCCAACGCCCCTGACTCTACGTCCCCCTCTCACCCCCACTGATTCTCCTGAACCCTCAAGAGCCCACAGGTCCCCGAGGTTGCCTCTGAACCCTTCTAACATCAGCAGACCGCCACCAAGCCCTCTCAGCCCCTTTAAGTCCCTCTAGGCCCTTTAGGCCCTGCCAGGATGCAACCCCAGGTGGGCGGCCCCTCCCCCATCCCCATCCCCCACTCCTACCTGCACGAGGTTGATTCCCAGGGTCTTCATGTTGCCTTCAACCTCTTCGATGTTTCGGTTCACTCCCTCCAGCTGTTCCCGAAGAGACTCCAGCTCCTGCTCTTGGGCTGCCCTCGTGTCCTAGGAGGGACAGGCCAGTGGGGGTGGGGTGTCAGGCCTGCTAGGCAGGGCAGGAGCCCAGAACCCCCTCCACTGCTCCACTTACCTGTTCAGGCTGCTGGGAGGGGGCCGGCACATCGCACACCTGGGCTGCCTGGACCTCAGGCTCCTGGGGGAGTGAGACGAGGGTATCCTGGCTGTCAGAGAAGGCCCTGCCCCTCCCAGCCCAGCCTCAGCAGGCCCTCCGAGCGCCATACTCCTGTCCACTCAATGGCTGACGGCTGTCAGAGCAGGTTTAGGGGACCCAGACGCTCTGAGACCACAGGCTGGAGTTCTTGCTCATGAAGAAACCTTCCAGACCCCGATACAAGAAGGATGATGGCCCCTCTAGGTCAAGGAGCGAAGACATGTCCAAGGAAACCATCTGGGGAAGCTGGGGTTTGCACAAAGCACTCCTACACCCTGCCATGGTTTCCACCCCTCCCCCCTTTCTCCACGGAAGCTCTTGAGAAGCCAGGGGACCCCCAGCACACAGAGGGCACACCCAGTGGGGACACAGGAACCTGTGTTGATAAAGTGTGTCGTCTGCACAGACACTGACCCTGCAAGCCTGCCTCGGCCCTGACAGCCCACCCGGGGCCACTCAGACCCACTCACCGGATGGAAGGTGAACTTCTCTGAGTGGGTGAAACGGGAGCCCTTGGGAGCACCAGTCCTGGCCCCCACACCCCAGGCCTGCAGCAGCTCTCCCAGGTCTCGGGCTTGCGCGGGAGCCCCTGGTCGGCCCCAGGTCTGGCGGAGATGCTCAGCCAGGTGCTTCTGCAGCCGCTGTCGCTGGGCCCGTGTATCCTCCTGGACACAGAAGGCAGCGCAGATGGGAGGCTGTCGAGGCGAGCTGAGCACCCGAGGTCCTGCCTCCTCCAGGGAGCCGCCTGACAAAGGGCCTCCACCCAGTCGCCTCTCCCACCAAGGGGGCCCAGTCCTCCCCCCTCGGGACGCACCAGGTCTGGGAGGTCCCCAAGGACAGGGTCCCCCCCCCGCCAGCCATGCTTCTCTCCACCCATTCGCTCCCCACACAGAAGGCAGCTGAGGGAAGGGAGAGAGGCAGCAAATCAGCAGCCTCCAAATCAGAGGTTGATGGGGCAAGGCTACGTGGGGACAGAGCAGAGACAGAGTCAGAGGTGCTGGGCAAAGAAGCGGTGGAAGCAGAGTAGGAGAGAGAGAGAAAGAGAGAATGAACAGAAGCAGTTTGGAGACAACTGGGGAAATCTGATTACGAACACAGTGACGGATGGTATTAAGGTGTTAATGTTATCAGGTGTGAAAATGACCCAGAGGTTACCTTAAAAAGTGGACACCCTTATGAGTTAAGAGATGTATACTTCAGTATGTACAGTCAAAATGGCATGTATACTGGGATTTGCCTTAAAATAATACTGAAAAAAGAACAACTCAGGGAGAAAAGATGAAGAAAGATTGGTGAAAGGCTCATAATTGAAAGCGGATGAGGGGCACCTAGGATTCATTAGAATATTCTATGTCTGAAAATGTCTACGAGTTTAAAAAAGATAAACGTCAAAAAAATAATTAATTAATTAAAAAGACAGAAGTCAAGATGGAAGAAATGGCAGCGGGGAACACAGGAGCAGGTGGAAAGTGAGTGCCAGAGGTGAACAGAAGGGAAGTGGAGAGACAGTCTGAAAAGGAGGAGACAGACAGAGGAGCAAGAACAGAGGGGCAGCAACACCACAGAACGAGAACGACAGTGACCAGAAGAGCCAGCACAGAGACCTAGGGATGGAAAAAATGAGCACGGAGGACAGTGGCAGAGACAGAGAAACGACGAGAGACTCGGGGGCAGGAAGAAGGTAATAGAAACAGGAGGGAAGGGGGCAAACCCGACCTCTCTGGCTGCTAAGAACATGCCGGTTGTTCGGTGGAGCGTTAGCCTGAGGGGAAGGCACTATCACCCCCGCCCAAGTCTCAGAACTGGAAACCGAGGCTCTGGGGAGGGGAGAGGAGAGTGACTGGTCTGAGGTTCCCAGTCCTTCGGACCTCAGTGTTCTCTCAGGGGAAGAGCCCGTTAGGCGCATGCAGAGGGGAGGTGATGAGGGACCAAGTCGGGAAAGGAGGGCACAGAGGACCAGGGTATGCTGAGATGGGAGCAGTAGGAAGCAGCCATGAGCAGGGGCCTCGGAAGCAGGGAGCCGAGCTTCAGGCTGTACCTGGGTGGGGTGGCGGGGTGCTCGGTGGACCCAGTCCTCGTCTCCAGGGCGGTCCCGGCCCGTGTGCCGGCAGAGCTGGATGGCATGGCTTTCGAGGAGTGAGGCCACCCTCCCGGCAGGCTGGGGCACCTGGGTGGGGGCTGGTAGCAGCAGAGGACTCGCCTGGAACTCCCGGGGCTCTGGGGGCAGGAACAGAGTCCGCTAGCCCTCCCGCTGGGCCCAGGGCACCAGGCCTACCACGGCCATCCTTCTCCTGAGCCCCGTCCCCACAACCTCAGGCTTACCTCCTCTGGAACTCAACTCAGGCAGGACCAGCCTGGTGGTGTGGAAAGGTTTCTGGGAGGCAGAGCCCTGGGTGGGGAGAGCAGAATCAGAGCCTCCATGAGGAACTGTGGTGGGGGCCACTAGTGGGAGGGAGGCCAAACACCTGAGCGCCCAGATGGGGCCAAGGTGGGGACAGGCAACATCAATGGGAGTTGATGGGTCCCACCTGGAGGTGCTGGAGCTTGGGAGTGCGGAGGAGGGGTGGGACCCAGGGCAGGGCCAGCTGGTCCCGGATCTGGCTCCCGATGGCCCGGAGAAGGATAGCTGAGTCCCCTGTGGGAGAGTGGGGAAGCAGCATCCATCAGATGACAAGGCCATAACAGCAAAAATACAAACCCTGGGAAAGCAGCCACGGCTCCTGGACCCCCCTCCCCATAGATGCGTATCTAGCTAGCTAGCCTTCTCACCCTCGGCCACTCAACAAGCAGTTACAGAGCACCTACTGTGTACCAGTCACTGTTCTAGACTCTTGGGATACTTCAGTGAACAAACTGAGAAGTACCCCTGCCCTCACAGAGCTGGCATGCTGGTAGAGGAGAACAGGTCAAAAGTACAAGACAGAAAGCTGTCAGGTGATGATCTGAGAGGAGGGTCAAGATCACTGAGAGGGGCACGCAATTTTAAACAAGGTAGTCCAAGGAAGGCCTCCCTGAGGTGACAAAAGAAAAGAGCCTCTAAAAGGTAAGAGGGTGAACCAGGAAGATATCTAGGGGAAGAATAATCTGGCAAATACAAAGGCCCTGAGGCAGGAGCACACCTGGAGGGTCAGAGAAGCACCAAGGAGGCTGGTGTGGCTGGAGTGGGGGGGGGGGAGGAGAAGGAGGAGGAGAGGCCGAGGTCCCTCCCAGCACCAACTTCCCACCTGGGGCAGCCCAAGCCCAGGACCCTCTCCCCCTGCCCTGACTCCCCTCCCCCAGCCCCAATCCTCCCCTGCCCCCCCAGCTCTCCCAAAGATACATCCCCCACCCCACCCCCAGTCAACCTTTTTACCACCTCCACCTCTCTCAGGCCCCTACGACACCCAGGAACACCATGCTGTCCTTCACCCCCACCATGCCCTGGGCAGACCATACCTGCAGGCTGATCTGCATCCTCGGAGGCATCAGAGGGCAGACGCTCAGCCAAGAAGAGAAGCAGGTCCCGGAGATCAGGCTCACTGGGGTAGAGGAAGTTCTGATAGCCAAGCTCCAAGGGATAGCCCAGGTCCTAGAGGTTGGGGAGGTAGCCTCTATCAGTCAGACAGGCAGAATTCCCCTGTCCCGGAAGCCCTGGGCCTGGACCACAAAGGCTCCCACTCTCTCACCAACCACCACCCTCTCAACTTCACCTTGGCTCCCCAAAGGCCTTCAGGCCTCTGCGGGGGACAGGGGTGGGAATCACAGAGTGATTATAGTCAATGCTACAGAGAGCAAGAAGTAAGAAAGGCTCTGGCCTTTCTAACTAGGACCCCAAATCCACATGTCACAAAAGAGAAGACAAGTATTTCTGAATCCCTGAAAAGAAACAAAAATTTTAAAGAATATACGGGCACCTGGGTGGCTCAGTGGGTTAAAGCCTCTGCCTTTGGCTCAGGTCATGATCTCAGGGTCCTGGGATCGAGCCCCACATCGGGCTCTCCGTTCAGCGGGGAGCCTGCTTCCCTCTCTCTCTATCTCTGCCTGCCTCTCTGCCTACTTGTAATCTCTGTCTGTCAAATAAATTAATTAATTAAAAAAAATTTAAAGAATATAATTACCAAAGTCACAAAAGTGATGACAAGCTAGAAAAAAATGTATATGGAGTTCACATCACAAGCAAAGAGTAAATCTACCTAGTCTCCTATAAAGAGTGTCTAAAATCAAACAAGCAGAAAAGACCAGCAATGCAAGAGAAAAGTCGGCGAAAGATAGGAAGAGGCAGTTCACAGAAAAAGAAATGAAAATGGTCCTTCAACCTAGGCAAGTATGCCCAACCTTGCTGCAGACTGAAAGCACACAGAGAGATCTCACACACACACACATCACTGATCCAGGACACTGCGACGATCCGTCCTCCGGGTGCATGCTGAGAGGGAGATACCATCGCTAGGGCAGTGTTCCTGCCCAAAACCTGAATCCGCTCATTAGAAAACACTCCAACCAACTCAAGGGGTAAGCCAGTCCAGGCAACAGCCAGCCTGGGCTCCTCAAAAACATTTGTCATTACAAAAGAAACATAGAAACAAAAACCAAGGAGGACTGTTGACTATGCAAGATTAGAGAAGTAACAGTGAAACAAAATGTAGGGTCCTTGATTAGATACATTCCCCAGTTAAAAACAAAACAAACAAACAAACAAACAGCAACAAAGGACATTTTGGGGACAGCTGGGGAAATTCCACCAGGCACTGGATAGGAGATACTGTTGTTCTAATATATTACTATCAATTGTTAAGTATATACTATCAATATTAAATTTCAGGGATTCGGCAAATGTCCTACTGAGGAGAGGTGTGATGAAAATTGTAGGTGTGGGGTATCCTGCTGTCGGCCACTTTCAAATGGTTCGGCAAAGAAGTGTGTGTGTGTGTACAGAGAAAAGAATGGAGCACAAAGCTAACAAACGTCTGTCCAAGTACAAAGCTGGGGAGAAAAATGATACCGAGATATCATTCCTCACCTACTGAAGGGCCACAAATCAGTGGGCCAGGCTATGGAGAAGCAGGGGCTCTCCCCAGCGTGGATGGTAGGAAGGCAGAAATGAAACAAAGCCAGGTGAGGGCAACTGGGCAAAACTGGCCAAAAATAACATCTGCTTTTACTCTTCCACTTTGCTAAGCCTGCTTTGAGGAGCTGACCATGAAGCCATGCCCTAAACAATTCAAGAGGACAGATGCACAAGGTTCCTCTTTATGGCATTATTTGCAAAATAATGGAAACGCTCTATATGACTAAGCATTTAATACATTAAATGCTGCTTTGCGGGGGGATTAGGAAAAAAAAAGGTAAGAAGGAGAAAAGAGTCTTCCTTCTCTGTATGAAGAAGACTGATTATCTACCTTCTAATTCTTTTTTTTAAGATTTTATCTATTTAAAAAAAAAAGATTGCATTTATGTATTTGACAGAGAGAGAGGGAGAGGGAGAGGGAGAGAGAGAGAGAGCGCGCGCACCGGCAGGCAGAACGGCAGGCAGAGGGAGAGGGAGAAGCAGGCTCTCTGCTGAGCAGGGAGCCTGACACAGGGCTCGATCCCAGGACCCAGGGATCAAGACCTGAGCCGAAGGCAGACACTCAACCGACTGAGCCACCCAAGTGCTCCCTCCCTTTTGATTCTTACAGTGCTATCAGCCGCTGCTTTCTTCTACCACTTCTGAGATATAGCATCTCCTCCTCCAGCACCCGTAAAAAATGAATACCAGTGACGATTATAATGGTGGATACTGTGTCAAGCCCTCTCTATTTTCCATGCTTCGATTCCTTAAACCAAACGTGGGAATGGGTAGCTAGTCTTTATTTCCCCTTGTTTTACAGATTTCCCATAAATTAAAATGACCAACTCTATCACAGTGCTGTGATTTCCGAATTACCCTCAAAAGGCTGCGGGTTCACTGCCCTCACCTCCTCTTCCTCCGCGTGACAGACTTTATTAATTTACGACAGAGTGTGGGTCCCTTAGGGAGCCTTTTCTCAACAGAACAGCCAAGGTAACGAAAAAAAAAAATTTTGCTAAAGAAGAAATACAAGGGGCTCCTGGGTGGCTCAATGGGTTAAAGCCTCTGCCTTCAGCTCAGGTCATGATCTCAGGGTCCTGGGATCGAGCCCCCGCATCGGACTCTCTGCTCAGCAGGGAGCCTGCTTCCTTCTTTCTCTCTGCCTGCCTCTCGGCCTACTTGTGATCTTTGTCTGTCAAGTAAATAAGTAAAATCTTTAAAAAGAGAAGAAGAAGAACAAGAAGAAGAAGAAGAAGAAGGAGAAGAAGGAGACGGAGAAATACAAATGGGCAAAGCCCTGAAAAGGGAAGGGCTCCGCAAAGAAACCTTGGGAGTTCCCAAATGACCTCAGACAGACCCTTCTGATAGTGAGAAGAGGGCCTTTCTCCCTGGCTCCAAACCAGGAAGCAGATTTCTGGTTTTGCTTTTTGCCTTCCAGACTGCAGAGTATGCAGATGTGCTCCCTGGAGCAGAACAAGCAGGAAACGCAGCAGAATAAGGAAGACCATGAAGAGGAAGGCTACAATGTCCAATCGTAGTCAACACAATGCTCCAAGGGGATCTATCTGTGTGATACAAGGGTTTTTAGACTATTTCAGAGAAATAGGTTCTTGCCTTGCTTCGTGGCTCGTACATACCCTAGATGGTTACTAAGTTAGGTGGATGGGACTTTTGTTATGTGTCATGAATCACTGCTTACAACCAGAAACTGGGCAATCAAAATCTACTATAGCAAGAAAAAAGATAGAAAGGAGAAAGGGGGGGGGGAATAAGTATATTCACATTTGCTTATATCTGCATTAAAAAAACAAAAAACAAAAACCTATAAAGACACACAGAGACCAGTTAAAGTGAACGGTTTGGAGTGTGAGACTGCGAGATACCATGTTCCTTCCATCACACCCTGGAGATCTCTCCTACCCTTTCAGTGGTTAACCACCTTTTACCTAATTAACAGTTCTTTGTATTAAAATGTCCCTGCTCAAATTACACCTGGGGTTTTGGTCCCCAGACTGGACCCTGACTAATAAAATGACCTACTCGAAACAAAAGTGACTTAGAGGGGTCCTGGGTGGCTCAGTGGATTAAAACCTCTGCCTTCGGCTCAGGTCCTGATTCCAGGGTTCTGGGATTGAGCCCCCCATCGGGCTCCCTGCTCTGCGGGAAGCCTGCTTCTCCCTCTCCCACACTCCCTGCTTGTGTTCCCTCTCTCGCTGTGTCTCTCTGTCAAATAAATAAATAAGACCTTTAAAAAAATAAAAAGGGACTTAGTGGCTTTGGTGTGAAAAGATTGGGAATGAAATCCAGCCCAGGCCACTAACTGGCTAAGGTCTTTGACCGATTACTGAACTACCTGGAAGCTCAGTTTCCTAGCTGTAAAATGGGTTCCCTATGTGCCTGCTTTAAGAGCTCATAGGCCCCATCAGGGTTCTGCATGGGGCCTGAGAAACAGGCCCAGAAGGAAAGCTTGATTCTCTGTCAGAATTGCCATTGGTCTGGAGCTCCACAGACTCTGAAAGTAGACTTCCCAGACTCAATTTAAAGATTTGCCTCTGACCCACTGTGTGACCTCCGGCAAATCACTTAAGTTCTCTGTGCTCTAGTTTCCTCCTCTTGAAAAAAAAAAAAAAAAAGAAGGGGGGGATACTGACAGTACCTACTTGAGAAAGTTGTCAAGAGAACAAAGGAATATCATACCATGTTAGCACAGTGTCCAGCCCAGGGTAGACACTCAGAAAACATCCTTATTATCTGCCTATGTGTGTGGATTAGGTCACAACAGGAGGATTTATGTCAGAGGGTCACCATCACAAGAGTATGAAAACCACCGGTTTTTTAACAACTTTACTTTGGGTTTTTTCCGACACCTGCAATCAAAGAGTTGTGACTGATACAGAAACTCATTCCAGGAGTCAGGTGTGTGAAGTGACAGACACCAAAATATGGAGGTGGCTGAGTGGCAGAAAGTACTGGGTGTGGGGCATGTGAAGAGGTGGACAGCAGAAGAACCTGAGAACCCCTGAGAGCCAGGCGAACTTGAGAGCTAAGGGATGGGCAGAGCACCTTGGCCTCCTGGGAAGAGAGAGAAACTGCATAAGCAAGGTCCAAATTCAAGAAACCTGACCACCCTGTCCCCAGGGCCCGGGAAGGGGGAGCTAAAGGAAATTTTCACCGTATTTACTCTACTATCCGTCTGCCACCTATCCTAGGTCTGTTGGCCAAGTTCACGTTCGTCATGTAGCCAGAGGTGGCTAGAATCCAAGCCACCAGATCAGGCCTCTCTCAGAGCCATAACACCACTTACACAGAGCTCTAGCCCACTTTTTCTATGTTCACTGAGTTTTACTCCTCCTAGCAACCCTAGATGGGAGGTGCGACTCTCACACAGGTTTGACATGTGAGGAAATGGACCCAAAGAGGTTAAGGGACTGACCCTACATCACAGAGTGAGCAAGCCAAGAGAAATGACATTACTCAGAGGGCCTAGGCATAGTAACTGGGCATAGATCTGTACTGGGGAGGTATGAGAGTTTCACCACAGGGCACTTAACCTGGGAGAGAGACAGGTTGGGAATTATTCTCAGGAGAGGCAGGGCCACGAGGGGGAATGCAGTAGAGACACAGCTCTACTTAACCAGCATACTTTCCTTCAGGTAACCCTCTGACCCCCAACTCCCAAGCGATCCTGCAGGAGCAGCCAGTCACAGTGTCCTATGGGGATGACCATGTGATCCATGTGAGGCCGATCAGTGCACATAGTGATTAATTTAGGAGAGAGCCTGTGACCCAAGTCAAGCCTTTTCCTGGATCTCCTAAGTGGATAACATAGTGGGGTAAAATTTTAGCACTGCTTTAGTGGCGCTAAGCTTAAAATGTGGGAGCCAGGGCCAGCCCAGGCTCAAACTAGATCAACTCATATAATGCTCCTAATAACTCTACTTTTATCACCTCAGTTTCAGAAATAAGGAAACCGAGGCCCAGAAGGGTCAGGGTCACACAGTAGTGAAGGTCTGAGCTACTCAGGCAGTTTGACCACAGAGCCAGCGTCCTTAACCACTAATGAATGCTCAGTCACAAGAGGAGGTGGCAGAGAGGAAAGCCGAGCATTTCAAAGGAGCTCGGGGACTTTGTGAAGGAGGAAGGAAGAGGCCATGTGTACTGGGAGAAGGGCACTCACCATGCAGGCCTGAGCCAGGCTCATAGCCAGGCGGAACCGGGCAGACATGGCCAGAGGGAGCAGGGGGCTGAGACCGGAGCCCACAGCAGGGTTGATGACGCGCAGGCAGCGGACCACAGCTTCTACAACCAATTCCGTGGTGAAGGCTCGTAGCGTCTGCACATCTGGAGGGACTGCCCTGAAAAAAAAAGAGGGCAGGCCGGAAGCAGGCCAGGCAAAAGGGATCAGGCTGGGCCCTGCTGCCTTATGGAAGCTTTAGTATTGGGGTGGAAGTGGGGTGGGGGAGGGATGGTCACAGTTCAGACAGGTCCTGGGTGTTGGTGACTTCAACTTCCATTTGGAAAACTAAGAACTGGGGAAGTCCTTAGGTCCTAATGGTGGACGTAAGGGAGCTGAATTTAAAAAAAAAAAGGAGGGGGCGCCTGGGTGGCTCAGTGGGTTAAGCCGCTGCCTTCGGCTCAGGTCATGATCTCGGGGTCCTGGGATCGAGTCCCGCATCGGGCTCTCTGCTCGGCAGGGAGCCTGCTTCCTCCTCTCTCTCTCTGCCTGCCTCTCTGCCTACTTGTGATCTCTCTCTGTCAAATAAATAAATAAAAATCTTTATTAAAAAAAAAAAAACCTTAAATTGCCATATCCTTAAAAATCTCAAAGTTCTGGGGTCTGGGAAGGGCAAGGGACCCAGGTGGCATGCTCTCTGTGTTTCTGGATCCCCAGGTATCATGCTCCCTGCACATCAGAGGCCCCTAGATATTGAGCTGCTAGGGTTTTAAGACTAGATATCTCAGGGCTCAGGTTTGCAGGAGTTCCAAATGTCAGGGTCCCTAGATGTCAAGATCCCTGGATATCAAGACCTTCTAGTTTCAAGCAACCCAGAAATCAGGATCCCTAGATGTTGGCGTCCTCGGTTCTTAGGGTCCTTGAATGCAGAAGTCCTTGTGTGTCAGGGTGACTAAGTGTTGAGGCCGCCAGATTTTAAGGTCTGGGGATTTTAAAAGCCCAGGTGTTGGGAAACAGGGTTTGAAGGTTCCCAAGTATCCAGTCCCAGGGTTTCTGAGTGCCAGCGTCCTGGGTGTTTAAATTCCCTGGTTCTCAAGATGGCTTCGATTTTCTTAATACCAGGATCCCGGAGTATTGATGTCAAGAACTACATACTTCAGGATCCTGGGTGTTGAGGATCCAAGGTTTTAAGCTCTGGAGATGCCTGGGTCCTGGAATTTGGGGTTTACCAAGTGTTGGGGGCAAAGGGTTTGTTTGGGAGCTCCCTGCCGTCAGAGTGCGTGCATGCGTGTGTGTGTGTGTGTGTGTGTGTGTCTGTGTAAGGAGGGGGTGTCTTAGGGTCCTGGAAGTTGGAGCCCCAGATGTCAGGGTCTGGGGTTTTAAGGTTCCCGGGTGACTGGGTCCAGAGTTTTGGAGTCCCGGATGTGGGCATTCCGGGGTGGGCGGGGGTTCTGTCCTTACGTGCCGGCCTGGCGCAGGGAATGGATGAGGATTCGGTCCGCCTCCTCCATGGTGAAGCGGTGTTCGAGTCTGAAGTCGGGTCCAGGGCCGGGTCCGAGCAAGAGAGGCGCAGTTGAAACCCCGTTCCGCACTCGCGGTCCAAGATGTGTCACAGGCTGCGCGGGGAGAGCCGGGATGTGTAGTTCGGAGGACGAGTGTGGCGCACGCCGGATGCCTGGCGGCGTCCTGGTGCGAAGGTGCGACTGCAGGCTTGGGCGTGCAATGGCTGCTGGGAGTTGTAGTTCTTCCGCTTGCAGTCCGGTAGGTTCCTCCAAGGGGGCAATTAAGTGTATTTTGAGCGCGTGAGCGAGCGAGCGAGCGAACGAGCGCGCGCACACCTCTGTGTGTGTGCGCCTGTCTATGCGTGTGAGCGCGCGCGCAATGGTAGAAAAGGGACCGGAGGGTAGAGAGGCTTCCTGACTCATTTAAGGCGGCATTCATCTTCCATATCGTGAAAGTGTATAGGTTAAGGGCAAGGGCTTTAGCATAAAGCGGCTACAATTGCGTCTCAACTTTTTAGCTCACATGTTTCGCTCAACTAGCTAAAGGTGCAACCGTGGGCAGGTTATATAATTTGCCTGTGTCTTAGTTTCCTCATCTGTAAGGATTAAAACAATTAATTTATGTAAAGCATTGCTAACTCTGTACCTGACACATAATACAGTAGGAAAGCGCTATGTAAATTGTAACCACTAATATTCATGTATTCCATAAATGCTTTCTCTTCATGTTATACATATGTGTACAGGCTAAGGAATAATTACAGAGTAAACATTCATGTAACCACCATTCATTAGTGCTGTGTTTGTCAAAAATAAATCATGTTTGCATATATATGGGGCTCAGTTTCTGAACTCTATTCTGTTCCTAATTACTGTAGCTTTATAACATCCCTTAATATCTGATCTGGAATGTCCTCCCACTTTGTTCCTTCTCAAAGGATTTTGGCTTTTGTAGATCCTTTGTATATCGATATAAATTTTAGAATGAGTTTGTCAAATTACAGGGAAAAATCTTTCGGGATTTCATTTGGGACAGCCATTGAATCTCTAAATCACTTTGGGAAGAATTTGACATTTTCACAACATTGACTATTTCTATTAGTAAATTTAATATATCTCTCCATTTCCTTAGGTTCCCTTTAATCACTTGACAGTATTTGAAAATTTTTTCCCATGGAGATCTTACACATAAGTATATTATGTTAGGTCTATTTTTACACATTTCAAAGTTCAAATACTGTTGGGAAATGATATCATTTTTCTTATTTTAATTTCTGACTCGTATATATTTTATAAAAATATTTTTTAAAAATCGGTGCCTTTTCTGTTGTCAGGCTGTAGCCCAAAAATGTCCCATTTTTGCCCCATTCACCCTCCCATCCAACCCGGCTACAGCCCCGCCCTGTGACCTTAATCTCTCTAAAGCTGGGAGAAGAGAGGGGGGCTGTGTGCAGATGGCTCTTCAACCTTGAAAGGAGGATGTCGGCGTCTGAAGGCGGGAAAGGTGAGAGCAGCCTTCCACCCCTGCAGACCCTTGGAGCAAGCCAAGGCTTTGCTCTACCCCCTGCCCCTCTGCCCCATCTACTGCCCAACAGGACCCCACCCCTGAAGAGTCACCAGGGGACCAGAACCACATCACCTTGTTTCCCTCCCCGACAGCACCAAACATAGCCTTAGTATCACCTGAACCCTGACGCTCAGTCTGACTCAGACCCTGCCCCTATGGCCTCCCAGCCCCATCCCCAGCTTTAGTTCACACCTGAATCCCAGCCCTAATCCTGGCCCCAACCTCCATCCTCGTGTCCATCCCAAGTCCAATTCCAAAACCAGCCCCAAGCTTAATCCTAACGCAAACCTTACCAACCAGAGGGCAAACCCCTGTCAGGGTCTAAACCCCAATGTAGATTCAGCCCCTTAGTATGAGCTATAAATTCACCTAACCTCAACCCCAACATCGAGATATCAATATTGTTAGTGAGTAGGTTTCTGAGTCTCCAAAAAGTCTCCAAAAAGAGCACAGATCAATTTTAAAAACTAGAGAGAGAGAGAGAGAGAATGAACACATTTGATGGTGGTAGTAAGTCATTAAGTCTTACTACCTTGGAGTCAGAGATTGCATATGTTGGAATCCCAATTCGGCCACTTGGTCAAATCACTTCCCTTTTTGCATCAATTTCCTTACCTGCAAAATGGGAATAATACTCTGTGCCAGACATTATTCTGAATGCTGAACTCACTTAATCTTAACAACGACTCTATAACATAGGTACTCTTATCACTCCATTACGCAGATAAGAAAATTGAAGCTCAGGGAGGTTGCACCATTTTCCCAAGGTTGCACACAGGTGCCAAGTTCAGACAGCTTGTTTCCTCCAACACTGGGGATCCTAACCAAGCCAACCTACTGCCCCTCAGAGGCTAGAACAAGGCCACAAGAATTGGGAATGACTTTAGCTGAAAACCCCAATGCCAAATTCAGATCCCATCCAAACTTAACTTTAACCCTAACCTTGATCCTAATTCTAATCCCAACTCAGACACTCTACTCCTTCCTGTATTTAAAGCCAATCCAAAATCCACCACTAGAATTTAACCCTAAATTTGCCTCTAGCTATAAAATTAATCCTACCCCATGCCAATTTAAACTCCATATCAAGTCTAACAGCAAAGACTACTTTACTTGGAAATGTAATTTCACCTTCCCTTCTCTAAAAACTCTCTTTACCCCCAATCAATTACAACACCAACTCTTCCCTGCAATTCTTAACTCAGGCACCACCCCAACTCTCCCTAATTTTACATGCTCTTCTCTCCTGCCCCCAGACACAGGGATGGGACCGGGCAGAAGGCAACCATGATTGCCCCAATACCCTCTCCCTCCCTGACTCGGTTTCTCCACACAGATAACACCCCAGAGCCCAGCCCAGCCAATGGGACGGGACCTGGTCCTGAATGGGGGCTGTGCCCTGGGCCTCCAGCATCGGGGGGTGAAGAAATCAATGGGGCATCGGGCCTGGAGACCCCTAAGCGAAGGACTCAGCACAGTAAGCACAAGACGGTGGCAGTGGCCAGTGCTCAGCGGTCACCCCGGGCGCTCTTCTGCCTCACCCTGGCCAACCCCCTGCGGCGGTTCTGCATCAGCATTGTGGAGTGGAAGCATCCTGGAAGGCCGGGGCGGGGCTCAGGAGTGAGGTTTCACCAGGGTACCAAGAGTCAAGGTTTGGGTCAGGGCTGGGATGGAGGAAGGCCGAGGTCACTAGGGATCAAGAGTCAAGAACTGGATTAGAGGGTGAGTTGAGAAATGTGAAGGTCACTGCGGGGGGTGGGGGAGGAGTGTCAAGAGTCAAGGGCTAAATCAAAGCAAGAGTTGGGGATGGCTAATGTTTCTAGGGGGTTCAAAGTCAAAGCCTTGGTCAGGACAAGGGCTGGGATGTCAGGGCTGGATGCCTTGAGTTAAGCATCAGCATTGGATGGGGAAGGCTCCAAGGGAATGTGGGGAATCTGAGACCTATCTGCCTGGGTCCTTGACTGTCACCTGAGGCCCTTTGACATCCTCATCCTGCTGACCATCTTTGCCAACTGTGTAGCCCTGGGGGTCTACATCCCCTTTCCAGAAGATGACTCCAACACGGCCAACCACAACCTGGTGAGGCTTGCCCCCCTGCCCCCGCCCCCGCCCCAAGCCAGATCCAGCCCCAGCAGAACCACACCACAACCCTTCAACCCCCATCTCCGCTCTTCACTGGCCCAGATGACCCTCTCCTATCCAGTCGAAACTTAGGTCTCCGATTATGCTTCCTTTTCGGCGGCCCCCCTCAAGCCTCACCCTCAAATAACCCCCACTCTCCCGCCCCGCCCCTGGCTCCAACCTCAGGAGCAAGTGGAGTACGTATTCTTGGTGATTTTCACTGTGGAGACTGTGCTCAAGATCGTGGCCTACGGGCTGGTGCTCCATCCCAGTGCCTACATCCGCAATGGCTGGAACCTACTCGACTTCATCATCGTTGTGGTCGGGTGCGCGTCTGCAGGGGACCTTAGCTCAACTTCCTACCCCAGGCCCGCTGAATTCGGGGCCCAGGGGAAATGTCTGTTTCCGACTGCCCCCATTTGGCAGCCAGAATCAGGAATATCAACATATTTTAAACTTCTTCACATTTCCAGTCACGAGGACCTGTGTTTTTCCGAGAAGGGAGGGGTGGAGGGAGGTCCCGAGGCCCGCCGCAGGCCTCCTAATCCCGTGCTACCCCTTCAGGCTGTTCAGCGTGCTACTGGAGCAGGGCCCTGGTCGGCCGGGAGACACCCCGCACACAGGGGGAAAGCCGGGAGGCTTCGATGTGAAGGCGTTAAGGGCGTTTCGGGTGCTGAGGCCACTGAGGCTGGTATCTGGGGTTCCAAGTGAGTGGCACGCCCCCCAGGAGGTTGGAGGTGGGGGAGGGGCGCCGGAGTTGGGAGTTAGGCCAACCTCGCCCCTCTGTTCCCACAGGCCTGCACATAGTGCTTAATTCCATCATGAAGGCGCTGGTGCCCCTGCTGCACATCGCCCTGCTCGTGCTCTTTGTCATCATCATCTATGCCATCATTGGACTCGAGCTGTTCCTTGGACGCATGCACAAGACATGCTACTTCCTGGGATCTGGTCAGCCTTTCCACCCCTCTGGGGACAGGACACCACCACCACCACCGCCCCGCCCTTCCCTCCGCGGGTTTCTGGGCCACACCCTGTGCTCAAATCCACAGGACTCCACCCCCAGGCTCAGGCTCCGCCTCCGGGATAACAAGCCCTACCCCTTTATTCAAGCTCCGCCCGCAATCCCGGACTACTGCCGCCCCTTGACTAATAGCTCCGCCCCATCACAAGAATCCACCTACAGGCCTAGACCTTTCCAGGCGCTTGACTCCATCCTCCAGGACTGGCCCCAAATACTCAAGCCCTTTATCCAGACTCCCGCCCAAGCCTTGTCCCCGCCCTTTTTCCAAGAGTCCCTTCCCAGTTCACAAGACTCCTCCCCCAGGCTCAGGGCTCACTGCTCTTTACAAGATTCTACCAGAAGTTTTACAGTTCTACCCCCCAGATACCTGTGGTTGAGACTCACAACTTCCCTGTGGTTCTGAATCCTGATCTAGCAGAGTTGTGAGCTTACAGTTGCCCTTGATTTAGAAAAATCTCGAACCCTGAGTTGAACTTCTCAGGTGGACGGAGCTCCAGGATAGCAGGGACTGTGGGTGGGCAGGCTTCAGAACCCAAAGCTCCCGTCTTCCCACAGACGTGGAAGCGGAGGAGGACCCGTCGCCCTGCGCATCTTCGGGATCCGGGCGTGCGTGCACCCTGAACCAGACCGAGTGCCGCGGGCGCTGGGCAGGGCCCAACGGAGGCATCACCAACTTCGACAACTTCTTCTTCGCCATGCTGACCGTCTTCCAGTGCGTCACCATGGAAGGCTGGACAGACGTGCTCTACTGGGTGAGGTGGACGACAGGCACACAGTGCGAGACTGCACCTGCCTTTCCTCCCCAGGCTCAGGCAAGAGCGTCTGCATATACTGAGAGATGCATGTCCTCTCTCTCCCCAGATGCAGGATGCCATGGGGTATGAGCTTCCCTGGGTATATTTCGTGAGTCTCGTCATCTTTGGGTCCTTCTTCGTCCTCAACCTTGTACTTGGTGTCCTGAGCGGGTGAGGAGCCTAGACACCCTCCCCCATACTGCCCCTCAGCCCCAGTCCCATTTGTTCTGTTCCTAGAAAACTCCTAGGCATCCTTTCAGAACCCATCAGAAATACCACTTCATTCGATCTGTCAACATTGAGCAACTACTGGGTGCACTAGGAATAGAATAAAAGACAAAAATCCCTGTCTTCCTGGATATTACATTCTGGTGGGGAGAGACAGATAATACCAATACACACAACAGATTGTGTATACACACACCCACACACATGTATGTGGTGGGTTGTTGAAATTTTTTCTTATTTCCAATAGGCCCCATGCCCAGTGTGGGGCTTGAACTCACAACCCTGAGATTAACAGTCACATGCTTTACCAACTGAGCTGGCCAGGCACCTCACATATGTAGTGTTTTATATGGAATATGTGCTATGGAAAGAAAGGAAGGATAAGGATAGAAATGAGCAAATTGTGCAATTATAAATAGGGGCAATCAGGACAGAACTCCTTGAGAAGGTGACATCTGAGTAGAAATGTGAAAGAGATGAGGGAATGGGCCACATGGATATCTGAGGAAAAGGTGTCCCAAGGAAAGGGAACCGCTGATGCGAAGCTAGAATGTGTTTGACATATTCCGAGAACAGCAAGGAGACCAGTAGGGCTGGAATGGTGAAGGCAAGGGAGCCAGAGTGGTTCCCTCACCTAGCTCTCCATCTTCCTCCCTCAGGGAGTTCTCCAAGGAGAGGGAGAAGGCCAAAGCACGAGGGGACTTCCAGAAGCTGCGGGAGAAGCAACAGTTGGAGGAGGACCTGCGAGGCTACCTGGACTGGATCACGCAGGCAGAGGACCTGGACATCGAAGACCCCTCAGCAGATGGCAATTTGGGTTCTATGGCTGAAGAGGGCCGGGCCGGCCACCGTAGGCAACCCCGTGGGGCCCATTCCCTGCTCCACGCATGCCTCAGATGTGGGCTACCCTCCTCAAATCCCGCCCCGACTGGCAACAGCTCTAGGCCCAGCTCCCGGTTCCAGCCTAGGACACAGAACCAGACCCACACTTGAATACCCTGTACCCAGAACAAAGTCTCCAAATAACACCCCCCACACACACCACCACGGCCCTAACCCAACCTCAGGCCACGCTCCCCAACTGTCCTTCCCATCTGGCAGGGCCACAGCTGGCAGAGCTGACCACCAGGAGACGTGGACGTCTGCGCTGGTTTAGTCACTCTACCCGCTCTACCCACTCCACCAGCAGCCATGGTGAGGGTCCAGCCAGATGGGGGATGGTGGGATGGGCAGACAGAGAAGCAAGCCAAGTTTGGAACCTGGGGTCTTCAAGTACAGACCTCTACTCTTACCCTTCCTACAGCCAGCCTCCCAGCCAGTGACACTGGTTCGATGACAGAGACCCCAGGCGATGAGGAAGAAGAGGAGGGGGCTTTGGCCAGTTGCACACGCTGCATGTAAGGGCCTCCAGCCCTTGACCCCTGGCCAGTCCAGAACCCAGTCCAGACCCTGACCCCCATCCTTATTGGACCCTCTAACCTTGACCCCAGCCCCTGAGCTCCAACCCCAGCCACCGACTGCCCCTTAGTCCCTCATGACGCTCACATTCCATCTTCCTCTTTTCCAGAAACAAGATCATGAAAACTAGGGTTTGGTGAGTTGGGAAAATTAAGGGATTTGGGGCCCCATGACTTTGTGTGAGCCCCACCTCCAAGTCCCCCGTGACCACCGGGCTAGCCCACCCAAGCCCCCCAGGCCCTGCTTAGGTAGGTAATTTCAACCAGAGGACTCACCTTTCCCCTCCTCCCCAGCCGCCACCTCCGCCGAGCTAACCGGGGCCTTCGGGCACGCTGCCGGCGGGCTGTGAAGTCCACCGCCTGTTACTGGGCCGTGCTGGTGCTCGTCTTCCTCAATACGCTCACCATCGCCTCAGAGCACCACGGGCAGCCCGTTTGGCTCACCCAGATCCAGGGTGCGCCCTCTCCCCAACCGCCGGACTACCAGCCCTCTTCCCCAACCCCCAATTCTCTCCACTCTAGAAACCCAAATCCAGGGCCTCTGGGGTTCCTCAGACCCCCAGACATTGCCTTCTTGCCCTAATAAATGCAGAAACCTTAGCCTGTCCCATCGCACCTTGTAGCTAGCACTCCCAGAGCACTTGCTCTGGGCATCAAGCTCTGTTCTCAGCACTTTGCACGGACTAACTCAATTTTTCTTCACTAAAGCCTTATGTGAAGCAACTACTACTGCACACAGTACCGATTGCCAAGGTACTGAAGAATTAAATGATTAATCCCAGGACTCAGCTAGTGAGTGGCAAACCCAGGCAGGTGGCTTGGGACTCCAGAATCTTAACTCCACACTGTCTGGATGGGTTAACCCCTCTGTGTCTGTTTCCCCATCTACAAAAATGGGGTTAGTAATTGTATCCACTTCATGCAGGTGGTTGGAAGGATTAAGTGAGTTAAAGTGAAAAGTGCTTCGAACATGGCTTAGTCCACATAAAGCTAACATTTCAGAAGTGCTAGCTTTTACCGTTATTCATTTTATCTCAATGCCAACCTGAATACTGAACGCACTTCTGACCCCAAGCCTCAAACCAGCCTCAATCCCAGCTAAACCCCAGATTCTAACACTAGCTTCAAAATGGAGTTTTCTTGGACTCATAGAGGCTGATGGATTCTTCTCCTCACCTCTCCAAGCCTTTCAAAACCTCACCTACTCTGACCTACAGACTCACCCCAATCCCTAACCCTTGTCCTACCTGCCCCCAGCCTGTGTCTGGCCCGATAACAGCTACCCCATATCGCCCCATGGCCCCCACCCCCCTACACATTACTGAGGAAATTGGCCAATCCAGTCACCTCTGCCCCTCTCCCCATAGAGTATGCCAACAAGGTGTTGCTCTGTCTATTTACGGTGGAGATGCTTCTCAAGTTGTATGGCCTGGGCCCCTCTGCCTATGTTTCTTCCTTCTTCAACCGCTTTGACTGCTTCGTGGTCTGTGGAGGCATCCTGGAGACCACCCTGGTGGAGGTGGGCACCATGCAACCCCTGGGCATCTCAGTGCTCCGATGTGTGCGCCTCCTCAGGATCTTTAAAGTCACTAGGTGCGTGGAGCTGGGGAAGATTGGGGCCCCAAGCACAGCCTGAACAGCTCCCTCCCCAGCTCCAGTGACTATCAGCCTTACCATTCATTTAACAAATACCACTGAGCACCTACTTGGTGCCAGGCACTCAGAGAAACACTAGGCCTAGTGAAACACAAGTTCCCGCCTTGCAGAGATTATTTTGAGAGAGAGAAAGAGCACAAGTTGGGGGAGAGGGGCAGAGGGAGAGGGAAAAAGAAAATTTTAAGCGGCCTCCACACCCAGCTCAGAGCCTGACCAGGGGCTTGATCTCACAAACCTGAGATCATGACCTGAGTGGAAATCAAGAATCAGATGCTTCACCGACTGAGCCACCCAGGTTCCTCTGGCCTCATGAAGATTAAAGTCCACTGGGGCGGGTGTCTACTTTATTTCCATTCCCTTCCTCAACCTCAACTCCAGCTCAAACATTATTCCGAGCCCCATCTCTGAACTCCCCTCCATACTCATCTGCAAATATTACACCATCTCTAACCCTAACCCCTACCCACTCATCATATGCAAGCTCATCCACAGCCCCAACACCCAGTCCCAAGGCCAGCTCCATCTCTAATCTCCTCCCTAAATCACAGCCTATCCCCATCACTAACCACAACCCCCATGTCCCTAACTCCTAACCAGTAGCCTGCCTCCAGCTGCAATCTCAGACCCAGACCCAATCTCACTCCTATCCCCTCTTCTATCCCAACCCTCAACCACAACCTTATCCCCAACTCAGTCATCTAAAACTCCAAATACTCTCTTAACCCCTAACCCCAACCCCATCCCCAGCTACAGTCCCTAACCCCAATCTCAGTCCCAGTCCCAACCTGAAACCCAATTCTAGCTTCACCTTCCATATAACCTCCATCCTAACTTCATCTCTCATTACACCCTCAACGCCAACACTGACCCCAAATTCAACCTTCTCCTCACATCTTATTTTCACATCAACCCAACTCCAAAGCTCATTTTATTTTGTTAAATATTTTTTTTATCTGAGAGAGAAACTGAGAGAGAGAGAGAGAGCGAGAGAGAGAGCACAAGTGGGGTGAGGGGAAGAGAGGGAAGCAGACACCCTGCTGAGCAGAGAGCCTGATGTGGGGCTTGATCCAGGACTCCAGGACCATGACCTGAGCCAAAGGCAGATGCCCAACCAACTGAGCCACCCAAACGCCCTTCCAAAGCTCATTTTGACCTGACCCGCCCTTAACACGTTGCAAGCTGGAGTCCTGCCCTGGGTCCTGACTCACCACTGGACATGTCAACCCTGCCTCCCCCATCTCTGCTGCAGGCACTGGGCATCTCTGAGCAATTTGGTGGCATCCCTGCTCAATTCAATGAAATCCATTGCATCGCTGCTGCTTCTCCTCTTCCTCTTCATCATCATCTTCTCCCTGCTTGGCATGCAGCTCTTTGGGGGCAAATTCAACTTTGACCAGACCCACACCAAGCGAAGCACCTTCGATACCTTCCCCCAGGCCCTCCTCACTGTCTTTCAGGTGAGGTCTGGAGACCATGGGATGGGTGGGTTGGGTGAGGAGTAGGGAAAGCATAGGGTGGGAGGGTCCAAAGAGCTTCACAGTGAACTCTCACCCTCAGATCCTGACAGGTGAGGACTGGAATGCGGTCATGTATGATGGTATCATGGCCTATGGCGGCCCCTTCTTCCCAGGAATGCTGGTGTGTGTCTATTTTATTATCCTCTTCATCTGCGGCAACTGTATCCTTGGAGCCTTGGGGGGCTGGGTGCTGGTAAAATGTGGGGTAGCTAAGGGGATATGGGCAGTCCACAGGCAGGCTTCTTCTCCATCCTTTGTTAGCCTGAGCTCACCCCAGACATCCTTCTGAACGTGTTTCTTGCCATTGCTGTGGATAACCTGGCCAGCGGAGATACAGGGACTGTCAATGACAAGGGCAGGTGATGTCTGGCTCTGCCCCCAAGACAGTCTCTCCCCGGGATCCCTGACTGTATGTCTCCACACATACATACATCCCACACTACCAGAGATGCCTCGGTCACCCTGGTCACCCTGGGGTCACCCATATCCCCAGATCCAACCTGTCAGTCCTCATTCATTCAATGTGAATTCTTTGATCTCCCACTTTGTGTCAGGCCATGTTCTAGACACTGAGGAGATGACAGGGTTCAAGGTAGACAGAGTCCTCCCTTTCACAAAGATGACACTCTAGTTGGGGGAGGCAAGCAAAATACAAAGAAATGAATATATAACATAATTTAATTAAATATATGTTAAGGACATATAATGAAAAAAAGAGTTTGGGAAAAAAAGAATAGAGAGAAATGAAAGTTGCTATTTTGCTATAGGGTTAGACCCTATTTTGATCAAGGAAGGCCTTTACACAGAGGTGACAGTTGAACAGACACCCAAATGAAGGGAGAGAATGAGCCATGAAAATATCTGGGGGAAGAGTGCTTCAGACAAGGGGACAGTAAGTGCAAAGGTCCTGAGGTGCACATTCAGCACATTTAAGAAAACACCAAGGAAACCAGGGAGTCTGGAGTGAGGTGAGCAAGGAAAAGAGTGGTAGGAGGTGAGCTCAAATGGGGGAATAGGGGGACCCCATTGGGGGCATTCTGGGCCATAGTGAGGACTTTGGTTTTTGCTCTGAGTGAGTGGGAGCCATAGGAGAGGTGTGAGCAGAGGAAGAATGTGCCAGACTTAAGATTTAATAGGATCCTTTTGGCTGCTGTGAAAAGAACAGACTGTGGGGATGAGGGCAGAAGCAGGGAGGTTCTATGGGACCTCAGAAAGGTCTGTTCTGATTGCACGGACCCCTTCAGCCTCGTCTATCTGCTGCAATCCTTAGCAATTGCTCCCCTTTTCTCTCACAGGGAGAAGAGCACCGAGGGGGCTCTCCCACAGGAAAATGGAGTGTTGGTGAGTTAGTATCCTGGGCACTGTCTACGCCTCCCATAACCACCAATACCTGTCTATGTGTGTGTGTTTTAACCCCCATTTTCTGCCTGTGCACCTCTCCACTACTGTGTTCCTTCCATGCCTCCCCTAGGTTTATTCTATAGTGTCTCCCCCACCATGGGTGACCCCCATCTTTCTGTCCCCAGGTGCCTGGTGGGGAGAATGAGGAAGAGGAGGGCAGAAAGAATGAAGAAACAGGCAAGTGGGCAGGGCCAGATGGAGGAGGTGTGGGACCTTAGAGATAGCACCGGGCAGACCTCTTGACCACCTAGATCCTCCTGTCTGAGGAGAAGACTTTTCTGAAATCATCTTGAAAGTGATGGGCTTGATCGGAAAGGATGACTACCTACTATTTACATCAACATGGATGGAACTGGAGGGTATTATTCTAAGTGAAATAAATCACTCAGAGAAAGACAATTATCATATGGTGGAACATAAGAAGTAGCACAGAAGATCATAAGGGAAGTGAAGGAAAACTAAGTGGGAAGAAATCAGAGAGGGAGACAAACCATAACAGATCATTGACTCTGTGAAACAAATTGAGGGTTGTGGAAGAGGAGGTGGGTGGGGGGATGGGGTAACTGGGTGATGGGCGTTAAGGAGGGCACATGATGGGATGAGCACTGGGTGTTACATGCAACGAATGCATCATTGAGCACTACATCAAAAACTAATAAACTGATAAAAGTAGTGGGCTTGGTGTGTGGCCAGCAGCATTTGAGATGCTGAGATTAATGAAGACAAAGACTTTTGTTTTATTGCAGAACTTCTCAGAGCCTTTATTGTAAGATAGCGTGTATTGGATGGCAAGGATGGTGATGTTCATACAACAGACATTTCCTGAGCTTCTACTGTGTTCCAGGCACTGTTCTAAGTTCTGGAGACCCAACTGTGAACAAAACAAACTAAAAGACCTTCTCTGAGGAGCTGACACATGAAAAGAATTTGCCGTGTGACAACCACTATTCTACGGGTTTTACACACCTTTTCCAATGAATTGTCTGTCTTTTGGTCTCCTTCTGGTACCAGGCATGGAGGAAGAAGAGGAGGACGAGGAAGATGAGGAAGAAGAGGAAGAAGAGGAGGAAGGAGGTGCAGGGCATGTGGAACTTCTGCAGGAAGTTGTACCCAAGGAGAAGGTGATACCCATCCCTGAGGGCAGTGCCTTCTTCTGTCTCAGTCAAACTAACCCGTGAGTTCTGGGAATGGATGAGGGGCTGAGGCAGCAGGGGCTGGGGCAGGTGGAGGGCCAGGTACCAACCACGGCTCTGGCAGGGTGCGCAGCCCGATGCAAAAGATGCTGAGCTGTCTCCCTTGGGCTCTCCCAATCAGCTCTGTGGTTCTGGGTTCTCACTATTCCCCACTCCCCAGGCTGAGGAAGGCCTGCCACACCCTCATTCACCATCATATCTTCACCAACCTTATCCTGGTGTTCATCATCCTCAGCAGTGTGTCCCTGGCCGCTGAGGACCCCATCCGAGCCCACTCCTTCCGCAACCATGTGAGCCATTGGCTGGGGGCTGAGGGAACACTCCCAGTGGTGTCATACTGGGCATAAGAAGAAGGACAGAAAAAGAGAGGGAGGGAAGGGAAGGAGGAGGGAGGGACAGCAAAGCTTACAGGAAGCACGTGCACACACACACACATATACACATACCCCTAGGATTTCGCTAAGCCATGACTCAGTGGCTTCCCCTATTTCTCTACTCCCAGATTCTGGGGTACTTTGATTATGCTTTCACCTCCATTTTCACCGTGGAGATTCTATTAAAGGTAATGAATAGGCCCCCAGTCTTACCCCCAGTTGCCCCAAACCATCCTGTACCCACCCCCACAGCCCACCTCTCCTATTTCCATGCCCTCCTCCCCTCTCTATACCCACACCCGGAGTCTACCCTGATGTCCTCCTCCCCCTCCCGCAGATGACAGTGTTTGGGGCCTTCCTGCACCGAGGTTCCTTCTGCCGTAGCTGGTTCAATCTGTTGGATCTGTTGGTGGTCAGCGTGTCCCTCATCTCCTTTGGCATCCAGTGAGTGACCCTCTGCATCCCCTGCCCACTCCATTCCTCCCAGAGCAGAGGCCAAACCTGGGCGAGGGCCTGAGGACTCACCCTTCTCCAGCTCCAGCGCCATCTCAGTGGTGAAGATCCTGAGGGTACTCCGAGTACTGAGGCCTCTCCGAGCCATCAACAGGGCCAAGGGACTCAAGGTAACCCAGCCCCACCCAAACCCAAAGGACCCATGTCCTGCCCCACTCCTAGGGCCCCAATCTCCAATCAGACTGACTATTTACACAGACACCTGACCACACAGCCTGGACCCAACATGTAAACCACACCCCAGACCACTGATCATGTGGCCTGACCAATATTCCTTACAAGTAACTAACAATTCCTACCCATGGCCACATTTCTCTGACCCAAGTTCCTGAAATGTGGCCCCATATCCCTTCCTGGTAAATACTTATTCCTAGTCAGTGCCCACATGGTCCTGAGCACATATCCCTGGTCCATGACCAGGTGTCCCCAGCCCGAGTCCCTGAGCCCCATCTACTCCCAGAATCCCTCCCCCCTGGCTGCTGTGGCCTGTAGTCTCGTGAACCATCTGTGTGGGTACCTGCAGCACGTGGTGCAGTGTGTGTTTGTGGCTATCCGAACCATTGGGAACATCATGATTGTGACTACACTCCTGCAATTCATGTTCGCCTGCATTGGCGTGCAGCTCTTCAAGGTGAGAGGAAACACTGGAAGGTCAAGGTGGGGAGCAAGGGGTAAACCTGCCTGACAAGTATCCTCCCTACAGGGGAAATTCTACAGTTGCACTGATGAAGCCAAACACACCCCCCAAGAGTGCAAGTGAGTGCCCTAAACCCTGCCCTTGGTGGAGCTTGGGGCCCCTCCCAAAGGCTAAAGAGGCCCCTAGATCTCACCCAGGCCCCTGGAACCCTTGGAGCTTCCTCCCAAGAACTGCAGAAACTCCCTCAGTTTTTATCAAGCCCCCCAAACTCCCCCAATTCCCCACAATACACCCCCAGAACTTTCCCAAGAGCTGCAAAGGCCCTCAGGTCTTGCCAAGTCCTAAAAGACCCTCAATACCTCCCCCAAATCCCTCTTCTCATTCTCCAGAGTTACCTACATTCTACTATGGACCCCCCAGAAATCCCCAAACACTCCCCTCACCCATGGCCACTGTCATAAAGTCCCAGGCTTCCATCTTGAGATTCCTGTAGAGGGTGGTGATTAAAAGCATGTGCTTTGAAGTCAAGCATTCCTTGTTCAAATTCATCTCATGAGACTTGGGGGTACATTTCTTAACCTTGCTGAGTCCCATTTTCCTTAACTGAAAACAATGCAGATCTCACAGGTTTCTGTAAGGAGTAAATGAGTTACTACAAGGAGAGTGTATTACAACGTAAAGTTTCTACATGTAAAGCCGAGTACAGGGTTTGACATATCCTTCACGCTGAGAAATGTTGATTATTAGTATTATTTTTTTTCCTGGGAGATGACAATGATGATAATGGAGATGACAGTTAACATATTTGGTACCAACTATATGCAAGATACTATTCTCATTGAATGACTTGATTAATCCTTGTATCAGGCCAGGAAATATGTTCTGTTAGTATTCTTATTTTACAGATGAGGAAAACTGAAGCACAGGGAGGTTAAACGCCTAATATCACCCAGCCAGTAAATGCAGGGGGGTAGGATTTGAACCCAAGCTATCTAGCCTCACCACTCCATGCTGGAGACACCAGGCCCCTTTCCCCAGCTCTCCACCCCTGCTCACCCACCCACTCTGTCTGCAACATCCACAGGGGCTCCTTCCTGGTCTACCCTGATGGAGATGTATCACGACCACTGGTCCGGGAGCGGCTCTGGGTCAACAGTGATTTCAACTTTGACAATGTCCTCTCAGCCATGATGGCCTTATTTACTGTCTCTACCTTCGAAGGCTGGCCTGCGTAAGGAGCAGGGCTCCAGGGATGGGCAGGGAAGGAGGGAAAGAGTCTATAGAATGGGATCTCCTTGGGGATGGGTGGAAAGGTATCTTGAGACTGGATATGGTTTTCTGAGGACTGGTGAGCATATCAGAGGACTGAGTGGGGGTCCTCCAGAAGTTTGCTGGGGGTGCTTTGGGGACTGGGTATGGGGGTGTCTCCAGAAAGGCTAGAGGTCTCTGAGGACGTCTAGAAAGGACTGGGTAGGATTTAAGGGGGACCAGGTAGGGGTCTGGAGGAAGGCACGGGGGGGAGGTCTCAGAGAGATGGAGCTCAGTGGTTTTCAGAGAGCTGTATAAGTCTTTGGGGTTCTAGTTGAAGATCTTTGGGAAGATGGTGCAAGGAATTCAAGCTGATGGGACAGGATTTAGAGATCTTCAGGGGCTGTGGGGGAGTTCTGGGGAAGTGAATGGGGATCTGAGGTGAATGAAGAAGTGAATTTAGTGGTCCATGGGAACTTAAGGGATTTGGGGGTCTTGAAGGACTGGGGTGGAGACTTTCTCTAGAAGGTTGTATGGGGACCACTGGGTCTGCATGGAGGTCCCAGATGGCTAAGTCAGGGGATTTGGGGTCTTTGGGGTGCTAAGCAGGAAATTCTAGAGTGTCTGTTATAAGGTGTCTGGGGACAGGTCTCAGGGGACTGGGATATCTCCTCACCCATTCCCACTGGTTCCCTCCCCAGTCTACTATACAAGGCCATCGATGCAAATGCAGAGGACAAGGGTCCTATCTATAATTACCATGTGGAGATCTCAGTGTTCTTCATTGTCTACATCATCATCATTGCATTCTTCATGATGAACATCTTTGTGGGCTTTGTCATCATCACCTTCCGTGCCCAGGGCGAGCAGGAATACCAAAACTGTGAGCTGGACAAGAACCAGGTGACCTCTAACCCCTCACCTTATGGCCTCCAACCCCTCCCCACCACTCTCTTGCCTTGGGATCCCACTGCTCACTCATGCCCTGCACCCGTATGCAGCGCCAGTGTGTGGAGTACGCCCTCAAGGCCCAGCCACTCCGCCGCTACATCCCCAAGAACCCACATCAGTATCGTGTGTGGGCCACTGTGAACTCTGCTGCCTTCGAGTACCTCATGTTCCTGCTCATCCTGCTCAACACGGTTGCTCTAGCCATGCAGGTCTGAGCTCCCCACCCTGACCCCTGCCAGACACCTGAACCCTACTCTGTTCACACAATCCCTTGGGAACCATTAGGAATGCTTTAGGCTGCAAGCAACCAAATCCCCAACTGACAGAGACTTAAGTTATAAAAATATTTGCCACATTTCTTCAAATCTAAGGCCAATAATTGGAAGTTGCATCCTGACTTAAGAGATATAAGAATGTGGGGGAAATGCATATGGCCACTGTAAGTTGCTATTGATTGTGAAATGCACCCCATTTTCAAAGATTCTAAATGTGAAAAGATGTGCATATTGGAGTCAACAAAATACGGTAGGCTGTTTGATAATTGTTCATCAGGTATCCAGTGTCTTTCTCTTCCTCCATTCTTAACAAGTTGGCTTTCATTCTCATGATTGTTGCTTCATGATCACAAGATGACTGCCATGGCTCCAGGCATCAAAGCCACATTCAAGGCAGGAAAAAGGAAGGAAGACTGCACCCAAGGGCTCTTCTCATTTTATCCTTTTATTGGAAAGCAAAAATAGTTTTCACAGAAACTGCCCAGCCAGCATAAGACTTCCGTTTCTGTCTCATTAGTCAGAAGTAGCTGCAAGGAAATCAAGACTGGGCTTTCCAATATCTATATTGGGATATCGACAGTTTGAGGAGTTCGGCCAAAGCATAGTTCTATCACATCTCCAGACTCACCTCAGTCCAAGCCAGAAAATATTTGGTTGTGGGTGGAGAGGTCTCTGCCTCAGGCTCCGTCCTCACACTTGGCTTTCTCTCCCAGCACTATGAACAGACTGCTCCTTTTAACTATACCATGGACATCCTCAACATGGTCTTCACTGGCCTCTTCACTGTTGAGATGGTGCTCAAAATCATCGCCTTCAAACCCAAGGTGCCCCCCCCAAGCCCTAGACTCACCTGCAGTGGGTGAATTCCTTGGGGTGGCACTCATTGCAGAGCTCTCAGGGCGGGGGGGCAGCAACCAAGGGCTCATAGATCAAGGAGTGAGAAGGATCCAGATGAAGGCCTATCGTGTAGTCCAAGCTGGGCCCTGCCTCCATAATATCACCTACCGCTGGACCCCTATACTAACTTGCTAGCTCTGAGAAGACAAGACTCTACTTTTTTCCTGCCTACAGCATTACTTTACCGATGCCTGGAACACATTTGATGCTCTTATTGTGGTGGGCAGCATAGTGGACATTGCCGTCACTGAAGTCAACGTAAGGACTGGCCTTTCCACAAACCCAGCCTTCCCCCACCTCAACCCCAGGGCCTCTCAACTTACCTCCACCCTAATCCTCATTCCAGCTCCATGTCTCTTGAATCCCTGTCAGGTTTAGCCAAAGCCCCCCCTACCAGCTCCCTTATTCCATTTATTTCCTTACTTTATATCCCTTATTCCATTCCATTCAATTCCATCTGCTATCTCCTAAAACGACTCTCCTGTTATTTCCATTATTTCCTTCATTGCCTCTACATCCACCTCCATTAACTCCATCAACTCCACCAATTCCTGCTTTGGCTCCATCGTTCCGTCTGACTACTTCATTGGCTGAATTTTCTCCAACAACTCCACTGTCTCCAACACTGGGTATTTCACGGCTCTGTCATCACCACTGACTGTGCCATGGGCTCCATCATCTCCTCCATTGGGTACTACTTGGCTCTGTCACCTCGATTGACAATGCTGCTGGTTCCATGTCTCCATCACTGTTTCCTCCATTGGGTCCTCCATCGGTTCTCTAATCTCCATCATCTCCATGAAACTACTGGCTTCATCATTTCCTCCATTGGCTCCACTGGCTCTCTGCCATCATTTTCCATACCCTCTCATTTCCCTTCCACCCTCATTGCCAACTCTTCCCACAACCATCTTGATCCACTACCATATAACCTTCTCCATCATCCCTTGAATAATGACTTTACCATCCATTATCCCCTATATCTGCTACATTGTTTCTCCCTTTGTTCATTTGGGCCTGCGATCTCATCCTCTCCTCTGTCACCTCTGTCTTGGCCATTTCTCCCTTCAGAATGGTGGCCACCTTGGCGAGGTAGCCCCCACCTCACAGCAGGGACTCTATGCTTCTTTCCACACCTATCCTCCCTTCCTTTCTTCCTAAGAGTCCTTAGAAATGCTCCCTGACTATATCCTGGGGCCTGAGTTCTGAGGGACTTGGGGGCTGGGAGGGCCAAAGCATGAGCCAGGGAGGTGGCTGGGGCAAGTGTAGACTCATCATACCTACCTACACCCCCAACTTCAGAGCTCTGAGGACAGTTCCCGCATTTCTATCACTTTCTTCCGCCTCTTCCGAGTCATGCGACTAGTCAAACTTCTCAGTAAAGGTGAAGGAATCCGCACATTGCTCTGGACATTCATCAAGTCCTTTCAGGTAACTCCCCATCCCTTTGACCACCCCTCACCCTCATCTCACACTTCTCAGCCTGTCCTTTTACCACCCCAAGAACTACATTTCCCAGTGTGCCATACCCATCTGCAATTTACCATTTCTGGTTTTCTCTGTTTTTCTAGCCTCCCAATTCCCAACATGCCTTGGTCTCACTGACCTTATTCTATTGTATTTAATACTGTGTCCACATTTGGGAGACATTGATAGTCATGGGCACTTTGGGGATGGGTCATATCTCTCGGTAGGCCCAGGCTTGAGGGAGCAGTGCATTTTGTGGCTTATAGTTCTCTGCCTGGACCTGAATATCTATCCTCCTCTCCAATCCCATAGGCCTTGCCCTATGTGGCTCTTCTCATCGCAATGATATTCTTCATTTATGCAGTCATTGGGATGCAGGCAAGTGGGGAGCCCAGGGAGCATCCCTTAGGCACTATGGGTAGGAATTCACCCACAGTGGGGGTGGAGGGCTGAAAGACAAGCTGCATGACACTGAATCAGTCCACACATCTGTGAAATGGGATCAGCAGTACCTACACATCTGTGAGAATCTTTTGATCTAGTACTCTTTTGAGTACTGGAAGGTATGAAATGGGTGACAACCTGTAGGGGCATGGGTTTGCCACTCTGACACATGCCCTGTGCACCCACAGATGTTTGGCAAGGTGGCTCTTCAGGATGGCACACAGATCAACCGAAACAACAATTTCCAGACCTTTCCCCAGGCCGTGCTGCTTTTGTTCAGGTGACATCCATGCCTCCTCCACTGCCATCTTGGTCCCCAGCATGTCTTTGGGTGCCCGCACACCCCGTCTGGGCCCCAGACTGTCTGAGCTGTGGAAACAACAGGGCAGCATGGGGTTCATTTTGCCTGAGACCTTTTATGGCTGTGATCTGAAGAGTCTTGTGTAATAATCTAGCCTCGACCATTCTTTTTCTGGCTGTAAGGTGTATCCACTTCTTAGGCCTTAGTGCCCCATCAGTAGCATCGGGATCAACATGGGGATACCTGATGAATATGACTGTCATCGTCATGGCCACACCAGCTTTTAAAATATTGAAATGCTTTATGGAATTTACCTGTGCCAGATATAACCCCTGGCATGAAGTGGGTCATCTTCTTACCCTACAGTCCCCTACAGTGCCACTTGTGATGATTTCATAGCCTCCCCTCCAAAATGGCCCCACTGTATGACCCCCAGGTGTGCCACTGGTGAGGCATGGCAGGAGATAATGCTTGCCAGCCTTCCTGGGAGTCGGTGTGACCCTGAGTCTGATGTCAGCCCTGGCGAGGAGTTTACCTGTGGTAGCAATTTTGCCATCGCCTATTTTATTAGCTTCTTCATGCTCTGCGCCTTCCTGGTGAGGACTGTTTCCCCACAACCACCACCACTGCCATGGGGGCTGGCCCTGAAAGGTCTGGGGACAAGGTGGGGAGCCCAGATCTTCAGAGGGGGTGAAAGGGCTGGTCTGATAAGATCAACCAGGGACTAGTGACCCAGTAACCATAAGTTTACCTCAGCGTCCCACCAACCCCCCACACCCAGCTTAGCCCTTCACCTAACCCTCACTGTTCACTGGCCCACAGATCATAAATCTCTTTGTGGCTGTCATCATGGATAACTTTGATTATCTAACCAGAGACTGGTCCATCTTGGGCCCCCATCACCTTGATGAATTCAAGAGGATATGGTCTGAATATGACCCTGGAGCCAAGTATGGTCTATAACCACATAACTGGGATTGCAGGGGACAGTGCCCTGTCCCACCTAGTCCCCCAGTCCCAGAACTTCTGACCTGTTATCCATTAACAATTACCTAGTCAATAGATGCCCCAAGGTTCCCACTGCCTCTGTCCTCTGCCTTCCCCAACTGCCCTCAGATTCTTCCCTGGCAGGCTCTGGGTTGTTGGGGGTAGGGGAAGTTGGTAGAGATGAGCTGGTGGAATCTTCAGAAAGGGATAGAGGTATCTCCAACCCAGCGGTGCCACCCACCCACCCCAACTTGTCCCAGGGGCCGCATCAAGCACCTAGATGTGGTTGCTCTGCTGAGACGCATCCAGCCCCCCTTGGGATTTGGGAAGCTGTGCCCACACCGAGTGGCCTGCAAGGTCTGTGCACCTGCCCACCCCCCACCTCTGAAAGGGCTGTCCGCCCACCGCAGGGGTGGGGAGGGACCCTGTCTTGGGTGGGGAGGGTGTGTTTGGTTTTATCTTCAAAGGTTTCTGCCCCTGGGTATCCAATGCCTTCATCCCTGGCATTTGATCAAAGTGGGTTCCATGTCCCTGGTGTGTAGAGACTTGTGGCGATGAACATGCCCCTCAACTCAGATGGGACAGTGACATTCAATGCCACACTCTTTGCCCTGGTTCGGACATCCTTGAAGATCAAGACAGAAGGTGCATGGGAGGGATGGGGAAGAGGCAGGAGCGGGAGGGCCTCTGGGGGAGGTGCAGGGATCAATCTCATTGAGTGATGGGCCTGGCTCCTGGCTCAGAACCTCAAAATAAGTGACTACGGCTCCTCCTGCCCTGTTTTACCACCTGTTCAATGGGGGTGGTGTGTGACTGCGTAGAAGCTTGTGAAGCCCCTTCCAACAGGGAAGGAGTGGCTGCGAAGGGCTCCTCCTATTGGCTCATGCCCCATATTCTCTCCTGATGCAGGGAACCTGGAACAAGCCAATCAGGAGCTGCGGATTGTCATCAAAAAGATCTGGAAGCGGATAAAGCAGAAGCTGCTAGATGAGGTCATCCCCCCTCCTGACGGTGAGCTAGCTCCACCCCAATTCCATGAGCCCACCCAAATGTCAAACGATTACTCACCATCAGGAAACTAGCATTGGATGGGAGTGGGGGCCAAAGGGAGTCTATGCTGTGGGTAGGGGGAACAGAGGACCCCTGTGTGACCTTGCCTCTTCTCCCTTGCCCCCAGAGGAAGAGGTCACCGTGGGCAAATTCTACGCCACATTTCTGATCCAGGACTATTTCCGCAAATTCAGGCGGAGGAAAGAAAAGGGGCTACTAGGGAGTGAGGCCCCCTCAAGTACCTCCTCTGCCCTTCAGGTCTTCAGAGAGGGGCCTGGGTGGGGTGGGGTATGTGGGAGCACCATGGCTGAGGCTGCCTGCCCTCTTGGTCTTGTGTAACCCATGTCACAGACAAGGAAACAGAGGTCCCAGGACTTACAGAGGGTCAGGGGTGGCTGAGGGACCCCTTACCCCACCCCACACTCCTGCATGGGAAGCAGGCTCATGAATGGGGGAGTTTGGACCCTGAGCTACCTTGCTTCCCTATGTTTCTACCCTCACAGGCTGGTCTGAGGAGCCTACAGGACTTGGGTCCTGAGATCAGGCAGGCCCTCACCTGTGACACAGATGAGGAGGAAGAGGGACAGGAGAGAGAGGAGGAGGAAGATGAGAAGAACCCGGAAATTTATAAAGTGAGGGCAAGTTTTTACTCCCCTAGGGAATTTGACTGTAAAAAAACACTCCCTTAATTCCTTATGTAACTTGGACACTGCCTTTGGGGACGAGGCCCCCTGAGAAGACTCCCTACAACAGGCAAACGTTTATTTGATACCTACCATCCACTGTTGGAAGGTGAAACCCAGATTTAACCCTTAGGGAGGTCACTGGGAATAAGCTTCAAGTGACTTGTGTCACTGACCGAGTGACTTAGATGTAACGTGAATGGCAACATTCAATCCTGTGACTTCCACAGGCCCCGATGGGCTCCCAGCCCCCATCTCGCCGGAGCTCCATGATTTCTGTGTCTCTACCTGTTGGGGACAGACCTCCAGATTCACTCTCCCTTGGGCCCAGTGATGACGATGGGGGGGCTCCCAATTCCAGACAGCCCAGTGGACCCCAGACTGGATCCCATGGCCACAGGTACGGTCAAGGGTCTGGTGGGATGTTGTAAGGGAAGGCAGGGACTAGCCACTACATGGGGGTAATTCAGGAGCAAGGGGACCTTTGAATGGAAATTTAGGACAAATGGAAGGGATTTAAGGGCTCAGATGGGAACAGAGGGTAATAAGAGATTCATAAGAGAAAGGCAATGCAAAAGTTTGATACAAAAAGCACGTAACATGGAACTAAGTGAGTTTAAGTTCAAATCCTGGTTCTGCCATTTGCTAAGTGATCTTGGGCTAGTCACTTAGTTTCCATGGTCCTCAATCTTGTCACCTGTAAAAGGTGGATGATAACAGCACTTACCTCCCAGAAGTAAGGAAAGAACATAATGAAGTCACACCTAGCTTTTATAGCCTCCTCCTCACCTCCCCCAACACACTCCCAGTTCCTGTGTTGAAGGTGTCTCTTCAACAGGCCAACTTTGATTTTTTTTTAAATGTTGGGTCCTTCCCATGAGAAACATCTATTAAAAGAAAGCCCACATTTATTTTAAGATGATGGCAGGTTGGGACGCCTGGGTGGCTCAGTCAGTTAAGCATCCAATTCTTGATCTGCGTTCAGATCATGATCTTGGGGTCACAAGATACAGCCCAAACTGGGGCTCTGCACTCAGCATGGAATCTGCTTGGGATTCTCTCTCTCCCTCTCCCACTGCTCCTCTTCCAGTCTCTCTCTCGCGCGCGCACACGCTCTCATATAAATAAATTAATTAATTAAATAAATAAATAAAAAATAAAATGATGACAGGTTAATTTTATGTTATGTGAGTTTCCCCAATTGGAAAAAAAAAAAAAACAAACCTAAAAGCCCAGTGTTTCTGTAGGGGATGGGGCATGGAACAAGAAGGAACCAGGAGCCCAGGGCCACAATACGAGGAGGATTGTGGTTGGAGGGGGTCTGGTTTGTCTAACTTGCTTCACTTTCCCCAGGAGAAGCTCTGGGAGCTTTATTTTCACCATTCCAGAAGAAGGAAGTTCTCAGCTCAAAGGAAATGAAGAGCGGGAGAATCGGGACAAGGAAGAGGAAGTCCCCACCAAGGACTCTGGCCATGACATGTAGGATGACCCCATGAGCCGCATGCAGGAGGGCAGGACTAATGGGACCTCATTGCCCATGCGCAGGCCTGAGCTCATCCTCAGCCCTCTCTCCCGCTCAGGCTCTCCTACCTAAACGAGCAGGCAGGGACTCCTCCACGCCCCATCATTTTGCCACCCCACAGACCCCAGAGATACCTGGATGGGCACAATGTACCACGCCGCCGTCTGCTGCCCCCCACACCTGCAGGTGAGAGCAGGCATGGATCCTAGCCCCCCTACCAAGAGCCATCAGGGCAGAGGGCTAGGGTGGGTGGCACTGACATTCTTCTTTGCCCCCCCGCCCCTCCCCGCACTGTGCCTCCCCCCCACCCCCAGCTCGGAAGCCTTCCTTCACTATCCAGTGTCTGAGGCGCCAGGGTGGTTGTGAAGATTTACCCATCCCAGGCACCTATCATCGTGGGCTACCCCTCACCAGCAGGGCACAGGTGAGGTGGGGAATGGGGTGCTGAGGTCTGGAGGGGTAGAGTTAGCCTAGGCTGAATTTATCAAACATACCACATGTCTTCTGAAGAATGAGGCACATATGAATTCACAAAAGCAAAAAAAGGGTTGGGGGAAGCAACCCTCTCGGGACCCCTCACTCTTCGGGAGCTCAATAAGCTTTGCTGTCCACCCACCCTCCCAAAAAAAAAAAAAGAATTCACAAAAGCCTCACTGTACCTGTGAGATAGGTACTGTTGTTAGTCCTAGTTTACAGATGAGGAAACTGAGGCCCGGAGAGGCTTACCCAAGATCACACAGCCAGTAAGTGGCAGAGCTCAGATTTATACCCAGGTCTTTTATGCTCCTGAATAAACTCAAGTCTGGTTTATTCGCATTCAGTTTGCCTCCAGTTGTGCTTGGAGGGTGGTGGGCAGTGATAAGAGGTAGGTACAGGGGTGAGTCCTAGATCCTCATATCCCACCCATCAGTCCTGAGCCCCCTGATGTTTATTCTGGTCCAGGGTTCCTGGGCAACCCCTCCGCAACGGAGTCGGCTCCTCTATGCCCCACTCTTGTTGGTGGAGGAGGGCGCAGCAGGGGAGGGATACCTCCACAAATCCAGTGGTCCACTGCGCACCTTCACCTGTCTGCCCGTGCCTGGAACCCACTCGGACTCCAGCCATGGCAAGAGGGGCAGTGCTGACAGCCTGGTGGAGGCTGTGAGTTGAGAAGGGACCTGGGCAAGGGGGATGGGGGAGAAGGGGAGGAAGTGGGAGCTTGGGAAGGAGGGAAGAGGGCATCCCCCCCAACCCCCGGTCTCTGCACTGTGTGTGTGATTATCTATCCCTTTGCTCTGCAACTTCTGCTTAGCATGATGTATGCACGACTGTCCCCAGTGACTTCCCTGCACACTTTCACGGATGATGCATCATCTACCTACACTGACCCGCTGTGCACATTGCTTTGATTCCATGTTGGGCCCTCTGCTGACTCTGATTCCATCTGTGCCCCCAGGTGCTCATCTCCGAGGGCCTGGGCCTCTTCGCCCGAGACCCACGCTTTGTGGCCCTGGCCAAGCAGGAGATTGCAGATGCCTGTCGCCTGACACTGGACGAGATGGACAGTGCTGCCAGTGACCTGCTGGCACAGGGGACCAGCTCACTGTATAGTGATGAGGAATCTATCCTCTCTCGCTTCGATGAGGAGGACCTCGGAGACGAAATGGCCTGTGTCCATGCCCTCTGAATTCCCACCCCTCCTCCCCTGCTCAATAAACCTGCTCTCCCTTCCCCAGAGGGAGACAGGCATGGACCACAGCCCTGGATTTCGGTATCTTTGCACTGGGGGTCTGGGGCTGCCCAGAGCCCCCCAGGCATCCATCCCCTGCTTCAGCCCTGAGCCACTGCCCACACACGAATATTTCCAGAAACCAGGACAGCCAGGCCTGATTATTCAGCGTTAGGGAAGGAGGGAGGAGGAGGAGGAAGAAACAGCAGCCAAAAAAAGCTGGAGACAGAGTGGAGGTGGTGGGGGAGGGGAAGGGGACCGGACAGAGATGGAGGAAGGAGGAGGAGAGAGGATGTGTGGAGGCTTGGATGAGGAGTGGGCGAAAGTCAAAGATTCCACAAGGGGTCAGTCAGGTCAGCCTGAGGAAGAACAGATGGGATGAAATGGATAAGAATACTCAGAGTAGAGTCCTGCCAGTAGAAAGGCCTGGAGGTTGGATTTAGCCTGGTATGTAATACGTCAGTCAGGCAGAGGGGTCCTCTGACAGCATCAGGAATTTCTGGGAAGCTAAATTGGGATTACCCTGTCTCCTGCTTTCTACCTTCTGCCTAAAAAAGAGAAAATCTAAGTCCGTTGACAGAAGACATGGGTGACAGCAAAGGGCGAAGCCTTCAGCCTGCGGGAACCCACTCAGGGCCCATCTGGTTTTCCTGAGACCACCTAAGAGTACCCCACTGTCCAGCACAGATCCCAGCGCTCCTCTTTCTGCTTCTTGCCCTGCCTGTAGTCATCACCCAACCTTTGGGGGTCTCATTAACCAAGCGAAGTTTTATCAGGCATTTACTTTGTGCCAGGCACTGTTCTGGATTTCCCTCAGGCCAAACTGAGCTGGCTTAGATAAGCCGCGGGACTTGTCCAAGGTGGCATTCAGCCCCACTCCGAAGGAATCAGAGGCAGTGCTGGGAAAGGTCCTGGATGGGGCCACTGCCAGGGAGGTTCCGACCTAGGGTTTCATCCCAGTTCTCAGAGCAAGAGTTTTCCTAAAAGCAGTGGGGAGCCATGGGAGAGATTTGAGCAGGGTGGTGACATAGTTAACGGCATTTTAAATGGATGCTCTGACGGCTGTGCTGAAAACAGAAGGGAGGGGGAAGAGACTGGAGATGCTAAAATTGGCAGGAACCATGGTTGCCGTAGCCAGGGGAGGTGGCAGAGGAGATGGTGAGAAATTAGTGGATTCCAGAGCTGTGTAGGAAGTAGAATGAACCATTTATTTGGCCCCGGGCTGAGCGCATAACAGTGATTATCTTGTTTAATCAGTGCAGCAACCCTGTAGGTACCATGTTAAAACTATTTTACATGTCCGAAGTCACACAGGAATAAATATTAAAGTGGGATTCAAATGCAAGTAATTGCTGAAACCCAAGCTCCTTTGCCAAAAAGGCACCAACAGCGAGGTATCCATTACATATTTGTGTGAATTCAAGTGTGTGTACATGGGGATGTTTTTAAAAAGTAGGTATACATCCAGATGGTTCAAAATTCAAAAGGTACATGGGGCACCTGGCTGGCTCAGTCAGATGAGCATGTGGCTCTTGAACTCGGGGTTGTGAGTTTGAGCCCCAGTGGAGGGTAGAGATTAAATAAACACATATACTTTTTAAAAATTCTAAAGGGAGACACCTGGGTGGCTCAGTCGGTTGGGCATCTGCCTTTGGCTTGGGTCATGATCCCAGAGTCCCGGGATTGAGTCCCATGTTGGGCTCCTTGCTCTGTGGGGAGCCTGCTTCTCCCTCTACCTGCTGCTCCCTCCGCTTGCATTCCCTCTGTCTCTCTATGTGTGTGTGTGTCAAATAAATAAATAAAATCTTTTTTAAAAATACTGATATGGAGCCTTGGAATGATCACCAAGATAGTTAAGTAAGAAGCAGACTCCCTGACCGGGAGGCAGCCTGATGCAGGGCTCGACCCCAGGACCCTGGGATCATGACCTGAGCCAAAGGCAGCTGCTTAATTGACTGAGCCACCCAGGTGCCCCTACAAGGCTCCATATTAGTACTAATGACAGTTGCATAGTACTCCATTTTGTGGATGTATAAGATTTTGCTTAAATGGGTCACTATCAAGGAGTGCTTAAGAAGTCATATTATAAACAGCACTGCAGTGAATCATCTTATACATACAACTTTTAGCACATGTATGAATCTGTCAGATAAGTTCCTAGAAGTATAAATGCTGAGCTGATCAGTATATGGATTTGTTAGTTTGCCGAATTCTGCCAAATTGCCCTCTACATAGGCTATTCCAATCTAACTTCCACTGGTAATTTATGGGAATGCCTGTTTCTGGCCAACCTGCCAATATTGAGCTTAAGCAAACTTTTTTATATTCACCACCCTCAAAGATGAAAAACAGGATCTTAGTAGCTTTTATAGGCATTTCTTTTAGCATAAACGAGGTTGAACATCTTAAACTCTCATTGTATTTATCCACTGGATTTTGCAACATGGCAATCGCCACTGACCTTGTGGGCCTGGTTTTAGTAGCATGAAGGAGGGATAGTCTGATTAAAAGAGAGCTGAGGAATAAACAGGATGTAAAGGGTAGAGTTGGAGCAAGCAAAATTTTGACGAAAAGGATAGAGAAATAGGGGAGATGGTTGGAGGAGGAGAGAGGGTTTTTAAGACCTTGAACTACGTTGAAATCGCTGAGACTTTGGGCACTGCCAATTACTAGTGGGGCGACCTTGTGCAAGCAGCTACACCTCTCCGGGGACTCATCTTCCTCATCTGTAAAAAACAGGGCTAATGGTCCCTACCACATAGGGCTATTGTAAGAAGACACTCAACAAACTCCGTAAAGGGCCTGACAAAAACGTTTTACTGTAGGACCGAATGGTCCTCCACTCCCCAGACCTCTAGCTGTGTTTTTCGAGACACCGATCCTCCCAGAGCGCTCTCGCGACTCCAGCTCTAGGGCTGGAATGGCGGCTGGCGAGATTTAGATTCGGCCCGCTGTGTGCAGGCGCGCGCCGAGAGTGGGGCGGGGGCGCGAGGGGCGGAGCCGTGGCCGCCTGGGCTGTTCCGACGATTGCGCGCCGCCCCCGCCGCGCCCCGCGCCCGCCCTTGTTAGCAGGCGCCTCCCGCCCCCCGCATTGCTGATGCTGCTGCTGGCAGACATGGACGTGGTGAATCAGGTACGTGTTCCAGCACCGAGGACAGAGCCCGCCGCTGCCCGGCCTCCCCGCCCGGATCGCCGCGAATCAGGCGACTCCGAGTGGTGGTGGCTAGGGTCCTGGCAGCGGACAGTCGGTCCCCAGCACAGGGGCTGGGGTCTACGGCAGGCGAGGGAGGAAGAGGGAGGTGGAGAAAAGAAGGAGCGCGCCCTTTGCCGCAGCGAGGGCCGTCCTCACTGCAGCAGCGGGGTCCGCCAGAAGCCCGGTTCCTTACCGGCAACCGTGAGGAGAGGAAGAGGGGTCTTGGGGCTAGAGTAGGGGTAACGGGGACGGGGAGAGGAGGAACAGTGGAAGGAAGATGGGGGTTGCTCATAGATGAGCTAGGAAATAGAGCGACAGAAGGCGTGGGGGCGGGGGATGGGGGGGAGGGCTGACACCTGCCCCTCCCAGGGAAGGTACCCCAGTAGATGACCACCCTTTCCCGCAGAGCAGATCAAGGGGGACGATGCGACGTTGCCTCTCCAAAACCCCTAGTCTCCCCTCCCCCAGTACATATCCAGTGAAGCCATGTCCCAGCCCTCCCCCACCTTACTCAGCCCAGACCCTCCCTGCCATCTCACACTTCTTCACCACCTCAGAACCTCACCCATCTCTAACCAGTACCAACCCCTCCCACCCTCATCATTTCAGACCCCCCACCACCACCATCTGACTCACCTTTACCGCTGCAGACCCCTCCCCCACCCTAGCCAACCTGACTCCTTCCCTGGTATGACTCACCTTCACCACCCAAGACCCCCTCCCCCACCCTAATGAACCCCAACTCCTTCCTCACTCTCTCCACCTGATCCCCTTCACCATCTGACTCACCTTTACTGTTTCAGACCTTCTCCCCTTCCTTAATTAGTTCCCAACCCCATCCCCATCTTCCTCACCCCAACAACCCTCTGCCATCAACCTCACCATCTCCCCAGACCTCCCCTCCAGTCCTGAACCCCAAGGATCTTCTCTCGGAGACCCTGTGCTCACACTTTCCCTGAAGTGTCACTTTCTCCTTCTCACCCCTTCTCTCCCAATATCACTCACTCCTGGAGGTCACATGCCCTAGTCCCAGGGGTCATTGCCTGGTGGACTTGCCTCTCACCTCCCTTTCCATTCCCAACAATCCTACCCCCTCCCCACCGTTTCTCTCCTCAGCTGGTGGCCGGGGGTCAGTTCCGGGTGGTCAAGGAGCCCCTTGGCTTCGTGAAGGTGCTGCAATGGGTGAGTGTGGTCTGGGCCATTGGGAGAGAGAAGGAGGTGGTGGGCTCTGGAAGAGTAGGGGTGGGGAGCAAGGAATGGATGGATGGGTGCGGGTGGAAGGGGATGGAAGAATTGGTGAGGTCCTGGGGGCTGGGGTCAGTGAATAGAGGGGCTGTGATGTGACGTCATGTAAGAGCAAGGGTACCCCCATTGTGAAGTGGAAGAAGTGGAGGACGTCTTACCTCCTCCCTTGAGATGAGAGAGGGGCAGGGGAGGTGGAGTGTGAAACTGGTTGCTGCAGAAAAGATGGAAAGCCAGAGAAATTCAGAGACAGAATGAGAGACAGGGAAGGATGGAAACAGAAATGGAAATACCAAGAAGAAAACAGAGAGAGATGAGAGAGAGAGAGAGAGAGAGAGTGGAGACAAGGAGAAAGAGACAAAGAAAAAGGGAGACAGAGATGCACAGAGAACAGAGATGAGAAGAGGAATAGATACAGGAAGAGTAGCAGAAAAAATGGGATGGGGGAGAGACAGAAACAGAAAAAGAGAGATACTCAGGGGAGCAAGGAAAGAGATGCACAAGAGAGACAGAGAGATCATGATACAGAGACTGAGTCAGAGACAGAGCAGGGAGATGGAGACAAGCAGACCAAGGATGGAAATACACACAGGGAGAGACATACATTTACATGGATGGAGCCAGAGAAAAAGAGACAGAAAGAGACCTACATGGATACAAGACAGGTAGAGGCAGAGAGAGAAACAGAGATACAGAGACAGAGAAACATCTGGGAAAGATAGAGAAACAGATACCAAGAGAAACAGAGACACAGAGAACAACAGAGACAGGCAGAAATACATAGAGGAATAAAGAGACTGAGACAGAAGAGAGAGAGAAGGAGGGGGATCATAGCATCGAGAGATAGAGACTAAGAGAGACATTGAGAGAAAGACTGGAAGAGACAGCCACACCCCTGTAATCAGCTTGTCCTTGGAGCCGATGAGCCCTGATTAGGGGGTGGGGGTGGGGACTGGTCCATCTGCTGCTGCTTGTGCTGGGCCCTGATCTGTCCAGAGGAGGGCATCCCATCCCACGTGTACACAGGCTCACCATGACCATCCCCATCCCTGCTGCCCAAGGTCTTTGCTATCTTCGCCTTTGCCACATGCGGCAGTTACACCGGGGAGCTCCGGCTGAGCGTGGAGTGTGCCAACAAGTCAGAGAGTGACCTCAGCATCGAGGTTGAATTCGAGTACCCCTTCAGGTGCGCCCCCCAACCCTAGCCCACCCCAGGGATCCCAGGGGAGATGGTGGGGGTGGGGTAGGACTGGCCAATACTGCCTCCGCAGTGGCTCCTGTTCAGCCCCCACCTCAGGAGACCATGGTGGGTCAGGTCACCGCACATGCACCGAGCCCATACCTTACGCCTGGCCCTGCTCTGGACATCTAGGACATCTGGTGAGCAAGACAGGCATTGGCTGGTGCCCTCTGGCTGTGTTCTAGTGAATGGGGAGGAGCAGAAGAACGGCAATAAACAAGATTCAAAAGTAGAAGTGTATACGGATAAATAGCCTTAAAGCACTAGTTGCTCAATTAATGTCAGCCAATATAATTTAATTCCCATTCATTCATTCATTCCATACACAATTTTTTGGAGAACCTACTGTATGCCAGTTTCTGCTCAACATGCTGGGGACATAACAGGGAAAGAAAAAAAAAACAGACCAAGCTCCCTCGGGGAGCCAATATTTGTTAACAAATAAATTGATAAAAAGGATGATTACAGACTGGGAGAAATTCAAAGAGGGGATCCTTTTGCAGCGTTTTATCACAGAGAATAATGAGGGGGTCTGATTAGCTATAGGGAATGATTAAACCCAGTTAAGCAATTCTGATATTCACTGAGCTCATACTGTGTGCCAGGTGCTAGGAACATGAGGACGAGCACAAGCAGGCAAGGTCATTGCCCTCGCAATGATGCTTACCTCCTGGGGAGTGGGGAGACAGAGACCCACAGACAAAATTTCAGTAGAGGCTTCTGAGGCTCCTCCACTACTTGGACAAATCACATAAGTGCTCCAGGTCTCCATTTACTCGTCTGCACTGGAATGCCCTTCTCCTAGATATTACTCCCTTCATGTCCTTCAAGTTTTGCTCAATTGTCACTTCAGGGAGGCCTTCCCAGATCTCCGTATTAAAATCAAATGGAACCATTCCCTCCCAGTGCTCCTTAGCCCCCTTTCTAGCTCCATTTTTCTCTATGGCAGTGATAATGCCATAATATCCCTTCCAAGATTATGATGAATAGTGACTGAGTTAATACTTGCAAAGTGCTTAGCACAGTGCTGGGCACACAATAAGTGTGCCACAAGGGCTTGTTAAAATAAAGAAAATAAAAACGTTTAAGGGACTCAGGAAAGAGGTCAGGGCTTGAGTTGGAAATTGGGCATTTTTGAGCACTAAGGATAAATGCAGGCTCAGGGGATCACCCAGGGTTAGAGGGAAGAGTGTAAAGAGGAAAATCCAGGACAGACCCTGAGCAATGGTTGAAAGAAAAAGAAGCACCAGGGGAGGCATGGCCTGAGGGGCAGTGGGAAGCAGGGATCCACTGGTTCACAGAAGACAGGAAAGAGAGTTTGGGGGAGGGGGAGGAACCAGCAGCCTGGGATACTGCTGGGATTCCTTTGGGAATCCAGAAGGCCACAGAAACCTCCACTCTCTAGTAGCTCCCTCACCTAGGACCTCCAGTCCTGAAGACCTGCCTTTTACCCACAAGTTTCGAGGGGAAAAAAAAGTCTTTGCCATGGTCCCCCTGACTGAATCCCCCACTGCCCTGATAACCTCCCAAGGGCCCCCCATTTCCCACAAGACACCATCTCTCCCAACCTGGCCCACTAGAAATCCAGAAACTTACCCAGATTCAAGTCTTAGCTCTGTCCTTTAGCAGCTCTACAACCTTGGGCAACTTAACACAACCTTGTGTTAAGATGAACCTCTGTTCATCTGTCGAATGGGTGTACTAATCCCTGATTTAGAGGATTTAGGGAGAGGGTCATTAAGTGAGGCAGTTATCTAAAGTGCCTTGTAGGTGATCAATCAATAAGTGTAAGCTCCCTCCCTCAGGACCTTTGCCACACAAGGGGACTAGCAACATTTGCTCTGTCTCAGGATCCTGCCCCCCAAGTCTGAGGCCAGATCTCTGGGACTCCACCTAAGACCTTCTCCCTACATGCATTTTCTCCCTATGACCTCAGTTACACCGCAGGAAAGGCCTTAGTCCCAGGACACCTTCCCAATCTGCACCTCTCCATCTCACATTCGTACATGTGTTCTGTGTGCTCCAGGATCCCTTCTACCCTCCTGTCTGTCTGTCTTCTGTTTTGTAGTCTCTGTGCTCTCCTCTGCTAAGCATACGTTTCTTTTCTCTTTGGGACCTGAAGTGAGGTAGTGAGAAAAGTCAACATGATGTAGGGGGAAACACAGTGTTCAGAGCCCACCTGTGCCGTTCTCTCCCCAGCTGTGTGACTTTAGGCAAGTTAATGCACTTCTCTGAGCCTCTGTACATTTCACTGGATGAACATGCACTGAGCACCTACTGTGTGGCAGCACTGTTCCAGGTCTTAGGAATACAGCAGTGAACACAACAAAGGAAAAAACCCAGCCCTCTTTGAAGTATGGGGAAAATCCAGGAAAAACATAAAACACATGATATGTCAGATGCATGGGGTATCACTGCCATAGAGAAAAATGGAGCTAGAAAGGGGGCTAAGGAGCACTGGGAGGGAATGGTTCCATTTGATTTTAATACGGAGATCTGGGAAGGCCTCCCTGAAGTGACAATTGAGCAAAACTTGAAGGACATGAAGGGAGTAATATCTAGAAGAAGGGCATTCCAGTGCAAAGATCCTAGGGTGGGAGGGTGCCTCAGATGTTCTACAAATAACCAAGAGGTCAAAGTTCCTGGGTTAGGGCGCCTGGGTGGCTCAGTGGGTTAAGCCGCTGCCTTCAGCTCAGGTCATGATCTCGGGGTCCTGGGATCGAGTCCCGCGTCGGGCTCTCTGCTCAACAGGGAGCCTGCTTCCCTCTCTCTCTCTCTGCCTGCCTCTCCATCTGCTTGTGATTTCTCTCTGTCAAATAAATAAATAAAATCTTTAAAAAAAAAAAAGTTCCTGGGTTAGAGGAAGGAAGGATTGATTAAGACCTATTTCCCCAGGATGCTGTGAACAATCCATAAAATGTGACTGGTATATAGTAGGTGTTCTGTGAAGGGTTATTTCCTCCTCTTCCAGGAACCTTGTCAGAATCTGGGGAACCCATGATTTGGGGGGGCATGTTCCTAGGGTCTGGACCACACCTGCCATGTCTCTCCACAGGCTGCACCAAGTGTACTTTGACGCACCCACCTGCCGAGGGGACAAGGAGAAAATCTTCCTGGTGGGGGACTACTCCTCGTCGGCTGAATTCTTTGTCACCGTGGCTGTGTTTGCCTTTCTGTACTCCATGGGGGCTCTGGCCACCTACATCTTCCTGCAGAATAAGTACCGAGAGAACAACAAAGGACCCATGATGGTAAGCCCCCCACAGCCGCTCAAGTACAGGGCCCGGGGGACATAGAGCCTCAGGGACACGGTCATGTTCATAGGCACCTACCAAACCATAGACAGTCCCACATGCCAGCAGTCCCCATAACAGCTACAGATGTTACTGCTGCCGCTGCTGGGAGCATCAAAGAAACCGAATCATAGAAAGACAGGGACCCACTCAGAGCCCACACAGAATCCCAGACAGACCTACCCCCTGGAAACCTGCCACCTTGCACACAACCACACAGTCTAGATCAAAGACAGGTGCACAGAGGTTCACTGTGATAGTCATGCTTGTCATCATGCCACCCAGACACATTGATTCCTACACAGCTGTACTCATACACCTTCATCCCGACACAAAATGACATAAATTCCCACATTCAGATGAAAGTAGAAAGACACGCTACTTTCCACAGATTCGGAAACCATCCCACAAAATCCCCCCACACATACCCACACATCACAATTACACTCCCACATCCTCTGTGTCACAGACACACACGTGCGCGCACGCACACACATAAACGCCCAAGCTAGGAATGCTCACCTTTACGTGAGTACTGGGGGCTTCAGAGCTGAAAAGGCAGGAGAGAGACAGGGTTTTACTGTGGGGCCTCCCCCTCCCAAGAAAGCCTGTGAACTGAGGAGGCCCCACAGCATGTCATGAAGCAGCCTAGTCACAGTGCCATCTGCCTCTCCTTGCCTGCCCTAGGACTTCCTGGCCACAGCTGTGTTCGCCTTCATGTGGCTGGTTAGCTCATCAGCATGGGCCAAGGGACTGTCAGACGTGAAAATGGCCACTGACCCAGAGAACATTATCAAAGGGATGTCTGTCTGCCACCAGACGGGGAACACATGCAAGGAGCTTAGGGACCCTGTGACCTCTGGCCTCAACACTTCAGTGGTAAGCCCTGGGAAGGTGGCTGGGCTGCTGGGCCAGTTGCGGAGGGAGGCTGGGAAACTCACAGTCTGGTTTGGGGAGCGGTGGAGAGAATGAGGGGAGAATTCAAAGGAGATCCAAGAGGGATCCCCAGAGGAGGCATGCCAACAACAGTGGCTTGAAGGATGAGAGAGCAGTTATAACCACTGCAATACCACAAATAGTCCTCAGGAAGGGAATATGAGACTCTCTGTCCGATTACGTTTGGGAGATCCGGATCCCAGGCCCAGCCTAGTCGTGGGGAACCTCTGACCACTCGGTACCATCTTGGGACCATTTTGCCTACAGTATGCAAAATGAAAGAATAACTTGAAATGTTTCTCACTTGGACTCCCCCTACTGGCCAGAGTTAGGCAGTCTGAGCTTCAATCCCAGCTCTGCCACCTGCTAACTAGTTACTCAGCCTCTCAGCCTCAGGCTGCGCATGTAAACTGAAAACTACTAAGAGGTCCTGCTCCAAGTTGAGTATTCAGTGAACTAGCAATATACAAAGTGCTTAGAAAAGGACTTGGCATGTGGTAAGTTGTACACACGTGCTACAGATGCTAAGATACCAACTTTTTTTAAAAAAGATTTTATTTATTTACTTGACAGAGATCACAAGTAGGCAGAGAGGCAGGGAAAGCAGGCTCCGCCCTGAGCCGAGAGCCCGATATGGGACTCGATCCCAGGACCCTGGGATCCTGATCTGAGCCGAAAGCAGAGGCTTTAACCCACTGAGCCACCCGGGGGCCCCCCAACTTTTTTTCTATCACTTGCTGGGTGAGACTTGGAGCATCTTAGCCTCTCCAGGCCTCAGCTTCCTCAACTGTAAAGAGGAGCTATTACTGCCTGTCCCAAAATTGAATTATATTGTATATATTTAAGCTCCATGTATTTGTTTTAATATAAAAGCATATATTTATATACTTTGTATATGCATATATATGTATGTGTATATGCATCTGTTAGTATATCTACATACATAATAAAAATTTATGCTTAACATTTTACTTTATTACAAATTTTTTTTTTTTAAAGATTTTATTTATCCATTTGACAGAGAGAAATCACAAGTAGATGGAGAGGCAGGCAGAGAGAGAGAGGGAAGCAGGCTCCCTGCTGAGCAGAGAGCCCGATGCGGGACTCGATCCCAGGACCCTGAGATCATGACCTGAGCCGAAGGCAGCGGCTTAACCCACTGAGCCACCCAGGCGCCCACTTTATTACAAATTTATATTATATTTTATACATGTATAAATGTATGTATGTAATAGTGATAGATGTCAACATCCCTGAAAGTGTGAATTCTAACACGCCCCATGCCCCTGCCCCAGGTGACTTTTCTGCACATTGGTGTTCATGCGCCAGCACTCTGGAGGGTCCGGGTTTTAGAAAGCACCCCCCTTTGGGAGGCCAGGTCTCTATGTTCCGCGCGCGCGGCCTCGACGTCTCCCGGGGCCAAATCAACAGGCACAGGACGACGGCCTGGCTTTGTCTTCCCGCAGGTGTTTGGCTTCCTGAACTTGGTGCTCTGGGTCGGCAACCTGTGGTTCGTGTTCAAGGAGACAGGCTGGGCTGCCCCATTCATGCGTGCACCTCCCGGCGCCCCCGAGAAGCAACCAGCGCCCGGGGACGCCTATGGCGAGGCAGGCTACGGGCAGGGCCCAGGCGGGTACGGGCCCCAGGACTCCTACGGGCCCCAGGGCGGCTACCAGCCCGACTACGGGCAGCCGGCCGGCGGCGGCGGCGGCGGCGGCTACGGGCCTCAGGGAGACTACGGGCAGCAAGGCTATGGCCCTCAGGGCGCGCCCACCTCCTTCTCCAATCAGATGTAGTCTGGTGAGTGACGGGCGGGCGGCGCGGCCAAGAATGGTACGGGAAGGGGGACGGGCGGGTCAGTAAGCCAATAAGAGTCAAGAGTAATTGGTTCGTAGGCACAGGGTGGGGGCTTGGAGGCGCCAATAGAGAGGCGGAGCTAATAGGAAGAACGAAAAACTAGCCAATAGATGGAGAGCAAGAGAAAAGTGCTTGAAGACGGGCGGAAGGAAAAGCCAATGGGAGAGAAGTAGAAGGGCCTCTCTGACGGAAGGGAGGGGAGAGAAAAGCGGACAGAGCAACCAATGAAAGAAGGAAATGGCAGGAGGACTTGTGTAGTGCAGGAATCCGCCGAGGAAAGACGACGTGAGCCTTAGAAGTGATTGATAAGCCAGTTTGTTCTAATAAGGCCAATAGATGGTGAGGGTAAAGGGCCTTGGGTCATGAAGGTCAGTCGAGGACACCAGTCCCGGAGGTGGTGATAGATTTAACATCTCTCACCAACCCCTGTGGTGAGGGAGGTAGTGTGGAATTTCACGGAAGGAAAGGGGCAGGCGGAGGCAATGGGAGGCTTCTGGGCCTTTTTGCTGGGTCTGAGAAGTCTGATTTCCTCACCTGTGAGAGAGGGAAATGGGAAGAGGAGGAGATGACGACACGTGGATGGAGGTAGCTTCTGGCACTTGGCCAGGGTGGAAAGGGCAGGGAGGAGTTTATTAGGTACCTCATATCTAATTCATCAAAAATTCCTGTCGACTCTACCATTAAAATATATCCATAATCTTCCACGTCTCACTGTCCTCTCCCCTGGACATCACAGCTTTCTACCCACATCCCCATTCTTTTGTTTTTTATTATTATTTATTTATTTATTTATTTAAGAAAGAGAGAGAATGAAAGAGAGCATGAGAGGGGAGGGGTCAGAGGGAGAAGCAGACTCTCCGCCGAGCAGGGAGCCCAATGTGGGACTCGATCCCAGGACTCCGGGATCATGACCTAAGCTGAAGACACCTGCCCAACCAACTAAGCCACCCAGGCGCCCCCCACATCCCCATTCTGTTCTACTCACAGCATTGGAGGGATCCTGTTAAATCCTAAATCCTGACACTGCCCTCCTGTGCTCAGAGCTCTGCCTGGGCTCCCATCTCACTCTCCTTAAAAGCTAAAGCCCACACCAGGCATGACACCAAGCCTCACCCTTCCCTTCTCCCACTCCCCACCCCAACCATGTTCCAGGCACAAGCCAAATTCAGGGCTTTGTTACTTGTTTTCCCCCTGGAGTTTTGCACCCACACTTACTTTTGATAACCTTACCTGGCCAGCTTCTCAAAGTCCCCTTTCTTATCTCTCTTATAGTACCCTGTGCTTTTCTTATCACAGTCTGTAATTATTAATTTATGTATTTATTGACTGTCTCTTCCACTAAACTATAGGACGTGACCATGACTTATTCATGATGTACACACATCACTCAGAGCCCTACTAATGTTAAGAAACATTTATTGAGGAAATAATAGAAACAACATGAGACATGTATTCTCATTTCATGCTTCTTTGCTCAAATTCTTCCAGTGACTTACACCTCATCCAGAGCCAAAGTTGATGTCCTCAGCCTAGTCCACAAGGCCCTATATGACCCCATTACCAGCCTCTCTGACATCACCTCCTACCACTGCCCCTTGCTTACTGCATTCAAACCACGCTGACCTTCTTGCTGTTCCTCAAACACACTAGACGTGGCTCTACCCCAGGGCCCTTGTACTGGCTATTCCCCCTGCCTGGATTTTTCTTCATCCCAGTTATCTGCATGGCTCACTCCCTCATGTCCTTAACTCTTTATTCCAATATCATTTCTTAAATGAGTTCTTCTCTGACTACCCCCACTTACCACAGCAACATTTCTTCCCTAATCCCCCTCACCCTAGTCTACCTTTTGCTTTTACATTGCACTTACTATCACCTGATATCATACTGGATAACTCACTTAACACATTTTTGTTGTTTGAAGTCTGTCTTCTCCATCACAACACAAGCACCACAAAGATAGGCAGCTTTGTTTTGCCCAATACGGTCTATCACCAATGGCTAGAACAGTAACATGTTAATGGATATTTTGGGGTTGGTGGAAGGGGGACCACAATGTCTTTGGTACTTAATCTAGTGGGCACAAGCGCTACCTTCCCAGTAGGGGCATCTGGGATGAAGCTGACCCAAGGACTATGAGTGAAGGAGGAAGGAAGGAGGAGGCATAGCAGCCCAGCCCCCCACCCTAAGGACACAACCTATGTCTGGACCCCCTCTCCTTTCTGTCTTTTGTCTCCACAGGTCAGTGCAGCCCGGGAGGACCCCATGGGTGGGCAAGAGCTCAGAAGCCCTGCCGCCCTTTCCACCCCTATGCCCCAGGTCTCCGCCCCTCAAGCCAGGAGACTCTAACTCTCTTTGCTGTTTATATATATATATATTATATATAAATATCTATTTATCTGTCCGAGCCCTGCCCCCACTCCATACCCCTCATGCATTAGGGGCCTGACCTTGAGTGGGTCCCTCTCCTAACCCCACCCCTTCCTTTGCATCCCTTGGCCCCTGTCTGTTCCCTGGCCCTGTGCCCTGAGGTTGGGGGACTCTGAAAAGGGGAACAGGGAAAAGACAGGTCTCAGCTAAGTGGGGAGGGTCGGTGTGACTTCAGACTCTCTCCCCTCTCTCCCTTCCCTCCTCCCAACTGGCCTTGACTACTCCAGCAATGTCTGAACAGGGGCCATGAGGGGAAATTCAACCCTGAGGGGGGAGAAAAGCAGATTGGGGGACTTGACCTGAGGAGGACTTGAGGGGAGCTCTTGGGTGAAGAGGACCGGTAAGCAAGGGGTGTGGATTCCAGACATACTGGATCTAGAGTCTAAGGAAGAGGGGTGCCCTAGAGCATTCTGGAGTAGGGGTTGTTGGAATGAGGCTGAGAGCCGGGTTCTAGAATGGGTGGAGCTTTGAGTGAGGCAAGGGTCAGGCCCCAAAAGTGGGCAGGATTTGAAATAGGACAAGAAGGGGTGTGACCTGAGGACTGGGTTTTAGAGAGGTGGGGCCTGAACCAGAAATGGGTTTAGGCTCCAGAGTGGGCGGGTCTTGGATTGGGACCAGAGTGTACTGAAGCGGTATAGCTAGGAATATTCAGGAGACCGAGTTTGATTCTAAAGGGGGCAGATCTTGTGCAAGGCAAGAAGTGGGATTCAGGAATGGGCCAAGCTTGACGTGAGGTCTGAGTTCTGGACAGGGCGGGGCGCAGAGTGGGTGTTCGTGGCTGTTTCAGAAGGGGCAGCCCACCCCAATGGAGCAGTGCAAAAAAAAAAAAATGTTTTAAAGTGGGCGGGTTTGGCGGTGGAGTGGGGGGCGGGAATATCTCTGGCCAAAACTGAGGATTGAGGTGGCCTGGGAGGAGCGGAGAGATAAGGCTTGGAGGGTAAGGGATGGGATCCAGAGAGAAGCACCCCTCACACCCTTGCCCACTCCCGTGTGACAGGACAGCTAGGTAGTCAGAAGACAGAGCCAACGGGTCTGTGGGGCCGGCCCACCCCCTCTCCTCCCTTTCCGTGCCTCTTCCCTCCCTTCACACTCCGGCCCAGTCTGGAGTCCCTATCCTGCACCCTCCGCTGTGTCTGTGACGTCGGTAGTGCCTGTGATCGTGTGTTGCCATTTTGTCTGGCTGTGGTCCCTCCCTCTCTCCTCCAGACGCCCCCCACCCCTTTCCTAGCCCTTCGGTATTGTTTGAAGACCTCCCCAAGGAAGAACAAATAGGATTAATTCTCCTCCCCTAAATAAACTCCTCAACCACCTAGTCCTCCCGGCTCTGATTTCTCAGTGTGTCTTTTTTCTGGGGGGGGGGGGAGACAGAGAGGTGGGGGAGAGGCGGCGAGAGGAAGTTCCGCCCCTGACCTGCTGGACTTGCCGTTCAAGTCACCCCCTCATGTCAGGTCCCTCCAGCCGTGTTGCCGATCTAATCATTCCCAGTCACGCTCTGAGTAGCCCTGCCCACTGCCCCTGCCCACTGGCTGCCAAATGCCCTGTCTTTCTAGGGTTCGGTTCTAATTCTGGCCCACTAGCCGCACACCCCTTCCCAGGCCCTGTGGAGCCCTGTCCTCAAACCCCAAGGGGTCCGGCTAGGACTCCTATACTTCACAGGGAGACTTCCCCCTACCCACCCGCCTCTTATTCTTCAGACCCAGCTTTCTCGCCATTTCCTTTCCCCACCAGAGCTGGAGAACTCGGAGACCCTCTAGGCTGCAAGGCCAGTGGGCGGAGCACTGGGGTGACTCCTTACCTCATTCATTCATTCCCTTTCACCTCTCCCTGGCTCCTCCCCGGGGAAGGGAGAGGTGGGAAGTGACTGGGATGTGCCTAATGGAGTTGAGTATGGAGGAGGTACCCTAGGCCCACGCTGAAAGACCCGACGGCTGCTGCCCCCACCTTGCCTAATTAGAAACCCCCGCCTAGCGCCCAAGTTCTGATGGCAGGCTGGGGACCCCCTCCTCCCAGCCCTGAGGCACGGCGAAGTCTGACAGGCAAAGGAGAGACTCCCAGCTATGGGACTGAGCTCCGGGAAAAAGATATCTAACTGGAGAGAGAAAAATGGAAGTCAAGGGAGGGAAAGCTTTAAGATCTATTTCTCAGGACTTAGGGCGACAAGACAGCTGGACCTGTAAGGAAGGGAAGGGAGCAGGAGGTGAGGCCTCGGAATCTGTCCAGTGACTTTCACATCTTTCCCCCATAAATCTCAAATAGTCCTGGCTCTGATAAGGCCTGGGAGTGGAGGCTATGGGGGTATATGAGAGCCAGCTCTCTGATGGTGGCGAGGGAGCACCAGCTGGGACTGCGATGGGCTTGGGGATCATTGTTGCAGCATTCATCCGGGGGAAAGAGACCCTCAGAATATCACCAGTGGGGAGGAGCACCAAAAGGTTGCTTTAACCCCTCCCCTCCTCCCAATGAACTTCCAAGATAAACGGACACGAAATGCCAACACAAATACCCTAGCTCACCACTTCCAAGTCCCCCCTCCTCCGCTGCAGAGCCCTCAAGCCCTAGACTATTCCGTGGGAGGCCCTGTGGGCCATGCCTTCTGAGGCCTGGCTTGGGTCCAGGGCAAGAAGGCTGGGGAGCTCTCCCATATGGCGCTCCTGGGCTGCCTGCCCCTCACCTCTAGGCAGGGGGCGCCTTGGCCCAGGAGTGAGCACAGGGCCAGGGGCGGACCGTGCGGGGCGCGCTCCTCCCACGCCGGTGTCAGATTTACGGAACAGAGCTCCCAGGCCGGACGCGCGGTGGCCTGACGGCCGTGAGGATTCCATCGGCCTGACCCTGCCCGGCTTGACCCTGCCCGGGCGCGCCATGTTCGCGCGTGGGTCCCGGAGGCGCCGCTCCGGGCGCGCGGTGAGCGAGACTTGGGGCAGCGGTGGGAGTCAGGGATAAACTGAGGCCCGGGAGCAGGGAATTGGGATAACGAGGAGGCGCTCCATCGAGGGTCTGGGAATCCCCAACCCCAGATTCCCAGAACGGACGGGCTGGGGCTGCTGGAAGTGTGCGGATTGAGGAAGGCGCAGGTCTGATGGCACCTGTTCCCTACTCACCTCTCTGCATACTTCTATCAGCACCCCAGGGACCTGGTGGGCTCCCTTCTCGTGTGAATTCTGGGAAGGGATTCTGAGGGCCAACAGACTGGATCCTGGGGTCCTGGACTGAACGAGGACCTCCTGAATTTCTGAGGAAAGGGACTTCCCCTGTACTTTGACAGAAGGCGATCTTAGGGGTGAGGTCACACTGCTGGGGTGCCTGAATATTAAGGGTCCAGGGATTAGGATGTGGGGGAAGAGGGCTTCCAGGCTTCTACTTGAGCCAGGAGCTTTCTGACTTCCTAGATAGCAGTGTTGCTTTTCTTTTGGAGGGGGTCTTTAGGTGGGGTCTGGGTTTGGTGGTCCAGAGGAGTGAATAGCCCTAGGATGTGAAGGGTGAAGACCAAGGCTTCTTGGGGTGGGGGTTATTCAATGGATCAGAGGCCTCCTGAGATCCTGAAGGAGGGTCTCCAGTTCCTTGGGTATGAAAGGGGGAAGCCAGGATTTAGGGGAGAGCTGTTGAGATTCAGAAAAGAGGGGAAGGTTTATTGTAGAGATCCCGAGTAAGGATGGGGCCGCAGACTCCTACCCTGTGGAACCGGAGTCCTGCTGGCCTCCTGGGCAGAGAAGGGGCCAAGGTGAGGCCTGAGAAGAGACACCCAGATTAGGGACTCTGTGCTCAGGTGGGGAGAGTATTCCGAGTTCGGGAGGGGTATGTGAGGTCTGAAGAAGTCAGAGGCAGTTGGGAGGTATCCAAGGCTGGGTGAGGGGGAAGGGAATTCCCTGAAAAGGGGGTTTACGGGGAGGTGGTCTCAGCTGCTCCGCCTTTACCTCAGTCGTGCCCTCCTCCCCCGCGCTGCGGGCGCTGTCCCAGCCTGCCCAGCGCTGCCCTGGTGGGACAGGCCTCAGCGTGCGGTCGCGGGAGTGGAGAGGCGGGCGTTGACTTCTCTCTCCCCGCCCCCGCGCCTCGCTGGGTCCCGCGTCTGTCCCCATTCACTTCAGCCTCCAGAGGCGGAGGACCCAGACCGCGGCCAGCCCTGCAACTCCTGCAGGGAGCAGTGCCCCGGCTTCCTACTGCATGGATGGAGGTAGGTGACCATGAAGCGCCTCGCCCTTTGTCAGGGCCCCGCCGTCAGGGGAAACCCCTAGAAGCTTCGGCCACACCCCTAGGCTTGAGCCGGGTCCATCAGAGCAACTCAGCTGGGGTGGAGCCTCACGCTCAGCTTCAGGGCCCCGCCCCCTGACTCGTTTCCAATTGTCCTGTTCCCAGGAAAGCTCCACCCGCTCCATAGCCCCGCCCTCAGATGGTTATCACACGCCAGAGTCCCATCCCTAGGGAAATCCTCAGTCCCAAGGCGCTGAGCATCGTCTACTGACATCCAGCGCCTCTCAGACTCAAAATTCCTCTCGTGGACCCAGTGTCCTGTCCTCCCCCTGGAGCCCTGTACCCCAAACATCTCAAAATACCCCAGAGTCCACAGCTGGCACATCTACAGGCTCGGAGCCCCCACCCGCCCACAAGTTCAGAGCCTCAGCACAGGCCAGAGCCCGCCTCTAGGGAAAGTTCCCCCACAACCTCCAAAGCCAGTCCCGAGGAGAAACCCCCCTGAATTTAAAGCTCCAATCTCAGACTCAGAGCCCCGCCCCTATTCAGGCCCACTGCCAGGAAAGTCTGACCTGAGTCCCAGAGATAAAAGTCATAGGCGGGCCTGCAGACCCTACAGCCCTGCCTCCAGCTCCCAGCCTTGCCCTCCTCTCGGGTCTCACCCACGGCAGCCCCTCCCCCAGGCCCAGAAGTCCTTGGGTGGTGCTGATCTATCTGTCCCAGCCCCTTAGTTGGACCTTCATGGGCTGCTCAGGGGTCCAAGGGAGCCACCCCTTAATCACTGACCTCCATCCCCGTCCCCTCAGAAAGATCTGTCAGCACTGCAAATGCCCGAGGGAGGAGCACGCGGTGCACACGGTGCCTGTGGACCTGGAGCGCATCATGTGTCGGCTAATCTCAGACTTCCAGCGCCACTCCATCTCCGATGATGACTCAGGCTGTGCCTCGGAGGAGTATGCCTGGGTGCCCCCTGGTCTCAAGCCAGAGCAGGTGACCAGAGGCCGCCACCCACTCTTCTTCTCCAGTAGATGCTTACACGCACACGCACACACAGCACACACATACACACACTCAGGTAGAATCCTATTTCTGGGACAACATGAGACCATGTGAATCCTTCTGACCCCCCTGGAATCTCACAGTGATCATTCCCCCACAATTCTTGGCGAATACTGAATGATCACTGAGCAGGTTGGTCGGGGCCTGTTCACCTCACTCCTATTCTACCCCTTGACTCAGGTCTCATGCCAGCGCTTTGTTCTCCACATTTCCATTAATGGATTCGCTCAACAAATAGTTATTGAGCACCTACTGCATGTCACACTTTGTTCTGGGCACTGGGGCCACAGCAGTGGATAAGACATACACAAAATATGTCTGCCCACATGGAGCTTAGAGTCTTAAAGTGAGCACCAGCCAGTAAACACACCTGGAAAAATATGTCAGATAGTTTTAAGGGCTATGGAATTAAAAAAAAAAAAAGGCAGGGAAGAAGTGAAGGAGAGAAATCTTAGAATTGTAAATAGGGTGCCCGGGTCAGCCTCTATGAAAATATGATGTTTGGGCTTCCTGAAGGAGGTAAAGAAGTGCCATGCATATATCCATGGTTAGAGCTATCCAGGCAAGAGGAATAGCCAAGCAAAGGCCCTGAGGCAGGAGTGTGCTCGGCCGTGTGGGGAACGGTGAGGAGACCATTACCATTGTGGCTAGAGCAGAGTGAGTGACTGGGAGAGGGAGTGGAAGTGAGGACAGAGGTGGGGAGGGAGACATGGGGAAGACTTTGACCTCTATTCTGAATGAAGAAGAAGCCACAAGAGGGTTGTGACCGGAGAAGGGATGTGGTTTGCTTTCAGATTAAACAGGCTCCCCCTCTGGCTACTGTGAGGAAAATAGGCTATAGGTATGAGGGTCGAGGCAGGGGGACCATGACTAATAACCATGTTGGCAGTGGAAGTAGTGAGTGGTGGTCAGATTCTGGATACATTTTGAAAGCAGAACTAAGAGGATTTGCTTGTGGGTGTGTGAGAGAGAGGAGTCAAAGATGACCTCAAGGAGGGATGGATTAACTGACAGGGGACAGGCCAAGGCAGAGCATAAGTTCGGTTTTGGCCATCTGGAGTTCTGAGATGCCCATCAGAGATGTGAGTGGCCATGTGGCCTGGCACTCAAGGGAGGTATCACAGGGCTGGAGGTATGGATTTGTGAAGCATGAGCCATGAAGTGGTATTTATAACCATGAGTTTGGATGTGATTCCCCAGGGAGCGAATGTAGAGAGAGGCAAAGGAACCATGGATGAGCCTGAGGCTCCTCCCACATTTGGGGGTCGGTTACTTGAAGAAGAACCAAAAAGGGGACAGAGAAGGAATAGCCAATAAGGTAGGAGGAAACTGAGGACAGTTCTGGAAGCCAAGGGAACAAAGCATTTCCAGGAAAAGGGAGTGATAAGCTGTGTTCAGTGCTACTTATGGATCTGGCTGGATGAGGACTGAGACCCGAAAAAGGATTCTGAAGGTGTGGACATCGTCAATGACTGGGACAGGAACAGCTTTGAGGAGCAGCAGGGACGGAAGGGGTGGGGAAGCCTGACTGGAGTTGGGTCTGGAGACAATGGGAGAGGAAGTGGAGGGGGTGAGTGCCCACAGCTCTTTTGAGGAACTCTGCTGTAAAAGAAAAAATGGGGGATAGCAGCTGGAGAGAAACGTGGGGTCAAGGCCTGAAGGAACTCATGGCATGTGTGGGAGGTGATGGAAATGATCTGTAGGAAGGAAAGGTGGAGAGTGTCAGTAGACAGTCCCTTCCGATGACTTTAATTTATAAAGTTTATAACCATGAGGTTGGATGTGATTCCAAGAAGTAGGGAGAAGTAGGGGCCCACCATCCCGCTGCATCCTAGCTCACCGCTAGTCTCAATTGTTCTCTCCCGTCCCCCACATCCTCCCAGGTATACCAATTTTTCAGCTGCCTCCCAGAGGATAAGGTTCCCTACGTCAACAGTCCTGGGGAAAAATACAGGATCAAGCAGCTGCTGCACCAGCTGCCCCCACACGACAGTGAGGTGAGGAGCGAGAAGACAGGAAGGCCATGCCAGGTAGTGAGGGGGCAGGGCGCAACCAGGGCAAATGCTAAGCAGCTGGAAAGAAACACACAGGGTCAGGGGAGGAAAGGGAAGCCCATCCAATGTGAAAGGTGTACACAGGCAGGGACAGGTGGGCCATTCCTTGGCCAAACCACAGCTGAGCCCTGGGAGCGGAGGTAAAGGGTGGAGATGTCGAGCAGGAAGCACCCAGCTGGACCAAAGCCTACAGGTGAACTGAGTGTGGATAAATTCTGGAAGGCGGGGTGGGGAAGCATGGTGGGAGGAGCCTGGAAGACCCTCCCACCCCAGGCACAGTACTGCACTGCACTGGAGGAGGAGGAGAAGAAAGAGCTCAGAGCCTTCAGCCAGCAACGGAAGCGGGAGAACCTGGGCCGTGGCACCGTGCGCATCTTCCCCGTGACCATCACTGGGGCCATCTGTGAGGAGGTGAGCCAGGCTGGGCCCCAGTGGGTGAGAGCAGTGCCTTTGCTCCAGGCCCTGGGAAGAGATGAAGCCTGCAGCTTCAGTCCTAGGGGTCTGTCTCTCATGTCCCCTCTGGTGGATGGGGTCCTTTCCTCACATCCCACCATTAGGCAGGGACCATGCCTTAAGGCCTCCCTGGCCAGCAAGATCTGTCTGCAGGGCCCCCTGATGGACAGGGCTTGTTCCCTCTCAGCTCAAGGTTGACTGTGGTCTGTCTCTAAGGAGGCCCTAGTGGACCTTCTCTATTAGTTCCCTCTTCACAGTGGATGTGAGGAGTGGGCTGTCTCTCTGGTCCTCTTGTGTTTAAGACATGTCCTTAAGAACTGAGCCACAGTGGTCTGGCCTGTCTATAGGGCCCAGTGGCAGGTAGAATTTGTCTTCAAGGCCCCTCCCGGCAGATGGAGCCTGACCCTAGATCCTCCTTTGAGGTTCTAAGGTGAGGTTTGTTGCTAAGGTTCCCCCACTGGGCCTGGCCTAACTCTCTCTCTCTCTCTCTCTCTTTAAGATTTTATTTATTTGAGAGAGTGACAACTAGAGAGAGAGATAATCGGGTTCCCCGCTGGGTAGGGAGCCCAGTATGGAACTCCATCCCCGGCCCGCCTGAGATCATGACCTGATTTGAAGCCAGATGCTTAACCAATTGAGCCACCTAGGTGCCCCCTGGCCTGTCTCTTTGATTTCCCCAGCTCCCTAAGGACAAGACTTGCCTTTAAGGCCACCCACAATTAGAAGGGCCAGTCTCTGTGGGTTAGGATCACAGAAGTTGGCCAGGGGCAGGCCCAAGTGTGACAGGCCTCGGCAGACCCCCATCTGGTTTGACTGTCAGTGGCAGCGTCTCTCTGTCATCTGGCAGTGCGGGAAGCAGATCGGAGGTGGCGACATCGCTGTGTTTGCCAGCCGAGCAGGCCTGGGTGCCTGCTGGCACCCACAGTGTTTCGTGTGCTCCACGTGCCGCGAGCTGCTGGTGGACCTCATCTACTTCTACCATGCCGGCAAAGTCTACTGTGGCCGCCACCACGCAGAGCGCCTGCGCCCGCGTTGCCAAGCCTGTGACGAGGTTCATGCCTGTCCACCCGGGGTGGGAGTGGAGGGTGAGCGGGGCCAGGGGAAAGCCCTTCTGATGGCCAAGGTGGCCCGTGTCCCTCTCCCCCCTTCCTTCCCCCCTCAGATCATCTTCTCCCCTGAGTGCACCGAGGCCGAGGGCCGGCACTGGCACATGGGGCACTTCTGCTGCTTCGAGTGCGAAGCATCGCTGGGAGGGCAGCGCTACGTCATGCGTCAGAGCCGCCCCCACTGCTGCGCCTGCTACGAGGCCCGCCACGCTGAGTACTGTGATGGCTGTGGGGAGCACATTGGTGGGTGAATAGGAAAAGGGACGGGGCAACACATGGAAAGCCTGGCCGTAGCACCACCCCACCAGGATCCTCCGTTATAGTCCATACTTGTGGTCTAGTGCCCGCATATAGCCCTCCACCCTTTACTGCAAGTCCCTCACCAGCATCCCCCATCATGCTGGACTTATGAAACCCTACCTGTGTGACCCTAGGCACCACTGCCTATCTATGCCCACTTCCAGGGTTCCCCCTAATTCCCAGCTCCCCTAGCCCCCTGTGGTCACCCTCTTACTCCCTAGGCGGAGGCCCAACTCTCCTAGACTCTCCATAGTCTCTAAAACTCCTCCATCAGCTAGGTACAGTCCTACCTCCTGAGCCGCACTCTGCCCTCTAAGACCCACTCCTTTCCCACCAAGGCCCCGCCCTACCTTCTAAGCCCTGCCCCTCAACTTTCCTTCAGGTCCACCTTTTACACTCCATCCACCTGACCCACATCTCAAGAGTCCAATGCCCACCCCCAGTCTGGGAGGGGGCACCCTGGGAAAGAAAGAGAAGGAGAAGAGGAGACATCAGCTGGTTTCACAGAGAGAAAGAATGAAGAAACTTAGAGTGAAGCCCAAACCTCAGTTTCCCTTCTTCCTCCAGAAAGGAGCCCCATTCTGGAGAGTTGGGAGGGAGGGTGTCTTGGGGTACCCTGCCTCAGATTCCCTGCCTCTTCCCAAGATGGGCCCCATTCAGGACAGGCAAGGGCTATGCCTGCTGGCTCTGCCTCAGTTTTCCCCCTCTTCCATCCCCGCAGGCCTGGACCAGGGTCAGATGGCTTATGAGGGCCAGCACTGGCATGCCTCAGACCGCTGCTTCTGCTGTAGTCGCTGCGGGCGAGCTCTCCTGGGCCGCCCCTTCCTGCCACGCCGTGGCCTGATCTTCTGCTCGAGAGCCTGCAGCCTGGGGTCTGAGCCCACACCTTCCGGGACGGGCCGCCGGAGCTGGAGCGCGGGCACGGTCTCCACACCTCTCGCAGCATCCACAGCCGCTTTCTCCACTGCGGAGGCGTCCGAGACCATGAGCAAAGGGACCAGCACGGAGCCGGAGCCCGGTGAGCTAACCCTGGAGGCACGCCTAGCCTCTCCGAGTCCCCGCCCCCACCTCAAGCCGGACACCTCCCCTTGGCTGCCCAGACCCTTCTCAGGCAGCATCCCTGGCCTCGCCCCCACCTCCGTCCAGGCTGCATCCCCAAACCATGCTAGGACTAGTCTCCAGCCCACACTACCCCTTGTGAACCCTGGCTCCGCCCCTCTGTTACAAGGCCCGTCCCCTAGCCTCAACTTGTTCCCTCTTGAACCCAAGTTCTTCCTCCTTTCATCCAAACCCCTCACCTTCCTCCCTCCGTGCCCAGGCCCCACCCCCCATTCTATGGCTAACTTGGTCAACTTTAGTCAATGTCACCCCCCCTTACGTCAGAAGCCACGCTTCTATTCCCTCCACCCAGAGTCTGCTCCAAGCTTCACATTTCCCAAACTCCCCCCACCTCCCTGCCGCCCTCCAACTGCTGCTCCCACTTTCCCAGTCCTGACGGGGTAAGGTGGAGAGAAGTCCCTTCTACCCGCCTCCCCTCAGGGGCCACATAACAGGGAGTTGCTCCCTCTCTTTCTAGTTGCAGACCCTGAGGAGCCCACCCACTTTCTGAGAGGGGCCCCCCACCGCCACTCTATGCCAGAGCTGGGGCTCCGCAGCCCCCCAGAGCCGCCCCCAGGACTCCCCAGCCAGCCTGATCCGAGCCCAGAAGATGGTGCCTTTGGTCGCCAGAGCACCCCTCGCGTCAGCTTCCGTGATCCTCTGGTGTCTGAAGGAGGTCCTCGGCGGACCCTGAGTGCACCCCCAGCACAACGTCGCAGGCCTCGTAGTCCCCCACCCAGAGGCCCCACCCATCGCCAGCGCCGTCGCCACCACCACCATCATCATCATCACGGCCGCCACTCAGGCAGACATCACCACCACCAGTGTGATTTGGGATCAGGGTCAGACTCAGGATCTTGCTCCAGCTCACCTTCTAGCCCCAGCTCTGAGTCCTCAGAGGAGGACGGCTTCTTCCTAGGGGAACGCATCCCCCTGCCCCCGCATCTTTGCAGGCCTGGCCCTGCTAAGGACAATGCAACTGGAACCCCCAAATCCCCATCTCCACAGCTCCCCAGGAGCTCTCGCCCAGGGATGCCTCGCCAGGCCAGAGACAAGAACTGCATCGTGGCTTGAAGGCAGTGTAGTCCTGGAGGGTTCTTTTCTCCCGTCAGTGGAGATGATCCCATCTCCCAGCCCAAGCCATAAATCCCCTTCCTCCTTCATCTGTTTGTGTTAATGAAGTAATTTAATATTTGCTGTAAAACAGGCCTGGCTTCTTTACCTCCTCGCTCCAGCTGTCCCCTCCCCAATTTTCCCCTTCCTGATGCTTGAAATTTATCCACATTTGACCAAAGGATTAATTTATTCATTATCATATGTTGTAACAATCTGTTTATTTATCCCCCACAGAACCACCCCCCACATAGAGGAGCTTATTTGGTGTGGGTCACAACCTAGGGCCTAGAATCTGAAATCTGGGCCCCCCCCACCCTCATTTTGTGGCTTCAGTGGGTGCATAGTCCAGGCAGAACAAGTGTCTCCTCCTGGGTGCTGCAGAAGGGAGACAGAGAGGCACACCCATAAAGGTGGCCACACCCAGGAGGGACTGGCAGCTAGGAAGACAGATTCTCCCAATAAAGGCACTTGTACTTCAGTAAGAGGCTGGGAGTTGGCTGGGAGTGTTGTCGGGGCAGGGAGGAGTTACTCGAAGGAAGTGTTATTTGCAGGCTTCAGAGAGAAATGAAGGGAGTTCACCTACACCGGGCCATCTGCAGGGTCTGCAAGTGAGGAAAAGAGAGGAAAGCATTGGCAGGATCCTATGCCCATTTCCAGACAAGGAATACTGAAGCTTACCGTACTCATGGGCTAAAGCCATCAGTATCATCAGTATTTATGCCCGTGGGAGACCCCCTTTCCTACTCAAACCCCCAGCAACACTCCCCCCACTAACACACACACTTACCAGTAGGAGCTGCTGTATGTCTTTGCTGCCGCAAGGGGAAGGTGATGTAGGCATCATAGCCAAAGAGGCTTGTGGCAAGTAGGCCCAGTACCTGAGGGTGGGGATGGGCACAAGGGAGGTTGTATTAGGTCCGTCAGCCTACTCAGCCTCTTGCTTCCTTGTATCTACCACCTCCAATGACTGCTCCCATGCAGGGATGGTGACTAAAACCCCAGATCAGGAAGCCAGAGAGCCCCAGGGACAAGCCAGGAGATGGGAACCAACCCCATCCTCCCTCCTCCTAGAACCTCCCAACACAGGGTAACCACACAGTGGCCCCACACGTCAGTGGCACCATGCACATGGCACATTCAAGACAAAGTTCTAGTGGATAGTAGTCTCGTGTGTTGACAAAGGGGCCACCTCTTTGTGCTTTCCACAGAGGTCCCTGTGTTGGACAAGGCATGGCCTTTCGTGGAAAATCATGATCTCCGGAGGACAACCAGAGCATGGTCCAGACCTTCCTGCAGGCTCTGAGGACAAGTGTGACCTGCTAAGGGCCATATACTTTCTCCCAAAAGCAGAAGCAGAACTGGGCCCTGGATTCTCTAACCCCTATCTTTGCCTTGGAGCTGCCTCTGTGGCTTTTACCCCTGCGATGATTTTGGAGTGGTTTCCTCCCTCAACAAGGACAACAATGGAGGTGATCAGGTAGAGGATGGCCGCTATGAGGGTTCGGAAGAAGTCCTGTGAGGCATGGGGAGAAGAGGGGAAGTTAGCATCTTCGGTCCCAGGACCATCCCAACTGCCCCGGGGCTCCTCCCTAGTCCTGCCCCTTTCTCACACTCCAAGGCCAGTTGATGATCTGTATCTTTGTATGCAGGTCGCACATGTAGATGACAAAGAAGATAGCAGCAAGGATCATCTCGACCACCGACAGGGAGGAGTATCCTGGCGTGGAGGCACTGAAGCAGATCAGAATCACCAGGCACAATATCTGGAAGGATGACAGGGGAAAGGGGACAACCCCCCCCCCAACTCCAATCAGCATCCAGGGCTGAGGGGATTTGGCTTAAATTGGAGGTCTCAAACTCCGACGATGCCTACCAGGGCTGGAAAGATGACAAATACTAACAGCTAAACGTTTACTTTGTGCTCACTGTCCCAAAAGTTGTTCTAGAGGCTGTACAAGTAGGAATTTACTTAATCATCATGACAACCCCATAAGCTGGGTACTATTATTAGTAACCTTATTTTATAGATGAGAAAACTGAGGCACTAAGAGGTTAAGTGACTTGCCCCGGGGGCGGGGGCACCTAGGAAGGGATAGAGCTGGGTGCCTCGGTCCCCCGCCTTTTCCCTTACAGCATAGGGGCGGGCTGCAGGGAGTGGTGCTGCCAGGTGTTTGGTGAGCACTGCTGGCGCCAGCTTCAGGGCCTTGACAGGGGCGGGACCTGCGGTTCCCTCGGCAACCCCTTTGGGAAGCGGTGAGAGTGACAACGGAGGGGCAGGACTCTGTTAAAGGCGTCGCACCCCTTTTACAAGTGAATCAAAGTGGCTCCCACTTTCAGGAAGCCAAGGGTGGGAAACCCAGGCTCCCCGAGCGGCCCGAAGAGCTAAGGACATCCTCCCGACCACAGAAGGGCAAGGAAGAACTCGTAAAGGGCGGACCGCCCTACACCGTAGGACCAGGGCTCAGGGCCCCACCCCAACAGGCCCCGCCTCTGGGCGCGCAGCCAGCCCGCCCGCCAGTGCCCAGGCCGCGCCACGCCCTGCCACGAGAGGCCCCCCCCCCGGCCTCCTAGCCCCCTGGGATCCCTCCGAGGATCCCACCAATGTGTCCACACGGTCTCCCTCCACAAGGCCCCCCCCATAGGCGCTATGGTCCCTTTGCGGCACCCCGTAGCCCAGCAGCTCCTGACCACCTTCTCCAGTCCCCACTGGTTTGCCCCGAGCCCCTGGATTCGGGCCTCCACCACCAACCCACACTCCCGCGCCCCACTGCCGAGCGCCTCCAGACCCGCGCCTGCCTCACCCGGGGCCTCCGGGCTCCTCATGGTCCAGCCACTCCGCCCTGCCTTTGCCCACCCTCCTGTCCCGGGACGCTCACAATCTCAGCAAACAGGAGAATTCCCTTTCGGGTGCGCGAAAAGTTGGTGCAGGCGGCCCAGCAGCCGGGGGCCGAGAGGCGCTCGGAATCCGCCATGGGGTGGGCCGGAGTCCCTAGGGGCGCGGAGTATCTACTCGCTTTCTGGCGGATTTCGGGACGCTGCACACCCTGCCGTCTTGCCCGCCGTCTGGCTGGGAAGGGGGCCCTCGGGGCGAAGGAGGGAGTGAATCACCTCGCAGAGCAGAAGCGGGCGGGGCCGGAGGGGGCCGGGCCAGGTGGCTGCCGCCCCGGAAGCCCCTTTGCCCCGCCTGCCAAGGATACTCCCCGCTGGGTGCGTAACCCCCAGGGCGCCCCACCTCGGGGGGCGCCAGCCTTTGAGGCTTGGCAGTTCGGGGTACCATGTGCGGTAATGGCGGGACCTTTTGCGCTTTCGGAATAGGAATGCTTTCTGTGCTGCCTCAATTCAGAACCTCGGGGATCTGGTTTTGGGGAAGCACATGACTCAGTTTCCTTAGCTGTAAAAATGGCTGAGGCCATGGTTAAACCCAGGCATGTTTCCAGAATTCTGAATATTTCGGATCTTAGAAAGCTGTGTATTTCTTAACACTCTCAGCGAGGTCTGAGGCAGCCCCGTTTTAAAATAATAATGATAATAATAATAATAATAATAAACCTTAATATTTATTCAAGTAAAGGTGTGGAAATCGTTCACAATAAGTGGGATAAGCCAGAACTGAAAATTGTCCCTCATTAAGTCAGGTTAGGTTTTGTAACCAAATGGTGCCCAGTACGTGGGAAAGCTATTTCCAGAGCTTTGGGGACTTCAAATTTCGGGTAAAGGATCATGGTGGGTGGAATAAACCCCTTAGCAGTGATGGAAATGAGATTGCACTAGCGCACAGCCTAAGAGAGAATAGGGCTTGGTGAGCATCAAACTGCTCAGTACATGGGGACAGACATTATTAACGGTGTCACAACCCAGAGGCTCTCTGTTCTGCAATCTTAGGGAGGCCCTGGCCCCAAGTGCTGGGCCTCTGTTTCCTGGTTCTCAGAAGAGGGCCACCAGCACAGCCCTAGATGAAGAACAGGGAAGGAGCTCCCGTTTCTTTAGTGCTGGAAGCTTGGCAAGATGAGAGGAAGATTCCTGGGGTCCCAGTTGGGGTGACAAAGCTGATGACATTTGAAGTGTGTTATCCTAAGTGAGCTATTTCTCCTGACTCAGCCTTGATTTCTGCATCTGAGACAGGCATCTGGTCACAGGAATCAGGATCTCCCTGGAGACAGATATGCTGAGGATCACATTCTCTAGACTGAACGTTGGTTTTATTCTCATCCCATTTGAGGGAAGAGTTGTGGCTGGAAGGCCAGGACAGTTAGACCCAAGGGCCTGCCTGCACATACACCCCAACCTGGGGTGCCTCAAAACCAAGAAAGGGGCACCCTACTATCAGCCCGGGCTGCTGAGAGTGGTTGGGTGATAGAAGGAATGAAGCACACTTTTCCCCAGACTGAGTGTGTGCTTTCCAACTTTGTGAGGACATATCTGAGTTTCTAGAACAAAATAAACTCTGCTCCACTTCGGAGCCTTTGCACTTGCTGTTCCCATGGCTGCCAGTGCCCTTCTCCAAGCTCTTCATACATTTATTTGGCTTTTGGTCAATCAGGTCCTAGCTCAAAGGTTGGCTTCAAAGAGACCAGCAGCCCACCATCATTATTTCCACCAACATAACCTTTAGCTGTCTTTATAACTCTGACCTCTCTCTGAAGTTATCTTTAACTTATTCCTTTTCTTTTCTTTTTTCTTTTCTTTCTTCTTTCCTTTGCCTTTTCCAACCTAGGTTTACACAAAGTTAGAAATCTTTATGTCTCGTTTCACCAGCATCTCCCCAGTGCCTATACAGTGCAAAGTAAACAACTGGGGCTCAATTATTACTTGATTAAAAGGACAGGCTCGGGAATCCGGCCTTGATTAAATCTCGCTTCAACCTCCTCCCTCAAGCCATTTATACTATCTGGGCCTCACTTCCCTCCCCCATGAAATGGACATATCAGGATTGTTGAGCAGATGTTTAAGTAGATGAAAATAGATACTGCAAGTAGAGCCAGTAGTAGGAATAAGGCTAAGTAAATGGTGGCTGGGGTTACTATTATTAGTCTCCGGGGTGTGACTGTGTTGATAGGACTGAAGCTCCTTCACTTCCCTAGAGCCACACCTCCACTAGGCTCTGAGTCAAGGGTAGCTGGAAGCCCCAGCGCACTACCCCACAATGTCCACAGTGCTGACCGTTGAAGCATTCACCAGCTCCCAGCCTGGCTTTAAGGTCCCCCTCTCTTTCCAGCGTCAGCCTAGAAATTCACATGCCCATCTTTTAATTTGTCTCCCCTCTCCGGTGGGAGTTGCCCATTCCCACCCGACCACAGCTTCCTTCATGGAGGGGGGGGGGGGTCAAGTGCTTGGGGTGTGGTGACAAACGAAGGTAACTAGACAGTTCTTGCCTCGGCCAGCGCTGGCTTTGGGGCTATCCCGGTAGGAGTCCAGCTGGCCACATAAGCCCTGCCTTCAGGGCTCTGCTCCCAGGATGGAGGAAACTCTGGCCTCTTCTAGGACCAGGAACGCCCAGCATGTGGCGTGTGCACACAAGCCTGGCGCTGTTCGTCACCATGTATGGAAGAGGGGGCGCGGCTGAGAGGTTCTAACAGCCTTTTTTTAGCGCAACCCGCTGACTCACACCTTCCTGGCTCCGCCCCAAAGGGGGCTCCAGGGCCCCAGCCCATGTCCTAAGGGTGGCAGTCTGCGTGCCAGCGAGAGCCAGCCAACCAGGCCGGAAGTGAGAGACCACAGGCTCCCGGTGAAGGACGCCACCCTGGTTCTAGCCTTGCTATCAGGCTATCAGGACGATTCCTGATCGGGGCTGTGGGTATTCAGGCGCACTCCCGCTACAACGGCCCACCTCTGCATTCCCTATGCCGGGAGCAAAGATTATCTGTGAGCCCCGCACACCGCCCAAAAAGTGAAATGAATGAACGCGGAGAGAAGCAGGAGCTGGCGAAGAAAAACCGAGTGGGGAGAAAGCACGCCAGGCTGAGGATCGGCACAGGCAGACCCCGCTAGAGACACGGGTGAAACAGCATGAAGTAAGCTTTTTAATCGTTACAAGAAGAGGCCCTGCTTGAAACCAGATCGACCCACCTTCTCCTCTGCGGGGTGAACGCAGGAGCCCCACCCGGCCTACAGCACCCGGCAAATCAAGACTGGGTCGAACCTTTTTATTACCTCCCCCACTCGAAACCAGAAGCGCAGGGCTGGCCCGTCTGGAGGGCTGTACCACTGACACTGCGAGGGAAGCGCGGGCTGGTCCGCTGCGCAGCCGGAGCGGGGATGGGACGAGACCGAGTGTGCGCTCTCCCAGAGATGCTAGCTAGCGTGCCGTCAGCGGAGCACACTGAATCCAGGTCCGGCAGTACCAAGTGAGCATCGGGCGGTCCCATACGTGCTCAGTGCCTCCGCCTTCCAGCGACCATCTCGAGAGCAAGCTGCGGCGCCCCGGGGATCCCTAGGGCCCGCGAAAGCCGTTCCTCACTCGGCACCAGCCAGGGTCCCGGGGAACCCGGGGTTCGGTCGTTAGGGTCGTCTGTGCGGCGCTGAGGAGGAGGAACCGCAGGACAGTCGGCCAGCGGCTCTGGGCTAGGCTCAGGGCTGCCCCGACGGTGCGGAAGTGGAGAAGCACTGACGGTGTGAGACCTCACCACCTCTGGTCCACCAGGATCTGGGCTGCGATCAGGGGATGGCAGACCTGCGGGTTAGATTGGGGGATAGGATGGGGAATGGAAAACCGAGCCCCCTGGCTGAGGGGGGCCGGCAGACTCCAGGGCCTGCAGGAGACAGGGACCCCTCCTTAGAGAAATCTACCTTTGAAGCCTGGACAAACCATTCAGGAACGTTACCACCCCCTCAAGACTCCCGGCCCTCCAAGGCCTCTTGTCCCAAGACCTCTCCCCAGCTGGATCCAGAACATGCCCCCACAAATACTTCACCACAATCCCAAAGGAAATCAAACCCTGACCTTGACCTCGATATGCTAAACCCCTCCTATCTAGGACCGCAGACTATCCCCTTCCTTAACCCACCTCCCTCAACTCCCAACCGTTTGCATATGGATCCCTCAGCCTTGGAACTAGACCCCCCCCACCCTCCGGATCCCCATCCCATCCTCTCCTTCCTGAGACCCACTCCACCTTTTCATGCGAGAACAACTCTTCCTTCTAAACACCTGCTTTTACCCCAGACCCTTCCCCCCTTCTCCTCTCCTAGTACCTCAAAAACCTCCCCTCTAAAATCTACTTTTATTCCTATTCTGGGACCCTGCTCTTCCCCATCATGGATCGTGCTTTTGAGAATATCATGACACCTCACAGACACTAAACTCTGATTTCCTCCCCATAGATACCACCAACACCTCCCACCCTGGACCCCAGCCTCTCCATGTTGTGAGTCTCTCCATCCCCTCACAGCTCTCTGAACCCTCTCCCTTGGGAAACCCACCATCTCCTTTCTCGGGCCCTCCTGCCCCTTCAGGCTCGCCAGGGTGGCTTTCAAGGGGCCTTCTTAGTACAAGACGGAGACGGGGGCCGCCTGTGCGAATGCGCTCCACCACTTGGGCGTGGGTGAGGCCCCGAGTTGATTCTCCGTTGATGTGGAGCACGAGGTCGCCAGCCTACAAGAGTGCAAGGAGAGGGGTATTGTAGAATGAGCAGATGGGGAGCACCCCAACAAAGGGCGAGGAGTGGGCGAGCACTGTTGAGTGGAGGGCGTCTTATACCTCACCTGCAAGCGACCACAGCGCTGTGCTGGCCCGTTTCTCAGCAGCCCGCGCACCGCCAGAGGAGCATCCCCGGATGAATCTTGGCCTCCGCTTAATGTGAGGCCAAAGCCCGTGGAATCTCGAACCAGTTCCACGCAGAACCGTCCAGAGGTCTGGAGCAGCTTCGAAGCAGAACATGCCTTAGACCGGGTCACTTGTGGCGGTGCAGTACCTGTACCCAAGGTCACTGACCGATGATGCTGGAGTAAAAACACAAGCCTACGTACATTGCCAGTCTCAAAGCGGGTGGCATTCAATAAAAGGGCGAGGTGGTACCTGTGGCCGGTGTTCCACGAAAGTGGGATTAGGCAGCCGACTGTCTGTAACCTCTATGTCTGCAGAATCCAGCACACTAACGGCTGGAAGATGAAAAAGGCAGTAAGAGGGGGACTCCAGGGAAACCACTTAGGACGTGCCCCTGATTTAACGTTCTAGCTTCACCTCATTTCCTTACCTCTAGAATGCGGACTGGCACGCCCACCTATTTAACTGGGCTCAACCCACATGAGTAACTGACCTCAGGTCGACTTCTAAGTAATAATACTGGGCTCTGCTATTTGAATACACCTCTAGACCTTCCTATAGTCCTCCAATAACTCATAGATCCTGTTCCTCATATTACACCCTTAGGCACTCCCTGGGGGGTGCAACTCCAAGACTGTGGACTCCTAAACTTTTCAGGCTCCGCCCCCTAAGTGGCCTATAAATTTCAATCCATTCCTAACATTTCGATCCCTCCCCCTGGCAACTGTAGGCTCCACCTCTGGAGTGGATTTTTTTTTCCAGACCCGCCCCTCAGCCAACTGCCCGCCCCCAAAACTCTTCAGCTCCACCTCCCGCCCCCAAAACTCTTCAGGCCCCACCTCCTCAGAAATACCATACAAAACCCCCCGGACAGGGATAACAATCCAGCCCTGCACCCACAACTAGCCAATGCAACATTAATCTATCAAAATAGCTTTTCCAAGATCACCTGGTGGAGGAATATTCTAGGATAACGCCATGGCTCCGCCCCCTTGAAGGGCCCTCCGAGCCCCGCCCCGCCAACATTGGCCCCACCCAGGGAAGTAACTAGCAATCCCGGGTCCGCCACTACTGAATCCGGCCCCACTCACACCCCGCCCCCCGCAACGCACCAGCCTTGGGGCGCAGACGCAATGTGGCGCCCGTCCTGCGTACCAGCGCCGCTACGTCGGCTGCAGCTCTGGCCGCCAGGGGGCGCGCGTCCAGACGCGCCAGGAGCTGCCGGGCTCTGGGGCCAGACTGCAGGGGAAGGTCCCGGCCTGCGCGGGTGGAAAGAGGAGGTCAGCTCCTGCCCGAGCCTCGGCGAACCACATTGCTCCTCGACGTCGGAAGACCGAAAATGCCCCTCAAGACCTTCGGAACCCCCCGACCACTCCCTCGATAGTTCCGCAGGCCCCTCTCAACTCCCGCGACCCGCCGCCATCGCGGGTGTGCCCGCGGACCCCCGCCCGCGCTCACGATATCCCTGGAGAGAGGTAGCTGACGGAAATATTTCTGGACACGTCCCAGCACCCTGGGACTATCTCTGGAGGTCTCCAACTGCCCCTTCGTAACCCCAGATTCCAAACTCTTCCCGCACAGGAGCGAGAGGGACCCCGATTCCCCCAGATGTCCCGACAGAAGACGGTCGGCCCCCGCTGTGGTCCTGGCACCCCCGAGTCCCCTTCCAGATCTCCTAGGCAAACCTGATGGCCCACGTAGCCCCAACTGCCGCTCCATTTATCCCCAGAGGCCCCCGCCTAACCCCCCGCAATTCACTACGGACCCTGAGTGGCCAGGCGTCCCCAGTGACCCCGGGCAGACCCCTCTGGCACATCTCCCCAGAGACTTCTGAGAGCCCCCGGGTCTGGTGCGCAGCCCCGCGGTGCGGTGCGGTGCGGGTCGGGGACCTGGAGTCTAACCCGGGTCACCGGGCACCCTCCCCCACTTGGGCGCCAGGGCTGCTTTGTTTACCACCTGTCGGAAGGAAAAGGTGAGGAGCCGACAGGCGGGGCATGGGGTGTCAGGGACGCGCCCAGTCCCTCCCCACCCAACCCCCGTACCTCCTCTGCTCCCCCTAGGGTCCGTGGCGCCCCTCGCGCGCGGCTCCATGACCCGAAGTCCGCCGGCTGGACGCAAGGCCGCCAGCGACGCGTTTGGAGCGCCTGGGCGCGCTCACCTGGCGGCCCGCCCGGGCCTGGATGCGGCTGGAGCCGGCCGGTCCCGTGCCTGGCGCCCCGACTCGCGCGCTGACCTACCTGGCCGCCGGCGAGGAGGCCTGGCAGCGGGAGCCAGCGCGAGCTCTGGGCCTCGCTCTGCCTCAGGCGCTGCCTCGGTGAGCCCCGGAGCCTGCGCTGGGCTCCTTCTCCCACCCAGGAGGGGTTGTTAGTCCACCAGCGAGAAGAGGAGGGGAAGTCGAGGCCCAGAGAAGTTAAGGGCCCCGCCTGAGCTCTGACAACTAAAAACGGGGGTGCAGAAGTGGAGCCCGCGTTTACCAGGGAATTCCGCAGCCTCCCACGGAGCTTTGCTCACAGTAGGACGGGACCTCAGCAAATTTGCAGTGAAACTTTTCTACTCGGGAAGTGGAAGAGTCTGTTGGGCTGGGCAGGGGCGGGGACGGGTGGGGGGTGGCGTCGGGGAGGCGTCCTTTGGAGCCTTGGGGGCCATGGGAGGGCTTGGGGCCCTGACCATGATAGGGTTGGGGGACTCCAAAAGCCGGGAAGGGCGGGTGCCCTTGAGAGTGGAGAGGCGGTGGGGGCCTCAACTTGAGTAGGCTTTCGAGGCCCGTGGGTGGGAAGGGTCGCCAGCCAATGAGAAGGAAGAAATGAGGCCCCTCTTAGTTATTGAGAGTGAAGGGTGGCCTGGAGACAGAGGTCCGGATGGGGGAGCACTTGGGCACAGTGCTATTGGAGTGGAAGGAGGAATGGGGTGCGGTGAGAGATAGCCTGTGACCGCCACTCTGTGGAGGAAGAAACTGGGGCCACAGGGGCTCAGACAGGGCCCCACAGCCAGCCAACCACAGTGCACGCCTCAGGTGGCTTCTCCCCAGCATTCACTGGGGCTGACTGTTTCACTCTGGGCCCTGGACGCACTGTGTCCTGATGTCCATTCTGGGTGGCCAGGCAGCCTCTGTTGTCCACCTTTCAGGGGCCTGGTGTTGTCCTAGGTGAGAGGGGTTGAATGGTCCCTGCTTCCCTTCCTCCTCCCACCTCGGACCTGACCTTGTCTTCGGAGAGGATACACTGGACCTCATTCATTGTCTTTCCCTGTTCTAGATGAGACTTTAAGCACTGAGGATGGATAGCATAGCTTCCAATCTGGGGCTCATGGCTCTGGGAACTGGTGGTTGAGATAGAGGGGTACTTACGTTCTGGGGAAAGGGAGCTTGAGGCTCCGTAGATTGGTGGATGGTAGGTTTTACAGGCTCCGTGCACTGTTGAAAGGTCAGGATAGGGGGATAGTAAGGGGAGGCTTCCAGACATTGGCAGCCTCAGTGCGTTGGAAATGGGTCAGGGAACTTGCCAAGTGGATGAGGGTTCCAGGGTCTAAAAATGGGGAAGAGCTTCCAGACTGGGAGATGCTCAGTCTTGGTGGACATGAATGGGGTGTCCAAGGAAGCCTCAGGGATGAATTGTAGTAGCAGGGACCCTGGATGATGGGTGGGAGTTCACTGAGAGCTGAAGACAGTGGGGTCACAAATCTGGGGACAAGGGCAAGGATTGGGATGAAGCAACGGATCTTAGGTCACTACGGCTGTTGTCAGGGTTGAGGGGTAGGAGCGTCCAGACAGAAGGCCAACCCTGGTTCCCTGAGATGGGACCATAGCCACCACTGCACCTAGAGCCTCAGTGTACTCTTCTGGGAAGTGCCGGTAATAAGGTGTACATCATAAAATCATCAAGAATTTAGGAATAAAGCTTCCAAATCACCTACATTGGGGCCAATCAAGCTGTGTGGTAGCAGCCCAGCAGTGTTTATCTTTAATCTATATTGATTACTACCAGAAGGGACAGAGCCAAACCCACTCTCAGTCCCGCTCAAGCGTGGGTTTAAACCAATGCCTTAGCTTTGTTCATTCATGAATATACACCTAATGCCCCTTTTTACCTCCCCTCATTCATGGATTTAAGTCAGTTCTTCCCATAGCCCTACCCAATTCTGAAAAATTTAATCAATCCTTTTATTTTTTTAATGGATTGAGGCTTGACAAAATCTGATAAGTTTTTAACTGTGTTTATATCTGTGAGACTATCATTACAATCAAGGTAGGAAACATAATTCTTACTGCCAAAAGTTACCTTCCCTACTGCGTAATTCCTCTTTCCCGTGTCGTGCTCTCGCCAGCCACTGATTTATTCTATCGCTGCACATTAGTTTGCACTTTTCTAGATGTTTAAAATTGAAGTTGGTGGGGTGCCTGGGTGGGTCAGTGGGTTAAGCCTCTGCCTTCAGCTCAGGTCATGATCTCAGGGTCCTGGGATCCTGCACCGCATCCGCATCCGGTTCTCTGCTTAGTGGGAAGCCTGCTTCCCCCTCTCTCTCTGCCTGCCTCTCTGCTTACTTGTGATCTCTATCTGTCAAATACATAAATAAAATCTTAAAAAAAAATAAAATTGAAGTTGGGGGCGCCTGAGTGACTCAACGGATTAAGCATCTGCCTTCAGCTCAGGTCATGATCCCAGGGTCCTGGGATTGAGTGCCGCATCAGGCTCCCTGCTCTGCAGAGAGTCTACTTCTCCCTCTCCCTCTGCTGCTCCCCCTGCTTGTGCTCTCCCCTCCTCCCTTGTCAAATAAATAAATAAATAAAATCGAATTTGACCCACAATGTTACATTAGCTTCAGGCACACAACATAGTGATTCCTCACCACCGGTGTAGCTATCATCTGTCACCATACAACACTACTACAATACCACTGACTGTGTTCCCTATGCTGTACCTTATTTTGCCATGACTTTGTTCCTTTACTGGAAGCCTGTACCTCCTACTCCCCTTCACCCATTTTGCCCATTCACCCAGCCCTTCCCTTCAGGCAACCACCAGTTTATTCTTTATATTTATGTGTCTGTTTCTGCTTTTATGCTTATTCATTTGTTTTGTTTTGTTAGATCCCACATATAAGTGGTATCTAGATTTCTATATAAATGGAATCATATAGTATGTACTCTTTTGGGGGAGCAGTTCTGGCTTCTTTCACTAAGCATGGGTTTTTTGAGATCTGCTGAAAGTTCAGAAATAACAGAAGTAAAACCAATCAATCACCAAAGTAACAATTAGTAAAAGTTTATTGTGCACACACCAAGAAAATAGTTTGGAAACCAGGAGCACTCAAACCAAAACATGGGATGAAGCTCAGGGGTATATTGCTATAAAGCAGTTTATATTGTGAGAAAGGAGTGACTATTTATTCTTCACAGTGACTGGTTATAATATTAGAATTTTCTTCAATGACAGGGAATTGGTCAGTGGTTACTTCATTTCTACCTTGGGAGACAGTTTAACTTTTGTTTATGATTTCCAGAGGCCTAAACAAGAAATGACCCATTTCAAGTTAGCCTTGAAAAATAAGCTAAACTTTGTTTATATATCCAAACTGGTTTTATGTCCTCAGGAAATCTTTTAGGTTGATCTTTGTTTGTTTTATATTTTAACAGATCCATCCAAATTTTTTCATTCTAATTTATTTTTTAATATTTTATTTATTTATTTGACAGAGAGAGATCACAAGTAGGCAGAGAGGCAGGCAAAGAGAGAGGAGGAAGCAGGCTCCCTGCTGAGCGGAGAGCCCAATGTGGGGCTTGATCCCAAGACCCTGAGATCGTGACCTGAGCTGAAGGCAGAGGCTTAACCCACTGAGCCACCCAGGCACCCCTTTTCATCCTATTTTATTGCAGAGTAACATTCCACTGCATGAATATTACATAGTTTGTTGACCCAGTCACCTGTTGATGGATATTTGAGTTGCTTTCAGTTTTTGGCTATTAATGAATACTATGGGATGAATTGTATTGCCTCAAAATTCATGTGTTGAAGCTTTAAGCCCCAGTGTAACTATTTGGAGATAGTCTTTAGGAGGTGATTAAGGTTAAATGATGTCATAACAGTGAGATTCTAAACACATATGATTGAGGCCTTATAAAAAGACAGAGAGAGCCTCTCTCGCTCTCTCTCTCTCCCTCCCTCCACGTGAAGATACACATAGAAGGTGGACATTTGCAAGCCAGGAAGAGAGCTTTTACCAGGAACCAAATTGGCTAGCACCTTGATCTTGGACTTGACAGCCTTCAGAACTTTGAGAAATAAATGTCTGTTGTTTAAGCCATTAAACAACAGTCTACAGATGGCTTAAACAACAGTTTAACAGTTTATAGGTGGCTTATGGCAGCCTGAGATGACTAAGACAACAAATAAAGCTGCCATGAATATTCATATGCAAGTCTTTGTGTAGATACCTTCTTTAATTTCTTTTAGGTAAATACCCAGGAGTGGAATGGCTGGATCATAGACCTGTTTAACTTAAGATACTGCCAAAGTGTTTTATTTTTTTTCTTTTTCTTTAAAAAATTTTATTTATTTATTTGACAGAGAGAGACAGATAACAAGTAGGCAGAGAGAGAGGGGAAAGTAGGCTCCCTGCTGAGCAGAGAGCCCAATGCAGGGCTCGATCCCAGGACCCTGAGATAATGACTTGAGCAGAAGGCAGAACCTTAACTCACTGAGCCACCCAGGCCCCCCTGCCAAACTGTTTTCTAAAGATGCTATATCATTTTATATTACTATCAGCAGTCTCTGAGAATTCCATTTCCTCCATATCTTCTCCAACAGTTGGTATTGTCACACTTTTTTACTTTCAGTCATTCTGCTACGTGTACAGTGGTGCTTCATCATGATCTCCACTTGCTTACCCTAAAGGCTAATAATAATTGAACATTGTCAACACAAATATTTGCCTTCTATATATATTTTCTGATAAAGCATGTGTTCAAATATTTTGCCCATTTTTATGGGGTTGTATTATTAAATTTGGGCCATTATGTGTATATTATGGATACAATTCTTTTTTTTTTTTTTAAAGATTTTATTATTTATTTGACAGAGAGAGATCACAAGTAGGCAGAGAGGCAGGCAGAGAGAGAGAGAGGAGGAAGCAGGCTCCCTGCTGAGCAGAGAGCCCGATGCGGGACTCGATCCCAGGACCCTGAGATCATGACCTGAGCTGAAGGCAGCGGCTTAACCCACTGAGCCACCCAGGCGCCCAATGGATACAATTCTTAAGAAGAGTGATTTGCATTGTCTTTTGAAAAGCAGAAGCTTGGTATGCCTGGGTGGCTCAGGTGGTTAAGTGGCTGTCTTCCCGTCAGGTCATGATTCCAGGGTCCTGGGATCGAGTCCGAGTCCAGCATCAGACTCCTTACTCGAGGTGAGCCTACTTCTCCCTCTGTCTGGCTCTCCACCTGCTTGTGCGCACTCTCTCTCCCTCTCTCACTCTCTCTCTGATAAATAAATAAAAATCTTAAAAAATAATTTTTAAAAAAGGCAGAAGTTTGGGGCACGTGGGTGGCACAGTCAGTTATGCATCAGGGGTCTGGGATCAAGCCCCATATTAGGCTCCTGTTCAGTGGAGAGCCTGCTTCTTCCTTTTCCTCTGCCTGCCACTCCTCCTGCTTATGCTCTCTCTCTCTCTCTCTCGCAATCTCTCTGTCAAATACATAAATAAAATCTTTAAAAAAGAAAAGCAGAGGGGCGCCTGGGTGGCTCAGTGGGTTAAAGCATCTGCCTTTGGCTCAGGTCATGATCCCAGGTCCTGGGATCGCTCTGCTCAGCGGGGAGCCTGCTTCCTACTCTCTCTCTCTCTCTCTCTGCCTGCTTCTCTGTCTACTTGTGATCTCCGTCTGTCAAATAAATAAATAAAATCTTTAAAAAAAAAAAAGCAGATGTTTTGAATTTTGGTGAAGTTCAATTAATCCATTGGTTCCTTTATGGATTTTGCTTTTGATATCCTGTCTACACAACCTTTGCCTAACCCAAGGTGACAAAGTTTTCCTCCTATTCTTACTTTAAGAAATTGTATAGTTTGAGGTTTTACATTTATGTCTATGATCTAATTTGAATGAAACCATTTTGTTCTTTTTTTAAAAGATTTTATTTATTTGAGAGAGAGAGAGCACGTGTGTGAGCACAGTTTAGGGGGAGGAGCAGAGGGAGAGGGGGAAGCAGGCTCCCCACTGAGCAGGGAGCCCAGACACAAGGCTCAACCCCAGGACCCTGAGACCATGACCTGAGCCCAAGGCAGACACTTAACCCACTGAGCCACCCAGGTGCCCCCGAATGAAACCATTTTTTAAAAACCATTCTATAGGGATGCCTGGGTGGCTCAAGTGGTTAGGTGTCCAACTCTTTTTTTTTTAAGATTTTATTTATTTATTTGACAGAGATCACAAGTAGGCAGAAAGGCAGGCAGAGAGAGAGAGAGAGAGAGAGAGAGGAGGAAGCAGGCTCCCCACTGAGCAGAGCGATCCCAGGACCTGGGATCATGAACTGAGCCGAAGGCAGATGCTTTAACCCACTGAGCCACACAGGCGCCCCTCCAACTCTTGATTTTGGCTCAGGTCATGGTATCAGGGTCATGGGATTGAGCCCTGAGTTGGGCTCCATGCTCTGAGCAGAGTTGGCTTGAGATTTTCTCTCCTTCTCACTCTGCTTCTCTCCCGCTCACAAGCGCTCTCTCAAATAAATAAATAAATCTTAAAAAAATAGTTCAGTCCTGCTTCATCCACGGATACAAAAACTCTCTACCCATTAACCAATAACACCCTATCCCCCCTCCCCAGCTACTGGTAATCTCTATTCTACTTTCGGTCTCTATCGATTGGCCTACTCTAAGTACATTGTGCAAGTGGAATCGAACACTATTTGCCTTTTTGTAATGGACTTATTTCACTCAACATAATGTCTGCAAGGTTCATTCATGTTGTAGCATGTGCCAGAATTTCATTCCTTTCTGAGGCTGAATAATATTCTACTGTATGTTTATGCTACTTTTGCTTATCCATTCATCCCTTGACGTACATTTGGACTGTTTCCATCTTTTGGCTATTGGGAATGGTACTACTGTGAACATTTGCATACAAGTATCTGTTTGATTCTCTGCTTTCAGTTTTCTTGTGTATACATCTAGGCACGGAACTGCTGGACGATATGGTAAGACTACATTTAACTTTCTGAATTAACCCCAAACTGTTTTCGACTGTGGCTGCATCATTTTACATTGTCACTGTGAGGTAGAAGGGTTCTAACTTGTCCCCATCCAGAAGGCTCTTTACCAATTTCCTAATAGTAGCCACTCTTCTGGATGTGAGACAGTATCCTACTGAGGTGAGAGTGAGTTGATTTTCCCACCATACACCACAGATTCCATCCTTTCCATCTGATTTGTTGTGCTATCTATACATTATGTTTCAAGTTCCTATATATACCTGTATCTAAAACCCCAATGTTTCATTGATTAGTTTGTCTATGCTCCATGCCCAGCCTGACACTCTTTTATTATTGTGTCTTTGTAGCATGTCAAATTCTGAAATCCATGTGCTCCTCTTTGTTTCTGAGGTAGACAGTGCCCATCCCACAACACCTGTGAGTCCCAGTGTGAGAATACAAGTGGAGGCCCACATATTATAAAGCTAAATGTCTAAAAGTAATAAATCAGGGTAACTATTAAATAAAATCGAATGTACCCTCCAACTCTGAAAAATACAATTCCAATACAAACTCTTAAGAAAGGCAGTTCCCAACCCAGATATCACTGTGTTGTCAATGTCTGTGTAGGTGTCGCTTCTTCCAGAAAGAGGGCTTACTAATACCGGAGCCCAGGGCTGTTTCAGCCTCATGGACCCAGCTGCCTCTGCATAGGGCTGACCTCTGACCAGGTATTAGAGAATGTCCATAGAACACATAAAGGAATGAGAATTCTATGGAGAACTCTGCAATATAGGGTCTCAAACCCCTACCCAACATCAGACTCCAGCTGGGACAGGTGTGGGCAGCCAGCCAAAAACCCCAGTACAGACAGAGGCCCAGAAAGGCCAGTGACCACAGTGACCAGCACTGCCCTAGAGGACTGGGGAAGTCCCCAAGGAGAGTTAAAGGGGACTGGATCTTGGAGGAGACAGTAGGAAGGCTTCCCAGTGAAGGAGAGGATGGGGGATCCTTGGGATAAGCCTTGGTTTTTCTCCTCAAACCAGTTCTCCTGAGAGGACTCAGGAAAATAAAGCAGCCTAAACTCTCCCTCACAGAAAGAAACACGTAGGTTTACAATTCTACATAGCCAATACCCATCTTCTGTATTCCTTTTCAGAACTGGATGGATGGAAGATTAAAGCCTTAAAACTGGGCCTTGATAATACAGTCCTCTTTCAGTGAACAAAAGACTGGGAAGAGTTCCCATGCAGAAGACACAGTGCAGGCAAAGGAGGGATGGTGTGAAAAACAGTTCACAAAATTTGGGGAGTTATGACAGCCCCAGGTGGTTGGCATAAAACAGGGCAGAGCAATGAATGAGGTCCAGTGTATCCTCTCCGAAGACAAGGTCAGGTCCGAGGTGGGAGGAGGAAGGGAAGCAGGGACCATTCAACCCCTCTCACCTAGGACAACACCAGGCCCCTGAAAGGTGGACAACAGAGGCTGCCTGGCCACCCAGAATGGACATCAGGACACAGTGCGTCCAGGGCCCAGAGTGAAACAGTCAGCCCCAGTGAATGCTGGGGAGAAGCCACCTGAGGCGTGCACTGTGGTTGGCTGGCTGTGGGGCCCTGTCTGAGCCCCTGTGGCCCCAGTTTCTTCCTCCACAGAGTGGCGGTCACAGGCTATCTCTCACCGCACCCCATTCCTCCTTCCACTCCAATAGCACTGTGCCCAAGTGCTCCCCCATCCGGACCTCTGTCTCCAGGCCACCCTTCACTCTCAATAACTAAGAGGGGCCTCATTTCTTCCTTCTCATTGGCTGGCGACCCTTCCCACCCACGGGCCTCGAAAGCCTACTCAAGTTGAGGCCCCCACCGCCTCTCCACTCTCAAGGGCACCCGCCCTTCCCGGCTTTTGGAGTCCCCCAACCCTATCATGGTCAGGGCCCCAAGCCCTCCCATGGCCCCCAAGGCTCCAAAGGACGCCTCCCCGACGCCACCCCCCACCCGTCCCCGCCCCTGCCCAGCCCAACAGACTCTTCCACTTCCCGAGTAGAAAAGTTTCACTGCAAATTTGCTGAGGTCCCGTCCTACTGTGAGCAAAGCTCCGTGGGAGGCTGCGGAATTCCCTGGTAAACGCGGGCTCCACTTCTGCACCCCCGTTTTTAGTTGTCAGAGCTCAGGCGGGGCCCTTAACTTCTCTGGGCCTCGACTTCCCCTCCTCTTCTCGCTGGTGGACTAACAACCCCTCCTGGGTGGGAGAAGGAGCCCAGCGCAGGCTCCGGGGCTCACCGAGGCAGCGCCTGAGGCAGAGCGAGGCCCAGAGCTCGCGCTGGCTCCCGCTGCCAGGCCTCCTCGCCGGCGGCCAGGTAGGTCAGCGCGCGAGTCGGGGCGCCAGGCACGGGACCGGCCGGCTCCAGCCGCATCCAGGCCCGGGCGGGCCGCCAGGTGAGCGCGCCCAGGCGCTCCAAACGCGTCGCTGGCGGCCTTGCGTCCAGCCGGCGGACTTCGGGTCATGGAGCCGCGCGCGAGGGGCGCCACGGACCCTAGGGGGAGCAGAGGAGGTACGGGGGGTTGGGGTGGGGAGGGACTGGGCGCGTCCCCCTGACACCCCATGCCCCGCCTGTCGGCTCCTCACCTTTCCTTCCGACAGGTGGTAAACAAAGCAGCCCTGGCGCCCAAGTGGGGGAGGGTGCCCGGTGACCCGGGTTAGACTCCAGGTCCCCGACCCGCACCGCACCGCACCGCGGGGCTGCGCACCAGACCCGGGGGCTCTCAGAAGTCTCTGGGGAGATGTGCCAGAGGGGTCTGCCCGGGGTCACTGGGGACGCCTGGCCACTCAGGGTCCGTAGTGAATTGCGGGGGGTTAGGCGGGGGCCTCTGGGGATAAATGGAGCGGCAGTTGGGGCTACGTGGGCCATCAGGTTTGCCTAGGAGATCTGGAAGGGGACTCGGGGGTGCCAGGACCACAGCGGGGGCCGACCGTCTTCTGTCGGGACATCTGGGGGAATCGGGGTCCCTCTCGCTCCTGTGCGGGAAGAGTTTGGAATCTGGGGTTACGAAGGGGCAGTTGGAGACCTCCAGAGATAGTCCCAGGGTGCTGGGACGTGTCCAGAAATATTTCCGTCAGCTACCTCTCTCCAGGGATATCGTGAGCGCGGGCGGGGGTCCGCGGGCACACCCGCGATGGCGGCGGGTCGCGGGAGTTGAGAGGGGCCTGCGGAACTATCGAGGGAGTGGTCGGGGGGTTCCGAAGGTCTTGAGGGGTATTTTCGGTCTTCGGACGTCGGGGAGCGTGGGGGCTCCCCGAGGCTCGGGCGGGTGCTGACCTCCACCGGCTGTCTGGCCCCAGAGCTCTAGAGCTCCTGGCGCGCGCCGCCTGGCGGCCAGAGCTGTGGCCGACGTGGCGGCGCTGGTACGCCCCAAGGCGAGAGAGTGCGTGGGGCGGGTAGGGTGGGGCCTCTCGCGGGGGCGGGATGTGTGTGGGGCAGTATTCAGGACTGGCCGAACCGGGACTGCTGGTTACTTCTCTGGGTGGAGCCAAAGGGTGCCACGGGCGGCGGGGCGGGGCTCGGAGGGCGCTTCGAGGGGGCGGAGCCTTGGCATTATCCGAGAATATTCCTCCGGGAGGTGATCCTGGAAAAGTGATTGCGGTACGTTAATGTTGCATTGGCTAGTTGTTGGTGCAGGGCCAGATGGTAATCTCTGTCAATGGGGGCTTTGTTTGGCATTTTTGAGGAGGTGGGGCCTGGAGAGTTTGGGGGCGGGCAGTTGGCTGAGGGGCGGGCCTGGATAAAATGTACATTCTATGCGGGTGGAGCCTATAAATCCAGGGGGCGGGACTCGAAATGTCCGGAATGGGGTTAACTTTATAGGTCAGGACCCCAATCTTGCATTGCACCCCGCTGCTCCAGGAAGGACCTAAGGGTGTAATATGAGGAGCAGGATCTTCGCCTTATTAGATGGATGTAGGAAGAAGGTCTGGAGGTGTTTTCAAATAGCCGGGACCAGGAGTAGTTAGGAAGGGGGGGGATCTGGGTAGTTATTCATGTGAATGACACTTGGAGAATTACTTGTTGGGGCACAGTCTAGGCAATTAAATTGTGGTCCAGGCTGGATGTGAGTCAGAAGAACCGAGGCTAGAATGTAAATTTAGAGGGTTGTAAATTTAGAGCATGCGATTCCTAAATGAACAGGACGATTACGTGTTACAAGAGGCTTGTCTCAGGATGCTCTCGTCTCTCATACAGAATTCCTGGTGTGGCAAATACAGAAAAATGTGGAAAAACCTGTGGATACTTTTGGGTACTTGAACAGTCCCTGGTGCTGGAAACTTCCTTAATGAATCTTGGTAGCACAGGCTGAGGAAGAGGGTGGTAGATGACGATGGAAGCTGCAGGAGGGTAACCAAGGACCAGGTGGAGAATCCAGCACAGGCCCTAGTATTGCGTGTCTCTTCCTTTACTTAAGTCTTTATGTTTTTTCAATAATGTTTTATAGTTTTTGCAGTACAGTTTTCATAGTTCTTTTTAAATAATCTATTCTGGGGGCGCCTGGGTGGCTCAGTGGGTTAATACTCTGCCTTCGGCTCAGGTCATGATTTCAGGGTCCTGGGATCGAGTCCCGCATCCGGGCTCTCTGCTCAGCAGAAAGCCTGCCTCCCCCTCTCTCTCTGCCTGCTACTCTGCCTACTTGTGATCTCTCACTCAGTCAAATAAATAAATACAATTTTTTTAATTAAAAAAAATATGGGGTTCCTGGGTGGCTCAGTGGCTTACAGCCTCTGCCTTCAGCTCAGGTTGTGGTCCCGGGGTCCTAGGATCTAGCCCCACATCAGGCTGTCCCCACACTGGGCTCTCAGCTCAGTGGGGAGCCTCCTTCCCTTCCTCTCTCTGCCTGCCTCTCTGCCTAATTGTGATCTGTCTGTCAAATAAATAATAAAATCTTTTAAAAAATAAAAACCTATTCCTGGGTATCTTATTATTTTAAGACTACTGCAAATGGAATTATTTTCTTAATTTCATTCTTATTTTATCTATAGAAACACAATGGAATTTTGTGTATATTGATTCTGTAACCTTGCCAAACTTGTTTACTAGTTCTAATATCCACTAAGGAGCAAAAAAAAAAAAATCAACTAAATGTGAAGATTTAATTTTTATTAAAGATTTTATTTATTTATTTGACAGAGATCACAACTAGGCAGAGAGGCAGGCAGAGAGAGAGAGGAGGAAGCAGGCTCCCCGCAGAGCAGAGAGCCCGATGTGGGGCTCGATCTGAGGACTCTGGAATCATGATCTGAGCCAAAGCCAGAGGCTTTAACCCACCAAGCCACCCAGGAGCCCCAAAGATTTAATTTTTTTAAAGACTTTTTAGTTATTTGACAGAGAGAGAGAGACACAGTGAGAGAGGGAACACAAACAGGGGGGAGCCAGCGAGGGAGAAGCAGGCTTCCTGCTGGGCAGGGCACCAGATGCGGGGCTCAGTCCAGAACCCTGGGATCATGACCTGAGCCAAAGGCAGATGCTTAAGGACTGAGCCACCCAGGGGCCCCATAATTGGTTTTAGTAAGCAACTCATAAATTGGTGAGCATCTAACCTAACAAGGAGAGAGGAGGTCTGAGAGGAGATATACAAAATGGAAGTTGTTTTTTTTTTTTTTTAAGATTTATTGATCCAAGGGCACCTGGGTGGCTCAGTGGGTTAAAGCCTCTGCCTTCAGCTCAGGTCATGATCTCAGGGTCCTGGGATCGAGCCCCGCATTGGGCTCTCTGCTCAGTGGGGAGCCTGCTTCCTCTTCTCTCTCTGCCTGCTCTCTGCCTACTTGTGATCTATCTGTCAAATAAATAAATAAAATCTTCAAAAAAAAAGACTTATTGATCCATTTTAGGGAGAGAGAGAGAGAACATGTGAGCAGGGGGAGGGGCAGAGGGAGAAAGAAAGCCCCAGATTCCATCGGGCATGGAGTCAGATGCAGGGCTCCATCTCAGGACCCTGAGATCATGACCTGAGCCAAACTGATAGTCCAGTGCTTAAGCGAATGAGCCATCCAGCCACCCCCAAAATGGAAGGTTTTCATATGAAGGAAGATGGGGCAAGAAATTGTTAGCAACAGTAAAGAAAGTACTGTTTCAGGCAAGGTCGCTTCCCCTTATGGGGAGAGAGGTAGGACAAGGGGTTTCTTACCATCCAGATTAGCTGATCTTGCTTTGGGGAATGAGAGGGCCCATGTGAGAGGTGACCTCTTTGGTGCAGACCAGAAAATTCCAGATTGATTGGTTTAAAATTACACTCCTGAAGAGGTTGAAATTGCAATTAATTCTTAGTTTGCTGTCCTGAGGGCAAGTGACTCCACCTTGGACCTATGGCTTTCTTTTTAACACTCCCAAGAATTCCAAAGGAATTACACCAAAATTCTGATGTGCTTCCAATAATAAAACAAAGGAGTACTCACCAAACTAGTACTCACTAAGAGAAATGAGTACTGACCAAAAAAACCCAAAGTCTTTAGGGGCACCTGGGTGACTTAGTCATTGAGCTGCTTCTTTTGGCTGGGTAATGATCCTGGAGTCCTGGGATCAGAGCCCCACATCGGACTCCCCGCTGGCAGGAAGCCTGCTTCTCCCCCTCACTCCGCTGCTTGTGTTGCCTCTCAAGCTGTGTGTCTCTGTCAAATAAATAAATAAAAATCTTTTTAAAAAGAATTACAAAAAAAAACAACATAAACAATTGAAAAAGAAGTCTTTAAACAGATCCTGAATAAAGTCAGAAAACTCAACCAAAGGGAGAGAGTTCAGAATCTTAAAGGAGACTCACCAATTTGGAAGTAAACTGTAACTCATATAAGTGATTAGGGCAAGGTGTTCCATGTGGGTACCTCACTTGATTCCCTGGATTATCATTCTTTGAGGGTCAACTCTTTTGGCTCCCACTTCTGACTCCAAGGAATGTCAACCTAAATAAAGTGGTAAACTGAGGCAAGCTCACAATGATGAGTTTATTTAGGAATAGCAGAGGAATTGGAATTTGGGACTCATCTGTAGCTTGCTACAGTTTGGGTGTCCAGTGTCAATCTCTGATATTCCCAAATTAACTAATCTTTTTGAGCTTGCCTCAGTTTGCCTTTTTATTTAGACTGACATTTATAAAAGTTGCTTTGTAGTCTTTATCTGCTAGGTATCTTTAAGGATGCCCAGGGCTTCTAAGCCTGGAAATATGGCCACGAGATTAATTATTGTACTTCCTGTTTTCAAGACTGTCCTGTGACCCGCCATATTATTCTACTTTCCAAAAACTGTGACTATGTCCCACTTTAATTTAAGCATATTTACAGCTTTACATTTAAAGATTCTCATATATGTGTTCCATCTAAGGAATGTGCTGTAATTCATTTACCCTGTCCCCTTCTGTTGTTCATTTAAGTGTTTTTCAATGTTTTGCTACAAGAAATAATACCATGATGAATCTCATATAAAGATCTTTTTGGGGCACCTGGGTGGCTCGGTGGATTAAGCCTCTGCCTTCAGCTCAGGTCCTGATTTCAGGGTCCTGGGATTGAGCCCCACATCGGGCTCTCTGCTCAGCAGGGAGCCTGCTTCCCCCTCTCTCTCTAATTGCATCTCTGCCTAATTGTGATCTCTCTCTGTGTGTCAAATAAATAAATAAAATCTTTAAAAAAATATTTTTGGGGGGACACCTGGGTGGCTTAGTCGGTTAAGTGACTGCCTTTGGCTCAGGTCACGATCCTAGGAGCCCCTCTTGCTCAGCTGGGAGCCTGCTTCTCCCTCTGCCTGCCCTTCCCCCTTCTCGTGCTCTCTCTCTCTCTCTCTCTGACAAATAAATAAAAATCTTACCAAAAAAGGAAAGAAAATACTAGAACTTCTATTTTTAAAATATTTTGGGGGGCACCTGGGTGGCTCAGTAGGTAAAGGGGCCAACTCTTGATTTCAGTTCAGGTCATGATCTGGGGGTCAGGGGATTGAGCCCCTTGTCAGGCTCCCCAACTAGTGAGGAGTCTTCTTGAGATTCTCTTTATCCCTCGCCCTCTTCCCTCCCCCACCTATCTAAAATAAATAAGTAAATCTTTAAAATAAAATCTTTTCATGGGGCACCTGTCTGGCTCAGAGGAGCATGCAACTCCTGAACTCAGGGTGATGAGTTCAAGCCCCACATTGGGTGTAGAGATTTTTTTTTAAGATTTTATTTTTTATATATTTTTTTTTTGAAGATTTTATTTATTTATTTGACAAGTAGGCAGAGAGGCAGGCAGAGAGAGGAGGAAGCAGGCTCCCTGCTGAGCAGAGAGCCCGATGCAGGGCTCTATCCCAGGACCCTGAGATCATGACCTGAGCCGAAGGCAGAGGCTTTAACCCACTGAGGCACCCAGGCGCCCCTATTTTTTACATATTTTTAAAAGACTTTATTTAGTTAGAGAGAGTGTGTGTGCACAAGCTGGGGGAGGGGCTGACGGGAGACGGAGAGAAAGAATCCCAAGCCAGCTGTGCACTGGAGCGAAGAGCCCATCCGCAGCTCGTTCTCACAACCCTGAGATCACAACCCAAGCCAAAATCAAGAGCCAAATGCTCAACCAACTGAAGCATTCAGGCACCCACATAGATTTTAGTTTTTAAAGTAATCTCTACCCCCAACGTGGGGCTTGAACTCCCCACTCCGAGATTGAGAGTCCCATGCTCTTCCAACTGAGCCAGCCAGGTGTCCCAAGTATAGAGAGTTGTTAAATAAACTTAGAAAAATCTTTTCACACATCTTTAATGATTTCCTTGGGATGAATTTTTGGCAGATACCTCGTATTCTTTCTGGTAACTATTTAAATATCAATCTTCTAATTTACAAGCTCTTTTTTAAAGTATTTTTTAAAAGACTATTTATTTATTTGACAGAGAGAAATCAGAAGTGGGCAGAGAGGCAGGCAGAGAGAAGGGAGGAAGCAGGCTTTTGTTAAGCAGAGAGCCCAATGTGGGGCTCAGTCCCAAGACCCTGAGATCATGACCTGAGCCGAAGACAGAGCCTTAAACCACTGAGGCACCCAGGCGCCCCTACAAGCTCTTTTTTAAAAAAAGATTTTATTTTTATTTATTTGACAGAGAGAGAGAGACAGTGAGAGAGGAACACAAACAGGGAGAGTAGGAGAGGGAGAAGCAGGCTTCCAGCTGAGCAAGGCACCTGATGCAGGGCTCAATCCCAGGACCCTGGGATCATGACCTGAACCGAAGGCAGACGCTTAAGGACTGAGCCACCCAGGCGTCCCTAATTTACAAGCTCTTAATGATGTATGCAGGCTGGGTCTGAGGACCCAGAGGGGTTCCTGCAGGATCAGCCAAGAGAGTCCTTGGTGTCACACAGGATAGAAATCAAATGTGAGCCAAGAGGATGTAAAAGCAGAGTTTATTGAAGATATAAAGAGAATGCAGATACAGAGCATCTGGGAGACTCAGAAGGGAAGGAGAGTGTCTTGTTTTTGCTTGGTCTGGGGCTTTTACTGAGGATTGTAGTCTGATGTAAGTGTCCCCTCAGACGCATGGAAACTGGTCAGAACTATAAGGGTCCAGGTGTCCTCCATAAGTCACTAATAAGGAGTCTCGGCATCAAGATTCTAGCTCCCGTGTGGTCTAGGATATACACATAATGGCCTCACCTAGTCATTTCTTAGAAGTGATCTATTGTGGGGCACCTGGGTGTGTCAGTCGTTGAGTAGCTGCCTTCAGCTCGGGTCATGATCCCAGAGTCCTGGGATCGAGCCCTGCATTGGGCTTCCTGCTCATCGGGAAGCCTGCTTCTCCCTCTCCCACTCCCCCTGCTTGTGTTCTCTCTCTCACTCTCCCTCTGTCAAGTATATAAATAAAATCTTAAAAAATAAATAATATTAAAAGAAGAAGTTATCTGTTGTGCTGGAAGACTCCAAAGAAATTATTAACTCCTCAGTCCTTACAAAGTGAGAACATAGGTTGTTTGTATTACAAGGAATGTGTAAGGCAGGTGTGCTGATCCTAGCAATAGAAGCAGGAAAGGGGGTAAAACAGCAGTTCAGAAAACAGCCTTTCATGGGGCCCTTTCATTTTCCATATCTCTTTATGGTCTGACACAAGAGGAATCTGTTCCATTAATCTTTCAGAGCCTTAGAACCTCGCTCTCACAACATATTTAATGGTGGTAATATAAGCAGAAGTAGTTAGGGATCCCTGGAAAAAGAAAGATAAGGCATAGCTTTTTTTTGACATGAGAAAAGTCAAGTTAGGCCCCTGATCATCTTGTAATCTATGCCTGACCAGCACTACTTATCCAAAGCACATTTCTTTTCTTTTTTTTTAAGATTTTATTTATTTACTTGACAGAGACAGCGAGAGAGGGAACACAAGCAGGGCAAGTTGGGTAAGGAGAAGCAGGCTTCCTTCTGGGCAGGGAGCCCGACGCAGAGCTCGATCCCAGGACCCTGGGATCATGACCTGAGCTGACGGCAGACGCTCAACCAACTGAGCCACCCAGGTGCCCTCAGCTCATGTCTTGATCTCAGGGTTGTGAGTTCAGGCCCTACTGCTGGGCTCCATGCTGAGCATAGAGCCTACTTAAAAACAAATCATCATCAACAACCCCCCCCAAAAATATTACCTGTAAGATGAGAAATATGTGTTAATCTACTGTTTATGTTATCATTAAGCTTTCCAGTTAACAATAGGTTGTTAGTAATTAAGTTTTGGGGAGTTAAAAGTTACTCAAATTTTCCCCTGTGGGGGCAGGGGATTGACCCCCCTAACCCCTGCATTGTTCAAGGGTCAACTGTGTGTGTGTGTGTGTGTGTAAAATATCTGTTTAAGTGTTATTGTTCCCCACTGGAATATTTAGAAAGGAGGATGTCTATTTTACTAATATCTGAATCCAGAGCTTGTGTATTAAATCTGGCATTGGTAGGCACAATTTAAATGTCTGTTATTGTACACAACTGGCATTCACAGATTTTTTTCTTAATGATGTATTTTATCTACATTTCCCCATACCAGCAGGGCACAGTAACATGCACACAGTAGGTAATTAATAAATACTTGTTGATCTCCGAGGAAGGAATACCTGCAAGAATGTATTGACTTCTGCCCCACCTACCTCACCCAAGAACTACATTTCCCTTTACGCTTGGCGCGACGCGCTCCTGTGAAGTAAAAAGAGCGACAATTACTTTCTAAGGCCCCTTTTTCAACTTCGCGGCTGATACCGCAGTGTTCTGTGGGAAAGGTAGTTCTAGCGCTCGTCCTCTGGCCGTGGTCAAATTGAGCGCAAACTAAACTTTCCAGCAAGCAGCGCACTAGCCTGGGAAAGGGGGGCAAGATGGCGGATGCCGAAGAGGACGCTCTGCGGCCGTCGGGATCCTCCGCTGCCCCAATTTCATTCAGTTTCAGTCGCACATCTGCCCGGAGACGGCTGGCAGACGACGCGGGTGCGGCTCCAGAGGAGAAGGATTTCTTAAAGACCGTGGAAGGGAGGGAGCTGCAAAGGTGAAGCGTCGGGTCTTTTATCCCTTGGAGTTCGGTGCGGTGGGTGCAAGCGGGAGGGTGGAATGTAAGTTGATTGTGTTGGTGGCAGTGGTCTGGAACTCCTGAAACACAGCTTGGGCAAAGTTCCTGGAGGCGAGAAGCAGGCAGTGTGGAACAGGAGAGGTGGGGGAATTGGGCCTGAGAGCCGTGGCGTTTGAGTAAAGAGGATGTATTCCTGAGAGTGGGTGTTTGAGGACTTGAGGACCCTGAAGTGTGTGCGTTCTGAGAGAAGGAAAAGAGTGAAGAACGAAAGGGCCCCTAGTGTCCCATCCGAAGTGGTGAAGCTTCTCTAGTATGGGGACGGGGTGGAATGGGCAGATTCAGGTTAGGAGAGGCCATCATCTGCTTAATTCAGAAAAGAGAGTCAGGGGCGCCTGCGTGGCTCAGTGGGTTAAGCCTCTGCCTTCAGCTCAGGTCATGATCTCAGGGTCCTGGGATTGAGCCCCGTGTCTGGCTCTCTGCTCACTGGGGAGCCTGCCTCTCTTCCTACTTGTGATCTCTGTCTGTCAAATAAATAAATAAAATCTTTTAAAAATAAAAAAAAAAAGAAAGAAAGAAAAGAGTCAGAGGGAGAGGCTTCCAGAAGAAAATCAGCCATCTAGGAGATTGATGTGGACCCTGGATCTGGGGAGAGGCTGGGCTGAAGACGGTGATTTGTGAGGCATCTTGAAGGTCATGGAAGTGAGTCTTGGGATGAGCAGAGGAGGGTCCAGGACTGAAGGCTGATTCCTCAAAGGCACTGACATTTAAGAGTTCTGGGTGAGGGAGAGAATCCCAGGAAAGCACCATTAGAGGCCTTACAGGAGAGCAGAGGGTGTGGTCCATCTGGGGTGGGGGTGAGTTTGGCTCTTTTGTTTTCTCTGGAGGGAGGAGTGTGGCTCAGAACCCACTGACCATGCTACTCTCCCAACTTGACGACTCTGTGTCCACATCAGTGTGAAGCCCTCAGAAACCCCCAAGGAACTCGTCATCCCTTTGATCAAGAATGGCCGTCGCAGGCAGCCACCGACCCATGCTCCTGGGCCTTCCACAAATACTGAGACCTTGGTGGATGGAGTGCTGTCCCAGGCTGTGAAGGAGCTCATTGAGGGTGAGTGAGCTGTTCTTCGCGTTGCCCCAGTGAAGGAAGAGGGGGAGGAAAATGGAAGGATAGGGTGGGACCTCATTGCACCCTCCCATTCTTCCTTAGACTCCAAGAAGTCCCTGGAGGAGAGAGAGAATTCGGGTGTCGACCCCACGCTTGCTATCCCCATGATCCAGAAAGGATGCATCCCTAACGGGGAAAGGGCAGACAGCGAGCCCCGGGCTGAGACAGTGAGCTGGCCCCTAACTCCTCCTACCCCAGCCTCTCTTTGCCCCGTCTGCCAGGCTTGCCTCTCTGCACATAGCAGGGAAAGTCTGTGTGTGTACTAGAGGCCTGCTGCCTATCCCTTTCTTTTTCTGCCCTTTTTGGGAAGCATTAACAAATGAATCCAGATGCTGAGATGTGGAAGACACTTGCATTCTGGGATTATCTAAGCAAGATGAGGAGCTAAGGGAACAGGAAATGCAAAGATCCTGAGGGTAGACTCAGCGTGGCATGTTTAACAACACCAAGGAGACCAGTGTAACTAGAGTGGAATGAATGAAGAGGAGGAGGAGACGAAGTCAGACGTGGCAGGGGCTAAACTAAGCAGGGCCTTATGGACCGTGGTGAGGACTTTGGCTTTTACCCTGAATGAAGTGAGAGCCATGAGAGGCTTCTGAGCAGAGCGGGATCAGAACTTAAGATTTGACAGGATCTCTCTGGCTACTATGAGCAGAATAGAGTAGTAAGCAAAGGCGGAAGCAAGGAGACCAGTAGCACAGGCTGGAAAGGATGGCCTCTCAGACCAGAGTGGTAGGAGTGAGGCCTGGAAGGACAGGTCAGCTTTAGTGAGTGAGGGAGGTACAGGGTGAGTACTTAGGGCAACAGCAACCTGAGCAGTGGCACAGTGGCAGTGGGTCAGTGTGGTGTGGGTCCATCAGTGAAGCAACCTGCAGTGTGTCTAGAATGAGTATAAAGAATTGGGGGATAAAAAGGAGTCGAGGGAGTGAGGATGGGATGTGTAGGTAATAGGGTACTTCCCTGGGGTGTGTCTAAAGAAGCAACCAAGTCTGTCTGTCATACCCATGGACCCTCCTTTTCACCACTTTATTCACAGTTTTTAGCAGTGCTTCTTTGGGGCCTAGTTCTCCCACAGCCCTAGATCACCTCTTTCAACTGAACTGTTCTCATTGGCCTTCAGCTGTCTTCTGGTTTCTTTCTTCTTTTTTTTTTTAATTTTTGTTTTAAAGATTTTATTTATTTATTTGACAGAGATCACAAGTAGGCGGAGAGGCAGGCAGAGAGCGAGAGAGGAGGAAGCAGGCTCCCCGCCGAGCAGAGAGCCCAGTGTGGTGGGGCTAGATCCTTGGACCCCGGGATCATGACCCGAGCCGAAGGCAGAGGCTTTAACCCACTGAGCCACTCTGGCGCCCTGGTTTTTTTCATCTTAAAAAAAGACCTTCACTTCCCTTTCCATCCTGTTCCCACTTTGGCCTCATTTCTCTCATTTCCTCTCCTTCCCCAGCCTGCAGCATCTCAGTGGATCACAGTTCCATCCACCCTTCCTCTCACTCAGCCTAAAAACCTTCGAGTCACTCTTGACTCTCTTCTTTGTTTCATACACCATATGCAGTCTTTGAGCAAAATCCTGTCATCTCCCTTTGCAGAATACATCCAGAATCTAACCACTTCTCACCAGCACCTACCTACCACTCTGGTCTGAGCCAGCATCTCTCATCTGGACTGTTGTAGTAACTTCCTCACGGACCCCCTTTTGGCGGCCCCCCCCTCCTGCAGCTCCAGCCCAGACGTCCTGATCAATCCCTCACCGCCCCTCTCTGCCTCCACATCTCTTTTTCAGTCAGGTTGACTTTCATGATGCTCTTCCCACACAGCAGTCTTGCCCTGCCTCAGGGCCTTTGGTCTTACTGTTTTCTCTGCTTGGACTCCCTGGTAAAGAAGTACCTGGTAAAGAAGCTGGTAAACTCCTGGTAAAGAAGCACTGAGGATCACCCATTGGGTGTTAGTAAGCATGCTTCCAAGGGCCCACCATGGGCCCAGCCTGACCATCCTTTCTCTGCTGAACCTGTAGGTGCCGGAGGAAGCTGATTACGAGGCAGTCCCCGTAGAGGCCTATGGGCTGGCCATGTTACGAGGCATGGGCTGGAAACCTGGCGAGGGCATTGGCCGCACCTTCAATCAGTGAGTTCTAGGGTAGGGGCATGGGGCAGCAGACAGGGCAGTGAACAAGACCCCCTTGGGTTACTGCCCATCCAGAACCATCCAGGTACGAAGAGGGCATATTACCACCCTAAGTAATTCGGTAAGCCTTTCCACTACTGTTTCAGTCTCCTGTTTGCCCTTTGAAATTATAACAGGATCCCATTTATGTATTGGTTACCTTCCTGAGTATCAGCTTCCTCATCTGCAACATGGGGATAGTGACAATACTGACTTCCCAGGTCTGTTGCAGAATTATGTGAAATTATCCACATAAAGTACTTACAGCAGGGCCTGGCCCCAGATAAACATAGACGAGATGTTTGCTGTTATCACACAGATTTAGGAGCCCTTCTTCTCAGTTCTCAACTCTGAAGAATTCTGAAAATCACACATTTTTTTCATAAACCACTTAGCCAAAGATGACCTGAATTGATACAGAGCATATTATAGTTGATTTCTCCTGCTTGGTATGAATATTTGTATGACTTCCCCTGTAGAAATATTATTAGGATATTTGAATTCAGGGCTCTGCCCCAGATCCCACTATAGATAATATGTAGTAGATGGTATACCCAGTGTTATTAGGTTGAACCAAATGAAATTGCTATCTCTATAGATCAAAAACAGCCCTAATGTGAGATCAGGAAGGATATTCTTGAACATGTTGACAGTTGGGATTTGGGTGGCGTTGGGCAGGGGGACACGGAAGACTTGTGTCTCTCCCTCACCTCCCATGCCCCCAGGCCAACAAGCTCACACACTGTGTTCCCTGCAGAGTGGTGAAGCCCCGTGTCAACTCACTGAGGCCGAAGGGGTTAGGGTTGGGCGCCAGCCTGAATGAGGTCCAGGCCCTGGTCTTCACTGGCACCCACCACCTACCAAAGCCAGATGAGAAGCAAGAGAAAAATAAGGAAGACCAGCCTCAAGGACTGGTGCCTGGAGGGGCTGTGGTGGTTCTCTCTGGCCCTCACCGAGGCCTCTATGGGAAGGTAAGGAACCAGGCTATGCCTAGAGCCCCAAACAGGCAGCAGAGAAGATTGATGGGAAGGGTCAGAGGGAGGGAGAATTGGGTTTAGGATGGAAAGGCTGGGTGGGGTTCTTGTCTCTGAGGCCTGCCTGGCTTGCTGCCTCGTTTGGTTAACTCAGAACCACCTGCTGGGCCTTTCTCGGCCTCGGTTTCCAACTGAAAGAGGGAATGACATATGCCACATGTTCCTGAGGCTTAAATTCTTTAAAGTTTATCCTAAGCACACAGTCTAGTGGGGGAGACACATAGACCAGGCCCAGTTCCAGACCTTGGGCCAGTCTGGTGGGGGAGACACAGGGGTTAGGCCTATTGGAGGTAAGACTAGACAGCTTGGTCCTAAGAATGTGGTTTTAGGGGCACCTGGGTGGCTCAGAGGGTTAAGCCTCTGCCTTCAGCTCAGGTCATAGTCTCAGGGTCCTGGGATCTAGTGCTGCATTGGGCTCTCTGCTTGGCGGGGAGCCTGCTTCCCCCTCTGTGCCTGCCTCTCTGCCTACTTGTGGTCTCTCTCTCTCTCTCTATCTCTCTCTCTCTCTCTCTAGCAAATAAAGAAATAAATAATCTTTAAAAAAATAAAAGGAATGTGGGTTTAGTCCTTTCAACTCCTGCCTAACTTCTTCCCCGCAACACTTCAGGTAGAAGGCCTTGATCCTGACAATGTCCGGGCCATGGTTCGCCTGGCCGTGGGGAACCGCATGGTGACAGTTAGTGAGTACTGCCTGCGGCCTGTCTCCCAGCAGGAGTTTGAGAAGAACTCCTTGGATCTCAGTGAGTGAGCCTCTTACCTTGCTGGGAGAGTTGGAGAAGCATTCCAGGGGTGGTAGGTCCTGTCTCAGGGGGCAAGGCTTGGGCGGGGGGGCAGGTGTGAGATCCGCAGAGGGGAAGGGCAGTGGTCTGCCTGGCAGGTGTGATTTCTGGTCAGAAGTCAGGAGGTGAGAATGAAGATAAGTGATTTGAAGAAAAATTGATGCTGGCGCTTTAGCCTCTTTCTGAGAAAGAAAAAACATGTTTGGAAACCTATGCCCGTCCTCAGGAGGTCTTTCTGTTCAAGGTGATAAGCCCCTCTTCTAGGTCATGAGAACAGCTGGGACTAGGCCATGACCAAGGAGGAAGGCATTCTAGGCATGGCAGCACATGCTGGAGTAGCTGAGGAAGGTGTCCTGAAGGAAGCCCAGCAGTTGAGGGGAAGGGAAGAGCCTTCTAATGGCACCGACAAAGTTGTGATGGTGGGAGGGGACACTGAGGTAGCTGGGAGGTGGCCGGAGGCCAAGGTGTAGCCTCCCTGGTAAGAGAATGACGCACTGAGGTTCCTTTCTGGTTCTCCTCCACATACCCTTGTACAGGCCAGATGAACAAAATTTCCCCAGGACAACAGAACGGAACAGCCTCCTCATCATGGAAGGCCCTCCAGGATCAGGAGCTCCCCGGCCGGCGGGAAGACTCAGAGAGGAAGCGGAAACACTTTCCCAACCGGTGGGACCCTGGGCATCTGGGATAGGGGGAGAAGGCAAGGCTATGGAAAGGTCCTAGCAGCCAGAGAAGGCTTCCAGGGCCAGGCAGGCACATAGAAGAAACTAGGGACGGCACTACGGCTGGGTGTCACAGCCGCAAAGGTGGGGTGACCAGAACATGCCTATGATCAGTTAAGCCTCGCGTTGGCCCCTTTTCGCACAGAGAGGGGGAACCTGTAGCCAAGACTGAGAAGGTCGGTTCCCGGAGCCAGCACTGGTTGCACAGGGACCTGCGTGTGCGCTTTGTGGACAAGCAGCACAAGGGTGGCCAGTATTACAACACCAAGGTGGGAACCCTGCAACCTGGTGCCCCCTCCACCCCCAGGGACTAGGCCTCATGAGTCTGACATTCTCACACCCACGACCCTCTCCCCAGATGACGATTGAAGATGTCCTCAGCCCAGATACCTGTGTGTGTCGAACAGAGGAAGGCCGGATCCTGGAAGGTGAATGTGAGGGTGACCACTGGGTTGTTATCCTCCTGGAGGCCAAACGGGAAGCCTGTCTTCAACCCAGAGGCTGGCGTGGGCAAAGGCTGGGGGTTGGGCAGAACTCAGGTAATTTGCAAGGCCCAGAATCTTCTGACAGAGCACAAGGCGCTTCTGAGATGGTGATTATCTGAGCCTCTCTCCCCCCACGGGCAAACACTGGCATGGAAATGAGCTGTTTTCTCCCTCTGGGGACTGGGCCTTGTGCCGATTGTATGGAACACCCTGAGCAGGCAGCTGACATGCCCACAGTAAATGGGATCTGTTGTCATCACCCATCATCTTCATGCATAAGTGCTCCCTTTATTGAGTTATTTCTAGGACCTGCTCCTTAGGTGTCCTCACCTGTGAAATGGGGTGGTGGGACCCCACTTGTCAACAGGGTGCAGGGTGTCTCTGGGGAATACAGGTCCTTCTGACAGGACCCTGGCTGGGCTGGCCCTGGCTGAGGGCCTCACTCAGTCCCCTTTCCTTATCTGCAGGCGTGAAGGAAGGCATGCTGGAGACCCTCGTCCCCAAGGTCGAGGGCAACCGGGTGATGGTGGTGCTGGGGCCACAGGCTGGAAGGGTGAGTCCCAGACCTGGGTATGGGGGAGGTGGGGGCATGCCAGGGCCATCTCGGTGTCTGGGTTGGCCTTGCTGACTCTACCCACCACTGCTCCAGGTGGGCCGTCTGCTGGGCTGGGACAGAGAACGGAACCAGGCCCTGGTGCAGCTGCGGAGAGAGAATCAGCTGGTGGAGCTTCACTATGATGCTGTCTGCCAGTACACGGGCCCCAATGACTCAGACGAAGACTGACCTGCAGTCCCACCCCCCGGGCTGCTGCCAGCACTGTACAGTGTGCAAAGCCTGTCTTCGCAGAGGTGGGGAGGTCGTCATTCTGCCATCTGCTTGCACTACAGCTCCAGGACAAGGACAGGGACAGGGCATGAAACAGATGGACCAGAAGGGAGGCTCGAAACCGGCCGAGACTTTTCCAGAAGTTAGCATGTAATAAAAATCATTTCCCAAACTTAGCAGAATGATGAGATCGTAAATGTGTGCTAAGCTGAGTGGAAGCAGGAGCTGGGCTGACTGCGGTGGGAGCCATGCAGGGCTTCAGCCCCACCACCCTGTGGGGCTGACAGACAAGCCAAAGGATCTGCCTGCCCACGAGCTCATTCTCAGAACACCGAAGCTATGAAGTGTGTCCCTTGAGCAGATACTAAGGAGTCTGGAATGCCGCGTCTCTGCACAGCTTTCCAAGTGAGAATCCCAGCGGTGGCTCTGCTTTTACTCTTGGTCCAGATCAGATGTCCAGAGGCTATCTTGAGCCTGTGACAAGAGAGTCCAGAGGAAAGGGAGGCTTCCACCCACAAATAGGATGTGTTTGCTCTACCTCTGAGAGCAGCCAGTTAACTTTGGGGCCCCCATTTTAGTCCCCAAACTTTGGCTTGATGGTAAAAAATGTTGTGTGTCCTGGGTAAAACTTCTCTGATTCCTCCAGGTAACTGGACTCTGAGAAAAGTTATTATTAGACAGTCCTTCAACTTTTTCCTGTTTAACAGGCTGAGATAGAAAAGCAGCAAGGGAAGCCAGAACTTTAGGTACAGTTGCTTCTAAATCACCCCCGATCACTAAGTTGATGTAATAAATGGCGTTGGAATTAGATCTACGTTACTGGTATAAACTCACGACAGGTCAGAACATGGCACAGCACTGGAGAATTTTTTTTTAAATAATTGAATTATCACATTAAAGTTCTTACAACTCTTTTTTTCTGATTAAATCTTTTTTAAAAAAAATTTTAATTGTTGAAGTATAACTGATGTCCAGTGTGATCTCCGTTTCAGGTGTACAGTGTAGTGGTTTGACAATTCTATACATGACGCCATGCCCAGCACGCAGAGCATCCTCACCAGACATTATAACATTACTGATTCTTTCTATGGTATACCTTTCATCTCCGACTTATTTATTTATTTGTTTATCCGTTTACTTATTTATTTATTTTTGGTAACTGGGAGTTTGTACCTCTTAACCCCCTTCACATATTTTGCCCATCTGCCATCCTCTTGGAGCATCCCCCAGAGCATGACAATAAAAGCTCAGCTGCTGTCCCTGCCAAGCAGAGGCAGACTGCAGCTTCGAGCCAGAATCGAGCAAGTACAAAAAAGCAGTGAGTTGGCCAAATCAGCGGTCATATGCCGAGTAAGGAAATGGAGGACCAGAAAACCTTCTAGTCTCATACCCCCGCAGCGTGAAGTACACTTGCAAAGACGAACTTTACGGACTGATTTGTCATCCCTAATTAATTCCAGAACTCATCTATTTTCAAGATTGGGAGCAGAGGAAACCTCTAACCCCCAACTGCTCCAGTTCCTGAGTCATAATGGTGATTGTCGACACTGCCCCTGGAATTCCTGGCTGGGTTATATTTTTCATGTTGTGGGGGAGGGTCATGCCTTCTCAAGGTTCCCAATCTGACATGTCCAGTAGTCCTGTTGTACGTTCTATGCTCTGTCATGAAGGCCGCCTCTCTCCTCCAAATCAAAATAAATTCATCTTGGTAATATCCTTGAGAAGAGCTGAAAGACTTTCAGCTGAACAGGCTCAGGAGAAGACAGCAAGACTTTCTCTGTTTTCTCCCGAGCCTGTCTTCAAAAGACTGCAGGAAAGGCAGATGCTTTCTCTCCTACATCTTGTTCATCCCCCATGACGTTGAGGAGGCCAGTCTGAACAAATTTTATGGTCATGGTCCCTGGCTTGTGCGTGGCCTGGGGAGAATTCACAGACTCGCAGCTGTTGTTGCAGCTGCTGTTGTTGTGGCCAAAGGGGCAACCTTGGCAGCCGAATAGCACCAGGCAGAGAGCCAAGAGAGAACTGTGCAGCCTTATTGTCTCTCCTTGTGCCCAATGGACAAGGGACAGATCGGGAAAGCTTCCTGATCCTGTTCACAGTTCTTGAGATACGAGGAGCCTGTCTTGGAACTGAGGGATCAGGAGGGATCCACTCAAAAGAAGCACACAAAACCACGATGGTCTGTTGGGGGGCCAGATGCTCTACTAGGGCTGCGTGTTCTGGACACGGGGGTGTATTTAAGAACTTAAGGCCCCGCATTTGAAGGCAGGCTCCAGAGAAAAGTCAACTCCACGAAACTAAAATCTGATGAAAGATCTGTTTTAAGTGTCATGGCACATGGAGGAGAGGAAGGGACTGTCTGAAACTGCCAGGTTATGCCACACTGCAGGGCAGAGATGGACCAGCGCAGACGGGACCAGTGGCAGCAGACGCAAGAAGCAGCCTCTTTGCCTTTCAGAGAGGAGCGAATTATTGGGGGGCAATTAGGACTGTTGCCCAGGGCTGAGCTTGGTGGCAGAGAACAGGCAGTTAGATCCTCTTCTGACATTCTTTCCTCAGCCAGGGGCTCCTCCCCGCCACTCCCCACGTTGGGCCCTCTTAAGCTCCATGTTTTAGTACCATGCGGGAGGGTGAAGGATCCAACTTGGAAAGCTGCATGAGGGGCAATCAGTCCTCACCTAGTGCCCTATTTCCCCAATCCATTCAACAGGTGTCTCTTAAGCTTTCGCTGTGTTCCAGGTACCATTCTGCATGCTTGGGATACAGTAGAGTGTAAATCATTCAACAGACGAGTCCCTACCATATGCCAAACATGATTCTAAGTACTGGGGATAAAGCCATTAACGAAACACAAAGATAATTGCCCCTGTGGGCCTGATATTCCAGTGGGGCAGAGAGACAAGCAGTAAGTATAAGAAGTAACTTATTTAGTCAGCTAGAAGTCGAGAAGAGCCATGGCGGAGAAAGGAAGAGCAGCAGGGTCAACCAGATTTGGAGTGGGTAGATGGCACTATTTTTTTTTTTTAAGATTTTATTTATTTGAGTGGGAGCATGCAAACAGGGAGGGGTAAAGGTGAGAGAGACGCAGGCTCCCCACTGAGCATGCTCAATCCCAGGACCCTGAGTTCACGACCCGAGCTGAAGGCAGAGAATTTTTTTTTTAACATTTTATTTATTTATTTGACAGAGAGAGATCACAACTAGACAGAGAGGCAGGCAGAGAGAGAGGGAGAATCAGGCTCCCCGCTGAGCAGAGAGCCCGATGTGGGGCTCGATCCCAGGATCCTGAGATCATGACCAGAGCTGAAGGCAGAGGCTTAATCCACTGAGCCACCCAGGCGCCCTGAAGGCAGAGTCTTAACTGACTGAGTCACTCAGGTCCCCCGAGCTTAGTCCCTTTTAAAAAGTGCTTGAAGGGGGCGCCTGGGTGGCTCAGTGGGTTAAACCCTCTGCCTTCGGGTCAGGTCATGATCCCAGGGGCCTGGGATCAAGCCCCACATCGGGCTCTCTGCTCAGCAGGGAGCCTGCTTTCTCCTCTCTCTCTCTGCCTGCCTTTCTGCCTACTTGTGATCTCTGTCTGTCAAATAAGTAAATAAAATCTTAAAAAAAAAAAAAAAGTGCTTGAAGGGCGCCTGGGTGGCTCAGTGGGTTAAGCCTCTGCCTTTGGCTCAGGTCATGATCTCAAGGTCCTGGGATCAAGTTCTGCTTTGGGCTCTCTGCTTAGCAGGGAGCCTGTCTTTCTCTCTCTCTCTCTCTCTCTCTCTCTGCCTGCCTCTCTGCCTACTTGTGATCTCTGTCAAATAAATAAATAATATCTTTAAAAAATAAAAATAAAAAAATGAAAAGTGCTTGAAGAATATGTCTTCATAGTGTCTTTACCATATCCTATGTATAGACTGTTTTCAGAAAGCACTAATACAAAGATTCAGAATATCAACAGAAGGGACGCCTGGGTGGCTCAGTTGGTTAAGCAGCTGCCTTCAGCTCAGGTCATGATCCCAGCGTCCTGGGATCGAGTCCCACATCGGGCTCCTTGCTCAGCAGGGAGCCTGCTTCTCCCTCAGCCTCTGCCTGCCATTCTGTCTGCCTGTGCTCGCTCTCTCTCCCTCTCTCTCTGAAGAATAAATAAAAATCTTAAAAAAAAAAAAAACTTAAAAAAAAAAAAAGAATATCAACAGAAAAGAATAAAATAACTTGTTATATTTGGGACCTAAGAGATGACTTTTTATGCCCTCTGTCAGAAACGTTGCAAAGAGACGTGCACAGGAGAAGGTGGTGGCCCAGGAAGGCAGAAGAGGCGTTGTATTATTTCTAAAATAACAGTTATACACCCAATGAAAACATCACCACAATCATGATGGTGAACATATCGTCACCGCCAAGCTTCCTCTGCCCCTTTATAATCCCTACTTCCCGTCCCAGCCCTAACCCCTCGCACCCACTGATTCACTTTTCTGTCACTATAGTTTAGTTTGCATTTTCTTTTTTTTTTTTTAAAGATTCCATTTATTCATTTGACAGATAGAGATCACAAGTAGGCAGAGAGGCAGGCAGAGAGAGAGGTAGAAGCAGGCTTCCCGCTGAGCAGAGAGCCCGATGCGGGGCTCAATCCCAGAACCCTGGGATCATGACCTGAGCCAAAGGCAGAGGCTTTAACCCACTGAGCCACCCGGGAGCCCCTAGTTTGCATTTTCTAGAGTTTTCTATAAATGAATCATTGAGTATGTACTCTTCTCTGTCTGACAGACTTAGAAAATTGTTGGAGATTCATCCATGTAGTTCCATACATCAACAGGTCATTCCCTATTCCATTCCAAAGGGGGTTTTTTGTAAGATAAATCCACATACCATAGAATCCACCGCTTTCAAGTATACAGTTCAGTGGTTTTAGTGTATTCACAAGGTTGTGCAACGATCACCACTATCTCATTCCAGAACATTTCATCACCCCGTACCAGAGGGGGTTGGGGAGAGGGTGACTGGGTGATGGACACTGGGGAAGGTTATGTGTTGTAATGAGCACTGGGTATTATATAAGACTGATGAATCACAGAACTGTGCCCCTGAAACAAAGGCTATGTTATATGTTAAAAAAATAAAAAGGGGCGCCTGGGTGGCTCAGTGGGTTAGGCCGCTGCCTTCGGCTCAGGTCATGATCTCAGGGTCCTGGGATCGAGTCCCACATCGGGCTCTCTGCTCGGCAGGGAGCCTGCTTCCCTCTCTCTCTCTCTCTGCCTGCCTCTCCATCTACTTGTGATTTCTCGCTGTCAAATGAATAAATAAAATTTAAAAAAAAGAAAAGAAAAGAAAAGAAAAAGAAAAAGAAACGCCGTAGTAATTAGTAGACACTCTCCATTTTCCCCTTCCCCCAGCCCCTGGGAACTACTAATCTATTTTCTGTCTCTATAGATTTGCCTAGTCTGGATATTTTATATAAATGAACCACACAATATGTGACCTTTTGTGTGTGGCTTCCTTCGTTCAACATGTTTTCAAGGTTGACACACTACAGCAGGTATCCGAACTTCGTTCCTTTTTACGGTGTAATATTTCATTGTATTGATATACCACCTTTTGTTTATTTACTTATCTGTTGTTGGACATTAGCATACAAGTCTATGAATGGACATATGTTTCCTTTATCCTGGTAGACTTCTAGGGACAGAATAACTGGATCATATAATAAGTATATGTTTAATATTTTAAAACACTGTTGGGGTGCCTGGGTTGCTCAGTGGGTTAAGCCTCTGCCTTCAGCTCAGGTCATGATCTCAGGGTCCTGGGATCAAGCCCCACATTGGGCTCTCTGCCCAGCGGGGAGCCTGCTTCCCCCTCTCTCTCTGCCTGCCTCTCTGCCTACTTGTGATCTCTCTCTCTCTCTGTCGAATAGATAAATAAAATCCAAAAACATTAACCCTGTCAAACTGTCTCCCAAAGTGGTTGTACCATTTTACATTCCTACCAGTAGTGTACATGACTTCTATTTCCTCACCAGTTTTTGGTATGGTCAGTCAAACAGATTTTATCCATTCCAATATTTGTTTCTGACATTCCTTGTGGTTTTAATTTTCATATGCCTAGCAACCAATGATACTGAGCATCTTTTCTTGTGTTTAATTGCCACCTGTGTACCTTCTTTGATGAAGTATCTGGTAAAACTCTTTGCCTCTCTTTTTTTTTTTTTAAGGTTTTGAGTTTTATTTTTAAGATTTTATTTATTTATTTGACAGACAGAGATCACAAGTAGGCAGAGAGGTAGGCAGAGAGAGAGAGAGGAGGAAGCAGGCTCCCCGCTGAGCAGAGAGCCCGACGAGGGACTCGATCCCAGGACCCCGAGACCATGACCTGAGCCGAAGGCAGCAGCTTAACCCACTGAGCCACCCAGGCGCCCCTTTGCCTCTCTTTTAAAAATGGACTCTTGGTCTTCTTATTGAGTTTTTAGAGCTCTTTATATATTTTGGATAGAGATACTTTATCATATAGATGCAAATATTTTCTCCCAGTGCATGGTTTGTCTTTTTAGTCTCTCAGTAATGTCTTTTGAAAAGCAGAAATGTTGGGGTGCCTGGGTGGCTCGGTCGGTTAAGTGCCTGCCTCTGGCTCAGGTCATGATCCCAGAGTCCTGGGATCAAGTCCTGCATTAGGCTCCTTGCTCCGCAGGGAGCATGCTTCTCCCTCTGCCTGCTACTCTCCCTCCTTGTTCTCTCCCTCTGACAAGTAAATTTTAAAAATCTTTTAAAAAACATATATAACTACAAAAAGATATGTGTAAGAATGTTCACAGAATCAGCAGAAATGCTGGGGTGCCTGGGTGGCTCAGTCGGTTAAGTGCCTGCTTTTGGCTCAGGTCATGATCCCAGGATCCTGGGGTGGATCCCCTCATCAGGCTCCATGCTCACTGGGGAGCCTGCCTCTCTACATCTACCCCTCCCCCCATGCTTTCTCTCTCTCTCTCTCTCTCAAATAAACAAATGTCTTTTAAAAAATGTCTTTAAAAAAAAAGAAAAGCAGGGGCTCCTGGGTGGCTCAGTGGGTTAATGTCTCTGCCTTCACCTTAGGTCATGATCTCAGGGTCCTGGGATGGAGCCCCACATCAAGCCCTGCATGGGGCTCTCTGCTCAACAGGGAACCTGCTTCCTCCTCTCTTTCTCTGCCTGCCTCTCTGCCTACTTGTGATCTCTCTCTGTGTGTCAAATAAATAAATAAATAAATAAAATCTTTTTTAAAAAAAGCAGAAATGTTAAATTTTGATGAAGTCAAATATATTGATTTATTCTTTTTGGATTGTCCTTTTGATGTCATATCAAAAAGATCTTTGCCTAATCCAAAGTCACAAAGGATTTCTATAAGTCTTATGTTTTTAAATTATACATTTAGTTAATTTTGAATTAATTTGGGGGCATGGTGGGAGGTACAGATCCAAGCTCATTCTTTTGCATATGAATATCAAACTGTTCTAGTACTATTTGTTGAAAAAACTATCCTTCCTCCACTGCATTGCTTTAAACCTTTGTCAAAAATCAGTTATCTAGGGTGCCTGGGTAGCTCAGTGGGTTAAAGCCTCTGCCTTTGGTTCAGGTCATGATCCCAGGACCCTGGGATGGAGCCCCACATTGGGCTCTCTGCTCGGCAGGGAGCCTGCTCCCCCCTACCGCCTGCCTCTCCGCCTACTTGTGATCTCTATCTCTCTGTCAAAAAAAAAAAAAAGCTATAAAAAAATCAGTTATCCACCGGAATGAAAAGAAATTAGTTGTCCATATATGTATTGATTTGTTTCTGGACTCTATAATGTTCTGTTGATATATTTGTCCACCTGTATGTCAATATCATACTGTGTTGATTACTGTAGCTTTATAATGATTCCTGAGATCAGGTAGTGTTAGCCCTTCAATTTTATTATTCTTTTGCAAAGTTGATTTGTATATTCTAGAGCTTTTGTATTTCCATATGAATTTTAAGAACTGTTTGTCAATTTCTACAACAAAAGAGCCTACTGGGTTTGGATCACATCTACAGGTCAATTTGGAAAGAATTGATATGTTAATAATATTTAGCCTTCTGACCCCTGAATAAGGTTCATTTACTTATGCGTTCTTTAATTTCAGCAGGTTTTTTAAAATTTCTTTTCAGTGTAACAGTATTCATTGTTTTCGCACCACACCCAGTGCTCCATGCAATACGTGCCCTCCTTAATACCCACCACCTGGCTTCCCCAACCTCCCACCCCCCACTTCAAAACCCTCAGGTTGTTGTTCAGAGTCCATAGTCTCTCATGGTTCACCTCCCCATCCAGTTTCCCTCAACTCCCTTCTCCTCTCCATCTCCCCATGTCCTCCATGCTATTTGTTATGCTCCACAAATAAGTGAAACCATATGATGATTGACTCTCTCTGCTTGACTTATTTCACTCAGCATAATCTCTTCCAGTCCCGTCCATGTTGCTACAAAAGTTGGGTATTCATCCTTTCTGATGGAGGCATAATACTCCATAGTGTATATCGACCACATCTTCCTTATCCATTCATCCGTTGAAGGGCATCTTGGTTCTTTCCACAGTTTGGTGAAAAGTGTGGCCATTGCCATGGCCATTGCTGCTATAAACAATGGGGTACAGACGGCCCTTTATTTCACTACATCTGTATCTTTGGGGTAAATACCCAGTAGTGGCTTTCTTATACACTAACAATGAAAATACAGAAAGGGAAATTAGAGAATCAATTCCATTTACACTAGCACCAAGAACCATAAGATAGATACCTGGGAATAAACCTAACCATAGAGGTAAAGGATCTGTACTCGAGGAACTACAGAACACTCATGAAAGAAATTGAAGAAGACAAAAAAAGATGGAAGACCATTCCATGCTCTTGGATCAGAAGAATAAACATTTTTAAATGTCTATACTGCCTAGAGCAATCTATACTTTTTTTTTAAAGATTTTATTTATTGGGCCCCTGGGTGGCTCAGTGGGTTAAAGCCTCTGCCGTCGGCTCAGGTCATGATCACAGGACCCTGGGATCACCAAGACAGCATGGTACTGACATAAAAACAGACACATAGACCAGTGGAACAGAGTAGAGAGCCCAGATATGGACCCTCAACTCTATGGTCAAATAATCTTCAACAAAGCAGGAAAAAATATACAGTGGAAAAAAGAAAGTCTCTTCAATAAATGGTGCTGGGAAAATTGGACAGTTATATGTAGAAGAATGAAACTCGACCATTCTCTTACACCATACACAAAGATAAACTCGAAACGGACAAAAGACCTCAACGTGAGGCAGGAATCCATCAGAATCCTAGAGGAGAACATAGGCAGTAATCTCTTCGATATCAGCCACAGCAACTTCTTTCAAGATATGTCTCCAAAGGCAAAGGAAACAAAAGCGAAAATGAACTTTTGGGACTTCATCAAGATCAAAAGCTTCTGCACAGCAAAGGAAACAGTCAACAAAACAAAGAGGCAACCCTTGGAATGGGAGAAGATATTTGCCAATGACAGTACAGACAAAAGGTTGATATCCAGGATCTATAAAGAACTTCTCAAACTCAACACACACAAAACAGATAATCATATCAAAAAATGGGCAGAAGATATGAACAGACACTTCTCCAATGAAGACATACAAATGGCTATCCTACACATGAAAAAATGTTCATCATCACTAGCCATCAGGGAGATTCAAATTAAAACCACATTGAGATACCACCTTACACCAGTTAGAATGGCCAAAATTAGCAAGACAGGAAACAACGTGTGTTGGAAAGGATGTGGAGAAAGGGGAACCCTCTTCCACTGTTGGTGGGAATGCAAGTTGGTGCACCAGTTTAGAGAACAGTGTGGAGATTCCTCAAGAAATTAAAAATAGAACTTCCCTATGACCCTACAATTTCAGCAGTTTTTGTAGTCTTCAATATATAGGTTTTGCACATCTTTTGTCACATTTATCCCTAAGTATTTCATGTTTCTTTTTTTTTAATAAGTAGTCTCCTTGCCCAATGTGGGTCTTGAACTCATGACCCTGAGATTAAGAGTCACATGCAGTACTGACTGACCCAGCCGGGTGTCCCAGTATTTCATATTTCTTGATATTATTGTATATATTATTTTAAATTTAAATTTACAGTTGTTCATTGTTAATATATAAAAATACAGTTGCTTTTTGTACATTGGTCATATCTTGCAACCTTGCAAAACATTCATTTTAGTAGCTATTTTTTTAGATTCCATTGCGTTTTCTACTAGATAATCATACTGTCTTCAAATAAAGACACTTTTATTTCTTCCTTATCAATCTGGTTGCCTTGTTTTTTTTTTCCTTGCCTTGGTGCACTGACTAGAATCTTTAGTAAAATAAGAATGGTGAGAATAGATATCTGCTCCTGGTTTTAGGGTAAAAGCATTCAGTCTTTTGCCATTAAGTATAATGTTAACGGTGGGGTTTTTTTCCTCCTCTCCAACATACCTGTCATTTATTAAACAACCATTTGTTACCAAGTAAGCTCAACATATTTTAATCATAAGCTATAAACTCACCAAAGTCCCAGCTTCCTGTCCTTCTAGGGACTCTGGTCATACCTTGAATCAGAATTCCTTTGTGGCAGATCCAACAATACTCCAGGAGCAGAGTTCTATTACTTTGTACTTCAGACAACCAGAGATGCTTGATGTGGACCCCAAACCAGCAGCACCAGCATCATCTTGAAACAGTGTAGAAATGCAAATTCTCAGGCAACCTTCTGGATGTGAATTTGACATTCTGGGTTAGAGACCAGCATTCTATTATAATGAGGCCTTCGAAGAGTTATAATATGAGCTCCAGTTAAGAAATGCTCTTCTGAAAACAAACAAACAAAAAACAGCAGAGGTAGGTCTGTTTCAGAGTCAAGTCATGGGCAACAAGACTAAGGACAAAGTCCATAGTGACAACTAGATTCTCACGTCTAATGCAAGATTGAGAGGGCCTCAGAAATATTTTAGCGAGGGGTGCCTGGGTGGCTCAGTCCGTTAAGCATCGACTCTTGATTTCTGCTCAGGTCATGATCTCAGGGTCGTGCGACAGAGCCCCATATCAGGCCCCATGTCAGAGTCTGCTTGATATTCTCTCTTTCCCTTCCTTCTGCCTTTACCACCACACCCCCTCCCCACGCACATGCTCTCTAAAATAAATAAAATCTTTTTAAAAAGAACTGTAGGGGGGTGCCTGGGTGGCTCAGTCTCTTAAGCATCTGCCTTTGGCTTGAGTCATGATCTCAGGGTCCTGGGATCGAGTCCTGCATCAGGCTCTCTGCTGAGCAGAGAGCCTGCTTCTCCCTCTGCCTGCTGCTCCCCCTTCTTGTGCTCTCTCTTTCTTTCTCTCTGACAAATAAATAAAATCTAAAAAAAAAAAAGAAGAAGAAGAACTTTAGGGTTTCAGTTGGGGTCATGATCTCAGGGCTGTGAGATCGGCCCACTCAGCAGAGTATCAACTTGAGATTCTCACCCTCTTCCGCTACCCCCGACAAAATAAATAAATACAATCTTAAAAAAAAAAAAACTTTAGCCAATCCACATCTTTTCTTTTTCCTTCAAGGAGCTTTTATTTTTTTAAATTTTATTGTGGTAAGAACACAACATGAGATCTACCCTCTTTATATAATTGTTGACTATAGGCACAATGTTACAAAACAGATCTTGAACTTACTCATCTTTTTTTAGACTGTTTTTTAGGCTTCCCTAGAACTTACTCATCTTTTCTTTTCTTTTTTTTAAGATTTTATTTATTTATTTGACAGAGATCACAAGTAGGCAGAGAGGAAGGCAGAAAGAGAGAGGAAGCAGGCTCCCTGCTGAGCACAGAGCCCAATTCGGGGTCAGAGGCTTTAACCCACTGAGCCACCCAGGGGCCCCAAACTTACTCATCTTAACCTAACTGAAACTCTATACCTGTGGATTAGTAACTCCCCCACCCTCTAACCTCTGATAACCAACATTCCAGTCTCTGATTTTATGAATTTCACTATTTTACACACCTCACATAAGTGGAATCATGTATCTTTCTGTGTCTGGCTTATTTCACTTAACAAATGTCTTCAAGCCCATACACATGGTCTTATATGGCAGTATTCCTTCTTTTTTAAGGCTAAATAGTATTCTATTGTATGTATGTGCTGCATTTTCTTTATCCATTCATCGGTCAACCCATATGCAAGTTGTTTCCACATATTAGCTACCGTAAGTAATGCTGCAAGGAACACAAGATTGCGTATATCTCTTCAAGATCCTGATTTCAATTCCTTTGGATAAATACTCAGAAATGGGGTTGCTGGACCATACGGTAGTTCTACTGTTAATTTTTCAAGATCCCTTCACACTGTCTTCCACAATGACCACTCCAGTTTACATTCCCCCCCAAGAGTACATGAGGGTTCCCCTTTCTCTCAACATCCTCACCAGCACTTGTTGTTTCTTGTGGTTTTTTTTTTTTATTTTAGCCATTCTGACAGGTGTGAGGTGATACCTCACTATGGTTTTGATTCACATTTCCTTAATGATGAGTGGCAATGAGTACTTTTTCATGTACCTGTTGCATAAATCCTCTCCTTCAGGTTAAGGAAGTTATTTTCTTTCTTTCTTTCTTTCTTTCTTTCTTTTTTTTTTTTTTTTGGCTTAAACAATGGAAGTTTATTTTCTCATTGGTTTGGAGGCTGGAAGTCCAAGATCAAGGTCCTGGCAGGGGTGTTCCCCCCCCCCCCCCCGTGAGAGCTTTCTTCTTGCCTAGCAGACAGATGCCTTCTCTTCTTATAAGGACATCAGCCCTATCAAATTAGGGTCTGACCTTTTCGATCTCCCTTAACCTTCATCATCTTCTTACTGGTCCTAACTCCAAATACAGTCATGTTGGGGATTAGGGCTTCATCATATAATTTTTGGGGAGGACACAAACAATGAATCCATAATCGACAGATGATCCTTTTGGTTCCTGTGGCAAACCAACGTCTAGTTGCTGGTGATTCCTGCAGTCCAGCTAATTCCTTGCCTGTGGATTCTGTGACACCCTGATATCCTTCCTTGTAACAAAACCCCTGTGTTCTTAAGATAGTGTCAGTGGACTCCTGTTCCTTGCTACTGAGGCTGACTAGTACTATGAATCAAGGGTGCTGATGCACAGTGGTTATAAGCACAGACCCGGGAGTCCATTGACTTCTGCCACCCAGTTCTTCCCTACCCACAGCAAGTGACTTAGACTCCAGGACCTTCAGTTGCCTTTTCTGTATAGTAGGGATGAGATAGTACCCAATAGGCTGGGTTATTGTGAAGATTTTTTTTTCCTTAAGCATATAGTTTCGTTTATTTTTTTATTTTTTATAAACATATAATATATTTTTATCCCCTGGGGTACAGGTATGTGAATCACCAGGTTTACACACTTCACAGCACTCACCATAGCACATACAGGAAGTTATTTTCTTTTCTTTTTTTTTTTTAAAGATTTTATTTATTTATTTGACAGACAGAGATCACAAGTAGGCAGAGAGGCAGGCAGAGAGAGAGAGAGAGAGAGGGAGCAGAGAGCCGGATGCGGGTCTTGATCCCAGGACCCTGAGATCATGACCTGAGCCGAAAGCAGCGGCTTAACCCACTGAGCCACGTAGGTGCCCCAGGAAGTTATTTTCTATTCCTACTTTCCTTAGTGTTTTATCAGGAAATCATGTTTACTTTTATCAGCTTCTTTTTCTACCCCTATTGAGATGTTCATATTGTTGTTGTTGTTGTTGTTTGTTAGTATGGGAAGTTACATTGACTGATTTTTGAAAGTTAAAGCAACCTGCATTGCTGGAATAAACTGCACTTGGTTGTGATATATTATCTTTTTAATATATTGTTGGAATAAATTTGCTAAAATAATTTTTAGAATTTGCATCTGTGTTCATAAGGGATATTGGTCTTTATTTTCTTTTTCTGTGATGTCTTTATCTGGTTTTGGTATTGTAGTAATGCTGGTCCCATCGAATGGCTAGGAAGTATTCAAACTTTTGCAGGAGTTCGTGTAGAGTTGTTACTATTTCTTCCCTAAAATGCTTGATGGAATTCACCAGTGACAACTTCTAGGCCTGGAGTTTTCTTTGTAGGAAGGATTTTAACTGTAAAGTCCATTTCTTTAATAGATATAGGGTTATTCAGGTTACCTATTTCTTTTGTTTAATTGTGGCAAAATATGCATAGCATAAAGTTTCCCATTTGACCATTTTTTAAAAAATTTATTTATTTGACAGAGAGAAATCACAAGTAGATGGAGAGGCAGGAGAGAGAGAGAGGGAAGCAGGCTCTCCGCCGAGTGGAGAGCCCGATCCGAGGACCCGATCCGAGGACCCTGAGATCATGACCTGAGCCGAAGGCAGCAGCTTAAACCACTGAGCCACCCAGGCGCCTCCTCCCATTTGACCATTTTTAAGGGTACCATTCAGCGGCATTAAGTATACTTACGACGTTGAGCAGCCATCATTTGCCATTCATCTCCAGAACTCTTTTCATCTTGCAAAAGTGAAATTCTGTGCCCATTAATTAGTTCTCATTCTTTCCTTCCCCACCACAACTATCTATGTCTTCTCAAGTGAGCTTCGGTAATTTGTATCTTTCAAGGAATTTGTACATTTTGATTAAGTTGTGGGATTTACTGACATAAGATTTTTTCTAAATAGTCTATTTCTTTTCAGTAGGTAGCTGAGCATGGGTCTTGAACTGACAACCCTGAGTTTAAGACCTGAGCTGAGATCAAGAATCTGACTGCTTAACCAGCTGAGTCATCCAGGTGCCTCTAAAAATATTCTTTTATCCTTTTCAGTTTCACTAGAACTTGTAGTGATGTCACTTCTCATTCTTGATATTGGTAAGTAGTGTCTTCATTCTTTTCTTTCTTGTAAGTCTTCATGTTTATCAATTTTATTTATCTCAACTAACCAGCTTTTGGTTTCATTAGTTTTCTCCATTGTTTTCCTGTTTTCTATTTTCATTAATTCCCACTTTGATCTTTATTATTTCCTTTCTTCTGCTTACTTTACATTTACTTCGCTCTTCTTTTCCCAGTTTCTTTTTTTTTTTTCTTTTCCTAGTTTCTTATGGTGGAAGCTGAGGTAATTGATTTTAGACCTTTCTTATTTAGTCCTTTCTTCTTTTCTAATATTGGCATTTAATGCTATAAATTCACCTGCAAGTACTACTTTAGCTGTATCCCACAAATACTAATATGTTCACTTTTCAGTCTCCTTCAGTTCAAGATGTTTTCTGAGACCAATTTTGATTTCTTCTTTGATCCATTAGTTATTTTGAAGCATGTTACTTAATTTCCAAATATTTAGCAATTTTCCAGACATCTTTCTGTTATGGATTTCCTTTTTTTAAAAAAAAGTTTTTTAAAATTTATTGACAGACAGAGATCACAAGTAGGCAGAGAGGCATACAAAGAGAGAAAGAGAGAGAGAGAGAGAGAGAAGGAAGCAGGCTCCCTGCTAAGCAGAGCCCAATGCGGGGCTCAATCTCAGGACCCTGGGATCATGACCTGAGCTGAAGGTAGAGGCTTTAACCCACTGATCCACCCAGGCGCCCCCTGTTATGGATTTCTAATTCAGTTCCGCTGTAGTCAGAGTAAATACTTTGTATAACCTGAACCCTTTTGCATCTACTGAGACTAATTTGGGGGCCCACAATAAACTCTTTCTTGCAAATCATCTGGCCCCTTTTGTTTTGATGTTGTCCTATGGGCCAAAAGATATGGGGAGCTGACATCTTTGCTACTCTTTTTACGCAATCCGTGTAAGTAATAAACTGTCTGAATCTAGCAAAGGTTTGTTGTTTCTTGACTCACCAAATATTTCAGCCTTGCAAATGTTCTGTGTGCATTTGAGATGACTGTTTTCTGCTAGTGTTGGATGAGATATATTATAAATATTGGTCAGGTCAAGTTGGTTGCTACTGTTGTTTTAAATCTACCATATTCCTGCTGATTTCCTGCCTACTTTTTCTACGAATAATGCAGATAGGAATAAGGAAGTCTGCAACTGTAATTGTGATTTGTCCATTTCTCTTAGCAGTTCTATCAATTATTGCTTCATGTATTTTAAAGCTCTGTTATTATGTGTATGAATGCTTCAGATAAAAGTTTATCCCTAATAATAGCTTTTAGTCTGAAACCTACTTTGTCTGATATCAGTATAGCAGTCCCAACTTTTTTAAAGAAAAGCTAGTGTTAGGGCACCTGGGTGGCTCAGTGGTTAAGTGTCTGCTTTCAGTTCAGGTCATGATCCCAGGGTCCTGCGTTCGAGCCCTGCATCAGGCTCCCTGCTTGGAGGGAAGCCTGCTTCTTCCTCTCCCACTGCTTGTGTTCCCTCTCTCACTATGTCTCTCTCTTGTCAAAATAAATAAAATCTTTATTTCAGCATATCTTTTTTTAGTGTTAGCATTTAGTAGATTTTTATGCAGTTTGACAATCTTTGTCTTTTAACTGGGATATTTAGGTCATTTACCTTAATATGATAAAACAGGATAATGTGATACAAACTTGGGAGTGTGTCATCCTGCTGCTTTCTCTTTATTCCATCTCTTCTTTATTCCCTTTTCTTACTTCTTCTGCCTTCTTTTGGAGTAATCAAATTTTTTTGTCGATTTCTTTTTCTCTCCTGTGTTAGTTTGATATTTATATGTCTTGGATTTGTTATTTTATTGGTTGAGTTAGCACTTATAGTATACCTCTTTAACTCATAGTATACATCTTTAATTTATAGTATACTGATTTAACTTATAGTATATATTTCTTTTTTTAAGATTTATCTATTCATTTATTTAAAGGAGAAACAGAGACAGAGAGCACAAGCTCTCTTTTAAAAGATTTTATTTGTTTGTTTGACAGACAGAGAGAGATCACAAGTGGGCAGAGAGGCAGGCAGAGAGAGGGGGGGAGCAGGCTTCCTGCTGAGCAGAAAGCTGGATGTGGGGCTTAATCTCAGGACCCTGAGGGCTTGAACCCAGGACTCTGAGAGCATGAGAATTGCTACCCCAGGCTTCTTTTTAGGCCCATTGGCATGAAAGATGCTTCTCCATCCCTTTACTTTCAGTCTGGATGTATCCTTAGGTTCAAAATGAGTCTCTTGTAGACATCATATGGATGGGTTCTGTCATTTTATCCAATCTGCAGCCCTGTGCCATTTTATGGGTGCATTTAGGCCATTCATGTTGAGAGTGATTATTGAGAGATACATTTTTATTGACATCTTGTTACCTGTGAAGTCTTTGTTTCTATAGATTGTCTCCATATATGTCTGTTCAATGATATTCTTGGGTTTTTTCCTCTTTTATAGAACCCCCCTTAATATTTCTTGCAGTGCTGGCTTGAGTGTTCACATACTCTTTTAAACCTTGCCAGTCTTGGGGCACCTTGAGAATTTAGATTAGATTGGAACTCATTGAGAGCATTGTTAACATCATCCCTTGTGGCTTTCACTTCTGCCCCAGTGGGTTAGGGCCTCTGCCTTCAGCTCAGGTCGTGGTCCCGGGGTCCTGGTATCAAGCCCCACATCGAGCTCCCTGCTCTGCAGGAAGCCTGCCCCCCGCCCCCGCCTGTCTCTCTGCCTGCTTGTGATCTCTGTCTTTCAAGTAAATAAATAAAATCTTAAAAACAAAAAACAAAAAACAAAAAAAACCCTTGCCAGTCTTAGAAGCCCTTTATCTCTCCATCCATTTTGAATGTCAGTCTTGCTGGGTAAAGTATTCTTGGCTGCATGTTCTTCTCATTTAGTGCCCTGAATACATCTTGCCAGCCCTTCCTGGCTTGCCAGGTTTCTGTGGACAGGTCTGACATTATTCTGATGGGCTTTCCTCTGTACATAGGAATCTCTTACCCCTAGCTGCTTTCAAAAGCTCCTGTCTAAAATTATGATTCATCAGGTGTCTTAAGGTCTTTCTAGATTCTATGATCTTGGGGGGAGACCTTTCTGCCTCTAGCACACAAAGCTGGTTCCATTCGCCATATTGGGAAAATTTTCATGGAGAATTTGTTCAACTATATCCTCTAGTCTTCTTTCTTTCTCCTCCCCCTCAGGTATCCCAATAATTCTAACATTGGAACATTTCATGGCATCACTTATTTCCCTAATTCTGTTTTCATGGCTTCTAAGCTATTCCAGGCTTCCTCCTGATGCTTCTTCTCTATCAGTTTGTCCTCCAGATCACTAATTCTATCTTCTGCCTCCATTACTCTAGCTTATAGAGAATTTAGATTAGATTGGAACTCATTGAGAGCATTGTTAACATCATCCCTTGTGGCTTTCACTTCTGCCCCAATCAATTCCATTTTGTCATCAAAGGCTTTCTCCAACCTAGCTGTTGCCTGGGTAATTGTTAGCCTGAATTCCCTTTCTGACATACTGTTTATGTCCATATCCAATAGCTCTGATGGAGAGGGCCCAGTCTCTGAATTTTTCCTCTGTTGGGCATTCCTCCTCTTAGTCATTTTGGTGAGACATGGCTGAATGGCTGTGTAGCTGAATGTATCAACGATGGTGCAGGCAAGGTGCCCTCTGGAACGCTTCTGAGCAATAGAGAGTCCCCACCAAAAAGAAAGAAAAAAGAAAAAAAGAGAGAGACAGGAGAAAAATAAAGAAAGAAAAAATAAAAAAGAAGGCCCAGCCTGAATGGGCCCCAAAGGTAAGATTTATGAAGTATACAAACAAAAAACAGACAAAGCAAAAGACCGACAAAAGTAGATGACAAGAAAATAAATAAATAAATAAAAGAACTCAGCGAAAATGAATCCCAAGTATAAGATTTATATACTACCAGAACAAAAACATACACAGAAACGCTGAGAGAAGAAAAAACTGGGAGAGTGGTTATAAATTCTCAGTGTGGGCGAGGACGGTTATTTTGATTCTTCCTGGATGTATCTTGATAGCTTTGTTAAAGGACTCAACTTTCCTGAGATAAATGGGGATTAAAACTGGTTTATAGGGGCGCCTGGGTGGCTGAGTGGGTTAAGCCGCTGCCTTCGGCTCGGGTCATGATCTCAGGGTCCTGGGATTTCTCTGCTCAGCAGGGAGCCTGCTTCTCTCTCTCTCTCTCTCTCTCTCTCTCTCTCGATGCCTGCCTCTCCATCTGCTTGTGATTTCTCTCTGTCAAATAAATCATAAAAAATAAAATCTTAAAAAAAAAACTGGTTTATATATAGGGGTAGCATTGGTTGGGGAAAGGGGACCTCGAAGCCTATCTCTATATGAATATTAAAAATGAAATAAAATAAATAGAAAAATAGAAAAGCAAAAGAAAAACACAGGTATACGTCTCAAAAAACGTTCAGGTTAAAAGGTTACTATGGAATTTGATGTACTGATCATCTCTTTGTGATGGTAAATAGGTTAAAAAGTGATATAAAATGAAAAGAACAAGAATAGTGGGAACAAATTAAAAATAAAAGTTGTATCTATGAAGTAGTGGTGGTTGTCCTCTTGTTTGTTTGTTTGTTTGTTTGTTTTCTGGCTGACTTTCTGGGGGAAGGGCCTGCCATGTGGTTTTTCAGGGAGTCTTGCTAGAGTTAAGTCCTCCCGCCCCCCATCAAGGGGCTGGGCTCTGAAGAAACTGGTTTTTCAGGCTTTTGTTCCCTGGAGGTTTTTTGGTTGGTTTGTTTGTTAGTTTGTTTTTTCCCCCCTTGGTGGCTTTTGGTGGTTCTTTGGAGGTTCAGAGGAAAGCAAACTGCACCCAGAGCTCCCTCTCAGAGAAGCCTTAGTCTGTTCGCCTCTGGGTGCACCGGAGCACATAAACTCCCCCCTCCGCCGCTGGCAGAGCATGTCCCCAGTCACGGTCTCTGGGGTCACAGGAACTCCCGCTTGTACCCCAAACCACGAGAAATCCTAGCCACGGCTGTCTGGGCAGGTCCAGACCGCCAGAGAGGTCCCAAGCAGCCATTGTAGCGCACTGAGACTTTCCCTCCAGCTGGCCCCTGGCTGGGAGTGCTCAGACTTTCCGGGTCTGAGAGAGCGTGGGCTGGCACCTGCACGCACCTCTCTCAGGGGACGGTGTGGGGCGTGACTCAGACTCTGGTCGTGCAGCGTTCGTGCAGACTGCAAAAGGCTGTGGTTCTGCTGGCTGGTGTCCACTCCCTCATGGGCGCCACCACCCAGACATTCTCAGGCGTGCCTGTGGCTCAGGGGCCATCCTGGGTCCATGGGCTTAAGTCCCTGTCCCTAACCACCCAATTCCACCAATTTCCCCTTAAGATCTTTTGCTCTTTTTGAGTGCTTTCAACCAGACTCCAAGTTAATGCTGGTCCCTATTATGCCCGAGTTTTTGTGTCTGAGAGACCGCCAAGGAGCCAAGCACCGATGCAATCACACAAGGGCTTATTTGACAAGCTTAAGCTTGGGCCCAAGTATACCCGATGACGTGGAGTAGGGACTTGGACCCCGAACCAGATTACAGTCAGAGTTTTTAAAGGCAGAGCAGGGGTGTCAGTAGGTGATTCAGCCACGACTACTAGCCCTATGTTCCTGTTTTTTTCCTTTTTCTTTCTGACATGATCTATTACAACGTCAAACCATGTTGTTCCTGTTTTTTCCTTTTTCTTTCTCACATGATCTATTATAACATCAAGCCATATTATTCCTGACATGAGCTATTACAATGATAAGCCATCCTATTTCTGATTGATCTTTGTGTTTGCTCCAGTCAGTCTTCCTGGAGCTGTCCTATTCATTGTAATTGCTCTGGTCAGTCTTCCCAGAGCCAGGGGGCATTTACCGGTCCCAGAGACCTAAGATGGCTGCTGGGGCCAAGATGGCTGTACTTATGTCAAGGCTTGGGGTGGGTACAGCCTTGTTTTTTTCGGCCTCAACAATCCCCAATCACAGGGCACTCTTGTATTGGGGTATTACTTTCCAATGGGTCGCTTCTGGTGGCACCCTCCCCCTTTTGTTTATCTTCCATCATCAGTCTGATGTTTCCACTCTGCTTTACCTGCCCACTTGTGTCTTCTTCCCCCATAGAGATCCAGAAGTATATAATTCTAATCTCAGGCTGATTTCATGGGTGATCAGAGTTCTTTGGTAGGAAATAAGCTCACATTAGGGGACTGGGTGAAACAGCGCCTCTTTCTTCTCTGCCATCTTGTCTCCCCAGGTAATAATCGCCCCTATATTTTCTTTATTTGACACAGAGAGAGAACAACAGAGGGAGAGGGAGAAATAGACTCCCCAGTGAGCAGGTAGCCTGATGTGGGACTCAATCCCAGGAGCCTGGGATCCTGACCTGAGCCAAAGGCAGACACTTAACTGACTGAGCCACCAAGCTGCCCCTCATTCCTTTTAAATATTCTCTATTTGGTAAGACACTGTTATTAAACTTCCCTTTAGTTCTTTATACTTGGTTTCCTTTAGTTCCTTGAGCATATTTATACTAGTGATTAAAAATCTTTGTCTAGGGGTGCCTGAGTGGCTCAGTGGGTTAAAGCCTCTGCCTTCTGCTCAAGTCAAGATCCCAGGGTCCTGGGATCGAGCCCCACATCGGGGGGTCTCTGCTCAGCGGGGAGCCTGTTTCCCCCACTCTCTCTGCCTGCCTCTCTACCTACTTGTGATCTCTGTCCATCAAATAAATAAAATCTTTAAAAAAAAATCTTTGTCTAGTGCAGCCTAATATCTGGGCTTCCTCAGGGACACGTTCTATTTGTTGCTTATTTTTTGCCTATGTATGATCCATACTTTCTAGTTTCTTTGCAATTTTTAAAATGTGAAATTCAGATTATTTCCTCCCTGGGCTTTGTTTTGGCTGCTATTTGTTGGTTTTGTTTCTGCTGTTCGTTTAGTGACTTTTATGAAGCAATTCTGTGAAGTCTGTATTCTTTTTTTTTTAAGATTTTATTTATTTAGGGGTGCCTGGGTGGCTTAGTCATTAAGGGTCTGCCTTCAGCTCAGGTCATGACCCCAGAGTCCTAGGATCAAGCCCCACACTGGGGTCCCTGCTCCATAGGAAGCCTGTTCTCCCTCTCCCTCTCCCTCACCCCCTGCTTGTGTTCCCTCTCTGTCAAATAAATAAGTAATGTGTTTTTTAAAAAGATTTTATGCATATATTTGAGAGATTGAGAGAGAGAGAGAGAGAGCACAAGGTGGGGGAGGGTTAGGAGGAGATGCAGGCTCCCCATGGTACATATCTATATGTGTGTTCATATAGATATATACAAACACAATGGAATACTATTTAGCCTTAAAAAAGGGAAGTACTGGCATATGCTACAGCATGGATGAACCTTGAAGACATGATGCTGAGTGAAAGAAGTCAATCATGAAAAGACAAATATTGTATGTTCCCACTCTTATGAGAGTAGTCAAATTCATAGAAACACAAAGTCAAATGGTGGTTTCCAGGGTCCGTGGGGAGGAGGGAGAGAATGGGGACTTGTTATTTTGGAGAACTGTTTCCTAACATTGAGAAAATACTAAACACCACTGAACGGTACACTTAAAAATGCTTAAGATGGTAAATTTACATTGTGTGTATTTTACAATTAAAAGTACATGAACATTTACTCTGTGCCTGGCATTCTCTTTTTTAAGATTTTATTTATTTATTTGACAAAGACAGAGACAGCAAGAGAGAGAACACAAGTAGGGGGAGTGGGAGAGGGAGAAGCATGCTTCCCACTAAGCAGGGAGCCTAATGCGAGGTTATCCAGGACTCTGGGATCATGACCTGATCCCGAGGCAGAAGCTTAACGTCTGGGCCACCCAGGCGCCCCATGTGTCTGGCATTGTTTGGATACCCAGTGTCTGCATATAGTGGGTACCCCTGGTCTTTCCCTCTCAGGCACACTTGGCAGCTGACACGTCATCACCTTCTTGAAGTGCGTTTTCACTTGACTTCCAGGAATCCCTTCTGGGTTCTGTTCCTGCCTCACTGACTGTTCCTATTGGGTCTTTTGCGGACTCCTGCTCATTGCCCTGACTCCTGTACCTTGGGAATGCCTGAGGACCTCATCTGCACTCACTCCCTAGAGTATCTTCTCTAGTTTCATGCTTTAAATAACATTGATATTCTGGCCGCTCCTACATGTGTATCTCCCTCCAGCCTGTAGCTCTCTTCCTGATCTTCTGTCCTCTCCAACCACCTACACAACATCTCTGCATGATTATCTCATAAATATTTCAGACTCTGGAAAAACAAAACCAAACTCCCAATTTCCCTTCTCAAATCTGCTTCTCCAACTGATTCCTAGGTGAATTAAAGCCTTTTGAATCATTTTTGACTCCTATCTTTCTCACACCCTATCTCCAGTCCAACATGTCCTTTCAACTCTACCTTCAAAATAATTCCAGAATGCATCTTATCACTTCCACTGCCCAGTATCCAAGCCACCAGAAACCATTGTCTGATTTACTGTAACAGCCTCCTAACTGCCCTCCTTGCTTACCTTTTCCCTGCTCTCCTTTGGTCTTCACAAAGCAGGCAACCCTCTTTGAAAAGGCAAGCCTGCTCATGTCTCTGTCCTCACCTCCAGACTCTCCAGTGGCTCCCAATCTCAGAACAGGAGCCAAAGCCTTCACTTTTTTTTTTTTAATTTTGACCTATGAAGCCTAGCATGATCTGCTCCTGACCCCATAACTCTGTGACCTCCTCTCTCAAGCTGTACCCTTGCTGTTCCTTTTGCCCACACTGCTCTTCCCCCAAATTTCCATATGACTCATTCCCTCTCTTCAGGTCTCTGCTCAAATGTCACCCTATCACAAAAGCTTCTCTGACACCCCAAATAAAGTAGCAACCCCTACCTCTACCCCAGCTCTTCCTATCTCCTAATCCTTTCCCCCTCCATTAGCAGTTAAGTATATGTTCATCAGCTTACTCCCTAGAGGACAAGGATATTGTTCTGCTTCTAGTTCTATTCCCAGCATTTCATACAGTGTGCCTGATGTGTTGTAGGGATTTAATAAATGAATGACTGAATGTTCAACGATTTGTTGTGAAATGGAGGCCTGTGGAAATCAAGATGCTACTTTTCAAAACACCAGAGTAAAACTTAAACAATTCTTCAAGCCACAAATAATCCATTTTCCAGGATGCATTAAAGAGAAAGATGAATTCAGTGAGCCACACTCACAAAAGAAGATGAAATGTTTGAGGAGAGACTCTTAATATTGAAGTTGGCCCAAATGGACCCGAGCAGTCATGTTAGCTTCAAGATCCACACTTTGAACAAGATGTTGACAGAGATGTAAGTACTTAAAACTTGGTCCCACAAATCTGGAATGCCTAAACATTCATCCAAGTTTGGATTTCTTCATCAGGTTACTTGGTCATTGAAACTTGGTCCTTTTGATCCCGAAACCCTTCCTCATAACAACTTTGTATGACAGGAATGTGCATCATTCTTCACTCTCTGGTGACTGTCTGATTAAAACACAGCATTAAGTAAATAAACAGACCACTGGTTTGAGAAGCAAACTGAAGAGGATTTAAACACTTAGGAACCCATCTTCATTCAAATAAGATGTAAAGCCCTATTTGTTTCAGTGTAAAGGTGAGATTAAACATTCATTGTGGAGGTGAGGATGGGTTGATACCTTTATAACCAGAAAGTTTAACAGCTTTGATTAACTGTTCTAAGTGTGGTCTGGGATCTCTTATGGAGGTCCTTGAGAATCTTTCAAGGGGTCTGGAGGTCAGCAGTGTTTTCACGATACTAAGACATTATTTGCCTTTTTCACACTCATTCTCTCACAAATGCATAGTAGAGTTTTTGGGAGGACATCAAATATGTGATACCACAAGAGATTGAACTCAGGAACATATATGAGAATCTAGCTTTTTTCTATTAAACCAGACATTAAAGAAATTTGCAGACATGTAAAATGATGCCATTCTTCTAACTAAATATTTTTTGTTCTGTTTTGGAAAATGCTGTTTATGTTAACACGTGATTTTGATTTTGATTTTTATAAAGATTTTATTTATTTATTTGACAAAGAGACACATATCAAGAGAGGGAACACATGCAGGGGAAGTGGGAGAGGGAGAAAGCAGGCTTCCCCCGAGCAGGGAGCCCAATGCAGGGCTCAATGCCAGGACCCCAGGATCATGACCCAAGCCAAAGGCAGACGCTTAACGACTGAGCCATCCAGGTACCCCAACATGTGATTTTAAAAAAGGATGACAGTTCAGGGCACCTGGGTGGCTCATTCAGTTAAGATTCTGCCTTTGGCTCAGGTCGTGATTCTGGGATCCTGAGATGGAGCCCAGCATCATGAGGCTCCCTGCTCAGTGGGGAGCCTGCTTCTTCCTCTGCCTGTCGCTCCACCTGCTCCCTGGGCTTCCTCTCTCTCTCTCTCTCTCTCTGTCAAATAAATAAAATCTTTAAAAAAGAAACAAAAACCAAAACCTAAAAAGGATGGCAATTCTTTAAGAATGTAGCTTTTAGGGGAGCTCCGAGCCCATTTTCCTCCCTTCATCCTGTTAGGCTGTTGGTTTTCGTTGGTATGATGGAGTGGGGTGAGGAGGACAGGAATAAAGCCATTAAAATGTCACAAAGCTCATTCTTACCAAGATTCAGACACTTTTCTTGAATAAATGCTCCTCAGATTGTTTCAAGCTGATGCCTATATTGGCTAACTGCCTACAACTCCCAGAAAGTTAATTTGGATTTTCTTTTGCTATTGTTGTTGGCCAGTGTTTTCACTACTTGTAAGGAGGAATGGATTTGGGGGTTCCTTACTCTACCATTCAGAAAGTGCTATCCTCTTTTATTTTTTTTTAAAGATTTTATTTATTTATTTTGAGAGAGAGAGAGCATGAGAGGGGAGAAGGTCAGAGGGAGAAGCAGACCCCCTGTGGAGCCGGGAGACAGATGTGGGACTTGATCCTGGGACTCCAGGATCATGACCTGATCCAAAGGCAGTCGCTTACCCGACTGAACCACCCACGTACCCTGTGCTATTCTCTTTTAAACATATTGCCCTACTGTCTTCTTGTTTTCATTATTGCTAATAAGAAATCTGATGTCATTCTTCTCTTTTTTCTCCCTTATGTAATACATCTTATTTCTCTGGCTGCTTTTAGGATTTTCTCTGTTATTATTGGTTTGGAGTAATTTCATCACAATGTGCCTTTGTGTAATATTTTCCATGTTTCTTACAGTGGAGTTCTTTGAACTTCTTGGATCTTCAGGTTTATATTTTTCACTATTTTGGGGAAGGTTTTTTTCCAGTGTTCCAACATTCATTGTTTATGTACCACACCCTTCGGAAATTACTTCTTCACATATTTTTTCTGTCCCCCTTCCTCTCCTTTGGGGATTCTATTTTCCTGCATATAAGGCCATTTGAAATTGTCCCATAGCTTATTTATGCCCTCTTTATTTATTTATTTAGAATTCTTTATTTTTATTTTTTTTAACTTTATTTATTTATTTGAGAGAGAGAAAGAGAGAACACAAGCAAGAGAAGCGGCAGGCAGAGGGAGAGGGAGAAGCAGGCTCCCTGCTGAGCAGGGAGCCCAATGTGGGGCTTGATCCCAGGACCCCAGGATCATGACCTGAGCCAAAGGCAGACATGTAACCAACTGAGCCATCCAGGTGCCCCTAGATTCTTTATTTTCCTGTTCCATTTTGTTAGTTTCTATTGTTATGACTTCAAGTCACCCATGTTTTCCTTCTGTTATGTCTAGTCATTAATCCTATTCAGTGTATTTTTCTGTAATTCACATACCACATAATTCATTTAAAGTGTACAATTCTCTTAGTATACTGTTGTGCAACCACTACCAAAATCAGTTTTAGAACATTTTCATCCCCCACAAAAGAAACCCCATACCCCTTAGCAATCAGTGCCCTTTTCATCCCAATCAATGCCCCACCCCTGCCCCCATGCCCCCTTCGCTGCTTCCATAGGTCCTAGGCAACCACTAATCTATTTTCAGTCTCTATGGACTTACTTGTTTGGGACATTTCATAAATGGAATCACACAGTATGAGGTTCTTTGCTGACTGACTTCTTTCACTTAGCAAACTATTTTCAAGGTTTTTTCATGTTGCGATATGTACCTCCTGCTTCCTTTTATGCCTGGTCATGTCTGTTTGGAAAACAGACATCATAAATTTTACTTTTTTAGGGCCTGTATTTCTTTTAAATATTTCACTTATTTATCTGAGATAAAGAGAACATAAGCAGGGAGCAGGTTGGGGCAGAAGGAGAGGCAGACTCCCTATTGTGAGCAGGGAGCCCAACATGGGGCTCCACCCCAGGACCCTGCAATCAAGACCTGACCTAAGGCAGATGCTTAACTAACTGAGCCACCCAGGCACTCAGAGAGATCTGTTGGGATGTGTTAAGTCTGACATACTTTATGAGACATCCACAGGAATATGTCAAACAGGCCACAACACATGTAAGTCTGGCATTCGGCAAAAAGGTCTAGGCTAGAGGCCTAAATTAGTGGATCTCCCAATAATTAAGGCTATGAGACAAAATGAAGTCACCTAGGGAAGGAATATTGCCTAAAAAAGCAAGAGGGCCAGAGTCATACCCAGGGATACTCTAATATTTGGGAATCGGATAAAGGTATAAGAGTAGCAAGAAATATAGAAGAGTGATGGACATTGGAAAGGGTATGTGCTATGGTGAGTGCTGTGAATTGTGTAAGCCTAACAATTCACAGACCTGTACCCCTGAAACAAATAATAGATCGTACATTCATAATAATAATAACAACAAAAGAAATGTAGGAGAAAAACCAAGAGAGTGAGAGTAAGAAACTGGAATGCACCAGTCACAGGAGAGGGTGCCTGCCGTTAGGGAGGTGACTGCTGGTTTAACAGGATTATTATTCACGGGTGATCTGGTTAAGAGCAATCTCAGAGACATGGGAGTGGCAGGACCCAAACTGAATTAAGTTAAAAATGATCTGGGACACGAGGAAGTAGAGACTGAAGAAAGCCAGAAAATTGGCTTTGCCAAGGATCATAGTAGTGGAGTCACACCTAGGACAGGATATGGAGCCCCAATTCACAGTATGTTGACATCATACTTGAAACGGCCTAGATGGCCATCAGTACGAGAAGAGTTGAACCATGCTACATTTATTCCATGGAATGCCATGAATCAGTTAGAAAGATGGGATGCCTGGGTGTCTCAGTTGGTTAGGCAAAGATCTTGGGGATCTGCTGCCTTTGGCTCAGGTTATGAAACCAGAATCCTGGAATCGAGTCCCGCATTGGGCTCCTTGCGCAGCGGGGAGCCTGTTTCTCTCTCTGCCTTGCCTACCGCCCTGCCTGTTTGTGCTCTCTCTCTCTCTGACAAATGAATAAATAAATCTCTAAAAAAAAAAAAAAAGGTTGGAATTGAAACAGATATCCATTATATATTAATAGAAACTTTAAAAAGCATCAAAGCAATACTTGAGAGAAAGTAAAGCATGGGTAGACGGTATCAATGTCAACAACCTCATTGTAACGTTTTACCATCATTTGCATGTTAATGTAAATGCGGGAAACGTAATGTAATGCGGGAAACCCTTAAAAGTACATCTGAATTCTCTGTATTATTTCTCAAAACTACGTGTGAATCCAGTTACCTCCAAAGTTAAAAGCTGAATTAAAAAGTATTTCCAGTATGCACACCATTGGGCTTTTTTTCCGCAGTAAGCACGTGTACCTCTCCCCATTAAAACCTCATTTTTCATTCTGTAAACAAAATCAAGCGAGGGGAGGGGCTGTCTTCCCTTGGGCAAAAGGAGTTTCAGCTTTCAAGGTCTCCAGGTCCGCGCCCGCCTCCGGCCTCCCCCACTCGCCTCTCTAGAAATCCGGGAGGACTAGTATTTCCAACAAGAAAGGCCACTCTAGCCCACCTCGGAGGCCCAAGTCTTGTTAGCCCAGAAAGTTAACGCCTCTCGCTCTCAGAGCAGGAGCGAGCTGGGGAATGGTCGGCCCTACTCCGCTCAGCGACGCCAAGTCTCTGTCGCACCCGCCTCGGCTCCCTCAGACAGCCAGGCCCTCGCAGAGCCTCGCCAGGGGATGCAGCTATGGCTCGCGTTGCTCCAAAGGCCTGGAAACCGGGTGAGCAAGGTTGTGGCCGCGTTTTCCGGCCGGGATGAGTCACTTCCGGTTACAGACTCCCTCCCCCCGGAAGTGAGACCTGATGTAAACACCGGAGCCGGGCGTCAGGGCCCGGGAGGTCAGAAAACCGGGCCGCGGGCGGCACCGACAGCAGGGGTTGGGATCGGGAACGCACGGAGGTCAGGTCAGTGCAGGCAGTGGGGAACTGGGGCATGATCCCAGATTTGGTTGGAGTCTGGGGGAGGGTTGGGGCGGGAGGGGCCCTTGAACAGAGATCTTGGTAGATGGGGGCGCGGCTCAGACAGGAAGCTTAAGTGGGTGCCTGGGTTGGAAGTAGTATGAGGGCGGTCTTGGACTTGAGGAAGTGGAGGGAAGTGAGGCATCCCGGGGCAGGGTTCTTAAGTGTTAAAGATCTTTGGAATGGGCGTCCAAAAAAGGGTCTTGGAAGGTGGGGCTCTCCAAAGAATGAGTCTCTGGGGACAGAGGCAGTCCAGTGGAGGTGGTACAAAGTGGGGGAAGGTAGGTTTGCGCTCTTGGAGGATGGGGAGGGGGTGTGCTTAGGCAAAGATCTTGGGGAGATGGGAGTTTGAAGGCTGTATGGGTGCTCTAGGACAGGAATCTTAGAGGGGTCTGGGGCAGGTGTCTTGGTGGGGTTGAGCTGTGCCAGGTATGGGTTTGGGGAGGTGTGTCCTGGGCAAGTCTTGATGGGGAGGGGTTGCCCTGGGGCAGGGTGTTTGGGGAAGAGGGTCGAGAATCTGTAGGAGGAATGTAAGGGGAATGGGATTCCTGGGAGTAAGTTCAAGCCAGTCGATATTGGAGTCAGGGACAGAAAAGCACACAGGAGGGGATGTCCCGGGGTGTGTGATTTGGAGTGATAGGGGAATCTGATGTAGGGTCATTAGGGCATAAGGAGGTCTGGGAGGAAATCCAGGCTGGCCCTGGTTAGGCAGAAATTAGCATGGCATGAGAAGGGGTCATCTGGAGAGAGGCAAGGGGTCCCCAAGAGGTTTGGAGAAGCCTGGGAGGAGTAAGGTGTGAGAGGACTCTGAGATGGTGGAATAGGTTGGGAGCTTCAGCCGGGCATAAGAAGGGGAAGGCCTGTGGGTGGTAGACCAAACATGGCAAGTCTCAGGGCCAGGTCAGGGAGGTTCGGGGTCCTAGCCCCTTTCTCTGTTTATTGACAGGTGGAGTTGGATGGTAGGTCCAGGTGTGAAGATGAGAAACGAATGGGGGGTGGTTGCAGGCCATTAGGGCCAGGGTTGACTGGCAGTGGGGAGAAGATATCACTAGGGCACCCTCTACCCCATTACTTCCTGGCACTCAGTGAGGGCCATGGAGTAAGAGGGAGGTGGGGAGTCCAGCAAAGTCAAGGTGGGCCTGGAGCTGGGGTCAACCAAGTGTGAGAAGATGGAGGAGTTCCTCCATGCCCTTTGGGGTCTCGGGAGCATAGAGTGGAGACCCCAGAACTATCCCCCAGTTTTGTTGTCTTTGTAGTTGCACTGGAGGCAGTAAGTAGCAGAGGAGGAAGAAGAAGAAATAATTTGGGGAAAGGAGTTCTAGGACTTGGAGGGCAAACACCAGACTCTTCCCAACTCTATCCCCATTTGTGTTCAGGGAAGCAATCCTGGACCATGACTCAGCAGCCGCTTCGAGGAGTGACCAGTCTACGTTTCAACCAAGACCAAAGTGAGAGAGGCTCGTGCTTTCACCCTTGTAGTTGGGAGGGAGGAAGGGAAAGAATGGTCAGAGGTGGGTATTAAGCCCCTAGCTTCCACCTGGGCATCAGCCGAGGCAGCCAGAATTTCCCCCTTCCACCAGGCTGCTTTTGCTGTGCTATGGAGACCGGTGTGCGCATCTACAACGTGGAGCCATTGATGGAGAAGGGGCATCTGGGTGAGCTGTTGGCAGGGGAGGGGCAGTGGGCAGAAGGGGTGGGTCGGGCATTGGCTCCCACCCCTACTGACACCCTGGTCCTTGTCCAGACCACGAGCAGGTGGGCAGCATGGGCCTGGTGGAAATGCTGCACCGCTCCAACCTGCTGGCCCTAGTGGGTGGTGGTAGCAGCCCCAAGTTCTCGGAGATCTCAGGTAAGTGCCTTCATCCCCTCCTGCCCTTGGCCCCGACTCCCTGGAATCCTGGCTTCCTCCAGGCACCCCCAAGGCGTGGGCAGATGAAGATGTTAGAGCACCTCAGAGTCACACAGTGAGGCCTACAGCTTGGAAGTCACGGAGCTCATTGCTTGAGAAGCTTGGTGTTTTGCTTTTGCTTAACACTAACTGAATGCCTCATGTATGCCTTGTCCTTCCCTCCAGAGCACTTGCTGTGAGCCTGGTACTGTTCTAAGCACTTTACAGATACTAACTCATTTAATCCTCACGGTACCTCTATGGAGCAGGAAGTATTGTTATCCCCATTTTTACAATGAAGAAACCGACGTCCAGAGAGGTCAAGGGACTTTTCCAAAGTCACACAACCAATAGGTCTTAAAATCTTGGAGACATCTCAGCTGTGCCCTCTTGCTTTGGGCCTCAGGAGCCATCTTGCTTTAAGGCTTTTTGCTAATCCCCTTGGGACATGGCAGGAGAGGCCCTAGGCGAGTCACAGAGCCCTAGGATTCATCACGGAAGTCTCTTAGGGGTATGGACTGGGAGCCCGGCGGCAGAGCTAGTTACTGATGGGAAGTTCCAGGCCTGGGTGTGAATCCCTGCTTGGTTGCTAACGGGCAGTGAGGTCCTTGGCCCAATAACTCAGCCCCCTCGAGCATCGGTTTCTTCATCTGTAAATGAGTATAACCGTCTGAGAAACCTGCGCCCTCGGGAATCACACCCACAGGTGCTCATGCTGCATGAGGCTCACACTGGTGTCAGCAGAAGGTTAAGCAAGTGGGCTGAGGTCCCATGGGGAGTAGGGGTGGGTCTTGTGTCACCAGGGCTGCCCCGCACCCTAAACCTTGGCCCCGACAACGTACCCACCTGCCCAGCAGTGCTGATCTGGGACGATGCCCGGGAGGGCAAGGACTCCAAGGACAAGCTGGTGCTGGAGTTCACCTTCACCAAGCCAGTGCTGGCTGTGCGCATGCGCCATGACAAGTGAGCCTGGGGGGGACTGGGCTGGGGGAGGTAGGAGGTCCCCACAGCAGCAAGAGGGCTAGTCCTCCATGGGCATCCTGCCCTCCCCTCATGGACCTCCTCTACTGTGTGATCCCCACAGAATTGTGATCGTGCTGAGGAACCGCATCTACGTGTACTCCTTCCCCGACAATCCCCGAAAGCTGTTCGAGTTTGACACTCGAGACAACCCCAAGGGTGAGAGGACCCGGATGTGCAGGTGTGAGGGCAGGAGGCAGTGGACAGGGTGGAAGTGAGAGAACGCCAGGGGCGCCCAGAGAAGCTAGGAAAGGGGCAGGGCGAGAGTCCCTGTGCAGAGAGGCACATATTCCCAGTCTGTCTGTCTTTCCATCCATTAGGCAGTTCTGTCTTCCCACGCCTGGGGGCCCCAGAGAGCAGGGAAGGAGCACCCAGTAAGGACATTGCGTGGCTGTGCCAGGGATCCTTGGGCCCTCACTGGTGGCAAGCCAGGCAGATGGCAGGCCCCCCTGAGAGTTCTTTGGGGGCCATATATCACGGAAGGTCAAAGTCTGGGCCTTACGCAGCTTCTCTCTATTCCGAGACCCTGCCGGGCCCATGGCCTGGGCCCTGCCTCCCCTTTACCAGCCTACCCCCTCCCCCAACACTTTGTCCTCACACCCTAGGGCTTTGTGACCTCTGCCCCAGCCTGGAGAAGCAGCTGCTGGTGTTCCCTGGACACAAGTGTGGGAGCCTGCAACTTGTGGTGAGCCATCCAGGGGGCAAGTGTAGGTGTGTGGGCGGCTGGGCTGGCCCATTCTGTGGACGCTTGGCCTCCGCCTTCCATACTACCCCAAGCCCAGACTGCTCCTCCTCCCACAGGACCTGGCGAGCACGAAGCCTGGCACTTCCTCTGCTCCCTTCACCATCAACGCCCATCAGAGCGATGTGGCCTGCGTGTCCCTGAACCAGCCAGGCACGGTAGTGGCCTCTGCCTCCCAGAAGGGCACCCTGATTCGCCTTTTTGACACACAGTCCAAGGAGAAACTGGTAGAACTGCGCCGAGGCACTGACCCTGCCACCCTTTACTGGTGAGCACAGGGTATGTGCGGCGGGCTGCGTGACCCTGTGACCCTCTGCCACCTGACCCGTGTGCATCACTGCCAATGTGTCTTCTAGTATCAACTTCAGCCATGACTCCTCGTTCCTCTGCGCTTCCAGTGATAAGGGCACAGTCCATATCTTTGCTCTAAAGGACACCCGCCTCAACCGCCGCTCTGCGTGAGTACTCCCTGCCCGGCCCTACCCTGTCCCCCATCCCCCTGCCTGTGTCCCACACCTGGGCTCAGCCAGTGCTGCCTGCAGGCTGGCTCGCGTGGGCAAGGTGGGGCCTATGATTGGGCAGTACGTGGACTCTCAGTGGAGCCTGGCGAGCTTCACCGTGCCTGCCGAGTCAGCCTGCATCTGCGCCTTCGGTCGCAATACTTCCAAGAACGTCAACTCTGTCATTGGTGAGTGGGAATAGCTCTTGCCTCTCAACCAGGGGTGCTGCATGGGCAAAGTCCTGCAGTTTGGACCTGCAGGAATTTCAGGGCATGGGAAGCCTGAGAGAGCTAGAGCGGGCAGCTCAACTCCATCGCCAGAGGGATGGCCTGAACAAAGGCTTGGAGGTAGACTGTAGGCCATGGGACACCGTCGAGAATTGGAGTGGGTGGCTTCGGCAGCCTTTAACCTTTCACCCGTTCTCCCCCCCTCCCACCCCCCCCTCCCCGCTTTCAGCCATCTGTGTAGATGGGACCTTCCACAAATATGTCTTCACTCCTGATGGAAACTGCAACAGAGAGGCTTTTGATGTGTACCTTGACATCTGTGATGACGATGACTTTTGAGGACACTGTGGGTTGTGTGAGGGACCTGCCGTGCTAGATTGCAAAGCCTTCAGGGGATCAGGAGTGCCATGGAAGCTGCCAGCCAGCAAGCAGTAATGGGGCAGGTGCCCACCTTCCAAACAGCAGTGCAATGCCTACACAGCTCTCCCCCAAAAAAGCTTGGGGACTGTGTGCCTGCAGGACCAGGCCAGGGACCCATGGAGGGAGGAGACCCCCCTGGGACTCCCAGCCTGAAGACTGCTAGCAACCTAGAGGGAGTGCCCTAATTCACCTGTGGGGATTAAAAAACCTTCCCAGAAAGAGACATCTCTGATGTGGTGACTATGAATTTTTAAAAAGGCCCTCAAGAGTATTTATGGCTGGACCTGGGGTGCAGGGGTGGGGCCGGAGGAGATGCAGCTGAAAAAGACCTGCGGGAGTTCCAAGTAGGTGTGGCCCTCTTGAACTCTAACAGTGGGATCCTGCAATCCTGCCCAAGTCTGACAGTCCCTATCTGTTTGTCCCAGAATGTGTTACTGCATGTCCTGGAAGGTCGGGATTACTGTGTTCTTGAGCTGTCAGCACGGCTAGGAACCGCCCCTTGGGCGCCCCCACCTGGGGGTTGATGGGAGCGCCTCGCCCGGCGGCGAAGACTTGATTTCCCGGCAGCCCCTGCTGCCTTGCACTTCCGGCGTGTTGCTGGCATTTCTGGTCACGTGCATTGCTGCTACGTAGTCCGTCGAGGTGGCTGAAAGAGCAACTGCTGGACCCAGACTCCATTTCCCGGTGTCCCTCGCGGCGGCGCAGGGTATAACGGGGGTTGTAGTCCGGCCTCTCTTCTGGCTGGTCCAGCTACATCGACCGGCAGGATGTCGGAGGTGCGGCTGCCACCGCTACGTGCCCTGGACGACTTCGTTCTGGGGTCCGCGCGTCTAGCGGCTCCGGATCCGTGCGACCCGCAGCGATGGTGCCACCGCGTCATCAACAACCTCCTCTACTACCAAACCAACTACCTTCTGTGCTTCGTCTTCGGTCTCGCTCTGGCTGGGTGAGGGAGGGAGGGGGAGTCCGGTTGGCCAGGGACTACTGCGGGCTGGAAGGGTGGACCAGTGGGGTTTTGAGGAATGGGAGGGGGATGAAGGCGGAAAGGGCGAGTTCATTAGAGATGGGAAATCTCCGGGGCCTGGGAGGGGAGGCTTGAAGGAAGTCGAACGTGGTTATAAGGAGTGCCTTGGGTGGGATACTAGCGGGTCGGGAGGATGGAGAATGTGGGACTGGAGAGGAAAGTGGGTAAGGAGGTGGACCAGAAGATAAGGAGGGCCTGAAAGTTAAAGTGGGGGTGGAGGGGGAGGACGTGAGTGATGGGGCCAGATTAAAGCGGCCTTGGAGGACTTCGGGCAGAGACAGGGACAGGGTTGGGAGGGTGGGCTTGTGGAGGCACTAGGCGTGGAGGGGAGCCTGGTTGTGACTGGAACATTCCAGGAGCATGTACCAGAGACAGGGACAGGGTTGGGAGGGTGGGCTTGTGGAGGCACTAGGCGTGGAGGGGAGCCTGGTTGTGACTGGAACATTCCAGGAGCATGTACCTCTTGGGGAAATTGAACGGAGAGGGAGGGCCCAGTGGTGGAAGGCTTGAGACCAGAGAAGGATGAAGAACCTGGAGGGTCCTGGGCAGGGTAGGATGTTAAGAGTGGTACTGAAAGCATGGAAGGGGTGCTAGCAATGATGGGGGGAGAGATGTACAAGGAGTGGGAACCTGGATGGGGAATTTGAAGGGGAGAAGTCTGGAACGGGTCTTGTAAAGACTCTGGGCCCGCGGAGAGGGAAATGTCTGGAGACAGAAGGCCTGAAAGAGGAATCTACAGGGATGGGCCCAAAGGGTGGATTTGGGGGCGGGTTGGGGTGGAGTCTGAGGGGTTGGAGAGGGGCCCTGCCGGGGTAGGGCTGGAAGAAAAAGAGCTGGTAAGGTCTGAGAGCCTGAAGGCCTAGCGGACTGAGAGGACCTGAAACGGGAGAGCTGAGGAAGATGGGACTGTAGGATTGACGGAAAGGAAATTAGGACCTCCAGGGCTCCTGGGAGTCAGAAGCCCTGGTGGGTGGAACCTCTGGGAGACAGGCTGGCAGGAGTTATCTGCCGGGCTGGAGGTCCCTGAGAGGGGGGAACCAAAGATCATGGGGTACGGGACGGGGTGGATGGGGAGGCTTGGAGGTTGTGCAGCCCTCTTGCCGTCGCCCGGGCTAGCTCAGTTCCATTGTCCTCGCAGGTACGTGCGCCCGCTGCACACCCTCCTAAGCGCGCTGGTAGTGACGGTGGCCCTTGGCGCGCTGGTGTGGGCGGCTGAGACTCAAGCAGCCGTGCGCCGCTGCCGCCGCAGCCACCCCGCCGCCTGCCTGGCCGCAGTGCTTGCCTTCGGCCTCCTTGTTCTCTGGGCCGTGGGCGGCGCTTGCACCTTCCTGCTGAGCATCGCCGGGCCCGTGCTTCGTAAGTATCCGCTACCCGTAGATAGGCCAATAAATGACCGGCGCTTGCGCACAGTGCCAGGCCAGCCCCGCCCTAAGAGGGGGCGGGGACCCCAGGCGGGCGTGGCCACACCGCCTTCGCAAAGCGCCTTCCCGGGCTTTGCCTTCCCTCTTCTGGGAACGCCCCTCTTACTACCGCTCTTTCGGGCCTCGCTCAGAGTATTGAGCGTCCTCCCCGGGCCACGTCCGGGTTACCCTGAGCCCTCCCTGGCCACGCCCCTGTTGCAAGGCTCGTTACTCGGCCACGCTTTCAGATCGCAGGCATCCTGGCCGCTGACCACTTTATTGGCCTGCCCGTGCTCCGGTTCTCCTCTGTGGGCCCCCATTGGCTAAAAGCTGAGGTCTCATCCCACTGACCCTGCTCCTCTCGGCACTGCCCACAGTGATTCTGGTGCACGCCTCGCTGCGCTTGCGAAACCTCAAGAACAAGATCGAGAACAAGATTGAGAGTATTGGTCTCAAGCGGACGCCCATGGGCCTGCTACTGGAGGCGCTGGGACAAGAGCAGGAGGCTGGATCCTAGGGGTCTGGGATCTGTACCCAAGACCTGGAGAACGCCACCCCCACCCTGGCCCTGTAGAGGGACCCAAAGCCCTTTCCCAGCCCTTGAAATAGAGGGCCCCGTCCAGTTCAAAAAGCAGAGGACATCAGCGACCCTGCACACCCCAGGTCCAAAATTGGGATATCCCTGCTACCCAGCGCCTATTACCTAGGGGACCACACTTCCCCAGCCCTGAACCTGGGGCGTGTAGCCCAGAGCATCCGCGGCCAACCTCAAACTCTGGACCCAGAGATACTCCCCCCCCCACCCCCAATCTGGGACCCACCCATCTCCCATGCTCAGCCCCAAAGCTGGGATCTGGGACCAAGGCATTCTCTTGAACCCGGGACTAATATTAGGCTTTTTCAGACCCTATCCTGGCTTTGAAACCAGGTTAGGGCATTGCCAAATCTTGAACCTGGGACCCAGTGTTCCCAGCGCCCATCAGGACAGAGAATTCAGGCATCCTGATGCTGTTGAACCCTTGGTTCCTTGGTTCCGTGTGACCCAAACACTCACCAGTCCCACTTGCCTCTTTCCAGCTCTGCTTAGGGGTTCTGCCCCCTTCTCCAAAGTTCCAGTGATGAGGACCAAGGGGTAGGGTGGGGAGGGGTGGGGGTAGACCCGGAATGGGGCATCTATAATCAGTGTTACTGCAACAATAAAGGCTGGTGCATCGCTCAAGCCAATGTGGGCTTCTGGGGTCAAGTCCATGCGCTTCAGGGGCCAGAAGTGGCCTTCTGCTTTTCAGTTCTGCTGGACTTAGACTAGGTCTCTTTCTGTCAAGTATGCAGACTGAGCAGGGAAGCTCTGCGTTCCTTCATCCAAGTGGCTCCCTCTGGGGCAGAGCACAGAGCAGTTAAAGGCAGAGTGTTTCCTATCATTTGTATTACTGACGGCTCCTGTCCAGGGCTGGCAAGGAATTGGAGCACAGACCAGCGAAGCTGTTGCCCCACATCACAGCAAGTGAAGCCCAAGTTGATGACATTAGGCTGTTCCCAGTGTTCGTTGGATAATCTGATTCATAAAAATATCTTAACCTGGTCTTAACTACAGGTGTGGCCCCCCAAGGCAAGGCAGACAGCGGAGTGACACATGGGTTCGGTTTACACATTTATTATAGAAATCCCCTTCCAGTGTGGGTAGTGTCTCGGGCCCAGATCCATTGGTAGAAAAAGAAAAGTTTAACACCAGGTAAAGGAGGTCAGGGGACCCCTAGCTCCAGAAAGTCACAGATAGGTATCATAGAAAACACAGCTTGTGTAGATTTGTTTAAAAAGTGGTGGATGGAAAGAAAGCCAAGGAAGACGTGACGCAGCCTGTGGCCAGACGTCACCTGAGGATTTTCCTGGCATCGAGCCGATGCCAGGTTCCACCACCGCAGCATCCCAGGACACAACACACCCGGCGGCTCTGCCCTTTAGCCCTCCTGCAGGGCTGGCTTCCTGACCGGGATAGATAGGGCAGAGGCTGGGCATTCTCAACCTGTGGGCAGAGGCAGCGGGCACAGACAGGCAGACAAGGACTGGGGCTCCCTTGGGCACGCCTGGGAGTAGGAAAATGAACCCAAGCCCCCTAGCCAGACTTCAGTCCTTCCGAATGTGGGCAGAGAGCCCACCTCTCCAAGAACTACCCTGGTGGGGGGATGGCAGGGAGTTCTGTTCACACCAGTCTCCTGGCTGCCCCGAACAGGGCCCTGAGACCCTATATTGTCTGGGCTTTTTTTTGGGGGGGGAAGGTTCCTAAATGGAACAGGCTGGGCATGGGGATAGGAATGAACCCAACCAGGACGAGATCACAGTTTCCCTTTTATAAAAGGTCTAGTGTTGGGGGAAGACAGTGAATACCTAAATCACAAGTGTAAACAGAAACGGAGGAAGGGGCCTGGAGCCCCCATTACACCATCCCCTCTTTTTTCAGCTGGCTGAGGGCCCCAGTTCCCAGCACAGCGTAAGAGGGGAAGCAGGGAGTCAGACACCTTCGTGGGTCCACAAGGAGCCAGGGGCCTTGGAAGATCAGGTCGGCACCCCCCCAGGACTGAGCAATCACACCCCGGGGTTCAGCGAGGTCAGCCGTGTGTTCCCGACTAAAGTCGTGCCTGGGACAACAAGAAGGGGTCAGACCAGTGTCCCCGGGGTTTGGGGGTCAGAGCTGGAAGACTGCTCCCCCTCTAGCGTCAGGTCACTTAAACGAGAGCTCAGCTCCGAGGGGTACAGGAAGTCCGCGTAGTATCTTTAGAAGGGGTAGCAGGAATCCGGACAGGGTGCCAAGACAGAGAAGAGAGGAAAAGACGGACAAGACACAGAGAGAGAGGAAAAGAGGCTCGTTAAAGAGGTGGAGGCAGGCACAGGACAGCACCTTTAGGCTCACAAGCATGGGGGCACAGCAAAAGGAAGAAGAGAGAGGCGAGGGGCCTGGGAGGCCCTTCCTCCCAGCACCCTGCTTTGAAGGCTCATTTTCAGCAGACATGCACTGTTTTGTTCAAATATCAGAATTCTTCTACAGCTTGGTAGACAGCTGCTGCTGCTGCTGCTGCCAGGGCCCAAGACACCCCTCCAAGACCCCGTGGATTCATGCAGGTCAGGCAGGGCCCAGGACCCTGAGGCGAGGCTGCGGCTAGTTCTCTCGCAGTCGGGAGTCACTAACTCCCGTAACTGGCTGCTCCCCAGCCTGGATGCCTTTGCCATCTGCCTCCAGAGACCCCTACCCGTCAGTAAAAGCTCCCCCCATACCTGCCGGAGACAGGGGGTGCCGTGAAACTCCTCGAGTGCGGGAGCGGCGCCTGGCTGGGGGCCCCATACAGCGGCTGGCCCACCTCATAGCAGCGGGCATGGAGGAAGGGCGGGTGCTGCGGGCCCACGTGGGGCAGCACAGGCCGGCGCGGGGGCCCAGCAGCCAGTCCCGAGTTGCGGATGTACCAGTCCCGCAGCCCCTCCAGGGCGAGGTTCTTATGGCCACTGCGCTCACCAGCCGGGGGGACACGGGTGGGGGGAGGCATCCACAGCAGAGGGCTTGGATGCACCTCGGGCCCCTCGGCGGCCTCCAGGGATAGGCCACAGGGCTTGGTGCGGGTGGCACGGGAGTGGGGGTCCTTGCTGCGGAGGAGGGGGCTGCTGCCGTCAGCTGTGTACACGGGTGGTGGGCCCGGGAGCACGGTGAGGAGCCCATCCCGGCGGGAGAGGGGTCCTTGGACCTCAGCTGCAGGCAGCAGTTCCCCCCAGCCCGCCCCACCACCAGCGCTGCGGGGCAGGCCCCGGTCCAGGGAGTAGTCCAAGAGGAAGTCCCCGCACACAGGTGGGAGCCGGGGAGCCCCACGGGAGGCAGGGGCAGCTGAGCTGGGCCGGGCAGCCCGGGGAGGGTCTGGGGGGCCAGCTGTGCGGGAGGAGAAGGCAGGGGTTGGTTGTGGGCGCTCATACAGCACCTCGCTGCTCTTGCAGACCGGGGGGCCAGCGGCAGGGGGAGCCAGGGGCGCAGGCGGGGAGCCAGCTCCCCCACCGGCCGCCCGGTCCACAAGCAGGGCCTCAGAGCTGTTGCTGCGACGGGTGCGGGCTGCGAAGAGGGAGGCACGGTCGGAGGCAGGGTCTGCCCGGGGGAAGCCCATCTGGGAGTCCTGGCTGCCAGACCACTGGCGAGAATGGAGGCCTTCCGGTCTGGGGACACAGAGGTGGGGGTAATGGGAGTATGACTGATCGGAAATCTCAGGCGGAGTGCCTGGCCCACTGTACCCCACCTCTTCCTGAGCTTCCACTTGTGCATCTCTGAAGGAGGCCCAGGATCAGAGACCTCTTGTATAAACAGGTCAGGTGGGGGCATGTAAAAGGCAGTGGAGGTTCTGTCCCACGCTGGGGGGCAGAGGGACAGAAGACATATTGGGGGGGTGTTAGCGCCAAGGGAGATGTAAGCGTGCGCAGGGCTGGAGGGGGAAAACTGACCGAGGAAGGCCAGCAGAGGGCTCTTCCCAACACATGCCCTGTGAGGGTGTATCTCCTAGCTTTCTCGAAGTAGGGTCCTAAGCCCTGGGCCTGGAATCCAACTTCCTGAATTCTCTGCCCTCCCGCACCCCCCACGTGTCTGAGCCACCCTGAACTATCAGCCCCACAGCCACGATTCACAGGAGGCGAGTGCCATAAGGATAGGGACTTTCTACTCACAGCCTGGAAAAGCAGGTGCTTAGCAAGAATTTGTTTGAGAAGTAGGAGGGTGCAGTGATTAAATGTATGGACTCTAGAGTCAAACCAGCCTGGGTTTGAACACCAGGTCTTCTGTTTACTACCAAGTCACTTAACCTCTCTGTGCCTCAGGCTCCTCATCCACAGATTGAGAATAATGACAGCATCTACCTAGCCAAGACCTTATGGCAATGACCGCAGTCACACCTCGCAGAGCACGGATTCCCAGCAGGTGTTAGGCGCTCAGTGCATGTGAACCAGAACTTACTATGCCCACAGTGTCCTCCAGATGCAGATATCATACCCGTCTCACAGATGAGGAGCCAAGACTCAGAGAAAGGAAGTGACTTGTTCCAAATATACCTTTCAAAGCCCAACCTCTCACATCCCACACCCTTTAGTAATGCCCCCCATCGTCAGAATGAACAGTTACTTATTCTGGTCCTCAAGTCCACCCTCAGAGTCCCCTTACTTGCAGAGCTGGGGGCCAGCGCCCCGGGTGAGGACAGGGGTAGCAGGCACGCTTCGCCCCTCAAAACTGGAGGCACTCCTGGGCAGCGAGCGTGTGGGGCTGAGCAGAAACAGACAGGACCAGGTGGGGGTCCAGGTTAGACACCATAACCACCAGCAAGCCGTCCTGCCCGCCCAGGCTCAGGATCCCCCTCCCGGCTCCCGGGGAAGGGAAGGGGTTCACCCTCACCTGGTGGGGCTGGCCACCGAGTTCCGCCGGCTCTTCAGATCCCCATAAAGATCTGACGGGGGTGGCTTCCATGGGGTTCGCCGCTCAGGGCTGCCCCCAGATACGGCCCGCAGCTGATCCCAGGCCTTGGGTGGTGAGGGGCGCTCGGCCAGGGGGAAGCAGCCACGGGGCTCCTCTGGGAGGAAGGTGGAAAGTGGGGGAGAAGTCAAAGAGAGGGGGCCTGATGAGCTGTGGGCAGGGGCAGGGGGAGTGAAGCAGGTAGCAGCAGCAGGACAGGCGGGAACTAAAGCACAAGGCTGGAACTGGGGATGAGGAGCTGGGCAGCGTGAAGCAAGAAAGACGGGGGCCCCATGCGAGGATGGGGCATGGCTCAGGAGGAGTTAAAGAGAGAGTGGAGGGGCTAAGCATCAAAGCAAGGGTGGGTTTGGGAGCCAGAGGTCCTCACCATTATCATGGCTGGCCCCAGACTCCGAGAGGGAGCTGCTCTCCGAGTGCAGGATTCCGTCCTCTACAGGTGAGAAGGGCAGACCCAGGCCCATCAAGGCAAGGCCTGGGTGCAGTCCCCTTACAACCCCGGATGGTCTCCTCCCCGGCCCGTTCCTTCCCAAGAACCCACCTTTACCTGAATCCAAGACTACCTGAGGCTTGGCTCCTGGTTTTCTTGGTGCCATCTGGTCAAGTTCCCAGCATCCCCACCCTCGCTGTTGAGCCCATTTATCTCAACTCCTCTTGCGGGCTGAGTCCCTTCAGCTCCGCCCAGCTCCCACTTTTCACTGGCCATCTACCCCTCCCTGCCACGTTGCTCGGCCCATGCCCACACTTGGGCATTGACAGGGCCGGCTCACCTTGGCTGAGCTGGGCGAGGCGTGTGCCCAGGCATACTCCCTGGGTGGTGATGAGAGCCCCCGGGGCCGGGGCCAGGGCCAGAGGCTGCGGAGTGGGGAGCCCCGGGAGGCCGAGGCGGGCCCGGAGGTCCCCCAGTTGTTCTTCCAGCTCGTGCAGCCTCCGCAGCGCATCTGCTTGCACCTGGCGCCGGCGCCGGCGCTGCTCAATGCTCAGCTCGGGGGCCAAGGCCAGGCGGCGGGCGGCGGCTGCAATCTGCTGCTGCACGGACACCTCCCGCTCCAGGGCCTCAAGAGCCAGCTCCTGCAGGTGGGCAAGAGGGTGGGACAGGACCCAGTGTCAGTGTTGGAGGGGGCCAAGGCCCGGGCCCAAGTGTGGGCAGAGCCAGCCAGCGCAGGGGCAGGGCCTGTTCTGGGGTGGAGCTCATTTCTCCAGGAGGCAGAGCCGTCTCGGGGAGGGACTAGACAGATTCTGCTTCCAGGGAATGAGAGGCTTACCACCACGAGGCCCAGCCTCCTCCCTCAGAGCCAGAACGCACCTTCTTCAAGCCATTCCCTTCTCACCTTAGCCTCTCCTTCCCCTGGTTGCAACCCTGAGGCAGCAACCTGTACCCATCCCACCCCCATCCTGCCCCCCAGGCCCGTCTGTTCACCTCAGCAGGGCACAAGGAGTGGTGTGCTGGGTTGGGGTGCGATGGAGGGTATGCACGGGCTGCAGGGGGCCGCCGGCGGACCAGCTGGGGCCGTTCCCCAGGTTCCAACGGGCACTCGGGGGGCAGCTGGCCAGTCAGCTCCTGGAAGGGGCAGGGGTCAGAGACTACCGAGGGTTAGCTAGGGAATGGGGCAAAGCAGGAATGACTACAGAAGCTACATTAGTCATACTAGGAGCTCAGTAATGCTCAGCACCCCATGCCTGTTACTTCTCCTCCTCCCTCCCAGTTTGCCACCCAATAGGGGTGCTATGGACTCTCAGCCCCTCGGTGGCCCAAATCCCTGGGGCAGTGGGCATGGGAGGTCAGGAGACCTGCTCTGGAATCTGGAACTTCTTCTCTTTCATAAAGGCCACAGGTCTATATACTGCATATGACATCACGCTCCCCTTAGGGCGGGGGCTGCATGCTGTGAACTGCGTTATGGGTTCTGGCCAGTTATGGGTTCTGGCCAGTTATGGGTTCTGGCCAACTGCGTAGCTGTTCACACCAAGAGGGGTAAATCAAAACGGTGACTCACCCCTTGTTAGTTCAGGCCAGGTTTTACTGCCAGATTTTGGAAATGACTATTGTTTAGAAGGGTTTGGGGGATTTCAAATTGCTGATAGGGAATTGAGGGCCTGCTCTGCCATATTTTACTGACTCTAAGACATCGAAGTTGAGCTTTGAGGAGCTAGAGGGTGATAGGGAATCTACCGCCCAGACATGTGGCTCGGCACTCACCACTCCAACCTGCCTGCCTAGGGCCTCTGGGTCCTTACCACGCCCCACCACCAGACATAGGGCCCGGCCCTCACCGCCTCCTGCAGACACACTTTGCGGAGCTCCTGAAGTTTCAGGCTCAGGGCCTCCTGCAGGGCCCGCTGCCGGTCAAGCAGCCCCCGCAAACGCTCTGACTTCACCTGGGGGGCAGCCTCTCCGAACAGGGCAGCTGGACACAGAGGGAGCAAAGTTCCAGGCAAAGATCAGCCAGGGCATCCTGGCACAGCTGTGGGGCCAAGGACCAACCCTTTCAAAGTAGGCAGGCGGTGACTCAGACATGGGGGCAGAGGCAGAGAAGGGGAACCAACCACCCACCTGAGGCATTGAAGGTGGGCGAGCTGATCAGCTGACCTTTGACTTCCATCCTGGTGCTGTGGAGAGGCCGTGGCTGATGGCTGGACAAGGCCTGGCAGTGATGCACAGGAGCTGTTAAGGAAGTGCATCCCGCATTTCCCCCAACCCCTGCCCCTGCCCAACGCCCTGCACCCCAGCTGGGAGTAAGGGGAACCCTGACCCTGCCCGCCTGATCAACCTGCCCTCTCAGAATCCGTATCCGTGTCTGGCCCCACTGGGCCCTGGTACCTTAGTCCCCTTCCCATTGAGTGGATGCACAGCACGTGGGGAGTTAGGCGGACTTACGACGCCTCCTCAGAGGCCCATGGGCCGCAGTCAGGAGTCCTGCCTAGGGAGGGAGAATAAACTGTACAGATTCAACCAACTCTAACAACGGTGGGCACTAATGAAGTACCTGGGTCCTGGAACAGTCACCCTCCCTGCCACACCCAATCTTCCAACCACCCTTTGACAGCAGTTCTGTGATCACTGCCCCCATTTCTGAGATGAGGACTCTAAGGCACAGAGGGGTAAATAACCTGCCCACTGGCTAAGGATGCGGCCCAGGCCCACCCCTTGGGCCTGACCCTCCTTAGCTGGAGTTGCCCCAAGCCCATCAATTCCTCATAAGCTCCCAGCCCAGCAGGCCTCAGGGCCTTTGCCCAGGCTGCGGCTGCTATCTGGAACACTCTTGCCATGTCTTCCCCCTCCGGCCCCAGGGGGCAAGCTTACACACGGGGACTTGCATGTCACTTCCAGAGGTGGGCCCCTGCCCAGGTCCCCTCACAACTGCTGTCCAATAAGAGATTGTGCCTCCCCTGCACGTTCACAAGGACAAGAAACATACCTGTCCTGTTTTCCCCATATCTCTGGCACTCAGAACACTCCTGAGCCAGCAGTGAGCACTCAATGAATGGCTGTCACGTAAGTGAGAGAATGCCAAGGGAGCTGAGATATGGATCTAGCCCAGATCTGTGGGTCTCTACTCATTCCGACTCCATCCTGTGGCCCCGATGCTACAGGGAGAGTGTTCACTTAGCCCCGCGACCCCTCCAGTCCCTGTGCCCACCCCAGTCAGTTCTAGTCCTGTACCGGCAGAAGGGAGTCACCCTGCTGGAAAGTCCACAGCTGTAGATAACAAGCCTCCTGCCTCCTGCTTCCTTCTCTGCCCCCAAACACCCTGGCTGACCACAGAGCCTGCCTTGGCTGGCCGCCAGCCCTGCCCTCATCCCCTCCTCTGGAGTTTGCTCCTTCCCTCCCACATCCTGCTCATTCCCCAGCTGGGGAGCCAGGTGACATCACCTTCCACCACCTGGCCTGACCTCGGGCGGGCGGCAGTAAACTGGGAGGGCCTCACGAGGCCACAGAGGTCTCCTCCCTTCCTCATCCCAGCTTGTCCTGCTGCAGGGGCCAGGTCTGGTGGAGACCAAGGCAGCCAAGGAGGTGAGGGGTTCGAGCCCCTCCCTGTCTATCTGCTGTGGAATGCGGCCAAACTGTTAACATAGGGCCACTAGGCCTGCTACCGGCTCCCGGCAAACGGTGGCCCCTTGTCCTCGCTTTCAGGGACAGGGGTCAGACCTGAGAGCCTTTCTGCACAGCCAGGCAGCAGCATGTACTCTGAAGCGGCCTGACGTTGCCCGGCATGGCAGAGCTTCCTTGAGGTCCGGGCTCAACCTCTTGGGCCCCAAAGCTCCCGGAGCTCCTTCCTCCCCAGCTCCCAGCTGAGTCTGAGGCACTCTCCCAGGGCTCCACCCTAACAGGAACTTCAACTCCTCCCCGGTGGGCCCATTCACCAGGATAGGTCCCACATCCCATGCTGGCTGCCTTGAGCTTTCCCTCCCTGGGAGCTTATGGCATCCTGGAAGTCACCATGGGGTCTAGACAGGAACCCCGACTCCACCCTGCCAGCCTGACCTCGGGGACATAGCTAGGGCCTGAGTCACGGGGTCACTGGGTAGGCTAGACACAGGGTCAATGCCCCACACCCCCACAGCCAGCTCCCAAACCTAAGCCTCTGCCTGCCTGCCCTCTGCACATTTGCCTTGGGGTCCAGAATTGCCCTGTCCCCACCTAGACAGGGATCGAAGGAGGATCCCAGCAGTCCCCTTCCCTAACTTCCCTCCCCCCAGCCCCTGACTCCTGTCCCAGGCTGGGCCGCAGCAGGAGAGCTGAGAGGGTACCCCCCACACACACACCCAGAGGCGGGCCCAGCAGGTTTTTCAGGTCTGCCCTTCTGACACCACAGCCGAGAAAGAAATTCCTGGCCTGGCCGTAATGACTGTTTACAACCAAGACACCTCACCTGGGTGGCACCCTAACACCTCAGTGGGGACCCCCCATTTCCCTACCTTGCCACTAGCGGGGCAAATACAAACTCCCAGTGTCTGGGACTGCTCCCCACACTGCCCTAGAGCCCCTCCCAGCCTCCACTCTGGGTGAACAGAGCGGGGGCAGGCAGGTGTCGGGAAGCAGTTTCTCAATAGCCCTGTCTGGGCTTCCCCCAGGGCCCCGGGGTTGCAGGAAGGCAGAGGCTACGCCCCAGGGGAGAAAGGGGGAGAGGAAGTAGGGGGACAGTGGAGAAGGAGGACTCTGGCTTCTCTTCTCCCCCATCCTTTCTCCTCATTCATTTCCGGCAAGGAATCGGCTTCATGCCACGAGAGGAAATCGAACATTTGGGGCTTCACTCCTCTACTCAGGCCCTCCTTCTTCACACAGACCTGGCTTTCTCCCAGGGGAAGGCTCAGTACACCCTACACCCTTCTCCCTGCCACCCCGCCCCAGGCCCCTTGTTCCCAGGTGCTCACCAACGCCGGAGAGGTGCGGTGGGGTGGCCTCAGGTACCTCAAGAAAAAATAGTTGTCTCAATCAGGCCCTGTTCCAGATGGTAGTGGCAGTGAGCGGTGAGCACGGTGGCGGATGCCTAGGCCGCCTCCCACTAGGCAATAGCCCAGCCTACCTGGCCAGGGCCTGGGCCAGCCCATACCTCTTAACCCTTGCCTGCCTGTCACCAGGGCTCAGGACACCCTCAGGGACAATCTCAGGGCCAGGTCCCTTCAGGGCGTTCAGCATGACCAAGAAAAGAGCCCAGATGTCCCTGCTCACCCCAGTCACCTAGTAGAGAACAAAGGAAGAGGGGCCAAGGGTCGTGGGAGTGGAGCTGCCTCTAGTGCTACCCAGGAGCCCACATCAGACCCTGCCCACCCAAGGGCATTGCCTGGGAGCTGAGGACGGAGTTCTGGGGACTTGTTAAGCACACGTGTATAAATCGGGTGTGTATCTCTAGGCAGCAAGCATCACGTGCCTGAGGCCCCTACCTTTCCTTCCCAGGGCAAGGCACAGGTGGGAGAAGGTCTTGGGGCAACTGCCACCCTCACTGGGGTAACAGTTTGCCCAACTCAGGACAGAGGAGGCCAGCTTCTCCAAGGAAAGACTGGGATGTCAAGACCCTACCACCTTCTGCATCTCCAGAAGAAATCATCCCAGCCAACTGACCACATCATGCACATTTTCACCCCTACCGCTCCCTACAAACCTGGGAGGATGACGCAGACCCAGCTCTTCATAGCCAGCTCGTAGATGTGGAAGCTGGGGTTCGGAGAGGTGAGGAGGCCTGATTCTGATCACAGATGCATAAGAGCAGGTGGACTCAGAACTTGGGGGGCCGGGTCCTGGGCTGGAGGTGGACAGGGGCTACTCCTGCAAGGGAGGAAAAGTGGGGAGGGGGCTCATGCTTCTTCACATCCAGGCAGGTTCTGCCCCACCCCTCCCCCTTGAGCATTTCTGGCCGGGCGTCAAGGAAATTGAGGGCTCTGGCCTGCCCCGGCACATACCACACATCCTGTGCTCCATTTGGGACCATCTGCTCTGTGACCTCAGGGCCCAAGCCCAACCAGGGCCCCTGCAGCAGCCCATGCTGTGATGTGAAAGAGCAGAGTGAGGAAAGCTCCCTCCCCACTTGGTAGGGGGGCCAAGCCTGGAGGGGAGCACTGTGCCAGCAATGCCCTGCCCCGCATATGTAGACACGCAATGCAAGGCCTCCTGCCACCCTGCCCACCTTTCTTCCTGGGAGTGAGATTTCTGGCATAGGACACAAAGGCTCCTTTCATCCGCCCCCTTCCCCCGCCCCCACTGCCTAGGGCTGGTGGAGGCAGCAGCCATAAGGTGGGTGGCTGAGTGTCAATGGGGAGTGTCCCCTCAGCCAAGGCCTCTCTCCTGCCTCTTGGGGGACAGCAAGAACACTGGGAAGAGGGACACTTATAAAACCAGAGCTGTGAGGGCCAAGGGTATCTGGCTGGCAATGCAGACCAAGGTTTAGCTATCCTCATCTGTAAAATGGGTAAACAGCATTTCCAAGGCCAACAGAGACCAGAATCACTTTGGAAGGCGTTTCAAAGTACAAGGAAACTCACACCACGTCATTAATGTCTGTTAATGACAACAATCATAATCCCGTGTGGAGATGGGCTAGGGCAGGAGTAAGGAGGGGAGACCAGGTAATTGGGCCTCTTGGGCCAGGCCAACAGGTGGGGTAGAATCACCCACACACATCGTCGTCCTGCAAGATGGCCAACCTCCAGATCCCACCACACCCGGGACTTGAGCCCCATGTGGCCTGTAGGGGTAGGAAACCATGGCTCTGGGATTCAACCCTGCTCTGCCACTTATGGCTATGTGGCTGCCCAGACAAGTCACTTATCCTCTCTGTGCCTCAATGTCTTCATCTGGAAAACAGGGGTGCTGACAACAATATGCACTTCACAGGGCTATTGTGAGCGTGACATGAATTAAGACACTTAAAGATTGTTTAGGATAGTAACTGGCCCTTGGTAAGTAAGTGCTCAATATATATTGGCTGTCATAATTACAATATTCCTCCCAATCCAAACTTGGGAATCATATATGTGTGTGTGTGTGTGTGTGTGTGTGTGTGTGAGAGAGAGAGAGAGACAGAGCTGGTACTCCCAGCTCCAGCCGATAAATTTCAAACAGAGCTGTTTTCCCTCAAATAAGCGTGTCCAAACTCTTCACTATCCAAAATCAGAAACTAAATGTATGCAGATGCACTGCTGAGACAAAGCTGGTATCCCTCAGCCTCCACAGCCTCCCTACTTATCACCCAGACATCGAACCCTCCCTAAATATCAAACCAGACATATTTGAAAAGAGCTGTTTTCCATCATTATCAGACCTCTAGCTACTCAACATCAAAAATGCAGGAACCAAACCTATTCAGACACATTCTCCAAAAGCTCACTATCCACATACAGGAACTGAATGGATCTGGATACACCTTTGAGATAGAATTGGGGTCCCATACTCTCTGAGCTTCCCTTACTCACCAGGCAAAATGCAGGAACCAAATATATTCACACAACACAGTCCTCTTACTGTTCCAACTCCTGCCACTAGAGTTCAAGGAAATGAATCGATTTGAATATATCTTTTAGTTGGAGCCATTATCCCTCATCATCTGAACCCTCCCCACTATGTAAAATGCAAAAACAAACAAACAAAACACCTCTTCAGATAACTTGGTACCTTTCACTGTCTGAATTATCCGAGCGCTCCCTCTCAGAAGTCAGGTGCTAGACAGATGCTGGAACAATGAAGAATGCTTGTGTTGTTATTAGTAGGTTTGGACAGGGGCGCCTGGGTGGCTTAGTTGGTTAAGCGTCTAACTCTTGATCTCAGCTCAGGTTTTGATCTCAGGGTCATGAGTTCAAGCCTCGCATTGGGCTCAAAAAAAATAGGTTTGGATAAGTGTTTCAGATAAATGAGAGGGGTCCAGTATCTCATTATTCAAGCTGTTACTACTCTCTGTGACAAACGCAGGAACAAAACACAATTGAATAACATGTTACCTTCTTGCTATCCAAATTCTCCCTGCCTGTCCTCAGAATCAATGAGATTCAGTGAAAGAAACTTGTATTGCTCTAGCTGTTATTGTCACTACAGGATAGGACTAATTCTAACACCCAGCGACACACATGCCCCCAACACACACACACACACACACACACACACACACACAGACGGGATGGACTTAGCATCGAAATTTGTATTGCTTACAGCAGAGAAAGGGGGGGATAGAACCCCTCTGACCCCCATCCCACCCCCATCAAGCCCTGAAGCCTCTGGCCTGGAATGGATTTTTTCAGGCCAGGAAAGCAGAGATCATGCACACCCAGGATCAGGACTAGCACGTGGGGGTTAACATGACACGGAAGAGTCACACATACTCCTGAGTCTCCCAACCCTGTATGTTTGCTCACCACACCCCCCACCTTGACATGGGGCAGCCCCCAACCTAGCCAGGCTGGAAACATGATCCAGACCTCACAGACTCCCAGAGAGTCACTGAATAATTTAGGATGTTCTTTCACACTTGGGTAGGGTGGGGGGACATAGGAATAGTTACATGCCCTCCTGGGGCAGGGAGACAAATGCAAGCCGTGTGTGAGATCACTGGGTGAGGGTGAAGGGCATCACATATGAAAACTCCCTTAGCCACACAGGGCCAAGGCTGTTTGCTCTTGCTCATACTAAGAGAAGCATTTGGGATGAACTTGCAATCATGGAAATAGTAGAACCTCTAAGTTGAGGGGCAGGGTATAACAGGACCCTAGTTCTTCTGGGCTGAGAGGACATGGAAAGTGGGTGTTAGGAAGAGGGAGATCTAAACAGGGTGGAGGGGTGTGTTGAGGGGTAGGACAAGGGCCTGGAGTTGGGAGGGGAGGAAGGAAGAGAACAGGAAGGAGTGTAGGGGTCAAGACAGAATCAGAGTCATCATAGGATGGAGGACAGGAGGCAGGACAGAGAAGGAGCCAAGACACTGGCCAGGGGATGAGATGGAGTGAGGTTGTGGACAAGGGTCAGAGGAAAACGTAGAGAGCAGCAAGGAACAAAAGAGCAGGGGAGGGTCAGTATAGAATGGTAGTCAGAAGACATGATGGGGGACAGGCCAAGATGGTGGTCAAGGAAGGGGAGAGGGAAAAGGACCGGTTCAGGATGGAGGTAAGGAACAGGAAAAGACTGGGACAGAATAAGGAGAGGAATGAGGACAGTGATAGGACAAGAGAAGACAGGGGAAAACAGCACAGGGGTGGGGGCAGGGACAGGGCAGGAAACAGAGGGACAGTCAAAAGGGGGTGGGCCAGGAGGGAGATGGGGAGTCAGGAGGGGACCAGGAGGATAGCACAGGGTGGGGAGAAAGTTTAGAAATCAGAGATCAGGAATCCAGACAGACCTGGATCAGACTGCGCTTAGGGGGACAGGACATGACTGGAAGGGGATCAGGGGCTGGACAAGAGTTTAGGGAACAGACAGGTCAAGCATCAGGCCAGAAACTGGGATGATCAGGACAAGGCAAGATGAGCTTCAGAGATGGAGCAGGGGCAGACCAAGGATCCCGAGAACAGAACTGGGTGGGGTTTGGGGTCAGGGCTGGGTTTAAGGGAACAAAACAGGGATTGAGGATCACGCCAGGCCAGAATATGGTTAGGTTGGGGGTGAGATCGGAGGTCCTGGGGCCAAGACTGGCCAGAGCTCGAGGTTAAAAAAAGATGTAGTCAGGTCAGGTAGGGGTCTGGAGTGAAACCACAGGGTCAGAGGTCGCGGGTGCGCGCGCAAGTACATCCCCTGTTGGGGTTTCCGAGCCCTCACCCCGCCCTGTCTCCTCCCTTCTTCTCCAAGCTGGCGTTACTCACCGAAGGTCCGCGTCCCGCGACGTAGGCGGGGTCGCTGCAGGCCAGGAGGGGTGGTGGGCGCGCCCCTCCCTCGCAGCCCCCCGCTCGTCCCGGCCTCGCGCTTACTCCCCCTTCCGCGCCCTGCCCGTGGGCCGCCTTCGGCCGCGCGACTGTTAGCCGTGGGGGCCAGACGGGGGGCGCGGGGAGGGGGGGGGAGAGGCGCGCCGGCTCGGCCGCGGCCGGTGGACCCCGGCCCCCCCGACCCTCACCTCGGGTCCGTCCCTTCCCGGCGGCACCGACACAGCCGCCGCTGAGCGCGAGCCTGGGGGAGGTGGGGGGACGGGGGGCGGGGCGCGAGACCACAGCAGCGGCGGAGACCTAGTGCGCAGGCGCCAGTTTGGGTCTTCGATTTTCCTGCCCTCGGAGCGCTAGGAGCGAACCAGCTGGGAGCGCGTGCGCACACGCTTTCTCGAGGGGTGGTGGAGCGCTCTCCTATGGAGGCCACGCTCCCTCCGCAATCGGACTGGCGCCCCTCACTCCAAGTCACCCCCCAAAGGACCCCCAATCAGTACCCCAAACTGCCTTTTATCAGTGACCACCACACCTCTAAACTGTCCTCTAAACTTGTGTGTCTCCAAACCACCCTCCATCATCCCCCCAACTGCATCCCCAAACTATGATCCACTGATCCCAAGCAGTACCCCCAATCCAACCTCCGTGGACTCCCGAACTGTAGGAATAAACTACCCTTCACTACCCCCCAACCTGTTCCCCTAAACCATCTGCAATCAGCCATGAAACCATTAACCTCCAAAGAGCACTTCCAAGTCACTCTCCCGTCCACCCCCAGTATGCACTGAAAACACCCCCATGGACCCCAAATCGCTCCCCATGTATCCTCCCAACCATACTCTGCAGCACAAACTATGCCTCCAAACCACTCTTCAATGATCACTATACCCAACCTTGTTTTAAATTACATGCAACCATACCCACAAAAAGTCTCCCAGTTTTTTCCATACCACCTAAACCACCCTCCCAAAACTCCCAACTACACCCTAAACTTCCCTATAATAGTCCCCAATGTTATCTGTAAACATTCCTCATTTACATTCCCAGTCTTCCAACTACACCTCCAAACCACCTTCCAGTGACCCACCAAACCCCTTCAGTCTTCCCTTTGATGGCTCCAACAATCCCCAGACACTTTCCAATGGCTCCTAATTATGACAGCTCCTAAACTGTCTTTTTCTTTTCAAGATTTTATTTATTTATTTGAGAGAGAGAGAGAGAGAGAACACAAGTAGGGGGAGGAGCAGAGGGAGAGGGAGAAGCAGGCTCCCCGCTGAGCAGGGACTCCCCCCCCCCACCCATGCTGGGCTGGATCCCAGGACCCCGAGATTAGGAACTGAGCTGAAGGCAGATGCTTAACCTATTGAGCCACCCAGGCGCCCCTCAAAGTGTCTCTAATAATCTCTGAGCATCATCCCTCCAACAATCACCAAATCCACCCCAAGCCATTTTCATTAGCTTCCTGTGGCTGCTGTAATGAATTTCCACATACTTGGTGTCTTACTACCTAAGAAATGTATTCTCTCACAGTTCTGGGGGCCAGAAGACCACAGTCAAGGTGCCAGCAGGGCCATAATCCCTCCAGAGGCTCTACGGGAGAATTTGTCACCACTTCTTACAATGGGGACTGTCAGCATTCCTTGGCTTGTAGCCACATCAGTACAATCTCTGCTATGGTGGCAATTGCCATCCATTCCATCTCTGAATTCTGCCTCTGCTTCCCCTTATAAGGACACTTGTTATTACAGTTAGGGCCCTCGTGATAGTGATAATCCAGGATAATCTCCCCATCTCAAAATCCTCATCGTAATCACATCTGCAAACTGCAAAGTCCTTTTTCTTTTCTTTTCCTTTCCTTTTTTTTTTTTTTTTTTTTGCCATCTAAAGTACACTCACACGTTCCAGGAATTAGGATGTGCATATCTTTGGGGGGGCATCATTCAACACTATACTCTTTGGTCCCCAAAGATATACATCTACCCCACATGCAAAATACATGTACCTCATCCCAATACCCCCAACTTTCATCCACTACAGCATCAACTCAACTTCAAAATCTCACTTTTTTAACAAAAGATTTTATTTATTTATATGACGGAGAAAGACACAACGAGAGAGGGGAAACAAGCAGGGGTTGTGGGAGAGGGAGAAGCAGGCTTCCTGCAGAGCAGGGAGCCCCGACGCAGGGCTCAATCTCAGGACTCTGGGATCATGACCTGAACTGAAGGCAGATGCTTAACAACTTATCCACCCAGGAGCCCCTCAAAATCTCACTTAAGTTGTTGTTGTTTTTTTTTTTAAGATTTTATTTATTTGTCAGAGATAGCGAGCGAGAGCGAGCACACGCAGACAGAGTGGAAGGCAGAGTCAGAGGGAGAAGCAGGCTCCCTGCGGAGCAAGGAGTCCGATGTGGGACTTGATCCCAGGACGCTGGGATCATGACCTGAGCCAAAGGCAGCTGCTTAACCAAGTGAGCCACCCAGGCGTTCCCTCACTTAAGTTTTATCAGCCCAAAGGTTCCAAATTTTATCATCTGAGTCAGGTATAAGTGAGACTCTGGGTATGATCCAACCTGAGGCAAAATTCCTCTCCATCACCCAGCTTGTGCTACTAGAAAGTAATTATCTGTCCCCAAAACACAGTGGTGGGACAGACATAAGATAGGAGTTGTAGGGCGCCTGGGTGGCTCAGTGGATTAAGCCGCTGCCTTCGGCTCAGGTCATGATCTCAGGGTCCTAGGATCGAGTCCCGCATCGGGCTCTCTGCTCAGCAGGGGGCCTGCTTCCCTCTCTCTCTCTCTCTCTGCCTGCCTCTCTCTCCATCTACTTGTGATCTCTCTCTGTCAAATAAATAAATAAAATCTTTAAAAAAAAAAGATAGGAGTTGTAGGCATTCTTAATTCAAAAGGGGGAAAAAATGGACAGAAACAAGATGTCACTGTCCCAAGTAATTTCGAAAACCAACAGAGCACGTTCCATTAGGTTTCAAGACCTGAGACTAATTCACAGTGACGTGGGGCTCCACCTCTGGGCCCATCACTCTGCCCTCAGAATCATTAATCCTTTCTTTTGAAGGGTAGCACATGTTTGCTGCTAAGTAGCTTTAGCCCTGTGTCCTTCCAGTCGAATTTTGGGAGTCCAACATCCTTCCTTCATTTCATCCTATCTCCATTTCTCGCAAGCCAACTGGGCCAGTGTTTCTGTCAGTATAACATTCATCCTCAAAAATTTTGTGGGTTTTCATGGAAGTCCCAAGGATTCACACCAGTAGACCAAAGAGTCTTCCACAAAACCTTCATGGAAGGTTCCATCCTCATTCCAGACTTCCGCTGAAATGGTTGAGAGGATCCATGAGTCACACATCTAATCTCTTTAGTACTAGCAAAAGGCTGTCCAGCCATACCTTTGGTTCTCTCTCCAGAGCATACTTAGCTGAAAGTAAATCTCCTAAATTCTGTATCTTCTGCAATCTGGACAGCCAGAGAAGTTTCCAGACCACCAAATCCTGGATCCATTTTGCATAGCAGTTCTTCCCTCAATTTATCTCTTTCCTTTCACATGTTACTAAAAGCAGTATGAAGAATCAAGCAGTACCTCTGACACATTCCTTGGAAATCTCCTCAGCTGAATATCCAAGATCATCACTGAGAAGCTCTGCTTTTCACACAACTATAGGACATAGTTCAACTAAGTTTTCTGCTTGTATATATATAAAAAGGATTGGGGTGCCTGGGTGGCTCAGTCTGTTGGACATATGACTCTTGATTTTGGCTCAGGTCATGATCTCAGAGTCGTTAGATCAAGCCCCGGGTCAGGCTCTGCATTCAGCATGGAGTCTGCGTGAGATTTTCTCTCTCCTTCTCCCTCTGCCCCTCCTCCTGATGCATGCACACTCACTCTCAAATAAATTTAAAAAAAAAAGAGGAAGGGGGCCCCTGGGTGGCTCAGTCAGTTGGGCATCTGCCATTGGCTTGGGTCGTGATCCCAGGTTCCTGGGATCGAGCCCCGCATCAGGCTCTCTGCTCAGTGGGGAGTCTGCTTCTCCCTCTGCCTCTCCCCACTGCTTTTGCTCTCTCTCTCTCTCTCTCTCTCTCTCTGTGTGTGTGTCAAATGAATAAATAGCATCTTTTTAAAAGAAAAATAAATAAATAAAAACCAGGAGTGTGTGTGCACAAAGAAAAGACCATGTGAGGACACAACAAAAAGCAACTATCTGCCTGTGAGACCGACAGACCTTATCAGAAATGAATCCAGATGACACCTTGGTCTCAGACTTCTGGCCTCCTGAACGGTGAGAAAATACAGTTCTGTTGTTTAATGTGCCCAGTCTGTGGTATTCTATTAGGACACCCCAAGCAGACTAGGACAAAGCCACAATCTGTGTGCATGAATGCACCAAAATCTGTGTTTATTTCCTGTGGCTGCTATAACTAATTACAACACACTTGACAGCTTGAAATATAAGAACTGTATTCTTTCACGGTTCTGGGGGCCCAAAACCCAAAATCAGTTTCACTGGGTCAAAATCAAGGTGTCAGAAGAGCTGTACTCTCTCTGCAGACTTTGGAGGAGAATCTTCTTGTTGCCTCTTCCCGCTTCTGGTGGCTGCTTTCATTCTGTGTCTCGTGGCTGCATCGCTAAGATCTCTGCCTCAGTGGTCACATTGCCTTCTCCTTTTCTTTCTCTTCTATTTAGGATTTCATTTATTTATTTGCAGAGGGACAGGCAGGGGGAGCAGCAGAGGGAGAGGGAGAAAGAGAGCCCAATGCGGGGCTCAATCCCAGGACCCGAGGATCATGACCTGACCCGAAGGCAGATGTTTAACCCAATGAACCACCCAGGCAGCCCTGCCTTCTCCTTTTCTATCAAAGCTGCCTCTGCCTTTCTCTTATAAGGACACTTGAGATTACAACCAGATTCTATTAAAATAATCCAGGATAATCTCCCCATCTCAAAATTCGTAATTAAATCACATCTGCAACGCATTGTTTGCCACACAAGGTAATATTCACAGGTACCAGGGATTAGGACATGGACATATTTTGGGGAGCCATTAGTCAGCTGATCACACCATCGTATGAGAGTGAACATAATAACTTTACAGAAGACCGGACTTTGTCTCTAATCACTCACCAACTTCCCATAGTCCCTTCCAATCCTCCAATGGTATTCCCAGTTCACCCTTCAGTGGCTCCCGCCTGCACTCTTAAACTTGCTTCTAGTAGCCCCAATTCCTCCTGAAGCCCTTCACGTAATCCTTTAGTTGCCTACAAACTGTCCTGTAATAGATCCCAACCTCGCCCCAAGCCACCTTTGATCTCCACTCACATCTGTCTCTAGACATCCCCAATGTCACCCTCCAATTGCCTTCTTTTCCCTCCATATTTTCTGTTAATCCCATTCCACAGTCGCCTTGCAATGAGAACCCATACGCACCAGAGAGAGAGAGAGAGAAAGAGCCTTGTTGAAAAAGTTGGAAAGGGGCGCCTAGGTGGCTCAGTGGATTAAGCCTCTGCCTTCGGCTCGGGTCATGATGTCAGTGTCCTGGAATTGAGCCCCGCATCAGGCTATCTGCTCAGCAGGGAGCCTGCCTCCCCCTCTGTCTCTGCCTGCCTCTCTGCCTACTTGTGATCTCTCTCTCTGTCAAATAAAATAAATAAAATCTTTAAAAAAAAAAACCAAATACCTTAAAAAAAAAAAAGAAAAAGTTGGAAAGATGTGAGCAAGAGATTAAGAAAGAGACTGAGGGAGATGAAGAATGGGTTTATTGTGCAGGTGATGGGGAAGCATTTGTCATGGACATATCTGGGGTATGTGTATGAAGCTGGTGTTTGTAGAACTGGGGTGTGTGACAGGATAATTAATGTGGGGGTCTAATGCTGTAGATTTTTTTCCTCCCAGTCAGCTGTAAGTTTTCTTTTTTTTTTTTTTAACTTTGTAGCATCTTGCAATGGACTACAGTTTTATATTTCCACGGGATCAAACTGGAGAGATGGTGCAGCGGGGTGGTAAAGAACACCTGGGTTCTAATTACAGGTTTTATAAATTGGGGTGACCTAGTGAAAATGACTTAACCTAGCTGTACCCTGGTTTCCTGATCTAGACGTTGGGATAATAAATGGAACCTTACTGTTGTGAGGTTCTGTTTTTGTTTTTGTTTTTTCAAAGATTTTATTTATTTATTTGACAGACAGAGATCACAAGTAGGCAGAGAGGCAGGCAGAGAGAAAGGGGGAATCAGGCTCCCTGCTGAGCAGAGAGCTGAAGCGGGACTCAATCCCAGGACTCTGGGATCATGACCTGAGCCTAAGGCAGAGGCTTTAACCCACTGAGCCACCCAGGTGCCCCAAGAAGGCTTTTTTTTTTGCCAAGGTTTTAAACACATTCTCCAAAAATATTCTGTTCTGATGTGTTTTTTTTTTTTTAAGATGTTATTTACTTGAGAGAGAGAAAGAGAACACGAGCAAGGGGAGGACAGAGGCAAAGAGAGAAGGAGACTCCCCCTGAGTAGGGAGCCCAAAGTGGAGCTGGATCCCAGGATCCTGGGACCATGACTTGAGGTGAAGGCAGATGCTTAACTGACTGAGCCACACAGGTGCCCCTGTTCTGATGTTTTTTATAGTGTTTTTTTTTTTAATGTTTAGGTCTTTAACTAATCTGAAATTCCTTTTTCTTTTCGCTTTTTAAAGAAAATTTTAGGCTTTATTTTAAAGATTATTTATTTATTTATTTGACAGACAGAGATCACAAGTAGGCAGAGAGGCAGGCAGAGGGGGGGGGGGAAACAGGCTCACTGTTAAGCAGAGAGCCTGATGCAGGACTCGATCCCAGGACCCTGGGATCATGACCCAAGCTGAAAGCAGAGGCTTTAACCCATTTAGCCACCCAGGTGCCCCCAAAATATTTTAGTTTTAAGTAACTTCTACACCCAACATGAGGCTTGAACTTACAACCCCGAGATCAAAAATCGCATGCTCCACCAACTGAGACAGCCAGGTGCCCCATGGAATTATTTTTTTCTGAATTGTGTAAATTAGGAGTCTGATCCCTCTCCCAAAAGATAATCATTTCTCCCCAAACCATTTAGATAAATTAGTCCATCTCCCTCCCAGTTACTTGAAATATCATTCTTAAAATATCATTTACTAATTCTCACAAGTACCTAGGTCGATTTTTGGATTTTTCCTGTGCCATCGATCTAATTTTCTATTCCAACTCCTGTATCACAGTGTTTTAATTACTAGTGCTTTGTGATATACTCTGAATTTGTTAAGATTATGCCTCCCCCTTTCTTCCTCTTTCATAAAATTAGATATTCTTTATTTAAAGGATTTTATTTATTTATCTGAAACAGAGAGATACAGAGAGAGAGAGAGAGCATGAGCAGGGGGAGAGGGTGAAGCAGACTCCCCGCTGAGACTCCATACCAGTATGCTGGGATCATGACTGGAGTGGAAGGCAGAAGTTTAAGCATCTGAGCCACCCAGGAGCCCCTCAAATTAGATATTCTTACATATTTAAGGCACCATAAGAACTTTAACAACAGGTCTACCAGTTCCATTTTGGAATTTTTATTGGTAATGTGTTGATTTTTTTTTTTTAAGTTTAATGGAGGGGGGGCGCCTGGGTGGCTCAGTGGGTTAAGCCGCTGCCTTCGGCTCAGGTCATGATCTCAAGGTCCTGGGATCGAGTCCCACATCGGGCTCTCTGCTCAGCAGGGAGCCTGCTTCCTCCTCTCTCTCTGCCTGCCTCTCTGCCTACTTGTGATCTCTGTCTGTCAAATAAATAAATAAAATCTTTAAAAAAAAAAAAAGTTTAATGGAGGGGGTGGGCCTGGGTGGCGCAGTCAATTAAGTACCAGACTCTTGGTTTGGGCTCAGGTCGTTATCTCAGGTTCCTGAGATCAAGCCCCAGGACCAGCTGAGACTCTCTCTCCGCCTCCCTCTGCCCCACGCATGTGCCCTCTCTCTCTCTTTCTCTCTCTGAAATAAATAAATAAATTTTTTTTTAAAAAAGACTAATTTGGGGGCGCCTGGGTGGCTCAGTGGGTTAAGCCGCTGCCTTCGGCTCAGGTCATGATCTCAGGGTCCTGGGATCGAGTCCCGCATGGGGCTCTCTGCTCAGCAGGGAGCCTGCTTCCTTCTCTCTCTCTCTGCCTGCCTCTCAGTATACTTGTGATTTCTCTCTGTCAAATAAATAAATAAAATCTTAAAAAAAAATACTTTAAAAAAAATTAAAAAAAAGAAAAAGACCAATTTGGGACCTAATTGTCATCTTTATTATGTGGATAATGGGATTGGGGTTGTGCAAGCATGTGGGGAGGTGCGTATTTACTAAGCCAACGTCCTGGGCCAATACAGTAACGCGCAAGACGGATGAGAACTCAGTGAAGTTATTTGAGGTCCAACAACTGGGTAGGGTCTTGGGATGTTGGGAAGGGGGAAGGGAAGGGTCCAGGTGTTCTTTGAGCTGACCGTGTATGGCTGGGGCATCTTTGCTGTGTGTGAGCCAGCTTGTCTGTATCTGGAACACAGACTAGCTCAATAAATATTTGTTCAGCCAGTGCACAAATGAGTGAATCAAGTTTTGGAGAGCCGATTGCATGCCAAACAACCTGCTAGCACTTTTCATAACTTATCTCTAATCCTCATAACAATCCTGCCAGACAGGTAATTATGACCCCCATCTGACAGGCCAGGAAAGCTGAGGATCGGAGAGGGGCAGTCCCTTGCTCAAATCCAAACCCGGATCTTTATTATTCTCGAAGTCATTCACTGAAGAGACCAGATTTCCATCCTTTCACTCATTCATTCGTCTGTCAGGGATTTATTAAGCACTCACTATGTAGTACAACGACCTAGTACAGCAATAGCTCTAGGTGACACAGAGTAGGCGGAATGCTCCCGGGAAGACCAGCTGGGCGGTTAGTTTGTGGGTACCGAAAGGGCGGGGTTTCTGGTTCGCACCTCGGGGGAACTTAGCTGCCTAGGCCTCCCAGTTAAGGCTTCTGCTGAGGAGGCACGGCTGGATGGAGGTTGCCTCGCGATCTAGGGAGCGGTCGTTACAAATATCGGCCAAGAGGGGGCGCGGTCCTGCTGCTAGAAGCGTGGCCTGGAGACCCTATGCGCGCAGACAGGCCACCGGTGCGCAGGCGCAGAGGACGCAAGAAGCGGCTTAAAAAAATCCTGCGGAGGGATCGCTTTCGGGGGCGTGGCTTAATCAAAGTATGTCTCGCTGATTGGCCACTGTTCCTGGGGGCGTGGCCTAGAGCGTCCTTCTCGGAATGAGGGCCGGCCGAATCGAGTTTTCCCTCTGTGTCGGAGGCGTAGTTTAGGGCGGGCCCTCGAGCCACCCCTCGATGACTGGCCGCCTCATTCAGAGGGGGTGGGCCAGCGAGCCGTCCATCCTCCGTGCGGTCACTTCCTGTGGAGTTTCCCCAGCCCAGGGAGGAGGGGGAAGAGGACGAGGGGGAGGAGGGCGGTCGTCCAGGGTTAGGCTGGGGGGGGTGTTGGTCCGTTCAGGGCGGGGGATGACTCACGGCCCATCCCATCGTCCCGACGCCGCCCGCCCGCGCAGAGCTCGCTCCATGGCTTAGCGGAGGAGGCGGTGGCGAACGGGGGGAGGGGGACTCTTATTTTGTTAGGGGGACCGGGCCGGGGCCCGACCGGCCTGGCAGGGCTCGCCCGGGGCCGGGCGTCATGTCTCATGCGGCCGAGCCAGCTCGGGACGGCGTAGAGGCCAGCGCGGAAGGCCCTCGAGCCGTGTTCGTGCTGTTGGAGGAGCGCAGGCCAGCCGACTCGGCCCAGCTGCTCAGGTGCGGGGCCGCCTGGGACCGGTAGTGCCGACTGGGGTTTCTGGGGGGGACAACGGGAGCCCGGGCCTGGGATTGCAGGCCCTCGGCCTAGGCTTGGAGGACGTCGGGGCGCCGGTCTTGGGAGGGTACCTAAGGAATCCGCTGGTGGCCTGCTTGGACTGAGGCTTAAAGAAGTCATGGAAGTGCCTTAAGGGAGGCCTGGTTCTAATTTGGGGGGCACTTGACTGGGTTTAGAGGGGTAAGATTCTGTTGTGTCCCGAGCCTGGTCTGGGGCAACTGAACTTGGGGGACTGGGGCTGAATTTGGGGTCCTTGAGTTAGGCGTGAGGGGAATGAATTTGAGGGGGTACTCTGTAGGCAAGGCACTGATGTGAAGGGAATTTTCCCCTCAGTGTCAGAGAAGGGGTCCTGGAAGACAGAAGTGCTGTCTTGGAAGCTGGATGATTCCCAGTGGCCGGTTGCTTGACTATGTTTGGGGATAACAGGAATCTGGAGGGATTTGGGGGTATCTCAGATATGCTAGGTGGGACCAGCTTTGTGTGTGTGTGTGCGTGAGCAAGAGAAGCAACATTCATCAAGGCTTGACCAGAATAATCACTTTATTACCCCTGCCCACCCACCCAGCTGGGTCAGATCATGGTCAGGGATAGTGGAAAAGCCCTCTTCCCACACCCCCACAGGGGCTTGAATGAGAGACAGTGAGACAGACAGAGGCAACAGAGATGGTCCTACTTCTTAGCTCGGAGAAGGCCTCAGACCTTACTTGGGAACCCAGAGGAGGGTCTCGTTCCTGCTGCCAACCATCCCAGCCTCTCAGCCAGCCTGGCTCACCCTCTGCGCGTGCCTGGATTCTTTTTCTCCCCTTGCCCGTCAGACAGTCAGACCCTGGAAATCAATCATCTCGAATCTGTCCCTAGAGCTGGAATGAGGGCCAGGTTCACCATCCCTGCCTGGGTGGGTCCTCTGTGGCCTCTTCACATCCTCACTTCGATCAGCAGGCTTGTAAGCGCCAGCCCACTCTGTTCTCACCCTGCCCACCCCAGTGCCCATCTCTTCAAACTTCAGTGCAATGGGTGTGTGAGCAGGGATGGGGCTTTGCCTGCTTTCTTCCTAGGATTGTGCTGAGCTCAGCAGCTCCCCAAGCTTCCTCTTCTCGACTTCCTGGGTGGTTTTAGGTCCCCAACTGAGGGTGAGGAAAGGAAGGAAGAAAACAGATCCTCGGAGCCGCGGGAGAGAGTTCTTGTTAAGCAAAGTCACCCACAGTGTTTCAGGATTCTAAGTCTTTGACTCGATTCAGGATGCATATCCATTCACGTGCATGTGAATGCTTCCTACACACTAGGGTCTTGCCCCTGGCCTGGAGGACTGAGTGAGAGAGAGCCTTTGCACCCAGTGCTTGCCCATTTTCTGACGACTTCGAAACAACCTGGCTCATCACAGTAGTGGGAATAGTTGAAAGGGAGGGGTGTACAGCTTTTTATTTTGTGTCAGTGGATATTGGTTTTAGAGGTAGGGTTGTGTGTGTGTGTGTGTGTGTGTGTGCGCGCGCGCGCGTGCGCTGTCACAAAAATCCAGGAGAGCGCTGGACAGGCTCCTCCCGCCAAGAAAAGAATGCTTGCTTGCGGAAGCGGATCACCCACCCCAGCGCTCCCTCTTTTAAATCCAAATTACCGGAATGAGGGGAGCCCTTGATATTTCCGTTTTGTATTGGGGGTGTGTATTGGCTTCCCCTGAACTCGGGCTGGGGCGGGGGTTACTTATTTGCAAAAATGGTGGATCCTTCCGTCCTGTGAATCATCGACCCCAGTTCTTTGTGATGCATTCAGTTTGTGTTACAATGGACTGTTGTGCCGAAGGGTGCCCCCACAGTGCTGGAAGTGTGTAGACCTAAGTGGGCTCACATTCAGCTGCCAGGACCCCAGGAAGAGGTATGGGGGCTGGAACAACTCTGACTGCGAGGTCAGGACTCCTGCAAAGTGAATTGTCCTTCCTAAATTCTTTGCTTCTCTTTTCCCTCCAACCCAGGTTATTACACGTGACTGTGTTAGAGTGAGGAGTTGGGATCCAGGCACTGTTACTATTTTGAATCCTAAGGGACTATGGGTAACAGCAAAAGCAAGTGGGGAGGGAAGAGGGGTGTGGGGAGAGAGGAAAACCTGGAAATTCCCGATGGTGGTAACCAAGGAGTAGCCTCTTCTGCGGCCTGCGCTCTGGTCCCCTCTCCCCTGATGTGTGTCTCTCTCCTTCCCACTGCCCACTCTTTCTTTCTCTCTTGGAGGGGAGTGAGGTCTCCACATACTCACTGACAATCACCCTTCCCTCCCTTCCACCCTCAGCCTCAACTCTTTGCTTCCGGAATCTGGGATTGTTGCTGACATCGAATTAGAAAGCGTCCTCGATCCGGACAGCTTCTACGAGCTCAAAAGCCAGCCCCTACCCCTACGCTCAAGGTCTGTCTCCCCTGACTCCCCTCCCAATTCCTCAGGCCCCTCCATCCCCTCTTGACAGGCAGAGGCCCTCAGTGCCAGGACAACCCTTTCGGCAGAGTGCATTTTCCAGATGGTAAAATTAAGGGCCTGAAAGTGTACGTCACACAGGAAAGCAGGTGGCCACGCTGGGATTCCATTAGCTTGAACCAGACCTCCCTGCCTCCCTCCTCCCAACCCGAACACCCATTCATACACAAATATTGCTGGAAGCCTCGGTTGGCCTGCGGGTGCCCAGCCGCCAGGTGGGCGGAGCTGTACCCACAATCCCTGCTCACCCCTTTCCCCACTCAACAAACTCACCCCCCCAGCCCTTGAGGAACCCCTGCTGGTCTCTTCTTTCCCCAAGCTTGGAAGTCTAAATGTGCTGAGTCATCGGCCCGGGCTCTGAGAGAGGGGAGGGGACCTGGAAGAGGGGCAGGAAGAGAGGATTGTGAAATCTCTGAGATTTTCAAGACTGCCTAGCTCCTGGGTCTAGAGGCCCAGGCTGGGGCTGAGGAATGCCCTGCACTTACCCCTGTAGCCAGATGCCCATGACCAGGAGGAGCTGAGCATCCTCAGCCCCAAACGGAGCTTTAAGAGCCCTCTATACCCTAACCTACTGCCATGGCCCCCATTTGGCATCCTTCTGCTCTCCTTTAAATGGGATGGACCCCCTCTCCCACAGCCTAGCAATGGCATCTCTCCTCAGTGTTTGAACAGGCCCAGATCCAGCCTTCACCATAAGGATCGAAGGCTAAACCTTTCCCCCACCAGACTGTGACCTCTAAGGGCTGGGACTCGGCCTGGTCCCAGTATTTCCCCCGTCAGACTGTGAACCCAGAGAGCCCTGAGCAGGTGTGCTTCCTGGGTGTCCCCCTCCACGTTGTGGCCCCTGAAGGCAGAAAACAGGCCTAATTCCAGTATCCGCTTCCTCCCACGGTGACTACTTAGGCTCAGGACAAGACTTTTAGCTTACCTATGGCCCCATATTTCCCATTCCACAGCCTCCCAATATCACTGCAAGCCACCCCAGCTCCACTCTCTGCATCGTCTTCTGCAGGGGGCTCCAGGACCCCTGCCATGTCGTCCTCTTCTTCATCGCGGGTCTTGCTGCGGCAGCAGCTCATGCGGGCCCAGGCCCAGGAGCAGGAGAGGCGTGAGCGACGGGAACAGGCCGCAGCCTCTTCCTTCCCCAGCCCTGCCCCTGCCTCTCCTGCCATCTCAGTTGTGGGCGTCTCTGCAGGGGGCCACACACTGGGCCGTCCTCCCCCTGCTCAGGTGCCCAGGGAGGTGCTCAAGGTAAGGTGACATCCAGAGGACCTGGGAGGGGTCTTGGTGACTGAGGAGTGGTCGTGGTGGCTTTTCAGCCAAGGTCCTAGGGGCTCTCAGGAAGGTCCCAGTTACTGTTCAAATAGGCTGTGTTAGTGTCCCGTTATATTTAGGGGTTCCAGGGCATTCTCGCGCAGCCATGAGGGGTTCTTAGGAGGCACAGGATGTCTGGGTGGGCCCTGGAAGGTTGTAAGTGCCTCGAGTGGGCCCTAGGGCCTCCTATGAAGTAACCCCAGGAAGAAATTCATAGGAAGAGTGTCCTGTGTATGTCATACATTAAGAGTTTGGCCACTGGAGTGACTTGGGAAGCCACATGTGGCTTCTACGTCTCCTAGGTGATGTCAGAGACTGGAGAGGGAGTCTTGGGACCTGTGCCAGGGTGCCCCAGAAACTGAGGGATTTCTGAGAAAGAGTTTGGGCCCCTGGGGAAGACTTCCCAGTATTGGGGGAGGTAGGAGGGGTTTCTGATTCTGGGCCGGGTTTGCTGGCCTGAGCCTAGAAACAGGTGACCTCTGAGGGTCAGCCTGGGGCACATAGTCAGCCCATCCTACCTTGTCCCCTTCCACCCCTCCTTGCTTCCTTCCCACAGGTGCAGACCCACCTAGAGAACCCGACGCGCTACCACCTCCAGCAGGCACGCCGGCAGCAGGTGAAACAGTACCTGTCCACCACACTCGGCCCCAAGCTGGCTTCCCAGGCCCTCACGCCACCACCGGGAGCTGCTAGCGCCCAGCCGCTCCCAGCGCCCGAGGCTGCCCATGCTGCCGGTCCCACAGGCAGCGCCCCCAATAGCCCCATGGCGCTCCTCACCATTGGGTCCAGCTCAGAGAAGGAGGTCAGTAGCTGCAGACAACCTTACCACACTCCCCGTCGTCCAGCTTCCTCTAACCCTTGTCCATATTCCCTTCTTCCCTCAGATTGACGATGTCATTGATGAGATCATCAGCCTGGAATCCAGTTACAATGATGAGATGCTCAGCTATCTGCCCGGAGGCACTGCAGGGCTGCAGCTCCCCAGCACGGTGAGGCCCTGAGATGGGAGGCTGGCTGAGGCTTAGTCGCATCCCTCTGTCCCTGACACGACACCCAGGCTGGCTGTGTATATAAGACCCTTACTTTGGATTGTACGAAGATAGTGAAGCAGGCCATGGGGATGAGAAGAGAGCACACTAGGGCCCTGGTACCTTGTGTTAGGCGGTGTGGAGAGGTTGTCCTGGTGGATTCTGAGAGATACAAGGGCAGGGACTCTGGGGAGGTAATCAGGCATACCTAGGCAGTCAAACCGCAGTGTGGGAGGGACCAAGGAATGGGACTCTTGTAGCAAGAGATTCAGGTCATTGGGATATAGCCAGACCATGTAGCGATTGGAACATATCAAAAGTCTTAAAAACCTGGTATGGTTGAACCTCAGGGTGATCGGAAAGTACATTTCTTTCAGTGAACCATGCCAAGAGGCTGGATCCTTGTGGAGAGTGGGTAAAACTCTCTGGAGCAAGGGATGTGCCAATAAATTATACAGTTCTGGTTCTGGAACATTCCAGGAGTCCTATAACTTGCTTTGGGACATACCAAGGGGGCTGTGGCTTTGTTTCCTTCCAACACACCAAAAGGACAGAAGCGTGTATAAATACGGCACCAGCTTATCAGAACTTTTTATTGATTTGGACACAGCTAGGGACTGGGACCTTATATTAACGTGGATCCAGCAGACTAGCAGGGGTTTCAAGAGATGATAACTCATCAAGAGGTGGGATTAATTATTCAGGGTTTAGTGTGTTACCTTGGAGTATATCCAGGAGAGGGTGAAGGAAAGAGAACAAAAAAATCAAGGCTGGCATAAAAGAGCAGTGCTTGTTGAATAGTTGGACAAGAAATCCTGAGAGATTGGAATGCGTAGGAAGATACCAGAAGTCAGGAGCTCGGTGCATGACCATGTACATGATAAGGTGGTGGAACACAACAGCCACGGCAGAAGGCTAGAGATCGGGCTGGAACTCTCTGAAAGGCCATATTTTGGATAGAATGTTACCATGACAATTTCCCAAGGTCTGAGAAGATTGAGCTGGAGTGTTCCAAGAATGCCGACTTGGAACATTGTGCTAAGAGGGGCTGACGGGCTGGAAGGTTGCATCGTAGCCGAGAAAGACCTGAGGAGGAGTGGTTTTCCAGCACTTCTCAGGGCCAACCCCAGAGTTGGGGAGAGGGGCCTCCTAGGTTGCTGAGGTATTTGGGGGCACTCAGGGGCACAAGGAAAGGGTCCAGCAGACTCCGGTCCCCTGACCAAGCTGGGTGGGTCCACGTGATCCTGTCCTCCCCACTGAGTCGCCCTGCAAAGTTCCCTTGAACGAGAGGGAAGGGTCCCTGTGTTGAGCCAGCCAGTTTTTGTGTTAGGGCATCTGTGGAGTGTGTGGAAGGGTGGGGGCCAGGTTCTGAGAAGGGGGCCAAGCCTGGGGCTGCTCCGAGCCGTCGTCTCTCTGCCCTCCCTGCCCCCAGCTGCCTGTGTCAGGGAATCTGCTTGATGTGTACAGTAGTCAGGGCGTGGCCACACCAGCCATCACTGTCAGCAACTCCTGCCCGGCTGAGCTGCCCAACATCAAACGGGAGATCTCTGGTAAGGGCCAGGGACTTGGCCCCAGGCGCCCATTCTGGACCCCGGGGTGAGCCCTTTGTCAACCAGGTGGGCCTGATGCTGGGGGAAGGGACTTAAGCAGACAGAAAGGGGCTGTTTGCCCTCTCCTTCCACATGGCCTATGGGCTAGCTTTCACCCCATTTCCTCTTGTCTTGGGTTTAACAAATGACCAGTCACCAGGGCTCTTTTTAAAAAAGTCATGAAAGTGGCACTTCAAAAAAAAAAGTCACTTCCCTGTCTCCACCCACCATCTCCTACCCCCGCAGCCGTACATGCTGCCCTCTGTCTTTCCCACGCCCAGAGGTCCTGACTACCCGCCACCCCCACCTCTCTTCCAGAGACAGAGGCCAAGGCCCTTTTGAAGGAACGACAGAAGAAAGACAATCACAACCTAAGTGAGTGGGCTCCCGTGCCCTTGCCAGCATGCTCTCCAGCCCTGCCTCACTCCCTGCCCTGGCCTTCCTTGAGGGGGGCCTGTCCCTGCAACAGCCTCCCCATCCCCAGCTCCTCCTCCCTCCTCAGGCTGTTGACAGCTTTCCCACTCTTCTCCCCACCCCACCCCCAAAGTCGAGCGTCGCCGGCGATTCAACATTAACGACAGGATCAAGGAGCTGGGTACCCTCATCCCAAAGTCCAGTGACCCGTGAGTCTAGGATGGGGGGAGGGCCTTGGGCTGGCAGAAGGTGGGATGAGGGCCCTGTTCCCCTAAAGCTGTTCCTGGGTGGGAAGCGCCTGGCATTTCTGCTCTGGGTCCATCCAGCTTTCAGGACCCTGCATAGGGGCATAGCCCCTTGTAGCCCCTAACCTACAATTTTAAGTGCATGACATTGCAGTCAGTGTGCCTCATCTGGTCCCCATCTGACATAGGCACTCATTTTGGGTTCATTTAGTACTTCCTAATTATTCATTCAAGGGACGCATCGAGCTGCTTTGTGTCAGGGACTGTGCTAGGCCTTGAGGATATCAGAGGGACAAAATAGACAAAAATCCCTGAGCTCCTGGAACTGATACTTTAGTGGAGGCAGACAGACCATAAACAAGATAAATAAAATCTGGGAGGTTACAAGGATTGTAGTGGAGAAAAATAAAGAGAAAATGGGGGCGTGCCTGGCTGGCTCAGTAGAGTGTGTGACTCTTTTTTTTTTTTTTTTTAAAGATTTTATTTATTCATTTGAGAGAGAGTGAGAGATAGAGCACAAGCAGGGGGAGAGGGAGAAGCAGACTCCCGGCTGAGCAGGGAGCCAGATGCGGGACTCGATGCAAGGGACCTAAAGATTGTGACCTGAGCCAAAGGCAAACGCTTAGCCGTCTGAGCCACCCAGGCTCCCCAGTGTGTGACTCTTGACCTCAGGTTTGTGAGTTCAAGCCCCATGTTGGTCATAGAGATGACTTTAGAAAAAGAATAGAAGATCGGGGAATGTTGGCAAGGGTTACAACTTAGGGTGAGGAGGGGTGGGCACAGGGCAGGCCTGGACTGACAAGCAAACATGGGCGGTGAGGCAGGAGCCATCTTGGTGTCTGGGCTTCGAAGAGTGTTCTCGGCGGAGGGCACTGATGGCCTGGAGGCCCTGAGGTGGGAGTGGTTTTCCATGTTCTAGGAGCATGAATCTGTTCTTCCCCCAGAACAAGTGGGAAGGGCATTCCATACCCTTGAGGTATGCCCCACCCCTGAACTTCTGGTCTAGGCCTGTGCTGGTGCAGTTGCCCCATCAGCTCCCGAGAGCCCCCCTACGCAACACTGCCTCCTTTCCTCCCCGTCGGGCCCTACAGGGAGATGCGCTGGAACAAAGGCACCATCCTGAAAGCCTCTGTGGATTACATCCGCAAGTTGCAGAAGGAGCAGCAACGCTCGAAAGACCTGGAGAGCCGGCAACGTTCACTGGAACAGACCAACCGCAGTCTGCAGCTCCGAATTCAGGTTTGGGACAAGGAGGCCGTGGCAGAGGGGACGGGGGCTCCCTACAGGCAGAGGCAGAGGAAGAGCAGGCTGGGATTTCCTGGCCTACTTGGGGGATCCCCAGGCTTCCCCAACTCACACGACAGTGACAAGTAGCAATCATAACCCTACCTAGAACAGCGACGAATACTGGCTAATGTATATGGTGTTTGTCTCGTGCAGCACACGGCAACAGGAGCCTTATCTCCATTTGCTAAGGTAGCCCTCTGTATGCTCCCGTGAGGCAGGGACCGTTATTCCACTCGTTTTACAGAGTGGGACTCTGAGGCCCAGCGACGTTAAGCAAAACTTGCCTCAAGTCACACAACCCGTGAGCAGCAGCCTGCCCTTGGCACCATCAGACTTCTCTGCCTCTGAGGAACCATGAACCCCATCTGATCCTGCCCCCCCCTACTTTTCGCAGGAGCTAGAATTGCAGGCACAGATCCACGGTCTGCCGGTACCTCCCACCCCGGGGCTGCTCTCCCTGGCCACAACTTCAGCCTCTGACAGCCTCAAGCCAGAGCAGCTGGACATTGAGGAGGAGGGCAGGCCAGGCACAGCAGCATTTCACGCAGCAGGGGGATCTGCCCAGAGTGCCCCCCATCAGCAGCCCCCAGCGCCACCCTCGGATGCCCTTCTGGACCTGCACTTTCCCAGCGACCACCTGGGGGATCTGGGGGACCCCTTCCACCTGGGGCTGGAGGACATTCTGATGGAGGAGGAGGAGGAAGGGGTGGCGGGGGGACTGTCGGGCGCCCTGTCCCCACTGCGGGCAGCCTCTGACCCCCTGCTCTCGTCGGTCTCCCCCGCTGTCTCCAAGGCCAGCAGTCGCCGCAGCAGCTTCAGCATGGAGGAGGAGTCCTGATCAGGCCTCACCCCTCCCCTGGGACATCCCCACCCAGGAAAGGAGGATGCCTCAGGATGAGGCCCCACCTTTTCCCCCCCACCCTCCCGTGAGACTGCCCTGCCCAGGTGTTGGGGGGAAGAGCAGACAGGATGAGGTCCCACCCCTGCAACCAGGCAAGGAGGAGGAGTCAGGTGAGGCCCCGCCCCCTTCCCCACCAGACCAGCCAGTGAGGCGTTTCAGCAATGGAGAAGGCGGTAACCTCGGGCCATTCCCCTGGAGATTGCAGCCTCGCCCCGCCCTGTGGGATGCGCCCTCGCCCAGGTGAGGGAAGGAGGCAGCATGAGCTAGGCCCACCTTTGCTTAGGGACTCTCCTAGCCAGGTCTCCTGGGGTAAGGAGATAGCAAGATACTGGCCCACCCCCTCTCTTGGAACCACTAGTCTAGTCAATCCGGGCAGGGAAGAGGAGTCAAAATAATAGAGGTCTCACCCTGGGGGTTTAAGCCCTGCCCTTTCCTCTCAGCCCTGCCCTGTCCAGCCAAGGAACAGACGTGAGGAGAGCCCTTCACCTGGGAGCACAGTCCTGGCCTTCCGGCCGTGCGGGAGCCAGGCCCCGCCCCTTCCCTATAGGCTCAGCAGAGCGCAGGTATTTCAAACATGGGGGAGTCCGTGAGATCAGGCCATGTGGAGATCAGACCTTGTCCCTTAGCAACATCCCATCAGAGCATTCCACGCTGCAGGGAGGGGGAGAGTGGTACTTTAGCTCCCCAGCCTTAACCTGGGACCAATGGGACCTAACCCAGGAGGGCTCTGAGCCAACCTTGCCCTTGGAGAAGAGGGCCGATCTTGAAATCTTGTGGGGCGACATTCCAGACCTCGATCAGGAGAACTAGACCCTCACCCTTGGGTAGAGTCCCGCCCCCTACTTTGAAGGGCAGTTTAGGGAGGTGATGGGAATTAGAGGGTACGGAGTCCAGGTTCCCAGAACCAGCACCGCAGCACTCTTGCAGTCTATAGAGGAGCAGGATGAAGGAAGGGGCCTTTCTGGGGAGTTCCCAAGCCCGGGGAAAAGTGGAAGCCTATCCCACCAAAGCAGAGGCTTGGAGGGAGGGTTGCAAAAGCATATGTACACCTCTTTTGTTTATCTGATTTTTTTTACTGACCCCCACCCCCATTTCTCAGAAGCTAGGTCACCTCCAATCTCCGGCCTCCATCCACCCCGTTCTCCATTTGGGAGGACTCCTCCCCATTTCAGAGCTGTGAGACACTCCCTGCCCATGCCCACCCTTCCTACCACATACACCCAAGGTTGTCAGCTTCAGATCCTTGGGGTCAAGCCCCAAGGAGGGTGTACTAAGGGGTCTGTAGGTTTGTGATTAAAATAATAAATGCTAGGCGTGTTTGATGCGCTTTTAACTTTGGCAGAGGGTCTCCTATCCTTGCTTTTGACTGTACAGTGAGCACGGTTGGGGCTGGCCAGGAGGAAGAAGGTTCTTGGAAGAAACAGATTTATGTGGGATGGACTAAAGAACTTAGAGGGGCTGGAGGAAAATAACCTGCGAGCAAAAGCAGTCAGTCCTTAACTACCTGCCAGGCACCCTCCTGTTATGTTTCCCCTAATTGTTTAATCCAAGGACTAATTATGAAGAAAGTGCCACTTCTTAGACCCATTCCATGTTGGAAGAAGCTGAGAACTAGAGTTTAACTAACTCCCTGAAGATACATAGCTAGTAGATGGACGAAGAGCTAAATGGTAAAGTTAGGAGAGCGAGAGATCTGCTGTGAAGCATGTCATCACTGAGGGCAGAGGCAGCAAAGATTTTCTTGCAGGCTCACTTTTGGAAACCGATCAGGAAGCGTATGAGGATAACTCCTGGCAGGCGGTAGAGGTCTGCCAGATGGTCCAAAGGGCACAAACAAAAACCATAAGGGTGGAGGGACAGGCAAGCAGTTCCGTTTAGGGACAAATGTTGACATTTGGGGGGGGGGGGTTAAATGGAGGTAAACAAACACAAATACTCTTCTTGAAAGTTGGGGAAAAAATATTATTTTTGGAACTCCTCCACCAGACTCTGGCTCCCAGGATGGGCATCAGGCCTGGCCTTGCATCTCCCCTAGCAGATTGTGACCGCCACCCTTCCTAGTCCTTTCTGGCTTGTCACACTGACCATTAAGGCCTGGTTGCCGAGCCTCTGGCACCAGACTGATGTGTCCCTGATAACCTTTTCTGGACTTCCTCCTCCTCGAATCTGCTGTGTTCTCTTTTTCATTTTGTGAACATAACACATAACGCCCAGAAATGTTTTTCTCCAAGTTTGTATTCTGAAGGAAGTTGAGCTTACTTAACGGAAGAGCTGCGAAAGCATTGACGTTCCTGGACCCATCAACCAGCATCCTCTTATGTGAATATCCTACAGAACCATGGCATATTTATCAATGCTAAGAAAATAACATTGGCACAGTACCAGGAACTCAACTTTCAGGCTTTATTTGGATTTGACTGATTTTTCCAAGAATTTTTTTTTTCTGTTCTAGGATCCAAGTAAGGAAACTCTGTTATCTCTTCCTGTGTAGCAAATTACCACAATCTCAGTGACTAAAAACAACACACGTTCACATTCTCCCAGATTTTGTGGGTCACGAATCTAGGCTGGCTTAGCTGGGTCTTCTATTCCAGTGGCTTTCCCGAGGATACTACCAAGGAAGGTATTGGGCAGGATTCAGGACTCCTCTGGAAAGCGGGACTAAGGAAGGATCTGGTCTGAGCTCCCATGAGTTTGAGCAGGTCTCAGCTCTGTAGCCTGCTGAACTGAGGGCCCTGTTCCTCATTGGTTATCAGCTGGGGAGCTCCCAGTCCTTCACATGTGTTCCTTTCCTTCCATGAGGCGCTCACGCATGGTGGTTTGCTTTGTCAAACCTGCAAGAGAGTCAACTAGCAAAATGGAAGTTGCAGTCTCTTGTAATGTAATCACAGGAAGTGACATCCCCTCAAAGGCAAGGCATTTTCTTGGTTAGAATCAAGTTACTCCAGGGGAGGGGATTACAAAAGACCATGAATATCAGTAGGTCGGGACCACTGAGGGACCATCTTAGCAGCTCCCTACCGCATTGCACTTAGCAGCCACATCTTGGTTTCCTCTGACAGTTTCGTGCTTTGTCCACAGAGAAGGGCTAGAAGCTGCTCTTCTAAAAACAATGAGCATCTTTAGTACCCAGATCTTGGTTTCTACATGACATTATCCAGTAAAAGGAACCAGGGATCCCTGGAGAAATGGCTGGTCATAAGGCCAGGGTAGGGAAGTACAGGATGGGACTGGAGCCTCCTATAGTCCCACAGAGTAAGGAAGTACCAGAAAGAAAAAAAAAAGGAACATGTCTTAAGGATAGAAGAGCCATCCTGAAAGCTCCCAATGGCCAAAGCTGGCCCAGCTTGAGCAACAAAAAAATAATGATAGTATTGGTTTATAGTCCCCAAAATGAAATATCTGTGATGCCACACTTATATAAATCAGTGATATGATTGAATAAATAAATGCTGGCTACTGGACAACTCCATGCATAAGAATTCCAAATAATAATAATTATAGAAGGAATGAGGGAAATAGAAAATTACTGTTAAAATACCACAGTAATAACTGCTGCGGACCTGATCCACTAAATGCAAATATTAGTGGGCAAAACTTTAAGGTGAACAGGATAGTTGCAAGGCCATAAAGTATCACTCCAAAATTTTTTTAAAAGATTTTTATTTATTTATTTGACACAGAGAGAGGGATAATGAGTGAGTGAGCACAAGCGGGGGTAGTGGCAGGCAGGCAGGCAGAGGGAGAGGGAGAAGCAGGCTCCCCATCAAGCCAGGAGCCTGATATGGGGCTTGATTCCAGGACCCTGGGATCATGACCTGAGTTGAGGGCAGCCACTTAACTGACTGAGCCATCAAGGTGTCCCACAAATTTTTATTAAATACTTGATTCCACACACACACACACACACACACACCCAAAAGAGTTGGAGCTTAATTCTCCTCCTCTTGAATCTAAGCTGGGCTCAGTCACTTGCATCAAAAGACAAGAGTAAAAAAAGTGAAAAACAGTAACTTTGCAGTAGAAAAATCTGACAGACCCCACCTTAACCAAAAGATGAGTTAACATCACCAGTTCTAAGACACATTGCTGTCAGGTATCCCTGGAAGTGATACAATGAGAAAGCATTTCACGTTCATAGTATTCTTCCTCAAAACCCCATAACCCCTGTGTAATGATGAGAAAATAGCAGGAAAAAAATGAATTGGGACAAGGACATCCTACAAAATATTTTACCCGCATTCTTCAAGTGTCAAGATCACACAAGACAAAGAAAGATTGGCCTTATATTTAAGCAAACTCAATCATGTTTGTCTCCATATGTCAATTCTGGCTTTTTTTTTTTCTTTTTTTTTTTTTTTGAGGCGAGGTGCTGAGACCCAGAAGCTGGCGTCATTCTTCGAATAAGTTTATCAAGGCTATCTGCTGTCCTATGCTCCACTGGTTGGAACATGATGGCTGAGAGAAGAGAAACACGCAGTGAGCCTGGACTGTACCTTCTTTCCACCTGGGTCATTTTCAGGACCTCCCTGTAGGGAAGTAGAGCTTAAGCAGAGGAAAGCAATGGAGCTGATCTGGGAGGGACTGATCAGATTGCAGGGCAGCTGGGATTTCAATCTACTGGAGAAAAAGAAGCTTTGTAGAAATCACCATAGGCATTGCTGTAGGTATTTGGCCAAATGCTAGGCTATGCAGGCTCACAATAAAACATTGTGAGAGGGGCGCCTGGGTGGCTCAGTGGATTAAGCCGCTGCCTTCGGCTCAGGTCATGATCTCAGGGTCCTGGGATCGAGTCCCACATTGGGCTCTCTGCTCAGCAGGGAGCCTGCTTCCCTCTCCCTCTCTCTCTCTGGCTGCCTCTCTGTCTACTTGTGATTTCTCTCCATCAAATAAATAAATCTTTTTTTTTTTAAGATTTTATTTATTTATTTGACAGAGAGAGATCACAGCAGGCAGAGAGGCAGGCAGAGAGAGAGAGAGAGAGGAGGAAGCAGGCTCCCCGCTGAGCAGAGAGCCCGATATGGGACTCGATCCCAGGACCCTGAGATCATGACCTGAGCCGAAGGCAGCGGCTTAACCCACTGAGCCAATCAGGCGCCCCAAATAAATAAATCTTTAAAAAAAAAAAAACCACACACTGGGAGATGGGGCGCCTGGGTGGCCCAGTAGGTTAAGCGACTCCCTTTGGCTCAGGTCATCATCCTGGGCTCCTGGGATCAAGTCCTGCATCAGGCTCCCTGCTTGATGCAGCACCTGCTTCTCCTTCTCCCTCTGCCTGCCACTCTGCCTACTTGTGCTCTCTGTCTCTCTGTCAAATAAATAAATAAAAATCTTTTAAAATAAAGTAAAACAAACAAACAAAAAAAAACAAAAACACTGGGAGGCTTAGCAGAGATCAGTCCTGGGATTCTGTGAACTAAATGGATACTCGCACAGTTCAGGGAGACAGAAGTCTTGGACAGCCTGAGTAGACAAATGCTGTAGGTATGTCTCATGCTCTACTAACTGAGCCAGTTGGGCATTTCCCAGCTTTATTGTCTCAAGACATGTTTTAAGGATATGTTAGAGAGGATCTACAGTAACCCTTACTCTAGCTAGGGCTGAACTGGCCTACTCTTGAGGCATGGTCTTTCTGGGGTGTTTGTTTCTCATTAGGGGTATTGGATTACTTAAAAAAAAAAGGCTCAAGCAGAATTGTGGTATTCACAATGTATGTAGATGTAATATACATAACAATGACACAAAGGACAGAATTTGGGAAACTATACCATTGCAAGGATTTTGCATCTCATGTGAAATGGTACAATATGAACTTTCAGTTCACTGTGATAAGTTAAGGATGTACTTTGTAATTATCAAGGCTACCTCTAAAGAAAATAATGAAAACAGGGACAGGTGAAAAGCCAATAGAAGAATAACAATTGAATTTTAAAATACATTTGGGGGCGCCTGGGTGGCTCAGTGGGTTAAGCCACTGCCTTCGGCTCAGGTCATGATCTCAGGGTCCTGGGATCAAGCCCCACATCGGGCTCTCTGCTCAGCAGGGAGCCTGCTTCCCCCTCTCTCTTTGCCTGACTCTCTGCCTACTTGTGATCTCTGTCTGTCAGATAAATTTTTAAAATCTTAAAAAAAAAAACACCTCATCTCTTTAAAAAAAAAAATCAAGTGGTACAATGTTCAGGAGAAAAATGTGTTAAGAAATGAATCAAAATTGAGATGCTTGTGTGATTTTTTAAATATTAAGAGCACTTAGGAAAGTAATACAAATTTGATCTATTGATATATTTGACTTTTCACCAATTAAATCTGATCAAATATCAAACATTTGCTGAACAAACAGTATTTTTTACCAGGAAAAATAATTGACCAGGAAACATTTATACACTTAAGATAGTGAAGGTTTGCTATTATTAAATTCTTTCATAAAAAATTTATTATTCTTCTTTTAAAAAGATTTTATTTATTTGAGAGAGAGACCACGAGCGGGGGAGGGACAGAGGGAGAAGCAGACTCTCCACTGAGCAGGGAGCCTGACGCATGGCTCTATCCCAGGGCCCTGGGATCATGACCTGAGCCGAGGGCAGATGCTTAACCGACTGAGCCACCCAGGCACCCCACAAAATTATTTTTCAATATTTGTTTCTCACCAACATTGTCTGGAAATAGGGTACATCGTTTTCTGCTATTTGTAATGGCTGATTGTTGTATTTATGTGTTTATGCATTTATGTTTATGTATTTATAAGTATTTATAAGTGTTTATGCATACCTGTTTTATTAAATATTATAATTTGTAGGATCTTAATATATATTAATCATATATTACATATATTTACTCAAAACATTGTTAGTAAAAATAAAAATATCTTAAATTTATACTAAAAATATTCTAGACAAATATGGCATCTAAAAAAATCAAGTGGTACAGGGGCGCCTGGGTGGCTCAGTGGGTTAAAGCCTCTGCCTTCAGCTCAGGTCATGATCCCAGGGTCCTGGGATCAAGCCCCACATCGGGCTCTCTGCTCAGCAGGGGAGCCTGCTTCCCCCTCTCTCTTTGCCTGACTCTCTGCCTACTTGTGATCTCTGTCTGTCAGATAAATTTTTAAAATCTTAAAAAAAAAAAACACCTCATCTCTTAAAAAAAAAATCAAGTGGTACAGTGTTCAGGAGAAAAATGTGTTAAGAAATGAATCAAAATTGAGATGCCTGGATGGTTGGGTGTGTGTTTAAGGTATACAACATGATTATGTCCTATATGTATATACTGTGAAATGATTTGTGAATCCAAATAGTAGATGGGATATCCTTATGTCTGGCCTAAAAACAACATCAAAAACAGGTACAGGTATTTAATGGGCACCAAGATCAAATATAATCAAGGCATTTTGCTCACACAAATAAAAAACGTTTATCATATATTAAGATATATACTATGAAATGATGAAATATATTATTCTGAAAACAAAAGCATCTTGGTGAAAATAAGTTACAATTTTGTATGGGACTAATCTGTGTGGAGTGATATTTTGAGCCAAGTGGGAAAAGTTAGTAAAGTTCTGTAATAAAAAAAAAACAAAAAACAAAATTAAAAAACATGACTTGATGTCTGGGTATTTCAGTCCATTAAGCATCTGCCTTTGGCTCCGGTCATGATTCCAGGGTCTGGGATTAAGCCCCATGTTGGGCTCCATGCTCAGCAAGGAGTCAGCTTCTCCCTCACTCTGCTCAGGCTCTCCCTCTCTGCCTCACTCAAATAAATAAATAAAGTCTTTTTAAAAATGACTATATAAAAAGCTGCATGCTTAGTAGATGGCCCATTCTTCTGCTTAGAACAAATAAGAGAATGTGACTTCGAAAGAAATTTTACTGAATGTACAATGGGAGCACAAGATATGAATGTACTTCTCAAATTTCTTTTAATTTTTTGAAAGTAAACTCTATACCCAATGTGGGGCTCAAACTTATAACCCCAAGATCCAGAGTCATACATTCCATCAACCAAGCCAACCAGGTATCCTATAACTATCAAATTTTAAAATAAACTAAAAAAGATAGTACAGAATTTGAAAATGTAAAAAGAAAAAAGAAGTTGCAAATGTATGAATCACTGAGAATATCACATATTATGGAGAAAGTGCATATCAAACAGAAATTAATGAAATCATAGATACTCTAATTTCACATATCAAATGGTAATAAGAAAAATTAGTGGCTTCAGATTTTGGATTCTATCCAGAGGTAAGTTATTTTCTACAAATACATCTGATTTACAAAAGGAGGCCATTGACTTAGCTCTTAATATTTTGATCTAAGTCCTGCAGAAATTTATCCAAAATAGTTTGAAGCAGCATGTAAAATCAATAATTTGTAATATAAATTCAACCTTATGTTTAGATCTTCTAAAAGTGATTCACGAATTTTGTTTAGTGCAATCTTTTATTTTTTTTAAGATTCTATTTATTTGAGGGGTGCCTGGGTGGCTCAGTGGGTTAAAACCTCTGCCTTCAGCTCGGGTCAGGTATTGAGCCCCACATCGGGCTCTCTGCTCAGCAGAGAGCCTGCTTCCCCCCGCCCCCCGCTTGCCTCTCTACCTCTACTTGTGATCTTTCTCTCTCTGTCAAATAAATACATAAAATCTAAAAAAAAATTTATTTATTTGAGAGACAGAGTGAGCGCGAGCAGAGGGAAGGGTAGAGGGAGAGGGACAAGCAAACTCCATGCTCTCAGCAGGAGCCTGACTTGAGGTTCAATTCCATTACCTAGGGATCTTGACCTGAGCTGAAGGCAGATGCTTAACTGACTGAGCCACTCAGGTGCCCCTGCTTAGTGCAATCTTATCCAAATTTAGAAATGGGTTGAGAATTTTTTTTATACATCTAATGGTCTTTTATTTGTTGTTGTTGTTGAAGTATAATTAACATATAGTGTTATATTAGTTTTATTTTTTAAAAAGATCTTATTTATTTATTTATTTGTCAGAGAGATAACACAAGGGAAGCAGCAGGCAGAGGGAGAAGCAGGCTCTGTGCTCAGCAGGGAGCCCAATGTGGGGCTTGATCCCAGAACCCTAGGATCATAACTTTAGCCAGAGGCAGATGCTTAACCAACTGAGCCACCCAGGTATCTCATATTAGTTTCAGGTGTACAGTATAATGATATAGCAATTCTATACATTATTCAGCACTCCTGATGATAATTGTACTCTTAATCCCCTTTATCTATTTCACCCGTGCTCCGACCCACCTCCGCTCTGGCAACCACCAGTTTATTCTTTATATTTAAGAATCTGGGTTTGGGTTGTTATTGTTCATGTTGTTTGTCTCTTTGTTTTATTTCTTAAATTCCACATAGGAATGAAATCATATGGTAATGGTCTTTTTTAAAGATTTTATTTATTTATTTGACATACAGAAATCACAAGTAGGCAGAGAGGCAAGCAGAGAGAGAGGGGGAAGCAGGCTCTCTGCTGAGCAGAGCTGGGCTCGATCCCTGGACCCTGGGATCTTGACCTGAGCCGAAGGCAGAGGCTTAACCCACTGAGCCACCCAGGCGCCCCGGTAATGGTCTTTCTGTGACTGGCTTATTTCACTTACCACTATACCTTCTGGTTCTAACCATGTTGTTGCAAATGGCAAGATCTCATTCTTTTTTACGGCTGAGTAATATTCCATATTCAATTATAGCACCTCTTCTTTTTTAATTTCTATTTTTATTTTAAAAATATTAAGTAATCTCTATGCCCAAAGTGGGGCTTGAACTCACAACCCTGAGATCAAGAGTCATATGCTACACCAACTAAGCCAGCCAGATGCCCCATATACAACTTCTTTAACCATTCATTGATCAGTGAACACTTGGGTTGCTTCCGTATCTTGGCTATTGTAAGTAATGCTACAATAAGCATATGGGTGCATATATCTTTTTGAATTAGTGTTTTCATTTTCTTTGAGTAAATACACAGTAGTGGAATTTTTTAAAAAGATTTTTATTTATTTATCTGACGGAGAAAGAGAGTACAAGCAGGGGGAGCAACAGAGGGAGAGAGAAAAGCAGATCATGACCTGAGCCTAAGGCAGACACTTAACCGACTGAGACACCCAGGCGCCCCAGTGGAATTACTGAATCATATGGTAATTCTATTTTTAACGTTTTGAGAAACTCCCATACTATTTCCACAGTGGCTGCACCACTTTGCATTCCCACCAACAGTGTAGAAGAGTTCCTTTTTCTCCACATTCTTGTCAACACTTGTTCTTTCTTGTCTTTTCAATAATAGCCATTCTGTCTGGTGTGAGGTGATATCTCATTGTGGTTTTGATTTGCATTTCTGTGTTGATGAATGATGCTGAGCATCTTTTCATGTGTCTGTTGGCCATCTGTGTATCTTCTTTGGAAAAATGTCTGTTCAGGTCTTCTGCCCGTTTTTGATTGGATTATTTGTTTTTTGCATTTAAGTTGTATAAGTTCTTTATATATTTTGAATATTAACCCTTTATTGTGTATATAATTTGCAGACATCTTCTCCTATTCAGTAGGTTGCCTTTTTGTTTTGTTGATGGTTTCCTTCACTGTTCAAAAGCTTTTTATTTTGGTATGGTCCCAATAGTTTAATTCTGCTTTTGTTTTCTTTGCCAAAGGACACATACCTAGAAAAATGTATCTATGGCTATTGTCAGAGAAATCATTGCTTATGTTTTCTTCTAGAATTTTCATGGTTTTAGGTCTCATGTTTAGGTCTTCTGTCCATTTTGAGTTTATTTTTCTGTATGATATAAGAAAGTGGTCCAGTTTCATTCTTTTCCATGTAGCTGTCCAGTGTTCCCAGCACCATTTTTAAAAAGATTTTATTTATCTATTTGAAAGAGAGACAGTGAGTGAGAGGTAGAGAGAAGGAGCAGAGCCAGGGGCAGAGGGAGAGGAAGAACCAGATGCCCCACTTAGCCTGGAGCCCATCACAAGACTCAATCCCAGGACCCCAGGATCATGACCTGAGCTGAAGGCAGATGCCTAACCGACTGAGCCACCCTGGTGCCTCCACCATTTATTTAGATTTATTTATTTTTTTAAAAAGATTTTATTTATTTATTTGACAGAGAGATAGAGACTACAAGTAAGCAGACAGAGGGAGAGGGAGAAGCAGGCTCCCTGCTGAGCAAGGAGCCCAATGTGGGGCTCCATCCCAGGACCCTGAGACCATGACCTGAGCCAAAGGCAGAGGCTTAACCCACTGAGCCACCGAGGTGCACCGTGGATTTATTTTTTTTTTAGATTTTATTAATTTATTTGACAGAGATCACAAGCAGGCAGAGAGGCAGGCAGAGAGAGAGAGGGAAGCAGGCTCCCCGCTGAGCAGAGAGTCTGAGGAGGGACTCGATCCCAGGACCCTGAGCTCATGACCTGAGCTGAAGGCAGAGACTTTAACCCACTGAGCCACCCAGATGCCCCAAGTCTCTCTGTCTTTCAAATAAATAAAATCTTTAAAAACCCAATGATTTATTTTAAAAAAAGAAAAAAGAAATTTAATGCATAGAAAAACATATATTACACAAACATTAAACTTAAGAACGCTGGAATGGCTGTATTAATAACAGACAAAATACACTTTAAGACTATGAGTATTACCAGAGATAGAGACCTTTCATAATGATAAAAGGGTGACTGCATCAGAAAGACATAACACCATAAGTACATAAGACACCTAATAATAGAATTTCAAAATATATGACACAACACAAACATAAAGAGAGAAATACAGAAATCTACAATCGTGATTGGAGATGTTAATACTCCTGGTTTAGAAGTAGATAGAATGATAAGAATAGCAAAACAATAAGGAGATTTCCACTTCCAACCAAGATACAGTAACGGGGACCAAATTTACCTTCCTGCCTGAAACAAATAAAAATCTAGACAAAATATATGCCCCAGCAAGTCTCAAGATATCGGACATCAGGCAATGAAGCCAAGTGATCCCTGAGAGATAGGGAACAAACAAGGTGAGCCTTATGATCGCCCAGCTTACAGCCTGTAAGCCTCGGGGCACTGGCTGGTTCAGTTACGCAACTCTTGATCTCAGGGTGGTGAGTTTGAACCCCACAATGTGGGTAGAGTTGACTTAATAAGAGAACATTTCTTTAAAATATCTAGAAGTCTGCCCGTGTTGAGGAGACAAATCGTAGGAGTCTGGTGGAAGCCAGGGCAATTAAAGTTAGCAGGGCAGGATATCCGAGTACAGAGGGATTCACAGAGAGGCAATTCCAGAGATCTCCAGGGGATTTCCACTGGTATTCAGTTGAGTGTTAATCAGCACAGGCTTGTGAGGAAACTACCGAAGGCCAGGGAAAAATACACGAAAAGATTAAAAAGAACAATAACTGGAATTCATGCTGAGCAGGAAATAATACCTTTTCCCAAAAGCCTAAGAGGAAAACTTCATAATTCATGGATTATTGGGTAGAGTACTGAGAAGAGTCTTGCCTTAGTAGTGGGGATACTTAACCCAAGTCTCCACACTGCTGTGATCCTACCTAACAAAGCTTAAAAGCTGTAACCTGAAAGTAACAAAATGTTCCCAAGTAACTTTATCACATCCCCAAACAAAACTCAAGAATGGTTAGAGGAATACAAAAATAGCCAGTACCCAACAAGGTAAGAGTCACAATGTCTGGCATTCAATACAAAATTATTAGGTATGCAAAGAAACAGGAAAATACAACCCATAATGAAGAAAAAATTCAACAGAAACAGATCCAGAAATGACACAGATGAGGGAATTAGTAGGCAAGGACATTAAGAGTTATTGTGACTGTATTGTATATGTTCAAGAAGTTAGAGGAAAGATGGAACATGTTAAGTAGAAATGTGGAAAATATATAAAAGACCCAAATTGAACTTCTAGAACTTTTAAAATATTTTATTTACTTATTTGAGAGAGAGTGAGCATGCAAGCAGGGAGGAGAGGAAGAAGCAGGCTCCCTGAGAGCAGGGAGCTTGATGTGGGGCTCGACCCTAGGACCCTGGGATCGTGACCTCACCCAAAGGCAGATGCTTAATTGAGTGAGCCACCCAGGTGCCCCACAATATCTGGTTTTAAAAGTACACTAGAGGTGCGCCTGGGTGGCTCAGTGGGTTAAGTCTCTGCCTTCGGCTCTGGTCATGATCTCAGGGTCCTGGGATTGAGCCCCTCATTGGGCTCTCTGCTCAGCGGGGAACATGCTTCCTCCCTCTCTCTCTGCCTGCTGCTCTGCCTACTAGTGATCTCTCTGTCAAATAAATAAATAAAATCTTAAAAAGAAAAGTACACTAGAGGGGTGCCTGGGTGGCTCTGTGGGTTAAGCCTCTGCCTTCAGCTCAGGTCATAATCTTAGGGTCCTGGGACTGAGCTCAGCATCAGGCTCTCTACTCAGCAGGGAGCCTGCTCCCCCCCCCAACCGTCTCTCTCTGCCTGCCTCTCTGCTCTGTCTGTCAAATAAATAAATAAAATCTTAAAAAAATAAAAAATAAAAGTACACTAGATGGGGCATCTGGGCGGCTCAGTGGGTTAAAGCCTCTGCCTTTGGCTCAGGTCATGATGCCAGGGTCCTGGGATCAAGTCACACATCAGCCTCCCTGCTCCACGGGGAGTCTGCTTCTCCCTCTGCGTCTGCCTCTCTCTCTCTCTCTCTGTCTCTCATGAATAAATAAATAAACTCTTAAAATATAAAAGTACACTAGATGGAATTAATGGCAGATTAGACATTCTGAAAGAAGAGGTTAGTGAACATGAATGACAGAAATTATCTGAAATGAAATACACAAAGGGAAAAAGAGACTTAAAAAATGATTGTTGATAATAGCCAAGGGATGCCTGGGTGACTCAGTCTGTTGAGCATCTGCCTTGAAATCAGGTCACAATCCCAGGGTCCTGGGATCGAGCCCCACCCATATCAGGCTCCTTGCTCAGCGGGGTGTTTGCTTCTCCCTCTCCCGGCCACTCTCCCTGTTTGTGCTTTTGCACATCCTCTCTCTCTCTCTCTCTCTCTGACAAATAAATAAATAAAATCTTTTTAAAAAAAATAGCCAAACGTAAAAACCCAAATGTCCATCAACTGATGAATGGATCAATAAATTATGGTATACCCATATAATGGACATTATTCAGCAATAAGAAGGTACAAAGTAGGGGCACCTGGGTGGCTCAGTAGCTTAAGCCTCTGCCTTTGGCTCAGGTCATGATCTTGGGGTCCTGGGATCGAGCCCTCATCAGGCTCTCTGCTCAGTGGGGAGTCTGCTTCCCTCTCTCTCTCTGCCTGCCTCTCTGCCTACTTGTGATCTCTCTCTCCGTCAAATAAATAAATAAAATCTTTTTTAAAAAGAAGGTATGAAATACTGATAATACTACAACATAGATAAACCTTGAAACATTCTGCCTAGTGATTGGAGCCAGTCACAAAAGACCACATATTGTGTGATTCTATTTATATGATGTATCCAGAAGAGCAAATCTATAGAAACAGAAGGTAGATGTGTGATTGCCTAGAGTTGGAGGGGAATGGGGAATGGCTGATAATGGGTAAAGAATTTTTTTGAGATGATGAAAATGTTCTAAAATTGTGCTGATTATTGCACAACTCTGTGAATATACTAAAAAATCATTGACTCATACACTTTACTTATTTTTTTAAGATTTTTTAATTTATTTATGACAGAGAGAGATAGTGAGAGAGGGAACACAAGCCATGAGGGAGTTGGAGTTGGAAGCAGGCTTCCCGCTGAGCAGGGACCCCCCCCCCCAGATGAGGCTCAATCCCAGGATCCTGGGATCATGACCTGAGCCAAAGGCAGAGCTTAACCATTGAACCACCCAGGCATCCCAAATCATACGCTTTAAATAAGTGAATTGTATGGGATGTGAATTACATCTCAATAAAGCTATTAAAAAAGAATACCATTTAGGGAGGGGGTTACTGGGTGATGGACATGAAGGAGGGCATGGGATGTAATGAGCACTGGGTGTTATGTAAGACTGATGAATCACAGACCTGTACCTCTGAAATCAATGATACATTATATGTTAATTAATTGAATTTAAATTTTAAAATATTTAAAATTAAAAAAAGAAACACACACACAAAAAGGAAGTAAAGGTAGATTATTAGATTATTTACAAAAGAATGACAACTTCATGGATAATGTCTCAATGGCAATAATGGAGGCCAGAATACAGAGGAATAATATCCTGTCATGCTGGAGGGAAAAAAACTTTTCAACCTAGATTTCCATAAACAGCAAAACTATGTTTCTTTTTTTTAAGGTTTTATTTATTTGAGAGAGAGAGACAGAGTGAGCCAGAGCAGGGAGGAGGGGCAGAGGGAGGGGGTGAGGAAGAAGCAGGCTCCCTGCTGAGAAAGGACCCTGATCTGGGACTCAATCCCAGTACCCTGGGGTTATGACCTGAGTCAAAGGCAGCCGCTTCACCGACTGAGCCACCTAGGAGCCCAAAACTATGTTTTCTCTATACAAGCAACAATAAATAGTTTCAGAAAACAAAAACAGAGTTAATGGAATAAAGGGAAAATCTTTTTTTTTTTTTTAGATTTTATTTATTTATTTGACAGACAAAGATTTTAAGTAGGCAGAGAGGGGGGGATGCAAGCTTCCCTCTGAGCAGAGAGCTCGATGCGGGCTCCATCCCAGGACCCTGAGATCATGAGCCGAAGGCAGAGGCTTAACCCACTGAGCGACCCAGGCTCCCCGTAAAGGAAAAATCTTAAATTGTCTCCTTTGGGCACGTGAAAAATGATTCCAGATGGAAACCTGATATGCAAATAGGATCAGTGAACATTATGATAATGGTAAATATATCTGTAGAGGTACCCAAGGAATGATAATATAAAACCATGATATCAGACTTTTTTTGGCAAGAAAAGTCTGATATCAGACTTTTCTTGACTTTTGAAAGTCGACAGAAAAGAAAAGGAATAACATTTAAAAATTAGAAACAAAAAGGGGTGCCTGGGAGTTTCAGTTGGAAGAGCATACAAATCTTCATCTCTCGGTTGCGAGTTTGAGCCTCAGTTGGGTGCAGAGATTACTTAAAAATAAATAAATAAATAAATAAATAAACAAACAGAAAAATATTAAAAGAAGGGCACCTGGGTGGCTCAGAAGGGCCCTACCTACGCCTGCCTTCCGATCTGGTCATGATCTCCAGGTTCTCGGATCGAGACCCGTGTCAGTCTCTGCTCAGCGGTAAAGTCCATGTCTCTCTCTCTCTCTGCCCCTCTCCCTGCTTGTGCTCTCTCTCTCTCTCTCTCTTCCTCAAATGAATAAATAAAATCTTTAAAAAATATATTAGAACAAAACAGGAAAAGATGTTAACATATAATTCTGATGGTAAAGAGTTCAAAATAAAAGTTACCCAAATAGGGGCGCCTGGGTGGCTCAGTGGGTTAAACCACTTCCTTCGGCTTAGGTCATGATCTCAAGGTCCTGGGATCGAGTCCCGCATCGGCCTCTCTGCTCAGCAGGGAGCCTGCTTCTCTCTCTCTCTCTGCCTGCCTCTCCATCTACTTGTGATCTCTCTCTGTCAAATGAATAAATAAAATCTTAAAAAAAAAAGTTACCCAAATATGGAAGAAAAAAAACCTGAAGGAGTTCATCACCAGAAGACCTGCAATATAAGAAATGTGGAAGGACCCCTGAAACAAATAATTCATCATATGTTAATAAAATAAAAAATAAAAATAAAACAGTTATTATTCAAAAAGCTTTCATCACAAGAAAACTTTTTTTGTAGAACTCTGTATGGTGACAGATACTAACTAAAGTTATTGTGGTGATCATTTCAGGGTGTGTACAATTGAATCATTATGTTGTACACCTGTCACTAATATAATGTTAAATTTCAATTACATTTCAATAAAAACATTACTTTAAAATTGCAACAACAAAAAAAGAAATGTTAAAGGAAGTCCTACAGACAGAAAGAAAATGATACCATATGGAAGCCTAGATCTACACAAAGGAATGATGTGCACCAGAATTGATAATTACATCGGTAAACAGAAAGACTTTTTTTTAGATTTTATTTATTTATTTGACAGAGAGAGACAGTGAGAGAGGGAGCACAAGCAGAGGGAGTGGAAGAGGGAGAAGCAGGCTTCCTGCTGAGCACAGAGCCTGATGCGGGAATGGATCCTAGGACCCCAGATTCATGACCTGAGTCGAAGGCAGATGCTTAACCAATTGAGCCACCCAGGCACCCCATAAAGACTCTTTCTTACTATTTATATATCTTTAAAAGGCAACATAGCTTTAAAGCAAGAGAGAGAGGCAGAGGAAGAACATCATATTGTGAGAAACACTTGTAGAAATAAACATGTAGAAATAAAATATATGGCCATCAAAAAATATATGGCCATCAACAGCACAAACGTTGGGAGGGGAGAAATGGAAATGTACTGTTTTAAGCTTCTTATACTATAGGAGTGCCTGGGTGGCTCAGTCGTTTAAGCATCTGCCTTTGGCTCAGGTTATGATCCCAGGGTCCTGGAATAGAGCCCTGCAGAGAGCGCCCTGCTCATTGGGAAGCCTGCTTCTCTGGCTCCCTCTGCTGTTTCTCCTGCTTGGGTTCTCTGGCTTTCTCTCTCAGTCAAATAAATAAAAAAAATCTTTTTTTTTTTTTTTTAAAGAGTATATGTTAAGTTTATCATACTATACATGAAATTGTACACTAACATTTGATGGTAAACTATAATAAGGTAAAGATTAATAATAAGTTAAAGATAAATGCTAAGGCAGCTACTAATGTGACAGAGTTACAGCTAATAAATCAACAAAGGAAATAAGAAACTATCATAAAAAATACTCAGTAAATTCAAAAGGAGAGAGAGAGAGGGAACAAAGAACAAATAGGACAAATAGAAAACAAAGAGTAGATTTAAACACAACTATGTCAAAAGTGACAGAGCTTTGGGGCGCCTTGATGGCTCAGTGGGTTAAAGCCTCTGACTTCGGCTCAGGTCATGATCCCAGGGTCCTGAGATCGAGCCCCGAATCAGGCTCTCTGCTCAGCAGGGAGCCTGCTTCCTCCTCTCTCTCTGCCTGCTTCTCTGTGATCTCCATCTGTCAAATAAATAAATAAAATCTTTTAAAAAATTAAAAAATAAAAAGAAAAGTAACAGAGCTTCAAAATAAATGAAGCAAAAGTTGATTGGATTGCAATGAGAAAGACAGATCTATGAATAAAATGAGAGATTTCAGCGCTCCTCTCTCAACAGTTGATAGAACAATCAGATGGAAAATCAAGTAAACAGAATATCAGTAAGGATGTAGGAGAACAGACTAGAACTACCAACCAGCTCGACCTGACTGACGGTTATGGAACATTTCACCCAGCAAATGCAGAATACACATTTCCTCAGGTGCACATAAAAGATTTATGAAGATAGACCATGTTCTGAACCACAAAACACATTTGAAGACATTTAAAAGGATTCAGGTCTTACCACGTTCTTTAACCAAAACTGATTTAAATTGGAAGCCAGTAACAGAAGTAGATCTGAAAAGTCCCCATATACTTGGAAACTAAATAATACATCTTTTTTTTTTAAAGATTTTATTTATTTATTTGACACAGAGAGATCACAAGTAGGCAGAGAGGCAGGCAGAGAGAGAGAGGAGGAAGCAGGCTCCCTGCTGAGCAGAGAGCCCGATGCGGGACTCGATCCCAGGACCCTGAGATCATGACCTGAGCCGAAGGCAGCGGCTTAACCCACTGAGCCACCCAGGCACCCTAAATAATACATCTTTAAATAACCTATGGGTCAAAGAGGAAATCAAAGGGCAAATCATAATGTGAACTATAAAGGGAAATTTTTAAATGAACTGAATAAATGAAAACAATATATCACAGAATGTATGGGGTAGAAGTATTTCTAAGCAATACGTAGAAATTTATAGTACAAAAATGCCTATATTAAAGGAAGATTTAAGACTCCTGGGTGACTCAGTTGGTTAAGCGTCTGCCTTCGGCTCAGGTCATGATCCCAGGGTCCTGGGATTGAGCCCCACATTGGGCTCCCTGCTTGGCAGGGAGCCTGCTTCTCCTTCTGCCTCTTCCCCACCCCTACCCACGCTTGTATGCTCTCTCTCTCTCAAATAAACAAATAAAATCTTTTAAAAAACTTAGAAAAGTAAGCAAAAGAAACAAATAATAAAGGTCAGAGTAGAAATCAGTGACATGGCAGATAGAAAAACAATAAAAGACATCAATGAAATCAATATTACTGAGAAAATCAGAAAGGCTGATAAACTTATAGCCAGATAAGTCAGGAAAAAGAGAAGACATATAAATGACCAATATCAAGAATGAGAAAGGAACATCACCACAGTTTCTACAGATATTAAATGGATAATAAGAGATACTTGTAAACCAACATTCTTTTTTTTTTTTTAAAGATCTTTATTTAAGATAGAGCAAGAGCGAGTGAGAGAGCATCAACGGGGGAGAGAGGCAGAGAGTGAAGCAGGCTCCCACTGAGCAGGGAGCCCAATACAGGGCTCGACCCCAGGACCCTGGGATCATGACCTGAGCCAAAGGCAGATGCTTAACCAGCTGAGCCACCCAGGTTCTCTTTCATCAATGTTCCTAGCATTATTCATAACAGCCAAAAGGTGGAAACAATCCAAGTGTCCATCAACAGATGCATAGATAAAGAAAATGTGGTAGATGTATATAGTGGATTTGGCCATAAGAAGGAATAAAATTGGGGTGCCTGGGTGGCTCAGTGGGTTAAAGCCTCTGCCTTCGGCTCGGGTCATGATCTCAGGGTCCTGGGATGGAGCCCCACATCGGGGTCTCTGCTTGGCAGAGAGCCTGCTTCCGACCCCCTGCCTGCCTCTCTGCCTACTTGTGATCTCTGTCTGTCAAATAAATAAATAAAATCTTTTTAAAAAAAGAAATAAAATTATGACACATGCTATAAAATGGATGAGCCTTGAGGACACTATGCTAAGTAAAATAAGCCAGACACAAAAGGATTGTAGGTTATGTAATTCCACTTTTATGAGATGTCTAGGGTAGGCAAATTCCCAGGGACAGAAAGTAGAGTAGAGGGTTGGGGGTTGGCAGTTGGGGGAGAATGGGGAGTTATTGCTTAATGAGTACATAATTTCTGTCTGGGATGATGTTCTGCAAATACACAGTGGTGATGGTTATACAACACTGAATTTATTTAGTGCTACTGAATTATATGCTTAAATATAGTTAAAATGGTAAGTTTTATGTTATGCATATTTTATCACAATTTTAAAAAGAATAATAAATAGGAGAATAGTATGAACATCTTTATGACAATAATTCTGGCAACAAATTCCTTGAAAGACACAAAATACCAAGGCTCGCTCAGGAAGAAATAAATAACTTGGATAACACTGTATCTATTAAAGAAATTGAATTTGTAAGAAGACATCTGCCCACAAAGGAAATTCCAGGCCCAGATGGCTTTTTTGGGAAATTCTACCAAATAAGTTAAGGAAGAAATAATATCAATTCTACACAAACTCGTCCAGAAGATTTAAGAGGAGGGAATACTCCCTACTTCGTTCTATGAGACTAGCATTTCTCATCTAAACCAGAGAATATCATTATAAGAAAAGTACTGTTGGGGCGTCTGGGTAGCACAGTCCTCTGAACATCTGACTCTTGGTTTCAGGCTGAGTTGTGCTCTTAGGGTCATGATTCAGGGTTGTGACATGGAGGTCCACAATGTGCTCAGCGCTCAACCCAGAGTCCGCTGAAGATCCTCTCTCCCTCTCCTTCTCTCTGCCCCTCCCCACTGTGCTGTCTGTCTCTCTCCAATAAATAAATACATCCTTCAAAAAAATAAGAAAAGTACAGTTGACCCTTGAACAACATGTGTTTGAACTGCACAGCTTCACTTATATGAGGATTTTTTAAATAAATGCAGTACAGTACTGTATATGTATTTTTTCATCCTTATGAATTTTCTTTTTTAAAAAAGATTTTGTTTATTTATTTGACAGACAGAGATCACAAGTAAGCAGAGAGGCAGGCGCGGGGGGGGGTGGGAAGCGGGCTCCCTGCTGAGCAGACAGCCCCATGTGGGGCTCCATCCCAGGAACCTGGATTACGACCTGACCCGAAGGCAGAGGCTTTAACCCACTGAGCCACCCAGACGCCCCTGAATTTCCTTTCTTGTTGTTGTTGTTGAAGATTTTATTTATTTATTTGACAGAGAGAGAGATCACAAGTAGGCAGAGAGGTAGGCAGAGAGAGGGAAGCTGGCTCCCTGCTGAGCAGAGAGCCCGATGTGGGACTCTATGCCACGACCCTGAGCACGACCTGAGCTGAAGGCAGAGGCTTTAACCCACTGATCCACCCAGGCGCCCCTGTATTTCGTTTTTTAAAAAAGATTTTATTTTTATTTATTTGACAGAGAGAGAGAGTACAAGCAGGGAGAGCGCAGGCACATGGAGAGGGAGAAGCAGATTCCCCACTGGGCAAGGAGCCTTATGCAGGGGCTCCATCACAGGACCGCAGGACCATGACCTGAGCTGAAGGCAGAGGCTTAACCAACTGAGCCACACATGCACCTCCCTTTTGAATTTACTAATAACATTTTGTTTTCTGTAGCTTACTTTGTTGTAAGAATATGACATATAACACATAATATGTGTTAATTAGCTGTTCACATTATCAGTAAGGCAACAGTAGGCTGTTAGTAGTTAAGATTTGGGGGAATCAAAATTTCTATGTGGATTTTCAACTGTGCAGGGGATCAGTGCCCCAACCTCTGCATTGTTCAAGAAGAACCCATTGTTGGGGAGCCTGCTGGCTCCGTCAGTGGAGAATGTGACACTTGATCTCCGGGTTTGTGAGCTCAAGTCCCATGTTAGGCATAGAGCTTGCTTAAAAAAAATAAATGGGACGCCCGAGTTGCTCAGTGGGTTAAGCCTCTGTCTTCCACTTGGGTCGTGATCTCAGGGTCCTGGGATCAAGCCACGAATCAGGCTCTCTTCTCAGCAGGGAGCCTGCTTCCCCCTTTCTCTCTGTCTGCTGCTCTGCCTACTTGTGATCTCTCTCTCTCTGTGTGTCAAATAAATAAATAAAATATTTTTAAAAAAATAAATGAGAAGTTTTTTTAAAAAAGAGTCAACTGTATACACAAGTATCCTTCACAGAGATGCCAAAGTTTTAATTTTATTTATTTATTTGTCAGAGAGTGAGATAAAGAGTCCAATGGTGGAAGAGAAGCAGGCTCCTCACTGAGTAAGGAGTCTGATGTGGGACTCAGTCCCAGGACCCTAAGATCATGACCTGAGCTGAAGGTAGATGTTCAACCCACTGAGCCACTCAAGCATCCCAGAGGTACAAAGGTTTTTAGCAACATTTTAGTAAATCAAATCCAACAAAATATACAAAAGAGAATACATCAAGAGAAAATTGAATCTACTCCGGGAATGCAAGCAAAACCATATGATCATCTCAACAAACGCAGAAAAAGCATTTGACAAAATCCACCATCCATTCCTGATTTTAAAAAAAAAAGCTCTTAGAAAACTAGTAAAAGGTAGTATCTCCTCATCATGACAAAGAGTATTTACAAAAGCGTATAGTAAGTTCAAACCTTTTTATGTTTTAATTTTGATTCCAGTTAGTCAGCATACAGTGTAATAGCAGTTTCAGGTGTACAACAGAGTGAGTCAACATTTCCATACAACACCTGGTGCTCATTACAAGTGCACTCCTTAATCTTCATTGTCTATTTCAACCATGCCCTCCACCTGCCTCCCCTCAGTTTGTTCTCTATAGTTAAGAGTCTGTTTGAAAAAAAAAGAGAGAGAGAGAGTCTGTTTCTTGGCTTGCTTCTCTCTCTCTCTTTCTCCCCTTTGCTCATTTGTTTTTTTTTTTTTAGACTTTTTTTAATTTAAGAGAGAGAGTGAGTGAGTGAGAGAGAGAGCACAAGCAGGTGGAGCAGAGGTAGGGCACCTCTGCTGGTGGGGCAGAGGGAGAGGGAGAAGCAGACTCCCAGGGGAGCAGGGAGCCTGACACGGGGCTCAATCCCAGGATCATGACTTGAGCTGAAGGCAGAACTTAACCAACTGAGCCACCCAGGCACTCCTTTTGTTTTGTTTCTTAAACTCCACCTAAGGGGCGCCTGGGTGGCTCAGGGGGTTAAAGCCTCTGCCTTCAGCTCAGGTCATGATCTCAGGGTCCTGGGACTGAGTCCCACATCAGACTCCTTACTCAGTGAGGAGCCTGCTTCTCCTCCACCATTGGACTCTTTATCTCACTCTCTGACAAATAAATAAATAAAATTAAAACTTTTGCATCTCTGTGAATGATACTTGTGTATACAGCAGGGAGCCGGCTACCCCCCACCCCACCTCTCTACATGCCTCTCTGCCTACTTGTGATCTCTGTCTGTCAAATAAATAAATAAAATCCTTAAAAAAAAAACTCCACGTAAGAGTGAAATCATATGGTATGTATCTTTCTCTGACTGACTTCTTTTGCCCAGCATCACACTCTCTTGCTCCATCCATGTCATTGCAAATGGTAGTAACATCAAACTTAATGTCATAAAGCTGAATGTCTTTTTCCCTAGATCAGGAACAAAGCAAGGACGTCCACTCTCATCACTTCAATTTAACATCGTTTTGGAGGGTTCATCAGTGCAATAAGGCAAGAAAGAAACAAAAAAGATATATACGGATTGGAAAGGAAGAAACAAAGCTGTCTTTATTAGAAAGTGACATGTATGTATGTATTTATCTATGTAGAAAATCATGTGGAGGGGCGCCTGGGTAGCTCAGTGGGTTAAGCCTCTGCCTTCGGCTCGGGTCATGATCTCAGGGTCCTGGGATCGAGTCCCGCATCAGGCTCTCTGCTCAGCGGGGAGCCTGCTTCCTCCTCTCTCTCTCTGCCTGTCTCTCTGCCTACTTGTGATCTCTCTCTGTCAAATAAATAAATAAAATCTTAAAAAAAAAAGAAAGAAAATCATGTGGAATCTACAAAAAAAAAAAAAAAAACCTCCACTAGAACAAATAAGTGACTTTAGCAAGATTGCAGGATATAAGATCAATACATTACATTTAACTATATTTCTATATACCAGCAATGATCCATAGGGAATTGAAAAAATTTTTAAAGATTTTATTTATTTCTTTGAGATAGAAAGAGTGAGTGAGACAACAGGAGCAGGGAAGGGGAGCAGGGAGAGAGGGAGAAGCAGACTCCCTGCTGAGCAGGGAGCCCAGTGTGGGACCGGATCCCAGGATGTCAGGATCATGACCTGAGGAGAGGACAAACACTTTACCGACTGAGCCACCCAGGGGCCCCACGAACTGAAATTTTAAAATAACATTCATTGTAGCATCAAAAATATGGAAGTACAGAGGGTCCCTGGGTGGCTCAGTGGGTTAAAGCCTCTGCCTTCACTCAGGTCATGATCTCAGGGTCCTGGGATCAAGCCCCACGTCAGGCTCTCTGCTCAGCAGGGAGCCTGCTTCCCCCTTCTCTCTATGCCCGTCTCTCTGTCTATCTATGATCTCTGTCTGTCAAATAAATAAAATATTTTTAAAAATATGGAAGTACAAGACCAGTACATTGAGTATTGGCTGAGAGAAATTAAAGATTTAATAAGTGGAGAGAAAACCAAGTTCATGGATCAGAAGACTTAGTATAGTAAGATGTAGTTTCTCTCAAGATTCATCTATAGTTTCAGTGCAATCTGTCAAAATCCTTGCATGTTTTGTTTTGAAGAATTGACAAGCAGATTCTAAAATTCATAGGGAAATGAAAAAGGCCGAAACAACTTAGAGGGGAGCCTGGCTGGCTCAGTTGCAAGAGCATCCAACTCTTTTAAAAAATATTTTATTTATTTATTTGACAGAGAGAGTGAGATCACAAAGAGGCAGAGAGGCAGGCAGAGGGAGGGGGAAGCAGGCTCCCTGCTGAGCAGAGAGCCCGATGCGGAGCTTGATCCCAGGACCCTGAGATCATGACCTGAGCCGAAGGCAGAGGCTTAACCCATTGAACCACCCAGGCACCCCTCTTTATTTTTTTTAAGAACATGCAACTCTTGATCTTGGGGTCATAAATTCAAGCCCCATGACGGGTGTAGAAGTTAGTTAAAAAAAAAAAAAACTTAAAAAAAGAAACAACTTAGAAAAGCAAGAACAAATTTGGTGGACTTCCTGACTTCAAGATTCATTGTAAAGCTCTATCAATCAAGACATTGTGGTATGCATGTCCAGACAGCAACATATATCAATGAAAGAAAATAGAAACTCCTGAAATAGACCCAGACATGTACGGTCAATTGACTTTTAAAAAAAATATTTATTTATTTATTTATTTGAGAGAGAAAGCGAGAGGAGGGACAGAGGCAGAGGGAGAGAGAGAATCTCCAGCAGACTCCATGCTGGCGCCGATGCAGGCACCGGGCTCTACCCCAGGCCCCCGAGATCATGACCTGAGTTGAAATCAAGAGCCTGCCACTCAATCATTTGAGGCATCCAGGCACCCTAGTCAATTGACTTGAAAAAGGTGCAAAGGCAGTGCAGAATGGATAACGTTTTCTTTCTTTTTTTCTTTGTTTCTTTCTCTTTCTCTTCCTTTCTTTCTTTCTTTCTTTTTTTTTTTTTTTGAGAGAGAGAGACAGAGAAAGAAAGCACAAGCCGGAGAGGGGGGCAGGGACAGGGAGAGAGGGAATCTCAAGGCAGCTCCAGACCCAGCACAGAGCCGCTCAATCCCGTGACCCCATGACCCCATCACCTCAAGATCACGACCAGAGCTGAAATCAAGAGTTGAATGCTCAACCAACTGAGCCACCCAGGTGCCCCTTGAATGGGTAATATTTTCAACAAATGAGGGAACAATTGAATATCCAAGTTCCCTCCAAAAACAACTCCGGAGAGTAATTGCTCCATTGGGGAAGAGACTGGTTGGCAAAGGGTAGGAGGGAAAATTCTGGGGGAGATGAAATAATCTACATCTGGATAAGGGAATGGGCTATTTGAATATAGTCATCATTTGTCAGGATGCTATAAAGTTTGATTTGTGAATCTTACTGTATGGAAATTTTACCTTTAAAATGCCTGTAGGGGCACCTGGGTGGCTCTGTCAGTTAAGTGTGGGACTTAAAAAATATATTAATTAATTAATTTCACACAAAAAGAGAGAGAGAGCATGCACAAGCAAGCAGAGTGGCAGGCAGAGGCAGAGGGAGAAGCAGGTTCTCTGCAGAGCAGAGAGCCAGACATGGGGCTCGATCCCAGGACTCTGGGATCATGACTTGAGGTGAAGGCAGACGCCTAACTGACTGAGTCACCCAGACACCCCAAGTACACCCCAAGACTCTTTTTTTAAATTAAAGATTTTATTTCTTTATTTGACAGAGAGAGATCACAAGTAGGCAGAGAGGCAGGCAGAGAGAAGGGAAAAGCAGGGTCCCTGCTGAGCAGAGAGCCCAATGTGGGGCTCAATCCCAGGACCCTGAGATCAATACCTGAGCCAAAGGCAGAGGCTTAACCCACTGAGCCACCCAGGCACCCCTCACCCCAAAACTCTTGACTTTGGTTCAGGTCATGATCTCAGGGTCGTGAGATCAAGCCCAACATTGGGCTTCACACCGGGCATGGAGCCTGCTTAAGATTCTCTCTCTCCCTCTCCCCCTTCATGCCCATTGGTTCTCTCTCTCTCTTTCTCTCTCTCTCTATATATATATATTAAGATTTTATTGATTTATTGGAAAGAGAGTACGAGCTGGGGTGGGGGAATACAAGGGAGATGAAGGGGCAGAGGGAAAGGAAGAAACAGACTCCCCCCTGAGCAGAGAGCCCAAAGTGGGGCTCGATTCCAGGACCCTGGGATCATGACCTAAGACAAAGGCAGATACTTAACCAACTGAGACACCCAGGTGTCCCTCTCTCTTTCTTTAAAAAAAATAATAGGGGTACCTGAGAGGCTCACTTGGTTAAGCATCTGCCTTCAACTCAGGTCGTGATCTCTGGATCCTGGGATCCAGCCCCACATCAGGCTCCCCACTTTGGGAGGAACCTAGTTCTCCCTCTCCCTCTGCCTGTCACTCCCCTTCCTTGTGTGCATGCTCTCTTATTCTCTCAAATAAAGGAATAAAATATTTTAAAAATAAATAAATAAAAATCAGGGCTGCCTGGGTGGCTCAGCTGTTAAGCATCTGTTCTCGGCTCCGGTCAATCAGGTCGCAATCCCAGAGTCCTGGGATCGAGGTCCGCATTGGGCACCCTGCTCAGCAGGAATCCTGCTTCTCCCTCTCACACTCTCCCTGCATGTGTTGCCTCTCTTGCTGTCTCCTTCTCTATCAAATAATGAAGTCTTAAGAAAGAAAGAATGAAAGAAAGAAAGAGGGGCACCTGGGTGGCTCAGTGGCTTAAACCTCTGCCTTCGGCTCAGGCCATGATCTCAGGGTCCTGGGATCGAGCCCCGCATCGGACTATCTGCTCAGCGGGGAGCCTGCTTCCTCCTCTCTCTCTCTCTCTCTCTCTCTCTCTCTGTCTGCCTCTCTGCCTACTTGTGATCTCTGTCAAATAAATAAATAAAATTTTAAAAAAAGAAAGAAATCCAAAGAATATTTTTCACTTAAAAATACATAAATAAAGAGACGCCTGGGTGGCTCAGTTGGTTAAGCAGCTGCCTTCGGCTCAGGTCATGATCCCGGCGTCCTGGGATCGAGTCCCGCATCGGGCTCCTTGCTCCGTAGGGAGCCTGCTTCTCCCTCTGCCTCTGCCTGCCATTCTGTCTGCCTGTGCTCTCTCTCTTCCCCTCTCTCTCTCTGATAAATAAATAAAATTTTAAAAAAATACATAAATAAAAATTAAAATGCCTATAAATAAATATTTATCTCTAATAAATAGGTATGCTTTTGTGGAAGTATGAGTTAACAATTCCAAAATTCCCTTTTGTATAATCTAGGTTTCAGGAAACATGTAAATATATTAGAAATAATGGGAACTAGGTACTTACTAACGGAGTTACAAATATAAGGAATTTATAAATCTGGATGGAGGAAGAGAAGAATGTACCCTGAAGTATTGAATTAGAATTGAAGGTAACAAGATGATCTCCAGATTTTAGATAAGATGGAGAAAGAGAACTGTGTGTGTCTATGTGTGTGTGTATTTCCCAAATTTTGTATTTTGAATTTAAAAAAATTAAAAAAAATTTTTTTTAAGATTTTATTTATTGGGGGCGCCTGGGTGGCTCAGTGGATTAAAGCCTCTGCCTTCGGCTCAGGTCATGGTCCCAGGGTCCTGGGATCAAGCCCGGCATTGGGCTCTCTGCTCAGCAGGGAGCCTGCTTCCTCCTCTCTCTCTCCCTGCCTCTCTGCCTACTTGTGATCTCTGTCAAATAAACAAATAAATAAATAAATCTTTAAAAAAAAAAAGATTTATTTATTTATTTGACAGAGACCACAACAAATAGGCAGAGAGAAAGGAAGCAGGCTCCCTGCTGAGCAGAGAGCCCGATGCGGACTCTATCCCAGGACCCTGAGATCATGACCTGAGCTGAAGGCAGAGGCTTTAACCCACTAAGCCACCCAGGTGACCCAAATAAATAAAATCTTAAAAAAAAAAAAAGAGGGGCGCCTGGGTGGCTCAGTGGGTTAAAGCCTCTGCCTTCAGCTCAGGTCATGATCCCAGGGTCGTGGGATCGAGCCCCGCATCGGGCTCTCTGCTCAGTGGGGAGCCTGCTTCCTCCTCTCTCTCTGCTTGCCTCTCTGCCTACCGGTGATCTCTGTCTGTCAAATAAATAAATAAAATCTTTAAAAAAAAAGAAATAATTTCAGATTTACAGCAAAGCTGCAAAACAATTCCTATATATCCTTTATTGGGATCCTCCTCTGTTAACTTTCTACCACTGTCCTTTATCATTCCTTCTTTCTGCGTATGTGTGTATTTTTGTGTCAGGGGTCCCCAAGACCATCCCCCAGTATGGTGATTCAGCAGGATGACTTAGAAGATTCAGCATATAGCTGTACTCCTAGCTAAGGTGTATTGCCGTGAAAGGACAGATACATGACAAGATCAACAAGATAAATGGGCACAGGTGGAATCTGGAGAAATCCTTGCATGGACTTCCTTAGACTCCCCACCTGCCTTGAGCAAAGGGAAAATTGACATGGGCTGAGGTCCAGAGGAAACCAGGTACAAGCTTGTAAGAGTCCTCTCCCAGAGCGGTCACACAGGATGCATTTAATTTCTCTAACACTGAGCTGTGACAACAGGTGTAATACTTTGTGTACCAGGGAAGCTCGTTAGAGACTCAGTGCCTAAGGTTTTCACTGGGGGATGGTTATGAGCCCCCCTCCACCTACCATTTACCAAAATTCCAGGCTCCCTAAAGGAATGCAGGTGCTCAGCCTAAATCACATTGTACAAATGGTTGGGCACAGTGTACCATTCTTACCATTTGGAAAAACTTCTGTATCAGGGTAGGAAACTCTTTGTCACCCAAGTTACCAGATGCCAGTCAAGGGCTAACCTTGCAAACAAGCCTTTGTAAGGATAGCCAGTCTCAGTGTCAACTCTTTCCTGTACAAAGATATATAAGAGAAAAACTGTCCCCTATATAACCACAGTATCGTTATCAAAATCAGGAAATTAATTCTGATAGATTCCTGTGATCTATTTTGGAAACACTATTCAAAGTTCGCCAATTGTCCCCCTGACACCTTTTTTCTTTTTACAGATTTTATTTATTTATTTGAGAGTGGGAGAGCAAGAGAGAGAGCGAGAGCGGGGAGGAGAGGGAGAAGCAGGCTCCCTGCTGAGCGGGGAGCCCAATGCAACTTGATCCCAGTATACTGGGATCACGACCTGAGCCAAAGGCAGACGCTTAACCCACTGAACCACTCACATGCCCCGACATCCTTTACCGTAAAATAAAATCCTTTTTTTTTTCCTGGTACAGGATTCAATGCAGAAATCACATGTAGCATTCAGTTGTCATGTTCCTTTAATCTCTTTAAATCTGGATCACTTCCTCAGTTTTCCTTTGTTTTTCTTTTTATGACCTTGGTATTTCTGAGGAGTACAAACTGTTATTTTGTAGAATGTCCCTCAATTGGCGTTTGCTTGATATTTTTTCATGATTAGATTCAGATTTGAATTTTTGGCAGAAACACCACAGAAGTGACGCATCTTTCTCAGTGCCTCACATCAGGAGGCAGGAAATACCAGTCTGTCCCCATATTCATGATGTTAATGTCCTCTTGGTGAAGGTAGTGTCCACCAGGTTTCTCCACAGTAAAGTTACCATTTTTCTAATTATAATTAAGAAGTAATTTGTTGAGGGGCACCTGGGTGGCTCAATTGGTTAAGGGTCTGCCTTCAGCTCATGTCATGATCCTAGGGTCCTGGGATCAAGTCTAGCATCGGGCTCCCTGCTCAATGTAGAGCCTGCTTTTCCCTCTGCCTGTGGCTTCCTGTGCTTGTGCTCTCGCGCTCTCTCTCTCGGACAAATAAATAAACAAAATCTTTCAAAATTTTTAAAAAAAAACAAGTAATCTGGGACGCCTGGGTGGCTCAGTTGGTTGGACGACTGCCTTCGGCTCAGGTCATGATCCCGGAATCCCGGGATCGAGTCCCGCATCAGGCTCCCAGCTCCATGGAGAGTCTGCTTCTCCCTCTGACCTTCTCTTCGCTCATGCTCTCTCTCACTGTCTCTCTCTCAAGTAAATAAATAAAATCTTAAAAAAAAAACAAGTAATCTGTGGGGAGATCCTTTAATACTATGTAAATATAGCATTCCTCATCATACTTTCACCCACTGGTTTTAGCACCCATTGATGATTTTTGCCTGAAACAATTACTACAGTGGTGTTTGCCATATAGTAATTTTTAAAAAATATTTTATTTATTTACTTGACAGAGATCACAAGCAGGCAGAGAGAGGAGGAAGCAGGCTCCCTGCCAAGCAAAGAGCCCCATATGGGGCTCGATCCCAGGACCCTGGGATCATGACCCAAGCCAAAGGCAGAGGCTTCAACCCACTGAGCCACCCAGGTGCCCCCACAGAGTAATTTTCTAATTTCATAATTTCTTCTACATTTAGTAGTTGACAACCCACTGTAAGGGAGTTTTCCCTTGTCCTCCATTCATTTATTTAAATTAGCTGGGACTTGTGGATTTTTTTTTAAAGATTTTATTTATTTATTTGAGAGAGAGAGAGAGAGGCAGAGATGGTGATGGAGATAGGGAGAGAGAGCGCAAGTGGGGAGGAGGGAGAAGCAGGCTCTCCACTGAGCAGGTAGCCCGAAGCAGAGCTCAATCCTATCCCGGGATCCTGGAATCATGATCTGAGCCGAAGGCAGATGCTTAACCTGACTCATAGATTCTTCTTAATTTTTAAAAGATTATTTATTTATTTATTTATTTATTCATTTATTTATTTATTGAGAGAGAGATGAGCAAGGCGAGGGGCAGAGGGAGAAGCAGTCTCCCCACTGAGCAGGGAGCCTGATGTGGGACTGGATCCCAGGACCCTGGGATCATGACCTCAGCCACCCAGGTGCCCCTCATGGATTCTTTTTAAATTCAAATTCATTCAATGGATGGTCAAACAAGATGCTCCAGATTCACCTTGTACTTTCCTTGTCTCAGACCTGCAATCAACCATTTCAAAAAGGATCTCTGGTTCCTGTTAGTGGAAAATGATAATTAGATGAGAGAAATCAATTAGAGGTACACTAACTGGAGGAGAAGAAATAAAGATACCTTTATTTTCAGATGATATGGTTTTGTACCTGGCAAAACCTACAGAATTAATGATAAAACTGTAACAAAGTTTTCAGCAAAGTGGAGGAAAGTAAAATTAACATAAAGAAGTCAATGGCCTTCATGGGGCACCTGAAGGGCTCCGCTGGTGGAACATATGACTCTTGATCTCAGGGTTGTGAGTTCGAGCCCCATGTTGGGTGTAGAGCTTTCTAAAAATACATGAACTTTCAAAAATAAATAAATAAAATAAAATCTTTTTAAAAAGACATCAATGGCCTTCATATATACAAATAATAACCAGTTAGAGGATATAATGATAGAGAAAACCCCACTTACAATAGCAGCAATGAAGATAATATACCTTAAGAGTGAATCTAACAAGAAATGCAACAAAAAAAAATCTATAGGAAGAAAACTTTAAACTGTGTTTGTCAAAACCCATAGATCTTTATAGCACACACAAAAATGAATCTTAATCTATGAAAATTAAAAAAAAAAAGTCAACCAGGAGGTCAGGGAATCCCAGGGTGGAATGCAGACTGTGACAACATAATCTAACTCTATTACAAATAAAGGATATGACCTCACTGAAGGGGGCAGGAGAAGGCATGCTAACCTAAGTAACCTTGGAAAAGAGTCCTTTGACTGGAAACCCCAATGTTAAAGACAAAAGGAACCACAGAAAAATATTTAACTCAATTTTGTTAAAGTTATTTCCCACAGAGGTCCAAGTTAACAATTCTGATATTGCTAGACATGTTTATAGCAATTATATAATTACATAAATGGGTGGTGGATGGTTGGAGCCAGGTTTCTCATGTTTGGAGTGGGAACACATAAATAAGCAAGAAGAGATAGAATGAACTATGAGGTACTGGAATATCGGTATGAATTCATGTTTGTGTTAAAATACATATGGATAGATGGATAGATACAGATGGATAGATACAGAAACCATTGTAGATATGTGTATGTGCATGAGTTAGTATACATACCTCTACTTACAGGTCAAAAGACAACTGACAGTCTGCGAGAAAATGCACGCAGTATCTTTAAACAGTAAAGCCTTCATATCCTCCATATACAAAGAACTCTTGAAACTTGAGGGAGTAAGGTCAAAAAAGCCAATAAAAAAAGGGCAAAGGATGTGAACAAACAATTCACACATTTAAAAAGTATATTGACATGGCCCTTCAATATGTAAAAAGTGTAATCTCACTCATAGTTGGAGAAATGCAAATTAAAACGACCCCAGGAGGATGGATCGACAGATTGTGAAATATCTGTACTATGGGATTCTATTCATCAGTAAAAAGGGGGAAAGTACTGATATACACAGCAAGTTGGATGAATTTTTTTTTAAGATTTTATTTATTTATTTGACAGACAGAGATCACAAGTAAGCAGAGAGGCAGGCAGAGAGAGAGAGAAGGAAGCAGGGTCCCCGCTGAGCAGAGAGCCCGATGTGGGGCTCGATGTGGGGCTCGATCCCAGGACCCTGGGATCATCACCTGAGCAAAGGCAGAGGCTCAACCCACTGAGCCACCCAGGCACCCCAAGTTGGATGAATCTTAAAGGCATTATGATGAGTGAAAGGCACCAGATACATGAGTACATACTGTCTCATTCCATTTGTATAAAACTCTGAAAAAGACAAATATAATCTATAGTGACAAAAAGCAAATTAGTGGTTGCCTGAGGTATGGGGTGGGTGTTGGGAAAGGGTGCGAAAGAACCTGTTGCGGGTGGTGAAAATGGTCTATATATTGATTGTGGTAGTCGTTACAACGTTATATACATTTGTCAAAACTCACTGAACTGTACCCTTAAGTATATATATTGTTAAACAAACAAACAACAGCTCCAAAATGGAGTTGCTTATGTACATCACCAAGCGAAGACTTAATTACAGTTTTGGCTCTCCCAGATATGAACTCTTACACCAGTCAATCAAGAATCACCCACTCATGGGGCACCGGGGTGGCTCAGTGGGTTAAGCCTCTGCCTTCAGCTCAGGTCATGATCTCAGGGTCCTGGGATCGAGGCCGCATCAGGCTCTCTGCTCAGCAGAGAGCCAGCTTCTCCTCTCCCTCTGCCTGCTTCTCTGCCTACTTGGGATCTCTCTCTCTCTGTCAAATAAATAAATAAAATCCTTGAAAAAAAAAAAAAGGAAGCACCCACTTGGCACTAGTTTGGTGGTCTTTCTGACAAACTTCTGCCATCCCCTAAAGGAAAGTAACCTTGCAATAACCAACTTGGGCTTTCTGCTTGGAAAATTTCCTTATTCCTGCTCCCTTCTGGCCATAAATGTCATTTTGTACAGTTTCTCAGGGCTCTTTTCCATCTGCTAGATTAGATACTGCCTAATTCAGATATGCTTTGCTCAAATAAACTCCTAAAATTTTTAATATGCCTACAGTTTATCTTTTTTTTTTTTTAAGATTTTATTTCTTTATTTGAGAGAGAGACAGTGAGAGAGAGCATGAGACGTAAGAAGGTCAGAGGGAGAAGCAGACTCCCCATGGAGCTGGGAGCCTGATGTGGGACTCGACCCCGGGACATCCGGGACTGTGACCTGAGCCAAAGGCAGTTGCTTAACCAACTGAGCCACCCAGGTGCCCATCTTTTAATTATATATATGGGGGGAGAGGGAGAGCATCTCAATAAATTCATGAAACTACAAAAGGTAAAAAGCTCTGGCTGAAAATGCTTTCCCAAAGCAGGCAAATTATTTACCCCTATGAAAATGAGGACAAAAAACCCTCAATAAGATATCATTTCTTACCTCTCAGATTGGAGAAAAAACTTTTCTAAAGGTTTTACTTATTTATTTGATGGAGAGAGAGGGAGAGAGAGAGAGAAGGAGCACACAAGCAGGGGGAGTAGGAGAGGGAGAAGCAGGCTCTCTACTGAGCAGGGAGCCCGATGTGGGGCTCGATCCCAGGACCTTGGGATCATTACCTGAGCTGAAGGCAGATGCTTAGCCAACTGAGCCAGCCAGGTGCCCCTGGATCAGAGAAAATTTTAAAAAATGACCACACAGTCTCTTGGAAAGGCTGTGGGAAACAGGTTGTCAAATACATCACTAGTTGGCATGAAATGGGAACAGCCCTTTGGGAAAGAAATTTGGAGATACCCAACAAAACTATATCTGCACTTTTTGATGCAGCAATCCTATTTCTATGTATTGACCCTAAATATATGCCTCAGATAACAAAAAATTACATATACATACAAGGGCATTTTTTTGGCATTGTTTATAATTGCAAAGTATTGGAAACAACCTACGTGGGCAAACATAGGCGAGTGGTTAAATTACGATACATCTATAAAATGGGGTACCATGTAGCTGCAAGAGAGACAAGATATAGTGTCAAACGACAAATGCAAAGCATGCTACCCTTCATGCACGAAAAATAAGATAATATACATATATCTGTTCATTGAGCAAAAAGAAACACAGAAAGGCAAAACAAGAAAGTAAGTAGACTGGTTACCTCCACAACGGTGGGGAGGGGCAAAATGGAATTCTAATAGAAACAAAGGAATCTGACGGTATTGCAAATGAATCACACAGCCTAATGGAAGGGGGCGAGGAGGAGGAGAACTAACCCCAGTAGTTCTTGAACACAGTATTTTGACTATCATCAGATTAAAGACAAAAGGAACTGCATCAAATAGTGAAGCTTCTTAAACCCAGTATTTTGACTATTAGACTGTTAGACTATTGGATTATTTGACTTTAGACTGCCATGAGCCTAAAGACGAGAGACTGTAAAACAACTATATTGACCTCTAGTTGGTAGGTTTGTTTTCTGCAGTCTTATGATTTAGCAATTCTGGTTACCTAATGGGTATTATATGATTGCACAAATAAGCAAATTTGTTGCGGATAATGAGAGTCCAGGTTTCTTTTCACTGAAGAAGGGATTTACAAATATGGAAAGTGAGACAACTAGAATGAACCTTGTGTTGGTGGGTTGACATGTAAGGTATTAGTAATGAATTTATGTTTTCAAAATATAGGTACCTATAGCAAAATATGTAAATAGATATGTATGGCTAGATGGAGAACACATACATGTATTTCCTAGCTTTGTACACCGGGAGGGCCTAGAAACAATTACACCTCAATAGCAATACACACTTTGTCAACTGGCACTGAAAATAAGGTCAGACTGCACTCAGCCATCTAAAAAAAAAAAAGAAATCTTACCAATTGCCACAACCTGGATGGAACTGGAGGGTATTATGTTAAGTGAAGTAAGTCAAAGAAAGACAATTATTATTTTATTTCACCCATACGTGGAATTTAAGAAACAAACCAGAGGACCACAGGGGAAGGGAGGGAAAAGTAAAATAAGGCAAAATCAGAGAGGTAGACAAACCATAAGAGATTCTTAACTCTAGGAAACAAGCTGAGGATTGCAGGAGGGGAGGTGGGTGGGGGGCTGGGGTAACTGGGGGATAGACATTAAGGAGGGCACTTGGTGTGATATGAACTGTTGAATCACTAAACTCTACCTCTGAAACTAATAATACACTACATGTTAATTAATTGAATTTAAATTAAAAAAAATAAGGTGAGTCTGGAGCATCTTATAATGCCAAGAAAGTGCAAAACAAAAACAAAAACAAAACGATGGGGCCATGCCAAGGGGACAGAGAAGTCAACTTGAAGGAGCTCCCGCTGACCAAATCTTGGACAGTTTGAGCACCAAAGGAAATAATGATAGTGATTATAATTCATTGAACAAAGTAAGTCTGTACAGATATACATACATAAATGGGGGAGAAGAGAAAGCTCTTCCTTACTGTAGAATAGCAACTAATAAATACGAAAGGAATGTTGGGTGTTAGAAAATCATCACTAAATACTGAAGCCAATGGTGCATAAATTTTGCATAGAAAGAATGATAAGGCAAAGGTGGTGAAACGTAAACAATGGACGAATCTGGGTAGGGGTACCTGGAATTTCCTTGTACCACTCTTGCTTTGGGGTACACTTAAAATGATATAAAAATTAAGTTACCGTCCCCCACCAAAGAAAGATAAAATAGAGTATACTAGTATTGATAATGTCTCTAAACATGCTTTCTAATGTTGCTTCTTCCCAGATAAAAACTACTGCTTGGGTAGTGGGGTTTGTATAGGGAGCCAGAAAGCACAAGAGAGGCTTATAATGCATTTTACTACTTATTTGGATGTTTCTGGGGTTTCGCCATCCTGTTTTTGTTTTTTTTTATACGAAGCTTTTTCTTTTGATTCACTGCGGTTCTTTCCTTTTGGGTATTTTACATTTATTTCTGGCTAAGCCCTTTACCTAACAGGATGTACGGCGTTTGTTAAGAAAATCAGCATCAAATCTTACCAAAAGAAAAAAAAAAAGCCAAGGGCTTCACCAGAGGCGGGATTTCCCTCTGGGGTCACTCGGAGGAGGGCGGGAACAATATTAGCGCGCAAAGCTTCCGCTTTCATTTCTGGGGTTATAAGTCAACCATTCTCATTAAAGGAGTACGGCGGAAGGGTGATTTTCTGTCGGCAAACCCTTCCCTAGCGACGAGTCCACCGATGACATAGGGATGCCACAGTGTCGCATCACAATGGGTGGTCTATGAGACCTCAAAAGCCAAATCAGACGACCTAGTTTGCGGTAAAACATTAAATTGCAGTTCTCCTGACCTGTCAGTTTCACTCTCTTCTCTCCGTCTCCAAAATACTGAACTTCCGGGGTAGACTCCTCCCCCTCCATTCCTGGCCAGTGGTTTGATCCGATCGTAATACTGACAGGAGGGACGACCTGCATCTGCGCAGAAGGCTGTGGGGGGGGTGGGGGGGAGGAACATGGCGCAAGCTCTGTCTGAGGAGGAGTTTCAGCGGATGCAGGTGCCGCTCGCCGCGAAAAGACCACCGCGCTAGGCGACGGGGGGCGGGCTAGAGAGAGGTCGTGGCACCGGCTCTGAGAAGGGTTTGGTTATGGTGGACCTTGGGTCTAGGGGGTTGGTCTGGGGAAGGGAAACTGAGGCTCTGAGGGGCGAGACTGTTGGGTTCGGAGATACTGTTGGGTTCTGAGGGGTTGGCGTCTGTTAGCTTTGTGGGCGGAGAGAGTCCTAGAGTGGGCGATACCTCACTCACACCTGGAGGGGACGAGACCTTTGGCCCGTGCGGGGGACACCATGGGTCGGTGATGATAACATTGGGTTTTGAGAGGAGATCCTGAGAGGGCGAAACCATTTTGTCTGGAGAGGAAGGAAACAGGCATTGGGTCATTTGCGTCATGGTGGGGGGAGCCCTTGAGAGGGCAGTACCATTCGTTATCCGGTGGAAGGTGGAAATGTTTGTGGGAGATACCACTATGCCAGGGAATTGGGCAAAGACCCCACATGTTGTCATTGTTCTGGGGGTGGAGTTCCTGTGTGGGTGCTGGTAGTGGATCCTAAGAGGGGGCGCAACCTTTGGATCTAGGCTAGGGGTGATCCCATTAAGCCTGGGGTGAAGAGGACCCAGAATGGATAATACCATTAATTCCTATTGGAGAGAGGACCAAAAAAGGTTAAAGAGTGATAGCTTGGGCCACACAGAGAGGAAATCACTGGACTTTGGAGAAGTACCCCAGTTGGGTACCCTGACCACTCGAATTCTTTTGTGGACAACTCTGAGTTGGGATGCAAGGCAAAAGTAGGCCCTTGTTGAGAGAGTTCCTTATTGGGGAAGACCATTGGATTTTGTGTTTGGGGAGACTCTGAAAGGGGGGAAGCCCTGAGTAGGATCCTGTGGGAGGAGAGGGGAACTCTGAGGGTAGGTGATCCATTGATACTTGAATGAGATAAACCAGTTGTTCCTGTGTGAGGGATGCCTAGGGTGAAAGGGTGAGATCCGGGAGGGTGAAAGGGGAAGTTACAACCTGTAACTGTGAGGGGAGATTCTAAGTGAGTAAGAGTAATCCAGTTGGCCTACCCAAGGTTTTGTGGAGGAGAAACCCTGAAGGATGTAGGGCCATTCCGTTGGATTGTGACTAGGGAGTTCTTGAGGGGTGTGGGGAACCCTTGAGTGAGGAAGATTGATTTAATTCCATGAGTGAGGGGAAAACCATTTGGCTCTGACGGATAAGGCTTCTGTGTGGGTGCCAAGGGTGTACTAACTGGACCAAGACAGGGGAATACAGATCATTGGATCTGGTAGAGTAACAGGGGCGGGAAAGACTCTGTAGGGGCCAAGCCCTTTGACCTTAAGCAGACCACCAGGGGGTGAATGCTGGTGCCATGGGAGGAGGGAAAGATCCTGGTGGCATAAGGGATAGTAAGTCTGGGAAGAACCGGCCTCACTGCCCTACAGGGCTGTTAGGAAGGGGTATGCTGTTTGGAGTGGCCCATACTTCATTTTCCCTTGATTCTTTAAAGGGGTTAATTCTAAAGAGCCTTGGGGGTGAGGACCCCAGGCAGCTCCCAACTTAGTGTAAGTTGGACAGGAGAATACCAGGCCCTCTTCCCTTGAAAAGAGGGAGGAGTACAGGCCCCTGCCCCCTATGCTCAGGGCCCTAGAAGTCTGGCCAGGCGGATAGACAATACTCTCCTATGACAGAAAGATAGACCAGTGTTTAGTGTCTGATGAAGTCAGCCAGGATTAGTGGGGAGAACTTTATCCTGTGGGCATGGGGAGCCCTGGGATACGCCTGAGCAAGAACTTGACTGCATCAGTGTTCTGTCTATGGCCTGAATGCAGAGGGATGCAAGAGTGAGGCTGGCTGTGGTTCTAAGTAGAGCTGGAGAAGGTGGGACAGGGGCTGAGGGGCTGGAGGCTCATTTAGGATGTAGCATTCATAGGTCTTAAGGAGTGACTAGAGAGGCATAGAGAGGGCAGTAGGGTCTGTGGGGCTTAGGGGATTAGCTCCCTCATGGTGAAATGAGGGGCGCATTCCTAACCTAGTTGTTTCCTTTCTCTGCTTCCCCCAAGGCTCAGCTCCTGGAACTCCGGACAAATAATTACCAGCTTTCAGATGAATTACGCAAGAATGGCGTTGGTGAGCTAAGAGGGTCTCATTAGGTGGGGGTGGCTTTGAGGGACAGAGGCCTGACAGGAAGACCTTTCAACTTCCTGCCACTGACTGAGGCTGAGACTCCCTGCTTTCCCCACACCAGAGCTCACCAGTCTTCGACAGAAGGTCGCATACCTGGATAAGGAGTTCAACAAAGCTCAGAAGGTACCTCCCTCCACCCACTCACCCACCCATGCTTCCCTGTAACCATCTGACTCATTCATCTATCCAGGGAGCACCTACAGGGAACCAAGCCGAACATCAGTCATTCAAAAAACTCTAATGGAAGTCTCTTTAGTTTGCTAATTTTGTCTAATCCGGCTTAGTTATTGATTAATATAAATTTGCTCTTTTTGTAAAGATTTTATTTATTTATATATTTATTTGACTGAGACAGTGAGAGCAGGAACACAAGCACAGGGATAGGAGAGGGAGAAACAGGCTTCCCGCTGAGCAGGGAGCCTGATGTGGGGCTCGATCCCAGGACCCTGAGATCATGACCTGAGCCAAAGGCAGACGTTTAACCGACTGAGCCACCCAGGCGCCCCTTAATTTACTCTTAATGAATTTACGGTTTCAATTACTCAGTCTCATTCACTAACTTCTAACAAAATAGTCACATCCATAGGTGAATCTGCCTTGAATCTGCCTTCTGTCTTCCACTCACACTCCTGCCTTGTGCTCCCACTTTCCATCTGTGTCCTGGTCCTGTTGGTAACGTAAGACTAGACCTACCTCTCAGATCATCTGAAGATGAAATAGTGTATAACCTGTTATGGCCCCTCAAGATATTCAAGGCCCTCTTTAGTCTTTTTCTTCACTGCTCTTTCCCCACATGTAGCTCAATGTTATGTATTCCATAAATATTTGTTAGACGAAAGCATACGTAATGCAGAAAATCTGGCAATCAGGAAGCTGGGCTTCTCTTTGGTATGGTGCTGATTGCAGAATGTGGCAGTGCCCTCAGCTGCCCAACAAGGGAGCAGGAGTTTTCATGGTGCATGGGAGGGATCCACGTAGATATGTTTGGACCCACGTAGCAATGCAGCCACAATTTTTGAGCCTGGAAACCCAGCCCTTGAAGGGTTAAATACTAAGACTCATGAACACTTTCAAGAGCTAAGAGGAAGGCTTTTGAGCGGGGTGCCCTTTACTCACTCACTCCATCATTCCTGTAGACTACAAATTTCATGCAAGTTCTGTGATTGAAGATGCTCCCATCCCCCAACCCATCATCATTATCTCCCCTTGACACTTGCCACAGTGTCTCCATAAACTAGTGAGGGAGTCCATCTCCATTCACCTTCTCTCTCTTCCTACCCCCCTTACCTTTAGGCACTGAGCAAGAGCAAGAAAGCTCAGGTAAGGGGACCCAGGGTGAGTGAGTGTGTCTGGGAAACCGAGGGGTGATATTTCTGTATGCTGAGATCTCCTGGTATTGGCCTTTCTTTCTCTGTGTGTGCACTTGAATCTGTGACTGCCTCATTATCATATGTTTGTATGTCTGTCTTTATTTTCCTGTGTTTGTCTCACTCTGGACCTCTCCATCATTTCTTCTCCCTCTCTGGCTGGCCTTCTTTCTGAGTCTCTCTCTGCCTGTCTTCCTGTTCCTCTCTGACTGTTGCTTCTCTCCCCAACCTTCCATTTTTCTCTCCCTTACCTGTGGCATCATTTCTCTTTTCTTCTTTCCCTTTCTCTCTCTATCTGACTCCTTGTTTCTTTCTCCCTCTCCTTTCCTTTGTCGCTTCCTCATTTCTTTCCCTGGCCCCCTTTCTTGCTTCTGTTCTCCCTCCCATTGATCTCTCTGTGCCTATCTCTTTCTTCCTGCCTTTTCTTTTTTCTCTCTTCCTCTCCATCCCTCTCTCCTTCCCTATCTGTCTTCTTTTCTCCATCTCTCTACCTGTTCTCTCACCTATTCTATCTACCATTCTCTTTCCTCCCACTCTCTCCTCTCATCTCCCTCTCTCCCCTCCCCTGTCCCTCTCTCCCCTCCCCTGTCTGTCTGTCTCCTTCCCTGTATCTGATTTCACCTATGTCATTCTCTTTATCCTATGATTTCCCCCCACCTGCCCCCGTCATTTTCTTCCTCTTTGTTTCTTTGCCGTACCTCTCTGTCCTTTTCTACCCTTGTTGGAGACCTGGCCCATATCTGCCACTGCAGGAAGTCGAAGGGCTACTGAGTGAAAATGAAATGCTGCAGGCAAAGCTGCACAGCCAGGAGGAGGACTTTCGTTTGCAGAACAGCACGCTTATGGCGGAGTTCAGCAAGGTACTGGTGCCGGGGACAGCTGAGCGGGATCTGAGGGGTAGGGGCCTCCTGGACTGAAGCTGGAGGGCTGCTGAAGGTGGTTGGACAGAGTCTGGCCCCGGATCACTGTCCATGGTGCTGAAACAGATCCTGGATCTGAGCTGGGGGGCAGTGATTTGACAAATGGGGCCACTCCCTGTGCTGGGATTAAAAGTCTGCAAGCCCTGAGGACAGCTGGTTCCAGACCAAATCACTCCTTTTCTTCAAGCTTCCAGTCCCTTTGTATATATTTGGTAGCTGATGCTAGGGAGCTCCAGGTTACTAGAGGGTCTTAGTTAAAGTCCTTATGCTTAGCATGAAATAGAAAAATGTTTTAGCTGCATCCCTTTTCTCTTCCTTCCTCTTCATCTGACCTGATCCTGGAGTTCTACTTCTTCTAGATAATTCATCCCAGGTTGGATAATTCTATCTCCTCACAGATTTTAGTGTTCTGGCTGTTCCTAAACCTACTAGGGAGTTAGAGATATTAGCTTTTGTTTCCTTATCTATCTTCTGTATCCATGGTCAGGAAGGCTCTAAGGGGGACACCTGGGTGGCTTACTTGGTTAAGCATCTGCTTTCAGCTCAGGTCATGATCCCAGGGTCCTGGGATCGGGTCCAACATCTGCCTCCTAGATCAGCAGGGAGCTTGCTCCTCCCCTGCCTGCCGCTCCCCCTGTTTATGCTCTCTTTCTCTGACAAATAAATAATCTTAAAAAAAAAAAAGAAGAGGTGTCTAAGGTTTTAGTGTGTTTTAAGGAACAAATTCTCATGGCAACAAAAATGGTATTTCCAGGACTCCATGTGAGAATCTAGTTCTTAAGACCTTAAAAAACAAAATATGAAAACAATCTTTAAGCAGGTACAATGTCAGGAGAGATGATTTGCCAACTAATAGTTAAGAGCTGTAAGGCCTAGATTAAAATCTTAGCTCTATCTTTTGTTAACTGTAACCTTGAGCAAGTCACTTGACCTGTTTGCTTCTTGGTTCCCAGATGTTTAAATCAGAAATGATAATGACAGCACCTGCCTTGTAGGGATTTTTGTGAGGATTGAATGGACTTGTGTCTGTAAATGACTTATGACAGCCTTGTACATAGTATTGGTTATGTAGGTGTTAGCTACTTTTTAAAAAAATTTTATTTATTTATTTGAGAGAGAAAGAGGTAGAATGAGTGGGAGGAGGGGCAGAGGGAGAAGCAGACTCCCTGGAGAGCAGGGACCCCAATGTAGGACTTGATCCCAGGACCCCAGGATCATGACTGAGCCAAAAGCAGACACTTAACCGACTGAGCTACCCAGGTGCCCAAGGTGATAGCTGGTGATAATATTGTATTATTACTGACTGATTTTCCCGCTAAATTTTTTTTAAATTTTTATTTATTTATTTGACAGACAGAGATCACAAGTAGGCAGAGAGGCAGGCAGAGAGAGAGAGGAGGAAACAGGCTCCCTGGTGAGCAGAGAGCCCGATATGGGGCTTGATCCCAGGACTCTGGGATCATGACCTGAGCCGAAGGCAGAGGCTTTAACCCACTGAGCCACCCAGGCACCCCCCCCCGCTAAAATATTTTTTGACTATTTAAAAGTCTTAGAGCCATCCTGTGGCCGTGCTCTGCCTCAGCCCTTACTACCACTTACCTGCCCTATTCCCATAGCCTTTTTGCTGGTCTCTTCACTTCTAGTTTCTCCTACCAGCCCATGCCCTAGAGGCTCTCCTGACCTGCAGACATTATCACATCACTCCTTTAAGTAGCAGCTCTGAGTGGGTCCTTGACCCTGACTGTTCAGAACCCCTGGTGCTCAAATAATAGCCAACCTCATTTCCTCACTTCTCACTGCTTCCTGCCTCCAGCCTCAGTGGTATCGTGGTCCCTTTAGGGTGAGGCAGGGGCAGGCATTCTTCCATTAATCCAACTTGTGTTTCTCAGCACCTGCCCTGGACCAGGTGTAGAATATCCTTCCCACCCCCTCTCCCTCCCCCAAGAACTGGTAGTGCTCACATACAGAGCTGGGTTTAAGGCCTGCCTCTACCACCTACTTGACAAGATACTTCAGCTCCATTTTTCCTCCAACAAATAGTTATTGAGCACCCCCAGCATGCTGTGCATTCTGGAGATAGTTGGAAGCAGCACAACCTGGCCCCCACTCTTGGGTAGCCTACCTTCTGGATGTGGGATGGGGAGAAAGAGAATGTTTTCTTTTTTTTTTAAGATTTTATTTATTTATTTGACAGACAGAGATCACAAGTAGACAGAGAGGCAGGCAGAGAGAGAAGGGTGGAAGCAGGTTCCCTGCTGAGCAGAGAGCCAGATGCTGGGCTCGATCCCAGGACCCTGAGATTATGACCTGAGCCAAAGGCAGAAGCTTTAACCCACTGAGCCACTCAGGTGCCCCAGAAAGAGAATGTTTTTAAAAATGATAATAGTGGCGCTTGGCTGGCTCAGTTGAAAGAGTGTGTGACTCTTTATCTCAGGGTTGTGAATTCAAACCCCGTGTTGGGTATAGAGTTTACTTAAAAATAAAATCTTAAATAAAATAAAAATTAAAAATAATACTAGTATAGGTAACTGACAGTTAGGTAGTGCTTACTGCATGTCCAGTCCTGTTCGATGCGCTTTATGTTATTCAGTCATTTATTCTTTTTTTTTTAAGATTTTATTTATTTGACAGAGACACAGCAAGAGAGGGAACACAAGCAGGGGAGCAGCAGAGGGAAAGGGAGAAGCAGGCTCCCCGCTGAGCAGGGAGCCTGATGTGGGGCTCGATCCCAGGATCCTGGGATCATGACCTGAGCCGAAGGCAAACACTTAACAACTGAGCCACTGAGGCACCCCTCACTCATTTATTCTTAAAATGGGCCAACGATATATTATTAAGATCCCTACTAAGCAAATGAGGAAAACCAAGCCCCAGAGAGGTGAAGCCATTTGTGTCAAGGACACGTGGCTAAAAAATGGCAGAGTAGAAGTTCACATCCAAGCAGGCTAATTTCAGGATCTGTGCTTGTGACCCTGTGTTACAAAATAAAGTGTAATCATCAATCACAATTTAGAATCCAAACATCTGCCCAGTTTTAAGAAATTAAGAACATCCTAGGTCAGGTGGGAGTTTTGTTCTTGGTGGTTGGTTGTCGAGGTGGGTATTAACTGAGCCAAGATGCTGCGGAATCTGCTGGCTCTTCATCAGACTGCCCAGAGGACCATAAGTACTGCTTCACACAGGCAGTTTGAAAATAAAGTTCCAGAGAAACAAAGGCTATTTCAGGAGGATAATGGAATTCCACTGCATCTAAAGGGTGGAGTAGCTGAAGCCCTCCTGTCTAGAGCTACTATGATGCTTACAGTTGGTGGAACAGCATATGCCATATATCAGCTAGCTATGGCTTCATTTCCCAAGAAGCAGGATTGACTTCAGTTTATCATCTTAGCAGGCAGTTGGTTCAGTTTCGTTCAGCTCTCTATGGACCAGTATGTGATAAATGAGTTCTTTGGGGATCAATACTTATTGACTTATACTAACTGCCACCAATAAAGCAGTCTTTACCATGGAAAAAAAAGAACATACTAGGTCAATTTAATCACGATTAGTACTAGGTAAGAAAGAAATGAACAGCGCTGTGCTGGAGAGTTTCGGAATTTGTGTTGGGGGATACCACTTAAAGGGTGACATTTGAACAGAGCACTGAAGGTTGCAAAGCAGCCAGTCATGTGAAGAACTAGATGAAAGGAATAGTGTTCTAGGTAGAAAATATCCCAGGCAAGAGAATAAAAATTCTCTGTGAGCCTCAGTATTCTCATCTGAAAATGGGGACAAAGGATCTTGTTTTTTAAAAAAGATTTTATTTATTTACTTGACAGGGAGAGAAAGCACAAGCAGGGGAAGTGGCAGGCAAGGGGAGAGGGAGAAGCAGGCTCCCTCTGAGCAGGAAGTCCGATTTGGGGCTCTATCCCAGGACCCTGAGTTCATGACCTGAGCCGAAGGCAGATGCTTGACTGACTGAGCCACCCAGGTGCCCTGGGGACGAAGGATCTTGTCTGGACCCCTGTAGAACTCTTTTAGCCAGGAGTTGAGCAAGGGGCTGGCCTAGTTTTATTCGCTTTGCATGTTTCTCCAAGGACAAGGGCTGACGATGAGGAGCTGTGGCTAGTGCCGGCCTTGGACATGCCCGGGAAGCTGACTGTGTCTAGGCTCCCAGACACAGACCCACCCTCACAGAAGGGGTCTGGCAGTGGGGCTATTTGTGATGCTGACAACCTGGACCAGCAGCTTCCAGATGGAGCCTGCCAGAGGTCTTGAATTATGACTGCAAGGTTACGATTGGGCAAGCAGAAAATTGCCCTTGGTGGCCTCTGCCCTTTCTGACTTGGCCTCTTAACAGATGGGTGAATTCAAAGTCATTTGACATTTGTGCCTCCATGTCCTTATCTGTGAAGTGGGGATAATGAGTTACGACGGCACCCTACCTAATGCAGGGGCATTATGGGAATTATGCCAACTGTAAATTGCATCTGCCCAGCGCTAGGTATATTGCAGCCAATATTGTTCCGATTCTCTTCTTGTCTGCTTCCTCACTCCTCCCCTGTTCAGCTCTGCAGCCAGATGGAGCAGCTGGAACGGGAGAACCAGCAACTGAAGGATGGGGCTGCCAGGGCAGGCACTGCCCAGGCTGTGGGTCTTGTGGATGGCGAGCTGCTGAGACTGCAGGCGGAGAACACGGCCTTGCAGAAAAATGTGGCAGGTGAAAGCAGGCCCTCCTTGGGGATGTGGGAACCTTGGGGATTGAGTAGGGTGTTTTCCCGCTGGGGAAAGGGAAGAGGTTTCAGAATCAGGCTGGGCCTGGCTATGAACCAGTGTATAACTTTGGACAAACCATTTCACCTCTGAGTCAAAGCTTCCTCATCTCCAGGGTGCTTGTGGGGATGTCCACCACGTGGGAGACTGAAGTAGAGCTAAGATGAGGTGGTATCTTTCTGGGTTGAGTTCAGTGCCTGGTACCTAGCGAATGTTACAGATTAGCAGATTGGACACCAGAAAGGAGCTCTTTGCTACATGGAGAGAGTGAGTGAAGGAGCTTTCGGAAGACTCTGAGCCCAGATTGTCCGTGGTCTGGGAGGAAGGCTCAAAGGAAGCTTGGTAGAGTGTGGAAGGGTCCCAGTGTGGGGGTGTTTGGAGAGCAGCTGAGGCCTGCTGTGTGGTAGGTGCTGATTTGGTGATCAGGAGGGAGGCTTTGTAGCTTTGGTTGAGGATTAGTTGGTTACAGGATTCAGCTGTAAGTAGCAGGGGTGGAGGGTGGTGATCATCACCTTGGAGGGCTGTGGGCGGGTCCTGGGGGCTAGGGGGTAGAGCTTGGGGAAACTGTGGATGGGGTTTCAGTGGATGGGAGAGCTTAAAAGATTTGTGAGGAGTGTGGATGGACCTGAACCTTTGTTTTTGTAGGCACTTGGTCATTTGGGGCAGGGTCTCTTCTGCCTGAGGGATCCAAGGCCAACTCTTCCATCTGCTTGTGGCATGGCAGGGGTCTTCAGAGAACACCTCCTCCATCATCTGTTTCTGTTCTACCCCCCAGCCCTGCAGGAACGCTATGGGAAAGAGGCTGGGAGAGCCCAAGCTGCCAGTGAGGGCCAAGGGGACCCCCCAGGGGGCCCCGCCCCCACTGTCCCAGTCCCCATGCCACTGGCAGAAGTGGAGTTGAAATGGGAAATGGAGAAGGAAGAAAAGAGATTGCTCTGGGAGCAACTGCAAGGCTTGGAGGTGATTCTGTGTCTGTTGGGGCTGGGGTGCCAGGACACAGACAGATGCCCTAGGTCTGCCTGCGGTCCCACGGAGATGTCTGTGATGTCACCAACTCGTGGGCGGACAGATTAGGGAGGCAGGAGGGCAGGGGAAGGCACAGGTCTTACCTCCCCCCTTGCTCATATTAACTCCCTCCCTCATCCTTCCCCTGCAGAGCTCGAAGCAGGCAGAAACATCCAGGCTGCAGGAGGAACTTGCTAAGGTGGGGCTGCTGAGCTTTCCCTGGACTTTGTCCCCCTACAACTCCCCACCTGCCATGCTTCTCCTGGCTGGGAAGAAGGACCAGAGTAACACCCCCCCCCCGCCCCCGCAAAGCCTGAGTTTCCTCATCTGAAATGGAGAGACACACATTTATGTCTCACAGTTGCTTTCAGTATAGAATAGGGCTAATGGGGTTCCTCTGTCTCATGGATGGCCAGCCCCATCCCTCCCTTCTGAGTCCTCCCAGCTCTCCCTGTTCATCCGTCCATGCATACAAGCATTTATAGACTGCTGGCTTTTAACTTGGATACTAAAGACCAAGTGATGAAGCTGGCAGTCATGATCCTGCTTTCCAGGCCCTCCTGCTGTAGCCATTCTACGACACGGCTGTCAGTCCATATGTTGGGGGTGTAAATGCTGGCTTTTGGAGCCTAAGGGAACTGGGTGGAGATCATGTTGTTGCTATTGACCACCCGGACAACCCAATTACTGAACCCTCCCGAGACTCCGTTTCCCCTTTTATAAAACCAGTAATCCTCGCTTCTCAGGACTATTTCAAGGATTCCACAAGAAAACATAAGTAACTTCCAGCTTCCGAAAAGGACTTAGTGAAAAGTGTCTATAAATACTAAATTTATTTTTGTCTTTACTAATATGTTATCAATTGTCTGCACCCCTGTCCCCCCAACCAGCTCTCTGAGAAACTGAAAAAGAAACAAGAAAGGTAAATTTTTTTTCCTGAGGTGGGGAGAGGGGTTTGGGAGGACCAGCGGGTGTGTGGGACCAGCATGTGGAACTGACCCATGTATGTCTCTCTGGGTCCAGTTTCTGCCGTCTGCAGACAGAAAAGGAGACACTATTCAACGACAGCCGGTAACTAGCAGGGATGGGCGTATGGGCAGACAGTGGGGACAGTGCCCCCAGCAGGATTGCCTGAAGGCCACAGGGGCAGAGGTGGGAGATAGGGCCTCAGGCCATGGTCAACAGTCAGATCAGCGCCCCCCCATTACCCTCCAGGAATAAAATTGAGGAGTTACAGCAGAGGAAGGAAGCAGATCTCAAAGCCCAGTTGGCTCGCACCCAGAAGCTGCAGCAGGAACTCGAGGCTGCCAATCAGGTGAGCGGCTGGATTTGGGGGTGCTGGGGTAAAACCCAGGGCTGGGGATCCAGAGAACCCTAAGGTCTGTGGAGACTAGTTGGGGAATCCAGTAGTTCCTGTGTTGGAAATAATAGGGACTGGATGGGTCCCAGGAACTAGGAAAATGGGAACTAGGGAGCCCCGAGAGCCTTAGGTGTTGGCCTATGAGTCTGCCTGAATCAGAGATCTCAGGGGTCTAAGGACTTGGGGGGGGTGTGCCAAAGTTCAGATGAATCAGAAACTCTGCGGGATTGGAGGCAGGAGTCTGGAGAAATCTGTGGTCACCAGGGACTGGGGCCAGGAGCTGGAATGAGCCGAAACTCCCTGGAGGTTGGGGACTTTGAGACCTGTAGGAGCTGGATAGATACAAGACTTTCAAGGGTAGACAGGTAGGCCTAGAGGCTGACTATATTTGAGGCCCTCAGGGGCTGGGGGCTGGTTTGGAGGGCTGAGACAACAGGTAAGTGGGATCACTTGGGCTGAGTGGTCCTGAGACCTCTAGAAGCTGTGGATAAAAAACATTGGTGAGTCTAAGACATCCAGAGACTGAAACAAAATTTTTGGTGAGTCTCAGGGTCCCAAGGGTTAGGGGCTAGAGGACTTCTAAGCCTCCAGGCTTCCCCCTAGAGCAGGTGAGTCTAAGATCCCACAGATTAAGGGACATGGTGGTTTGTGGTTCTAAGGTCCCTAAGAGCTGGGGACAGAAGTCTGGTTAAGGTTGGGTCTTTAGTTACCTGGGTCTGAAGATCCCTAGAAACTAGGACAGAAGTAGCTGGTGGAGGGGGGTGGTCGGTCAGACCTCACCAGGAGGTGGAAACTAGGAGACTATGGGTTTGAGACCTCTAGTGTTTGGGGCTATGAGTTTGGGCAGACCCTGAGACTCTCAGGAGCTAGAGACACAGGGCTGGAGTGTGTCTAAAACCTCTGGGTGTTGGGGTCAGGAGTGATCTGGGTGAAGCTGTAGTTCCTGCGGGCTAAGTTTGTCCGAGAATCCTAGGGCATCTGAGCTAGAATCTGGGTGAGAGTGAGACCTCTTATGGAAGGGGGTGGGGTGAGATTGAACTCCCCCAAAGCCTAGGTGTTCTTCTAAGATTCTTAGACCTGGGATATGGGATCTGAGGCCCCTGAGGGTAATTACTACAAATTTAGGTGAGCCTAAGTCTGATGGCTGGGTAGTCTGGGACCCTCACGTGCTGGGGATATGCTGTCAGGTGGCCAGAGAGGGGGGTCTGTGTGGTTATAAGCACATCAGGGGAGGCTGAGGTCTGGAATGGGCTCACCTGACCTGGTCCCTACAGAGCTTGGCAGAACTGAGAGATCAGCGGCAGGGGGAGCGCCTGGAGCATGCAGCAGCTCTGCGAGCCCTACAGGATCAGGTACGTGCTACGGGGCAGCATCTGGGAGATAAAGGGGCGGGGCACCACATGTTTTACACAAGCAGGGAAGGCCCCAGGGGTTCTGTTTCCCCCTGGTTCGTGGTACGTGTGCCCGTGGGTGTTTTCTTTCTTGGCCGTGGGTGGGTCCTCCCCCCCCCCACCATTCTGGACCCACTCTCACCTGGTGTGGGGGTGGGGCCAGGTGTCCATCCAGAGTGCAGATGCACAGGAACAAGTGGAAGGACTTTTGGCTGAGAACAGCGCCTTGAGGACCAGCCTAGCTGCCCTGGAGCAGGTAGAGGATACCTGGGAGCCCTTGCTGGACCCTCTCCAGCTTCCTGTCTCCTGCTTCTGATCCACATTAGGGCAGGGCCGTTTGGATCTCATGCCATTCTCCTGCGTCTGTTTCTGCTTAATCCTTTGCTCCTTCCTTCCTTCCTTCCTTCCTTTTAGGGAGAGAGATTGAGAGTGAGAACTGGAGGAGCAGCAGGGAGTGGGTCAGGAGGCAGAGGCAAAGAGAGAGACAGAGAATCTTAAGCAGGCTCCATGCCCAGCCCGGAGCCTGATGATTCGGGGCTCAATCTCACAACCCTGAGATCATGACCTGAGCCAAAATCAAGAGTCAGATGCTTAATCCATTGAGCCACCCAGTCGCCCCTCTCAGCTTCTCTTTCTGATGGCTTCCACCCCTCTTCTCTCTGGCCACTCACCCCTGCTTCTCTTGCATTTTCTAGTTTCTCTCCTGTAAAGTATAAGATGTGTACTAACCTTACATGTACATTTGATGAATCCTATCTGTCTGGCAGTCTGTCTCCATGTGACTACCACCCAGATCAAGATGTAGAGTGTTTTCAGCAGTCCCCAGAAGGCCCCTTTTACTCCTTCCCAATCGATACTTCCCCAGAAATAATCACTCAACCAACCTCTAGTGACATAGATTAGTTTTACTTGTTCTTTAACTTCATGTAGTGGAATCAGATGCCCATTTTCGTGCCTGGCTTCTTTCCTGTGAGGCTCATCCATATGTAGCACTGGTCTGTTCTTTCATCTCTGTTTACTATTCTGCTGTGTGACTAGACTACTTTATCCTCCCCCCCCCCCCCCCCCCGTTGATCTCTTTTTCCCTTTGAAATTCTTTCTCTTTCCTCCTGGCTCTCTTTCTGCCTCCCTCCTTTTCTCCCCAGAACTGGTAGGCTCAAACCCTGTGGCTGGCCCCTGGGGGGCCCTTTTCACTCTGCTTCCCCTCACCCCCATTCATCCCAGATCCAAACAGCAAAGACCCAAGAACTCAATACACTCCGGGATGAGAATGCCGGTCTGGCAGCTGATTTGCAGCAGCGGCAGACTGAGTACGAGGACCTCATGGGACAGAAGGATGACCTCAACTCCCAACTGCAGGTGACATCTCTGGCCTTGACCTGGCTTCTCCCAGTTCCCTCTTGTGGGCTCGGGGGAGCCCTCCATGAGGCACAGGTTGGGGAAGACTGGAGTCGAGAGGATCTGGGTTCCGGTCTGGTCTCCTAACTCACTAGCACCTTGTGTCCTAGACTGCGTCGCTCTCCTTCGCTGACACTGAGCATCTTCAGTTAGACAGGATAGCCATTCTGAGCCCATGGTAGCAACTGGAATCATAGTGGCTTAAATCAGATAGAAAGCTAGTTCTCCCTCATGGAAGAGTCCAGGTGGGCTGTCTAGGGAGAGAACAATGGCTGCGCCATGACCAGTGACACAGGTTCCTTCTACATCGCCACCTTCAATGAAAGACTTCTGTCTTGATAGCTGAGACACTTGCCCAGGCCCCCACTTCATCATGTTTGCTTTCCATATGGAAGGAAGGAGGGAAGAGCGAAAGGGCCAGGATGCCCCTTTCCTTTATGAGTATAACCTACCTCATGCTTACCACTTCCGCATATGGAAATTAATCAGTGAGGCCATGCCTCACTGCAAGGAGGCAGGGCAAAGTCAGCTCGACAGTCCGACTACAGAATCTATCGCTAGGGACCGGGGCAGGGCAGGGGGCAGAACACACGAAACAGATGCCATGAGCAGCGTCTGCCATGTTTCTCATCTAGCAATGGAGAGAACAATACCAACTTTACTGGGGTTAAGGGAAACCCGTCCACCAGAGGTGTCCTGGGCAATGATCATCTGCTGGGGGCTCTTTGTCAGACTCCTCTCTTTGGTCCCATCATTAGGAGTCACTGCGGGCCAATAGTCGGCTCCTGGAGCAACTTCAAGAAATCGGGCAGGAGAAGGAGCAATTGACCCATGAGCTGCAGGAGGCTCGGAAGGTGGGCAGCTCTGCAAGGTGGAAAGGCTTGGCCCTGGTCTATGGGGAGGGAACGGGTGGCGCGGGCCAACGCCTGGGAACAACAAGGGATAGAAAGTGACCAGTGCCATGAGGATAGGTGAGTGACTTAGCTTGGTCTGTGGGAATGGGGAGGAGGCTGAATTGGGCTCTTTTGCTGGGTCTGGGGAGAGGGTGGGGGGCCCCAGCTAACGTGGAGGGAGGAGGCTGACGGGCATCACCCTGCCTCCAGAGTGCCGAAAAGCGGAAGGCCATGCTGGACGAGCTGGCGATGGAGACACTGCAGGAGAAGTCCCAGCATAAGGAAGAGCTGGGCGCGGTCCGACTGAGGCATGAGAAGGAGGTGCTGGGGGTGCGTGCGCGCTACGAGCGGGAGCTCCGAGAGCTGCATGAAGACAAGAAGCGGCAGGAGGAGGAGCTCCGTGGGCAGATCCGTGAGGAGAAGGTGGGTGGGTGGATGGCGAGGTCCTTCTGTGTCTCAAAACTCAGCACAACATCGCTGATGGGTTCGGGGGTGACACGGGGCCCCCCTCGTCTGCCCACCTTGCCCTGACAGTCTCCCCTCTCCCAGGCCCGAACTCGAGAACTGGAGAATCTCCAGCAGACCGTGGAAGAACTTCAAGCTCAGGTACATTCTATGGATGGAGCCAAGGGCTGGTTTGAACGACGCTTGAAGGAGGCCGAGGTGAGTTGGTGGCTGATGAGGCCCAGAGGGCTGGGGGGGCGGTGCAGGGTGGGGGACACCCATGCCACACCAGGGGAGCGGGATTGGTCAAGCCCCGGAACTTTCTGAAGTGCTCTGGACTTGTCTAGCCCCGCAGTCCCGCCGGCTCCATGGCAGCATTCCAGAGGGGATCAGGGGATGGCCACCAGGGAGGCAGAAGGCCACATGTGCAGATTTGAAAAGGCATCCCTTCCTTCCAAACCCGCTTCTGTTAGGAAATTACTGTAATATCCTGATTTTATGCGAACAAGGACTTTTACTGCCGTCGTGGGGGAGAATTCTTCATAAAACCCAAGGGGGGGGGGCGCCTGGGTGGCTCAGTGGATTAAAGCCTCTGCCTTCGGCTCAGGTCATGATCCCAGGGTCCTGGGATCGAGCCCCGCATCGGGCTCTCTGCTCAGCGGGAGCCTGCTTCCCCCTCTCTCTCTGCCTGCCTCTCTGCCTACTTGTGATTTCTGTCTGTCAAGAAAAAAAAAAAAAACCCAAGGGGAAGTGGCGTGCAGTAGTGAGGAGCGCGGGGGCTGGAGACGGCCGCTTGTGTGGGCTCAAGTCCTGGGTGGGCCACTTGCTCCTTGTGGGCAGCTCACCTGGCCTGGGGCCTTTGTGCTTCATCAGTAGTTTAAAAAAAAAAAAAAAAAAGGAATAATGATAGTACCGGCCACGTGGGTATTACGGGGAGATTATATAAACAGAGTCCATGGACGTGAAACCCCTACAACATTCTTGGTGCACAGCAAGTGTCGTGTGTTTTGTGAAATCAAATCAAATGAGGCGCGCATGTTGGTCTGTGGCGCAGACAGCATAGCCCTAGACGTGCCCAGTGTGTGACCCGCCTGAGGGCGTGCGGTGTCCCCGCAGGAGTGGCTCCTGCCTGCCTGCAGACACCGGCCGTCACACCCCTCATGGGCCACAGCGTCCCGGAGACGTGGGGGGGCATGGCTGGACCCGACCCTTGTCTCATAGGAATCCCTGCAGCAGCAGCAGCAGGAGCAAGAGGAAACCCTCAAGCAGTGCCGGGAGCAGCATGCTGGCGAGCTGAAGGTGCCTGTGGCCCGCCGGCATCCCTCTCTCCCGGGGCGGGCCCTGGAGGGAGGATGGAGGCTGCCCAGGCAGAGGCCTGAGCTGCCCCCTGGTTTGCAGAGCAAGGAGGAGGAGCTGCAGGGGGTGCGGGATCAGCTCCAGCAGGCCCAGGAGGAGAGGGACTGCCACCTGAAGACCATCAGCAACCTGAAACAGGTCCCTTGTCCCCCGCCCCCCCACACTGTCCCTGACACACCCTGGGCCTCAGCACAGAGACCTGGGGCAGGGAGGGAAGGCACCGCATCCAGCCTTTCTGGCTGTCACCAGCCGTGCTTTCTCCACCCCACAGGAGGTGAAGGACACGGTGGACGGGCAGCGGATCCTGGAGAAGAAGGGCAGTGCTGCGGTATGATGGGGAGATGGCCAGGCACAGGCCCCTGCTCATGGGACCACTGGGCCTCAGCCTGCCTCTTCCCTTCTCTCTTCCCCACAGCTCAAGGACCTCAAGCGGCAGCTGCACCTGGAGCGGAAAAGGGCTGATAAGCTGCAGGAGCGGCTGCAGGACATCCTTACCAACAGCAAGAGCCGCTCTGGTGTGGACCGGGAGGGCAGGGAGCGCCGGGCTGCTTGGGGGACAGGGTGCAGGGGAGGTCTCCAGGGCCAGGGCTACTTGCTGCACCTCGCTCCACCAGGCTCTTCCGTGCTTGCTGTCCACCTTGAACCTGGTCATTCGGTCTATCTGTCTCTCCTCTGTTTCTCTTGCTCTCTGCGTTACCTCTTTCTGTCTCTCCTCTTGGTCTTTCTGTACCACTTTGTGCCACTTCTCTCTGTCTCCGTCTTTCTCTCCCTGCTTTCTCTCCTTGTTCTCCTGCTGCTTTTTTTCTTCTCTGTCCCTTTAACTCTCTCTCTTTCTCTCTCCTCTGTCTCTGTCTGGATCCCCACAACCCTCTCACACACATCCCCACACCTCACTTGGTATCTCTAAATCTCCTGTATCCATTCTCTCATTCTGTAAATGTGGACTGAGCCCACATGCTCATGTCCAGGGTCCTCGATAGGAAACCCCCCAAAGCTCTGTCCTCCGGGAGCCCGGGGTTGAGTGAGGGAGACAGACTTGCATTCAGACAGCAACACTGCGGCTTTCTCACTATGTGGCTTAAATCCATGTTCTTTCTGCCACTTTGGGCAGAAGATGCAACTGGAAACCTTGAGTTGCTTTGGACTTTTTTTTTTTTTTTAAGAAGGAGATGGCCTATAAATATGTTTAAATAAATAGATAGGATGCAGTGGTTAGGGCTCTGGTGCATCTCCCATATCACAGGCTCAGAGAAAACTTGCTCCCTTTCCCCCCTGCAGCCACTGGCTCTTGCTGGAGACCCTTGGGGGGAGGGATGTCAGCCCCCATCCCTGATATGTAGAAGCAGCTGCAGGAGCAGAGGCCCAAGCTCAGTGGGCCTGCTTTAAGTGACATGGCAAAAATGGATCTATCTCTCACCCAATCTCTCTCTCCCTGAGGCATTCTGTCTCCTGAAGTAACCTTTTTTTTTTTTTTAAGATTTTATTTATTTATTTGAGAGAGAGAACATGAGCAGGGGGAGGGGTAGAGGAAGAAGCAGACTGTCAGCTTAGCAGGGAGGCCAGTGCAGGGCTCGATCCCAGGATTCTGGGATCACGACCTGACCTGAAGGCAGATGTGTAACCAACTAAGCCACCCAGGCACCCATGACCTCTCTTTGTAGAGGGGTTTAGTTTCTGTTTTGCTACAGATTAATATATGAATCAAGCAGCTTCCAATGGTGGTGCCATACATTGTCCTTGTCCATTAGATGAAATGAGGATTTAGGGTCGTGGTTACATGTCTGTCTCCATCTTTCCCCTGCCTTGTCTCTGCTGACTTGTATCCTTATGCCCCATCTCTGTTGGCCTCTCTGCTGTGGCTCACTGCCTGTTGGGTTTTCTCTCTGCGTGTGGGCGTTGCCCCATGCTCTCCCCAGCTGTGGGTCCCCTTTGTGCACACGCCAAGTCCAAGTGCGGATGTCCCTTTATGCCCAGACGTGTCCACACTGCCCACTTTCTCCTAGCCTCATCACTTTTTTTCTCTTCTGGCATGTGTGTTTGCCCAGAGAGTCAGCTCCTCTTTCCATTTCTGCCTCTCCCTGTTATACTCTCTGCCTCCACCTTTCCCGTGCCCGAGTGTTAACGTCGCCTCTTTTCCATCTCTGTCAAATCGATTTCTGCCTCTTCCTGCCAGTTGCTGCCCTGGGACCCTGGGGGATTGGAACTCAGGTTTCTCTTCCCTCTCTGCCCAAGGCCTCGAGGAGCTGGTTCTCTCAGAGATGAACTCGCCAAGCCGTACCCAGACTGGGGACAGCAGTAGCGTCTCCTCCTTTAGCTACCGGGAGATTTTGCGGGAGAAGGAAAGCTCAACTGTTCCAGCCAGGGTAAGAGGCAAAGAAGAGCCGACAACCCCACTTCTCCCACCCCAATTCTGGAGCCCTCTTTTTGCCCTCCCCTGCAGCCATCTACCTTTGTTGGCCCAGCACACACATTTTCTTACCAACTTTTCTCTAAGCTCGCCAACTCGAATTCAGATTGCCAAATGTGGGATGGGCTAATTATTCTCTTATTCTCTGTTCCCTCAACTGTGAGCTAATTCCACCTTTCCCAGTGTCATAAAATATGTCACTCCTAGCAAGTACCTCACCCAGGTAGGAGGTCCTTTTTCCCAACTCACGATCATCACTCGTTACTGTTGTCTGTTGTGTCAGCTTCCTGGCTGGCTGCTTCTATTTGGAAATCATCTGTTATTATTCCATAAGTAGTATGTGGGCTATGTAGAAAATTTTTAAAAACACACAGAAGCAAAGATTTTATTTTAAATCCAAAGCAACTACATCTTAACCATCCAGAGATCACCACTATAAACCCTCAGTTCACACCCTTCTAGATCTTGCTCTTTTTAAAAAATATATTTATTTTAGAGAGAAAGAGACCGAACAAATGGGGGTAGGAGCAGAGGGAGAGGGAGAGAGAGAGAATCTCAAGGAGACTCCATGCTGAGCTCTGAGCTCGATGCGGGGCTCGATCTCATGACCCTGAGATCATGTCCTGAGCTGAAACCAAGAATCAGATGCTTAACCGACTGAGCCACCCAGGCGTCCCTCTCTTTCTTAAACCTAAATGAGATTATAAAGAACCTGTTTTTGTCCAGATGCTTTTTATCCTCCTGATCTTGTAAATGTTCATCTAGTAGTTTGACCTTAATCAGATTTCCCTGGTTGGCCCCCAAATAGCGACTGCTGGTTTTATGAAAACCAGCGCTCAGTTTCAGATCACGTTGCATCTGGTTGCTTTCTGTCCTTTACATCTCTTGAGTCTCTTGAGTCTAGTGTGGTCCGTTGTTTTTTGGGTTCTTTTGTTTGTTTGTTTGTTTTCATGACACCAACCTTTAGAAGAAATCAGCCAGGTTACCCGCAGAAAGTGTCCCACCTTTTGGGTTCTCCTACTGGCTTCCTAGTGGTATCATTGAGCTTATTCCTCTGCCCTCTAGTTTTCCGGTCATCTGGAAATGAGCCCATGTTTGCTACGGACTCTCCCTTCATCCTCTCAATAAGGAGATGATGTGGTGGTTCCTGTATCCCCCCTTTGACCAAGGGAGATCCAGAGTCCCCGTGGGTGCTCCACTCCCACCGCCCCTCCCCCTGTCCGATTCCCCCATTGCCCATGATCCTCTCTGGGACAGGTGACAGTGCTGAACTTGGGCTGGCCTCTCCCCTCCTCTTCCCCGCAGTCCTTATCCAGCAGCCCTCAGGCCCAGCCTCCACGGCCAGCCGAGTTGTCCGATGAGGAAGTGGCTGAGCTCTTTCAGCGCCTGGCAGAGACGCAGCAGGAGAAATGGATGCTGGAGGAGAAGGTGCCTTCTGCCTCCTTGTCCTCACTTGGCACACCATTGGCTGGGAGGCTGGGGCGGGGGTGGGGTGGATGTGTGGCTGGGCCCCTTACAATGTGCGAACATTCTGGGCTGGCCCGCAGGTGAAGCACCTGGAGGTGAGCAGTGCCTCCATGGCGGAGGACCTTTGTCGGAAGAGCGCCATCATTGAGACCTATGTCATGGATAGCCGGATCGGTCAGTGCCTCCTCCCCGGCCTTACCCCCATCCAGTCTCTGACCTGCCGCCTCCTTCCCCACTGTCTCCTCTCCTCTCACGACTCAGCAAAGGTACTGACAAGATCACAGCTGCTGGAGGGGAAAGCAGGTCCCACTGCTCTTCCCTTCTGTCTGAGCCTTTGCCATCGCTTCACTCTCCTTTCTCCAGTGTGGTTCTCTGTCCCCTCTCTCTCCCTTCTCTCTCCCCATCTCTTCTGTCTGCTGTACCCTTCATCTCCTCTCACTGCTCCTACTGCCTGTCTGGACTGTGTCTGTTTTGGAAGTTTCTCATCTACATATGTACCCCTTCAGGGATTCTTAGCTCTTCCTCTCCCACTTTCTAGCCTCTTTCCCCCACCCCTCCCATCTTTGTTTCTTCTGCTTCTGTCACACCTTCTCCTAGCCCCATTTTTCCCTTTTTAGTCAGAACAACATGGACTGACGCAGGCCGAGCACTGTGTGTCTGTGCTACACATGCAGTCAGAGGCCTCTTGCCAGCTCCCCAAGGTGGTTATTATCCCCATTTCTCAGGGCTGCACAGCCAGGAAGTGATGGCCAGGTTCACACGGCCGAGCCTCCTCCCCCTATCTCACTCAGCTTCTCCCGACTACTTTTTGCCCCCTTCTCTGTTTCCCGCTTCTCTGCCCTCTCTCTTTCATCTCTCCTCTGGCTCTGCCGAGGGGGGTTTCTCAGCCTGGGCCCTTGCAGATGTGTCTGTGGCGGCAGGCCACACGGACCGCAGTGGGCTGGGCAGTGTCCTGAGAGACCTCGTGAAGCCAGGTGACGAGAACCTTCGGGAAATGAACAAGAAGCTCCAGAACATGCTGGAGGAGCAGCTCACCAAGAACATGCACTTGCACAAGGCGAGTGTGGCCTCCCCATCTGTTTGCGTAGCTGCCTGCCTCCCATGCCACACAGCTGGCCCCCGTCCCATCCCCCTGTCCACCCCCCACTCCCACCCGGTCATCTGCAGGTGCCCAGACCCCACCCCCCCCACCCCATTCACTGACCATCCTCACCTCCCCACCCTCTAGTCAGTCGGCTCACCTACTCTTCCTTGCGCCTTTTACTCTCCCCTCTGTCCTTGCACCCACCTGCTCATCTGTTCCTACACACTTCATCCAGCTCGCCCCTCAACCCGCCCTACTTGCCCATCTACTCACCTGCCCCGTGTCTTTCCTCCCATTTCCTGGCATACTTCCTCTCTCTCACATTTACTCATCAGTCACCCCTTGTCTTATCTTTTACCCACCTGCCTAGTGACCCGCCCGCCTACCTGTTGTCCTCCATCCATCCTCTGAACCGTCCCTTAGCCCACCCGTTTGCCTACCATGGATCACCCCATACATCTTCTTGCCCATCCTGCCCCCCCAAATATTTCCCCCATTTCTGAGGGAGTCAGAAAGGATGCAGACCCAGCCCCTGCTCTGAGAAGGGAGCTCACCGTTTAGTAGAAAAGCCAGTGGCAAGGGAAAGGTGGTTTCCTCCGGCTGTACCACACCAGTGGGCGATCTGTGATTTGCTCCCATATCGGTATCCCTGGGTCCCCCTCCCCGGGGAGGCTCCCTACCCCCGCCCCCGCCCACCACCACCCCTGACACACACATCTTTTCCAAGCCCGGCCCACTGCTGGGGCTCTGAGTCTCTCCAAATACCTTCCCGTGCCAGGCTAGACATAGAAGGGCTTTGATTAATGAGGTGGGAAGGAGGACATCCCAGGTTTGCTGAGGGAGCTTCCCCGGCTCTTTACCCTGGCCCCTGATGGCTCTTTTGTTTCTTAGGACATCGAAGTTCTCTCCCAGGAGATTGTGCGGCTCAGCAAGGAGTGCGTGGGGTCCCCTGACCCAGACCTAGAACCAGGAGAAGCCAGCTAAAGACCTGCAGGCTGCAGCTGCTCCCTCCCCTCCCCCCTCCCAGGACAACTTGCCCTTGGGCTCTGGTGGGAAAATGGGGCCAAAATCAAATAGGTTGGGAGACTGCACATTAAAGGGGCTGGAGGCCTGATGGTTGGTGTTAGTGACCCTGTTTTAGGGCAGAAGCCCTCGGGGAGTGGGGATCCTGAAGGGAGGGGCAGGGATTTCTCATCTTTCTTGGCCCTGGCTTCCAGAGGCCTTTGCCTTCACCTCTGCATGAGTTCTCCCTCCCCAGAGACCAACTCTTTTTTATTTTATTTTATTTTTTAATTTATGTCTGGAAGCCTGGCTACTCTGCATTTGGGATCGGGGATGTTTGGTGGGGCGCGGTCCTTGTTCAGCGTTCTAGCAGCGCGCGCGTGCGTGCATGTGTGTGTGTGTGTGTGTGTGTGTGTGTGTGTGTGTAAAGGCTGCAGCCAAAATACCATCTGGCCAGACAGGCCCACCCACTGACTGTCTACTCTCATTCTTTCCAACCGGGAGGGATATGCCGGGGATGGGGAGGTCACACCATTGGAATGGGGAGGGAAGTCTGTGGCTTCAGTCCTACTCTCCTTCCCCACCCTCCCCCAACTGTTGCCCAGTTACCGTGGGCTTGCCCCTCCACCAGTGTGACCCAGAAACATCTACCAGAGATGTTATGTGGGTGGGTGTGAGGGGGGCGTGGGTGTGGGTGAGAGTGGGCTGAAGAGAGGATAGGTAAGTGGTTAGATGGACTGGTGGATAAGTAAGTGGAAGGTTGCATAGATCACTGACGGGGGAGGTTGGGAAATACATGGGCAGAGGGACGAATAGGTGATCAGATGAATAAATGGGTAGATGGATAGATCGGGGATGTAAGTGGACAGATGGATGGCCAGGAGAATGGATGGATGGGTGAGGAAGGGTGAAGAGTAGGTAAGTAAGTGATGGGCAGGGCTATGGATGGACAGGTGGATGGGTGCCGGAGGTACTTAAGGATAGGGTGGCAAATAGGGGGATGGGGGGAACATGCAAATGGGTGAGCGAGTGGGTGGATGGAGGGATGGGTAGAGCACTGGCTTGTGTGGGTGGGAGAATGGATGGGGAGCTGCATGGTGGACAGGTGGAGGGATGGAGAAACGGACAAATCAGGAGCGTGATTAGTGAGCAAACTGAGGCTTACGCGGGTGGGTAGATTGGTTGAAAGGGGGAAAGTTGGTCCCCCCCTTAGTGCTCGCACCACACCTTTCTTAAAAATGAGGCTTCCCCTGTACACAGTGCCCAGTGCTGCCCTTCTCACATCACTCCATTTAATGCTCCCCACAACACTATCAAGTTGGGGTAACTCCATCAGACAGCCGAGGATACAACCCAAGGCACTTGCTAAAGGACACAGCAAGTCAGAAGCAAAGCTGGGGTTCAAACTCCTCCATGGGCCAAGGCACTCGGTACCCAGTGCTCTGTGCCACCGGGGAGCAGAGTCCTCTAGAGGAGGAGGTATGAACTAAAGCTGCTGAATGCGGAAGGATGAGGCAGGCTGCCCCTCAGAGTGGGGACCCCCTGGGAGAGAACGTCGTATGCCTGTCCCCAACCTGGGTTGCCCCCATCCACACACCCCCTTACCCCTTATTTCACGTCTGAAACCAGGATGGTGCTCCAGTCCCACAACAACAGTCTTGATAGGAGCTGGGCTCTAAACCATGCACCCACCCCCCTGAAACATCTTTGGGGGCCTGGCCATCTAGAGAAATGCCCCCCCATCCGTCCCTCCATCCACCCTCTTTCCAGCCCTTCTCCAGCATGGGGGCAGGGAGGGGACACAGCGCTGCATCATTCCACATGGCACTGGGCACTGGGGCCATTAACCGGACGACTCCCCATCGATCGGATCTGCTAAGTGCTGCTGATTCAGACGGGTGGGGGTGGGGGCCCCTGGGGGCAGAGGGGGTAGGAGCTGGGCAGGAAGGAGGTGGGGAGAACTGGCAGAGCTCCCTGCCACCCCCATTTTCCAGATGACGCGACTGAGGCCCAACCAGCTTTGTAGGAGGCGGAGTCTCCCCAGGGTCCCTCTCAGGCTGTCCTAGGGGAGGGGGCTCTGGGAGCCACGAGGCCCCTCCCTGCCTCTCTCTGTAGCTCCCGGCAAGCTCAGAGGGGCGGGGAGAGAGAGCCAGAGAAGGAGGAGAACTCAGGCAGCTCTGCAGAGGGGGGCAGGAGCTCCGGTGTTTGGTACCCCCAGCCCCAACGCTGTGGCCGCTGCTGCAGCGGGGACACAGGTGAGGACGGCCATTTGGGGAGGGGGAGGGGGCCACCCACAGCGCTGTCCTTGTCCTTCCCTGCTCCAGCCCCCACTCCCTAGCCCATCCTGGGATAGTCCCCAGGGCTTCTGCTGGACCTCGTCCTTCCAGGGACCCAGCCCCCTCCTCCTGCCTGTCTGCGCTGCCTTCTCCTCTCCCAGGCCTGGCTGTGGCTGCTTCTCCTCTTCTGCCACCGCTGCTTCCACTGCCCAGCACACACCGCCAGCCCCTCGGGGTGTGGTTTCCCCAGACCAGCCCCTAACGGTGGGACACAGCTTCGCCCCGGCCTCCCCCATCCGCACACCGCCCCCCCGCAAGGCCAGCCAACCTCATCCTCCCCTGAGACACACCCAGCTCCCTTTAACATCCCACCCCACCTTCCGACCCATTTTGGGGGGACCCCCTCCTCTTATCTTAGTCTTTATCCAGCCTCTGGGTGCTCTGGGGCTGTGCCCAACTTCCAGCTGAGCCCCAAGGTGTTTCCTCAGGCCCCTTTCCTCCCCCCAGGAACTCCTGAGAGGGTGGACTAGACTTTCTCAGCAGCACCATATACCCCTCGCTCCCAGACACCTCTCAGGCTCTGAAAAATAACCTAGCCCATATCTAACCCTTCAGATGCCCTACTCCCTTCTCCAGTCCCTCTAGGGGGCCCCACCTGGCCTGCCTTCCCCAGAACTCCTGTAGAGTGTAGACACCCCCCCCACCTCAGGCTATTCTTGGCTGCTCTAGGCACTCCCAAGACACCTCGCAGCCTCTTTACAACCTTCTGGTTCTATAGCCACCTCTTCCGTGCACGAACCCCTTTCCTGGATCCATGAGGAAGCTCCAGTTCCCTAATCTTTTCCCCAGAAGTCTTGAGGGTACAGACGACCCACCTCAGTTATCTTGGCCCCTCTAGAACCCCCCCGCACCCGGACACTCTTAGCCTATTTTAAACACCTCTGATCCCACTTTCATCTCTCTGGATGTCCCAGTCCCTTCTCCACACCCACTAAGGGGTCCCAGCCCCATCTTCCCTCAGAACTCTTGAGAGTGTGGGCAACTCTCCGGTGTTTCTTGCCCCCTAGACACCCCATACATCTCCCAGGCACATGCTGACCCCTCCAGAGCCCTCTCAGTCGCTCTAAACACTCCCTAGGCTCCTTCTTGGCCCCTCCAGGCACCCTTTTTCTGCTCCTTTCCATGTCTCCTGGCTCCTCCTTGGTTGGTCCCTCAAGACATCCCCCCAGTCCCCCCTGGATCCTCTAAATGCCCCCCAAGGCCCTACCCGTCTCTCTAGTTCCTCCTGGTTCCTCTCGACCTCTGTAGACACCCCCAGTTTGCTTGTGCGAGTGGCCCAGGGCCTCTCCAAGCCTCCAGCATCCTGGAGACAGCCACACTGTCCTAAAGGCCACCCTCCCCCGCCCCGAGTCTCCGTGGGCCTGGGGCGCGGCAGGATGGCGGCCGGCGTGGCCACGTGGCTGCCCTTCGCGAGGGCCGCTGCGGTGGGCTGGTTGCCCCTGGCCCAGCAGCCCCTGCCCCCTGCGCCCGGGGTGAAGGCGTCTCGAGGGGATGAGGTTCTGGTGGTGAACGTGAGCGGCCGGCGCTTCGAGACCTGGAAGAACACTCTGGACCGCTACCCAGACACCCTGCTAGGCAGTTCGGAGAAGGAATTCTTCTATGACGCGGACTCGGGCGAGTACTTCTTCGATCGCGACCCCGACATGTTCCGGCACGTGCTGAACTTCTACCGCACAGGCCGCCTGCACTGCCCGCGGCAGGAGTGCATCCAGGCCTTCGACGAAGAGCTGGCTTTCTACGGTCTGGTGCCGGAGCTCGTGGGCGACTGCTGCCTCGAAGAGTACCGGGACCGCAAGAAAGAGAACGCCGAACGCCTGGCGGAGGACGAGGAGGCCGAGCAGGCGGGCGATGGACCTGCCCTGCCTGCCGGCAGCTCCTTGCGGCAGCGGCTCTGGCGGGCCTTCGAGAACCCGCACACGAGCACGGCGGCCCTCGTCTTCTACTACGTGACGGGCTTCTTCATCGCCGTGTCGGTCATCGCCAACGTGGTGGAGACCATCCCGTGCCGCGGCCCCGCGCGGCGGCCCCCAAGGGAGCAGCCCTGCGGCGACCGCTTCCCCCTGGCCTTTTTCTGCATGGACACGGCCTGCGTGCTCATATTCACGGGAGAGTACCTCCTGCGGCTCTTCGCCGCCCCCAGCCGGTGCCGCTTCCTGCGGAGTGTGATGAGCCTTATCGACGTGGTGGCCATCCTGCCCTACTACATCGGGCTTTTCGTGCCCAAGAACGAGGATGTCTCGGGCGCCTTTGTCACCCTGCGTGTATTCCGGGTGTTCCGCATCTTCAAGTTCTCCAGGCACTCTCAGGGCTTGCGGATTCTGGGCTACACACTCAAGAGCTGTGCCTCTGAGCTGGGCTTTCTCCTCTTTTCCCTTACCATGGCCATCATCATCTTCGCCACGGTCATGTTTTATGCTGAGAAGGGCACAAACAAGACCAACTTCACTAGCATCCCTGCGGCCTTCTGGTATACTATTGTCACCATGACCACCCTCGGGTGAGTGCAGACCCGGTGTTGGGAGCTGCCCGATCAGTTACACTCACCTTTCTCTGTAAGATCTCTTTTTTCTCGATTTGCGCTTCTGCCTGCTCTTCTCTGAAAACAAAGGGAGTTGGACTAATCTCCAAATCCCTTGCAGGTCTGACAATGCCTTCACTGTCCTGGTCAGGAGACTTGGGTTCCAAGGATTGTCTTAGCTGCACTCTTTCTGTTGACCTTGTTCTCTTTGGGCCTGTTTCCCCCACTGTGGCAAATGAGAAATGTTGATCCCTTCATCATCTAGAGGGGATTCTGTGACCTCACAGTTGTGAAAGTTCTCTGAAAGTTTCTGGTGTAGGATACCTAGGTACTGGCGCCCCACCACCTCCTTTTTCCCAGCTTGAGGACCCATGTCTCTCAAACCTCCAGAATCATCTGCCGTATGGGGTCCTACCTCTGTGACATTGTGATTCCTTGATGTTCTCCAGGTCGAGGTATTTTCAGCATTATTTTTTAGTGTCAATCCTTGCGAGGGAACAAGTTGGGATAAAGGCATCAGACAGAATCACCAACTCATGTTATTCTTAAAGACATTGTTTAGGGCACATACCATGCTCCTTCTCTAAATTTCCATTGCTGAAATTAGGTGTACAGTTGCTTGGGATCTTTTGAATGGGTGAAGTGGGCTCGCTGGGGCTTTAGCAGAGCTACAGAGAAATGGCTTTGGGGTTTCTAAGGAGTAGAAGTTAATTCTGGTTGGAGGTTCAGAATTGGATTGACATACAAATACTGAGCCCCGAGAGTGGGTTGGAAGTGGGTTCTTGAGTGCCTTTTACCCTAATGAGTCCTCACAGCAACCCTGAGAGGGTGGACAGCTGCCTGTGTCTCATAGTTGAGGACACAGTCTGAGATGACACATCACAGACCAGAAACGGCCAAGTTGGAGAGACTTTTAAATGAGTCAAAGAAATAAGGAACGGCCATCCTTGGGGGGAGGGGGACAAGAACTGAGAGAAGGCCTAGAGGCTGGGACTGCAGAGGGGAGGAGATCTCACTGGTCCCGTGTTCAGAACAAAAGTATGCTGGGCGATCTCGAGCAAGTCAGCTGTGGAACCTCCCTAAGCTTGGGTCACCCCCACCCCGACCCCGTGACACAAGTGGGTAAGATTGGCATTGCTCCATCCCCAGGGAAGAGGAGATGGCATGGAGAAAAGGGAGGAGGGAGTTTCAAGGCTCCCCCTATTTTTTCATGGGAGGAGAGTTTCAAGGCTTCTTCTGGGGTTATAAGAAGGGGTCCTACCTAGAGAAGGTAAGACAGATGGAAGCAAAACCAACAGAGCACTGTTTCCAGGACTCAGAGCCCCTCAGCTGGCTTGTGGTGCTTGGACTTTCTCCTCAGGAGACTATATTTACTGCCTCTGCCTTCCTCCTTCTCTCCTCTGTTTGGTATTAATAGATTTCCAGCTGACTCAGATGCTCGGTGTGCAACTCAGATGGGGGCAGCAGATGGTAGGGGCCGAGGGCCAATTTCTCCCTTGACCCCCACCGGTGGCCAGAGAGGTCTTTCCCCACATTTTGCAGAGTGGGAAACTGAGGCTCAGAGAGTTTCAGTGCCCGGCCAGGGTCACAGAATGTGTTGGGCTGGATGGGATGGTGTGGGAGACTGAGGGGTGTGTGGGCACTCTTCTTAACCTCGGCTTCCCTCCCCTGGCCCCAGCTATGGAGACATGGTGCCCAGCACCATTGCTGGCAAGATTTTCGGATCCATCTGCTCCCTCAGCGGTGTCCTGGTCATTGCACTGCCTGTACCGGTCATCGTGTCCAACTTCAGCCGCATCTACCACCAGAACCAGCGTGCTGACAAGCGCCGAGCACAGCAGGTAACAGCCTCTTCCCTCAGAGTACCTCCTGCTCCCCGTGCCCCAAGCCGGTCTGCTCTTGCGTCTACCCACCTGACCCTTTGTCTCCTCCCTTCTCTGTAGAAGGTGCGCTTGGCAAGGATCCGGTTGGCAAAGAGTGGTACCACCAATGCCTTCCTACAGTACAAGCAGAACGGAGGCCTTGAGGTGGGGAGGGGCCTGCCTTGGGGTTGGGGGGGAGCAGTGGTGGGAGGAGGAAGGTTCTGACCTTGTCCCTCTGCTCCGTCCACCCCAGGACAGCAGCAGTGGGGAGGAACAGGCGTTGTGTGTCCGGAACCGTTCTGCTTTCGAGCAACAACATCACCACCTCCTGCACTGTCTAGAGAAGACAACGGTGAGGCCTAAAGGCGGGGTGGGGGGGGCGACAGAAGGAGGGGCCTTCCTCTGCAGCCCAACCAGTACCCTCCCTGGGATGGGAGGCTCACTACTGATTGTGGAAATCCCACAGGGCTTCCTGGAAGAGGCCCCAGTATAGCTGAGCCTTGAGGGTGGGCAGAGGAAGGGAAGCAAGAGGTACTTCCAGTAAGGAGGGAGCGGCCTCAGCCAAGGCCAAGGGCTGGGGTTAGTTCCTGTGTGCTGCCTCATGACCTTGCCTCCCTTCCGCCCACAGTGCCATGAGTTCACAGATGAGCTAACCTTCAGCGAGGCTCTGGGTGCTGTCTCACTGGGGGGCCGCACCAGCCGCAGCACCTCCGTGTCCTCCCAGGCAGTGGGGCCTGGCAGCCTGCTGTCCTCCTGCTGTCCCCGCAGGGCCAAGCGCCGTGCCATTCGCCTTGCCAACTCCACAGCCTCAGTCAGTCGTGGCAGCATGCAGGAGCTGGACACATTGGCAGGGCTGCGGAGAAGCCCTGCCCCTCAGAGGTAAGCACCCCCACCTGCTGGCTACTCCTGGGGGAAGCTCAGAGCTGAGACTGGGTGGCAGGGTGTGCGGGGGATGGCGGTCTCAGATGTCTTGACTTCTGGCCCATCAAGCCAAGCTCAAGCCCGGACTCTTCTATGTGGGGAGCTTGGGCTTCCCTTGCCTGGAACTTGTTCTTCGTTGGTTCTTTCAGCAAACATTTATTGAGCACCTACTATATGCCAGGCACACTTTCAGGCACTTTGGAGTTCACTGTAGGAGTTTACAAGTGAGTTCATTTCAGACAGCAAAGTGAACAGACAGAGCTCCTTGACATTCTGGAATTTATATTCTAGTGGGATGAGACCGTTAATAAACAAGCACATACTCAATGAGGTGTGTTAAGTACCAAGAAGAAAAATAAACTGGGGATGGGGGACAGGGTGTAGAACGAGGTATGGAGAAGCTTTGCTGAGGTGACACCAGAAGAAGATGAGGGAGGGAGCAAACAGCCTGTGCAAAGGCCCTGAGGCAAGAATGGGTCTGCGTGTTAGAGACACAGCCAAGAAGCTCCTGTGAGAAGAGTGGAGTGAGTGAGGGGGAGAATTGTGGGAAGCCAAATCAGAAAGGAACAGGACCAGGTCATGTTAACTCTTACACTGATCATTATGAGGGTCTGGCATCGTAAGGAGTAACCATGATGGAGAACATTTTGGTATGTGTGTTCCTTATGTATGTATGCTCTGGGCAATATGTGGAACACTCTGTAGCACTTTTTATCTCATTTAATCTCCACAGTGACCCTATGAGGTAAGAAATACTGGTATTTCCATGAGTGCGCATTATGTTCTGGGCTGAGCACTTTATAGCACTTCTTATCTCATTTAATCTCCACAAGGACCCTGCGAGGTAGGCAACTCTGTTATTCCCATGCTACAGATGAAAAAGAGAAGAGGGATTTAGAGGGGCCAAGGTAAAACTGGGATTTCAACCCAGGACCACCTGACCCCAGAGCCCTCACTGGGCACTGCCATAATGGGGGATGGAGGCAAAGCATTTGGAACAGAGACCCAACAGGCACTCAGTACATGTCACGATTGCTGTAGCAAGTATTAAGAGCACCTTTTAAGAAGCTTCCACCTCCCCACCCTTATTCACAGCCGCTCAAGCCTCAATGCCAAGCCCCACGACAGCCTCGACCTGAACTGCGACAGCCGGGATTTCGTGGCTGCCATCATCAGTATCCCTACCCCTCCTGCCAACACCCCAGATGAGAGCCAACCTTCCTCCCCTGGTGGTGGCGGTGGGGCCAGCAGCAACCTCAGGAACTCCAGCCTGGGCACCCCTTGCCTCCTCCCGGAGACTGTCAAGATCTCTTCCCTGTGAGCGGTGGGTCCGCCCGTCCAGAGGGCCCTCTCGATTCTTGGGGACTCCTTTCCAAAGCCATATTTTGGGGAGGCAGGGAGGGACAGGCTTGGGGACCCCTTCTGCCCCTCCTCCCCCCACTGAGAACTATGCAATGGAGTTTGATGGAACAGCTCACCTAATGGGGAAGCAGCCAGGGAAGGGGAAACTTTCCCCACCCCCGATAGTTTGTCCTGAGGGGTGCTGAAGTGCTGGGCTTCCTCAGGCCCCCCGGCCTCCTTGCTCCAGCACACTGGGGCTGGCCTCTCTCCCCTCGCTGGTCTCCTGCATGCTTCTCCTGTTGGGCCTCTAGGGCTCCCACCTGACATCTCAGCTCTGGCCTGAGAAGGAGAGATGAGGTTCCCTCTTCTCTCTGGCTGGGCTGTGGAGGTTTGGGGGTTCAGAGAAGAGAACCTTCACCTTGGAGCTGGCCTCTAGGAGTTTTCCCCACCTTCCACTGAGCCCAACAGCTCCCTGATTCTGAAGCTTGGAATGCAACCACAGGCTTCCTGGGCTGTGGCCTCAGCAGTGACCTGCTACCCCCCACCTTGGCTCAGGGGTCAGGCTACCTCTCCCAATATACACAGATAGCACAAACACCACTCCCCTTTCCTGGCTGCTGGAAATGGGTCCCTGCAACCCCGTCCTGTGCTGGGCCCCCAGCAAACTCTAGCAATAGCAGCTGCTGCCGTGATGTTATGCAAAGGCTCTGCCCAGGCTGCTGCAGTATTTACATCTGCCCTAACCAGGGGGGCCACCTCCAACCCCTCCGCCCCCTTCTCCCCTGGTTTGCTTCCTTCTTGGGTTGGGCTGGAGTCTGGACTGGCTGAGATAAGAGCCTAGCAGCCAGTGAGAGCTGGGCTGTGTTTGGAGATCATAGATGATTCCAAGTTCTTGGGCAGGAGTCCAGAAGTGTCGGGGCTGGGGCCTGGGTTGTTCCTAAACTCTGAGAGTTGTAGGGGACAGGAGGAACTTCTTGATCTCTTCCTCCTCCTCCCCCGCAAAGCCTTTTCACATATTCCTCTCTCTTTTCCCTCTTGGGTCACCTTCCAGAACTCTGTGTCTGCTCTCAGGCTGAAATCTGGCATCATCTCAGGTTCCCTGTCCCCAGCACTGTCCCCGTGGAGCTGGTGGCTGACAAAGATGTAGTTTCCATCAGTCAATAAAACCTGAGAGGAGAGATGAGGATGAATACCTCCTGGCTCTGTGAATTTGGAGGCTGGGTCGGGCTGGGGCGGGGGGTGGAATGTTCACTGGTTTCAATTCCTTTCAACTGGAGAAGGGCAGGTTGCGGTCCAGGTTCTGGGAGGTCAGTCGTTGGTGACATGTTCTGGAAGATGGGGATCTAGGAGGAATTAAAGAGGGTGGTTTGAAGAGCTGAATCTACAGCCAGTGAGGCCGGCCAGGAAGCCCTGAGATATGGCCCTAGGACTCATCTGCTCCAGCTCTCTTACTCACAGATGGGGAAACTGAGATCTAGAGCAGCACGCATTTGGTCAGAGGAGACTTAAACCCCAGGCTTCCTGGAAGCCAATGGCTCTGAACTGATTAATTAAAAGCATCTCTCAGGGGCGCCTGGCTGGCTCAGTGAGTAGAATATGTGGCTCTTGATCTCAGGTTCCTAAATTCAAGCCCCGCATCGGGCCTAGAGCTTACTTTAAAAAAAAAAAAAAAGAAGAAGAAGAAGAACTCAATATTTTAAAAGAAGAAGAAGAAAGAAAGCATCTCTCAAGTTTGGCAGCTCACCCTTCCTTGTGGACATCCCCTGCACTGTCTCTGCTGGGCTACTGGATACACTTGGCTAGTGTGTGACTGAGCTTTGTGGAGCATCAAGAAGACAGACCTTGGATTGGGGTTGACCTGGGTTCCAAGCCCCAGGTGAGAGAGTCACTTCAACCTTCTCTTGCCTCAGGTTGCTAATCTGTAAAATAATAATCATTTATTCGCCAAATATTTATTAACCGCATACCACGTGCTAGCCCTAGGGATACAAAGATGGGCAACGTAGACATCGTCTATGATCGACAGACCTGAGCATGGAGGGCAGACAATTAAGCAATTACAGTCTAGTGTTGTGGAACTAAGATTGATGGGATTGCAGAAGCATGCAGATGGCAGGAGGACCTAATCCAGCCAACACCCAAAGAATGAGGTGGATTTAGCCAGGGAAAAGGATAAAAGTTTCAGGCAGACAGGAAAGCATGTGCAATGACCTGGAGATTAGGGGGTAAGCTCAGGGCATTCGGAGAACTGAAATTAGTTTGGTTCAGCTGGGGAGGAGAGTGTGAGGCTGTGGTAAGAGTAGGGATGTGGAGATAGGCCAGATCGCAAAAAAAGCCTTTGAAGCTATGGTACAGATTTTGGACTTTATCCTAAGTATAACGGAGACTTCTGAAGGCTTGTAGACAGAAAGAGTCATCATGAGGTTTGCATTTCAGAAGGATTGCTCTGCCTGTGGACAGTGGAGTGGATTCTAGAGAAACAGTCCTGGCGGGAGGAAGGGTGGTGAGGAGGCTCTTGCAGTGGGTGATGGTGGCTTGGACCATGTAGTGGTGGTAAGAGTTGGAGAGTTTGAGAGGTTTGAGAGGTGGAATTGACAGGACTTGGGATTGACAGGCATGTGGGAGTTGAGGAAGAGGGAGCAGACAAGGTTGACTCCTGGTTTCTGGCTTGGGCAAAGGCTGAGTGGGGGGGCACTCACTGTCAAAAGGAACATCAAAGCTGTTAGCACAGAGTACCAGGCACAGAGAAAGTACTTCGTGAAGATTAGCTACAATGATTATCCTAAATTCAATTTTAGACATGTAATGCTGGACAAATATCTAGTAGGAAATAGAGGTCAAGTGAGAGGATCATGAGAAGATTTAATATGGTAACATGCCTAGGCATTTGGCATAGTGCCCTGAACACAGTAGGCCCAGGAAACTTGAGTCCTGTCTCATGAAGTCTTCAGAGCAGAAAACACAACATGTCATTTGTAACTGACACCCTTCAAGGAAGAACTTCAACCAAGGTCAGCATCTGAAGGAACAAGGTTAGATGGCACTCAAAAGAGCTTACTAATCATCTTTCAGTCAACATGTACGGCTTGACTCCCAGGACCAGCAGCAAGCTCTCACCTCTCAAAACAACTTCTTGGTTCATAAACCCATCTGAACGCCATAACTATTCCCTGAGGCAGTCTGGGCAGGCATTATCTTTCCTATTTTCCATGGGTAACCTCAAATTTAAGACACTTAAGTGACTCGCCCAAGTTCATACAATTACTAACAGTCCATCAGGGTCTGGAACTGAGGTCTTCCTGACTCCAAACCCTGGGATCCTTTTCCTTGCACTGCCATTCAAACTAACTTATTGAGCACTTACTATGTGCCAGGCACAGCACTATACCCTTTGCAGGCATTAATCGCTGATCCTTAAATCATAATTATCATATTCTCATGTTACAGAGGATTAGAAATTGCAGATAGGGGCGCCTGGTGATTAGTCCTAAGAGCATGGGACTCGATCTCGGGGGTTGTGACTTCAAGCTCCACGCTGGGTACAACAATTACTAGAAAAATAAATAAAATCTTTTGAAAAATTGCGGATGGGGTGGATGTTAAATGACTTGCCAAAGAGCCCTCAGATAGGAGGGGCAGAGCTATGATTAGCTTGTAGCTCTCCAGCTGTTCAGTACCAGGGATTTTACCAACCCCCTTGCAAAGCACTAACTGGTGACAGCGCTGGTTCATAAACTTTTGCTCAATCCAGGTAAACTCAGCTGCTGAGGGGGGCAGGGGACGTCGGAAAGGCGTGTTGCGCTTGCGCACTAGCCACAGGGGCGGGGAGGTCAACGCGAGGGCGAGAGCACTGCGGATCCAAAGAAGGCGTGTCTGCTTCCCAAACACCCAAGGTCCCCACGGTGCACTTCTGCCCCAGGGTTGGCCGGCCCAAAGTGAGTGACAGCTTCTCTTAACCAGTCACCGCAGAACTCGGCCTGTTACCAGGGTGAAGTGACGCCCGCCTCCCCACCAGACGTGAATTTGCAGGTGGGTGGGACCGGAACTGACGCTTCAGGGGAGGGCTATGCTCTGGGAGTGTTGATATTTTCCAGTCAGTCCGGCTGCCTGCGGCCAAGTTGGAAGTCTGGCGGGGAGGCGCTTTTAAAATTGTCGTGCACGGGGCCGGCTACGCTGTCCTGTACTAGTACCCCGCCCACGAGTCAGAACCTCGGGGAGAGAAGAATGCGACGGGTCGGACAAGAATAAAGGCAAGGAACAAGAGCGCCGACTTTGACTGAAATCTGAGACAGAGAGCACGGGAGGGCGATCGCTCGCATCTGATTGGTCCGTGGGCGTCATCGAGGACCCACGCACCCACGCAGCTGCTTCGATTGGTTGGTACCCGCGATTGTTGTGGCGGCGGTGAAGATTTTGCCCACGTACTTCCGAACGAGAGGCGGGGCCGTGTCCTGGCGCGCTTGCGCAGCGCCCAGGGGCCCCACCCGGTAGTTCAAGAACCTGCGAGGGGGCGGGGCGAAGAGGTGCTTGTTTTGGTCCAGTTTCTTTTGAAGCAGCCGGCCGGAAGGAGCGAGTGTAGCAATAAACTTGTTGGACTTGGAGAGAAGACTACGACAAACCCGCTGCGGTGCCTTCATCTAGGACTTAACATCCGGGTTCTCCTGCCGCGTGACCCGCGCGCCACCGATCGTTCTCGAACCCGTGCTACAATCTCTTTATCCGGGTCCCGCCGATCCCGTCGTGCTTCGCGCACCACAGTAGCCCCCTCATCCGGGTTCTCTCCCAGCGTGCCCCGCGCCGGGTTTGCTGGGGGGTACTTGGCGGTGCCGCCATGACTATTCTCCCCAAAAAGAAGCCGCCGCCTCCCGACGCCGACCCCGCCAACGAACCGCCGCCGCCCGGGCCGCTGCCCCCGGCGCCACGCCGCGGCGGGGGTGTGGGCGTGGGCGGCGGCGGCACGGGTGTGGGGGGTGGCGACCGCGACCGTGACTCGGGCGTCGTGGGGGCCCGTTCTCGGGCCTCGCCACCGCCTCAGGGCCCGCTACCGGGGCCCCCGGGAGCGCTTCACCGCTGGGCGCTGGCCGTGCCGCCTGGCGCCGTGGCGGGTCCGCGGCCACAGCAGGCCTCTCCTCCTCCTTGCGGGGGCCCTGTTGGTCCCGGTGGCGGCCCAGGTGACGCGCTGGGTGCAGCCGCGGCGGGTGTGGGCGCGGCGGGCGTGGTGGTGGGCGTGGGCGGAGCCGTAGGCGTTGGCGGTTGCTGCTCAGGGCCGGGCCACAGCAAGCGGCGGCGTCAAGCCCCCGGGGTCGGAGCGGTTGGAGGGGGCAGTCCAGAGCGTGAGGAGGTCGGCGCGGGTTATAACAGTGAAGACGAATATGAGGCGGCTGCAGCTCGCATCGAGGCTATGGACCCCGCAACCGTTGAGCAGGTATGGGCTGGGGTAACAGGTGAGTGGGTATGGCGGGTGGGATCCCCAGCCTGGGTAGGGACTCCAGGAAGGCTGTTTGAGACCGTCCCGAGGGACCTACGTCTTCTCCCGGATTCTGGCATTCTCTGGTGGTGGGGGCCCGAGGCACACTCTTCCCCACCCCCCACCAAGGACTTGGGGGTTTAGAGTCCCCAAATAAGATGGCGGACTTAAGGATTGAGTCTATGGTCTCTTCTGGGACCGACCTAGAGCCATCGTTCGGACCCTGAGACCTCATCATGTAGGACCATTAGGTGGGATTGCCTCCTGAGAGGCAATCTTAGGACTCCAAGGGACCTTGGTTTGTGTTCTGTGCCTTGAGATTTCCTTTCCTCTGGGATAAGGGTCTAAGACTCCTCCTCCAGGGAGCACAGGTGAGGTGGAGACCTCAGGGGAATTTCGAGCGTTCCCGAGTTACCTAAATCCTTTTCAGGAGGTCTGATACCATCTGTACAGGACAACCACCCCACCCCCCACCCGGTTCCTTCTCTGGGACACAGCCCAGGACCACCCAGCAGTGGAGTCTGAGACTTTCTTAAGGGTGTTAAGCATGCCTTCAAGGGCCCGAGACTCCCTCTTCTGGAATCAAGAGCCTGATACATAATGTGTGTATATATTTATATATATCCTATTTAGAGAATGGGATCTTCTGAATTTTTCTCCAGGGAGATAAGATTTCTTTCAGGGAGAAAAGATTCTCTTCCCTTTGAGAACGAGAGCCAAAACTAACACTCAGGTGATGAGGGAGCAGGAGGCTGGCTGAGGACAAAGCAAGGCTCCGAACCTCCTCACCCCACCGAACCTGACTTAGGTTCTGGGACTTCATCACAGGGACCAGAAACTACTAAGGTCCATGAGATTCGTCCCTTTTCTAAGTGACAAGGGTCTGTGCTTCCTTTCAGTGGTCAGAGACTTCATTGGGGCCCAAGAGTCTGAATTTGAATTTCTCTGTAGGAGCTTAAGCTTCTTTTAAGTGATAGGCCTTTAGCTCTTCTCTCCCCCAACCTCCCCAGCCTGAACCTTTCTTCAAGAAAATAAGCCTCACAGTTTGGGGCACTTGAGCCCAAGGTCCCCTCTTTGTGGACAGGGGCTTACAGAGACAGGATATGAAGACTATTCCGGAAAAGGGATACCCCCCACATAGAGGTCCCAGGCAAGATGAAGTTAAGAGGTCCTTTCTCATCAGGGATTGGTATCTGAGTGTTCGCCATGGTGGGGTCTCAGACACCTCCCAATACACACAAACACAGGGATATGAGAAGGACTGAAACACACCTTGGGTACATGACAGGCCCTTACCTCCCTCCAACAGGGATCCGAGCACCCCCTATCTCAAGATCCTGAGCTTCTGCTTTTTTTTTTAAGATTATATTTATTTATTTGAGAGAGCATGAGCTGGGGTGGCAGAGGAGCAGAGGGTGAGAGAAGTAGACACTGCTGAACAGGGAGCCTGATGCGGGCCTCATGTCAGGATTCCAGGAAAACAACCTGAGCCTAAGGTAGATGCTTGACTGCGCCACCCAGATGCCTTGGGCTTGAGTTTCTTGTCAGGGATGTAAGATCCCTGTTTTGGGAGCTGTAGCCTACTACCACTCTTCAGGGAACGTGGGCAGGATGGAGTCCCAGAGATGGAGCCTGTGCCCTCCCCATGGATCTAAGTCTGCCTTCAGGGCCTGAGACCCATTGCGCAGGACACTTGAGCTTGCCCTCAAGGATGAGACCCATGCATACCTCAGTGACTGGTGTGTCTTTTAGAAATGAGGTCTGGGCTTCCTTCTCAAGGAATTTAAGGTACTCCTCAGGAACAGAAAGACTTCTTCCACCTTGGGCTCCAAGTCCCTAGGGAATAGGGTCTTGGGTCTCCCCGTAAGTTTAAACTTTCTCTTTGGTGTGTGAGACAATTCAACCCACCTTAGAATCTGAGACCTGAGTCTGCCCTGAGAGTTCTAATTGTCACCTCACTTCAGGTAGCATATATATACCCCAGTCATAGGGACCTTTTAGGGACATAAGATACTTTTTCTTGGGGACTTGAGCCTCAGACCACTCGTGAACTAAATCCTGAGAACCACCCACTACCCTTGGGACATGGGTAGGATGGGATTCTGAGGAAGAGTCTGAGCCTCTTAAGCTTCTCAGGGACAAGAGATCATCTTAGGGAGGGGCTTGAGGTCCCCCTTGGGTATGAGACTCTCCACCACCCTGCAACCAGGCAATCCTTTCTCACCAGTGAGATAGACATGAGGTCTTCTCCACTGTGTCCTGAGGCCTCCCCCATTGAACGGAAAGACCTAGGTGCTCTTCATATTCACAAGAACCCCTTACCTGAGCTCCCTGAGGCCAGGACTAGGGTCTCCCTACTTTCTAGGAGAAGGTTGCCAGGTACTGGGGATGTGGTAGCTTAGGCCTCCCCAGAAGAACTAGGAGATACTCTGAGTCTCTCCCTGACCCAGCTCTGTTTGCTTCTCATTTCCAGGATCATGGAAATGTTTTGGGCTTCCTGAATTGCTTTCATCAGGCTTTGTTCTCACCAGAGACATCCCCACTCCAGGGAAATTCTCTACCCATATTTTTCTTCCCCTTGGTTCAGTTAAATCTTTTTGTACTTTGCAGGGGCCTTGTTTTGAGCACCCTGTCGTTTCTCCCTTTCTACCCTTGAGTACTACAGGTAGAATCAATTTTCTGGGCCCACAGGGTCAGGGCCAGGAATTGTTTCTCTTCCTGGTTGGGGGGAGTCTGCCTTTTCTCCACAGAAGTGGGAGTGCTACGTCCCTGGCCCCAAGGGCTTAAGGGAAGAAAGCTGTGTGCTGCCACGGTGACTAGAAAGACCTCTCCTTATACCCCTTTCACATCACCTAGGCTCCCTCCTTCATACTTGTTTCCATAAGAACATGGAAGTGAAGGTCTGTGGCTGCATGATGTCTTCCCAATGACAGAGGAAAGGCTTTACCTGTCCTCACACTTCTTGGGACAAAAAGAGAATAAGATATTTCTGTCTCACCTCCTCCAACTTGGGACTTTTGGGGGGATGAGAAGAGGGAAGATTCTTCCTGCTGCTCCAGTCTTGGTCCTGAACTGTCACCTAGGGCATTTGTAGCCTTGGAGGCCCATTAGATCTCCTGGGAAAGAATGGAGTTGTTGAGAGGAAGCGCAGATGGTGAATCCGAGTTCTGACTACTCAGACTTCCTGTTCAGTCAGATGTTGTGACCACTGTAGGACTTTAGGAGCCCTTTTGGCACCCTGGGGTCCTGGTGCTGGGGAGGTGGTAGTATCAAGGGTTTCGTTTTCCAGGCATGGCTGTCTTACAGAATCAACCCTGTGAAAAGTGGCTTGTACGTCTCCTGAGCTTGAGGACCTCACAGAGCATTTTCAGCGGGGGATGTGCATGCTCCACTGGTGGGAGAAGCTGGACCTGGCACTGTAGCCAGGGTACCTAGGTTCCCAGAGTTCCTTCTCTGGCTCTGCTGGAGCTTTGCTGGATGAACCAGAATAGCTAGGGCTATATTCTCCAGGTCTCCGTTTCCTCATTGGTCTGGTAAGGAGCTGGTGAAGTGTTGTCTAGCTTTGGGATTTTAGGGAACTCAGGCCAAAGCCCTCTGGACCTGGAGGTGACAGAACAGTGGGTGTCTTCTTAGGAAAATCTGTATTCCTCTCTCTCTCTTTCTCTCCCTTGCCCCTTTCCTCCCTGCCTGCCATCCAAGCTTAGTGGGCAGGACAGGTGTCTGTTGAGTGTGAGGCTCAGGGTTGGCAGACTGATTTTTATGTCCAGCTGTGTTATGGTGAATAAACTTGGGGGTTGCCTGTCAGGGGGCCTACTGGATGGTGTGGAGGTAGTGTGGAAGAAATTTGGGCTTTGGAGCTGGGTGGGCCTGAGTTTAAACCCCAGGATCTCCTGCTTGGCTGTTTTATGCTTTAGGCAAACATTCAGCTTCTTTTTCTCCAAAAGACCACCCATGCCCAGGGTTATTGAGTGTATGAATACCAAACCTGGCCCACCTCAGAGTGTGGCTAATTCTTTTCTTGCATTTGCCCCAGGATCTTCTGGTTCTTCCTGGAATCCTTTTAGCAGCCGAGCTTTGGCATCTAGGAACCTGCTGATTCGTTGGGCCTGGCCTGTCAGGGTTTGAGTCCTATATCTTCAGGCACTTCCCCTATCTGGGCCTCAGTTTCTCCAGTCTTAAAATGGATGATAGGAGGGAGCTTGGACTCCTTTCTCAGAAGCTAGTTGTCATCTCTTCTTAATTCCCTGCTCCACATTCCTCTTACCCATTTTGAAAGTGGTGAGGCCCTTTGGCTTGTTGGGGGTATGCTGCAAAGTTTCAAGCACTGTTTGGCTTTTTCTCTCCTGCTAGTGCTATAGGCCTTTGGATTTGTTTAATTTTAATGGCTTTCTTGAGGTATCATTCACACACCATAGAAGTCACCAGTTTAAAGGGTACAGTTCAGTAGCTTCTAGTGTATTCACAGAGTTGTGCACCTACCACCATGATCAATTTTAGAACATTTTTTTATCACTTGCCAAGCAACCCTGCACCGTCATTATCCTCTAGTCCCGTCATCCCCTCCAGCCCTCAGCAACTACTAATCTACTTTTCGTCTTGATTGATTTGTCTATTCTGAGAGGTTCATATTAAATGGAATTGTGCAATCTGCAGTTCTTTGTATCTGGCTTCACTTGGCATATTCTTTAATAGCCTCCCATGTTGTAACATGTGTCAGTACGTAGTTTCTTGTTGTTGCAGAATAATAGAATCTTCATTTTTTAACCCACCTCCTCTCCCCTTTCCCCCTCAGTGGCCCAGCAGTAGGTTCGGGGGCCTTGCTCTTTTCCCATTTCTTTGCCCTGGAGAGCTTGTGTTGCTCCTTAGCAGTGCGCCTGTTTTTCATTGGATGGGTTGCCTGTGTTTTGCCCATGGAGCTGAGCCAGTGTTCCTGGGAGTTTTGGGGAGGGGGGTGGTCTTGGCATCAAGCTTGCTGAGGCAGAGCTGTGAAGGCCAGAATATTAAACACCTCTTGGCCCTAGGCTCTGAGAAGACATCTGCCCCAGAGCTGCTACTCCTGCTGCCATCTTCCCCTGCCCCCTCCCCTTTCAGTGGCAGCTCATTCATTGATAGGCAGGGTCAGTAGCTTCCCAGACTCGAGGGGAAATTCCAGGCCCCTGCTGACTTCATTCTCATCCTCTCCCTGGGGGGATGCTACAGAGGTGGATTCTGTGGGACTGGAACCACGCCATATTGCCTCATGGCTCCCACCAGGGAGGGCTTCAAGGGGGGTTTGTGTTCGTTTCCTGTGGCTGCTGTGACAAATTATCACAAACTGAGTGGTCTAGAACAACAGAAATTTATTCTCTCTCAGTGCTGGAAGCCAGAAGTCCAAAATCAGTTTCAGTAGGCCAAAGTCAAGGTGTTGCGGGGCTGCACTTGCTGCAGGGCTCTAGGGAGAATCCTGTACTCTTTCAGCTTCTGTAGGCTGCTGACTTTCCTTGGCTTGTGGCTGCATCACTCCATCTTCTGCCTGTTTTCACACCATCCTTCCCTGGTCATGTGTAGTCTCCTCTTCTGTGTCAGGACTTCATCTGCTGTTCTAAGGACGCTTGTGATTGCATTTAGGTCCTCCTCAGATACTCCCAAGATAATCTCCCCATCTCAAGATCCTAATTTAAATCACACAGCTGAAGACCCTTGTTCCTTACTAAGTAGCATTTGCAGGTTCCAGGAATTAGGGCCTGATTTCTTTGGGTGGTCGTCATTAGGCCTCCTACAGGAGTGTTCTTGTTTCCCTCCAAGGGAGAAGAGAACCTATTAAGTACTTTCCTACTGGGCAAAGTCCTGTAACATTTGAGTCTTTCCAGTTAACCTATTATTGGGAAGCTTGTTATTCCATTTCACAGATTGGAAAACTGTGGAGTTTTCAGAGTGGTTCATCACATGACTGATAATTGGTGGAGCTGCTTTGGAATGTAAGTCAGTTGGGTCCCACAGTCTGCTTCAACTTCTCTTGGGCCTTTGGACCAGTAGGTTGCAGAGTCTTGGATCTGGGATCCCCTGATGTCAGAGAGCTTTGCCCAGCTCCCTTGTGTAGGCTTAGGTACGTTGAGGGACTCAACCATAGGCCCAGCAGTGGGCTCGTAAGATTCGTGGTCTGGACTTGACTTTCTCAGGCCAAAGTATTGATGCAGCTTAAACTTACCAATGGAAGGGTTAGTCCCCATCCCTCTCTCCCACCAGGCTTTTCTTCCTGGATCACTTTCCTAAACGACTCTCAAGTTGGCACCTTTCCCAGAGGCTCCTGTCCAGCCAGGGGAAGGAGGAGTCTAAGCTAGAGGCTTCTGGAACTCTAAGCTCTTCCTGGAGCCCAGGACCACGGCCTCCCCACTTTCTCTCCCCAAGGGGAGAGGCAGGGTTTCAGCCAGACCCAAAGCCCTTAAGGCTGCTGGTGCCAAAGCCAGTGGGAGGACCGTGGTTTGGCCTTAGATCTAGGCCCAGATTGCCCCAGGACCAAAGCCTTACTTGCGTAAAGGGTATGCTTGGCCTTCTTCAGTTTTAAGGACAAACTGGGACTTTCCCAGGATGGGTTGCCAGGTATGTCTCCATGTTGTGGCTCGTGAGGGCCTCCCCTATTGCCTCTATAGTAGGCTCTGCTGGTGCCCAAACCCCAGCTCTTTTTGCCTTTGTCAAATGAGGATAATGCTCACTGCCACCTGGGCTGTGGTAAGAACAATTAAATGAAGTCACCTTTTGCATCAGGCATCTGGCGTGGGGCAGGCATTTGGCTAATACGAGATCATCTTTCTTCCTGGCCCCACCCTTCTTGCCTGCATAGTCCTACCCAGGACTTTAGTTGTGCCCAACTCACTGCTGAGCCTCGGGCATCCCTGGTGCTTTGTGGTAGAAGTGATTTTTAAAAAAATTAATTTATTTAGGTAATTTCTACACCCACCGTGGGGCTTGAACTCACCACCCCAAGATCAAGAGTCCCATACTTCTCTGAGCCAGCCAGGTGCCCCCAGAAGTGATTTCTTGTTAACTTACAATTAACAAGCATTTCTGGAGGTCTTCATGTTTTAATCCTTCTGTCGGGTGGCACCTCTCCTCTGGGGCCTGCCTTCATGATTGGTTAGGACCCTTCCTGTGTGTTTCATAGCACCGTGTTCAGCTCTTTCACTGCCCTGCTTACACTTTTGTGTATTGGCGTTCCCTGTTTCTCCATCCCCCTGCCCAGCAGTTTGTGAGCTTATGGAGGGTAGAAACCAAGTCAGATCATTTCTCTGTCCTTGCTGCCAGGTTTACTACAGTCAGGGTCTGATTTGGCAGCTACTTACTGGTAGGTTGACCCTTGTTGGAGGAGTAAGTAGGAGCCCCCTCTCCTCTTTGATCCCCTTCCCCCTCAATCTCCTTTTCCCCTGCACTTGAGGGCAGGAGGTTACTATGTGCCCTTCTTTGGAACTTCTCTTTCTGCCCAGTGTGGGCCTGTAGTCATAGTTGTGCTTCCCTGCTGGTGATCCCGGCTGGGGCAGGTACCATGGTGTTGGGAGATGGCTGTCCCTGCAGGGCAGGGATGCACTGGGGGAAACTGGCTGAAGTGCACTAGTCCACAGCCTCTGGGGTGGGAGAGGAACATGCTGGAGAGTTCTACACAAACAAGAGTCTCCATGCTGTCCATGGAAGCCCATTAAGGGCTTCCGCTTCCAAGTGCCTTTGTCATCTCTGGCAAGCCAGCCACACCTCCCTAATGGTGGGGCTGCTGGGCATTCCCTCATCACCCCCCTCTTCACCCCTTTCTGTCCAGCCACTCCCATGGGACTTGCTGAGAGCCTCTCAGTTGTATGTGGTCTCTGTGCCAGTCAGTCTTGCCCATTCTTTGGCCGAGGACCTGTTAATTTAACAAGCCTTTTCAGGCCCTGAAGCTCCTTTGAGCTTCTTGACAGCTCTGTCAGGTAGATCATGTATCTTGTCATTTGATAGGAAACTGAGGCTTGGAGAGTTCTGGTAGTCCATCTGAAATCACACAGCAAGTGAATGACAGGGCTGGGTATTGGAAAACACTGTTTTGGTATTGGAATGCAGAGCCTCTGAACCTTGTACTTCTACTCTGCTGGGATTTTTGCACACCTGAGCTGGGGAAATGTGGCCTGCAGAGAAGTGATCCCCTCTGTCTAGTCAGAGTTAGCCCGGATCCTCCAAATCCTTGGGCAGGTTGTGTCCCAAAGGAGCAAGTTTGGGATTCCTGGTCCTTAGCCTAGATGCTCTTGAAGGCTGGCTTCTTGTGGCCAGCAGAGGGCGTGAAAGGCCTGGGAAAGGTCTGCTGCTTCTGGTTTTGTTTTGAAATAGAAAACATGTTTTCAGTGACAAGTGGATATCGTTTCTTTTAATCGACTTAATTTTTTAGAGCAGTTTGAGGTTCGCAGCAAACCTGAACAAGAGTTTGAACAGGGAGTTCCCACAAACCCCCTCCGCTCACACGTGTGTGCATAGTCTCCCCCATTATTAACAGCCCCCGACCAGAGTGGTGCATTTGTTCCAGTCAGTGGACCATGTAGGACACATAATCACCCAGAGCCCACAGTTCACAGTAGGGTTCGCTCTTGGCATTGTATGTTCTGTGGGTTTGGACTAATGTATAAGGACCCATAACCACCGTTAAGGTACCATACAGAGTAGTTTCACTGGCCTAAATGTCCTCTTTTCTGCTTATTCGTCTCCATTATTTTTTTAAGTCTGAAGATACGTGTTTGTACGGGCTCACTCAACCTGGAGCTTTGGGGTCAGATGTGCTTTGGAATTTAGGGAAATTTCAGAGTTTAGAAAAATCACCTGGTATGTATACTATGTGTTATGTGACACCTCTGGTGGGGTCAGTGGTAGTACCTCATAACCAAACTGCTGACTGTTTCTGTGTGGAAGTGTTTGAACATTCACCTCCAAGTGGGAGAAATAGGTTCTCGCCGGCTCAGGTCAGGTTAGGATGGCAGATGAGTTAGAGGAAGACTTTGGTTTTCAAAGCTTTTTGAGTTTTGGAGTTTTGGACAAGGGATTGCATGCTTCTCATGAAAAAGGTGAGATAAAAATCACCTGTAATACCAGCTTTTAGGGATATTTTGTTGTATGGTCTTTGCAACTTCCATGTGTTTGTATGCACATAGATATATATGTGAAATATGTCCAGTTATAAGTGAGATCATACAGTGTATGCATTTTTCCTTATGCGATACATCTTGACATTCCCTAGCTATATGTAGGGCTTGGGATCTAGGCTGTAACCAGTTACTCCCTTCTCAACATCTTCCCTACCTTAAGTGGTTAGAGGGTCCCCAGGTGAACTGGTGAAACTCCTTAAGATAGAGCAAGGTCCATCCCCACCCAACCCCTATCTCCCACCCCCTCCTCCCCACCCCACCCCACCTCATACCACCCTGCCTCTGGGTACTTGCCAGGTCTGGGCTGCTGGCTTCCTGTAGGGGCCCACTGTTGGATTCCCAACATGGTCAGCAGGGGCAGTCAGAAAACAGATGAGACCCTTCTGGAATCCAGTCTTCTGCTTACACAATGACTAGTTTCCTAAAAGAAAGGGTATCCTCCTCCTCCTCCACGTGCATGGAGTGTCAATCAGGGCTGTGGACTTGACCCTGCCCAGTGTCCTCTCAGCCAGTTAGCTGGGCCCTTCAGGAACTGGAGGGCAGGGCCCTGGGGTGGGGGTACAGGCCTTTCCTGTTGTTGACCCCCACCTTTTCCCTCCAGCAGGAGCACTGGTTTGAAAAGGCCCTGAGAGACAAGAAGGGCTTCATCATCAAGCAGATGAAGGAGGACGGCGCCTGTCTCTTCCGGGCTGTAGGTGAGTCTGTGTCTCAGCCTTCAAGGGCCTAGGGCTGCCCCTGAGCTGTTTCTAGTGTTTAGGAGTAACCCCTGAGACAGGGTTGGGGCTTGAATGTACTGGTGTTTCAGGGACTCCAGACCCCAGCTTCAAGTCAGCATCTGGCCTCTATCCTTTGGTCATGAGGTAGTGCGGAGATGTGAAAGTGATAATAACAACAATAATGGTGATAAAAATAATGTTACTTAGGGACAGATTGCATTGTCAGACACTAAAGGAAACCCTTTTTTATTCTTTTCCAAGCTAGGTAGGTGTAGGGACTACTGTGGTTTCCATTTGTCAGAAGAGGAAAGCCGCTTAGAGCAGGGAAGTGACTTGCCCAGGGTCAGAGAGTAGAGTTGGGAGTCCCTGGGTTGGGTTAGTCCACGCCCCATGTTCTTAAACACAGCACACTGCTGTCACCCTGAGGTCATAGAATTTTTTTTAAAACTTACAGAAAAGTAGAATAGTGAATGCTCATGTACCCATCATTCATCTTCAAAGTAGTCATCAACACATGGCCAGCCTTGTTTCATCACTACCCTGCCCACTCATTTTCACTCTCCTGAAACAAGTATTTTTAAAGCAAAACCCTAATGTTGGATCATTTCATTTGTAAGTATTCATGTATGTTTCTCTGACAGATAAGGATTTTTTCTTTCCTAACATAATCCAAGTATCATTATCCTACCTAACAACATTCATAATTCCTTAATAACATCTAGTATCCAATCTGAGTGACATCTTTGAGGTCGCTCTGCCTCTGAATCTGTGACCCAGCAGGCAGCCCTAAAGCCTTGTGCTAGTGTCCAGGGGAATTTGTGCATGTGATCTGACCCTTCCATAGCGTCTGTACTATCTACTAAGGAAAAGGGCCCTCTTATAGGAACCTTGAAGTAGGAGTCAGAAGCCTTGTCTTCTAGTTCGGGCTGTGATTCAAAAATTCCCCATTTTCCTATCTGTTAAATGGTATTGATTCTGAAGGGCTCCTTGAGTTCTTACAGGGTCTGCTATTCTCTCACTGTGTAGCTAGCCCCATGTCTCCTGGTGGCCTGGACCAACTCCACTTCTAACGGTGCCACTGATTCTTGGTCTGAACTTGGGCAGGCAGCTGTTCTCCTGAGCCTGTTTCTGAGGCCATAACAGAAGACCAAAGACGCTGAGTTGTAATGGTTACATGAGATCACTTACAGTAAATGCCTTTGGTGCCTGACACCTGGTAGACCCTCAGGGAACAGTAGCATTGGTGAAGCCTGAATTCTGTTTTCAGTGGCGTCTAAGAGCCACAAATGTTTGTTGAGTGTAGAAAAAGTTTAGGTGGATTGATTGCTTACCTCTCCATTCTACCAAATGGAAGAAGCTCAGGCAGTGGACTCTGCTGGGCTGGGAAAATCCCACCCTTTCTAGCCCTGTGGCTCAAGCTTGTGTTCTTCCTGGGATGTTTTCTAGAGAAAGAGCTGGGGATGGGGCATCTTGGACCAAAGGAAGGCAAAGAAAGAATAGTTCAGGGTCTGTTAGGTGCTGCCCTGTGCTGAAGCCTCCGTCTAGATGTGGGGCAAACGGGGCTACTGGTAGAGTGAGTGTAAGAGAATGCAGCTGGGCACCTTGGTCCCAGGTGACCTTTGAGGCAGATGTTGGGGCCGGTAAGGACCTGGCTTGTGTAGTAACCCATATTAACAGCAACGTTTCATGTGTGTCCATCTGGATGACCTCTCCAGACACCCTCTGACAACTCCCCCCCTCAACAAGGGCCTTCCAGTAAAGAGCCTGAGCTTACAAGAAGAGCTGACCGCAGTAGGTTGAAGGCCTTTCCCTATCAGCACTATGGCTACCCATTTCCCCCAACTGGGCTGCCCTTGGCTTTTCTCTGTAAAACCTCAGAAGCCCCATGGCCACTCCCTGGAAGTACGTGGCCCCTGGGTCTCTAGGCCTAACCTGGAGGCTTCCCTGGGGCAGAGTGCACAGGAAATGTACCTGGGAAGGGAACTCTGTCCTTGGGCTTTCTGCTGACCCTCTGCTTCCAGCCTAGCTTGTGTAGTTACCCTGAACTCTGGTGAGAAGGCCTACAGGTTCTAGTTCCTGCCACGCATTGCATGGTGGAAGGAACACAGACTGAAGCCTGGAGTTGGAGGGGGGATTGCACACATAGAGGCCACAGTGTTGTTCCTTGACCCTGACTGTTCGCTGGCATTCAGCTGGCTGCTTCAGATTCATCTGCAAAATTGGAATCGTTATCCCGTAAGACAAGTGAGAAGATTGAAACTCAGGAAAGAAAAATGACATGCTTAGGGTCATTAGTGGCAGAGCTGGCATGGGGTCCCAGAGGTATCCAAAGGACATGTTCTTTCTATGACCTTGGTAAAGCCCTAGCTTTTCAGCTTAGCTGTGGACTGGCTGAGTGACCTCAGGTATATTCCTTGACCTTGCTGGGCCTTACTTCTTCTAACTAAGAGCCTGTAGTCCTCTACTGTTGGGAATCCTGAGGCAGGTGGCTTTGGGTGTCCCTCGTGGGAACCAGTATTCACTGCTCTCTCTCACAATGGCATGTTGGGGACTTGTGAGCATCAATGAAGGAGTGGAAGTAGGAGCCTGAGTTTCTAGGTATCCTGTGGCCCACCCTGCCCCTGCTAGGCTCAGATAACCTCTTCCTGGAAACATGAGTCTGCCTCTCTCCTGCCCCATAGGACTTTGACTCAGCAAAAATCTCTGGCCCTGGCCTCTGTGGGCAAAGTGGAGGCCACACATGCATCTGCATGGGCCATGAAGAAGCAGCTGGGGCTGTACGTGTTAGAATGATGGCCCAGAAACATTAGCCTGGACCATCAGTGTTAGGAGGGATAGATCTTTGATTAATTTTGAATGCTTTATAAGTGGGGAAACAGGCCTTACGAGAAAGCAAGGACCCTGTTGTCTAGATCACATGGGCAGTATCAGCATAGGTGTCTGAGGTTGAACTAGGCCAGAAGGAGAAGATTCCCATGGACTCTCATGTACACCAGTTTCCGTTGGGCTCTTTCTGCCTTGCTTCCTCAGTTTCCCCATCCTTGCTGTGGAAATCCTTGAGTAGAAGAGCGGGCATCTCAGAGACCAGGCTTTCAAGAGGACAGAGTTCTGTCTTCCCACAGTGAGGGTGTCTCCCCCACTGAGGGTGTGCCATCTGGGGCCAGGGGCCAGGTGCATACCGCAGCTGCTTGACAGGCAGGGGAGGCCTTTTTCCTGGCTCATCTCCTCAGTGGGGCCAGGATTCCCACTGGGCCAGGAGGCAAGTGGGGAACAGATCAGGTTCCTGTCTCTCCCTGCTGCTGTGTGTACACACATTTGTGTGGTTTGTTTTTAGATTCCCTGCAGACGCCAGACTTCCTTTTCTGTCCTCAGCAGAACTTGCTGTGGCTCTTCTCGCAGGCAGGCAGCAGCGACCTGGCAGGGAGGCTGTTCCCAGGTGCCTCTAAAGCAAATGGTAGGGCCCTGTACTTAATTAAGCTCCAGGTAGCCCAGGCTTTCCTGTCTTGCATCTCCACATAACTCTTTGGCAAATAGTGAGTATTTTAAGGCGCCTGAGGAGGAAGGATTACAGAGGTTCGAGGGACCTTCCCCCAGGCAGTAGGGGAAGGAGGTTGAGGCAAGTCTGTTAGAGCTGTTGACTGTTCCTCCCTCCCATTAACCCCTGGCAAAAGGTAGGAAGGAGGTGAGGGTCCTTGGTTTATACAGCTTTGCCTCTCATCCAACCTTTAGTCTTGGTTAACAGTAAGGGCAGCTACTTGTCGAATGCAGTAGGTCTCTGTAGTGGTGAGGGTGGGATGGGTATTTGGCCTCAGGGAACATCTTTTTTTCTTTTTAAGATTTTATTTATTTTTTTGACAGACAGAGATCACAAGTAGGCAGAAAGAGAGGAGGAAGCAGGCTCCCTGCAGAACAGAGAGCCCGATGCAAGGCTTGATCCCAGGACCCTGGGATCATGACCCAAGCCGAAGGCAGAGGCTTTAACCCACTGAGCCACCCAGGCACCCACATCTTTTTTTTTTTTTTTAAGATGTTATTTATTGGATGTGAGGGCGATCTGGCTGTGACGTCTGTCACCCCACTAATCACCAGGGTTGATTCGGCTGATCTGGTTGGCTAGGCGGGTGTCCCCTTCCTCCCTCACCCGTTCCATGTGCGTCCATCCCGAAGCTGCATGCTCGGTTGAAGAGGACAACCCTCCACGATAGAGAAGAGGATGACCTTCCCGATAGAGGAGAGGACTATTCCTCGGTCAGGGGTATACGAGTAGCTGCGCTCCCCTGCTAGAACCTCCAAACAAGCTCTCAAGGTCCAATTGTAGGAGAACGTAGGGTAGTCAAGCTTCCAAGACTCCAGACACATCCAAATGAGGCACTGCATGTGGCAGTCTGCCTTTCTTTAAAAAGAAAAAAAAAAAGATGATATTTGTCAGAGAGCGTGTGCGCACGAGGTGGGGGAGTGGCAGGCGGAGGGAGAAGCCGGCTCCCTGCTGAGCAGGGAACCCCATGTGCGACTCGATCCCAGGACCCTGGGATCATGACCTGAACCAAAGGTAGACGCTTAACAGACTGAGCCATCTGGACATCCCTCAACAGGACAGTTTTTTCATTTTTAAAGATTTTATTTATTTATTCATTTGTTTGTTAGCGCACATGCGCACACAGAAGCAGGGGGTGTGGCAGGCAAAGGGAAAAGCAAGCTTCCCACTGAGCAAGGAGCACCATGTGGAACTCAGTCCCAGGACCCTGGGATCATGACTGGAGCGAAGGCAGCCACTTAACAAACTAAGCCACCCAGGCATTCCCCTTAGGGCACATCTTTGGCAGGATCTGCTGGCGCGCGTGTGTGTGTGTGTGTGTGTGTGTGTGTGTGTGTGTACACACACACGTGCATTTCTCTGCTCATGTCTCAGCGTGTTCAGAGAAAGGACAGACATAGGGTGTGGGGGGAGGTAAGGTCTTTGCTGACCTCTCTGTAATTTCTGCCCACTCCTAGGCCTTTCCAGGGTTCCAGCTGATTGCTGCTTATGCTGGTAGGGAAACTGAGGCAGACAGAATCAGGCCTTGCCCTAGGTGGGCGATAGCTGGATTGGGGGTAGTGGTAACATCATCTGGAGCATCAGTGTTTAAAGTTACAAGGTAGTCCTTGGGAGCCTGGCCTTCACCCTTCCTTGGGCCAGCTCTACCACATTTCTGTACCTCATTTATCCCTCCTGTGTAAAGCAGGGCTTTGTGGGGTGAAGATGAAATAAGTTGGAATGTGAAAAGGCCTTGGTGGAACCAGTTGGGGTATTGTTCTGAGGATTTCTGAGCCCTCTTTGGGTTGTGGACAGAGGTCAGGTAGTGGGGGACCCCTTCAGCTGGACTCTGGGAGGGGAGAGCAGGTGCAGATTGCCCACAAGTGCAGCGTCAGCAAGAAGAGGAGTTTCGGTTTCTATCAAAACAAGTGCTCTGAATTCCCCTACCTCTGCAGGTCCATTGGGCCCCTTCCCCCACTTTGGCCCCCACTGGGAAGTCCAGCCCAGCCCCTAATCCCATATGCCAAACTTCTAGGAGGAGGAGAGCTTTCTGGAGGACAGAGGTGGGGCTAGCAGAGTCAGACAAGCACTGCCTCAATGAGGAGGACTTCCTGTGTTTAAGCCCTGCCCTGGATTGTTATTCCACCTTATTATCATTGAAAAGATCCTCTCTCCCCCACTGGGAGGTATTATTGCTCACTTCCCTTGGTGTTCACAAAGGCACATTTTCTTCGACATTGATGATCCTAAAACTAGCTTATATCTATAATCAGTGAGGTGGGTCATGCTGTCCACCCCCAACAAAGGCTGTGATTTAAATATATGTACAGTACCATCTGCCAGTGCATCTAAGGATCGAGGAGAGAAGGGGGTACTTGAGAGGTAGGTAGGTACATAGAGAAAGTCATTTAAGGACCCTGTTTTGTGATACCTATGTTATTGATTTGATGTTAATTGGGTTGCTGAAGATTTGCACTATGGACACAGGAGGTAGGCCTGAAGACCTTTGGATTCAGTAAAGGTAGACAGCCAGCATTGCCTGGGTGAGGAGGGACAGCCTAGACTCCTTGTTTGGGGCTTTCCTGTGGCTGAGGAAGTGCGACAGAAATGAGGAAAAGCTTAATAAGTGGTTCCAGTGACATTCTGAGTGACTTGGGGATGATTAGCTATCTGAGAGAGTCATTGTCCACTCATGCACAAGCAGGAGCCCCTAGGTTCAGTTCTTAAACACCTAGTGTATCATAGGCATTTAGTAAACCCTATCCCTCATCTAAACAGCCCCCTGTGAAAGACAGAGTAGTTAGTTACTCTCCCCACTTCACGGATGAAGTCACTGTGGCCCAGAGAGCTTGAAGGACTTGTCCAGTGCCACACAGCTAGGAGGCAGCAGAGGCTTTCTGCTAGGCAAGAGCCAATGGCAGGGGAATGAGGGGGCCTTTACGAGCTTCCCTCAGCTCCCTTCCCTGTTCCAGTCTCTGCTTTCCTCCATTTCTTGGATCTGGCATCCTGCTCAGGTAGATCCATCTCCCAGGAAATGCCTGTTGGTCCTTCTGGAGGAACATCTCAGCCTTCTCCTCCAGTTCGGCAGGCCAGCCCCTATTTAACCCCTTTGCCGCCATCTCAGTTCCTGTTTACTGCAGCTGCTGGCCACACTGCATCCTCAGCACCCCAAGCTTATTCTACATAAATAGCTCTCTGCAGCCACAGTGGGCTCTGCGGTCCTGGCTTCTAAGAAAGGTGGCAGCAGGGGGCCCCCAGCCTCTGCGCAGGGCACGTGACTTGCTGGAAGTGCTGCTGTGGAGGGGGAGGGGATTGTGGCCGCAGAACCCACATCCTTGTTTACATCGGTGAAGGGGCTACCCCTTCCCGCCTTCACAGCTCCCCTCCCCCTCAGGTCTCTGCACCTCCAAGAGGATCCCATTCCAGCCCACCTGAGACAGGCATGGGGCCCATTTTCTATCTCAGAACTGCCCTTTTCTCCTTATCTCACAGAATCCTCCAGGGAGGGAAGGGGAGGGTAGTGAAGGCATTCTTCTGGCGATTCTTCAGAGGTAGACTGGCTGTCATGGAAGACCTTTGCATTGTTCGTGCTGGACCTGTCCCTGCCCTGGTACCCCAGGGAGAGCCCATCAGAGCAACAGTCATTTGAGGAGACAAAGGGAAATTCCCTCTTCATCTTAGAATGGACATCAGGCGTGCCTTGTCTTCAGGCCCACTTTAATTTCCCAGGGGAAGACTCTGGCTCCCTTAGCCTGTCCATCCACTCAGCAAGCTGGTCCCGATTTCCTGTACTGTATCAGGCCCTGAGCTGGGGGGACTTGGGTGTGACTTGGTCTTGGCCTTCAGTGGGAGTCAGAGTGGTCAGGCAGGGGAAGTTTGCACACACCTTTGATAAATCTGGTGATAGAAATGCTCTGGAGAGTAGGGAGGGCTGGGGAACTGTATAAAGAATACTTGGGTGTTTGACAAGTAGGCAGCCAAGGAGGATGGAAAGAATGCCCTAAAGAAAAGAGGAAATGGCATGTGTGAAGATCCTCAAGTAAGGGAGGGGGGAACCTGGTTTTTTTTTTTTTAATATTTTATTTATTTATTTATTTGAGAAAGAGAGAGAGTGTGCGTGCGCATGAGTGGAGAAAGGTCACTGGGCCCCACCAAGCAGGGAGCCCGGTGTGGGACTTGATACCAGGACTGCAGGATCATGACCTGAGCTAAAGGCAGTTGCTTAACCAGCTGAGCCACCCAGGCGTCCCAGGAGCCTAGTTCTTATTTTGACTGAAGCCCTGTGACACCTAGACCACCTGGGCCACAGGCAGGCTGCCTTTCCCCATTTAAGCTTAAGTTACGTTCATATTTGTATCTCTTCCTAGATTAGGTGCTTCTTGCAGACAGGGCTGGATTTTACTGGCCTCTGTCCCCTTCACAGTACCCCACATTTGAGGCCCCACTTTTGGTAGGGGACTCTGATTTACTGAGTCTGTCCCAAGCCTAGTGCTGGTCACCTTAGACCCATGATTTCATTGATCCTACAAGAGGCCTGCCAGGGAGTTAGTTACCTGCTTGTTCCTGTTTTGCACGTGAAGCCTGTGAGGCTCAGGACACTTGGGTTGTTTACCTCTGGTCGTTTAGCTCACTGGTACCTGGCAGAACTGGGCTTGGAGCCCAGTATTTATGTTTTTTTCTTTTATTTATTTATTTATTTTTAACCTACAAAGGCCATGCTGGCTCCCGAGAGTCAGGAAAATTGTATTCTAGAGTTGAATCTGTCAGACTGACTTGCTGGGTGACTTGGTGAAGCCACAGACTGTCTCTCAGCCTTAGCTTCCTCACATGAAGAGTGAAGGGGGAGTGTGGAATTGCTGGTGCCGAGGCCACTTAGGGGACTTAAAATGTTTGTTGACTTGTCTGAGTGTTCAGGCAAGCCCTAGACAAACTTGTCTGCCTGAGAGGCCTGTCGTTGCATTCCTCTCACCCGTACTCTCCTGTTCTTAGAGACTGTCCCTGCCTGCCTCTTTTTTCCATGATCCCATTCCAGCCCACAAAGCCAAGCACACTCCAGGCCACAGCATAGGAAAAGGAGTTTTCTGGCCCCCAGCCCTCCACCCCCAAGGATATTCCAGGACTTCGAACTCTTGTCTGGTGACAGCTCTTGACCCCCACCTCTCCTTTCTTCTGTCCCCACAGCTGACCAGGTGTATGGAGACCAAGACATGCATGAGGTTGTGCGAAAGCATTGCATGGACTATCTGGTGAGACCTCGCGGAGGCCTCGGGGTGGGGGCAGAGTTGGGGCATCCCCTCCCCGCACAGACCTGACCCTCCAATCTATTCTGCAGATGAAGAATGCTGACTACTTCTCCAACTATGTCACAGAGGACTTCACCACCTACATCAACAGGAAGCGGAAAAACAACTGCCATGGCAACCACATTGAGATGCAGGCCATGGCAGAGATGTACAACCGGCCCGTGGAGGTGTACCAGTACAGCACAGGTACATATGTGGTGGGTAGGTGAGCGGCTGACTGCTCCTGCTCCGAGCCTACCCAGCCCAGCCCACTGTGGATGTTCCTTCCTTCTCTTTCCCTGCAGAACCCATCAACACATTCCATGGGATCCATCAAAACGAGGATGAACCCATCCGTGTCAGCTACCATCGGAATATCCACTACAATTCAGTGGTGAATCCCAACAAGGCCACCATTGGTGTGGGGCTAGGCCTGCCATCATTCAAACCCGGGGTAAGTGGGTCCCCATGCCCAGGATGGCTGCTAGATAGGCCAGAAACCTCTTTTGAGGTCTCAGTTCTGCCCTAGCCTACAAAAATGACATGCCCCCTGAGTTGCCCCTGAGCTCTCACCTCTGTAAAACTAGGAAGTTACACAGAGTGATCTCTCAGGGCTCGTTTGGTACTCTCCATTTGTGTGTCTGAGCTGGCTTACCCACCTTTCATGCCTGTTGAGGGTTGGCATTTTGGGATATGGAGGCACATCTGGGCACTGTGAACCTGGGCTTGGTCTGGGTATCTCGGCACTTGCATGGAGCATCTGAAATGCAGCAGTTCTAGACAGCAGTGGTCATAGAGACTTGAAGTGCAGGCCTGGCCCAACTCCTTACTGGCTGTTGGACCTCGGGCAGATTATACAAGTAACGTGGGCTGGCCACTCAGCTGATACAGAACGTGCCTGACACTGGGCCTGATGCCTAGTAGGTGCTCACAAGGTGGCAGTACCTTTTCCAGCACATGCCGACAGATTCTCATTCTCTGTCATAAACAGTCATCTTCTGGGGATTTTGCTGTCTTCTGTTCAGGTTTCACTTCCTACAAACAAAGTGCCCCTGCCTCATTTTAGGAAATGCACACCCTAACACCAACACACCCTCCAACATAGTTTTTTTTTTTTAATTTTGTTTGGTTATTTTTTTAAGATTTTGTTTATTTATTTGACAGAGAGATCACAAGTAGGCAGTTGTGCCTGCCTAAGTAGTTGGGCCAGGCCTGCACTTCAAGTCTCTATGACCACTGCTGTCTAGACCTGCAGGTGGGTGGGTGGGGGAAGCAGGCTCCCCACTGAGCAGAGAGTCCGATGCGGAGCTCCATCCCAGGACCCTGAGATCATGACTTGAGCCGAAGGCAGAGGCTTAACCCACTGAGCCACCCAGGTGCCCCTTAATTTTGTTTTTTAAGTAAACTTTTTAAAATTTATAACAGAACAGTTTTAGATTTACAGAATTATTGAGTTTAGATTATTTCCGTATTCCCCACTGTTATGAACATCAGCATAGAATTTGTCACAATTAATAAACCAGTATTGATATATTAACTGAAGGCCATGACCTTAATCATTCCTTAATGATCTTATCTGTTCCAGAATCCCATCCAGGACACCTTACTACATTTAGTTTTCATGTCTCATGACTCCTCTTCATTCTGACAGTTTCTCTGAATTTCCTTGTTTTTATCTTTGATCTGTTTACAGATTCTAGTTTTGCCTTTTCTAGAATGTCATGGAATTGGAATCATAACAGTGTGTGGGCTTTTTTCAGAGTGGCTTCTTTCACATAACAAAACATATTTAGATTTTACATTCACCCATGACTTTTTGTGGTCTGATCACTCGATTCTTTTTTTTTTTTAAGGTTTTAAGATTTTTTTAAGTTCTGTTTTTTATTTTTTAAAGATTTTATTTGTTTGGGCGCCTGGGTGGCTCAGTGGGTTAAGCCGCTGCCTTCGGCTCAGGTCATGATCTCAGGGTCCTGGGATCGAGTCCCGCATCGGGCTCTCTGCTCAGCAGGGAGCCTGCTTCTCTCTCTCTCTCTCTGCCTGCCTCTCCATCTACTTGTGATTTCTCTCTGTCAAATAAATAAATAAAATCTTTAAAAAAAAAAAAAAAGAGGGAACACCTCCTTCTTAAAAAAAAAAAAAAAAAGATTTTATTTGTTTGAGAAATAGAGTGAGAGATACCATGAGAGGGGAGAGGGTCAGAGGGAGAAAGAAGCAGACTCCCTGCTGAGCAGGGAGTCTGATGTGGGACTCGATCCTGGGACTCCAGGATCATGACCCAAGCCAAAGGCAGTTGCTTAACTAACTGAGCCACCCAGGCACCCAAGATTTTTTTTAAGATTTATGTATTTAAGAGAGCGTACTATTGGAGGGGCGGAGGGAGAGGGAGTGGGAACAAGAATCTCAAGCGGACTCTGTGCTGAGCATACAGCCCAACCTGGGGTTCGATCTCTCAACTCTGAGATCATGATCTAAGCCAAAATCAAGAGTCGGAAGCTTAACCGACTGTGCCACCCAGGTACCCCACTTACTTCTTTCTCTTTTTTTAATATCATATTTATTCATTTGACAGAGAGCAAGCGCAAGCGTGGGGAGGGGCAGAGGGAGAGGGCAAAGCAGGCCCCCCACTGAGCAGGGAGCCCAGTGTGGGGCTTGATCCCAGGACCTTGGGATCATGGCCTGAGCTGAAAGCAGATTGCTTAAATGACTGAGCCACCCAGGCACCCCAGCGCTACTCATTTTTCTTTCTTTTTAATTAAAAAACCTGTGAATGCCTTAAGGATTTTTTTTTTGTTTGTAGACTTAATTATTTAGAACGGTTTTAAATTTACAAAAAAAAATTTGAGAAGGTAGAGTTCCCATGTGTCCTCCTCCCCCTTGCACAGTTTCATTTTTATTAACATTGGATGACTGTGATACACTTGTTACAATATATGAACCAATAATGATACATTATTATTAACTGAAGTCATCCTGTCCCTTTAGGCTCTCTTGTCTGTGATGGTTTCTCACACTTTGCTGTTTTTGATGACCTTGACAATATTGAGGAGTACTGGTCAGGTATATTGTAGGATGTTTCTCTTTTGAAATTTGTCCGAAGTTTTTCTCATGATTAGACTGAGGTTATGGGTTTTAGGGAGGAAGATCACAGTGGTAAAGTACCAGTCTCTTCACATCATATCAGGGGTATATACTGAGACTATGATTTATGACTGTTAATGTTGACCTTGACCCCTGGCAGAAGTAGTGTTTGCCAGATTTTCTCCATTATAAAATTACCCTCTCCCCCCATTCCTTTTTCCCTAACTGTTCTGTTTGGAAGAAGTAATTATATGCACAGCCCACACTGTAGAAGCAGTGGCTATGCTCCATCTTCTTGAGGGTAGAGTATCTACGTAAATGATGTAGAATTCATCTGCAAGGGAGATTTGTCTCTTGTCCCCCATTTATTTATATCACTATGGACTCAAGGGTATTTCTTTTATATTTTGAGTTATAATCCAGTACTATATTTATTTTGATGCTCACATTGTTCCAGTTTTGGCTGTCAGAAGTGCTCTCAGTTGGTTCCTGCATCGCGTTGACATATCCCCATCATTGTAGTGGTGGGTTGGTTTTTTCTTGTTTGGTTTGGTTTTGTTTTGGTTTGTTTATTGTGTTTCATTTTGCAACACTTTCTTACTTTCTGACACTATGAGGTGCTCCCAGTTCATCTTGTATATTTCTTGCCCCAGCCCTAGAACCAGCCATTTTTCCAAAGACCTCGGGTTCCTTTTATTGGAATATGTTATTAGAAACCAAGATCTGGGTGCTGACTGAGCTCCTTACTACTGGGGTGTCCTTGCTTCTAGGCCCTTTCAGCTGACAGAGCAAGGAGATAGATCTGTGTATACTAACCCGTGTATACATTTATCTAGAAATATTTCTTATGTAACCATCCATATCTCTGAAGCTACAGTTCTTAGCTGATATCTCCAACTGATAAGGTACCTCATCAGTTTTAATTTGCAATTTTCTGATGGCAAATGGTGTTGAGCATCTTCTCATGTGCTTATTTGCCATCTGTATATCTTCTCTGAGGAAATTGTGTGTTTATAGACTTTTTTGCCCATTTCTAAATTGGCTTGTTCTAACATAGAGTTTTACATGCTTTCTGGACTATTACACATAGGTAAGAAATTACATTTTCCATCATAATGCACACATTGGGTGTAGTGTATGTATTTACACTAAAATAATATTAGCATTTCACTGAGCAATACTTAATGCCTAGAATATGCTCTGGTATTTTTTAATTTTTTAAAAGATATTTATTTATTTATTTATCTATCTATCTATCTATCTATCTATCATAGAGAGATCACAAGTAGGCAGAGAGATAGGCAGAGAGAGGGGAGGGAGAGAAGCAGGCTCCCCGCTGAGCAGAGAGCCCGATGTGGGGCTCGATCCCAGGACCCTGGGATCATGACCTGAGCCAAAGGCAAAGGCTTTAACCCACTGAGCCACCCAGGTGCCCCTACTTCATTTTTTTAAATGCTGTTGTGTCTCCCCATCTGACAAAAAGCACTCTACTACAATGTCCCACAATCATAACACCCTTTCCCATGATGATACCATCCCCTTGTCCCCTTAAATGTCCAAATACTCCCTTCACCCTGTGTACACTCAGCTAACTTCTCAGGTGATCTTTTCTCCTTGTCCCATCTGGGCATAGGTGAGGCAGGTCTCAACATTATGAAATGAGTCATCGCTGGGTGAGGCATCTTTAAATTCCAGCACCTGGCTGCCCCAGACATAGTACTTCACTCAAGGTGTCTTGGGGTTGGGAGCAGGGCTTCTGAGTATAGGAGTTTGGAATGACAAGTCCCACTACCGAAGTCAGCCTTCCCCCAATTCTTGATGAAAAGGCGGCCTGCTTGGGGGTCCTTGTCAGAGAACCTGCCTTCTGTCTCCTCTCTTCTGGGCCTATAGGCCTACAATCCTGAGCCGGTCTGGCTCCTGGCCAGAGTTCAGAGTGTCACCCCACATCCCTGTTCCTCCCTGCCTTGCAGTTTGCAGAGCAGTCCCTGATGAAGAATGCCATAAAAACATCAGAGGAGTCATGGATTGAACAGCAAATGCTGGAAGACAAGAAGCGGGCCACAGACTGGGAGGCCACAAATGAGGCCATTGAGGAGCAGGTGGCTCGAGAATCTTACCTGCAGTGGCTGCGGGATCAGGAGAAACAGGCCCGCCAGGTCCGCGGCCCCAGCCAGGTGAGTCCTGGGCTCAAGTGAGGCCTGGCCAGGAACCCCTTACTTCACATGTTCTGCTACTGTACAGACAGAAGAAATTAAGCAGTTTTGACATCTGGAAGAGAAGGAAGCTCTCAGCTCATTCTGTACCACATCTTGGCCTTAGTCTTGGCATTGTGCCTTAGAACTCTCAACACCTTTGCAGAACAAGCTCTTAAGGAGTGAGGGAGGCCAGCCACTCACGGTGATGTGTGGGATTGATGGATAGTTCCAGAGAGATAAGCTTTTGTTGAATGTCCTTATATGTCAGGCTCTGTGCTGAGGATGTAAAATTAGGTCTGGCCTATTCCACTCTCAGTGACCCCGGTCTACTGAGGCAGACAGATATATCAGTGAGGCCCATGACTCTGGCTGGGAGACCACTGGACATGGGGTTTCTGGTCAGTCTTCGCACGGGAAGATTGGATTTTTAGGGCAGGGATGGGGCAGAGCAGCCAGGCATTTGAAGAATCACAAGGAGTATAGAGTGGTTGTAGATGTTGGCAAGAGTTGAGTAATTTCTACAACAACTATTAATTGCAGGTCTGTGCCAGGCACTGTTCTCAGTGTGTGAGGGTACACTGATGAGCTGGGCAAGCCCAGATCCCTGTCCTTGCGGTGCTTACATTTTTGCAGAGTCAAACAAAAGAAACCGTGAACATAACGAATAGATGAGTTGAGAGCTAGGATAGTTGAAACACGTAGAGCAGAGTGAAGGGAATGAGTAGGGCTGAGAGGGAGCTGAGAGTTCATAGGATAAGAGAGTATGATCAGGGTAGGCCTCAGAGCAGTTGAGATGTGAGCAAAAGCTTGCAGGAGGTGAGGTAGTTAGCTAAGTGGATGGGCCAGGCGGAAGGCCAGCCAGAGCAAAGCCCTGAGGGAGAGTGCATCCCTGGTGTGATCTGGGAGTGGCCCGGAGACCAGTGTGGCTGAGCAGAATGCAGTATTCAGAGGGGGGTGGTGCCGGATCCAGAAGGGGCTTGTGGGCTGCGCTAAGAACTTTGGCTTTTACTGTGGCTGAGGCAGAAGCCTTTGGGAGGGTGGTGAGCAGAGGAGGGATAGGATCCCTGTGATTGCTGAGTGCAGCATGGAGTCTAGGGAGTTAGGGGGAAAAGCAGGGGACCGGTGAGGTGGAAGCTACTAGAGAAGTCACAGTGGTGGCAGCTGGCAGTGCTGGCTTGGGAGGAATGAGGAAAGGGCATAGAGTCTGAATGTGTTTTGAAGGTAGAGGTACAGGTTTCCTGCCAGATTGGCTGTAATGATGTGAGGGGGGCATTAAGGAGCTGGCCTTCATCCTGCAGTCTGCTGTGTGACTAGGAATGATGGTGGCCTATGTAGAAACTGTATCACAGCCAGGATGTCAGGAGCGAGCCAGCCCTTTGGGATGAGGCAGAGGAGGCTCACGCCTGGCGTCGGTCCTTACCTCCTCCTCCTGCACTGCAGCCCCGGAAAGCCAGCGCCACATGCAGTTCTGCCACAGCAGCAGCCTCCAGTGGCCTGGAGGAGTGGACCAGCCGGTCCCCGCGGCAGCGGAGTTCAGCCTCTTCGCCCGAGCACCCTGAGCTGCACGCCGAGCTGGGCATCAAGCCCCCTTCCCCAGGCACTGTCTTAGCTCTTGCCAAACCTCCTTCACCCTGTGCACCAGGTCAGTGACTTGGTGACAGGGAAGCATGCTGGGGTTAGGAGGTGCTGCCTAGGTTGTGGGCACCCTGCCTCTGACTGTCCCTCTGCCCCAGGTACAAGCAGCCAGTTCTCAGCAGGGGCCGACCGGGCTACTTCCCCCCTCGTGTCCCTCTACCCTGCTCTGGAGTGCCGGGCCCTCATTCAGCAGATGTCCCCCTCTGCCTTTGGTAAGCCTCCTCTATCTAGGGGCCAGGGGCCAGCTGGGAGTTGGGGAGAGATGGAAGAAGCAGCAAGTCCTGAGAGGGGGGCTTCTAGAGCCTCTGGCCCTCTCCACAGGAAAAGGGAGTTTTTCAAGCCCAAGCGATGTGTCCAGAGGAGATTTGCATGGGATTTCATAGGCCCAGAGGAGCCCTCTCTGTAGAGAAAGAGGGGCCTGGACGGGATCTCTCCGGAGCCGGAGCCGGGATCAGCAAAGGCTGAGGAGAAGGTGCGCTGTGAGTGCCCCATCATCCTTTTCCTCTTCATCTTGCCCAGCAGGTCTGAACGACTGGGATGATGATGAGATCCTAGCATCGGTGCTGGCAGTATCCCAACAGGAATACCTAGACAGTATGAAGAAAAACAAAGTGCACAGAGATCCACCCCCAGACAAGAGTTGATGGAGACCCAGAGACTGGAGACCATCTCCCAACCCCCACCACTCCTGCCCTCCGGTGCCGCCCCACCTTCTTTGGCTTTCTTCCCTCTTGCCTTCTTCCCTTTTCCCCCTCCTTCTGCTCCTCCCCACTTCCCTCTGGCTGGCCCACCCCTGCGCCCCCTCTCATCGCTGCCACCACCACCATCACCCGTCTCTTCGCCAGCTGACGTGCCCTGTTGCCCCCTGCACAGCACCATCCCTGCATTCCACAGGGGACTTGGGCAAGGGTGCCGAAGGTAGGCGAGAGGCACACAGACAAACCAACTGGCAGCCAGGCAGCCCCTGAGGAGAGACATTCAGACAGAGGAAAGTATCCTTGCCCCCCATTCCTTCCAAGATCAGAAATACTTGTCACCCCACCTCCACAATGATACCGGGGAGGTGGGAGGAAGAAGTGGGAATTCCCCTTCCCAGTACCCCAAGAATGTCTGAGCCTTCAATGTTGAATTTTTTCTTTATTAAAATGTACTTTTATCTTATAAACTCAACCAATCCAAAATGACGTAGACAATAGCATTGGCTCTGTGAAGGCGGCATCTCTCTGGTTTGGGAGCAGGCAGGCCACGGGGCACAGAGGGGGCGCAAAGATGTGGTTGCCATCTCTAGCCTTCAGCTCTGTGGAGGTGGGCAGGGTCTAGAGTACAAGCTGGGGCAGGGGCAGGTGTCCCGTGGGCTTTGGACAATGAGACTCTGGCCTCGCAGCATTCCTACTGCTTCCACACCACTGCCACCGCCACCGGTCTCTGGAATCTTGGGGTGGGGGCACCTTTGAGGATCGAGGCTGCTGCCACCCAGGATTTGAGTGTGGGGAGTGGGAACAGCCTCAGCAGATGGGGCACCCGTGCTCTGCAGGTGTTGACAAGATCCACCATCTGTAACGTCCTTGGCACAATAAAACCAAATGTCAGTTTCCCCTGAGCGCCTCTGTTCTGTGTGGGGCTTGGGGTGGGTGGGCCTCTGGGCAGAGGCAGTGATGGCATAGGCCTTGGCTTGACCTCTGAGGCTGCATGCTCTCCAGTAGGGTATGTCTGTGGGCCCGGTTTGTTCATATTTGATTCATTCTTACTAAACCAACTTCTGGACCTGTTCCCACCAAGAAAGCTCCATCTTACTTGCACACGTACCCTGCCCACCCTGTGTTCTGGGGTGTGGTGGGAGCAGAAAACTAGGAGCTTGAGGGCTGGAACTGAACTTGCAGCTTTTCTGCCTGCCCTCCTTCCCTATGTATGTTTGCTCTTTCCTTGTGCTCCTTGATGCGGAAATGCTTTGGAAAGGCACACAATGCTTCGTATCAACATAAGTTCAGTGAAATCAACTGGAGGGGCCTCCCTGGTGTAACTAAGGGAGGGTTAAACGCTTTCTTTTTCATGTTCCCAGTCCTCTGACACCCATGCCCCTGCCTTTCCTTGGGGTAAAGCCAAGGCAGAGAAGGATGGCTGACCCCCAGGTCTTGTCAAGAGTGTGTTTTGCTGTGCCTCACTAGCGGGGCCCCTGTGAAAGGATGCATGTCCAGCTCTGCCACCAAAGGCATGGCTGGCTGGGTGGCCATCTTGTGGGGTGCCTGTGGAATCCACATTGGTCAAGCATGCACATGTTGGAGAGTTGGTTGGGAGCCCACCCTGGTTTTTTTTATAGTTTTGTGATCTTGGTCAAATCACAAGCTACTTCAGGGCTCCCACCATGTGTATGGTAGGAGTGATTAATGTCTACTACCTCACGCTCTCTCTGGTTGTAAGCATTGAGAGAGAATGCACATGGTCAGCATATAATAATGTCTGATGACATGGTGCCTGGCATGTTCTGAGAGCCCAAAGGTTAGCAAATAGTATTTATTTACCTCATTTTGAAGTTTTTACACCATTTACCCCCCTGCCTACCTCTTGCCACCCTGTCCAATTTCACGGGCTTCTGCCTGGAATTTGCCCTTCCCCATCCTGAGCCCCCAACCTTGTCCTTCAAGATAGGTAGAGTGTCACCTTCTGAGAAGCCCTGTGTGACCTCATCCATATTCTCACCTCTATCCACAGATACATCTTTACTCCTTCCCCCAATAACTCTGTGATTCACTTCCTGGGCAAGGGCTGTGATGCCTGACTTAATTTGTGTTATCTCTAATATCTGCACCCTTACTGGGACCTGGTAGGCTTACAGTAGCCCCCTAATAAATACTGGATGAATGAGAGAGTACATGTGTGTGTCTGCTTTTTGGGTGGGTGCGTGTGTCTTTGCATGCGTGCACGCGTTTGGTGAGTTCAAGTCTTCACATGCACCTTGCAATGTCTAGTGTGTTTGATGAGGGCTTGTTTCCAGGTGTGTCAGATGGTGACTGAGGTGGGACTCTATCTCTGACAGTTTATGTCTGTTTCTGAGACAAGTGCATGTCTGCGTGGGTCTGTGACAGCGCATCTGCAGTTTCTTTCTGATGGGGTAGATGTCCGTTTGTATTCCTGTGACAGATTCTGGGTAGCTATTTCTGGACAGTTTCGGTGACAACACTGCATGTTTGCTGGTGTGTGTCTATCCACGTCTGTTTTTGTGACGCTGTCTATGTGGCTCTGTCGCATAAGTATTTATGTCTGCCTTTGGAGCAGTACTTGTGTGTCCGGAGCATCTGTGTGTCTTCCTGTGAGAATCAAGGTCTCTCATTTCTGGGACAGTACAAGTCTTCCCCTGACGGTGCATGTCTGATGGTGCCAGTATCTTTGTGACAAGTTCTGGTGGTGTGTCTGACAAGACATTTCTGTGTCATTGTCACATGGCAGCGTCGGTCCATGTGAATCTCTGGAGTGCCTGTCTTTCCTTAAGTGTTTCACCAGGTGTCATTCCAGGACATAACTGGCAGCATGCCTGCCTAATGGTGGATGTCAGGCTCTGTGACAGTAGATGTCTGCATGTGTGTCTAGAACAAGTTTACATGAATGCGTATGACTATTGGTTTTGTGTATATCACATGGTATTTCTGCGTGTCTTGAATGCATCTCTTTCTCCGGCGTGAGGATAGACTCTTTTACCCAAATTTGTTTTTCCCAAATTTGTGACTGAGGGTATTTTACCACCTGTCTGAGTTCTTTCCGTCCCTGTCTCTACCATCATTCTGGCTCGCTAGCACCCCACCCCCACCCGAGCTCCACTCCCCTCTGCCATTCCAAATTCTAGATGTGCTGACTGGGCTTGTGGCCAGACCTAGCCAGGTCTGTCCAGGTTAAGGGCTCCAAAACACCCCACAGCCCTCCGCCTCAGGGCATGGGAATGCTGTCTTTGACCAGCGCGTCTCCCGCGGTAGTCGGGGTTTACCCATCCCTGGAAGCTGGAAAGGTTCTTCCAGGATTCTTGGCTTCAGTTTTGGGGCAGAGGCCTCTAGCCGCCTTGAGGGCTCTGGTCCTGGGTGAGGAGCACTCTTTGGAGACAAGGTCCTGGGTAGCCACAGGCCCAGATTCTTAGAAGCCCGGCGTGGCATTATCTCCGCGCTAATCTGGAAACAGTGGCTGCAAACCAACTTCCTAGGAAAGGAGGCGGTGTAGTTATTTTTTTAAGTTTATATCTATATATACACATACACACACATATATAAAAACAACCCTGAGCAACAACCAAAACAAATGCGGTTGCTGCAAAGGGATTCCCAGAACCGGTTTCCTCTTTGCGCGCGCCCCCCCACATTTGCATGCAGGCCCGGCCCCCGCGGAAGATCCGGGCATGCATTTGCATAAGGGGGTACTTGAAACGTTGAGGGTGGTATGCAAATTAGGGCTGGCTCCTATTGGCTGGGGTACAGCAGGTGCCGCGTCCGGATTGATCAAAGCCAAGTGGGCGGGGCTGTCGCCCGGGGCGACTCTCTCGGGAGGCGCGTGCCCCGGCTCAGTAGCGTTGGGGCTGGCGCGCGCGTCGAATCTTAACGTTGCGCTGTTTTGCGGGCGCTTTTGGGCCATCAGCTTCTTTGCCTTCCACCCTGGCGCCCCCAAGTCCTGGCTCCCCAGCCTCGCTACCCCGGGCATCCACGCCCTGCGGGCTCAGCGGGCTCAATCTGCGCAGCACCACCTCCATGTTGACTAAGCCTCTGCAAGGGCTCCCCGTGGCCCCCGTGACCCCCACGCCGCCGCCAGGTGAGCGAGGCTCCCCTACCGCGACTAGGCCGGGTGGGCTGAAGTGGTTGAGGGCGGTGCAGGGGAAGGGGAAAGGGTCGCGGCAGGGCTCAGCACGCAGCCACCCTGACTTCCTCGCCTCCGCCTGCGTAGGAGGCAAGGATCGCGAAGCGTTCGAGGCCGAGTACCGACTCGGCCCCCTCCTTGGTAAGGGGGGCTTTGGTACCGTCTTCGCAGGACATCGCGTCACAGACCGACTCCAGGTATCAACCACGAGGGTCTTGGGTGGGTCAGGGGTGGTGTGCGTGCGTGCGTGCGTGCGTGCGTGTGTGGTGTGTGTGTGGCGGGTGGGAGTCCCGAGGCTGGGATGCTCATTGACCAGGGGATGAGCCGCCAATGTGTGCGTGGTAGGGTCATGAGGACCAGGATCCGGGTTGGTGGGGGTGCCCGAGCGCGCGCACGTGCGCGCGCTTGTTTGTGTGTGTGGCGATCCAGGTGGGTATGTGGGGGAGAGGGGGTTTCAGGGCAGGGATGCTGGAGGTCCAGGGAGTGAGACTGAGGACTGGGGGGTCATGAGGACTCTAGGCCCTGGGATCCAGGGGATGTGTATCTGTGTGGGAAGGTAGAGATACCCAGAGCTGAGATTTGAGGGATTTCGAGGGCAGATGTCCAGTGTGGAGTCCTTAGGACGAGGAACCCAGTACAAAATTGGAGGGTCTTGGAGCTGGATGGTAAGATTGAGGGCTTGGGGTATTAGGAAATTAAGAGCCCAGGATCTGGAGTGAGGGGTCCTGAAGCTTGAGAAGAGAGAACCCAGGGCCAAGGATCATGGGAGAGATAAACTGGGTTCTGGGGACTTGGAGAGCAGGGGAGAAGCTCCAGCTCATTTTGGGTTGTGGTGTAGCGAGGTTGGTACCCGAAAGACTAGACTGAGGGTCAAGATTGGGGGCGTCAAAGGGTCATCTGGTGGCCCCCTCACCTCAGCCCCCCTCTCCAGGTGGCCATCAAAGTGATCCCCCGGAATCGCGTGCTGGGCTGGTCCCCCTTGGTGAGTATCTCTGGAGTCACTGACCTGGCGACGCCATCTCTGAAGATGGGACTCAGCAACCCCTTGCCTTTCTAGGGCTTGTATGATTCCCTGGGCCCTGTAACGGTGAAGAGAATACTCCTACCAGCCTGTGTTTACTCCCCTCTGGTGACATCCACACCTCCATATAGTTCTGATTCACCCCAGCTCGCTTTGGGTCCTGGATTCTCCCCCCTCCAACCTTCCTTTCTCCTCCCTCCAAACACAGGCTCAGGGGCTGCCCGCAGGGCATGCTGGTGGGGAAAGAGGGGCATAGGTCACTGGTTGCCATGGTGACGGTGGCTGCTTCTCTTGGGCCGTTAGAACGCTAACGGACAACAGGGCGGGTCTGGGCAAGTTGTAAAGGTGGGAGCGCCCCCTGGTGGACTCTGGGGGAGACTGCGCCTGCGCAGGTTGTGGGACCCAGAGGGAGAAGGTGCGCCTGCGCGGTAGCAAAAGTTTCATCACCGTGAGAAAACCTGTCTGCGGCTGTGCTAGTCAGCGTACTGGCCGGGAGAGGGCCCCACCTCAGGCAGGAAAGCTGATTCTGGCTGTCCGTCTGCCCTCACCGGGCTTCTGGCATAGGGCGGCTTTTGTGGCCTAGCACTTATGCCTTTTATTGAGCACTGACTGTGTGTCTCAGGTTTTGCTTCATCATCAAAGTTTACTGTGTTCCCAGTCCCACTAAATACTTGCATTCAACACAGCTCTAGATGTTCAGTGACAGTGACAAAACATCACATGATAGTATTATTGAGTTCTTACTTTGTTCCTTTGCAATTAATCACTTTTACCTACTTAACAAATGTATATTGAGGACCTACTATATGCCAGGCACAATTTTAGGCATTTTACAAAATATTACATTTACTGAGAGCTTATTTTTTGCAGGGTTCTTTTCTACTAATTGCTTTTACCTATTTAATAAATATGTATTAAACCCTACCCTGTTCCTTACCGGGCATTGTTATATATAGTCAGTGAACAAAACAGACAAACCATTATACAATAATAGTATTTTTGTGAGCTAACTCTGTGCCAGACTGTGCTATAAAGTGCTTTCAACTATTTAACAAACATCTATTGAGCACCCACTGTATGTAAGGCACTGTTCTAATCTCTTCTCAGATGCCAGTGAACAAAAGATAGACTATTATATAATAGTGTTCATCAGTTGCTTCTTCAGCAGAAAGCCTTTTTTATTTTTTATTTTTTTAAAAGATTTTATTAATTTATTTGACAGTCAGAGATCACAAGTAGGCAGAGAGGCAGGCAGAGAGAGAGGAGGAAGCAGGCTCCTTGCTGAGCAGAGAACCCGATGTGGGGCTCGATCCCAGGACCCTGGGATCATGACCTGAGCTGAAGGCAGAGGCTTTAACCCACTGAGCCACCCAGGTGTCCAGAAAGCCCTTTTTAAAAAATATATTTTATTTGTTCATTTCAGAGAGAGCATGCATGCATGTGCACACCAGAGTGGGGAGAGGAGCAAAGGGAGAGGGAGAGAGCATTTCAAGCCGACTCCCACTGGGCTGAGCATGGAGTCCGATGTGGGACTTGATCCCATGATCCATGAGATCACGACCTGAGCTGAGCTCAACCGACTGAGCCACCCAGGTGCCCCAAGAAGGGCTTTTTTAAAAAAATGACTTTCGGGGCGCCTGGGTGGCTCAGTGGGTTAAGCTGCTGCCTTCGGCTCAGGTCATGATCTCAGGGTCCTGGGATCGAGTCCCGCATCGGGCTCTCTGCTCAGCGGGGAGCCTGCTTCCCTCTCTCTCTCTCTCTGCCTGCCTCTCTGTCTACTTGTGATTTCTCTCTGTCAAATAAATAAATAAAATCTTTTTAAAAAATGACTTTCATTTACTGAAATATTTACTCAGTTCCTATAATGTGCCAGATGTGCATGGGATTTTGGCTCAAATGACCTTTCTAGTGGCTGTGTTTTAGCCCTTAACACAGGGAAACTGAGGCTCAGGGAGGGAAGTGGGCTGCTGAAGGACACACAGTCTGGAGGCTGGGGGGGTATGATTTAAGTTCAGGCAAGAAGTCAGCCTCAGAGCTACTGGCTTGACGTCTGTTGTTCTCTTTTCTCTCCCCTTCCCCCCACAGTCAGACTCAGCCACATGCCCACTGGAAGTGGCATTGCTATGGAAGGTGGGTGCAGGCGGTGGGCACCCTGGCGTGATCCGCCTGCTTGACTGGTTTGAGACACCAGAAGGCTTCATGCTTGTCCTCGAACGGCCGTTGCCTGCCCAGGATCTCTTTGACTACATCACAGAGCAGGGCCCATTAGGTGAGGGCCGAAGCCGCTGCCTGTTTGCCCAGGTAGTGGCAGCTGTTCGCCACTGCCACGCCCGTGGAGTTGTCCATCGTGACATCAAGGATGAGAACATCCTGATGGATCTCCGCCGGGGCTGTGCCAAACTCATTGATTTTGGCTCCGGTGCCCTGCTTCACGATGAACCTTATACTGATTTTGATGGTAAGTCTTCACTAAATCTTAATGGGGGGGGTTAATCTTTTATCTTTATGGTCCCTTGATCTTTGACCTCTAGTGCTGGGGTACCCCATGCTCCTTGATCTATATCGCACCTTTATAACGTTCTTGAGTTTTAATATTGGGGGCTCTCAAGCCTTGTCCTCTCCTAAAGTCCATCTTCTGACAGTGCCCAGACCTGGTGAGGGATTGTGTTATTATACTGAGTGTTTCTTTTCTGTCTGGTAAAGGGATCCTACTGTTACTTTTAAAGGCTTTTATTCTGTTGAGGCCACTCTGTTGTTAACTTAATTGTTCTTTTCCTGATGATGATTCTCTGCTGTTATATTTAAAGAACTCTTTCGGTTAGGGGACCCTGCTCCCATAGTGTGTTCTCTTAATTCTAGTGAGGGGACCATACTTTCGGCGGGGGCATTATCGGGGAGTCGTCTAATCTCTGGCTTGTTTGCAGGGACAAGGGTGTATAGCCCCCCAGAGTGGATCTCTCGTCACCAGTACCACGCACTCCCAGCCACTGTCTGGTCACTGGGTATCCTCCTCTATGACATGGTGTGTGGGGACATTCCCTTCGAGAGGGACCAGGAGATTCTGGAGGCTGAGCTCCACTTCCCTGCCCATGTGTCCCCAGGTGAGGCCTTCACCAGTCCTAGCTCAGTGGATTCCATCCTTCCCAGGGCCTAGTGTCCCCAACTGACCACTAATCTGTGTGCTTCTGATCCACAGACTGCTGTGCCCTAATCCGCCGGTGCCTGGCCCCCAAGCCTTCTGCCCGACCCTCACTGGAGGAGATACTGCTGGACCCCTGGATGCAGACACCAGCTGAGGATGCACCCCTCAATGCCCCCAAGGGGGGGCCCACCCCTTTGGCCTGGTCCCTGCTGCCCTAGTCCTAGCCAAGCCCCCGCTAGTTGGAATAGCCGTCCCATGGCATGCCACAGGGATAGATGGACATCTGTTGACCTGGTTATACAGGTCATTAAAAATCCAGTGTTGTTAGGGTCAGAGATTGGGGATCAGGGGTCAGGAGACATAAACCAAGTCTGCCCTCTCCCCATCCCAATTCTGCTAAGGAGCCTTCCTCCCAGAACTTATGGTCTCTTATTCTGGAGGGCGGGGGAACTTCCTTATTTCTCATTTTGCTAAGGGTGTTTATTTGGTTGAGGTTCCTTCCATTCTGAGCCCCAGGACTCTTATTCTGATGAGTTGTAACCCCTACACTGGCACCTCCTGCTGCCACCACACACACTTAGTTCAAATGCTCTCACTTGGGCAAGGGTGCTTTCCTTCCAATGCCCCAGCAGCTCTTATTTTAGCAAAAGGACCCTTTCCCTAGCCCAGGGTCCTATATTCAGTCAAGCTGCTTGCCTACCTCAGCCCAGGGTTGCTGATTCTGGGGGAGGTAATGCCCTATTGTTATCCCAGGACTTTTTTTAATTATTTTTATTATTATTACTATTTTATTTTTTAATTTTTAATTTTTTTTGGTGAGGGGACCCTACTCTGTTATCCCAAGTGCTCTTATTCTGGTGAGGAGAACCCTACTTCCATGATTTGGGAAATGGGAGATGGACACCACCAGAGTCTGCTAGGATGGGGTGGATGGTTTTTTGGGGGATGGGGTGGGGGAAGTCAAGTCTAGTTGTTTGTTCTCCTGGGCCACCCCCTCTATCTTTTTTGGATTCTTGCTGCCTCCTTTCTGAGCCAGGATTGTCCAGTTGCTGAAATGTAAATACTTATGTATTGGTGGGAGGGGAGCTCCAACTATGTCCTCCTCTTCCTTCTCCCCTTGCCTGGATTATTTAAAAAAGCCATGTGTGGAAACCCACTATTTAATAAATGTTACAGAATCAAGTGACTGGCCATTTGTAGATGAAGCAAGGAAGCTCACTATTTGATAAATGTTCTAGACTCAGAAGCGACTGGCTATTTGTAGATACAGTGAGGCAATTATGAAGCATGTACTGTATACTGAGTCAAGAGGGAGGTGGGCTGGATTGCTCCTCTGCTCTTGGGAGGGCTTCGCCCTGTGGTACTGTCCTAAGGCTGTTTTATGGGTTGGTCTAAGCAGGACCACAAAGAAAAACCTGATTTCCCACATTCCAGCTCTTAGGTAGTTCCAGGATGTGCAGAAGGGCTCCGCTGGATTTACTGTAGACCCTGAAGATGTTTGGGATATGTCCCCAGTCAAAGAGGGCTTGCTCGGCCAGAGAAAACTGCCTCCCCCCAATGACGGGGGAGGAAATAAAGCCCTCCCGTGGGAGAAAAGGCCTTTCAGGTCACCCGTGAGGGAGGGGCCAGGCACTGACAGAAACTTTCCCAGCCCTTCCATGTTTCCTGATAACATCCGGGGTGTAAGTACCCGTTTTGCCCCTACCTTTTTTCACCTCTCCCTTGCTCTCTTATTCATCCCTCCTCTCATTCTTCACCTCGACGTCCCCACCCTAACCTTAGCTGTACCCTCTCTTGCTCCGCTTTCAAAAGCTAACCTGAAAGCCTCACCTGGTGGCTTACCTGTCCCCTTCGCATTCCTTTTCTTCCTCAAGGGCTCACTTATCCTCCCTACTCTCAGTCTCCCCTCTCCAACACCTCTCTTGTGTGGCCTCAACTGCTCTGCTCTGTTTGCCCGCCTGACCCTCACCTGTCCCGCTCGGTCGGTCTAAATTTCCTCCCAGCCGCCTGCGTACTCGCCAGGGGGCGGGGCCTCGCCAGGAGGTGGGCTAAAGAGGAACTTCAGTCCAACCGGGAAGGTACCCAGGAGTTTTGGTGCGGAAGGGGCGGGGTCATCTGTAGAAGCTGCCAATGAAGAGCTGAGATACAAGAGGCTCAGCCGAGCCAATGAGACAAGGACACACGATGGGCGGGCGATCTAGAAAGCGAGATCAATGAAGTCGAGGGCGGGTCTAGTAACGGGAATGAGCCAATGAGGCTCCGTAGAGACAGCTAGAGGCTGAGTCGGCCTTGTATTGGGTCTGCCCATCCCGAGGCCGCGGTCTTAGGTTCACTGTCCCGGAGCGGACGAGAAAAACCACAGCTCTGGCCAGCCCCTCACTCGCACCGCCCCTACCCCGGAGGCCCGGAAGCGGAAGTGACGGATACGGAAGTGCCCTGCTGTTGCCGAGGGGACGGGCCAGGCAGATGCCAACATGGCAGCGGTTGGGTCTGGCGGTTCTACCGCGGCTGCTGGGCCAGGGGCGGTCTCCGCGGAGGCGTTGGAGTCTGGAACCGCGAGTGCGGGTGAGACAGGCCGTGGCCGAGCAGGCGGTGGCCAGGCGAGGGTCGGGATGGCTGGGGGGTCAGGAAGGTTCCTCACTCATGCGAGAGGGAGCATCCCGTATGGACCCACCTATGTATGTGTGGTGGGGGGGTGGAGGAGGAAGGACGGAACAGTCCACTGTGAGTGTGTTGGAAGGCGGGGAAGAGACCATTCTGAGGGTAATTGGGGGGTCCCTTCCGCATATGGAGAGTGGAGATCTTTCTGAGTCTGGGGGGGTTATTGCCTTTGGGGGAGGCTAAGACCACTGAGACCATTTTGAGTTTGTGTGGGGGGGTCCGTCCTTAGAGAAGGGAGAGAGCATTCTGAGAGTGGGAAAGTTCTTCCTTATAGAATAAAGAGGCTGTTCTGTGGGTGGTGGTTTCTTCCTTATAAAGGGATAGGGGTTATTGTGAACTAGGGTGGGGCGGGTCCTTCCATACCCGACTTAGAGGGTCCGTTTTGAAGATTGGGATGTCCGTTATAAGGAGATAAGATGTTCTGGTGGGTCCCTTCCTAATGCTGGTAGAGTTCATTGTATATTGGAGTGAGAGGGTTCTTTCTTACATGGCAGAGAAAAGACATTCTGAGGGTGTGGGGCCCTTCTTTATAGCGGGGAGAGTTCATTGTGAGTGTGAGTAGAACAAGGAATGATTCCTTGGCTGGAGGTAGGGAAGGTGCAGTGGTTGGAGGATGACTGGGCCATGTGGAGTATAGGGAAATACCTCCTTGTGTCCTCGAGGGAATCACACCATTCTTGGTACAGTAACCATTTATTATATGGGGTCCAGTCCTAGGGGCTGTGGAGGAATTATTTCTTAAGTTTGTGAAACCATTCTGTGTCAGAGGGACTCTGGTGGTCATAGAAGGTAGGAGTTGGAAAGACCATTCTCAGTGTGAGGGGATGGAATAATATCTTAGATGGGAGGAAGACCGTTCTTTTGGGGGTGGACATGCCTTATATAGTGGTCTCATTCCCTTTATTGAGGTATCATTCTTTACATAGGATGACCCCTCATTAAATAGAAGCATCATTTCATATAAATCTGTGGTTTGCTCACCCACATAATGGAATCCTTGTAGCTCGCTCAGAGATCAGAACAACATAGGGATCTGCTGAGGTATTTCACACAAATTCTTTACCCCAGCGATAGGTAGACAGTTAGCACTCAATAAATGTTGAGAATGTGTTTGGTAGTCCGTCTTGGGGTGGAGTTGCTTCTCACACAGAGGAGGGAGGGAGGGGGCCCAGTGTGTTCAGCACCTGCTCCAGCCATTTCCTGATACCTCAGCAAGGATTCCAGGTATGGGCTGGATGGGGCGAGGCCCACTTCCTCCTTTGTGGCTCTTCCTGCCTGTTGAGGCAGCAGAAGTAGATGGGAGTCAGACCCTCCTTGGGTCAGGATAGGGAGGCAGAGAGAGGAAGTGGCAGTGGCTAGGAGGATCCTGGTTGAGAAAGGAGTGAGGGGGAAGGTGGTGGTGCGGCTGTGTCCTAGCAGCTTCTGACCCCTTCTTCCCCCTTGCTCATTGAATTCCCCACAGCTCACCGGCGCCTCAAATACATATCCCTAGCTGTGCTGGTGGTCCAGAATGCCTCCCTCATCCTCAGCATCCGCTACGCCCGCACACTGCCTGGGGACCGCTTCTTTGCCACCACTGCTGTGGTCATGGCCGAAGTGCTCAAAGGTCTCACCTGCCTGCTGCTGCTCTTCGCACAGAAGAGGGGTATGAGCCAGCAAGGGGGGCGGTGGTGCTGCACTGGGGTCAGTGGTGGGACTTTGTGTGTGTGTGTGTACACCCATGCCCACATGGAGGGTTTGCTGGGGTAATATCACTATATCCCTGTATCTGAAACTGCCTGGGGAGTGTGTAAGTGCAGCTAATCTGCCTTGTCTCTCCATCCCTACTTTTATACCCCTGATGCCCGGGAAGTTGGTCTGTGTGGATGTAGGAGTGAAACGGTCTGTGCCCATAAGGTAGCAGGCGACCCTTACAGGGTGATTCGCTTATTTCCCTTTAACTTTGCATTATGGATCATTTTAAACATATACAAACTTGGAGAGAATAATAAAATGAAATGTCCATGTACCCATCACCCAGAGTCATCAGTTGTCCACTCATGGCCCCTCTGCCATTAAACAGCATCAGTGATTACCCACTCGCTGTCCATCTCCCTGTCTGCCTACCTACCCACTCCCTGCCTTACCTTACTGCAGTGTGCCCCACACGAAGTATGTAGTATTTTGAAGTACATTCCCACCCCTACCTTACTGTCTTGAATAAATATTTTGGCGCATTAAAAATAACTGCAGTATCTAAAAATCATACATCAAAAAATGAACCATAAAAGAATCAAATACCCAGTCAAGTGTTCACACACTTACAATGGCTTCTCAAATACCATAACAATTTTTAAGAATTTGTCTCAGTCAGGTTTATATAAGGTCAGTGTCTTGCACTTGGTTGGTGTCTTCTAGGTCTGTTAACCTCAGGGTTCGCCAGCTCTATGATGGACAGTTAATTTCTTGAAGAGAGCAGGTGGTTTGTCTTAGAGACTTTGGACAGCCTGCAGTTTGCTGCCGGCCTCCTAGTGGTATTTAACATATTCTTCTACTTTTTATGTACTTCCTAGAAATTGGATTTTTTTTTTTTAAGATTTTATTTATTCGCTCTCTGCTCAGCAGGGAGCCTGCTTCCCTCTCTCTATGCCTGCCTCTCCATCTACTTGTGATTTCTCTCTGTCAAATAAATAAATAAAATCTTTAAAAAAAAAAAAAAAAAAAAAAAAAAAAAAAAAAAAAAAAAAAGATTTTATTTATTCAACAGAGAGAAATCACAAGTAGGAGAGGTAGTCAGAGAGGCAGGCAGAGAGAGAGAGGAAGGGAAGCAGGCCCCCTGCTGAGCAGAGAGCCCGATGGGGGACTCGATCCCAGGATCCTGAGATCATGACCTGAGCCGAAGGCAGCAGCTTAACCCACTGGGCCACCCAGGCGCCCCTAGAAATTGGATTTCTATACCAATTTAAACATCTCCCTAAAAGCCTGCTTTAAAACGTTGTCAGTTGTTTCTCTACAAAGGCCGTGCCAGGGCGCCTGGGGGTGCTCAGTCAGTTAAGCGTCCAACTCTTGATTTCAGCTAAGGTCATGATTGCAGGGTCTTGAGATTGAGCCCCACATTGGGCTCTGCACTTAGCAATGGGGAATCTGCTTGAGATTTTCTTCCTTTCCCTCTGCCTCTCTCCTCCGCTCGCTCATGGGCACGCACGCCCTAATAAGTAAATAAATCTTTACAAAAATAATTAAAGGCCTTGCCTGTGTAAAGGATACAGATGTCTGTTCCAGCTCTGCTGTCAGTATTTACGATGAAGAAAGCATTCTTGCCCGCTCACTAGCTCCAGGGCCCTGTGAGGCAGCAGTTTGGGAACCCATCTGTTCTGTCCTTTCTTTCCTTTTTTTTTTAAAGTGGACGTGTAGCTGACATACACAGTTAACCATTGAACAACACAGGTTTGAGCTGTGCAGGCGAATTTAGACGCAGGTTTTTGTCTAATAAATACAGTATGGAAAATGTATTTTCCTTATGATTTTCTTTTCTTTGCCTTACTTTAATGTAAGAATACCATATATGATACATATAACATACAAAATGTTCTATGTTCTCCATAAGGCTTCCAGCCAGCAGTAGACTATTAGGAGTTAAGCTTGGGGGTTGGAGGTATCAACAATTTATGTGGATTTTTAACTGTCTGGGGGGTTGATGCCCCAGCTCCTGTGCTGGTCACTGGTTAACTGTAATGTTTTCTTAGTTTCAGATGTACAACATACTGATTCAACAATTCTCTACATTACACAGTGCTCACCATGATAAGTGCACTAACCATCTGTCACCAGACTGAGTTATTACCTTATTATTGGCTATATTCCCTGTGCTGTACTTTTCATCCCTGTGACTTATTTATTTTTATAACTGGAACTTTGTACCTCGTAACCCCCTTCACCTATTTCGCCCATTTCCCGCTCCCCTGCCTGCCCCCAGCAACTGCCAGTTCTCTAGGAGTGTGTGATTCTGCATCTGTTTTTGTGGTCGTTTTGTTTTGTTTTGTTAGATTCTACGAGGTGATGAAATCATTTGTCTTTCTTGGTCTGACTTCCTTCACTTAGCATCATGCCCTCAAGGTCCATCATCTGCTCCCCTCCCCCACCTTCTGTTCTGTTCTCAGTTGATTCCGAGACACTTCCAAGTGCTCATGCGGCAGCCCCTGCTCCAACTGCGTCCTGTGCTCAGGGGGGCTGATACTTGGGATGGGGAGAAGCAAAGAGCTACAGATTTAAAACCACAGGCCTCCGCCTCAGATCTACAATTTCAGCCCCTCGCCCCATGTTGTTGTTGTTGTTTTTTCTCTTGAATCAGTTTTGTGGTAAAACCTGGCCTGACCCCACATGGGGCTGTTTGTGTATCTGTGTTTTTAATTTTTCTCATTTGGTGTGAATGTTTACACAAGTCGCCACAGAAATATGAACATGTGTGATTATGGTGTGCAGCCTCCTGTATGTGAGGGCTGTGTTACATGTTACGTGCCAGATTGCCCATGATACTTGTCTGACGCCTGGAAAATGTCCCAACACCCAAACCCCTGGGCCCCAAGAGTTGGGGTTAAAGGGTTTGAGATGGGTAATTACTCCTGGGATGAAGGCCAGGCAGGGCCATGAGCCAGTGTAAGTTCCCTGTGATAGCCCCGTGCACTGGCTTTCCCCTGCGATAGCCTGGTGCAGTAGGTGGGGTTTTCAGAGGAGCAACATGCAGCTGAGCCTGAAAAGGTAAACTGTAGAGCTTTGCAGAGGCCTGACTCTCCAGGAGGGTCCTCTCTCTCGTGCATCGGTGGGAGCAGGCCCCAGCCAGCCTTGGCTGCTTCTTAGTCCCATTGCCATTGTTGCCTGTGGCCCAGGTGGCCCAGTCCTTGGGTGTCGGGTGGGCAGAGCAGGAGATGGCTCCTACCCTCAGGCAGCTGTAAGGCCAGTAAGGAGCTAGGATAAGGGTCATAGTTGAGTCTCCAACTTCCCCTCTGGTTGGCAGTCTGCCTTCCCACTCCTAAGGCTTCTCCTTCACAAGCTAGTTCCTACTGACAATTTCACTGGCTAGACAGGTATTGAGTGCTTCCCTGAGTGGGCCTCCTGTCTGGGGAGCTAGGCTGTACACTGAGTGAGGACAGCCTGCGAGCCTCAGCTGTGCACAGTCCAGGATGGTGGTTTTGTATCCTATGAAACTGCTGGCCATGAGGGCCTGCTGGAGGGTGGGGGGTGCTGCGCTGTGGGGAAACTGAGAGCACAGACCTCATTCGAGCCCTCAGGAAGTCAGAGTATGGTAGGGAGACACAGGGCCCAGCCTAGTCCTGGCCTGCAGAGGATCTGCAGTGCTCAGGAGGGCTGTCCTCCCCCTCCCCGTGCACCCCAGGTAACGTGAAGCACCTCGCGCTCTTCCTCCACGAGGCTGTCCTGGTGCGGTATGTGGACACACTCAAGCTTGCGGTGCCCTCTCTCATCTACACCTTGCAGAATAACCTCCAATATGTTGCCATCTCCAACCTGCCAGCTGCCACTTTCCAGGTGAGCTGCATGCCCATTGTGGCCTTGGAGGAGCCAGCTGGGGTCGGGGAGTTAGGAGACAAGGGGAGGGCTGCAGAGAGCTGGGACTGTGTCGCCTTGGCTCTCCCTCAGTCTCAGTTCTTCATCTGTGAGAACTGGGAATGGGGACGGGAATGCCTCCTCACCGGGTTGCTGGGACGGCTAAAAGAAATAATATCTGGGAAGAGCCCTTGGTTGGCAGTAGGTGGGCTTTCGGCTGTTTCCAAGGAGGCCTTGGAAAATGGTTGAAGAGCCTGGATTCTGGGGCCCAAATCCCACCTCAGGTACTACTTCCCAGCTGTGTGATCTTGGGCAAGTCACTGACATCTCTGTGCCCTAGTTTTCTCATCTTCCCATCAGACATTACAGTAGCGCCCACCTCATCTGGGAGAGCACTGAACGAATAGATTCATATGCAGTGCCTAGAGGCACAGTAGCACACAGCAGGCACTGTGTCAATGTTTGCCGATGTTATCATTGTGGCTGATTGGCTTGCATCAGCACCTAGTTATCAGCCCTCGCCCCCCCCCACCCTCATCAAAGAGCCTGTCACTTGTTCACTCACCTGCCGCTTGAGCTGGTTCGCAAACAACAGCTGTACTCTACAGATGGTGATGTCGGGGCCAAGACAGGGCAAGTGCCTTGTTCCTCATCACACAGCCAGAAAATGGGGTTGGGGTGCAGACTTGGGTATGGCCCGGGACTTCCTTGTGGAGCTGTGGACTTTCCGGGAAGCATGGCTCAGGGCTGTTTAGCGCCCTGCCAGTCAGCTCCCAAGGACTGGGTGTCTTCCTGTTCACCTGCCCTGCCCTATCCTTGCACTGGGCGCATTGTGGGATAGGGGTGGGGCAGGGAACAGCCCTTAGCACCTCCTGCATGCATGCTACACACAGGTGACGTACCAGCTGAAGATCCTGACCACGGCGCTGTTCTCCGTGCTCATGCTGAACCGCAGCCTTTCGCGGCTGCAGTGGGCTTCCCTGCTGCTCCTCTTCACTGGTGTTGCCATTGTCCAGGCACAACAAGCTGGTGGTGGGGGCCCTCGGCCACTGGACCAGAACCCTGGGGCAGGCCTGGTGGCCGTTGTGGCCTCTTGTCTGTCCTCGGGCTTCGCGGGCGTCTACTTCGAGAAGATCCTCAAGGGCAGCTCGGGCTCTGTGTGGCTGCGCAACTTGCAGCTGGGCCTCTTCGGCACAGCGCTAGGCCTGGTGGGGCTCTGGTGGGCCGAGGGCACTGCTGTGGCCCGCCGCGGCTTCTTCTTTGGCTACACGCCGGCCGTGTGGGGTGTGGTGCTCAACCAGGCCTTTGGCGGGCTGCTGGTGGCTGTTGTCGTCAAGTACGCCGACAACATCCTCAAGGGCTTTGCCACCTCCCTATCCATTGTGCTGTCCACGGTTGCCTCCATCCGCCTCTTCGGCTTCCACGTGGACCCGCTGTTTGCCCTGGGCGCTGGGCTGGTCATCGGTGCTGTCTACCTCTACAGTCTGCCCCGAGGTGCAGCCAAAGCCACAGCCTCCGCCTCCGCCTCCGCCTCCGGGCCCTGCACGCACCAGCAGCCTCCGGGGCAGCCGCCACCACCCAAGCTGTCTTCCCACCGCGGAGACCTCAGCACGGAGCCCTTTCTGCCAAAGTCAGTGCTGGTGAAGTGAGGGCTGGTGGCGGTGGGGGGTTACAGGGAGGGGGACTGGGTGGAGGGTGTTGGGCATCTGCAGGGACCTGAGCTGCCACTGGGTCTGGCTCCTCTGGGACTGGAAGAGTGTTTTCTCCCAGGTCATGGAGACTTCTGGAGGGGCATGGGATGGGGTGGGGCGTCACACAAACCCTTCCTCGCAGACTGGGCCCCCCTCCACTGGAGGAGGCTTTGAGAGCTGCCTCCTCTGCCCCAGCCAACCCCTTTCAGGGACTGGGTTGGCAGTGTTGTCATTCAAGGCCTTTCTTTGCCTGCCTGCCCTCAGCTGGAGGTGTCCTGTCCCATGCCTGGGAGAGCCCCTCCTAGCAACCCCTCCACCTCTGTAAGGACAAATCGGACAAAAATGTTACAGCTCTTTTAGTGATGGATGCCTACCTGTGGGGTTCAGCTTCCTGTAGCTTGAGGCCTTCTTGCCTCCCTCACAGCCACAGTGGATCATGTTAGCAGTTCAGTTCTTTTTTGTACGTTGCCTTGGGGCAGCTTCCCTGACGGGAGACCCTTCAAAATGGGCCTCTTGTAGGCACCCCGGAGAGAGGAAGGGGCCGGAGCTGACAGGTGTTACATCAGCCCATTCCTGGGGAGGGTACAGTGCAGTAGGGGCCGTTTGTCTTTTTAATGGTCTGGAAACTTGTGGTATAATCAGATAATTAATGATCCAGGGTGCGGGGAAGGGGAAAAGGTCCTTGGAGTGGCTGAATCTCACTGAAATCTAAGACACTGTCAGATGCCAGATGCAGGGTTCTTTTCCAAGACATCCTAAAAGGGAAGCTAAAGCTGTCGACCACACCTCTGATAATGCACTGGCTCTATGAGGCACCCTTGCTCTGTGACAGGGTGAGGGGGTCTTAAAATCGCTGAAATGTGGAACTTGCCCCCTGCACTCCCTTAAGCTTATTAACCCCTTAACTGTCTCCCAGGATGTGCGTGCGTGCGCATGCGTGTGTGTGTGTGCGCACACGCACGCGTGCACACACACATGGGGGAGATGCCTGGGCTATCTTTGCTCTATGTAAATAGGGTCGTTGGATCTTTATTTTTGATTAATTTGTTCTGATTTTTTTGGCTTGTTTTCTAAGAAACTGTAATGAACAAATGTCAGGAGACCCAATGCCAAATAAAGATGTTGTATTTATTTAGTCCACGTGTAGCTTTCTGACCCAGGGGACTCACTCTGTCTGCATAGGCTCTGTTACTAACCCCCGGACTACCAGCTCCACCACTGCCACCCTTGCTTGCTCAGGGCACTCGCCTGCCAGCCCACACCAGCTGTCTGTGTTTCTCTCTCCCTCCCCGTTCCCACCACAGGTTGCTCACCAAGGTGAAGGGTTCGTAGCCGCTGGGATGGAAGACGCTGGCCTGGCCTCCTTCTCCCCTCTTGCCCTGGCCCAGCCAGGACCAAACTCTGATCAGTATTAGGGGTGGGGGGAGGTAGACACTGAACCCCAACCTGGTCCCCCCATCCCCTACCCCGCGCAGGGGGAGGGACACAACTGAGCTCTGGTAATGAGGGCATGGACAGGATCCACCTCGGCCTCCAAGCCCCCCGTCGCCCTCATATCCTTGCCACTCCCGCACTATCTTAGGTGAGTTTTTGCAAATAAAATGTGTTTCACATCTTGCCGGCCTTGGGTTGGGAAGCCTCAAGAGCACATGGGAAGGAAACACTCAGGCCTCATGGGCACGATCCATCGAAAAACTTTTATTAAAAACCCTGGAGGACAGTGGGGTGGCATTGTGGGGAGGTTCAGTCTTGTTGCTTGGTTCGGGAGGCCTCGGCGTTGGCCCGGAGCACAGCCCCCGGGGATGGGTAGGGGCGCTGCTGGAAGAGGGGCCCCGCCGCTGTCGTGTCTGCACCCGTCTTGGCCTCATTCCGCTTGGGGAGTCCTGTTGACCATGTGCCCCTGGTAGGGAGGGGGTTAGGAAACAGGGGTCAGGAGTTGGGAATATGGGATGCAGTAGGCACTCCCCACCCCCAACTCCAACAACTGACAAATCGGGGAAGGAGACAGGGAAAAGGGAATGGTCATCAGTGCAAGGGACTCCTGAGGGAAAGAGAAGGGCTTGTGAGGGCTTTTCCTTTACCGGGGTGCATCCGAGTACGAGCTGGGGTCCATGGGGTCTAACTCTTCATCCTTCCGGCTTGCCGCTGAGGAAACAGGTAGCAGAGTGAGGTTTTCAGTAGAGACACAAGGAGCCGCTGATCACCAACCTCCCCCATCCCAGGGAAAAATGGGGTGCATGGCTGCCGTGGCCCACAGCACCCCATCCCAGGCACCAGGCTCAGGCACTCAAATGAGCAAAGGGAGGGCCTCTCTTCCATGACTCGTCCGTGGTGCCTCATCTGCCTCGGGCCCGGCCCTGCTGTTGAGCTTACCCTTCTTGCTCTTGGGGTAGGGTGCCAGCTCCTCCCTGCGATGATGGCGCCGTTCTTTGCTCTCTTCCCGCTCTGATTTGTCATACCCACGATCCCGATCCCGATCCCTGTCCCGCTCTCTCTCTCTGTCCACTTTGTCATAACCACGTTCCCGTTCTCTGTCCGACTTCTCGTGGCCCCGGTCTGACTTCTCGTGGCCCCGGTCCGACTTCTCGTGGCCCCGGTCTGACTTCTCATGGCCCCGATCCACCTTCTCCTCAGCATCTGGGAACACAAAAGCCTTGAAGTGATCTTTCTCCTCCAATCTCTGGCCCCAGCAGCCTCTGCCTTCAGTAAATGCCCCCCCCTCTTGCCTGGGGTTTGGTCTGCCTGTCTCACCTGCCCCTCCCCAGTCCACTGTCATTTACCTGACCCCTCCCTGAGAACTGCAGGACCATGGAGGCACCCTTAGGTCCCCCAACTCACCTGCATTACTTGCCCTGAGCTTCTTGGCGGATTTGGTAACGACGGAGTTGGGGTCATGTGGGGAGAGCCAGGACACGAGGTCTGTGTCCACATTCCAGTAGTAAGGGAGCCCGCTGTGGGGCAGTGGGAGGGAAGCAGGGGAGCGAGAGAGGGAGGGGGAGAGAGGAGGGGAGAAGGAAGGAAGGAGGGAGTGGAGGAGTGTCAGCACAGGGGTCTTATAGCCTCAACTCCTACCCATCTCTTGTAACTGCCCCACGTCAGGACCCCAGAAGGAGGACCCCCAGACCTCTGTGTTTCCCATTTACCCCAAGGCCAGGGACAGCACAGGAAAGGTGAAGTCAGATGTGACTTCCCCCACCCACCCCCACCCCAGTTCCCCAGGCTCACCAGGAAGGGTCAAACACCTTGTACCAGCTCGGTGGCAGGCCCTCCAACCGGGTGGCCTCATAGTCTACAGGGTCATCATCATAGTCCTCAGCAATGATCTCTTCCTCTGGCTCTGGCAGAATAGCGGGGTGGAGGAAAGCAATAAGGACTAGAGGAATTCTCATCTTAGAGCCAGAGCCTGGAAAGACCCTCAAATTCACATGGACCGTGTGTGTGTGTGCGCATGCACGCGTGCGCACCAGGTCTCACCTTCTGTGGCAAATATCACATTCCAAATCCAAGTGTCTGAAGATCAGGGGATTTGCCAAAAAATGTACCTAAATCTCTTCTGTTTCTGGGTTCAGGTAAAATCTGGGATTTGATGCTGTCACCCACACCTATCTGATTTCAGAATTTAGACAAGGATTCATCATACAAACGTATCCTCCAGTTCCTGAGTTCAGGAAGCATGGGACACCATGCTATCCAAATCTATTTGGATAAAATGAGTTTGAACAGTAACGGATTATTCTAAAAATATGTCCAAATATGCTCAGCTCCCAAAGCCTGGCAAATATCGGGTTTCTGATCTTGTATATTGAGCAGCAAGTCTGTTGGCAGAGGATATATCCAAACACTGCTCTGGGTCCATTCAGTTCCTAGGCTTGACATAGCAGGCCTACAGCAGCTGTCAGTTACTATTGGCAAAATAAAAGAGGTGAATGTTGTTAGCTTGGTACTTGACCCTCAGTAGGCCTAGCACAGATTTCAGCTGTGGCTGGAACTAACAATGAAATGTACATGTCAGCAGCAGCATACTGCCTTGCACACAATAGACCCAAAGTAGATGTGAGCTATAATCACCAGTATCGTTAGTAAGAGGTATATTCCATCAGCACAGGGCCTCGTACTCAACAGGCTTACAATAATGGTCAGTGATTATTATCGGTATTATTAACCGCAAGATCTATGCGTGGCACAGTTGCTTGTAAAAGATGGCCTTTACCAGTAAGGTGAAAATAAGATGTACTTCCCAGTGCTTAGCACACTGTACCCAAAACAGATGCCAAAAAAAACCCCCTCAAAAACAAAAAAACACCACACCAGATGCCAGCTTTTACTATTACTGACAGTGAGGTGGAAATCAGCACAAGCAGCCCAGGAGGCATAAATGATAGATCCTATCATTATTTTCTACTGTTAGCCATAATGCATATGCCAAGCACTTGGGCCCAAAATACATGTCAGCTACGGATACGGTGAACAATACCCCTCGCTCCACTATAGGTCTAAAATAAGGTAATCATTAGGGTAAAGAACAAAGTATCTGCGTCCTGCTACGGTCTACTAGGATACTTTGTAATACCTTCCACGGATTGCTTGTTGGATTGCACGAGGCACACAACAGAACCCCAAAAAGGCCTGCTGTCAATATTAAGCACTAAACATGCATTCCCCACCCCCACCCCCGCCCGCGCTAGGAATGAAGCCATATTGTTAACAATGCCCGCCCCCCGACTGATTGGTGCGCAATAGGGTATATGCTAGGTATGAAGTGGCAGTTATGAACAACAAAGTGCCTGTCAAGCCTGCCACATGGTAGGCCCATCTGCTTTTAGCTCGCTTACCGGGCTCCAGATGTTTGAGGATGCCTCTCTTGGCCAAGCGGGTCTGCAGCGCAACAGGCAGCGGCATAGTGTACAGCAGACAGACCTAGGGACGGACGGATGGAAAGACACACGCGCACAAACACACACACACACACACACACACACACAAACCACCAGCTCAAATGAGGATTCAAATCCCGATCCTAAAATCAAGCGCCTCCTCCCAGCGTATACTCCGTCTGGACCCCCACCTACCTACCTGCACGAATAGCTGGCCGGACGGAACCGACGCACTAAGAGATGGGAAGATAGGTGCACTGCACCCAAACTCCCACCGACCCCCGCCTCGAGGCTGAGTGTTCCAGGACCCAGTTCCCCTCCCAGGCCCAGGCTCCACCCACCGCCTAAGGGGCCAAGCTTAGTTCCACCCCCCCTGCGTCCCAGAAATGGGCTCACCCAACGTCCCCCACAGACTCCTGGGTGGGAGGAACCAAAGCTCCGGGACGGGGGAGCAGAGCGCAGCACCTCCTCCTATTGCAAAAGATGCACCCACCCCAACATTACCAATACAATCCCGTGAGTACTGGAAGGTTGTCAGATGGGCCGGCTTTCTCTTGTAGCTGCTAGGATCACCAGAACCACGTGAATGCCTTCTCTGAAAGCACAGAATGAGGACCGCCCTCCCCAAAGCTAGAAAGAACTGGGCGACAGTCAGGCTGCAGTACGGATGACGCAACCCGGGTGGCCAATGAGAGCGCGGCCCTGGCCTGAGGAGCGCGAAGCGACCCAATCGCTGGGCTAGAATAGGTGGAGGGCTCAGGCGCCTGTGCGCGATTGCCGTGGGGGCGTGGCCCGCCGGGGTTTAGTCAGGACTGCGCGGCCGGACGCCGGCGCCATGGAGGAATACGCGCGGGAGCCTTGGTACGGCGGTGGGCACAGGCCCCGGGACTGTTGCTGCGGCACCACGGCCAGCTGTGGGTGGCGGGCGGGAGAGGCGCCGGCCACACCGCGCCACGTCCTAGACTCGGGACATTCTTAGACATTTGTGGTCTCCTTCCGCTTCCCTCCGCTTCGTTCCTCCCACTCGGGCGCCGTTAAGAGGGGCCGCCGCCATGTGCCTGGAGAAGGTGCGGTGCAGGACCAACCACTCCCAAGTTTCCCCTGACTTCGTTTGTCTCCCCAGTCTCTCTTAACGGAAAGAGCCATGCTGGTCGAATCCATTCCAGCCCGGGGGTGGTGACGGTTGTCGAGCGGAAATCCCCAGAGTTACCTTGCGTGGCTTTATCCTGGTCGCTTCAGCCAGTGGGGGCGGGGCCCGGGTGAGCCTATGGTGAACGAGCTGGGTCCTTTCCCCCCCCCCCGTACCGTGTGCTCTTGGTTTTTCCCAGTTGGGGCGGGTTAAAAAGGCGGGAAGAGGGCGGGATTTGGTCGGACGTGTTCACAGTTGGAGACGGGGGTCTGACCCCGCCCTGCTTTAATAACGGTATTAGCAAATGAACACTTTAACATCGCTGATCCAAACGTGCCAACCCCGCCTGTGTCAGTTCATTTACTGTTCGGTAGTAGGGAAGCAGTTGGCTGATTCCTCGGTTGGCCACGAGGGGAGGGGCGGACAGGGCCAAGACTAATGTTTTTCCCCTTGAGTACCATTTGCCGAAATGAGGGGGAAAATAATATTATCTGAAGTGCTGCTTCCCATTCGAGTGACTTGGCTTCTCCCAGTGGGAAGGAGTCCATGCAATATGGCAGGGGGAAGAGGGGCTCACTTAATCCCACCTTCCTCTTCCGGCCTGCAGCCCATGGCGAATCGTGGACGATTGCGGTGGAGCCTTCACTATGGGTGTTATCGGCGGTGGAGTCTTCCAGGCCATCAAGGGCTTCCGCAATGCCCCTGTCGTGAGTCGTGGGCTTCCCTGGGTGGGGCGGGGGGGGGGGGACCTGCCCTGCCCACCCCACCCAGGATACTGCGCGGAAAACCGCTTGGAGCTGCCATGACTTACTCATTCTGGTTTCTGCTAGCTTATTATGTGCCAGGCCTGGCTCCAGGATCTGTGGTTTGGGGAGAAATGGCAAACATGGCCCTGTGTCCCTCGCCCCCAGCACCCAACTGGGTTTTCTCTGTGAAAATGCTTTGTTTTCAAAACGATCCTCATCAAATCCTAAATGTATGTGCAAGGCCAGAGAGACTTTCCCCAGAGGCAGATTACCTGGATACAGGGAAGTGCCAGGAGTTTAACTAGCAGAAGGACAGCCTTAAAGTTAAGAAAATGCTTTTAATGTAACCTAATCAATGTTCTTCTCTCTCTCTCTCTCTCTCTCTCTCTGCCCACCCTCTTCCAAGATCTTATCAAACGTCATGGCTTTAAATGCCATCCATTTGCCAAGGTCTCTGAAATTTATCTATCTACTCCCGTCCCTCCCCTCAACTCCTGGAACTCTTTCCTGGATCTTTGCCCAGATTTCCTGTTCTCATCTTCAAGGTCTCAGCACAAACACCCCCTCCTTTAGAGTCCTTTCCTGACCTTTCAGCCGTTATCATTTCTCTTGATCCCATTTCCTCTAGGGTCTGTATTGCTTTGTGAAGCTATCTTGTTGGTCTGTACCTCTGCCAGGCATTTGTCTCTCCCGTTGTAATGTGAGCTTGGAGAGGGTAGGGGCTAGGTCTGTCTCATTATCCCTCCATTACAGCATGGTGCCTGGCACTTAGGTGCTAGGGATCATTGAATGAATGAGAACCTCTTAACCCACAGCTGAGAACGCCCATGTTAGGGTGCTCATCAGCCTCCAAGTTCCTGATCCCTGCTCTGTGTCTCTACTCCTGATACCCCTGATCCATCACGTTCCCTCCCTTAAAAGCTACAAACCCTGCGCGCCAGGGGCCTAATCCCTGTTCTGACTCCCCGCCTCCTCACTTTTCCCAGGGAATTCGGCACCGAATGAGAGGCAGTGTCAACGCTGTGAGGATCCGAGCCCCCCAGATTGGAGGTAAGAGGCTTGGAGAGACCTAGGAGATGGGATGCAGAGTTGGCAGTGGTCATTCCTGTGGTTCTAGACTGAAGATTGGGGGTCCACATTTCCAGCCCCAATTTTGCCTGTGACTTCAGGACAGTGATGTTTCCCCATAATTGAATACAGAGGGGCAGGAGTATGGATTCCAAGAGTTTAAATCCAGACCCCAGATCTTCCCTGATGGCATGACTTTGGGTTCGTGGCTTCACCTCTCTGAACCTCATCGGTAATATGGGGATGGTGACCAGCAGTAACCTCTTAAATTGTTTTGTAAGATAGATCATGTACATTTATGTCATTTACAGAGGATTTGCTAAGTGCTGGCTGCTTAGCTAAGTCCTTTAACCATGTTAATGAATTTAAGACTTCAGAAGTCAAATTAACATATCAGTACCTAGAACAGGTCCTGGCGCACAGCAGGGCCTCAATAAACACTTCAACTATCACAGCGTTAACCAGCTTTCATAGCCTCTTTTGGGCTCCCCAGTTTGGAGTGATGCTTAGAAAGATCAGAGTTGCTCTGTGAAAAGCCACACAGGAGAGAAATATGTTTGTAAACACTTGTCAAACCCCTACAAAGGTGAGGGGAATGCCGGTGGCGATCAGAGATCTCTTAACAAAGGGGCGCACAGGGAGTATCCCCTAGGAGTTTACTCTCTGCCTTGTGTCCCCATCCCTTGCCAGAACCGTCAGGCCTTGGAAGCCCCCAGACCCAGCGCTGTGGATTGTGGGGCATTCTGATTCAGCCTCTGTCTCCCTACAGGTAGCTTCGCGGTGTGGGGGGGCCTGTTCTCCACCATCGACTGTGGCCTGGTGCGCCTGCGGGGCAAAGAAGACCCCTGGAACTCCATCACCAGCGGAGCATTGACCGGGGCTGTGCTGGCAGCCCGCAGTGAGTGCCCTAGCCCCTGGCCCCCTGGCCCCTTCCGCCTTGTTCTGCCTGCCCTCACCTCTCTCTCCCTGTCTCTTCCCTCTCCCAGGTGGCCCACTGGCCATGGTGGGCTCGGCCATGATGGGGGGCATCCTCTTGGCCCTCATAGAGGGTGTTGGTATCCTCCTTACTCGCTATACAGCTCAGCAGTTTCGCAACGGTGAGTACCCAGCAGACACTGGTCAGGGAGAGGTGCGAAATGCATCGCCTCTCACCCTTAACTGATTCTTTCCTCTGCAGCACCCCCGTTCCTGGAGGACCCCAGCCAGCTGCCCCCTAAGGAGGGTACCCCAGCCCCAGGCTATCCCAGCTATCAGCAGTACCACTGAGGAAGTGACCGCCTGTCACCACCACCATGGGAGCTCCTCCTCCGTTCCCTCCCCGATGATCTACCTCGAAGGGAGGGCTGGCTCCCAGTAGGCCCTGGGACCCTCCAGAGAGGGCCTCTACTGTGCTCCCTTGTCCCAGGGTGGGGGGTGGGGCACCCCAGCTGCCCTGAAGGATGGGTCCCCTTCTTTATCAGGGCACCCCAACCCCGAATTCACATGTAACAAGTTCTCACCCCAGCCCCCTTTTCCTGGCGCCCTGATGAGTATTTAAAGCCTGTTTTGAAATGCCTGTGTTTGTACTCCTTGAGCCGCGCGGGAGCCCCTTGTTATGACAAGGGGCAGGGCCCTCTTCGGGGACGCAGAAGCCCTAGGTATTGTAGTCTGCAGAGAGTAAGTGTTTGTGGGATGAATGAGCAGGAGGAGGAATGAATCGAGAAATGAACAGGTGCATGAATAAGGGGGTGTGGGGACCAAGTGATGAATCATAGGCAGACGGGAACAGGCTTGGGAAAGAAATGAGTGAACAGAAGAATTACTGGGGTGGGGAAGGGTGTAGTTTGCACCTTGCACCCCGACCCCTCCCTCCCATGCCCCCATTGCCAAGGCTGGGAAATCTGACTGCAGTGAAGTCTGGCTTTCTGAATCTCAGTCACCCCATTTGTGAGTGTGATCTCCCTCTCTGTGGCCTCACTATGGACCTGGGGTGGAAGTGTGGGTCAGAAAGATCCAGCTTTCTTGAGGAAGGTGCCCTCTGTCAGTCTCCCCCTTCTGTACCCCTGAGCTACTCCTTGATGATGCTCAACACTGCGATTTTCTTAAGAGCAACGATAAAATAACCAGAAAGGAGTTTTCATATTGGGGTGGGGGCGTTATAGGAAAGAGATTTTTCTGGAGGGACATTGGCCCCAAACACTGTCTCTTCCACCCAAACCCCCTACACATGTGGGACCAACACTGTCACCACTGGGGTGCATCACGGGGGACCTAAGAACAGTTTCTTTTAGTGCAAGTCATTACAAAGAGGTGGAGATGTCCTTGGACAAAATTGCATCCTGGGGGTAAAAGTACAGAAGCCCAGACCTCCCAACAACCTGGATGCCTCTGTAGGAGCCAAAGTGTCACAGGGCCAACTTGTGTGCCTTGGTGCCAGCCTGCCAGCAGCCACCAGACAAGACTCCAGGGAAGCACGGTCGGGGGTGGGGGGCTGCCGGCGCTGTGCACACTGCCCTTACAGGGCCCCCACCCAGCCTTGAGCTCTGAGCTCTAGGGGCATCAGTTTCGGGCCCAGGGTCTTCCAGGTGGTCATGCCTTCTGGGCTGCTAATGTGGCAAGATCCCTTCTTCACCACTAGGCCCCCTTCTCTGGGCTCCCCCCACCCATATTTTGGACCCCATATCGCTCCTATCAAACACTGCCCTGCCAGCTCTTCCAGCCTTTCCCATTGGCTATGTCACTCAGCTGTGGTCCCCACAGACCTGAATCTGCAGACCCCGGCCCCCTCTTGTCTTTCCTCCCTGTCCTCTAAGGATCCTGCAAGCGCCTACCTCTTCTATGTCTCAGCTCTGGCTCCTCTTTGTGTGTGTCATGTGCCTACTGCATCTGCCTGGTCCCTTCCAAATGGGTGGGGCTCCTACAGGTCCCTTTCTGCTACCCCTACCTGGTCCTCCCCAGCCTCTAGCCCGAACCTCTGCCCAGCTCAGGCCCCATGCCCTCTGCTCCTTAAGGTTCCGCCCCTGTAGGTGCACCTAAAAATACGGCCCCTCTGCCTCGGGCCGGTCACTGTCAACGGTCCCTGGGAGGCTGGGATGCGAGGGGGCCTTAGCACAGTTTATGGCATCCTTCAGGCCCTTCTGCTCTGGCTCCTCCTCAGGCCGCTGGCATGGGGGCGGGTGTGTGTGTGTGCATGGGAATACCAGGGTACCAGCTCAGCAATGTAGGCTTGTGGCTTCGTGGGGATGGGGGGGGTGCCAAGCATCTAGGAGTCCCTGGTCTCCTAGCTGGGCCTGGAGTGTCTGGAGTCACCCAGGTCCCCAGAGCTAGAACCAGGGCAGCGGAGAAGCAGTCAGGTCGGGTCTGGGCCTGCAGACAACTTCTTTTTGCCAGAGAAGGAAACATGGGGTCGACCCCAGGCAGTTTCATCGGGAGGGACTATGGAGACTGGGAGAAGGCAGGAGTGAGACAAACACGGAGAGAAACAAGCCGAGAGACGTAGCCGAGAAGAGCTGGAGACGTAGGAAGAGCTGGAGGCAGAGACATACAAGTGATCTTGAAAAGAGAAACAAGAAGCTGTGCGAGAGTCAGAAATGCAGGTGGTCGGGGGGACATGGGGGGCTCAGTCGGTTAAGCCTCTGCCTTCAGCTCAGGTCGTGATCTCAGGGTCCTGGGATTGAGCCTCCCGTGGGGCTCTCTGCTCAGCATGGACTGGCTTCTCCCTCTCCCTCTGCCCTTCCCCCCCACCACTAGTGCTTGCTTGCTTTCTCCTGCTCTCTCTCATAGATAGGTAAATAAATCATTTTAAAAGGAAAGGAAAATGCAGGTGGGGACGTGGGAAGACCCTCAGCGTCAGATGGAGGTAAATGCAGGGAAGAAGGCCAGCCAGCATAGTAGGTGTGAGCTGGGCTAAAGGGCCCCATGGACAGAGGGCTAGCAGGCCTTTCTTTACTGTCTGGCTGAGGGGCCTCAGAGAAGCAGAGAAGAGCCTGACCCTGCCTCCTTTATCCCTCTGGCTCGCTCTCTCACTCTCATTTCTGGTTTCATCCCATCTGCTTCCCACAAGGATTTTATGCCTCTCCCTGGGGTTCTTCCTTCCCCTCTTCCTGGCTTCCCCCATCCCCTGAGCAACAAGTTGGCCTCCATCTGTCTTGATCTGTCTCTCAGCCCTCCTTCCCCATTTCTCTACTTCAGTCCCCCTGGCTGGTGGCTTGCACACTCCCCATGGCCCCTGGCTTTGTTATCTGTTAATGTCATGGGGCAGGTGGCTGGAGGAAGTATCTGGGGGGCAAGGAAGGTTAGTGAGATGGAGAGAATCCGGGAAGTACACCGGGGTCCAGCCCTGACAGCAGGGTGAGGAGTCACTGCCTCAGGCAGAGACCCTGAGATGCTGGGGAGAGAGACATGGGGAGATTAAGACACAGAATAGAAAGAATTGGGACAGAGCCCACAGGAGGGACCAAGACAAAGGGAAGCCAAAGTTTAAGGAGATATCAAAGGAGAGATAGATGCAGAAAAAGCAGTATAAAAAAAAAAAAAAGGTAGGACAAGTGAAAGGACAGGAAAAGAGAAAATGTGAGAAGGGAGATAGACACAAAAGATTGGGAGAGTGAGCCAGCCAGTGAGGGCAAGGGAGAGAAAGGAGCAGAGAGAGTCAGAACAAAACAAAGACGTGAGAGAGACAGGAGAGTGAGACACACAGTCTCTTAACCCTGCACCTGGGGCTTGCTGGCCTGGGTGTTCTTTCTTTTTTATGTAACGTTTTATTTATTTATTTATTTGGCGGGGAGAGAGTGAGGGAGCACAAGCAGGGGAGGGGCAAAAAGGGAGGGGAAGAGGCAGACTACTTGATGAGCAGGGAGCCTGACGCGGGACTCTATCCCAGGACCCAGGACCTGAGCTGAAGGCAGCCACTTAACGGACTGAGCCACCCAGACACCCCTGTCTGAGTGTTCTTATTTCCTTTGTTTTCTTAGTGGCAGCTGGAGAACAGGGCCTGGCTGGGCGGGGCAGCTCTGCCAGCCCCAGCACTCCAGGTCATCAAAGTGGGTGGGAGGAGGGCAGCATCCCCTGGGGATACACTTTTTTTTTTAAGATCCTGTTTATTTATTCAACAGAGAGAGAGAGAGAGAGAGAGAGAGCACTGGTAGGCAGAGAGGCAGGCGGAAGCAGGCTCCCTGCTGAGCAGAGAATCTGATGGGGGGCTCGATCCGGGGACCCTGAGATCATGACCTGAGCCGAAGGCAGAGGCCTAACTCACTGAGCCACCCAGGCGCCCCCGGATACACTTTTGGACAGCAATGCTGTGCTGTTGTCTTGGGTGGCATCAAAGAGCTCATTTGGGGCCAACCCCCGCAGCTGGCCAATGGGAGTCATCTCCGGGAAATATGCAGTATCCTCAGAATGCCCACAAGCACCGAAGAGGAACAATGCGCCAGTGATCCCTTCTGGGGGTCAAAGGAACCTTCCTTTTGTCACCTTCCTTATACATAAGGGAAATGGAAGGTACCAAGAAGTATGGCTGTGCTGCCTGAAAGTGGCAAAGCGGACATTTGTACCCGTATGTATAGTGCTTAGAGTTGGAGACCTGTGTTGCACCATAATGTCCAACACATCATCGATCAGCACCACAGGTGCCCTTTGAAGCTTTTCACAGGCCAGCAGAACAATATCTGAGCCCCCATTGTTAAGGTAATAACTAAGGACTCAAGGAATGACTTGACGGAGAGCAGCCTGGCAGCAATCCTGGGCCTTCACCCAGGTGTCTTCTGAGAAGGTCCTGCTTGTTCAGTTTCAGAACGTTCATCAGAGCTTGTGCTTTTCTGTATGTACATCTCATGGAAGAGTTAAATACCCGCTAGAGCCGCATGGATCAACATGGGTCATTTTCGAGCCTGCAGCATGACACAGAAGAAGGAAAGCCAAAGACTGCTGTGTAGAGTACAATATTTGCAGTAAACACATGGGAACAATATGTACAGTTCATGGGTCCCTGATGAGCTAATGAAAGAATAAAAAAGCGCAAGGGAACGATCAATAAGAAACTCGGTGTTGCGTTCACGTCAGAGGGTGAAGGCAGGAAAGAATGGACCAGAGGTGCGCCCAGGTGGCTGAGTTGACCATCTGCCTTCAGTTTTGGTTGTAATCCCGGGGTCCTGAGATTGAGTCCCTGTGTTGGGCTCCCTGCTCAGCGGGGAGTCCGTATCTCCCTTTCCCTCTGCCCCTCCCCCTGCTAGTGCTCCCTCATGTATTCTGCTCTCTCTCAAATAAATTTAAAAATAAGTTAAAAAAAAAAAAAAGAGTAGAGGGAGCTAACCTAGTAGGTTTCAGCTGGAGCTGAAATATTTTTTCTTTTTTTTTTTAAGATTTTATTTATTTTATTTATTTATGAGAGAGAGAGCATGCACACACAGTTGGTGGGCAGGGGCAGAGGGAGAGGAAGAAGCAGGCTCCCCTCCGAGCAGGGAGCCCAAAGTGGGGCTCCATCCGAGGACCCTGGGATCATGACCTAAGCCAAAGGCAGTCACCTAACTGACCGAGCCACCCTGGTCCCCTGAAATATTTTGTTTCTTAAAGGAAAAAAATTGGGAGCAAATGACAAAATGTTGAGAGTTCACAGGTGTCCATTATATTACTATCTTCTGCAGATTGTTGTCCATTTGAAGATATTTCATAATTTAGGGGATGAAAAAAGAATCCTACTTGCATTAAATTGAATATATAGATTAATTTGGGGATCCCCAGTGTTGATTCTTCATGCCTGGAACACAACGTCTCTTTCCATTCATTTGGGCCCCTTTTTCTTTTCTTCTGTAAATCGATAGAGCTCATACTTTTCTTGTTCAAGGTATTCGCAGGAAGTTGTATTTTCTTACCATGACGAACAATGTCCTTTTCTACTACATTTAAAAATTTTTAAGTGTCGGGGCACCTGGGTGGCTTGGTGGGTTAAGGCCTCTGCTTTCGGCTCGGGTCGTGATCTCAGGGTCTTGGGATCGAGCCCCGCGTTGGGCGCTCTGCTCAGTGGGGAGCCTGCTTCCCTCTCTCTCTCTCTCTCTCTCTCTGCCTGCCTCTCTGCCTGCTTGTGATCTCTGTCTGTCAAATATATAAATAAAAAAAATCTTAAAAAAATTTTAAGTGTCTGTAAAGGAAGGACATTCAATTTCACTTTGGTCTTGTTTCTGGCCACCTTGCTCACCTTTCTTATTAGGTCTAAAAGTGTTTTAGATGATTTTCTTGGATTTTTAAAAAAAGATTTATTTAGGGGAACCTGGGTGGCTCAGTGGGTTAGGCCTCTGCCTTCGGCTCAGTTCATGGTCTGGGGGTCCTGGGATCGAGCCCCGCATCAGGCTCTCTGCTCAGCGGGAGCCTGTTTCCTCCCCTCTCTCTGACTACCTCTCTGCCTACTTGTGATCTCTGTCAAATACATAAATGAAATCATTTTAAAAATTAAAAATAAATAAAAATAAATTTAAAAGATTTATTTATTAATTTTAGAGACAGAGCACAAGTCGGAAGGACCAAGTGGAGGGGGGAGAGAGAAAATCTCAAGCAGACTCCCCGCTGAGCACCAAGCCCAACTCTGGGTTCGATCTTATGATCCTGAGATCACAAACTGAGCAGAAACCAAGAGTTGGATGTTCAACCAACTGAGCCACCCGTGCACCCCAGTTCTCTTGGATTTTTTAAGCAAATAATGTCCTCGGACTTCAGCCAAAGACTACCAGAACACCCTAGTGATTCAACAAAGTTGGGTGTATTACCTCATTGCAACAAGGGGGAATACACACAGTGGAGAATCCTTGGGCATCTCAGTTAAGGAAAGACCTTACAAGATTTGGGTCTGTGTCAGATGTGTTTGTGTCAAATCCCCTGATGTGACAAGGGCTGCACCGTGGCTGTTTAAGGTTCTGAGCAGGGTACATACACAGGTAGTACCAAAAACAAGATGATGATTAGTCTCATAATAAGTTCATAATAAGTCTTCATAAGGGGTGCCTGGGTGGCTCAGTTGGTTAAGTGGCTGCCTTCAGCTCAGGTCATGATCCCAGCATCCTGGGATTGAGTCCCACATTGGGCTCCTTGCTCCGCGGGGAGCCTGCTTCTCCTTCTGTCTCTGCCTGCCACTCTGCCTGCCTGTACTCTCTCTATCTCTCTGACAAATAAATAATTAAAATATTTAAAAAAAATAAGTCTTCATAATAATTAGTCTTTATAGGGGCGCCTGGGTGGCTCAGTGGGTTAAAGTCTCTGCCTTCAGCTCGGGTCATGATCTCAGGGTCCTGGGATCAAGCCTTGCATCGGGCTCTCTACTCAGCAGGGAACCTGCTTCACACCCCTCTCTCTCTCTGCCTGCCTCTGCCTGCCTGCTTGTGATCTCTGTCAAGTAAATAAATAAAATCTTTAAAAAAAATAATTAGTCTTCATAATAAACCTCGGAGACCGGGGCCTAAATGACCGGGCCACACTCAGGCCATGGAACCATGTCCCAAAGTCTAACCAGTCTCTAGAGAGCCAGGTGGCTTTTTCTTTTAGTCTCATAAGAAAGTGCTCTACTTCACCTGTAGTATTTCTGTAAGTGCCACAAAGAGTGTTCCCTGAGCATCATCTCCCCATTTCCCTTCCCCTTCACTGGCTGAAAAGAAATCCAAGGTTATGAAATGGCTTGTGACAGCTCTAGCTAATGAATTTACATTTAAGCTGGTTAGCTGCACTTCTAGAATGGAAGTTGTGTCATGTGTGGCATCTGCTAAGGTCAGAGATGAGTTTGCGACCAGTTTTTCCACAACTGTTTTCCCTACCATGGAAAACAGCAGCTGCCATGAAGAAGGAACCAGCTATTTAATTTTTTTTTAAAGATTTTATTCACCCACTTGACAGAGATCACCAGTAGGCAGAGAGGCAGGCAGAGAGGAGGAAGCAGGCTCCCTGCCGAGCACAGAACCCAATGCAGGGCTCGAGCCCAGGACCCTGGGATCATGACCTGAGCTGAAGGCAGAGGCTTTAACCCATTGAGCCACCCAGGCACCCCTATTTAATTTTTTTAAAGATTTTATTTATTTATTTGACAGAGAGAGAGAGGGAGGGCAAGCACAAGCAGGGGGAGCTGCAGGCAGAGGGAGAAGCAGAGTCCCCGCAGAGCAAGGAGCCCAATGCAGGACTTGATCCCAGGACCCTGGGATCATGACCTGAAGGGAAGGCAGACGCTTAACCAACTGAGGTACCCGGGCATCCTGAGCCAGCTGTTTCTGTAGCAGTTCCAAGGAGTGTATGCTTGCCTCATTGTTGATCTCTGGAGAGCCTCAGGGAAACGTCCACAGGAGGGCGGTAGTTTTAAACAGCTCTGTGTCTGGAGCAATTATTCTGAATACACAGGATAAGTGCTGCAGTAGGCTGGTGTAAGTGGGTCCTCTGCACTGAGAGTATATATATATCATTTATTACAGCAGGGAAAAGGCTATTTGTATCCCTCTGAAGGGGAAGATGTCTTGAGCAGAGTTAAACAATAACAATGAAACCGGCCAGAATGTTTTAAGAACAAAAATGCCCCAACCCCCATTTCTCATGGTTCTAGGGCTTGGCTGCTAGGTTCGTACTGAGCTCAACAGAAGCATTCTGTGAGGCCAGTGTCCAGTTTTTACAAAATCAAGGTTTGGGATTAATTTTTTTGAGGGCAATGTCAGTACCAGAAGGGACCTATAAAAAAGAAAGCTACCTTTGGAGGTATTTGGAAGAACAGCTATAAAATTTTTGTCAGGTGGATGAGTGTGTGTGCTTGAAAGAAAGAGAGAGAGAGAGAATAAACAAATTCAGAATAGTAGCCATTGTCTGAGAAAACACCCAAGAGGGTTTTATTTTTCCTTAAGTAACAGAGGGAGATCATAGGAGCTCAAAAGTAACAGGGTGAAAGTAAGGGAGATCTGGGGAGGGGGCTGGGGACCTGGGGTAATTGGGGGATGGGCATTAAGGAGGGCACTTGATGGAATGAGCACGGGGTGTGATATGAACTGATGACTCACTAAATTCTACCTCTGAAACTAATAATACACTATATGCTAATTGAATCTAATTTAAATTTTAAAAGGAGATAATTTGAAAGATATTTTACTTGGTTACTAGAGGGTGTTAAGATATAGTAATAGTCGGGATTCATAGTGGAATGGGGCACCTGGGTAGCTCAATCGGTTAAGCATCTGCCTTCCACTTGGGTCGTGATCTTGGTGACCTGGGATTGAGACCATCAGACTCCCTGCCTGGTGGCAAGTCTGCTTCTCCCTCTCCCTCTGTGATCTCTCTCGCTCTCACTCTGTCTCAAATAAATAAATAAAAATCTTTTAAAAAATGCATAGTGGGATAAAAAGAATAAAAGGGTGCTGTAGAATCAGAAAATTAGTCTTGTCATCTTGGGGAGAACCTCCACACCTCTGCAGTCATCGGCTTCCAGAGAATTCCTAAGAATCCTGTTTGATGCCTATTAATGTCTTTTTCAAGAAGTTCAAGGGCAGTTTTCCCTTTGATCATGCAGGCTGTGTTTGGGTGGATATTTTGAAATTTGTTTATTTTTTAAGTAATCACTACACTCAACATGGAGCTCGAATTCAGGAGATTGAGTTGCTCGCTCCTCCTACTGAGCCAGTCGGGCACCCGTAGGTGGATACTTCGTAAATGCAGCTCAAACCTTTTAGGGAGACATCTGGTGGCATCATAGGAGTCTCTGGCAGTATGAAGTCGCATTGACCTGTAATAGGGTAGAATCTTGTATTGAAAGTGAAATTACAAAACACATGGGGTGGTCTGTTATTAACTCAGAAGTAACTAACCAGAGGTGGTCCCCGGAGGGTTTATATCTTGCTGTTATCAAGGCTAGTGGCAATACTTTAGTCTCTGAAAGTTTGAGGGATTCTCAGAAGTGTTTTGACTTTTTTTTTTAAATAACTTATTTATTTGTTTGTTTCTTTGTTTGTTTGAGAGGGAGAGAGAGCACAAGTGGGGGGAGGAACAAAGGGAGAGGGACAGGCAGACTCCCTGCTGAGCACACAGCCAGACCCTGGGCTCCATCCCAGGATCCTGAAATCATGACCTAAGCCAAAGGCAGATCTTAACCGACCAAGCCATCCAGGCGCCCCAGAGGTGTGTTGATTTTTTTAAAAAAGATTTTATTTATTTGAGAGAGATTGAGAGAGATCACGAGCAGGGGGAAGGGGAGAGAGAGAAGCAGGCTCCCTGCTCAGCAGGGAGCAAGATTTGATGTGGGACTCAATCCCAGCACACTGAGATCATGACCTGAGCTGAAGGCAAATGCTTAACCAACTGAGCCAGCCAGGCACCCTGAATTTTTTTGTAATTCCAGTTTAGTTGACATACGCTGTCACATTAGTTTCAGGAACACATAATAATTCATAGTGATTCATCATCTCTATATGCGATGCTCTGCTGACCACAAGTATAGCTACCCTGTGTCACCATACAACACCATTACAATACCGTCGACTGTGTTCCCTATGCTGTGCCTTTTCTCCCCATGACTGGTTCATTCCATAACTGGAAACCTGTACATCCCACTAGCCGTCACCCATTTGTGCCTACTCCCCCCACCCCTTCCCCTCTGGCAACCATCAGTTTGTTTTCTGCTGTTTTTACGTTTAGAATTCCACTAAGGGAGTACCTGGGTGGCTCAGTAGGTTAAAGCCTCTGCCTTCAGCTCAGGTCATGATCCCAGGGTCCTGGGATTGAGTCCCGCATCGGGCTCTCTGCTCAGAAGGAGACTGCTTCCTCCTCTCTCTCTGCCTACCTCTTTGCCTACTTTTGATCTCTGTCTGTCAAATAAATAAAATATTTAAAATAAAATTTAAAAATTAAAAAAATAGAATCCCATTAAGTCTCTACTTTTTCTGAAGCTTATGGATGCTAATGACTGTAGGGTTTGTGAGTAAGGTTTTAGAGGACAGTTATTTAAATGAGTGCAATGTGTGCCCCTGTTACTGGAGAGACAAGTTGAGATTCAAATACAAAAGGAAGCAATTTCCCCTCCCCTTATAGCAAAGGCTCTCTGCCAATGAAAATCTCAGTTGGCCTAGAAAATAAACCACAGCCAGAACATGCTCATAACCCATTTGGAGGTGTTTAAAGGGACTTCAAGTTTTGGGTTCCTACCCATGTCCTACCTTTACAGTATTTGCCATGATTGTGTCATTGGAGGTATGACATTCAAGGGGACCACCTCAGCAAGATCCTTTAAGTTACCCCATCAATGTTGGTACAGTATCAAGGCCAATTTAGCTCTGCTATTGTGGCTAATACCACGAAGCAGTTTTGCTACCTTCCATTCTTCTTAAGGCTATCTGAAGTATGGCAAAAGATATAGAATTGCCTTCATTTGTTGTCCATTTTAATAAGGGATCCTGAGGTGCCTTCAGATGAACATGAAATTATCACTGTAAGGGGCATCTGGGTGGCTCAGTCAGTTGGGTGTCTGCCTTTGGCTCAGGCCATGATCCCAGGGTCCTGGGATGGAGCCCCATGTCAGGCTCTCTGCTTGGCAGGGAGTCTGATTCTCCCTCTCCCTCTGCCTGCCACTCACCCTGCATATGTGCACTCTTTGTCCCAAATAAATAGATATATAAAATCTTTTAAAAAGAGAGAAATTAGAGGCACCTGGGTGGCTCAGTGGTTAAAGCCTCTGCCTTCGGCTCAGGTCATCATGTCAGGGTCCTGGGATTGAGCCCCACATCTGGCTCTCTGCTCAGCAGGGAGCCTGTTTCCTCCTCTCTCTCTCTGCCTGTTTCTTTGCCTACTTGTGATCTCTGTTTGTCAAATGAATAAATAAAATCTTTTTTTTTTTAAAGAGAGGAATTATCATCATAAAAATCTAGTTATATTCCCTCTACAAGGAGAGGGGAGGAATTTTGGCTGCGTGAAAATACAATCTGACATAAACACACTCAAAGGAGAGGCTCCTGGGTGGCTTTGTCATTAACCATCTGCCTTTGGCTCAGGTCATAATCCCAGGGTCCTGGGATCGAGTCCCGAATTGGGCTCCCTGCTCAGCAGGAAGCCTGCTTCCCCCTCTCCCACTCCCCCTGCTTGTATTCCCTCTCTCTCTGTCAAATGAATAAGTAAAATCTTTTTAAAAATACTCAAAATAGAATTATTGCAGGGGCTCCTGAGTGGCTCAGTTGGTTAAAGAATCTGATTCTTGATTTTGCTTCAGGTCGTGATCCCATGGGTCCTGGGATCGAGGGGATTCTCTCCCTCTACCCTTCAACCCTCTCTCAAAAGAGCCAATAAAATAATAAAAAATAAAAGAGGGCGCCTGGGTGGGTCAGTCAGTTAAGCATCTGTCTTTGGCTCAGGTCATGATCCCAGAGTTCCGGGTGGAATCAAGTCCCACATTGGGCTCTCTGCTCAGCGGGGAGCCTCCTTCTCTCTCTCCCTCTGCCTACCTCCCTGTCTGCTTGTGTGCACTCTCTCTCTCTCTCTCTGTCAAATAAATAAATAAAGTCTTTAAAAAAATAAGAAAAGAGATGGGGCACCTGGGTGCCTCAGTTGGTTAGGTGGAAGGTGCTTGGTTGCCCTTGGGGTCATGGCCTTGGGGTCTGGGATGTAGCCCTGCATCAGGCTCCATGCACAGTGGGGAGTCTGCTTGAGGATTCCTTCTCTTTCTCCCTCTTCCTCTGCCCCTCCCCCATGTGCACATTCTCTCTCTTTCAAATAAATACATCTTTTTTTTTTTTTAAGATTTTATATATTTGTCAGAGAGAGAGAGAGGGAGAGCGAGCGAGGATAGGCAGACAGAATGGCAGGCACAGAGAGAGGGAGAAGCAGGCTCCCTGCCAAGCAAGGAGCCCGATGTGGGACTCGATCCCAGGACGCTGGGATCATGACCTGAGCCGAAGGCAGCTGCTTAACCAACGGAGCCACCCAGGTGTCCCATCAAATAAATACAAAATGGGAGTTATTACAGCTGATTTAAACAATAAATTGGGCCTTTGGTAATTTTATCAAGGCATAGTATTAAAAAAAGTCAGCACTCTGGGGCTCTTGGGTGGCTCAGTCGGTTCAGTGTCTGCCTTCAGCTCAGGGCATAATCCCAGGGTTCTGGGATCGTGTCCCGCATTAGGCTTCTTGCTCATCAGGGAGCCTGCTTCTCTCTCTCCTCCCTATCTGTGTCTCTTTCTCTATCTGTCACTATCTCTCTCTCTCAAATAAATAAAATCTTTTTCTTTGAAGATTTTATTTATTCATTTGACAGAGAGACACAGAAATAGAGGGAACACAAGCAGGGGGAGTGGGAGAGGGAGAAGCAGGCTCCCTGTCCAGCAGGGAGCCTGATACGGGGCTCGATCCCAGGACCCTGGCATCATGACCTCAGCCAAAGGCAGACGCTTAATGACTGAGCCACCCAGGTGCCCAAATAAATAAATAAAATCTTTAAAAAAAAATTCCTCACTCCTTGGAGCACCTGGGTGGCTCAGTCATGTAGCTGACTCTTGATTTCCACTTGGACCATAGTCTCAGTGTTGTGGGATCAATCCCAAGGAGGGCTCCACGCTCAGAGGGGAGACTGCTTCTCCTCTTCCTCTGCCCTTCCCCCAGCTTGACTGCATATGTGCTCGCTCGCTGTCTCTCAAATAAATAAATAAATCTTTTTTAAAAAAGTTGGGTGGGTCAGTCAGTTAAGTGTCCAACTCGGTTTCAGCTGGGGTGGTGATTTCAGGATCATGAAATGGAACCTGCCTTCCCTGCCCCCAGGCTCTGTGCTTGGTGAGGAGTCTGCTTGAGATTCTTTCTCCCTCTCTCTCCTTCCCCCTTTGCTCCCCCCAACCCCCACGTGAGATCCTGCGTGCGCTCTCTATTAAATAAATAAATAAATAAATAAAATCTTAAACGTCGACACTCCTTAATCCCCAAATACAGAAATGAAGAGAAGGATGTCTCCTTTGTTAAACAAGATGATCTCTCTCTTAGATAAAGGAAACAAGCCATCTCTTTGTGTGGATTTATGCCATTATTGCTCTTTTAAAAAATTGCATAAATTTCCTTTTTTAAGTGGGTGACACGCTCAGTGTGGAGCCCCATGAGGGCATTGAACTGCCAACCCTGAGATCGAGACCCAGATGCTTAACCCATGGAGCCACCCCCCAGATGCCCCGAGATGCCCTTTTTGTTCTAAGGTGGCCCTCAAATGAGCAATCTTTCTCATGGCAGAAGTTTCCCAAAGTAGTTACTGCAATTTTGACATTTCTCTGGTGAAATTATGCCAGTTGTGGTTAGATAAACATTTATGTTGACATTCTGCTGAAAAAAACATGAAGGACACAGGTGCTTGGCCTGACAGGCACAGTTTTAGACTGGGAAGATCCCATGAGAATCGCAGTGCTCCATAAGGGGGTGTTGTGTAGCTGGTGTTTCTAAATTCCCACTAAAGGCCAATCGTCATGGTGGTGGGCCAGGAATAAAAACCCTCCTGACTGAGCGGATGAAATTAAACAAAGCAATTCTCAGGGACACAAAGACAAGACTGAAGAAGAAATTCATGTATGTTTTGTTTGTTTTATTGTGATGAAATACACATAACATAAAATGTACTATCTTTACCATTTTAAGTGTACATTTCAGTAGTGTTAAATATGTTCATAATATTGTGCAACTATCACCACCATCCATCTCCATAGCTCTTTTCATCTGTTTTGTTTTTTTTTTTTTTTTTAAGATTTTAACAGAGAGAGAGAGAGATCACAAGTGGGCGGAGAGGCAGGCAGAGAGAGAGGGGGAAGCAGGCTCCCCGCTAAGCAGAAAACCCGATGTGGGGCTCGATCCCAGGACCCTGAGATTATGATCTGAGCCAAAGGCAGAGACTTAACCCATTGAGCCATCCAGATGCCCCAGCTCTTTTCATCTTATAAAACTGAAACTCCAGGGGTGCCTGGGTGGCTCAGGTCGTGATCACAGGGTCTTAGGATCCCGGTGTGTAGGGCTCCCTGCTCAGTGGGGAGTCTGCTTCTTCCTCTTTCCCTCTCTCTCCCTGTGCACCCCCCCCCAACTCGTGCTGGAGCGTGCTCTCTCTCAAATAAATAAAATCTTTAAAAAAAACCCTGAACCCTGTACTCATTAAACACTAACTTCCTCTTCTCCCGTCTCCCACAGTCCCTGGTAACCAACCATTCTACTTTCTGTCTCTAAGATTTTGACTCTTCTAAGTACGTCATGTTAGTAGACTCCTTCAGTATTCCTCTTTTGGGGACTGGCTTATCTCACTTAGCATAATGTCCTCAGTGTTCATCCATTTGGTCACATGTATCAGAATTTCCTTCCTTAAAGGCTGAATAATATTCCATTGTAGGTATATATGATATTTTGTTTATCCACTCATCCACCGACGGACACTTGGTTTCCTTCCGTGTTTACCTGTTGTGAATAGCGCTGCTATGAACACATGTGTACAAACATCTATTTGAGACTGTTTCCGCATCAGATTTTCTAATGGTGATCCAAGGCTTGTTTGTCCAAAGGATGCTGGTCTGAAGAGACAGGGACTTCTCAGCCCCCAAGGCCAGTTTGGGAACAAATGTCAGGGCTATGCTCTTTCTCTTCCTATAGACTTTTTCCTTTTGTTGTCAAGGAATGCTCAACTATGTAACTAAATATAACACTTATATGTTTCACATATACAATTGGACAGACCACAGAAACAGTTGCTAGAAATCTAGAAAACAAATTTACCAAGTAACACTATGTATCTGATCAGATAACCAAAGTCTGGGGTATCCTCATTCTTAGGAAAACAAACAAAACATCCAATGCAGAGGACCTCATTGAATTGCCTATATTTGAGGCTCTGTGAACTTACTCCCAAGCCAAGCATGGGCAGGGAGGTGACTCAATTAGCTGGAGACACAAGGGGTTTCAGATATGTGCACTCTTACTGAGTTGAAGGTCTCAGAACAGAGTAGGGCAGTGAGGATTTCTGCCCAATCTCAGCAAAACCTTCTCCATTTGTGTTAGTGCCCATTAGTCAAAGACCATCAGGAACACAGCTGCAGTCAAACCAACCCGGGTTTATTAGCTTGTGAGGGACACCACATGCCGTGGAGAACCATGGAGTATCTAAAAGAGGAGTGTTGGAAGAAAGTGATTATGGGATTTGGGCTTATGTTAGATGGTTTTCGTGGTTTCCAGGCTACAGTCTTGCCCTTATTTTGTTAAATTTGTTCCTAAGTGTTTTTATTCTTTTTGATGGTACTGCAAATGGAATTGTTTTCTTTCATTTTGGATGGTTCATAGCTCATGTATAGACATAACATTGAGTTTTCTAATATTGATCTTATATCCTGCAACCTCGCCGGTCTCATCTATTAACTCTAATGTTTTTGTTGTAGATTCCTTAAGATTATCCATGTAGGGGCGCCTGGGTGGCTCAGTGGGTTAAGCCTCTGCCTTCGGCTCAGGTCATGATCTCAGGGTCCTGGGATGGAGCCCCGCATTGGGCTCTCTGCTCAGCGGGGAGCCTGCTTCCCTTCCTTTCTCTCTCTCTGCCTGCCTCTCTGCCTACTTGTGATCTCTGTCAAATAAATGAAATCTTAAAAAAAAAAAGATTATCCATGTATAAGGTCACATCATTTGCAAATGAAATGATTTCATTTCTGCCTTTCCACTGTGGATGCTTTTTTCTTCTTGCCCAAGTGCCCTGGCTAGAATGTCAAATAAAAGCGAGAGGAAACATCCCTATCTTTTTTTTTTTTAAAGTAAGCTCTACACCTAATATGGGGCTTGAACTCACCACCCCAAGATCAAGAGTCATATGCTATACTGACTGAAACAGCCAAGTGCCCCTGGAACATCCTTGTCTTGATCTTGATCCACTGTTAAGTATGATGTTAGCTATGGGCTTTTGTCCTTCTTCAGGTTGAAGGTGTTCTCTTCTATTCCTAGTTTGTTGATGATATGTTACTTCTCAGCTTAAAACAACACACAACAGGAGCGCCTGGGTGGCTCAGTGGGTTAAAGCCTCTGCCTTCAGCTCGGGTCATTATCCCAGGGTCCTGGCCCCGCATTGGGCTCTCTGCTCAGCGGGGAGTCTGCTTCCTCTCTCTCTGCCTGCCTCTGCCTACTTGTGATCTCTGTCTGTCTAATAAATAGATAAAATCTTAACACACACACACACAACAACAACAACATTAACTCACAGTTTCTGTGGGTCAGAGGTCAGGACGTGGCTTAACTGGGATCTCTGCTTCAGGCTTAATGAAGCTGAAATGAAGGTGCTGACAAGGGCTACAGTTTCATATGAGGCCTGACTGGAGAAGGATCCAAGTTCACTCTGGCTATTGGCAGAATTCAGTTCCTTGGGGCGCCTGGGTGGCTCAGTCATTGGGCATCTGCCTTTGGCTCTGGCCATGACCCTGGGGTCCTGGGATGGAGCCCTGCATTGGGCTCCCTGCTCAGCGGGGAACCTGCCTGCTTCTCCCTCTTCCACTCCCCCTGCTTGTGTTCCTTCTCTTGCTGTGTCTCTCTCTGCCAAATAAATAAATAAAATCTTTTGTAAAAAAAAGAATTCAGTTCCTTGCAGGTGAAGGACTGGGGGCTTTGATTTCTTGCTGGCTCTGTCCGCTGGGACCACCTTCAGTTCCTAGAGGCTACCTCTCTTTCACTCCACCTGAGGCTAGGGTAACCTAGAGCTTTATTATCGTATATTTACATTATATATTACACCCCCAGCTTGGCCTGGGGTCCAGCCACCAGTCTGTGCCCAGTTTAAATGCCCCCCCCACTGGGGGAAAAATGGCCATAACACTTCCAGCAAGAACCTTGTAGGGCCAAAAACTCCCCTCCCAACTGGTAGGAGAAGTCCCTTAGATGATTGAGAACAACCTCAGTCAGAGACCACCCTGCTGTGATAAAAAGAAAAGACATCTCTAACCCGGCGCAGTTGCGACCTCGGGGCATGCCCACTCTCCACTCTTGAGTGTGCATTGTCCTTAATAAACTGCTTCGTGTTTGCTAACTTCCTCCTTCTGGCTGCCTTTGACTGTGGATCCTCATGTAAATCTTTCATGGGGAATCCAAGAACCAACACCTCCATTCACCCAACACAGACTCTCCCGCCCATAACAGTTCCAACCTTCTTTCTTTTTTTTTTTTTTTCTAAGATTTTGTTTATTTGACAGAGAGAGAGAGAGCACAAGCAGGGGGAGCAGGAGGCGGAGGGAAAGGGAGAAGTGGGCTCCCTAAGGAGCAGGGAGCCTGATGCGGGGCTCGAACCCAAGATCCTTGGATGATGACCTGAGCCAAAGGCAGATGCTTAACCGTCTGAGTCACCCAGGCGCCCCACCAACCTCATTTCTGATGTAATTATGTACATGTTATTACATATATCTGGTCACCTTTGGTCATGCATACTTTCAAAAGGGAGGGGATTACACAAGATTGTGGACACCAGGAGACAAGCATCATGGGAGCCACCTTAAACATGTGTTCGTCACCCCATCACTGGGAACATCATCTTCAGGACCATAAAGGGATATGTATAATGATTTTCCTTGTAAAGTTGTTTGTAATACAGAAGAGATGGAGACAGAATCAATGGATTAGATATACTCATAGCAGCATCAAGGTGTCTTTCTTCACTTTGAATTTGTGCCATGTTACCATACTTTGTTTTTTATTTTTTAAAGATTTATTTATTTATTTGAGAGAGAGTGAACGTGAGAGAGGGAAAGAGAGAGTGAGCACAGAGGGAGAGGGAGAAGAAGACTCACTGTTGAGCAGAGAGCCCAATCTGGGGCTCGATTCCAGGACCCTGAGATCATGACCTGAGCCGAAGGCAGATGCTTAACTGAGCCACCCAGGCGCCCGCATAGTTTGTTTTGATTCCTAAATGAAAATATCTTTATGTTGATCTGATTTTAATAGTGATGCATATTCATTACATTTTTTTTCAGACAACAGAGAGAAGGGTAAAGGAGAGAGTGACAAACCATTATCTATCTCCCCACCCAGAAATAGCCACTAACATTCCCTCCCCAACATTTTTTGCCCAATGTCTACTCAAATTTTACCAAAGTTTTGTTTCCTTGGATGTATCATTTTAAGTGGCTTGAGACCCTTTTCTGGAACAATGTATGGGTAAAATCTATTTATCTATGTATCGATCCTCACCCATAGCAGCGAGGAACTGTTTATCCAGTGAACAAAGTCATATGTCTCCTCCCCAGGGAGGGAGAGGTGGGGGACCAGATCCCCATTCCACTCCACTGAGTCAATTTTGCCTGCCTGTCTGCTAAGGGACAGCAAGGTCTGTTGCCCCGGTAACCGCCCTCCGACTGCCATGGCAACCGCCATCGAAGGCTCCAGTTTACCACCTTGCCCCTTGGGCATCTCCATGACGACAAGCAGGATGGAGGGGTTGCTGGAGCTCCCGGGCTGCGCCTGCGTAGAGTGGCCGGAGACGGAGGAGGGGTGGGGTGAGGGGAGTGGGGGGGTTGGGCAGGGGGAGGACCGGGTTCCCCCGCGCGCGCAGCCGCAAAGCACCGCAGCCTTGCCCGCTCGCCCCAGCGCTGCGCATTTGCCAGCCAGTCCGCCCGTCCGGAGCCCGGCTCGCTGGGGCAGCATGGCGTGGTCGCCGCTGCTCGGCGGGCCGCGGGCCGGGGGCGTCGGCCTTTTGGTGCTGCTGCTGTTGGCCTTACTACGGCCGCCCCTCGCGTTCTGCGCGCGGCCGGTAAAGGTGCGACACCAGTCGGGCACCGGGTGGGTGTGGGCGGGAGGAGGCTGTGGGCGAGCGAGGGTCTGTGCTCGGCTGCTGGCCCCTCGTCCTCGCGGGCCCCCGCCTGCTCCCGGACGTGCGGGGAGATCGGCCAGAGGGGGGTCCGGGGGCCTCCGCCCGTCCGCGCCCAGGCCACGCAAGACTCCGCCTGCGGGTGTGCGGTTCTCCGCTGGCAGCCACGCCCTGCCCACCCTTGGCACCTGGCGCAGGCCGGGCCTCGCTCCGCTGGTCGCTTGTGGTGCTGTCCATGGGACGAGCGAGCGTGAAGGAAGGGGGTGTCCGCATAGGTCACTGTGTGTGGGATGCGCTGACTGGGGCGTGAGAATGTGCTGTCTCTCTAAGTGCGTATCCTTTGATGTCAGCGCTTCTGAGCGTCCCTGCAGGGGCGCCGTTGTGGGTCTGGGTGTGCAGTGAGGGTGATGCTGGGGGTCTTCCTGCGTTTGACTTGTCTCAGGGACACTTTGTAAATCCTATGGGGATGGCTAACCTATGGGCGTGTGTGTGTGTGTGTGTGTGTGTGTGTGTGATTTCCTTCTTTAGATGGGAGTGGTCTTTGCCGCCCCATGTGCACATCCCATTCTGGTTCTGTTGGACCAAGCAACTAGGATTTTGTATGGCTGTTCAGGAGGCTGTTTCTCCCTGTCCCTTTATGGAGCTGTGTCATTGTGGGGAGAGGAGCCATGATGTCTCTGGGCTGCATTGTGTCTTTAAGGGTGATGTGTGTCCTTGCATCTGGGTAGCTTGGCCATTGTGACCACATGGACAGCAGCGTCTGTGAATGTGTGCAGTTCCTCGTGTGTGGCTGTGGCAATGTCAGGTTGCGCGTGTGACATCTTAAGGCTTGTTAGCCCATGGGAGTGTGAACCCATGGGAAGCTGTGATTGCTGGTGAGTGTGTGATTCTCCGGGGGCTGAGGGGTGATGGGTGCCTAGGGCACTTGGAGCACATCCTCCTTCAACTCATCAAGGGTGGGGGACTTAAAAAATTATTAAATATTTTACATATGACATAATATGGTTAACATACATGTATGATGTAAGGAATAATGATAAAATAACCCCTGTGTGTACCCACCACTCAGGTTAAGAAATTGAGCATGACCGATAGTTAGAAGCCCCTGGGAGCCAGCCCCCTGTGCACAACAACCCACTTGCTCCCTAATCGTTATCCTGTATTTTCTGTTCATTGATTCCTTACTTTTGTTTGTAGCTTATCACATATGTGTGTAGGTCTAAACAATATGTTGTTTAGCCTTTCTTCATAGAAATGGAATCATACCAGGCATCAGGCTCCTTTTAGTCACTAGGGGTCACTAGGAAGTCATCGGGGCATCTGGTAGTCTCAGCCTGCAGTGGAATTCCTTGTTTTTTTGTGTGTGTTTTTTTGCTGTTTGGCTTTTTTTTTGTTTTGTTTTGTTTTGTTTTGTTTTCTTTTTGGCTCTGCATCGCCTGTGAGATGCATCCACCATGCACATTTGCACATTGAAGTGCATGGCCGTAATTCATTTGTTTTTATTGCTGCCTGATATTTCATTTTCTGAGGATATCATCAGTGTCTGAGTATATCATGATTCATGTGTGTTCTCAATATGTCTGTAGACATTTGGGCAGCTTCCAGGATCCCCCCTCCCCCGCTCTCTCCACTTCAGCACTGTCACAAACAGTGCCCGATATGATTTTTCACAAACCTGGGTCCAGTAGTATATATACAAAAGTTACCCTGGGTTGTAGCACACCCAGGAGTGGGTCATAGGATTTGTGCAGCTTTTTAGACATTGCTGAACTGTTTTTCAAAGTTATTTTGGCAATTGAACTCCCATCAGCAATGTATGAGAGTTTCTGTTTTTCCCCACAGCCATGTCAGCATTGGGCATCACTAGGAGGTTTGAGTTCTTTGGGATGTATGATGCTTAGTATCTCACTGGCACTTAAATTTGCATTTTCCTGATTGCTAATGAGGCTCACTGTTTTCCATGTATTTAGTTGTTACTCGATTTGTTTCCTTTTTTGTGAAATACTTGGACATCAATTTTCCCTATTTTTAAAATCTAGTTTTCATTCTTTATATAAGTAATCTCTACACCCCACGTGGGTGGGGTTCGAACTCATGACCCCGAGATCAAGAGTCGCAAGCTCTTCTGACAGAGCCAGCCAGGCACCCCTCCTTATTTTTTTAAAAATTTATTTTTATTTATTTTTTATTTATTTTACCCCTCCTTATTTTTATATTAGCTTGTTTTTCTCTTCGCTTTCAAGGCATTTTTTGGTATACTGGATACTAGTCCTTTATTGACTATCTGTTTTGCAGACCTCTTCTCCCACTCTGGTTTGACTGTTCATTCTTTTATGGTGTCTTGGGATAAAAAGAAATTCTTCATTTTAATTAGTCAGTTTATTCATCTTCTCTTTTTTTTAAAAGATTTTATTTATCTGTCAGAGAGAGAGAGAGCGCAAGCAGGGGGAGCATCAGGCAGAGGGAGAAGCAGGCTCCGCACTGAACTCGGAGCCCGATGATGCAATGTGGGACTCAATTCCAGGACCTGGGATCATGACCTGAGCCAACTGAGCCATCCAGGTGTCCCTGCTCATCTTTTCCTTTTCATTGCTCCCACGTTTGGGTTATTTGTTGTTCCTGCATGTTGATTTTTTTTTAAGATTTTATTTATTTATTTGACAGAGAGAGAGACAGCAAGAGCAGGAACAAGGAACACAAGCATAGGGAGTGGGAGAGGGAAAGCAGGCTTCCCGCCGAGCGGGGAACCCAATGTGGGGCTTGGTTGACCTGAGCCCAAGGCAGATGGTTAACCATCTGAGCCACCCAGGCACCCCCCTGCATGGGTTTTTGAAAGAGCCAGTCCTGTCCCCACTGCTCGGAGTATCCCTTCTGCCATGTAGCAATTGTCAGTATCTGTGCATCTGTTCTTAAGTTCTGTTCAATCCTATTACTTCCTTCTGCTGGACTGAATCTGCTGTCTAACTGGCCCATTTAATTTTTTTTTTTTTTTGAAGATTTCACTTTTAAGTCCTCTCTACACCCAGTGTAGGGCTCAATCGCACAACCGAGAAATCAAGTCACAGGCTCCACCCACTGAGCCAGCCAGGTGCCCCTTGCCTCCTTCATTTTGAATTTCACTTAAAACATATTTCTAGGGCGCCTGGGTGCTTCAGTTGTTTGGGCGACTGCCTTTGGCTCAGGTCATGATTCCGGAGTCCTGGGATCGAGTCCCCCATTGGGCTCCCAGCTCCATGGGGAGTCTGCTTTTCCCTCTGACCTTCTCCCCTCTCATATTCTCTTTCACTCTCTCTCTCAAATAGATAAGTAAAAATTAAGAAAATATATTTCTAGATGTTTCTTTTTCAAATCTTCATCGTCATTTTTGTGGGGTTTTTTGTTCCTTACTCATACTTTTGATACCGGTTTTTATTTCTTTAAGCTTTTTGAAATTCCTTAAAACTGTCTGGATTGAAAATTAATCATTGGGTAGCTTATTCTACAGAAAGATTTACACACATACCACATACCAAATAATATATGAACAAGGTTACTCATCCCAACATTATAAGAATAGCAAAAGATTGGTGGGGGGTGGGGGGGGTGGAGTGCCTGGCTGGCTCAGTCAGTAGAGCGCCAGGTTCTTGATGGGGTTGTGAGTTCCAGCCCCACATAGGGTGTAGAGATTGCTTAAAAGACAAAATCTTAAAAAAAAAAAAAGTAATAACAGAAGATTGGAAACACCATAAATGTCCATCTGTCATCCATCAGTCGAAGACTGGTTAAATAAAATGTGTGCATCCATACAAAAGGGATTCAATGCGGAGGAAAGAAATGAAAACAGAGGAAGGGGGAGAGAGATGGAGAGGGAGGGAATGAGATACGGAGGGAGGGAGGAAAGAGAAAAGGGAGAGAGAAAAGATGCACTGAAAGTACTGATCCAGACAGATTCCCAAATGCAAGGTGCAGAACAGTCTGCTACCCTTTGGGCAAAAGCAGTGAACAATAAGAACCTATAAAATGCAAATATGATTCTTACAGTTCACGACATCAATATAGAAAAATCTATGGCTGTCATAAACACCATCACCCCTCCTATAAAGACACCTGTTCTCCAGCAGCCCTGGGGCAAATCCTGAATCACTGGGAAATCATTGAAGGGTTGGGGAACCAGCGGTCTTTGGTGGTCTTCAGTGTGACTGGACATATTTGGTAGTCTCCAGTGACCTTAGGGGTGTCTGGGTATATTTGAGGGGCCGCGGTGCCTTGGGCGGCATCTGGGGATGTTTGAGGTCCACAGGGTTCCCCTGGGTGGCGGCGGGGGTCCCTGGCCTGGCAGACGCTGACATCTCTCCCCTCCCACGTCTTCCGGCAGGACCCCCGCGGCCTTGGCGCAGCTGCGTCGCCCATGGCTGAGGCTGGCTCTCCCCGCCGCTTCCGGCGAGCAGCGCCCCGGGGCGAGGCGGCAGGGGCCGTGCAGGAGCTGGCGCGGGCGCTGGCGCACCTGCTGGAGGCCGAAAGGCAGGAGCGGGCGCGGGCCGAGGCGCAGGAGGCCGAGGATCAGCAGGCGCGAGTCCTGGCGCAGCTGCTGCGCGCCTGGAGCTCCCCCCGCACCAACGACCCCCCGCTGGGCCTGGAGGACGACCCCGACGCGCCCGCCGCGCAGCTGGCCCGTGCCCTGCTCCGCGCCCGCCTGGACCCTGCCGCCCTCGCCGCCCAGCTCGTCCCGGCCCCTGCCCCTGCCGCTGCGCTCAGACCCCGGCCCCCTGTCTACGACGACGGCCCCACCGGCCCAGAGACCGAGGACGCCGGCGACGAGACGCCTGACGTGGACCCGGAGCTGCTGAGGTACCCCGGCAAGGGGTGGGCAGGGGGCGGCACCTGCGTCGCGGGGGCGGCAGGAGCGGCGGGGACCTGCCTCACAGCGTGGCGCCGACACTTAGGCCCTGGGATCCTAGGAAGGAGGGAGAACATCCAGCCAAGGTGTAGGGTCCGAGGTGTCTGGCTGGGGAGAGTGGGGAGCGGCACTGTCGGTCCCAGGGAGGGGCTCTCCGATGCCGGGTTTCTGGGCCGGGTCCCCAGGCAGTATGGAGTTGCAGGGCCGTCTGGGTCCTAGGGCAGAGACGTTGATGCGCGGGTACACGCTCATCACCTTCCTCTCGGTTCTTTTGTAGGTACTTGTTGGGGCGGATCCTCGCGGGGAGCCCAGATCCCGAGGCTGTGGCTGCCCCGCGCCGCCTCCGCCGTGCTGCGGACCAGGATCTGGGCCCAGAGGTGCCCCCTGAGGGCGTGCTGGGGGCCCTGCTGCGGGTGAAGCGCCTGGAGACCCCCTCATCCCAGGCGCCGGTGCGCCGCCTTCTGCCCCCCTGAGCACCGCCTGGATTCTGAGCCCCCTCGGGCCCAGGACCACCCCACCCCAACACCCCGACTGCTCCCCGTCGGTACACTGAGAGCGGCTTACCCGTCGGCCGCAGTTGCTGCCCTCAAACCCCAAGATCCCCGCCTTTGGCCCCACAATAAATGCGATTTGAAGCAGCTATGTGCTTGTCCAGAGTGGTAGTTTCTGGCTAAGGGTCGGGGTGGGGTCCGGTGGGATGAGTGGTGGTGGTCGCCCTCAGACAAAGGCAGAGGGGCCCCCTCCCCCACTCTCTGCCTCTTTTCCTGGGGGAGGCATCCAAAGAGACAATGACAGTAACCACCCAGATCCTGGGTCCCACTCCACAAGGCTCTGAGGACTTTCGGGCCTGTAGCAAGTAGCATTTTCCTGGGGCCCATCCTTTTGGGGACCAAGGGACTGCCGTGAGGCATGAGTAGTTTGGGCTGTGCTGGCTGGCCGAGGCGAGCCTTCCTGCTCTGGGGGAAAGGCTACCAGGGGAAAGAGAAGGAGTGGACTGCAGGCCAGGGGTCAGTAACCAACCCCCCCACCCCCCAGAGACTCTGCCTCTGAGAAATTTAAACCTGGGCCTCCAGGTCATGAAGAAAGCTTATTTGTCAAAGCAGGGAAATAGGACAAATGTCAAACACTCAATAAGGCTTTCCTTGATCTCCCTGTCACTCTTTATTCCCACACTCGCTTTTACACAGTCTTAGGTTATATGTACAAGGGCAGGGATTTCTAAGTGCCTTGCTGGCCTCTACATCATTTGCACCCACAAAGCAGGGCCTGGCACACAGTGGACTCCCCCCAGCATTTCTTTTTCTTTTTTTTTTTTTTTATTTGATAGATGACAAGTAGGCAGAGAGGCAGACAGAGAGAGAGAGGAGGAAGCAGGATCCCTGCTGAGCAGAGAGCCTGATGTGGGGCTCGATCCCAGGACCCTGGGATCATGACCTGAGCAGAAAGCAGAGGCTTTAACCCACTGAGCCACCCAGGCGCCCCTCCCCAGCATTTCTTGAATGAAGGAATTCTCACCATTCAAGGAACAGTCTCCCCAGTTTCACTCGCACCCACGTAACACTTGGCACAGAGGCAGCTTTGAAACCTGAGAACACCATTTATTTAATTTGGCTCACAATCTCCGCTCACCAGTAACCAATATGATGCTGCACATTACCAAATGCCCATCACCAAATGAAAACCTCCCGAACAGAGGGACTCATCTATCCACAGTACACCAACAGTGTCCCACACAGCTAGGTGCTGGGGGTGGGGGAAGCGGGGTGCGGGCCACTCTTCCTGACAGAGATCTTCAGGCCACAGAACAGCCGCAGCGGCACATGGCCTTCTGGTGCCGGGCCTTATCCCCACTGGCCCCTGCCATGGCCTCCTTTGCCATGGCCTCCCGGACCTTTTGGATCTCCTGGATGAGCAGGGTAAAGGCCTCCTCTACGCCTTGCCGTGTCTTGGCTGAGGTCTCCACGAAGGGGGCCCCCCAGCTCTTCGCAAGGGCTGCCGCAGCAGCCCGAGCATCTCCAGGGCTGCTCACAAGGTCACATTTGTTGCCCACAAGGACGAGGGGCTGGGTGCGATGAGGGCCCCAGGTGGCTCGCATCTGCTGCAGCTGGGCTAGAGACGAGGGGTCATCCAGGGCGAAGACCCCCAGCACGCCATCCCCAATGGCCACGCACTGGTCACGCAGGGCCCTGTGAGTGGCCTGCCCCGCTGTGTCCAGCACGTTCAGAATGCAGCCCCCGTGGCCCAGGGCCACCTCCTTCCAGTAGGAATCCTGGATCGTGGGGTCGTGGTCTTCCACAAAGCACTGGTGGTTCAACTGGATGGTGAGCGCGCTCTTGCCCACACCGCTGGCGCCCACCACAACCGCCTTGTACTCGGGCAGCTGCTTGCCGACACTTTTGGAGGGTGCCTGAGCCTTCTGGCTCTCCTCCTGAGAGCTGAGGTTCCACGTACCCAGGCCCAGATCAAACATGTTAGGGTTTCTCGGCAGCGCCATTCCTCCGGTGGGCAGCTCAGGGAAGATACGGACAGCAGGCCCTGTGAGGGAAAGAGAAAAGACAAGGGGGAGAGGCGGGGGGGGGGGAGCGGGGGTTAGGCAAGACCATTGGGGGCAAGGGGTCAGCTGGTGTCATGGAATCAACATTTAATAAGTGGCTAGGTGTGTGCAAAGCACCTTCTAGTAGGCTGTATACCTTATTTATGTTGCTTAATCTCTGTCCGTCTCATTCCCTCTATGTGAAGGCACGGGTTTTAAGAGCCCCTTTATTGAGTTGTAATTTCTATACCACAGTTAATCTAGTTAAAGTTCACGATTCAATTTTTTTTTAGCATATTCACACTGTTGTGCAACCATCACTGTAATCTAAGAAAATTTTCTTCACCCGGAAAAGAAAGCTCCTGCCCATTAGCAGCCCCTCCCCCTTGGGCCTGGGCTGGTGGGGATTTGGGCCAGTTTTGATTTTGGTTTCCGATCTTATCACTGTTGATCCCCAAGCCCGGCACCGTGTGGGTCACATATTATCTGCCGAGCGACATTCCTGTCCCCAGGGAGTTTGTATTCCAAAAGGTGGAGACAATAAATGAAATAAATGGGCAAATTATGAGGTCGGTTGGTCATTAGCATTAGAATTTAGTCTTTCTTACATATTCAGCATGTGGCTATTGAGAACCCACTGTGTGGTGAGGACAAACAACTGGGGAAAATAGTTAAAATAGTCAGCAAACCCCTGCCCCCAGGAACGTGACGTGATCAGGAGGACAGACAACAACAAAGATAAATAAGTAAAATGTCCTGTAATAATAGGTGATAAACAGGCTGGAGGTGCTCGGTTCAAGTTAGGCCTCTTTATTATTATCTAATTTTCATGCATTATTTCCAGCGTCTTCCTGCACACCGGGCATTGTGATGGGTGTGGGGAAGGAAGGTGGGAGGTGTGGGGGTGGGGAAGAGGCAGCGAACAAAATAGACTGAAATCCCTGCCCTTGGGAGGATTAGATTCTGGAAGTGAGAAGGAGACAATCAACAAAATAAGCAAGTAAATTATCATGCAGGTAGGAGAGGATGGGCACACAGCAGGTGCTCAATTAGTGCTAGCTATTAATAGCAAATTACCATTAAACTTATTCAATACACATCCTGGTCTCCTTCTGTGTGGCCTCACGAAATGCATCATAATGGCTGCGAGCCCGAGGCTTTCTGTAAACCCCGGAGGAGAATAGCGGTTTTGGGGGGCAGATGGTGGGTTCAAGGAATCCGTGGGGGGGTTCTGTTGAATTTGGGAGCTGGAGGTCAGGGTTGGGGGGTGGGGAACGTCCCAGATGGGGGTGCAACTGTAAGGTCCTCAGCCCAAAGAGACTCCTGGCAATAGTTATTAGATGCTCTGGCTTAGAAAGAAGGGCCATGGTGAAAAGAGGTAAACTGAGGACAGAGCTGGGGGGGGGAATCCTCGAATGCTTCGGGAACAGAAAGGGAGTAGATGTAGCAGCGGCGAGGAGGCTGCTGCTGTGGTCCAAGGCCCTCGATGGAGAGGTCAGAGTCTAAGGTGGAACTAACCGCCAGGATTTGCTCGGAGAGTCAAAGGCAGCGCGAGGGGTGGGGAGGGGTGAAGGCTAACTCTCGAGTTTGGGGTCCGCGCCACTGGGAATTCTTGGGTGCTCGCGCCTGAGGCCGGGGACACTTGAGACGGACTCTGCCCCCTTAGCAAAGGGCTTCGGGAACGGTAAGGCGCCACAGGAATGATTTCCCAGGACCTGGGCCTGCAGCAGGGGAGCCGCCTGACGGCCCCGCGACACTTCCCACCACCCAGGAGAGGCTGAGCCATCCCCCACCCAGGCCACGGTGTTGGCACGGAACAGCGAGGCCTTAGCAAGCGAGGTAGCGGTGGCCGTTTACCCGCCGGAGGTCAAACGGCCCGCCGGGGAACGCACCGACGGCAGTGGGGGTCTCGCCCTTCCCTAGTGACACCGAGCCACTTATTGTGGCCCGGGAGCTATGAGAGTCCCCGTAGGGCCCTTGAGACCCTGTGATCCCTTCCTGGAGCCACCCGGCCCCGGATTCGCCCAGGATCCAGGGGTGCACGTTGAGGGGAGGCAGGCGCCAGAACGTGAGACCCTACGAACGGACACCCGCGCGGGGCCACACTTCCCTTAACCGGGGGAGGTGCGGCTGGGGGACCCACAGGTTTTCCCCTAAACCTGTCCCCTGTGGTCCCGCCGGCCCAGCTCACCCGGTTTTTTCTAGGGTGCCGGGGCGCCCCAATCCCGAGGCTCGGGCCTGCTGCCCCTGATTCCCGTGCCCAGGTCTGTCTCCACCGAGGCTCCCGAGCTAGGGGCTGGGGGTGGGTGTTGGCCCCTGAGAATGGGAGGAGGTAGGGGAAGGGCCCCCTTCAAAGCCCACCTCCGTAGCTCTCCCACAGCCCACTGCGGAAAGGCCTCCCCGCTCGGGACCGGGGGCTGGAGGCCCGGTGGCCTGGCTCACCTCGGTCCTGGGAAAGGCGGGAGCGCTCGACCTGAACCCACCGCAGCTGTGACAGGACTGACAGAGGAGGAGATGCTCCCACCCCGCCCCAAACCGCTGGGGGGAGGTGAGAGGCAGGGGGCGGGAGGGGAGAGGGAGAACGCATGCGCAAAGGCCTCTCAGACCCCTCAGCAGGCACGCCCCCCCCTTCCCCAGGGGTGGGTGCGGGGTCCTGTCCCCGCCAGTAACCAGCAACAGGGCACAAAGGAGGTAGTCTTAGGGTACACGGAGCCAGTGGTGGGACCTCCCTGTGTACCCCCTGCTGCACCTCTCCCTTACCTTGCCCCCATCCGGGAGGTGATTACGTGTTTTTGGCGCGCAGAGGGTGTAGCAGTTTTGACCTGAGTGGCCAGACTTTGGCATAGGTCTCATGGGGGCCTCAAGTGGAGCCTGGGCTGCCTTAAGTAGGCTTTTTGGAAAGTAGCTTGGAGGAGAGGGTTGTGCCTGTTTCTGGAGGGAAGGAGTTGAATGGGCGGTTTATGGTGTCAGGGCCGAAGGAACCTGATTTGAGGTGGATGGGTGTCAAGTGCAAACATTTCCCAGACTCCCTTGCAGCTATGGCAGCTATCTGATACAGATCTGACCAATGAGATGGAAGGCTACGTTTGGGGTGGGGGGGTGGCATCCAGAATGCTCCTTAAAATAGTCATGACTGAGGTAGCCACAGCCCCTTCCCCTTCTTCTTAACTGGGGCAGTGCTCTGGTGGGTATCTTGGGTTCATAAGGTGACCATGAAAAAAAGTCTAAGAGACCTCAGCCTGAACTGTTCTGAGTTGCCAAAGAAATTCTCATTATATGAGAGAAATAAAATGCCCAAACTCTCCTCCAGTTCCTCACCCCTGGTCAATGATAGGAGGTTCCCCATGACCAACCAAATCTAAGCATGTGGAACCTAGACCATGCACACCCGAATCAGGACAAAAAGACAGATAAGGAGACTGAGGCCTGGGGGGGGGGCTACTTCCTGATGGCTGTCTTGCCTTCTCAGCCCAGGGTGTAGCCGGGACTGGCTGTGAGGCTATTTCTAAGGCAGGCACTCATTTGTTCCAGAATTCCACCTTTTAATCTACAGTCGAGCTGGTCGAGCTGCCTGCCCGACTGCCATTCAGTTTCCTGGACACTGGATGGGCAGGGGTTGACCTGATAAAGACCCATGCCCTCATTCCTTCATTATTCATCAGACCAGGGGTTGGCCAGGGGTGTGGGTTTCTTCACCCACTTAAGATCAAAAGGCTCTCGGGGCACCTGGGTGGCTCAGTGGGTTAAAGCCTCTGCTTTTGGCTTGGGTCATGATCCCAGGGTCCTGGGATTGAGCCCCGCATCCGGCTCTCTGCTCAGCGGGGAGCCTGCTTCCTCCTCTCTCTCTCTGCCTGCCTCTCTGCCTACTTGGGATCTCTGTCTGTCAAGTAAGTAAATAAAATCTTTAAAAATAAAGATCAAAAGGCTCTCTCCAGGTTTTGTAACAGTTTGTTCCTTTATTACAAATGGAACTCTGCCATATATTGTCAGTCGATAACCCTCCCTCCAAAGTATCAGCTTTGTGATATCAGCCCCCTCTTGGGACCACTGAACTGCCCCCCCTTTCCTTCCAGGGCAGAGTAGATGGAGTCCCTCAAACAGGCAGTGGGCAGAGGGAGATTTACAACTGATCATCACAGTCCTCTTACAAGTATTTATGCTGAAATTGGCACCCTTGGGGAGGTGAAAAGTGTCTTCAGGATGGGATGGAGTGACGCTGCCCCTCATCCAGGTCCTCAGAAGATGGAGAAGGGGAGCACATTCTGACATTTAGAGTGAGTGAGGTATGCACTCCCCAAACTTGTTCTGGTGAGCAGCATTCTTCACATCCAGGAGAGCCTGAGGAGGCAAGAGGGGGTGACTTAGAGAGAGTGAGGACCCCTGTATCTCAGCCAGGGGGCTCTCCGACACCAGGCCTTGAAAACCCTTTTCCTGGAATCTCCGATCGCCCCTTACCCCGGCCCGAAGGTGCGTGTGTGAGGGCGTGTGTGTGCGTGCATTCTTGGGGCCGCCCAGGACCCACCTGGTGGTGGACATAGGCCTCACAGTTGTAACACCAGGTAGACAGGTCGATGTAGCTGAGGACCAGCGGGTGTCCTGAGACTTCATGGTGTTGGAGCATATGGGCACCGACATAACGGCCACAGTAGACCTGAGGTTGGGGATGGAGTGTTGGGGGGGTCAGTAGCTGCCAGCAGTCAGCTACTGGGATGACCTCCGCCCCACCCCCTTCTGCTGCTGCCTACCTGATAGCAAGACAGACACACCCAGTTCTCCTGAAGGGTTCCACAGTCCTGACAAGGCTGGGTCACGTCCAGGCCCGATTCAGGGACAGGACGTACTGCCTCCAAATGGGGACACCAGGGTAGCGGTGTCACGGCATAAAGCACGACCTGAAGTGGGTGACACTGAGTCAGCTAGGAACTCCATCTCCCTGTTATGTTTCTCTACACCACATGCTCCTACCTGGAGGCACGTACGGGCAAGAGGAGGACGCCATGGTCTTCTCCCTGAGCCCTGAGCTCACCTGGTCAGCGTCAGCATGCTCCCCAAAGCTCTGAGTCAGCCTGGAAGCATCCCTGTCCTGACCTCCTGCTGCCTCTCCTAGCAACCTCTCGTCTTCTGGGATCTGAGAGTCTGCTGCCTCCTGGATGCACAGGGGTAAGAGACGCATCTGAGAGGCCAGGTTCTTGCCCCTTCTTCCCCCCCTACCTGGGTGTGGTGGGTCTTACCTGAGCCTCGCTGTTTAGGTCCAAGGTCCTGAGATTCTCTGTCAGCTTACTGGGGGATATTTGGGTTGTCGCTCCTTGCGCAGGGGAGGCTGGAGGAGTCTGGTTGTCAGTACATAAGGCTGGAGGGGTTTGGATCATCTCAGCTCCCCCCACAGCTTCCTCTGAGGGGGTCTGGTCAGGTGTGGCTCCTTCCATGGCTGCCTCTGAAGGAGTCTGGTCCACCGCAGCCTCTCCTGTGGCTGCCTCTGAAGGGGTCTGATCCGCGGTGTCTTCCCCGGTGGGAGCCTCTGAGGTTTGGTCCTGGCTGAACTCCACTACAGTGGTCTCTGACTTAGCTTGGTCTGGAGTGCATGCTGCCACGGGTGATGCTGAGGTAGGCTTCCCTGCGTCTGTATCTGGAATGTTCCTGTCTGGTGCAGTCATCCCCACACCTGACCCACGGTTGGCTGGCTGGGTCACCTTCTTGGTGATCAACTTAGAACTGGAGGGTCCCTCCTTGTCTTCAACCTCTGGAACCATGGGAGGGAGATCCTTGAGTGCGGGTGTTCTCCCCCATCCTGCCTCTGATCCCTGCCCTCTCCCAAGCTCCCCAGTGACTCCCCCCCCATTGCCCACGTGTGCTCACTCATGACCCGCAAGCTGCGCCAGTATCTGCGATGGATATGGGTGGTCTCAGTGATGGAGGCCAGGGCCCCTGAGAGTGGGGGCCGCGACAGGGTTAACAGTGGTGGCGGGTCCCCAAGGAGGGAACGGGTGCAGGCAGCCATGGACTCCGAGATGGATGTCAGGTTATAGCCACCCTTTGTTAAGAAAAAGGGGAGGAAAAGGTATGTTGGGGGGGGGTTCCTCATGGAATTTGGGAGGCAAGATGTTTTGCCTCCCAATCCCCCTTCATGGCCCTGCAAGTCTGGCAGATGAGGACAAGTGAGGAGAAGTGCCACCTGTCAGATGGGCAGCACCCACCATGTGGAGTGGCTGTTGAGGGAGAGAAATTAGGAGGTCAAGTACAAGGGAATAACTACCACAAATACAGTTAACACCGAGGGTGACGTGAGTAACAGCGGACATGCGTGGAGCCCTTGCTGTGCGCCAGACCCTGTTGTGAGCGTTTCACGTGTGTCGACTCTCTTCATCTTCACAACCACATGTGCTCTATCCGCACGAAGACCTCCTTGTCTCACACTTTTTAGAAACCCCAGTCTCTGCTCTTTCTACAGATAAAAAAACTGAGGCTCTGAATGGTTAGATCATGCGTCTGAGGCCCTAACGGCTGATGGGAGGCAGTGCTGGGCTTGGGAGCCAGGCTGTGGGATGGAAGAGTTCATGCTCTCCACCACCGCCCTGGCACCGGGACCACCGTGGGATCTGGAAGCAGCCAATTAATCTCTGCTGGCAACTGGCCTTATCTGCTCAGGGGTGAAAACAGCAGCACATAAGGTGGCCGAGAGGGTTCGAGCCATGTGCGATGCCTCACAACAATAAGAAACTACTGAGGTAGGGCCTACCACATGCCAGGCACTGCTCCATGTGTAGCCAGTTCCCTCTTACAGATGAGGAAACTGAGGCATGGGGGGGGAAGGGACACTGAGCGACTTCCAAGAGGTCCATGAGTTTGCTTTGTCTAGGGAGCTTGCTAGAGGTGGCTCAGGTAGTGGAAAAAACTTAGATGCCAGAGTTGGGCTGCTTGGGCTCAAGCCCCGGCTCCACCATTACTGAGTGTGTGACCTTGGGCAAGTCACTACAGCTCGCTGTGCTCTACAGTTCCCCTGCTCTTGAGAGAGGAGAATGCCAAGGCCAGCAGACTCTACCTTAGCAGGCTGCTTTGTCAAGTAAGTGAATTTGTAACACAATGTGCTGGGAAGAGCGAATGGCATGTACTCAGCACTCAGGGAAAGCTGTTAAGCCGGTGTTAGGATAAATGCCCAGTACGTGCCAACAGTCCCAGGCGGGCACTCTCAAAGCTGAGTTTAGGAAATTGCCCCGAGTGTCTCCTCCAGCCAGCTGAGAGGGCAGGACTTCAAGCTTTCCAAACCACCACCCCCCCACCGTAGGAAGAGGAACTGAGCAGGTTACCTCAAGGATTAAGATGATGCGGCCATTGGCAAGGCCCATCAGCAGGTGGGTGAGGTGGGCATAGCCCTCGGGTGACACCTGGCAGCCCCCCAGCGGGTCACCCCGTGCAGCGTCAAAGCCAGCTGAGACCAGCACCAATTCCGGGTTAAACTGAGGCAGGGAGAGAAGAGACACATGGGTGTGAGTGTGGAGGCCTGGGTAGCCAACATGTGAAGGCACCCCAGATGCACACAGATGCAAATCAGAGAGCTGGACACCTGCAGGCCAGGGGACACAAGACTAGAGCCACGAAGACAGCAATGGGAGGACATGGAGACAGGATAGACTCAGGGTCGCAGAGACACAGAGACACCAAGACAGATCAACAGAGACACGAACACACTGAACAGAGACTTAGAGATGTGACACAGAGACATGGAGACATTTCTAGAAATGGACAGATGGAGACATGAGGCAGAGACGGGCAATGTAGAGACTTAGATGTCAGGAGCCGGTAACATGGGACATATGTGCATTTATATAAACAGTGCCAAAGGGAGGTGCGTGCACACACTTCCATCGCAGAAGGTGACAATGCAAGTGCCACACAGAAAATGATCACATATCCATATATGATCAGACAGCAGCATACAGACTGAACCAACCTCATGTTAATCACACGCACACAAAATAGAATCTCACAGAGGGGACAGTAAGCCACAGCGACCCCTGCAAAGACACAATCCTACACGTGCCATTACCCAAGTCACAACAGTCCCTCTGTAAGTCTCTCTCTCTCTCTCTCACACACACACACACACACACACACACACACACAAACACACAGTGCACACAGTGCAGTCACCTACAGGCCCCCACGCAGCCAGGCAAGGACAGACAGGTCACTACCCGACACAGACACACACACAGCCACAGCAGACGGCCAGAGGGAGGCCTGTCACGCACACCCTCCCACACGCACAAAGCCATACACCAGCTGTTGCTGAGAGAGCAATGTGTAGTGACAGACGGTGTCCCAGCCGTCAGAGAGAGAAATGGCAGCGGCCAAGAGGCATGTGTGTGGCCTCACACACGTACTCCAACTCCTCCCCGCCTGGCATGTGCCATTCCACAGAGCCTGTAGGCACGCGGGGCCGCCTCCCCCGTGCCCGGAAGTCCCTGACGGTCGCACACAGAGAGGGCAGCCATGGAGAGCCACTCTGCAGAGGTGGGAATGGGCCAAGGCCATAGCTGAATCACAACCCCCCCCCACAGCCATCACCACAGCCACCCATGGGACACGTGCGGGCCCGCAGTCACCCACGTAGTCACTGCCATGTACAGCCTATACTTTACCTCGTAGGCAACAGGGAGCACCAGACGATGCCAAGCAGCCAGGTAGTCGGCGTCGCCCACACGGGGCCCATTCCATGCCACATTGACAGTGAAGCCAGTGCCCGCAGCCCGGCCCGTTTGGCAGCTGGCACCCTCATCCCCCATGGGGAAGAAGGTGCCGTGATCATAGCGGTGCAGGGAGATGTACAGCACGCTGCCGGGAAGGGGGACCGTGGCCAGTTAGTGGCCCCCCAGCACCCCTGAGGCTGGCTGCCCCCCTTTCCCGGACCACTCCCTGCCCCCCACCCTAGCTCACCTCGGGTCTTCCTCAAATATGTGCTGAGTGCCATTACCGTGATGGACGTCCCAGTCCACTATGAGGATCCTGGGAGAGGGAATGGCTCCTCAGTGACCTGGGACACTGGCCCACCTGGGGGGAGGGCAGGGCCTGGAGCCCTGGGGACTGTCTATGGGGGCATTTACTGCTGGTGGCAGGGACTCTGGGTCCCTGGGGAAAGCAGAGGGTGACAGGTTGGTGGGGCCTATCAGAGGAAGGGTGAAAGCCAGAGCCGGGGTCCTGAGGTCTTCACTGTGGGCCCAAGCAAGTGCTCGGACCCAGACCCCCTGTCCCCCCATGGGTAAATGTGGGGAGCCAGATACTGGGTATTCTGAAGGAAGCACTGAGGCCCTGGACCCTGAATTCTGTCACAACAGCCGTCGGAGGCCAGAAATGAAGGAGCAGGGGGACCCCGGATGTTGATTTATAACTGCCTGGTGCCACAATCTGGGGGTGCTATCTGGGTGAGCACTGCAGGGCTAGATCCTGGTTCCTCTTCTGGGGAAGTGCTGGGCAACTGTACTCTTCGGTGTTTCTGGGTAAGTCCTGGGGGAGCTGCCCCAAGGGGCCTGCTGAGTAAGCACTGGGCTGGTAGTGGTGGAGGGGGTGGCCCAGGGAGCTCTCACCGCAGCGCATGCCCACTGATGGCTTGGGCATGGCGAGCAGCCACAGCCACAGAGTTGAAAAAGCAAAAACCACATGCTGCATCCCGCTCAGCGTGGTGTCCCGGGGGCCGCACCACAGCAGCGCCATTCAAAACCTGGGGGAGGAGCAGGAAGCAAAGACTAGACCACCTGCCCTCAACGCTTTCTCTCCCCTTTCTTCTCTCCTTCCGTCCTTGCCACTGCCCACCCCTCCCCACCCCCCCACCGCTGCTAGGGGCTCCCAGCCCCCATTCCCCCACTGCACTGGCCAGTAAGCAAGGCCTCCCGGGAGCAGGGGTCCTCCTCCCCAGGCCCCTCTGGCCCAGCCCTACCCTCCCAGAGACCCCCACTCCGCCCCCCAACTTCCCCAGAGCGTCACCCCACCCCCACGGGGGAGGTACCTCTCCGGCCAGCACGGCCTCCACCAGGCGGCAGGCGGCGCCAGTGGCCAGCTGCGCACAGGCAAAGGTGCCCGGGCAGATGTAAATGGAGTCGAAGTTGGAGCCCTCGCGGTGCAGCTCCCGGGTTTTCATCTTCGCTGTGGCCCGCAGTCGACCTACGTACTCAGCACTGGAGGCACAGGTGGGGCACAGGGGTCAGGTGCTTCCAGCCCCTTCCCCCGGGGGGTGGTGGCAGGTGTGCCCTGAGGCCCCATCCCACCCCAAGCACAAGAGTTGGGGGGGGGGCGGCTTGACCTGTGGCAGGTGAGCAGTTCTGCGTCTGTGGCGGGACGAGTGGGCAATGTAAGGCAGCGCCCCGCAAGGCCCAGTTCTTCCAAACGGCGCATGATCCGAAAGACTCGCTGAGGCATCTCTGGGTGGTGGCTGGGGAAGGAGGGGGCAGGAACCAGAGGCAGGGCTTAGTGCTTGAGGAAGGGAGAGGGATCTCCCTGTCCACTTAGCCGATGGCCCTCTGACTGCATACTTGTCCCACAAGTTGTAGTGACCCATCATCCGCTGGTCATAGACCAGCCCCGTGCGAGCCTGTAGCACGGGCCACGTCGGGACTGCGAGCGCTGGAGGCTGCCACGGTCCATCTTCTTCCTTCTCCGCATTCTCTTCCTCCAGAAAGTCCTCCTCCAAGGTCTCAGCTGTAAGGGGAGGCCACATTCACCCTGTTCCCCAACCCTGGATCCCTGGAATACTCTGGAACTCCGTTTACCCCAATGTGAAAGGGGTGGGAGGCGTGAAACCAGGGTCTAGTGTGAGAGAGAGGGCCTGACCTTCCCCACCAAGGGGGCCCCAGGAAAGTGTGAGGAGGGTCTGGAAGAGTCTCTCTCCCAAGGGCTCATTCCATGCTTGACTCCCCACCTGGCCCCCTCCCTGCCTCCTACCTGATCTTACGAGGACCTCCCAGAAGGGCTCCAGGGCTTCCAGAGCACAGGACAGGGACGTCTGGGCACTAGAGGGCAGGGGAGGGGAAATGTGACCAAACTGCGCTGAGCAGCGGGGGTCCCACTTCTCTCCTCCTCCACCAGGGCTCACCTTGGGCAGGGGGCACCAGGAGACTCCAGTATGGGGCAAGGGTCTCCCAGAAGGGTGTGGAGGGAGGCGCTGACACCCTCAGCCAGGGAACGGAGGTTGTAGCCACCCTGGGAAAGGAGTGTGGGGGGGGGGTGGTCAGGGGAGAACCAGGTATTACCAGGGAAGAACAGTAATACTACTATTAATGGTGCTGACTACATATCAAGCAACGAGGAATTTGAAGGGGGACTTCCGTTTCGGTCACTGAGCAGTGCTATAAGGCCATCGCCTTGATTGCGGCAACAAGGGAAGCAGGGGCACGAGGAAGTTCAGTGACTTGGAGGAGGTTGTCCAGCTAGTGAGTAGAAATGCTGGGACAGGAACTCCTGCCTGACCTGAGAGCTTTGTTCTAACGTCCTCCTGGATCCACGGGCTGACACACAACGTGAGTCACTCACCTCCAGAGACAGGATCAGCTTGCCTCCTGCCAGACCCATGAGCAGGTGGGTTAGCTGAGCAAACCCTGCCGGAGTGGCGGCCATCTCACCCTGGGAGGGGCGGACGTGGAGGATCAGCCTGGCACCGTACAAACCCCCTTCTGTCCATCTACCACCCCCGTGAGCCTGCCTTACCTTGGGGTCCCCTTGGAGGGCATCAAATCCAGCGGCCACCAGGACCAGCTGGGGCTGGAACTGAGGGGGAAAGGGACTACATGAGGCCACTTGCCCTCACGGCCCAACCCTCAACATCGCTCCTGTCCCAACACACCCCAGACCCCCAGGACCTCAAGGGCGACTGGCAGAAGGAGGTGCAGGAAAGCAGCAATGTAGTCGGCATCTCGCATCCCCACCTGTGGACAGAGAGGCACGATGGGGATGTTCTGCCCTCTGGCTGAAGGGGAGGGGTGGGCCTCACTTCCAGGGCAAAGGAGAGGCCGACACTGACCTGGTTCCAAGGCACATTGATGGTATATCCCTGGCCTCGGCCAAAACCTACGGTGGACCAGTTAGAGGCCTTCAGGTGGGGCCAGAACCGACCCTGCTCGTAGCGGTGGATGGAAAAATAGAGGACGCTAGAGGGAGAAAGGAGAAAAAAAGAGGTGGGGGCATTGAAGAGTCAATGATCCCAGACGCCCCAAGCCACAGCTCCCAATTTACTCAACCACTCGTTCATTCTCTCATTAATCTCCCCATTAAGCCTTTATCTCCTGCATCCATTCATTCTTCTGTTTAGTCACCAACGTCTGCACCTGCCCATTCACAAATTCTCCCACTTATCCATTACTTTCCTCACTTGTTCACCTGCTCTCTCACTGGCATGCCTCCCTTGGAGAACACTCCTGCCCTCCTCCATGCCAGCTCTGAGACCCTGACAGCTATGGGGTCTGTCTATCCCAGGCCTCGAAGGTTCCTGGCCCTGTGGGGGACTCAAAATCGTATCAGCCTGCCCCCGTGCCTCCATGACCAAGGTGATGGTAGCAGGATGAATCCTGTGATGTTGGAGGCCCACCAGGGAGCACACAGCTCTTACCTGGCAGGATCTGGCTAAGGTGGCAAAGAGCAGCAGACCAGGCTGGAGAACTTAGTGCTTCCCCTGAAGGATGTGGGAAGACTCAAAGGTGGGGGGTAAGGGGGCCTGGAACATGGTTCTGTGTGTGTAGCTGAGCTGAAGTGGGGGCCAGTTCCTTCTCTCCAATACCTTACAAGGCACCTATACTACTTGTATTTTGTAGGTGAGAAACTGAGTACTCAGAGCAGTGAGGACAGATAGATGGAACAGACGCTGAAAAGACATGAAGGTCCATGTTCTGAAAGAAGGCCCAGCAGGGGGATTCCTGAGTGGCTCAGTCGGTTAAGCATCTGCCTAGGGTTCAGGTTATGATCCCGTCAGGTTACGATCCCATTGGGTTATGACTCCATCCCTGGGATGGAGTCCCACATTGGGCTCCTTGCTCAGGAGGGGAGCCCGCTTCTCCCTCTGCCTGCTGCTCCCCCTGCTTGTGAATCTGCACGCATGCACTCTCTCTCAGTCTCTCTCACAAATAAACAAATATATTTGATGGGGGCAATCAAAATGAATAATCTCTCAACCATCCATTCATCCATCTGTTCATCCACTCCCCATCTCGTTCCAGAAAGAATTATAAGGCAACAGTTTTATCTTTTTTTTTTTTTTTAGGAAAATGCAAGAAATAGTGGTAAGCAATAAATCCAGACCAACTTAGTGACATTTGAATAAATGCTGAAAATGTGGTTGTGAAATCTGATGCAAGTGATTTGGAAGATTCTTAAAATCAAAGAAAAGCATCTTGGAACCCATGTGAAAGCTCTGGTCTTGAGTAGGTGGGAGATGATGGGTTTACTTTTGACTCTGATAAATATCAGTTCTAAAATTTTTTTTTTCTTTAGTAAGTTAACTTACCAGTAGAGGAAGAGAAACGCACAGTGGAACAGAAAGATGACCATCAGGGGAAGAAAGGAATGAAGAAAATATTTGAAGAAGGCCTACCCCATGAGAGACACCAGAGCCAGTGGAAGAACAAACACTGAAGGAAACTAAGTTTATAAAGCAAAGGTAGGAGGTATTTTTGTTTGTTTGAAAGATTTTTTAATTTTTATTTTAAAGAGAGAGGGAAAGAGAAGGGCAGAGGAAGAGGGAGTGAGAGAGTCCCAAGCAGGCTCCAAGCCCAGCCCAGAGCCTGAGGAGCCTGACACAGGGCTCGATCTCATGACTCTGAGGTCATGACCTGAGCTGAAATCAAGAGTCTGATACTTAATTAACTGAGCTGCCCAGGTGCCCCAGCACAAAGTTTTAAAATAAGTTCCACTGATTTCCAGGGGAAGAATGGTGCACTGATAGTACAGGTTCACCTCCTTGCTCTCCCACAATCCCAGTCAAAAGACAGTAAGAGGAAGTTTAAACATGTATCATCCCAGAAAGATGGAGAAGGAAAGAAAGGATGTCAGGCAATTAGAAACTTCAACAAATCTCTGGGAAATAGTCTTTGAGGCTCCAGGGGTCCCATGGGACCCTGTCTCATGCTTAGCAGGTGAGGGAGGGTCCCCAAGATGAGCTGAGGTTTCCCTTCTGAGAAATCAAGGGCAGATCCAGGTCAATGCACACAAAATCAGTTCTGAATGGCCAATTCACTGAATGACCCATTCACTAGATTTCCTTGTTTCTTTTTACCACTTAGCCTTGGTTTACCTGTTTCTATCATCTTTGTAGTAGTATTTTAAGGCCTGATCAATGTCTCCACCCAGGACCCTGCTGATGGAGTTAAGAGCCCCAGGGATGGAGAGCTAGGAGATTGAAGGGCATGGATAAATGTTTTTTTTTTCCCCAATTATATATTCTTATTCTTAAGAAAGAATATATATATTCATAATTCTTCATATCCGTGCATATCGTCAATTAACATATCCACCAAAGAACACAGAGTGATAGCTTCCAATGCATTTATTAAAAGAAAAAGAATGATTCATGACATTAGGGAATTCTTGTTAATTTGCTTAGAGACGATACTATGGTTAAGCTTTTTTAATTATTATTTTTAAATTTTTATCTTTTTAAAGATTTTATTTATTTACTTGACAGACAGAGATCACAAGTAGGCAGAGAGGCAGGCAGAGAGAGAAGGAAACAGGTTCCCCGCAGAACAGAGAGCCCGATGTGGGGCTTGATCCCAGGACCCTGGGATCATGACCTGAGCCGAAGGCAGAGGCTTTAACCCATTGAGCCACCCAGGCGCCCCTGGTTATGCTTTTTTTAAAATTTAAAATGTTTCCTCTATGTTTTAGAGAGATGTTCAAGAATATTTACAGAAAAAATGATACAGTAATCTGGGATTAATTTCAAAATATAGGAGGATGGCAGTGATGGGAGGTCCAAATGAAACTAGACTGGCCACTTGAGTTGATAAATGTTGAAGCATTCAAGAAGCCAGAAATGGACAAAATAACACAGGAGCGAAAGATTAATAAGGAGAAAAAACAAAACAAAACAAATGAAGTATAAAAAAATAAACACTAGAGGCACTGCCGTCATTTGAGCATCTAACTCCTGATTTTGGCTCAGGTCATAATCGTAGGGTCATGGAATCGAGCCCAGCGTCAGGCTCCGCACTCAGCACAAAGTGGGCTTGAGTTTCTCTCAGCAATGCCCCCACCCCGCTCACTCTCTCTCTTCCTGCCCCAAAATAAATAAACAAATCTTTTTAAAAAAATAAACACTAGAGGGGCGCCTGGGTGGCTCAGTGGGTTAAAGCCTCTGCCTTCAGCTCCGGTCATGACCCCAGGGTCCTGGGATCGAGCCCCACATCGGACTCTTTGCTCAGCGGGGAGCCTGCTTCCTCCTCTCGCTCTCTCTCTGCCTGCCTCTCTGCCTACTTGTGATCTCTGCCTGTCAAATAAATAAATAAAATCTTTAAAAACAAAACAAAACAAAAACACTAGAACAGTGGAGATGGCCAAAAAGGCCAAAAGCTAGATTTGAAGAAGACAGGTAAAACTGACCAATGTTTGGTGAGGTAGAGAGTTAAAAAAAAAAAAGAGAGAGAGATACCATCTCAAGAAGAGATCCCCTGCCTTATAACTGGCATTTGACAGGACCCCATCTAATGCATGTCATCTCAACATGACAGGTTGAGACCTGTCACTGGACATTTCCTGCCCCCACCCCAGGGAAACATCTTTCAGGAAATAGACTCCTGTGCGCCCCAGCAGAGCTGGCCCAAGACAGCCACATGCAATGGCGCCATATTTGGTATGAATGCCAAGCAAGAACTGCTAGACAGCTGAGGCAAACCGAAGAAAACATCAAGATTTATTATGATTATTATTACTTATTTATCTGACAGACAGACAGAGAGAGCACAAGTAGGCAGAGTGACCAGCAGAGGGAGAGGGAGAAGCAGGCTCCCTGCTAAGGAGGAAGCCAGATGTGGGGCTCCATCCCAGGACTCTGGGATCATGACCTGAGCCGAAAGTAGATGCTTAACCACTGAACCACCCAAGCATCCCACATCAAGGAAATCTTGAAGCACTTCTAATGACTCCTCTCTAAAAACAAGCTGAGGAATGAGGGGGCATAGAAACAGACAGGGAGAAAGTGCTTTTGGAGATGAAAAGAATGTCTAAATACATAATTCAGTGGAAGGTCTTCAAGGTATAGCTGAGGAAATCCCCCAGGACACAGAGCAAAAGGGAGAAGAAAACACGAGAGAATACAACACAAGAGACCAGGCAGAATACGTACAGTAGAATACAGAGGAAGAAAGCATCAAAGAAGAATGTGTCCAGGGACTTAAGAAGGGCCCAAGTCTTCAGAGGTAAAACGTCTAACCACTGCTAAGCGGAACGAAGGGGCCAGGGTGAGAGTTCAGAACACCAGGGGTGGAAAGAAGAGACTAAAACCTTTGGAGAAGGAAACAGATTACTCAGAAAGGAATACAAAGCAGACATCTGTCAGCAACACTGAATGCTGGAAAATAACAAAGTCGTGTCTAGAGAATAGCCAACCCAGATGAAATAATGGACCGTGGGAACTCGGGATCCACCGGGAACAAGGGGATTCTATGCAGTCGGTTTGACAGAAGGCTGGATCAAACAACTACCTAGTAGTGTCCCTACTGACAAGGACTTGCTCAATTACTTTCTGCAGGAAGGGGAAGTTGGTACCACTTTTCTGGAGGAAGTCTGGTATATGCCACTAAAGACTCATTGAACATTGTATCAAAAACTGATGATGTACTATATGTTGGCTAACTGAATTTAAATTAAAAAAGAAATAAAGCATTTTGACCCCCTGACCCAGCAATCCACTATTGGAAAGCCATCCTCTACATATACTCGCAGAAGTGCAAAGTTACATATTTTTTAAACTACAGATTATAAAATACATAAAATTATATTTTTTCCCCATAGAACTGTCTGTTCTAGCAAAAACTAGAAAACGCCATCAGTGTCCCGGGGCTAAACGACCAGAGGTACGGCCATACAGTGGGACACTGGTGGGTTTTTAGAGGCACTGATGTGGAGAGGTGTCCACAAAGTGCTGTTAAATGGAAAAAGCATGCTTCCAAAGAACGTAGAGAGGACTGTCTCATTAGGCAGTGTGTTAGTGATAACATTGAATATTCAGATTCTGTCAGAATATAACCTAAACTATCAATTAGTTATTTGGAGGTGACAGGAATTACAGGAGACTCACTGCTTTAGACATTTCTGTATTGTTCAATTCTGTTTAAACAAACACTTTGCAATTGTCCTAATCAGAAAAATAGTCATTTGAAGTTCACTCCAGCTTCAAGGTCAACAGGTAAACAAGATCTCCAAGGACCTGGTGCTCCTATCTCATCTCTCCCACTTCTCTGTGTGACCTTGTGAACTGTAAGCCTTGGTTCCCCCATCTGTAAAATGGGGAACCCCAGAGACCCTGTCTCGGAATGAAATTAAGTGACAATGCAGACATGCAGGGAACAGCACAGAACCCGGTTCTGAGGTGGGCCCAATGAATCTGAATGCCTTCCCTTCCTTCCTGGGCCCCTTCTGGTTGGGCCCATAAAGGCGGGGGGTGGCTGGGAGTCTAGCATCAAAGGTGGCACTTGGAGCATACCTGGGGTCCTGGTCAAAGGCAAACTGTGTTCCTTGACCATGGTGCACGTCCCAGTCCACGATAAGGACCCTGTGAGGAGGATGGGGTGGGGGGGTAGGTACTATAGAAGAGCATCAAGGTGCATCCTTGGCGGGGGAAGGGCCCAGGCCAGGACACCCTACCCTGTGCCACCCCCATCACACCCGTCCTGTGGCTTGCTGCTGACCTCTGAACGGCGTGCTTCTTTTGAGCGTAGCGGGCAGCCACGGCCACATGGTTGAACATGCAATATCCATCCATAAGACTATGCTGGGCATGGTGTCCGGGAGGCCTGGGCAGGATACGGGAGGCCACAGATTGAGGGGGGAGGTCCTCCTCTACAGAGGCAGACTCTCCCCTGCTCTCCAATTCTAGACCACTAACGTCCCCAGTGCCGATGTCTGCCAATCGGCCAGGAACTGAGTAACGGGGACCCCAGACCTCTACCCCTGGTCTACTGCTCTCTACCCAAAGGAAATTTGGTAATGTTCATGGAAGTTATCAATGGATAGTGCTCACTTTGGCAGCACATACACTAAGATTGGAACAAAACAGGGATTAGCATGGCCCCTGCAGAAGGGCGACATGCAAATTCGTGAAGTATTCCACATTTTTGTCACTATGTGATACAAGTGAAACTAACAGAATGCCACAGGTTAACTAAGTTGGAATTGAAATTTTAAAAAAAAAGTAAAAATTATCAACACATACAGCCTCACACCCGTCCTGTTCCTGGAGACTCAGCCCACAGCCCATGTAACAAAAAGGTTGAAATGACAATGTTTCTAAATGGATAATGGTATTTACTGCGACAGGTTTTAGAAATGGCCAGTGACTTGGGGAGGGGGAGACCAAAATGCCCAGTGCTAGGGGGCTGGCTAACTTCCTGTGAATTCGCACTGTGGCATTCCACACAGGTCTAAGGTATAAGCATATACCTTTGAGAAAAGCTTAACAAGATGTAGATGTGAAAAATGCACATGTTCACTGCTACTACCACTTGTGGCTAAAAAAATGGGACGGGGGAGGCTGTATCTTCCGCAATTCACCAGTTCCGGGATGCCAACAATGCTAAGAGGTACAGTGATTTCACGTGTCAACAACAAATGAGAGAACGCTGCTAAATGATTCTAAGACACCACTGTTTGTAGGATGAATCTGGATTTCAAGATGACCCGATGTGGATCTTAGCATTGATGAAATAGGGCATTTACTCCATGAATAGGCACAGAAGGTTTCTGGGAGCACACGTGAGTCATTGGTTACAATTACAATGACTACCTCCAGGACAGGAAGCAGGGCTCTGGGGGATGGGGTGGGAGACTTTTTTGGTGCTCCCTTTTTTACCTTTCGACTCTTGACCCTGGGAACATACCACCCATACCAATACATTTTACATTTGAAGGGGGGAATTTTTTTAAATACGAAAAAAAGCAAATGCTAGTAGGTCCTACCTGATGATGGCCATGCCATTCCGGATCTCGTTCCCCAGGACCGCATCCACCAGCCTGAGGACAGAGCCTGAGGCCAGACAGGCACAGGTATATGAGTTCTGAAGAGACAGTGGGGGACAGAGAGGGAGTAAGGGAGAGAGCAGCCCTGTCCACTCCATTACTCCTCCCCAGGATGTGGTGCGCCTGGGGATGGGAAACCCCAGGACTGCCACCACCCTTCTGCTCTCACAGTTCTTATCCATACCGGATGCAGGTAAACTGAGTCATAGGTGTCTGCTAGGATGCGGAGCTCTCTCTCATTCATGTACTGGGTTGTCTCCATCAGATCGATGTATTCTAGGCTGGGGACACAGGAAAGGAGATTCAAGGGCCTGCCTCCTTCCTGGGCCCTCGTCAGGGCACGGTCTCTTCCCTATCTGAGCCCTGGTCAAATCAGACCCCCTCAACTGTCAATCTGGTTGGGGGGTGGGGGGAACAGCTGTGATACAGAACATGTTCCCTGCTTCTTCCCTAGCCAGCCTCATTTCCAGTAATATCCCTTGTCCCGTGCTGTCACCACAATAAATCCTACCCTCAGGCCGTTGGCCACACTGCTGCTATAGCTGTGTGTACTTTCCCTCAGCTCTCCTCTTCGCCTGACTTGCTCTTTCTCAGCTCAGATCGCCCCTCTGCCAAGCTAGCTTTCCTTGAATCACATCACGCTGGGGCCCTCACTCTGGGTTCCTGAAGCCCCACTGGGGGACCTCCGAGCACTCTGTCCACACACCCACCCTCTGTTTACACACTAGACTATCATAACATTAGCCTTTCACGGGCTGATGATGCGGCAGGCACCATTCTAAGCACTCAACACATCTCGAACCCTCCCGAGGAACTTCTGTTTGCTAGCTCCCATGTGATAGGCGAGGACCCTCAGATTCAGAGGCTTAGCAACTTGCCCAAGGCCACAAGGCCCAAGACATCCCTTCCCAAAGAATCTGGCCTGCCCTGGTTGGCTCAGGGCAGCCTCCTCCCCATCTCTACAAGGCTTGGAAGCCTTCACCTGTGAACCAACATCAGCTCCTCCTTTTCAGCAAAACGAGCCTGGAGAGACACAAGGAATAAAGGGCTCAGGCACTGGCCACACCCAGGCTCCGGTAGCTCCTGCCCACCACCCACCCAGGGTGTTGGCTGGGGGACTCACCTGGAAGGACACGCAGCGGTCCAGAAGGCCCTCCTGGATCAGCTGTTCCTTGATGGCATGGAGCCGCTCAGGGCCTTCAGGGAAGCTGGTTGACAAGACATCCAGACACACACACACACACGAAGGGACATGGGTGAGTGGCCCCTCTGCTCCTACACATCTTCCTCATCCACCTTTAACAGTTGGTCATGTCAGAGACTTTGGGGTCAACCATGATGCCTGTTTGGCTCTGTTCTTGCAATACGTTGAGAGCCTGCCCCTCTCCTTATCACCCCCACTGCTGCCACCAGGACCTCCTGCCTGCGATCCTGCCCTCAGCTCCTCACTGGCCTCCCTGCTTCTGCCCTCACTCCCCCAACGGCCCCTTCCTCCACACAGCAGCCAGACATTGGCTAAAACCCAAATCGGATGACATCCCTCCTCTACTTAAAACCTCCTTGTGGTTCTCATTGCCAGCAGAGGCAAAGGCCAAGCCCTCCACATGCTCTGAAGGCCTGGAACCACCAGCCCTGATGCCTCTCAGATGCTGCCTCCCAGTGCTCTCCCCTCACTCCCCCTGCTTCTCCTGCACTGGTCTCTCCCTGTTCCTCCATCCAACTGAGTACTTTTCAGCTGGCTCCTCGCCCTGCCTAGAACAATCTTCTCCCAGATGTCTCCATGGCTCACTCCCTCATTTTCCAATCCCTGCTCAAAGATCCGTGAGGCCTTTCCTGACCATCCTATTTAAAACTGAATTCCCCTCCAACACATTTTCTGCCACTCTCCCTCCTGCGTCGGTGTCTCTCCACAGCACTCACCGGCTGTCTTCCCCTTCTAAAATGCAATGCCCGTGAAGGCAGACATTCTGTTTGTCTACTGTGGTGGCCCTAACTCCTTGGGAGATGGTATGTCTATGTACTCAATGATGAAGTCTTTTGCCATCACCAGCCCTTCTATTGGGATAGGGGACAGAAACACGCAAGTGCGGTCACAAACAAATGATGACACGGACTAGGAATGTCTCAGAAAGCAGATGTGGGGGAAGGGGAGTGGCCAGAGCCCTCTCTGAGAAAGTCTCCTTGAGATGTGAATGTTAACTACGAGGGGAGAAGGTGGAAACGAGTAAGCAGAATGGCCACGGTAAAGACCCGAGCTGGCTGAGCGCCTAGCCAGGGTGGGTGAAGTGAAGCGAAGCAAGTGACTGGCTGATGAGGTCACCAAGGTGTCATGGCACCGGATCACGTGGACCCTTAGAGGCCAGAATGAGGAATGTGGACTTTACCTTGAGGGCAATGGTGTGCCCTTGAAGGATTTTGAGAAAGAGAACACAACCATAACTAATGGAATGCTCTATGTCAACTATATTTCAGTTGGAAGCTAATTTAAAAAAAAGAAGAGAACATCATCTTGTACCTATTATTATTTTTTTGGCTGCCGTGTGGAGGACAGAGGGATGAGGGTGGAGGCAGTGGGGCCAGGGAAAGGCCTCGGTAAGACTAGGTGAGTGATGGTGGTTGGAGTGGAGGCAGTGAGGCGAGGTCAGGTACTGAATACATTTCCAAAATGGAGCCAAAAGGATTTGCTGATGGATTAAAAAATGTGTGAGCAAATGGGAGGTATAGTTCTCCCACGTCTGCATGAATGTCCTTTCTTCAAGGAAGCCTTCTGTGAACCCCGGATGCTAGTCTAGGGTCCTCTATCAAACACTCTTGAATCCCCTGGTCTGAGGTCATCCTTCATTAAACACCTCCTACTGCTGCTGGCTGTTTGATGATTTGCTCTCCTAGTCAACTTATTAGCTCCTTGAGAAGGGACTCTGTCTGTCTGGCCCGACCCATCTGTATCACCAACTTCCAGAACACAGTGCATATTCAGTAAGTGTTGGCCAAATGAAAAGAATCTTTTCAAGCCTAAACCTCACCTCTCAAAATCATCTGCTTCCAGTCTCTAGGCTAGCAGAAGAATGGCTTCATTCTTGCTAACAGGCTCTAAATGGGTTTGTGTGGTCAGGGGACAGCCTGGAGAAGGCAGCCTCACCTGTCATCCCAGAGGCAGTGGAATTCATTTAGCTGCTCATCGAACACCAAGCCGGTGCCAGACAGTGTCTTGGCCTCAAGGTTCAGATCCTGCAGGGAAAAAAAAAAGGGAGACACCGATCCATTCAGGGCCCGAGTCAGAAGGAACACCCCCCCCACTGTCCAGGAGAGAAAACCTCAGGGTTTTCATTGTCACAGGAGGCTAAATCCATTGAGGCCAGGCCATTCTCACCAGCCCGTGCAGGCCCACGATTAGGTCTTGCTCTGTGGCTTGGGTGAGCTTCTTCATTCTGCCTTTCTTCTTTACCTCTGCCAGACTAGGACTGGAGTGGAGTAAGGCACCCTTCTTAACACCTCGCTTCTGCCAAACAGAGAGAAGGGTCAGATTCCAGTGCATGGCTCACTGCTCCTCCCTGCCCCCCTCTCCGGATCAGGGCAGGTCTGGGGCCTCACCGACGTGACGCTGGAGTCGTGGGGGGGCGAATGGGGGTTATGCCTACTCCTTCGCTGCCTGGTTGTGGTAGTATCCTGGCCGGTGGAGGTCATGGTCGGGGAGACTTCACCCCTGATGCCGTTCTGGGGGGTGGGGTGGAGATGACTACGAACGGGCTGGAGTGCCCTGAGGACCCCACACCCCAGACCCTACCCAGGCCCCGCCCCCTACAGAGTCTCCATCCTTTCTGATATCCTACTCCCCACCGCCTTCTAAACTCCTCCCCTTTCAAGGCCCTCTCCTTTCACTGGGGTGTCCAGTCCACCTGGTCCCGCCCATTCCATTAGGCTCCACCCCTTTAACACTATTCTTTCCCCTCGAAAAGTCTTGTCCTTTCACGGAGCAATAAATCCCCGGGCTCAGTCCGTCCTAGGGCCGGCCCCCTCTAGCTGATCACCGCCCTTTCCGCTCCCCCAAGTCCCACTGCCAGACTCTTTCGTTCCTCCAAGCCTCGCCAAGACCCCACCCCCTCACAAATCTGCCCCTTCCAGCTAATCTCCCAGGATAATCACCCACCCTTTCACTCAGCCAGACCCAGACCCAGCTCCGGCCCCGACTCCACCCTTAACGATCCACTTAACTCCACCCCTTATCGGGCCGGACCGGCACCTTCCACTTGGCCAGATCCCACCCCTAACGTTTCAACTGGCCCCGCTCCTCGGGGGACTGCCCCTTTCCTTCCACCAGATCCCACCCCCTGCTCAAACCCTACCCTCAAGCTCCACCAAATCCCTTCAGCCAGTTTCGGGCTGCCTCCCGCCAGTCCCCTCCCCTTTCCCACCCCCGTAACTCGACGCCGACCAATCCCCTTAGCGCCACTCACGGGGCTCACCCATTTTCTCAAACTCCGCCCCGGGCTCACGCCGCCAAATTCCTGGCGACCTGCGGGACGGCGGGTGCTAGAGGCCCTCTTTTCCATTGGGCCGGTCTCTCTACTGCCCGCCCCGATCCCGCCCACACTGCATGTCGCGGCACAGGGCCGCGCCCCTTGCGCACGCCACACCTCCCGCGAGCTCACAAACGCCAAGTCAGCACGTAAGCGCGTCAGCGCGCTACACTGGCCGTGCCGCGCGTGCGTAAAGTGCGCGCCGGCGGTTTGAGGCGGTGTTCGGGCTCAAGCTTGCCCCTCCCCCAACCACTGCCGCTGTCCTCGCGGCTGCAGTGGCCGCTGTCCGTCCGTCCTTATCCAGTCACCTTAGGAGTCCTCCGGACCCGCGCCAGTTGTGCCGCACGAGGACTCAAGAGAACAAGCAAGCAAGCGAGGGAATTAGGAAGGGGAGTCTCCTCTCCTCCCGGCGGCTTCCCGCGCGGCGAGCTGTGATGACGTAGCGCGGGGCGGGCTGGGGACAGGGCCCCGGAGCGGGGTTGACACTGGAGAATGGTTGGTGGTGGCCAAAATGGGAGTGGTGATGATGTTAAATACTGTGAGGATTTTCTGAGTTAGTATGCACTAAGATGGCCCACAGGAAGCACTCTCTAAATGTTAGCTGCTGCCATTCTGCTAGGGATATGGAGGGTAGGATGGAAGGAGTCTTCCTGGGGGCAAGTAATTGTAATGATAGCAAGTAATATGTGACAGGCATTGTCGTAAGCCACAGTGCTGTGTCTGTTGTTATTATTGTTATTCCTATCATTAAGGCTGCTTCGCAGATAAGGAAACTGAGGTTATGCGACTTAGCCATGTGATCTTAGGGAAGTTACTGAACATCTCTGTGTTTCGGTTTCTTCATCAGGCAAATTGTGATAGTAGTCCCCAGGGCTGGAGCAGACTCAAAGAGGGGAGTTTTACTTGGACAGCAGTTCTCCCTCCAGCCCCCTCCACTGGGTAACCTCTGTTCCCAAATTGTAATAGAAAGCGTGTGTCTGGGAAGTAGGGGGAGTTGTACCCGTGTACTCTTCCAACTCCCTCACACGCCGCCTTGTCTCCATGTCTAAATGTCAGCCCCGCACGAGGCCGGTTTTCCTTCCTAATCTCCCTCTCTCATTCTTCACCATTTCCTACCGGGCTGTAGGCTGGGGCTGAAGAGATAAGCGGTCTGGGGTTCAGCATCGCTGACTAACAAATAGATTGACAGCCCCACTGCCCAGTAGCCTGGCCCTATGTCCGTTTTAAAAACTTCATTTCCACCCTTCTCTTTCCTTCCACTCTTTTCCTACCAGAACATGTTTTGGGTTTTTTTTGTCCCAGTGGAAGAGGATCAAGCCCTAAGACTTTTAAGCTTCCATGTGCTCCAAAGAAAATGTGATACACGCTGAGGAACATTCTGGGGGTTATGATGCCTGCAGAGTAATAGAGAAAGGAGTCCTTTAAGACCCATGGCCCATTTTTCTTTATAGTCAGAAGACAGATTCCTGAAGAGCAGAGGTCAGTAAACTTGTCTATAAAGGGCGAGATAGTAAATATTTTAGGCCTTGCTGGCCACATAATGGTTTCTGTGGCATGTTCTTTCTTTTCCTTTAAAAACGAAGAAATGGGGGTGGGAGGGCAGCTGCATGGCTCAAGCAGTTAAGCATCTGCCTTCCACTCAGGTGGTGATTTCAGGGTCCTAGGATCAAACCCCGAATCAGGCTCCCTGCTCAGTGGAGATTCTGCTTCTCCCTCTCCCTCTGCAGCTCCCCGGGCTTGTGCTCTCTCTTTCTCTGTCAAATAAATAAATAAGTTCTTTTTTAAAAAAAATAGTTTATTTATTTGACAGAGACACAGTAAGAGAGGGAACACAAGCAGGGCCAGAGGGAGAAGCCCCATGTGGGACTCGATCCCACAACCCTGGCATCATGACCTGAGCCAAGGCAGACCCGTAACAACTGAGCCACCCAGGTGCCCCATAAATAAATTCTTTTTTTAAAAAATGAAGAGACCAGCTGAAGTCTGACTTTGGCCTGAAGGCTATAGTTTTCTGATCCTGCTGTAGAGTGTCAGTCTTTGGTTTCCTTTATCTGGCTGGGATTCTTTCACAGGATTGAATGCAGAGTTTCCGTGCTTCCTGAAGAGAGGTATTCCTTTTGTGTGAGGACTGCGATTCATGGACAGGATAAGGTCACTTTTGGTGTTCTACTGGGTCAGTGTTCATCGACAGAGTGAGGATAGGGATTCCTGTAGTTTCCATGCTTTTGTTGCCTCTCCTGAACCAAGCAGGGATTTCTATACAGGGCAAGACAGTTGTTTAAGGAGAGCTCCAGACTAGGGGTTCCCAAACAAGTTCAGGATGAGGCTCCTTAGACTGCATTATGAGTTTCCTACAAAGAGATCAGATGGTCCAGTTCAGGCTCAGCACAAGTATTTCTCTACAGGTTCAGAGCTATGTTAATGTAGGCCGTAGGTACAGGTGTTCACGTCTAGATTCGATCAAGGAATTGTTTTCAATTGGGCTAAATTAAAAAAATTTTAATATCTTATTTATTTATTTATTTGAGAGAGAGAGAGAGAGAGTGGGGAGAAGAGCAGAGGGAAAGGGACCAGCAGACTCCACGCTGAGTGTGGAGCCTGATGCAGGGCTTGATCTTACAACCCAGAGATCATGACCTGAGCAGAAATCAAGAGTCAGATGCTTAACGACAAAGTCACCCAGGCACACCTGAGCTAAATTTTTTTTAAAGATTTTATTTATTTGTTTGGCAGACAGAGATTACAAGTAGGCAGAGAGGCAGTCAGAGGGAGGAGGAAGCAGGCTCCCTGCTGAGCAGAGAGCCTGATGCTGAGCTTAATCCCAGGACCCTAGCATCATGACCCGAGCAGAGGCTTTAACCCACTGAGCCACCCAGGCCCCCCCCCTTTTTTTAAAGATTGAGCTAAATTTTGTTTTTTAAAGATCTCATTTATTTATTAGAGCGCATGTGTGTGAGAGAGAGCATGAGTGTGTGTGAGAGGTAGAGGGAGAAGCAGACTCCTTGCTGAGCAGAGAGCATGGGGCTTGATCCCAGGATTCCGGGATTGTGACTTGAGCCAAAGGCAGATGCTTAACTGACTGAGCCACCCAGGCATCCCAACTGGGCTAAATTATGCTAGCTGCTGTAACAAACCCAGAATATTAGACAATTACAAATAAATGTTTATTTCTTGCTCATATAAAGTCCAGTGTGAATATTACTGATCATTCAGAAACTCAGGCAACTTCCACTTTGTGGCTCTGCTGTCCTCTGAATCCTTGGAGTTCGCACTATTGAGCTGGTAGATAGGAAAAGAGAGTGAAAGATTCCATGAGAGATTTATATGGGCCGGGCTTGGAAGTGGTGTATATCACTTTGCCCACACTGCATTGGTCAGAATTCTGTCACATGTCCACATCTCACTGTAAGGGAGGTCAGAAAGGTGAGTGAGCTCAGGAGAACACAGGATTGAAAAACCTATAGCAGGGCCTACTACAGGAGTCTACAGACCCCACAGAGCTATCAGTCCCATGTGGCAGCCACTAGCCACAGTCAGAATAATGGTTCCTATAAAGGGGGGAAGGTGGGGCTTCCATGACAAGGTCAGGGCCAGGGCTGTCAGAGAGAGTCAGGTCAGAACATCCTGTTTGGGGTTAAGAGAATGTTTCCAGAAAGCAAGATTAGGAGTTCCTATAAAGGATCAGGCCAGAGGGGTGCTTGAGTGACTCAGTCAGTTAAGCATCTGCCTTCCGCTTGGATCATGATTCCGGGGTCCTGGGATCGAGTCTTGTGTGGGTTCCCTGCTCAGTGGAGAGCCTGCTTCTCTCTCTCTCCTGCCATTCGCCCTGCTCATGTTCTTTTGCTCTCTCACTGTCAAATAAATGAATAAAATCTTTTTTTTTAAAGGATCAGGCCAGAGATTCCTGTGAGTGGAGTTAAGGATTTCTGTTGAGAGGAAAAGGTTTTCTATGGAAAGTCCAGTCAAAGGGTTCTAGTACAGTTGTAGGCAAGGCTGCCTGTAGAGGGTCAGGGCTATGAAGCTAACACGTGGTAAAGATGGAAAGCCCTGTACAGTATGGCCAGGTGAGGCCATAAATAACTGTATAAGATGAGTTCTAGGCCTAAAGTAGAGGGTCAGGACAGGCATCCATTCCTACCACAAGCTTAGAAAAGGTTTTTTTTTTTTTTTTTTTTTTTTTTTTTTTTTTTTTTTTAGGAAAGGGTTGTAAGTTCAAGACTGAGGTTCATGTTAAGAATTGGATTACAATGACGGGAGTGGGGACGCCTGGATGGCACAGTTGGTTAAGTGTCCAGCTCTTGGTTTCAGCTCAGGTTGTGATCTCAGGGTCCTGGGATAGAGTCCCGCAGTAGGCTCCAAGCACAGCAAGGAGTCTGCTTAAGATTCTTTCTCTCCCTCTGCCCCTCCCCACCACCTCGCGCATGAGCGCGTGCTCTCTCGCGCTCTCTCGCTCTCTCTCTCTCTCTCTCTCTCTCTCTCTCTCTCGGCTCAGGTCATGATCTCAGGGTCCTGGGATTGAGCCTTGCTTCAGGCTCTCTGCTCAGCAGGGAGCCTGCTTCCCCCCCCCCGCCGCCCCCACCTGTCTGTCTGTCACATAAACAAAATCTTTAAAAAAAAGAGTTGGGAGGCACCTGGGTGGCTCAGTGGGTTAAGCCGCTGCCTTCGGCTCAGGTCATGATCTCAGGGTCCTGGGATCAAGTCCCGCATCGGGCTCTCTGCTCAGCAGGGAGCCTGCTTCCTCCTCTCTCTCTGCCTGCCTCTCTGCCTACTTGTAATCTCTCTCTGTCCAATAAATAAATAAAAAAAAAAATCTTAAAAAAAAAAAGAGTTGGATCATGGGTTTTATGGACTCTACAGGTTAGGGTGTGAGATCAAAGATTGTGGTGCAGAGTGACATCAAGGGTCATTATCAACAATGGAGACAAGAGATTCTGTATTCAGTTAGGAGTTCCCAAAGAGGTTGAAGAAAGTTTCTGCAGAGAGAGCTAGGTCAGTGGTTCAGAACTAAATTTTATTGTGATGCAAGTGTTTCTAAAATGCTATCTGGAGGGTTGAGCTCCAGTACAGTGTGAAGACAGAGGTGTCTTGTCCAAAGTCAAGGCAGGTTTTCTATAGAGAGATCAAGACTACCAAAGAGGGTCAGGACAGGTGTTTCTTTCTTTTTTTAATTTTTTTTAAGATTTTATTTATTTATTTGACAGAGCACAGGCAGGCAGGGGGTCAGAGGGAGAGGGAGAAACAGACTCCCTCCTGAGCAGGGAGCCCAATATGGAGCTTTATCCCAGGGCCCTGGGATCGTGACTTGAGCCAAAGGCAGCTGCTTAACCGACAGAGACACTCAGGCACCCCAGCACAAGTGTTTTCTAAAGGGTGGTGAAAGGGCTTCCTTAGAGTGTGAGCTCACAGATTCCTAACTGGCCTGAGTCCAAGGTTCCAGTGCCATGGGAGGACAGGGCTTTCTCCAAAGCAAGGTGAGGACTGATGCTTCTGTCCATGGTCAGCATGGGTTTCCTGTTGCTAATTAGACAAAGGGTTCCCTTAGAGTGTCAGGCTAGGGCAGCTGTTCTGGGAGGTAAGAGCTGGGGCTCCTGAGCAAGGGAGGGCCAGGCACATGTCCAGCACAGTTTCTGAGAGGGGTTTCTGTTCCAGATGCAACAGGGGCTCTTACAGGTTAAGAGGGCTGGGGTTCTGTGGGATGGCCAGGGAGGCAGGAGGCTTTTACAAAGACCAGGGAGGTTCTGGACAATCCCTGTAATGAACATGGACTGCCATGATTCTGCAGAGGGCCCGCGTGGCCAGTAGCTGAAGGAGAGCTGTCCTGAGAACATCTGCTTACCCCTACTATGTTCAGGACCCGCGGGCCCACGGTCTTTGCTCTGGGGCTCTGGGGGAAAGCCATAAAGAGAAGCAACCCAAAAGCAAATTCAGATGTGAGTGGATTGAGTGATGAGAGCAAGAGCAAGGGAGGGGGGTAGAGAGAGAGGCAGCCCAGTTAAGTGTGAGCAAGACTCATATGGGGGGGAAGTGGTATTCAAAATCCACTCCTTAAACTCTGTGTGGCCAGGGCAAGTAACACCAGTTATGAGCTTTACTTTTTCATTAGCAAAACAAAAATGTAAAGTGTGTAATATACTTTGCTTTCCTTGGAGTAATTTTTTTTCCAGGTGTTCAGGAACTAAAGCAACTGAAGCTTCCCAGCTATTGCCCGACCCACAGTAAATGCTCAGCAAATGGGGCTCCTTGCTATCAGGAGCTGCTGGGTGGTATGGAGACTAAACCACAGAACCTGGCTTGGCCCCCTGTCTCCAGCTATGTGGCCTCCAGTGAGCTACTTAACCTCTCTGGCTCAGGGTGTCACCTGACTCCACACAGGCTCCTATGTAAGGGTTTTCCATTTTGGAATTTCTTTTTTCTTAAGTAGGCCCAAAATGGGGCTTGAACTCGTGACCCTGAGATCAAGACCTCATCTGAAGAGTCTGAGGCTTAACTGCGTGAGCCACACTGGTGCCCCAGGGTTTTCCATTGTGGAAGAACAGATTCTACTCAGGGTGGGGAACAGCTGGCCCAGGTGAGTAGGTGTGTTGGCGTGGGAGTTGGCATGGTGGGGGGGGGCTCCCCCCTACCTATGGGGTCTAAATCTAAATATCATCCCCAGAAGTTATTTTGTCCTCCTAATCTTCCCCTCTCTTTCTCTACCATTTCCCACAGAGCTGCAGGCCGAGCTGGGCCCAAAGAGATAAGCGATGACTGACAGGGAAGGTCCCCCGGATAGCCTCATGGTCGCACACTGGCCTTCTGACCTTCTGGACAGCTCCCATTCCAGTCCCCTCTTCCCCCCGCCCCCCCTTTCCTCTCCAGCACATGTCTTGTGTCCTCTGGAAAGGGGGTCCCTGATGTAGACCCAGCTGAAACTCTGCATGTTGATACTTTCCACGAACGAGTACACACAGAACTGCTTACACCTGACAGCCACTCAAGAGACACTGTGGCCTGGCACACACCACGGGATCCGCACTCCCACACATGTAGACTTGCAGAGAAATGCTGCCGTTACCCGAGCCCCAGGGCTCACTGGATGTGCAGACCCCCGTGGTGCTGCTCTAAGACTTCACACGCCCCCACACACAGCCTGCGTTCAACGTTCCAGAAGCATCTGTCCGTCCAGGTCTGTGCCCCACACATAAGACATCACACTGTCTTAAAGATCACCCCAACGTGGCGTGTAGTCACATGGACACCATGCCATGCATTCCTCCTGCGTGTGCCAACCGCACATGCACTCCACGTCCTCTCCTGTACTCCTGGCTCCCACTGTTGCCATGTGTCATGCACCCCGTCTTGCAGAGCCTCACCCCCTCAATCACATGCCGTATCTCACCCTGTGGTGTGTGGTGACCCATGCAGTCTCGGGCCACCTAGAAGCTGCCACATGCACTTTCACAAACATTGTTCACAATTGCATGTCACAACCCACAATTGTGAAGTGTCACACAGGCGCCCACACCAGACGCTATCCTCAGAGACACCCAGACACATGACCTCCCTCCCGTCATTCTTGATTTGGTCCCACACAGACTCACATCTCCACTCTTGGGACTTTGGACTTTGGTGGTTTTATTTTACAAAAGCTTTGAAGGTCCAGGCCAAGGGGTGGCTAGGCAAGAGGGCTGGGTTGTAATAACTGCTGCCCACACAGGAGAGGGTCCCCGCCCCAGCCCCGAGGCCATGCTCTGTGTCCTCAGGAGCTCAGTGGAGCCACCACGGTGGTGGTGGTGGTGGTGGGAGGAACGGGACCTGCTGGGAAGGAGCCTGTGGGGGAACCCAGCAGGGGTCCCGGGAAAGGCACGAGGTGGCTCACGGGCCCTGACAACACCACAGGGCCCAGGCCTTGGTAGAGATGGGCAGTGCTGGGCGGGCCCAACGTCAAGCCGGAGGCCATCTCCCCACAATTCCCACTCCCGCTGCCCCCGGCCACCACCATGAAACCACCAGCTGGTCCTTCAGCTGCTCCTGTACCTCCCAGACTTGACCCTCGTTTCTTTTTCCCTTTTCCAGATGCCTTGCGGTTTCGAGTCTGGATACCATCCTTCCGCATGGTCAGTGGTCGGTTCACCTGCCAAAAGGGAGGTCCACGGTGTTTCCCAACTCCACATCTTTGCCTCTGTGTCTTGACCAGGGAGGCCATCTCCATCCCACCTTGTTAAGCATAGGGAATTATTTCAGGGACTAGGGGAGCATGACCCTGGTATGGTGCAGGGATTGACCTAAGGAATCCTAAGGAGGAAGGAGGAGGGTCAGGAGGTCATGGAAGGGTGTGAAGAGATGAAGGAATGGGAGGAGGGAGGATGAGGACCAAGGTGGAGGGGAATAGAGAAGGAAGGAGGAAGCAGAAAAGTTGGGGAGAGGGGAGGGTTATGAGGCCAAGTAGACATGGGGATGCAACAGGAGCAGGGGAGGAGGGAGGCTGGGGTGGGGGATGAGGCAAGACAAACCTGGTGTAGCTTGTAGTAGAGGCCACAGGCATTGCACACAGGGTCCCCGCTAGCATTTCTCCGCCACAGCGTCGTGGTGGTTGTCTGGCAGTTAGTGCACTGGGTACCTGCCCGTTTGCTGACAATCTGGGGGAGAGAAAATGTGAAGATCAGCCCACTGGCGGGAGGGGGGATGCTTAGGGGACCCAAGAGGTCAGGGTCGGGTTGAAGGTAGGGCTTCCGGTGCAGGGTGAGAACAGATATAACTTAACAGGACGATGACTGTGGGTGCTGTATGGGATAGGGCTTCCTGGACAGGGTTGGGGATTTTGGTATGGGGGTGATTCCCAATTTTGGCCATACATTGGAATCACCCAGGGAGTTGAAAATCATCCGAAGGCCCAGATGACTCCTTAGGCCAATGAAATCAGCACATCTAGGGGAGGGTGCCAGGCCCCTGGTGGTTCAGGTTGTCCTAAGGTGAGTCCCATGTGAGCCCAAGGAGGAAAACATTGCTGTCGTGCAGGGACAAGACAGGGTTCCTGGAAGTAGCCTATGATGGTAGGTTGAGGATAGGCATTCCTATGCAAAGCTGGGTTCCTGCATGGATGGGGAAGGGATGGGGTTGGGGGATATGAGTTCTCATAGAGCAGGAGGACGGGGATCCCTGCACAGGTCCAGAACAGTTCCTAGGGAAGGGGAGGCAGGCCTGGGGTCTTACCAGGCGCTTCTTGGGCCGGATGAGGGGCCTGTTCTGCCCATTCATCTTGTGGTAGAGGCCGCAGGCATTGCATAGGTAGTGGCCCGTCCTGTCCCGCCGCCACAGTGGAGTGGCTGTTGCTCCGCAGTTCACACACTCCCTGGCCTCTGATGGGGTGGACAGAGGGGACGAGGAAGCCCAGGCTCAGCCCAGCTTTGCCTTGGAGACCCCCCCCCCGATTTTAACCTCCCTGTCCCTTTGTGGGGACCTCACCACAGGGGGGCAGGGGCAGTGTTCCACGAAGCTTGGGGGAGGAATAGGCCGCTGGATTGAGGGGGCTCCCGGTGGGAGAAAAGAAGGTACTGGAAAAGTCAGGACCCCCGTAGGCACTGCTGGGGACGGGGATGGATGAAGGCAGCGCAGGCCCCAGCGTCAAGAGATCTGGACTTAGCCGCTCTGTCTTTAAGGTCTCCAGGAAGCTGCTGCCGCCTTTCCCATCTGGGTCTTCCGGGGCCTGGGGAGGGGAGTCCTCACGGGTGGGGCACACGGCTGCCGCAGGGTAGAGCCCCGTCTTGCTATAGGTCCAGCTGGCATACGGTGAGCCCCCTGGGATCCCCTCCATACAGTTGAGCAGTGGGTACACCTGAAAGACTATTATGGAGGGTGGGTACAGGAAGGAAGGAGGGATCAGTCCAAAGCCATGGCGGTGCCCCACAGCTCCGACTGAGTGGCCAAGTCTCCAGTCTTCCCACAGGCAACTGGAACAGCTAGCTGCTGGCCATCGGGTAATTCCTGGACATTGACCCCCATGATCACTTTGGCAGCTGTGGTAACCTCCACCCGTTTCCAAAGGGGTGTTGAGGATGCCCTTTGGGATTCAGAGCCCCATGGGTCCCTTGACAACGAGGGCCGCCACCACCCACTTCCAATGTTGCTTTCCAGTATGGCTATAGCAAGACCGCGCATGGGGAGCATTGGCATCAACTGGGGGAAATGGCTATTTTCAAGATGACCTCTTAGTGGGATTCTGCCCTAGCTAAGGGTCACCCAGACATGGATGTCCATGGCCACCCAGACAGCACGGAGCCTGTGCTAAGACAGCCACCCGGAGGAGTTTACCTGGGGAGTGCCTGTAGGCTTCAGCATCCCTGTAGTAGGCCAGAGCTGCCGCTGCAGCTGTGGCAGTGCTGGGGGCCGTGGAGGAGGCTGCTGCATCCAATCCCTCGGGCCCAGAGGAGAAGAAGACCCCCGATTCTGGTGGTGAGGATACCAAGGCCGGGTCCACAAACTGGGGCAGGGGCTCGGAGGTCCCCAGGGCCCCTAGGCCAGGGAACTCCATGGGGCCTTGGATGGGACCTGTGAGGACGGGAGGGGTCCTCAGACTCCAAACTCCTCCTCCCCTTCCCACCGCCCCCTTCTCTCCTGTCTCCCTTTCCTACTCCATTCCCTCAGTCTTCCTGTCCCTCTTTTCCTCCCCAGATGTCGCCCCTTCTTCCGCTCCATCATCCCCTCCTTCCTTCTGCCCAGCCCCCTTCCTCTCCTTCCCTTTTATTCCCTCTTCTCCCCTTTCGCTTTCCCCTTCTTCTCTCGCCCTCCTCCCATCTCTTCTTTTTCCTCCTCTCACAACTCCCCCTCTTCCCCCTCTTCTCTTCCCACTCCTCTTCTCTTCCCACTCCTCCCTCCTCTTTGGGCCCCTTATACCCTCATTCTTTCTTTCCCCTGCCCTCCTCTTCTCTCCCTCTACCTGTTGCCCCTCCTCCTCTCCCTCTTCTGTAACCAGCCACCTCTTCCACCTTCCCCCTTTCTACATCTCTTCCCCGCCTCATTTTCTCTTTCCCTCCTGCCTGTCCCCTTCCCCTTCTCCTGTGCTCCTTTTCCTTCATCCTTCTCCTCTCTCTCCCTTTCTGGTCATCTTTTTATCTTCTCATTTTCTCCCCCTCCTCCTCTTCTCTCGCTCTAGAGGAGACTGGGTGGGATGGGCTGGGGTGCAGAGCCAAAGGCCCCTGAGCCACATGTCACCCCTGGGACCTTGGGGTTCACCCTCCTGTGCTCCCCAACTTCATCCCTATCTGTTGCATCTTTTAACTTTCTCAGAAACCCATGGTTTCCGGCTTGACTCCTCCCTCCCCCCACCTCCGTTGGGTCTGCAGACAGAGGGCCCCCTCAGTTCCTCCCCACTCCATGGGGGGGGGTCAGTACCCCCCACCGCTTATCTCTGCCATCCCCGCCCAACTTTTGAAATCACCCCAAGGCTACTGGCTTCCTCTGAGGAGGGGTACAGGTCTGCCCGGGGGAGGCCTACCATAGTTCTGCTTTTGGGTTCCTTCATTTCCAGCCAGCCCCAGGCCTCAGTTTCCCCATATGCCAGATAGGAGGTAGTGACAGGGGCCCAGCTAAGACCCGTGAGATGGCGGCTTCGTCTTTGCCCCTTTGTCTCTGTCCTTCCCTGTGTGTGTATCTGTGTCCCTGTGTCTCTCTCCTGGCGACACTCTCTCTTCTCCAGCCTGGCCCTCCATATTTCTGTCCCATTGTCTTATGCTACCATGATATGTCTTGTCCTCTCTCTTTCTCTGCTTTAATGAGTGCCGAATTAACCCCCTCCCTTTCTCTGGCTTTCCATGTCTCTATCTCTGGCTGTCTCTCTCCATCTTCATCTCCATGTCTTTCACCTCTTTCTGTTTCACTTGTCCCTCCCTCTCCAGTCACGTCTCTGAATGTCTCTGCATCTCTCCCTCTCAGTCTCTTTCTGCTTGTTTGTCTCCTCTCTCTCTCTTTCTGCCCTCTGGCTTTATTTCCATGTCTGTCTTACTAGTCCCACATGCTTGGCCATACCCCACTGCACACAGCCCGGGTGAGGAGCCGGCAAACCTACTCTTGCCCCTGACTTGCCCTGTGAATCCGGAGGCCTCAGTTTTCCTGTCGTTGGGGTGGAGTAACAGAGATAGGGGAGAAGGCCATCTTCACAGCCCCAGCCTACGTGAACCACTGTGTGAACACGCTGAAGGTTGGGCTCAGGGTTGGGGCTTGTATGGGTAAAGAGAGGAGCCCATGATTGTGTGGGTAAAGAGAGGTGCCCATGGCTGGGTCCACCACCAGCCTTGCCCAGGCCCCAGGATCTCCACTCATTCTCCCCAGAGTGGGTGTCTTGCCTCCTCCTCTGTTTCCGTCTCTTTCCTCTGCGTCTCTCCATGATTTCTTCTATCTGTGAAGCTCTCTCTACATTCCTGCCTTGCTCGTTTTCTGTTCCTGGGTCTCCTTCACTTTCCTACTATCTCTGTTTCTCTTTTCTTTTTCTTCCTGTCTCTTGCTGTTTGTCACTGTCTCTTCTTCTGGCCCCCACCCCGCTCCGTTTCTCCCTTCCTTCTCTGTCTGCCTGTCTCTTGTTCTTTTTGTCTCTGTCTCCACTGTCCTTTATCCCCCTCATCCTCATCTCACTACTCCCCCGTGATCTCCCTCCAGTCCCACTGCCCCACATCCCTGTACCTAGCACCTTGGTGGCTCCAGGGCTGCCCACCCCTCCTATGGCAGGGGCCCAGCCCCCCCACCCCCAGTTATCACTCTCCGGACAGAGATAAAGTTTATCTCGAGGCTGGGGGATATGAAAGCTCCTTATCAGCTGCCCTACTAGAGTAAGTGCTGCCCCAACGGGCAGCAGGCAGCAGGCCGGCACCCTCAACTCTCCCAAGGCCCAGCCCCTCACCCCAGGTAACATCCCTATCCCAGCCATCAAGGGAGGGTCTCTTGGGACTGAAGGGAGCCGAGATGTGGGGTGGGGGCAGATGAGTCTTGGGAGGCTTTGAGGTGGAATTTGAGGGTCAGATGGGTGGAAGAGTCAGGGAGAGGTTGGAGGTAGAGCTATAGTGTTTGGGGAGAGCAGATACGGGGTTTGAGGAGCAGAGACAAATTTGAAAGGTCACAGTTTGGGATCAGAAATAGGTTGGAAAAGCAGAACTCAAGGTTGGAGATCTGAAGTGAAGTTTGAGAGCCAGAGAGAACGTTCAGAAGCTGGAGATGTAGTTCGGGGGTCAGAGACAAATTCTGAGGACCATGGAAAAGTTTGGGGGTTCTGTGGGCTTTGCTGGAGCAGAGATGGAGTTTAGGGGTCAGAGATGGGTTTGGACAGGCAGGAGTGTGTCTGATAAAGATGTGTTATGGGAGCAGAGGAGGAATTTGAGAACTGAGATGGAATTGGGGTGGAGAAAGATGGGGCCAGAGGAGATCCAGGGGGCCAGAGACACATTTAGGGGCTGAGATGGGGTTTAGGGAAGGCAGGCATGAGGAGGATTCATGTCGTAGAACAGACTTGGGATAGTAGACTTGGTGTTTAGGGTGACAGACTTTTTGGTGTGTGGGCAAGGGGCTAGAGGAGAGTAGTGGTTTGGGGGGGGGATCAGAGAGAAGTCACAGGGAACAAATAGGAGGGTTGAGAGGCACAGACAGAGATAAGAGGATGAAGCCAGGGTTTAGGGGACTAGAGAATTTAGAGCAGAAACCAGGATGGGGATCAGACAGGGGCTTGGGGAACAGAAATAGGCATGGGAGAGCAAAAGTGAGTTTTGGGGAGAAAACAGAGACAGAAACAATTCCAGGTGAGTGAAAACCAGATTCAGGGCAGAGCTAGGATTTAGGGGAGAAAGGCATGTTGTAGGGGGCAGGGATGGTGTGTGGGGAGCAGAGTTAAGTCATCAGAGGAACAGATACCTTGGAAGGAGAGGATGGAAGTCAGGGCAGAAAGAGGTCAGTTTTGGGGGTTGGTTTCTGGAGTAGAGATGGGGGCTGGAAAGACAGATGTTTTGGAGGAGCGGTAAAGGGTTTCAGGGGTGGTAGACACTTTGGGGACCAGTGGTGGGTTGGGGAGGCTAGAGAAGGCTGGAGGGGTAGCCTTGAGGTAAGGGACAGCAGGCTTGGGGTTTGCCTTGCTGGGGGCTTTTGGGGGGCTGAGACTGACCTGGGCTGGTTGGTGCAGAGGGTTCGGCCGCTTTGGGGATGTGGCGAGTTCAGTGTGATCCCAGGGGGTGTCCTGGCTGGCCTTGGCCTTTGAGGCTCCCTTCCTCCTTCCCTCCCTCCCTCCCCTCTCCCTCCTCCCTCCTCCCCAGGGAGTGGCTGGTGCCCCAGTGGGTGGGGCGGACCAGAGGAGGGGGCGGGCTCCCTGATGGTGGGGCACCTCTTGGGCAGTGGGGGCCTTCCTCTGCCCCACCTGCCCACCCCATGGATTCTTGGACCCTGTTCAACTTGGGCTCCCGTGGACTTCAGTGTCCAGCCAAACAAAATGGGCTGAAGCCAAGATAAAATGAAAATAGCAGATATGGTTTTATGACTCCACTAGGCTTTTCAGTGAGTGTTTCCAAAGTCCCTCCTGTGTGCTGGGTCAGGCTTGGGCCCTTACATATGTGAATCTTCCCGGCCAACAGGGAGAGGAGGGATGTGACTACCCATTTGCAGGCAAGAAGAATGAGACTCACAGAGGTTTGGTGGGATTTGAACCAGAGCCCATGGGACATCTTGATGACCCAGGCCCATCTTGGAGGCCTGGCCAGGCCAGGGCTGGCGGGCGGCAGGGGCACACTCACTCAGTGCCCCACTGGGGCTTACGCCAGCTCCGGCCTGCCCTGGGGCAGCAGATAAGTCTTATCAGATGGAGGAGACTGTGGCTGTTGGCTCCGCGGTAACAGGCTGTCTTGGGATGGGGGGCGGGGCTGGGGGGGCACCCAGAGACAGTGGCCTCAACTTGTTGCCCGCCATGCTGCTTTGGAGGCGGGAAACAGGTGGGACCCAGGGTTGGTTTCTCTTCGGGTCCTTGAGGAGCGGGATAGGGTGGGGGAAGGGAAGAAGAACTGAAGGGATAAAGAAGGGAGAGGGACAGAGAGCAAGAGGCAGAGACAGAGAGAGATGGGAATGGGGAGACTCAGGAAGAAAAAGGGACACAACTAGAAGGAGGCAGAGAGGGTAAGGAGAGGAGGGAGAGATGGGGAGGGAGACCCAGCGACAATGAAAGATCTACAGAGAGAGGCAAAGAAAATGAGAGGACAGAAGGGGAAAGATAGAGCCCCAGAGTGACAGAGGCCAAGAACACAGGGTGAGAACCTGGGAAAGGAGACAGAGACAGACAGAGATTCACGGACGGAGTCTTGGAGGAAGTCCATGAGACCCCAAGTGTCAAGTTGGGATAGGCTCTGGGCCGGTGGTGCTGGGGTGGAGGGGACAGGGCCATATGGGTCGATGTGGACCCATGTGATCTGTGGCTCTCTCCTCAACTGCTGAGAGGGACCTCCAGAACCCCTGCACCTCAGTCCCCACCTTTCTACCCTGTCCCGCCTCCCCCAGAGAGGAACAACAGTGATGGCAGCCAGTGTTTCATGCTGACACAGACCACAGGCCAGATCTGTCCTGAGCACTTCCTCTGTGTAAAATCAATGGACTCATGCCCACATGAGGTGTCCAACTTGGCTCCCCATAGAGCAGGGGTAAACCACCCAGTGGTGGTCCAAGGACTCCATAGGATGGAGCACTGTCCTGACCACCCATTCTACAGATGGGGAGACTGAGACCTGCCAAGGGCACAGGACACTGATGGAGCCCTGGGTCAGTGCAGCCTGCTCCCCCACCGAAGGAGCTTCCTGTCATCCTCTTGCCTCCATGGGCCTCGTCCTCATAAGCAAAATGGGAGGTTTGAGGAGGAAAAAGAGCATGGCTATGACTTTGCGTTTATTGACCTCTTGCTGTGTGCAGTGTCCTGTGCTGAGCCCTCATAAGTGAGAAGGCGGGGTGAAAACCTCTATGACTTATGGGGCAGTGTTTTTGGGACTTCCACTCTGGAGCCAACCCCCCACCCCCGTCGTTCATAGCCTGCCCTAACCACAGAGGGGCTGCATGGCCTTGGTCAAGTTACCAGCCTCCCTTGGACCTCAGTTCCTCATCTGTAGAGATGGGGTAATAACAGTGGCTACTCTGGAGGGGGATTGGGACAGTTAAATGAGATTTAATCCACTGAGTGATTTTAACTTGCTTGAATCTGAGATCTCATTAAATGTTAAGTATTCTTATTGATTTACCGAGTACCTACTGTATACAAGGGATGATACTTGATCCTTTTTTTTACTAGCACTACTAATTCTAGTAATGATGCTAATAACATGTGACACCCATACCAATTTTAATTCCTAATCTTAATTCTAATATTGATACTAATCTTAGTGCTAGTAATACTGATATTAATTCTAAATCTAATCATCATTATTCTAATTCTATCCACAACTGTACAAATAAGAATGCTAATTCTGATACGAATACTTTCTCTTTTTTTAGTACTAATATCCTAATAACAATAGCAGCACACAGTTCACTGAGCTGCCCCAGGCACTGTGCTAAGTGCTCTCCCTACTTAATTTTATCCCATTCTCACCATGGTGATATAAGTGCACATAATTGCCGGGAGTGGGCTCAGACAAATGAAGATGTCCATGTAAGAGCTTGTGCTCTTGTCTGAGCTCTGACACTGATTTGCTGCATGATTCCTGGGCAGGCCACACTCTGAGCCTCAGTTTCTTTGCCTGGGTAACAGGTACAATCATAGAACCCCCAGCAAACATTGTTGAGAAGACCACTGGACACAGGTCCTGCCTGGCAAGCCATAGAGGATGAGCTCCGTAGTGGTAACTCTCCTCATTGTTATTTTTTATTAGAAACAGCAGTTGCAATATTGGGAGCGAGGTGGGGAAATCTGTTGTCCTCAGGAAGGTCGGGCCAGAGGCATGTCTCAGACAAGAGTTTGGACACTGGACTCAGCCTATTTCTTCGTAACCAGAGCTGAAAAAAGCCTAAGGAAGGGAAGTAAAGGGTGGGGAGTGGGGGCCTCAGAACCCCGGCTCCGTCAAGAGCCAGAAACCCTGAGGCTCTGAAGCCAGGCTCACCCCATTCCCTCCCCCATCCCTGTGGAGGGGGCACAGGCCCAGAAGTCTGCGGCGACAGTTCAGCCAGGAGGGAGGCAGCTGGGAGCGGGCAGATAAGGGAATCAGCAGGGCCAGGCCAGGCTTTGGGAGAGACCCAGGGTGTGGGGGTGGGGTGTCCGGGTCAAGCGTCCCCTATGTCAGGCCTCCATTTGAGGCTCAGCCCCAACATCCTCTCTTCCTGGAAGGCTCTTCTGACTTGTTCCCTTCTCCCTGGCATCTTCTGAGGTTCTAGAGCGTATTTGTACCTCATCCAGACGAGTCCACCAAGCCAGAGGAGTCCACCAAGCCAGAGGCAGAACCTAATTCCCCTTGGTGTCCATCGCACAGAGAAGCACTTCAACCAGAGCCTGGCTGAGGAGTCCCTCCTTTGTCTCAGAACTGAGCTGTTGCATTTTTTTTTTAAGAGACAAGTATAAAGGATACTGTAACAAACTTTCACCTTTGTCAAACATTAATATTTTGCCTTATTTGCTTCAGATGCTTTTGAAAGACATATATTCAGGTCCAGCTGAAGTTCTTATACAAAGTCCATTTCCTCTCTCCTTCCACTACCTCGAGTTTGGGGTTTGTCTCCCTCGTGAGTATTTTCATTCCCTTACTATGTGTGCATGTATCGGTAAACAGCTTATGATACCGGGGGTCTTTGGCTTGGTTTTGAACTGCATATACACAGAATAACATGGCTTATGTTTCTTTTGTTCTGCATAGTGTCTGCGACATTCACCCACACGCTGTCATGTGTATTAATAGTTCTTTTTTACTGAGATGTCATTCACATACCACAAAATCCACCCTTTGAAGTGTACATTTCAGTGGTTTTTATATTCATATCATTGTACAGCTATCACCACTGCCTAATTCCAGGACATTTTCATGATCCCAAAAAGAAGGCTGTCATGTTAGCAGACATTCCCTATACTGTTATCCCTAGAAACCACTAATCCACTGTCTGTTTCATGGATTTGCCTATTCTGGACTTTTCATATGAACAGAATCATATAATATATGGCCTTTTGTGACTGGCTTCTTTCACTTTGCACAAAGTTTCCAAGGTTCTCCCACATCTTCGCATGGATTAAACTACTTCATTCCTTTCTACGACTGAATGATATATTGTATGAACATTCAACGTTACACTTGTCCATCCAATGAACTGACTTTTTTGGGGGGGGGTCATGAATAATACTGCTATGAGCATTCATATTAAGATTTTTATGCAGACATATGATTTCAGTCCTCTTGGGTACACACCTAGAAATGAAATCTTGGAGCTGTTGGGAGAGGCAGGTAGAGGGAAAAACAGGCATGGGACTTGATTCCTGGACCCTAGGATCATGACCGGGGCTGAAAGCAGGGGCCCAGCCAACTGAGCCACCCAGGGGCCCCAGTATGAGTTCTTTATATATTCTGGATCCTAATCATTTATCAGATAATGGGATTTTAAAATAGTTGCTCCTATTTTAGGGTTGTCCTTTCACTTTGTTGTGTCCCTTGAAGCACAAAAGCTTTTAGGTCTGATGAAGTGCAAGTTGACTTTGGTTGTTTATGCATTACATGTTGTCTAAGAAACATTGCCTAACCAAAGTCATGAAGATTTATGCCTGTGTTTTCTTCTAGAAGTTTAATAGTTTTAGCTCTTACATTCATGTCTTTGATTTTTTTTTTAGTTAATTTTTCTATATGGTGTGAAGCAGGGGTCCAGTTCCGTTCCTTTGCATGTGGATGTCCAGTTGTCCCAGCACCATTTTTTTATATCTTAGAATGTATGCATGTTCAACTTTAATTTTTTTAAAATATTGATTGATTGATTGATTGATTTGACAAGTAGGCAGAGAGGCAGGCAGAGAGAGACCGGGAAGCGGGCTCCCTGCTGAGCAGAGAGCCTGATGTGGGGCTCGATTCCAGGACCCTGGGATCATGACCTGAGCTGAAGACAGAGGCTTAACCCACTGAGCCACTCAGGTGCCCCCAAATTTAAGTTTTTAACATCTTAATTTAATTTTATTTTTTTTATGTTCTGAGATTCATTGTTTATGCACCACACCCAGTGCTCCATGCAATACGGGCCCGCCTTAGTACCCACTACCAGGCTCACCCAACCCCCCCAGCCCCTCCCCTCCAAAACCCTCACTTTGTTTCTCAGAGTCCATAGTCTCTTATGGTTCATCTCCCCCTCCAATTACCCCCAATTCACTTTTGCTTTCCTTCTCCTAATGTCTTCCATGTTATTCCTTATGCTCCACAAGTAAGTGAAATCATATGATAATCGACTCTCTCTGCTTGACTTATTTCACTCAGCACAATCTCCTCCAGTCCCGTCCATGCTGATACTAAAGTTGGATATTCATCCTTTGTGATGACTGCGTAATATTCCATTGTGTATATGGATCACATCTTCTTTATCCATTAGTCTGCTGAAGGACATCTTGGCTCCTTCCACAGTTTGGCAGTTGTGGATACTACTGCTGTGAACATTTTTTTTTAAAGTGGACTTTTAAAAAGATTGTATTTACTTGTTTATCAGAGAGAAAGAGAGAGAGGGACAGAGAGAGCGCAAGCAGGGGGAGCAGCAGGCAGAGGGAGAAGCAGGCTCCTGGTTGAGCAAGGAGCCTGATGTGGGGCTCGATCTCAGGAACCTGGGGCCATGACCTGAGCCGAAGGCAGATGCTTAAGTGACTGAGCCACCCAGGCAATCCCCACAGCACCATTTGTTAAAAAGACTATTCTTCCTCCATTGAATTGCCTAGGCACGCTTGTCAAAAATGAGTTGCCCATAGTGTCTAAGTTTATTTCTGGACTCTGTTCTATATCTATTCTTGTGCCAGTACCTCTTAGTCTTGACTATTATAACCATGTACTATGCTTTTAAATCGGGAAGTGCGAGCCTTCCAACTGTGTTTTTCTTTTCTTTTCTTTCCTTTTCTTTTCTTTTAAGATTTTACTTATTTTTTTGGACAGAGAAAGACACAGCGAGAGAGGGAACACAAGCAGGGGGCGTAGGAAAGGGAGAAGCAGGCTCCCCGCTGAGCAGGGAGTCCAATGTGGGGCTCAATACCAGGACCCTGTTGAGCTGAAGGCAGACACTTAACTGACTGAGCCACCCAGGTGCCCCCAGTTATGTTTTTCTTCAAAATTTTTGGAGCCATTCCTAGCATTTTCATATGAATTTTAGTATCAGTTTGTCAATTTCTGCAAAGAAACAGGCTGGGATTCTGATCGGGATTGCACCAGCCCTGTAGATCGCTTTGGGGAGTATTGCCATTTTAGCACTATAAAGTTTTCAATCCATGAATAGAATATGTGATGTCTTTTTTTAAAGATTGTATTTATTTATGAGAAAGAGAGGACAAGTAGAGAGAGCAGCAGAGGAAGAGGGAGAAACAGGCTCTCTGCTGAGCAGGGAGCCCAATATGTGACTCGATCCCAGGACTCTGGGATCATGAACTGAGCCAAAGGCAGATGCTCCACTGACTGAGCCACCCAGAAGCCTGTATTTAATTTCTCTAAATAGCATTATATAGTTTTAAGTGTATAAGTCTTACCTATCTTGTGTTAGATACATTACTAAATTTATTCTTTTTCATGCTATCATAAATGGAATTGCTTTCTTAATTTCATCTTTGGATTGTTCATTGCTAGTGTATAGAAATATGATTAAGTCTTGGGGTGCCTGGGTGGCTCAGTGGGTTAAGCCTCTGCCTTCAGCTCAGGTCATGATCTCAGGGTCCTGGGATTGAGCCCCACCTTGGGCTCTCTGCTCAGCAGGGAGCCTGCTTCTCCCTCTCTCTCTGCCTGCCTCTCTACCTACTTGTGATCTCTCCCTCTGTCAAATAAATAAATAAAATCTTTTAAAAAATGATTGAGGGGCACTTGGGTGGCTCAGTGGGTTAAAGCCTCTGCCTTCGGCTCAGGTCATAATCCCAGGGTCCTGAGATCAAGTCCCACATCAGGCACTCTGCTCAGCAGGGAGCCTGCTTCCTCATCTCTCTCTGTCTGCCAAATAAATAAATAAAATCTTTTTAAAATTTTAAAACAAAATAAAAAATTAAAGAAATGATTAAGTCTTGTCTGATCTAGTATCCGGCAACCTTGCTGAGCTCATATGTATATAATGGTTTTGTTGTGGGTTCCTTGAGATTTTCTCTGTATAAGATCATGTCATCTGCAAATAATGGTAGTTTTACTTCTTTTTTCCAATCTGGATACTTTTTCTAACCTAATTGCCCTGGCAAGAACCTCTAGTACATTGTCGAATAGAAGTGGTAAGAGGGGACATCCTTGTCTTGTTCCTGATATCCAGGAGAAAGTTTTTAGTCTTCTGTCATTAAGTATGATATTGGCTATAGGGTTTTGTAGATTCACTTTATCAGTTTGAGGAAGTCTTATCTGGTTCTAGTTTGTTGAGTGTTTTTATCATGAAAGGGTGTTGAGTTTTGTCAAATGCTTTTTCTGCCTCTGTTGAGAAGATCTTTTGGTTTTTGTCCTTCATTAATATGGTATATTACATTGATTTTCTTATGTTGAACAAATCTTGGATTCCTGGGATAAATCCCACTTGGTCATGGTGTATAGTCCTTCTTATATATTGCTGAATTCTCTTTACTAGTATTTTGTTGATGATTTTTGCATCTATATTCATAAGAGATATTGGTCTGTAGTTTTCTTGATGTGCTTGTATCTGGTTTTGGTATTAGGTTAGTGCTGGCCTTGTGAGTTTATTCCTTTTTATGGCTGAGTTGTATTCCATGGAATATGACATTCCATGGAATGGCTATACCGTAGTTTGTTTATTTTTTTTCAAGATTTTATTTACATATTTGACAGACAGAGATCACAAGTAGGCAGAGACGCAGGCAGAGGAGGAGGGGAAAGCAGGCTCCCCGCTGAGTAGAGAGCCCGATGTGGGGCTCTATCCCAAGACCCTGGAATCATGACCTGAGCCAAAGGCAGAGGCTTTAACCCACTGAGCCATCCAGGTGCCCCTACCATAGTTTGTTTAAATATTGTTAATATATATATTATATATATAATACATATTATATAATATATAATATTATTATATTAATATATCATAATATATATTGTTGATATATCATATATATTATATATATCAACAATATATATATATATATATATATATCACACAGAAAAGATTGGAAACAACCCAAATGCCCATGAGCAGATTGGGTTGTTTCCAATCTTTTCTGTGTTACAGCAGATCTGCAATTTACAAACTGATATTCCTCTCGCTATGCACACAAAAGTGAAGTTTCTCCAGGGGCAGAAGATATCAGTCCATCCATCCATCCATCCATCCATCCACCCAGCCAGCCAGCCAGCCATCTATGTACCCATTTATACATTCACCCATCTGCCATCCACTCTCCTTCCTTTCCTCCCCCTCTCTCACCTCCTCCCTCCCTTCCTTCCTTCCTTCCTTCCTCTCTCCCTCCCTTCTACTTCTTTCTTCTTTCCTTTCATAAATCATCTATCTCCAGGCATGTGACTCTGGGTCCAAGAGAAGCTGTCTTTAAAAATAGACGGGAAGTGTGGCCTGGGGGCCCTGGATGCCTGGCTGCTGGGTGGCCTCTGAGTCTAGGTGGCCTCTGTGGCCTGGGGTCAGCAGCGCTGGAGGCCAGGACCAGGGGCACCCCAGGGACACTGCGCCCTTGCCAGGCGCCACAGGAGTGGGAAGACCCCTGGGTTCTGTACCCAGAGAACAGTAGGAGCAACCACCAAACTCTGCTGTCCTATGACAGGCTCAGCCAGTACATACAGGTGCTTAGTGAGCAAATGGTGCTGATCCCTGGCAAGAGGTTATTTGAATATGCTTTGTTCTATAAGGAAAGATTGATGTTTCAGATTGAGCAAGCCACCAAGCAGTGTTCCAAGATCACCCTGACACCCCCTGGGACCCTCTAGACATTCCTCAGCAAGCCACCACTGAGGACAAGTACTCCATAGGGGCCCCAGGAGTGGATTGCTGTCTGGGAGTGGGGGGGCTGACAGAAAGCCAGCTAGCTCATATGAAACCTGGATTGGCATTTATACAGTCAGAGTGTTATCCTGTCCAGGAAACCTTCACCCAAAGTTACAGTGTAATACCATCCATACAGTTTTTCAACATACAGCTGGGCGTTAAAGACCCCTCGGTTTACCCCACCGAGTGCCTGCCAGACGGCCCGGCCAGAGAGGACAAGCAAGAGCTGGACCTGGTAAGCCTGCTAGTATACAGGTGGCAGCACTGGCCATCACCCCCGGCTCAAGAAGGACTTGAGACTTGAGAAAAAAGAGACTTGACTGGAGAGCACTATCATAATTGTAGGAAGAGAAGCATTGCTGTGGGTGTATTTGTTATGTGTACATGATTTCGCCCATTCAAGCTATGTTTGCCAAAGGTAAAGGAATGGGCTGGAGAATGTGTGGCAATCTGAACCGAAGAGATGGCCAAGGTGGAGATTTCAGAGGTCTGTGGACAGCCCGCGGGGGTGCTGGGCCTGCTGCGTGTGCAGGGATATCTAAGTGCAGGGGCATAGACTGGGTGAGCAGTGGCAGCAGCCCTTTGCCTTGGCAGGGAGGAGGGTTTCACGACCCACATTACTGGCTGTTGCTGGGTTGCTGCCATTGGTGATAACAAAATAAAGACCAGATGTAGTCAATGGCAGTATAAGTTTTTGAGTGCCCTACAGATAATGGCTCCTTCATTGCCTGCCCTGCCTCCTGCTCCCATGGCCACTGACACAGCGATTCCTTGAAGTCCCTTCTGGAGTTAGGGCATGACCTAATTCACGTGAATTTGGGGAGGAAACAAAAGGCTCTAAGACAAAGCAATCTTTCTTCAAGGAGACATTTCAAATGAGAGTTTGAAAATCTTTTTTTTTAAGATTTTATTTATTTGACAGACAGAGGTCACAAGTAGGCAGAGAGGCAGGCGGCGGGGGCGGGGTGGGGAGCAGGCTCCCAACCGAGCGGGGAGTCTGACAAGGGGCTCAATCCCAGGACCCAGGATCATGACCTGAGCCAAAGGCAGATGGTTAACTAACTGAGCCACCCAGGTACCCACAGGTTATATTATTTTAATAAACATTTAATTGTAAAACTAAGCCAATAATAAAAAAATTAAAGTAGGAGACCTGCTACAGCTTTTGGCAGAGCTTTTCACATGCTGGAACTCTCACCCTGATATATCCTCTCTTCCCAGCCTTTTTGGGGCTCTTTGGGGGTTCACTCATAGGGTCTGGCTGAACTACCAGCTGGGGGCCGTTTCAAAACCAGAGTCCATAAGACTAGGGGCTCACTCACCTCAGGAGACCCTCAGACATGGCTCCTTCCTCCGTCACTCATTCATTCAGGAAACCGTACACTTCCCCTGCCTTTCTGCCTGCCTCGCTTGCTGGTTCATCCTCGTTTCAGAACTCTAAATGTCCTTGGACCTCTTCTCCAATTGACATTTTCTCTCTTGGCGAACTCGTCTCTGTCTCTGTCTTCAGAATTTCTCCGTAATCTAACCACTTTTTATCACCTCCCCTGCGAGCACCGGCATCGCTCGCTCAGGCCATTGCAGTTGCCTCCCCATCACGGTTCCACTGCTTCCGCCTTCCTCCCTAGAGCCACTGTCCTCACAGCAGCCAAAGGGCGCCTGTTAAATCCTGAGTCAGATCGTGGCCCTCCTCCACTCACAACCCTTCCTTCTGAGGCTACATGATCTGTCCCCCACCTGCCGTCTGACCTCACCTCCTGCTCCCATCACCCTCGGCCCCACACACTCACCGCTGCCTCTGCACTGGCCTCCTCACTGTTTCCCACACACTGCCACACTTCAGGGCCTTGGCCCTGGTGCCCTCTGCCTGTTCTGCTCTTCCTTCAGCTCTTGGAGCCACTCCCCTCCCTCATCTCCTCGGATCCGCGCTCAAATGGCTCCTCAGTGAAGATGGTCCCCAGACCGTCCCCTTACACATCAGAAACTGCCCCAGCAATTTTTAGCCGCGTTTCCTCTTTTCCATGTTTTCTTTTTCTCCGAAAGCCTTTCTCATTCTCTAACATACTTCATATTTTCCTTACTTAATTTTATTTATTCTCTCTCTGCCACTAGAACAGCAGCTCCCCGAACATGAATGTGCTTATCTCTTCTGTTCAACACTGTCTCCCCAGTGTCTGGAACAGGGCCAAGCACACAGTAGGTGCTCAATATGTGTTTATTAGTTGACTGAATGGATGGTGTTGGTTGCGGGGGAGGACAGACACAGATGAGATTTGTCCTTGTCTGTCTGCTCTGTCAAGAGCTGAGCCTCAATTGAAACGAGTCTGGACCTAACTGATCCAAAGGTAGAAAGGACTGCATACCCTATGGGTGTGGTCAGAGGAGACACTCCAGGAAGAGGTAGTGTCATCTGGGGCACTCCTTGAAGCTTCCATGGGACTCACAGAGATCTTGAAGTTCAGCGAGGCCTCTGGGCTGGAGAACACAGCAGGCAGCACTTGGAAGGGGTGAAGTGAATTCCAAACGGATGAAAAATGTTGGGCTCACTAACAAGGAGAAATCTGTCAGGACCCTGAATCCCAAGGGGATGACCCTGGATTTGGTCTCCAGAGATGTTGTACACTGGTCACTGGCCCCCAGACAGAGACCTCACACCCTAGACAAACATCCCTCTGTAACCCTGAAACAATAGTAATGAAGAGGTTGTACTCATTGAGAGGTTATTAATTTATTAGGGGGACCGTGGATGGGGGATATTCAGGCAGGTAGTTTTGGTTCCCAACCCAAATCAGCAACCCACCCCCCTAGAGTAGGAAGAGTGAAATGCCCAGGTCCTTGGAGATTTCTGGGCTTAGGTGAGAGTTTGTAGGAAGGAAGGGAGAGGGAGACATGGCAGGGAACAGAATGAAGGAGGGCCAGCCCTGAATCATGGGGAGATATAGTTAGACACCTCAATTAGGTTTCCATCAGGGTCTCGGAAGTAGATGGACATAATGGGTCCTTTTGCCCCTGTTCTGGGGACCGGACCTTCCTCAATGGGAACTTCACAAGCCTGAAGTGGGAGGAGAATGCAAAAGTGATTCATCATAGTACATAGGTGCGACCAAAATTTAATCCCCAGAAAGTCCCTGATGTCTTTCTGTCTTCAACTCCTGCCATTCGCCCCTCCCTCCCTCTGCTCCAGCCACAGACCAGCCGCAAGGCCTGGGGCATAGTACCTAACTGCTCTGTGCCTCACTTTCCTCATCTGTAAAGTGGAATGACAATAGTACCTAGTATTATGTAGTAAGTGGCAGTCAGAATTCAATCCAGGCAGTCTGGACCAAAATCCATGCTCTTAATCCCTAGGCTTTCTCCACTTTACTTCCAAATTAGCCTTTTTCACTGATACTTTCCGAAGGAAGATTATATACAAGATCTTAATCTGTGTTCCCCAAAAGGAGAAGTCATGCTTCCTTTACATGAAATCATTTTGAGTGTTAGAGGGACACAAAATTAAATATTCCCTTTTAAATCCTATTTCAATCCTTTTTTAAAAAATCCATTTTGTTGGGGCGCCTGGGTGGCTCAGTGGGTTAAAGCCTCTGCCTTCGGCTCAGGTCATAATCCCAGAGCCCTGGAATCGAGTTCCGCATCGGGCTCTCTGCTCAGCGGAGAGCCTGCTTCCCTCTCTCTGCCTGCCTCTCTGCCTGCTTGTGATCTCTGTCTGTCAAATTTTTTTTTAAAAATCCGTTCTTTTTTTGTTTTTTGTTTTAAACAAAGTGATCTCTACACCCAGTGTGAGGCTCAAACTCACAACCCCGAGATCAAGAGCTGCATATTCTTCTGACGAGCCAGTCAGGTGCCCCACATTTCAAACCTTCTGATTATACCAAGAAGAAAACCTCTGGTGGATGCTAACAAGTCCTTAGCACCTCCTCAACTGCCAAATCTTCCTTTGTAATGTCAGGCCCAGAGAGTTCAGAGAAAGGAAGTGGATAAAATCTAACAACTGTTGGGGGTTTTTTGTTATTGTTTTTTAAGATTTTATTTACTTATTTGAGAGCATGTGCACTTGCAAGATAGAGAGAGAGAATATTAGCAGTGGGAGGGGCAGAGGGAGAGGAAGAAGCAGGCTCCCCGCTGAGCAGAGGGTCCCAACTCAGGGCTCTATCCCAGGACCCTGGGATCATGACCTGAGCTGAAGGCAGGTGGTTAACTGACTGAGCCCCACGACTGGTGTTTTTATAGCTGTTTGTTTGTTTGTTTGTTTGTTTGTTTTCACAAGTTAACTTCCCTTTGTGCCAAGATATAATGGGCTTTTCATGTACTGGGTCAAACTTTTTGCCTTTTACAGAAATGCGTTTCTGTAAAAAGAATTTAAGTTTATAGCTTTTTTTTTTTTTTTTTTTACAAGAATGATGTAATGTGGGGCGCCTGGGTGGCTCAGATGGTTAAGCATCTGCCTTTGGCTCAGATGTCCTGGGATCAAGACCCACATCAGGCAACCTGCTCAGCAGAGAGACTGCTTCTCCTCCTCTCTCTGCCTCTCTCCCTGTTCATGCTCTCTCTGTCTCAAATGAATAAATAAAATCTTTTTTTTAAGGATATAATGTTTCCCTTTATAATAGATTTGTTTACATGAAACAATGATGTCAACAGAAATAATGAGCAAACAGTTGTGTACAAGCATTATCTGGAAATGAGGAAACTTGTTCTGTCTGAAATTTGAGGAAGACCTGACGGGGTCATGCTTCTGTTTCCTCAGGACCAGACACAGCTTTCTAGAAAAGAACGGATGTCCAGCTCACCTTAAGGTGCTGGACCATTTCCTCCAAAGGTGTCTCTGTGATCAGACATATATCCAGGGAGCCAGGAACTGGGTGAGCAGCTTTGGGTTCAAATTCCTTTCCCACCTCATGGAGGTTCAATTTCTGTTCTCCAAAGCACAATGCTTTCCGGTCACCCTATTTTTTAAAAAAAAAGATTTTATTTATTTATTTAACAGCGAGAAAGAGAGAGAGAGCGCACAAGAAGGGAGAACAGAAGGCAGAAGGAGAAGCAGGCTCCCCACTAAGTAGGGAGCCTGATGTGGGCCTTGATCCCAGGACCCTGGGATCGTGGTCCTATCCAAAGGCAGATGCTTAACCATCAGGTCACCCTATTTGGGGAGGAAGAACAACCAAGAAGTAAACCCCCAAGGTGAGCATGAGACAAAGCCACCTCCCTACCCCAACAAGGTTAAAACAAAGTACAATGGGGCTTCTTTTTTAATATTTTATTTATTTGAAACAGAGAGTGAGAGAGAGAGAGCACAAGACAGGGGAGGGTCAGAGGGAGAACCAGACTCCCTGCTGAGCAGGGACCCCGATGCAGGACTCAATCTCAGGACCCTGAGATCATGACCTGAACTGAAGGCGGACAGTTAAATGACTGAGCTACCCAGGAGCCCCTACAAAGGGGCTTTTAATGAAAAACAACAGCCCTTTGCCCCATCCCAGTCCAGTCTCATTCCCTAGAAGCAACTGCTTTCAGCGTGTGTGTGTGTGTGTGTGTGTGTGTGTGTGTATTTCTTCTGGAAATTATTTGCATTATCTTCAAATAATATGTAAATGCTGCCCATGGCAGAGACAGCAATTTTTCTTAACATACATTTACTTAGTGTACAATAAAATGTGTATTTCTCCCTTTTTTCTTACAAAAAACCCAAATTTCAATGGGGTCAGTTGTGTGCGCAGCTTAAAAAGTTACATTTTCCCAGCATTCCTTGGCGGGGGTCAGCCATGTAAGATGGACTGGACAGTGAGATGGCAGCAGAGGTTGTGGGTGGAGCTTCTGGAAACCTCCCAGTCCCCCTGAGCTGGCAGTTCTCTGCCATTCACGTCCTCCTCCTTCCCAGCCTCTGCATGAACCCCAACTTTCTACAGAAGTTGTTAAATGAGAAAAAAAAAGAAAACTCAATCTTCTTTCACCCACTGTTCATTGAGTTTTCTCCTATGTACCTCCAGACACAGTCGGTGACTGATAATGGGCAACTTCAGACATTTTCTTGATTTAGCAAATTGATTTAGGAATTTTCACTCCTCTCCCTGCTCTGATAAACAAGAATTTAGCTCATCCATATTACTACCCTTCCCAATAGAATTCTGTCATCACTTGTAGTTCCTCTTTTAGTTCCTTTATAATTTTTAAAAGACATACATACATCTTTATGTTTTGATAGATGTACTGCAGCTGATGTCTCACTGGCCCTCCTATCCTCTTCATGTGCCTTCCCTCTCCACCTCTTCCCTTCCTTTTATCATTTTCCTGTTTCTTTCTCTTCTATCATCATGGCTGATGCCACATCCATTCTATCATAAAATGACCTTATTTCACTTTTTTTCCTTGGCTCGCTCGCTCTCTTGGGACCTCCCCCGCACCACTTGTTCCAAACCAGACTGAGGCATCTTTCTAGGTATCTTTCTGGGATCTTCCTCTTGGGACCTGCTGTGCCCTGACTTTTATGTCTTCCCTATTCCTGGCTTAATCACTTGCTTTGATGTGGCATGCTCTTGAGTAATTTTCAAAACAAGTGGGCAAAGTTTTAGACTCTATATCTATGATTTTTTAAAGGAAACTGTAAGTCCAACATGGGACTCGAACTCACAACCCTGAGATCAAGAGACACATACTCTACAGACTGAGCCAGCCAGGTGCCCCCATATTTCTAAGAATGTTTTATTCTATACTCACCTTGGTTAGTAGTTTGGCTGGACATAGAATTTCCCCTCAAAATCTTGAAATTGTTCTATTATCTTCTGGTCTCTGACTCTTAGGCAATTTGGTATCTGCTTATTTCTTTTCCCTATTTCATTGAACTACTTTTCTTTTTTCTTTCTTTCTTTCTTTCTTTCTTTCTTTCTTTCTTTCTTTCTTTCTTTTTTTAAAGTAGGCTCCATGTGCAGTGTGGGGCTTGAACTCATAACCCTGAAATCAAGAGTGGCATGCTCTATTGACTGAGCTACTTTTCTTTTTAACCTCTTTGAAAGATCTGAGGATTTGGATATTCATTTCCACTTTGATGTTCTATAATTTCATAAGAACATATCTAATGTGCTGGATACTTAGTTAACCCTTTCTGGCTAAAGACTGGAAAATTCTCTTGCATTATTTTTATGGCACTTACCTCCCCTTCTTTTTCTCAATTCTCTCTCTGGAAGTTTTGCCTTCAGAGTTTGGAATCTCTACATTGATCCTTTCAATTTGCCTCACAGATTTCCTGCGGGGTGTTTTTAGGGGGAGGAATTAAGTGTATTATAACCAAATTCTACTTCACTTGCAGTTTGTACTTGAGAAAGTGAGTACCTTGAAAGTTGTGACTTCCATGCCCAGGATCTTGGAATAAAACATGGTGGTGTCTTTGATACTCTTTACTGTCATCACAATGTGGTCAATTCTTTGGATAAGGCATGGTGAAAGAGTCTGACTGCTGTTCCTCCATGACTTAAAAAAGAAAACAGTTCAAAAGAGTTCACATTGCCACTGGTCACACCCGTGTTTCCCGTTTCCTTCTCTTCCCCTCCCCTCATCTCCACGAGGACCATACTTCCTCCTCAAGCCCATTTCTAAGGGAAAGTCCTGGGAGGAAACTGAGTAGAGTCTTTAAAAAAAAAAAAAAAGATTTTTATTTATTTGAGAGAGGGGGCGAGAGCACAACCAGGAGAAGCAGCAAAGGGAGAGGGAGAAGCAGACTCCCCACTCAGCAGGGAGCCTGATGTAGGCCCGATCGCAGGTCTCTGGGATCATGACCTGAGCCAAAGGCAGATGCTTAACTGACTGACCCACCCGAGCGCCCACTTGAGTTAAAACTTACCACCCATGTATGGATTCATAAGAGTCTGCCATGACTACTCTGTACTGTTTTCTTGTTCTCTTTCCCCTTGTAGAGAGATAGAGATGAAGTTAAGGGATAAGATGAAGACCAAGACCAAACCCTCTCTTGTTGTCCCCAAGCTGGATTTCTTCTCTTTTGCAAGGAATGACAAGACACAGAGGAGGCCCAACCTTATGATTACAAGCCCTCTGTTGGCCAGTTTAACCCAGTCCCCTTTATCTCACTCCTTAGCTATGCCAGGACAGGAAGGGAGCATCTCAGATGATATAAATGTTTCTAGGCATGTGTGTTTACAGATCCACCTTGAAGCCCAGTAGGAAGACAACACCTCCCCCATTCTTACTTCCTCCCCTCAGCACACTTCCCATCTGATCTTTCTCTTGATTTGCACTCTTTTTTTAAAAAAAGATTTTATTTATTTGACAGACAGAGATCACAAGTAGGCAGAGAGGCAGGCAGAGAGAGAGGAGAAGGAAGCAGGCTCCCTGCCAAGCAGAGAGCCTGATGTGGGACTCGATCCCAGTACCCTGAGATCATGACATGAGCTGAAGGCAGATGCTTGATTTGCATTCGTTAGTAATTTATATATTTATACGACATTGGCTACAGAAATATAAGGTGCCTGTGGTCTGGCACTGTAGCAGAATATTATGGTTAAAAGAAGAGACCCTGGGACCCAGACTGATGTTTAATTAATCTCTCTATGCCTTGGTTTCCCCTTCTGTAAAATGTGCATGATTTTAGACATAGAAGATTATCCTGACCACTTAAAAAAACAGTTGGATTTTTAAGGGCTTAGAACAATGCCTGGCACATAGCAAGTGGTATAAGAGTTCACGGTGATGATTATGGTGTTGTTGGGGTCATCTTGTTGAATTTCAGACTCCCTAGCATGGTCCCTAGTCTCTACAGCCTCATCCATCTCAAGCTACATTGCCTCTTTGCCTGTTCCTCATAAGGACCATCTTTGTATCTTTGGCCACAGAGCCTTATGCATATCTAACGCAATGCTAATATCTGTCTCTCCAACTAGAGATAAGGTACATAAGGGCAGAGATTTCTCTCTGTTTTGTTCTCCACTGTGTCCCAAACAACTAGCAGATGTTCAATAATATTTTTTCAATTAGTAGAGATCTACTACAACAATTAGGTCCAGTGCCTAGCAAAAGTCTGACTTCTGTTCTCTCCTATCCTATCCTATCCTATCCTATCCTATCCTATTTTGTGCTACCCTATACTATTTTATTCCTTTCATTCCACTGTGTTCAATTCCATTCAAACCATGACATTTTGAACAATTGATTGCACTGAGGCCCAGCTTAAAAAAAAAAAAAAAACACTGTGCAGTTCTAGTCTTATCAGTGGAGGAAGCATTAGCAAAGTTGCTGAGCTCTGCTGTCCTCATGGATACAGAGGATCCGTGGGAACACACAAGCAGTAGAATGAGAAATTGACCTTTGGACTCCATTGAAAATAAAGTTATATATTAAAAACCTTTTAATGTCTGTAGGATCTGTCACAGTATCCCCTTTTCAGTCCTGATATTGGTGCTTTATTTTTTTTCTCTTAATTGCTTGAGAGAAAAGAGAAATCACTAATATTTTATTAATGTGTTCAAAGGGCCAAGTTATGACCTTGTTACCATAGCCAATGGACGCTTGCTTTCTGTTTCACCGGTTTCGGCTCTTATCTTTGTAATTCCTTCCTTCCACTTTCTCGGGGTTCAATTTGCTGTTCCTTTTCCACCTTCCTGATATGGAAGCTTAACTCATTGGTTTTCAACTTTCCTGATCTATGCATTTAGAACTATAGATTTCCCCTTACGCAGTGCTTTAGCTGCAACCCGCCACCCCCGCAATTTTGGAAATCAACTCAATCCATTCCTCCCATTTTTCAATGCCCTGCAAGCTTAGACTCACTCCCCAGATCCTGTTTTGCAGGCAAAACGCTCCATCCTTACAAATTCAAGGATGAGCAGGGCTGGTTCTCTTAAAGAACCAGAAGAAGGCCAATGTGGTTCAAAATCCAAGAGTGAGTGAGGGATGAACAGACGGGGAAGACAAGGGACAGATAGTTCGGGGTTGTTGACGTAACATTAGGGAGGCTGGTTTATAAAAGGATCCTCAGGACATAGGAATCATGTAAGACTTACTCTGTGCCAAGCCCTGTTCTAAGCACTACACAAAATACATTTTATTCCTCACAGTGACTCTATATAATAGATTGCCCAGACACGAGGCCCTCCTATTCAACTTTCCTATTCAAGGTTTCCTTCAGGGTGAACCTCAAGATCGGTGCCCAGTTTCCTGGTCCCTTCCCGCACTGCCCCGTCAGGACATTCCTGGCGTCACCCTGAGGGAGCAGAGCGGTCAGTCTGCAGCCCAAGCCCGTTCTTGCAGACATGTTGCTGTCTGAGCGTGTTACAACAGGGCCTTTCCGTGTCCCTCTGCTGCCCTCTGCTTGTATTTGAAAGAGAAAGAGACAGGAGGTTGGGAAATTGAATGTCAGCACCCCAGGATAGCCCACAGAGGAGGGAAGCAGGTTACCAGGCCTGGGCTGGGGGCTGCCCAGCCTTGGTGTGAACACCCATACCCCAGCCCCTGAGACCCAGCTACTCACCTGCTTCTGGAAAGTTCGACCCCACATCCTGGCTGGCAGCATGGCAGGCAAGGTGTCCTTGCCCTGGAGCCTCCGGACAACCCTCTGGCTCCATGCCCAGAGACCAAGGGGCAGGAATGGGAGAGCCACAGGCTGAGGAATGCTGGTGGTGACAGAGGCAGACAGTACAAGTACAAGGACTCTGACAACTCAGGGCCCCGAAAGTAAAAGCTTGAGGTCTGACTTCGTTAGCTCAGGCCACCATAACAAAGTACCACAGACTGGGGGGCTTTAACAACAGAAATGAACTCTCTCACAGTTCTAGGGGCAGAAGTCTGAGATAGGAGTGCCAGCAGGGTCACAGGGTCATGCGGCTGGTGACGTCTCTCTTCCTGGCTTGAGGATGACCACTTTTTCTCTGTGTCCTCATGCAGTGGAATGAAAGAGCAGGCTCTCTGGTCTCTTCTTGTAAGGGCACTCACCCCATCATGAGGACCCCACTCTCCTGACCTCATCCAAACCCTGATCACCCCCACCCCACAGAGGCTTCACCTCCTAATACCATCACTTTGGGGGCTGAGACTTCAACATATGAGTTTGGGGGGACACAAACATTCAGTCTATTACAAGGTGTATATGTAAGGGGTTACTTTGTAATAACACAGAAAAACCACCCATCCCGAGTATGGTGGGGAGATCTTTACTCTACCATAGCCTCTGGTCTATGGAAGTTTGTGTCCCCAGAGTGTGAGAGCTCTGCTCTGTTTGGGAGTCAGAGTTTGTGTCCAGGGTGTGAAGTTAAAAACTGTCTGAGTTAGGGTGTGACCACTGCTTTGGGGATCTGTTTCTGAGCCAGGATCTCTCTCTCTCTTTTTTAAATTTCTTTTCAGTGTTCCAGAATTCATTGTTTACGCGCCACACCCAGTGCTCCATGCAATCCGTGCCCTCCATCATACCCACCACCAGACTCACCCAACTTCCCACTCCCCGCCTCTCCAAAACCCTCAGATTGTTCTCAGAGTCCACAGTCTCTCATGGTTCATCTCCCCCTCCAATTTCCCCCAACTCCCTTCTCCTCTCCATCTCCCCATGCACTCCGTGTTATCCCTTATTGAGTCGGGATCTCTTAAGCTATTAAGTGTTCTGTGTCACAGGGTGCAATGTTTCTGAGTTCTTTGGGGGGTGTGAACTTTGAGGTTTTCCCCATTCCCACCCACCCCTTACCATACCCTCTCCTTCCACTGCTAAGAGTCAGGGACCATTCATCGGTCCCACTGCTGCTTACCTTACCCTAAACTGAGTGCCCTCTCTCCTGGGAGCCCCCTGGGACATGTGAGTTTGAGATTCTTGTTCCTAGGCACACCCCAAGTACCTCCCCATACTTACAAGTCCTCTATGCTGTGCATATTGATTTTAGCTTGTGATTTTCCCTTAATAATACATGAATATGGGTTTGTATAAAAGGTTTCAGCAGCAGCAGCCTATGGACTACAAGGTCATTCCCCCCTCCATACTCCAAAAATTACCACTGAGGTCGGTTTCTGGTGTTTCCTTACACACACACACATCAACGTGACCAGCTCCCACCTGCTTTTCCTTGTCAACAGCCTGTCCTTCAGAAGGCACCCCCACTCCCGCAGGCACCCCCACGTCCCACCCAGCCAGCCTCATGTACAGTGGGTACCCCATGGTAGAACACTAACCTCTGGCATTCCTTTCGCTCTGCTGTATGTGCAGATTTGCAAGGTTGTCCCAACTGCCGGGTCCTATCAGCCTTGTGCCCACAGCTCAGAAAATGTGTGTACATGCTAGATGGAGTTAGACGTGGAATTGCCGGGTCAGAGGGTTCATTCATGTGCCCAAAACCCAAGGAGCGTGTTCTGTGTGCCTAGTGCTCTTCTAGGTGCTGGAGAGGCATCGAAGAACTGGATGGGACAAATGTCCTTGCCCACTTGAGCCGACACTCTATTTGGGGAGGAAAAGGGTGTAAAAAGTTGATTTCCGTCCATGTTTCACAAGCTCCTGGAAAGTTTCCTTCCCATCAGCGATGCCTCTACTGGTTTCCTCTCTGCTCTTCTCTGTGGGGTGGAGTCTGTGGCAGGGGGCTGGCTGGCACTGGCCTTTGCTCTCTCTGAGATCCACAGGGTCTCGGGCCAGGACGGTGTCTTTGGGGATGTGGATGTATGTGTGTGTGGTCGGGGAGGAGGATACAGGTCTTCAGTGGTCCCCTGGAGAGAGTGGAGAGGAAATAGGACTAGAAGAGGCCACTTAATGGTGTGTACGGGAGCTAAGGACAATGGTCCGCTGAATTAGGCATCAAGAGCTCCTCAAAGGTCACCCGGACAGAGGGTGGGCCAGACAAGCAGCCCTGGGTAATCCAGTACCATCTTGGAATACACCATTGTGAAACTATGGGCACCCTTGCAGGCCACAGAGATGGGGGTGTGGCCACCTCAGGAGGAAGCATACACTAGGGGCTGGACAGCCTTGGGTTACTTAGATGAGGGTCTGGGCAATCCGGAAGTCACACACACTAGGGAGGGGACACTCCCTGAATCATACACACTGGAGACTGCCCACTCTTGGGGTCCCACAGAGCAGGTTGTAGACGTTTCTGGGGTCAGATTGACTAGTGTGTTGACACTATTGTAGTCAGACAAACTAGGATGTGGATGGTCCTAGGGTCCAACAGGTTTGCATGTGGACACTTCTGGAGTCACACATGTTAAGGAGACACTCTTGAGTCACCCAGACATTCACAGGGTCCCACATATCACGGTATGGACATCCCAGGGGTTAGGTCATAGATTGGACTGTGGAGCTTTTTTGGGGGTCACTCAGACTGGGATGTGGGCACTCCTGGGCTCAGCTTAAGGTATAGACAACTATGGGGTAAGAATGGGTGGGTGTGGGGCGCCTGGGTGGCTCAGTGGGTTAAGCCGCTGCCTTCGGCTCAGGTCATGATCTCAGGGTCCTGGGATCGAGTCCCACATCGGGCTCTCTGCTCAGCAGGGAGCCTGCTTCCTCCTCTCTCTCTCTGCCTGCCTCTCTGCCTACTTGTGATCTCTCTCTGTCAAATAAATAAATAAAATCTCTAAAAAAAAAAAAAAAAAAGAATGGGTGGGTGTGGACAGACATGGGGTCACCAAGATGGAGGTTTGGAGAGACACAGGGTCACTCAGAGGTTTGAACACTCCAAGGTGTGTATCACACTGGAGAGTGGAAATCTCTGGGGCCACATAGAGGGACTTTGGGACACTCTTGACATTACACTGGGGAGTGGAGGCTCCTGAAACCACACCCACTGTGGACTGGGCACTCCTTGTGTCGCACAGATTGAGATGTGAACGTCTGTGGTGTTATACAGACTGAGGAGAAGACACTCCTGGGATTGTGGTGACTGAGGTGGGGACAGCTCCTTGGTCCAATAAATGATGCGTTGGCACCGCTCAGGTCAGAAACTGAGGTGTAGACACTCCTGTGGTCACACGGGATAGTTGCAGGACATGGAGTGGACACTGCTGAGGTCACAGACTGTGGTGTGGATGGCCTTGGGGTCAAACAAATGGCCACACAAATTCTCTTGGGTGTGGACACCCCTGCAGTCACACAAATGGGTATTTGGACACTACTGGGGTCACACACATTGAACACTCACTATCACAGTCTCGGGTGTGGAGACTGTTGGTGGCATGCACTTGGGGGGTGGGCACTCCCGGGGTTACACACTGGGATGGGGACACTTCTGGCATCACACACAGGGGTGTGCCCGTTCATGATGTCACACAGAACACGGACAGAATGATGCTAGAGGTGTCCATTTGGTGACCCTGATTAAGAGGGCAAAGTTTGAATACCACCCATTAAAGGTACTCAGACAAGGAGGCCCTGAGACCGAGGTGGCTCTGATGCCTTAGTAAGCAAACCAAAACCTAAGCCCGAGCAATGCACTTGTATCCAAGAAATCAAAATGTCAGAACCGCCATCACAATCAGCCAACTAGGCTTTCTCAGGTGAAGGCCACTGGTTCAGCCGTAGCCAATCAAATAACCTCCTCCCTTTGCTTTCCTCCTGCCCTAGGGAAGACGTAGCCCCAGCTCCTGTCGGGAGCACTCTTTCACCACTTCCGGCTTGGTGGTGCCCAGTTCCGATTGCCTTAGGCTCCAAGAAACTGAAAATTTAAATGTGCCTCGGTTTATCTTTTAACATACCTGTGCTGCCATGCACATGACAGGCTCTCATATGCGGGGCTCACTTTGTGCTGGCAAAGCAAATGCTGGGCTTCACTTCCAATTGCCAGGTAAGACCCTACAGACTGACTCTTTTCATGGGGGACTGGGGATACCTGAGGAAGGAGAACGTCGATCATCTGTTGCTTGGAAGGTCTGCGGTGGTGCTTTCTCCACTTGCTCTTTGTCCATCTTTTGGGGGTCGAGAGCTCCAGTGGAGTACGAAGCTACAGTGGACAAGGAGCCAGGGGTCCTCAGCTACCACCAGGACTTCCACACACCAACCTAGAGCAGCCACAGTAGTCTGTGATGAGAGCCAAAAAATAAATGTTTATTATTAGGTGAAAGCACTGACATTATGGGCTTGGTTTGTGGTTGCAGAATTAATTCCGGAATACACAGTGTTGTTGGGCCGATGGCATCCTCTGTGGAAATGGACTCTGCAAGCTGAGAAGCTCATGGAAGGGGTGGGAAGAGTCTTCTTCCAAGACGGCCTCCTGGCTGCTAGGAGCTATTCATCCTTGCTTTACAGCCGGCAGAGCTCTGGCCAGCGTGAGGGGGCTGGGAGGGCATCTGCCTCTCCAATCTGGACACTGGCTCCTCTGCAGGGGGGTCCTGGATGTGGAGCCTTGTTCTTCAGAGATCTACAGGGGAATGAGGCTCTGGTGTCCTGTGGCTTGGCAAGACTTTCATAACGGGCTTCAGGGCACATCAAGCTACTTTCTATAGACGGATTAAAGATAGCTTTAACTTCACCAAATGTCTCCAAAGGCAGATTTCTTTTTCTCCTTAGAATGGAGACACCTGCTGTGGAGGGGCTGAGACCCAACATTCTCCCTCCCTGCTCACCACTTCTCCCAGAACAAAGCCCTGGATGAACCCGTGGGGCAACAGTTGGAAGCAGAGCTCCCCCAGTCATGGCCACCTTCAGGGTCATGTGATGTTCCTACAAACAGACCCATGCAATGTGCTGGGATGCCGTTTGTTTAGGGAGTAGATTTCTACCCCAAAGAGAATGCCTTCCTTTCCACCAGACCCAGTGTTTGTTTGTGAGGATTTGAGGGAAGATGTTTAAACCACATGGGCTCTGTGGCCCAGTTTCCTTGTATAAAAAGCATGTGCTAGGACTTAGTCTGGCTGTCCCAAAGGGTAGTTAAGAGATTATATGAAAAGGGTTTTCTTAGGCATTCTTCCCCCTGTAACAGAAAGCTCTGCTACAGTGCCTTCTAGTAAGAGAGGTTTATTTCCTTCCCATTACCAGAAAGTTTGAGATTGACAGTCTCAGGTTCAATGATATCGTAAGCAGAGTCAAATTCTCCTTCCCTCCTCATCTCGATGGTCTTTAAGCATGCTGACTTTTTTCTTCCTCGTTCTTGCCTCATGGTTCCAAGAAGGCTGCTGTACTTCCAGACCTCATATCTATATCCAAAGCAGGAACAAGGGATCAGGACAAAGGCTTTCTCCTAATGAGGCATTGTCTTCTTATTTGGGCTGAACAGCCTTCACTATAGATTATCCCTTATATCTCTTTGGCCAAAACTGCACCAAATGCCCTCGCCTGGCATTTGTCACAATAGTGACTCTCTCTCTCTCTCTCTCTCTCTGACAAATAAATAAATAAAACCTTAAAAAAAAAACAAAAACAAGAAGAAGAACAGGAGGGGCACCTGGTTGGCTCAGTCATTAAACGTCTGCCTTCAGCTCCGGTCATGATCTCAGCATTCTGGAATTGAGCCCATCAGGCTCCCTGCTTGGTGGGAAGCCTGCTTCTCCCTCTCCCACTCCCCCTGCTTGTGTTCCCTCAGTCGTTGTGTCTCTCTCTCTGTCAAACAAATAAATAAAATCTTAAGAAGAAAAAAAACCAGGGGACCTCCACCTACCATCTGAAGGGAGTGGGGATGGAGTAGTGGAGAAGGAGGACATGGGGGCAAGGACTGTAGAACCAAACACTGCTTATAGAACCAAAGCATGGAGGCAAGGTGAGTTGACTTCTAGCCCTTTTTCTGCATTGGAGCGGCTGTGTGGTTTGGGTTCTGTCCCTTGCCCTCTCTGGGCCTCTGTTTCCTCTTCTGTACAGAAGGAGTTGAGCTCAGTGGTCTCAAAAGACACTCTGTATGCTGGTGGTCTTGACCCGGAAATGGGGGCTGGGCTATGGAATTCACCAGATGACAGAGAAGGGCCACTGAGTCTTAAGTGGGAAAGGTCTAGAGGCTACTTGGCTCCTGTCTCCTACCACCTGGCCGGGGCAAGAATCTCTCTTCCCTCTGTGATCAAGGTCATTATGGTTGTCCTTGAAGAGATCACTCAGAGTGTTTATAAGGGACTCCTGGGACAGAGCAGGGGCCCACATCCGGGTCCAGTTTCTAACCTTAGCTCTGTTGCTAATGTCGTGCTGGGTGAGTCTGAACAGGTCCCTGGCACTCTCTGTGCCTCAGTTTCCCCATTTGTTCAGTGAGGAGGTTAGACAAGATGGTCTCTGCCAGACTTTATAGTCCTAAACTGCTGAGGCTGAGTGGATTCGAGGACAGGAGGGAAAGGTTGAGGTCTGCTGCTAGAAGCTGCCAGCATCACTTGTCTTATGGCTGCATCGGTCCAATCACCACCTCTGTGATCACACTGACACCACCCCTATGCGTGTGTGTTCTCTTCTTTTTCAAAAAGATTTTATTTATTTATTTGGCAGAGAGAGAGAGAGAACAAGCAGGGTGAGCAGCAGGCAGAGGGAAAGGGAGAAGCAGGCTCCCCACTGAGCAGGGAGCCTGATGAGGGGCTCCGATCCGAGGACCCTGGGATCACGACCTGAGCCAACCAGGCACCCCTGACTTCTCTTCTCTCCCAAATCCCACTTGGCTACGCTGTTAAAAAGACATTCGTGGTTACATTTCGGGCCTATCTGGATAATCAAGGTAATCTCCCCATCATGGACCCTTAACTTTTCTGGGGGGAGAGGAGCCCAAGGAGAGGCGGAGGGAGAATTTTAAGCCTGATGGCCTGATGGGCATGATCCCACAACTCTGAGATCACGACCTGAGCCAAAATAAAGAGCTGGATCTTTGACCGACTAAGCACCCCAGGCATCCCCAGACCCTTAATCACACCAGCTAAATCCCCCCCCCTTTTTTTTGCCACCTAAGTGAACATTCACAGTTTCCAGGGATTAGGAGCTGGCTAACTTCCTTTTGGAGAGCTATCCTTCAGCCCACCAGGGTGGGGTAAGTCCACAGGTGGGAACCAGTCCTCAGGGTGGAGACATCAGTTGAAATCTGAAGGATGGGGGCTAACTGAGCAGAAGAAAAAGACACAGACTGTGCCAGCGGGAGGGAGGAACAACATGTATAGAGGCATCTGGAGATGAGAACGCACAAGAGCTATGTGACAGCAGCCGAGCTGTGGGGAATAGTGGTCCCGACATTAGAGGGCAGGTTGTTCAGGACACTGAACTGAACTGTGGGATGCAAGCTGTCTCTTCCCAGCTCCTCTCCGACCCTGGGCCTGGTGAGGTTCCAGGTTGAGCCCTGGCTTCCAGAGGCCCAGGCTACCCCTGCCAGGCAGAGGGGAGGGAAGGTAAAAAGCACCCTGACCTTGAGCCCACGGTGGGCAGGCCATGCGACGCCCTAGTTGTGCAGAATGGACAGGCCAAGGGCGGGCTGGTGCCTGGGAAATGCAGCCTTTGGCCAGACCTGGAGATGTGGATGACCAACTCACATTCCCTCACTCAGGAAGGCAGGCCTCTGGGTCAGAGTGCTCCCAGCAGCACAGGTGGGCATGGGCTGACAAGGGTTAAGAGCCTGCTGGGGTAATGGACAGCCTGGCCTGTGATGGCCACTCCTTGCTGGCGGGATGTCCTTTGGCAGTGACTCCGTGTCCCTGGAACTCGCCCACCCCATCCCATCCCCATCCCACCTTTATCCTCCACTCAAGGTAGTAGGTTAGTTATTAGAGGCATCGAGAAGCACCGGGAGCCTCAGGATCCTGCAGCCGGAGGGGGTAGGAGGCATCTGGGGTTTCTGAGACAGCACTGAGCCAAACTGAAACCACTTCCTCTTTTTGTGAGTTCATCTATTCTCTCTCTTTTAAAGATTTTACTTGTTTATCTGACAGAGAGAGAGAGTACAAGCAGGGGGAGCAGCAGAGGCAAAGGGAGAAGCTGGCTCCCTGCGGAGCAGGTAGCCCAATATGGGACTCAGTCCCAGGAACCTGGGACCATACATGACCTGAGCCAAAGGCAGACGCTTAACCTACTGAGCCACCCAGGCAATCCCCATGTAGTTTCTTAATTGGTCAAGCTGGTTCAAGTTGGTTTCCGTGACTTGCAGACAAAAGCATCTTAACTGATAAAGGTTTTTCATAATCTTTTTTTTCTGGCATGGAGAACTAAGAAAAATTGAAATGTAGAAGATGTTGTGATGACAACTTTAGTGGAGGTTTGGTAGCTTATTTTACATTGTGCATGTGTAGCCGGCAGAATAATACTTCTACCCCAAAAATGATCATGCCCTAATTTCTGAGACCTGTGAATGTTAGGTTACACAGTGAAAGAGAATTAAAGTTGCTCATCAGCTGACCTTAAGATAAGGCAATTATCCTGGGCTATCTGGTAGAGCCAATATACTCATAAGGGTCCTAAAACCGGAGGACGGAGGCAGGAGTGATGTGATGTGAGAAGAGCCTAACAGAAGTTACTACCTTTGAAGAGGGAGGAAGAAGGCCATGGGCCAAGGGATGCAGGGGTCTTTCAAAGCTGGAAGAGGCAAACAAACAAACAAACAAACAGTTTCCCCTGAAGCCTCTAGAAGGGAACCTAGACCTGCTAACACCCTGACTGGAGCCCAGTGAGACCCGTGCCAGACTTCTGACTTCCAGAACGAGAAGATAGTGAATTTGTGTTGTTTTGAGTCACTGTGTTTGCTGTAATTTGTTATAGCAGCAAAAAGAAACGAACAGAGCATCCATTTATTTTTCTTCTATTAATTTTTTTAAAAATATTGTATTTATTTGAGAGAGAGAGAGAAAGACTTGCAAGCGAGCTGAGAGAGAGGCAGAGGGAGAAGCAGGCTCCCTGTGGAACAGGGAGCCGGATGTGGGGCTCGATCCCAGGACCCCTGAGACCATGATCTGAGCCAAAGATACGTGCTTAACTGACTGAGCTACCCAGGTGCCACTTTTTCTGTTAATTTAATGGAAGAGACGCTCGACACCTTTTACTTTAACATGTATAGTGCCAGCCCCTTCCAGAAGTTGCTTTTTTGCTTTCCCTTTTGCTGATACTCTCTACCCAGCAATCTGCTTCCTTGTACATGTGCAAAAGGAACACGGTAAGAAAAAATGGTTATTTGGTTATTTCTGGGTATTAGGATTTAGAGGAGTTTTTTATTTGTAAAAAATTTATGTGAGAGAGCGAGAGAGAGCGGGGGAGGGGCAGAGGGAAGAGGGAAAGAATCTGGAGCAGACTCCCCACTGAGCAGGGAGCCCCACACAGGGCTTGATCCCAGGACCCTGGGATTATGACCTGAGCTGAAGGCAGATGCTTAACTGACTGAGCCACCCAGGTGCTCCTAGAGGGAGTTTTGTTTTGTTTTGTTTCATTTACATTTTCATCTTTTTGCTTTTCTGCACTTCCTACCCCCTCCCATTTTTGGTAATGAACAGGCATTATTTTTTAACCAAAACAATAAGCGTGATTATGCATTTTATTGAGAAAGCCTCTACCAGTCAATGCCCCACAGCCATCTTTGAGTGTTCTGTCCATCCTAGGTGAGGTTTCCCCAAAGCAAACCAACACACCCCAGATCAAGGCTACCCCTCCCCTGCTTCCCCCAGCTCAGACAGATAAAATTCATCTATAGCTATTACCACCTGAATTCTGTCCTCAATTTCACACATTGAGGCCCTAACGCCCAGGACCTCAGAATGTGACTGTATTTGGAGACCGGGCCTTTAAAGAGGTCGTTAAATTAAAATGAACCTATAAGGGTGGGTCCTAATCCAATCTCCTGTCCTTTTTTTTTTTTTTTTTTTTAAGATTTTATTTATTTGGCAGGTTGAGGTCACAAGTAGGCAGAGAATGAGAGAGAGAAGGAAGTAGGCTCTCTGTTGAGCAGAGAGTCCAATTCGGGGCTCGATCCCAGGACCCTGAGATCATGACCTGAGCCAAAGGCAGAAGCTTTAACCCATTGAGCAACCCAGGCGCCCCAATCTCCTGTCCTTTTAAGAAGAGCACATGAGGACGCAGAAAACAGAAGAAAAACCATGTAAGGGCACACGGAGTAGGTGGCCATCTGCAAACCAAAGAGTGAGGCCTCCGGGTAGGGGTCGGGGTGGGGAGGCTGGAGCCAACTTTGCCAACATTTTGATGTCAGACTTCTGGCCTCTAGAACTGAGGTAAATTAATTTCTGATGTGTAAACTGCCTGGTCTGCCGTATTCTGTTACGGCAGCGTGAGCAGGATAACGCAGTATTCCCTTCTCTTTTGCTCCAAAGAAACAGCTTCTATGTGCTAATAATGTTAGAATGTGTTATGTTCTGAGAGAACTGATTTAGTTCCTTAAAGATCCTTCATTTTCGTAGTCTTGTGACCTCCGACAAACCTGTGAAACCTGGGGTGGGTCAGAATGGTGCTTATGACTCCTCATTCGACAGAAAGAAAAACAGAGGCCTGTGGGGGACTCGTGACTCGGCCAAGGTCACACAGTCTGAATGCAGATCTCCAGATTCCATTCTGGAACATGGCCTAGAAGTCCCAAGATCAGGAATATGTGGAAGGGGAGCCAGGTATTCTGTATTCCCATCTAGAATATAGTCCATCCTATCCATTTTCTTCTGGAAGAATCACATTTCATTTTTGGCCCTCATCTCTAAGATGGCCCCCTCCCTGTCTCCCCAGAGCCTTTAATAAGTAACAAAAAACCATCTAATAATTACTAAGCCAAACCCTTCCTGGCTCTTCCTATTAACTGAGGTTTTCAGAATTTTTATGGATTTTTTTTAGACCTTTCTATTAATGAAAATATGGCTCAATTTTTAAAATTTTTTTAAAAAGATTTTATATATTTATTTGAAAGACCCAGCAAGAGGGAACACAGCAAAGGGAGTGGGAGAGGGAGAAGCAGGCTCCCCATGGACCAGGGAGCCTGATTTGGGGCTCGATCCCAGGACCCTGGGATCATGACCTGAGCTAAAGGCAGACATTTAATGACTAAGCCACACAGGCACCCCTAAAAAAATCTTAAAATAGGCTAACGCCTAGCATGAAGCCCAGTGTGAGACTTGAACTCAGAACCCTGAGATCAAGGGTTAGATGCCTGGGCCACCTGGGTGGCTCAGTCGTTAAGCATCTGCCTTCGGCCCAGATCATGATCCCAGGGTCCTGGGATAGAGCATCACATCAGGCTCCCTCCTTATAGAGAACCTGCTTCTCCCACTCCCTCAGCTTGTGTTCCCTCTGTCACTGTCAAATAAGTACATCTTTAAAAAAGTCAGATGCTTAACTAAGCCACCCAGGTACCCCAATATGGCTTAATTTTTTTTAAAAGATTTTATTTATTTGTCAGAGAGAGCACAGGCAGGCAGAGTGGTAGGTAAGGCAGAGGGAGAAGCAGGCTCCCTGCAGAGCAAGGAACCCGATGTGGGACTTGATCCCAGGACCCTGGGATCATGACCTGAGCTGAAGGCAGCCACTTAACCAACTGAGACACCCAGGCATCCCTATGGCTTAATTTTTTAAAAGATTCATTTCTTTATTTGAGAGAGCGGGAAGGGGTGGAGGGAGAGAATCTCAGACTCCCACTGAGCCCGGAGATCAACACATGGCCCCATCATATGACCCACGAGATCATGACCTGACCCAAGACCAAGGGTTCAACACTTAACTAAGCCACCCGGGGCCCCCAGTATGGCTCAATTTTTTTTTTCCTTTTCTTTTTCTTAAAGATTTTATTTGACAGAGTGAAAGAGGGAATGCAAGTAATGGGGGGGGGGAGCAGAGGGAGAAGCAGACTCCCCACTGAGCAGAGAGCCCGATCCGGGACTCAATCCCAGGGCCCCGAGATCATGACGTGAGCCGAAGGTAGATGTTTAACTGACTGAGTCCCCCAGGCATCCCGTAGCTCAATTTTTTTTCCTTTAAAGATTTATTTATTTGACAGAGAGAAATCACAAGTAGACAGAGAGGCAGCCAGAGAGAGAGAGAGAGAGGGAAGCAGGCTCCCCGCTGAGCAGAGAGCCCGATGCGGGACTCGATCCCAGGACCCCGAGATCATGACCGGAGCCGAAGGCAGCGGCTTAATCCACTGAGCCACCCAGGCGCCCCCCGTAGCTCAATTTTTAAATGAGGATCTAAGCTGCCAATATTTCCATTAGGACTTTTTCTTAAACTGAGAAAATACGCCTCAAAGCCTCGCCGTACAGCTGGGACTCCCTTGTACAATGATGAGGTCAGGGGCAGGAAGGGAGGGCCCTGGGGCATTGTGGGAGATAGGAGTGTCTGGGTGGGAGCAGGCCATGTAGAGAGAGGCTCCAGGATCTGCTTGAGAACCATGGCTTTCTGCTGGGCATGAGGAATGTGGGAGTGGGTGCCAACTCCTAGCTAGCCGTTCTCTGGGAAACATTTGCTTACCTTTCTCCCTGACCCCTCTAGGCTTGCAGAGTCCAGTTGGCAGGGGAAGGTGAAGTCGGAGTCTGGGGTGGCTGGCCCAGTGTGTCCCAAACCCTTTCATGATCCAAGCCATCCTGGCAGTGGGCACCAGGGACCTGAGTAATCTCCTGCCTTATCTAGAGGAGGAAACCCTACTCTCCCCACCAACTGCTGCTGTGTGGGTGCCCAGATCTTCCAATATCCCAACAGTAGCCACATAACAGCAATTTAGCAGAGACTTTTAATTTTTAAAGTTGATCACGAGTTATGTGTTTTGTTTTGTTTTAATCCTTTGCAGTTGGGGCACCTGGGTGGCTCAGTCAGTTCAGCATCTGCCTTTGGCTCAGGGTCCTGGGATTGAGCCCACATCGGGCTCCTTACTCAGTGGGAAGCCTGCTTCTCCTTCTGACCGTCTCCCCACCCCGCTCCCTGCTCCTGTGCTCGTTACCTCGCTCACTCTCCACTCTCTCTCCAATAAATAAAATCTTTAAAAAAAAAAACAAAACCCTTTGCATCCCCTAGAAAAGGGGTCCAGGATTCGAAGTGGCACACTACAGAAGAGGTTGCCCAAATGTCCGATAAACACATGAAGGATAGTCAGCCTCGTTGTTCATCCAAGGAAAAGAAAATTAATATCGCAAAGAGGAACCTTACAATAATATTGTATTAGTAAAGCAATTTTTTTACTGTAATATTTTATGCACGGTTGGTGGGAGTATAAACTTTAGAAAACCACTTGGAATCCTTAGAAATGCAAAAAAGTATGTGTCTTCTGTGACCCAGAAATTACACTCCTTGGTGCACACTCAGAGAATGGGTAAAACACATCGTGGGATATCTGTCTACTGATGGAGTACTACAAAGTCATGAGAATGATCAGATCTTAGCTACACACAACGTCCAGGTGTCTCACAGACCTAATGTTAAGGAAAAACAAGACACAATACATACACACTGTACTTTAGTTCCTTTATATAATTTCAAAGCAGGCAAGACTGAACTCTGCTGTTAAGGTTCACAGATGTGGGTGGTAGAGAGCAAGAAAAGCAAGGAAATCATGACCACGAAAGTTGGCTATGTTCTGTTTCAGGGGCTAGCAAACTGTGACCCATGGGCCAAATCTAGGCTGTTGTCTGTTTCTGCATGGTGTTGCACTAAGAAAGGTGAGAGTTGTTTACCTTTTTATTTTTAAGATTTTGCTTATTTAGAGACAGACGGACAGATAGTGCAAGCAGGGTGAGGGGCTGAGGGAGAATGAGAGAGAGAATCCTAAGTAGGCTCCACACCCAATGAGGAGCCCAATGTGGGGCTCCATCCCACGACCCTGAGATCATGACTTGAGCTGAAATCTAGAACCAGATGCTTAAAAAAATGAGCCAGCTGGGTGCAGTGATTCAACGAGTCTACACATGATTCCATGCTGATCAAGACAAGTGGACTCTTAATCTCCTTCACCTGTTTACCCAACTCCTCACCTGCTCCCCTCTGGCAATCAGCAGTTTGTTCTCTATAGTTAAGAGTCTCTTTTTTGGTTTGTATTTGTTTGTATCTTTGTTCTGTTTCTTGAATTCCACAGGTGAGTGAAATCCTATGGCATTTGTCTTTCTCTAACTTACATTGCTTAGCATTATACTCTCTAGAAGCATCCATATTATTGCAAATGGCAAGTTTTCATTCTCTTTTTATGCCTGAGTAATACTCCATTGTGTGTATGTATATATTTTTATAGTGTATACAGTGTATATACTATATATATTATCCTGTGTATATATAATATACTACATCTCCTTTATCCATTCACCAATCAGTGAACACTTGGCTGCTTCCATAATTTGGCTATTGCAAATAATGTTGCAAAAAACACAAGGGTGCATCTGTCCCTTAGAATTAGTGCTTTTGTAGACTATGGGGAAACACGCAGTAATGCAATTACTGGATTGTAGGGTAGTTCTACTTTTTAAATTTTTAAAGATTTTTTTCATTAATTTATTTTAAAAGATTTTATTTATTTGATGGAGAGAGAGAGAGAGATCACAAGTGGGCAGAGAGGCAGGTGGGGGACAGGGAAGCAGGCTCCTTGCTGAGCAGAGAGCCCTATGTGGGGCTCCATCCCAGGACCCTGAGACTATGACTTAGGCGAAGACAGGCTTAAACAACCGAGCCACCCAGGGGCCCCTACTTTTTATTTTTTGAGGAATCTCCATATTGTTTTCCAGAGTGGCTGCACCAGTTTGCATTTCCACCAACAGTGCATGGGGGTTCCTTTATCTCTACATTCTTGCCAACACCTGTTGTTTCTTGTGTTTTTAAAATCATTTTAGGGATACCTGGGTGGCTCAGTTGGTTAAACATCCGCCTTCAGCTCAGGTCATGATCTCAGGGTCCTGAGATGGAGTCCCCCATCCGGCTCCCTGCTCAGTGGGGAGTCTGCTTCTCCCTCTCTCTGTACCCCCTCCCACTCATGGTCTCAATTAAACTCTTTTTTTCAAGATTTTATTTATTTATTTGACAGAGATCACAAGTAGGCAGAGAGGCAGGCAGAGAGAGAGGGGGAAGCAGGCTCCCTGCTGAGCAGAGAGCCCGCTGTTCCTGTTTCGTGGCTGAACTCCCAAGTTGTGAACAAGTAATCACCTATAGAGATAACTTTGGATCTGTACACGTGCTCTGAAAATCAGCCAATCAATGATAGCCTCACTCCAGTGACCAGGCTTTGGAGAGTTTACAAATCAACCAGGACTTCAAGCTTGTGAAATTCAATAAACAAGTAGGCAAAAGATTCAAACAGGCACTTACAGAAGAGGATGCCCAAATGGTCAATAAGTGTGAAAGACGGGTGCCTGGCTGGCTCAGTTGGTAGATTATGAAACTCTTTTTTTTTTTTTTTAAGATTTTATTTATTTATTTGACAGCCAGAGATCACAAGTAGGCAGAGAGGCAGGCAGAGAGAGAGAGAGAAGGGGAAGCAGGCTCCCTGCTGAGCAGAGAGGCTCGATCCCAGGACCCTGGGATCATGACCTGAGCTGAAGGCAGAGGCTTTAACCCACTGAGCCACCCAGGCGCCCCGATTATGCAACTCTTGAACTTGGGTTGTGAATTTGTGCCCCATATTGGGGGTAGAGACTATTTAAAAAAAATTTTAAAGTCTTTAAAAAATGGTGAATGACATTCAACCTCGTTTTTTTCACCGGGGGAAGAGCAAATTAAAATCACAATAAGGAACATCACGTACTATCAGAATGGTAACAAAAATATTTGTTTTAAAAATATTTTATTTATTTATTTGACAGAGAGCATAAGCAGGGGGAGCAGCAGAGGGAGAGAGAGAAGCAGGCTCCTGGAGGAGCAGAGAGCCCAATGCAGGACTCAGTCCCAGGACCCTAGGATAATGACCTGACCTGAAGGCAGACACTTGACCAACTAAGCCACCCAGGCTTCCCACAAAAAATATGTTTTTTAAATTCTATTCATTTATTTGACAGACAGAGATCACAAGCAGGCAGAGAGAGAGGAGGAAGCAGACTCCTCGCTGAGCGGAGAGCCCGATGTGGGGCTCGATCCCAGGACCCTGGGAACATGACAGAGCCGAAGGCAGAGGCTTTAACCCACTGAGCCACCCGGGCGCCCCCACAAAAATTACTTTTAAGGCAATTCTTTATACACTGCTCCTGGTGGGAGTAAAAGACGATTCGACCACTTAAGAACGCCTGGCTAGCTCAGTCAGTGGGGTCTGTGAGTTCCAGCCAAACATCAGGTACAGAGATTACTTAAAAATATGTCTTTTTAAAAATGATCCGGGGCACCTGGGTGGTTCAGTTGGTTAAGCAACTGCCTTCAGCTCAGGTCATGAACCTGGAGTCCTGGGATTGGGTCCAGCATTGGGCTCCCAGCTCCACAGGGAGTCTGCTTCTCCTTCTGACATGCTCCCTCTCTCTCTCTCGCTTTCTCTCTCTCTCTCAAATAAATAAATAATCTTTTAAAAATTTATTCAACCGATTTGGCAAACCATTTGGAATTATTTAAGGATATGCATCTTTGGTAATCCAGAAATTCCACTTCTCTGGGCACACTAGAGAATGAATAAACAAATTGTGGAGTACATCCAATTATCTCTGGGTGATAAATGCCAGCCAGTGATAAGCCCTCCTGAAAAGTCAGCCAGTCAACGAAAACCGCATGCTCCTAGGTGACGTGCAAACAGCGCATGCTCACTCCAGCCACCTGTTCTGAAAGCCTGGGACTGCCAGCCGCCTTACTCCAGCAGGAGCAGGAAAACCCTGAAAGTCCTTCAGTGTCTTCGCACTTCTGCTTCTCTACAGCAACCAATCCCTGCATGCCTGGCTCTCCAAAACCTTCCCAAAGCTCTATGTTCTGGAAAAGTACACCTTACAAGTACAGCTCACCTTCATGGTTAAATGTGAAGTTTACCTCATTTGCAGCAGATACTGAATACAAATTATTGTTTGATCACGTCTTCCAACAGCTCATGGTTTGTTATGCATTTGATATAAAACAGACGCACTGTGAGATGATTAACTCCAACCACAGTTGTGGTGGTTGCTATCATATATATGCGTGCATGCATGCATGTGTGTGTGTGTATTTAAGCACCAAAATGCTAAAATGCAGGTGTAAATTTTGTGGTGAATTTACTAACAGTAGACACTAAATGAGGAAAGGTCCTTTTGAAATTCTTTGAGCCATCATTCAATATAAAAATGGTAGGAAGTCAAATATAAGCCAAATTAGTACAGCTAAGCATACAAGATGTAGGATTTCCTCAACTTGTACCAAAGGAACTCATAAAATGATAAAATTTTCATTAAGGAATTCAGGGGCACCTGGCTGGCTCAGCTCGTAGATCTTCTGACTCTTGATCTCCGGGGTGTGATTTGCACACCCATGTTGGGTGTACATATTATTTAAAAATAAATGTTTAAACAAATTCAGTGGAAGAAAATAAATTAATTGCAACAGAAGTTGTAATGGTCCTCCACACTTTATCATCATTAATTTACAGGGTCAAATGTCTGCTTGAATGTCTTACTACCAGAGTATTTTCTGATTCCAAAACTTCAAGCTAATTTTTAAGTGCCAGGATGAGATCTACTGCAATAATAAAATATATAATATGTCCACTTACTATAGAGATGTTATGAAAGATATAAATACCTTACATTTTATGGCATAACTGTGAATTCAAGTAATCACAATGCAGACAAAAAATTTCCCTTTGCTTATACAAAATTTTTTATATGACAAAGGCTTTCCTAATTAGGCTGTTTTGAGTAAAATACCTTCTAGCTGAGATTTCAGAAATAATAGAAAATTTCTACAGAGAATCACTTATTGATTTAGGAGTTAATGAAAAAAAAATTGTACACTTTTCATGCTCTACACTTTCAATTTTATTGATGTTTTCCAAGAACTGGCATTTGATTCCATTGATTTTCTCTATTTGTGTGTGTGTGTGTGTGTTTTCTTTTTTTTTTTTTTTTAAGATTTTTAAAAAATTTATCTAACACAGAGGGATCACAAGTAGGCAGGGGGGTGGGGGGAAGCAGACTACCCGCTGAGCAGAAAGCCCAATGGGGACTCAATCCCAGGACCCTGAGATCATGACCTGAGCTGAATGCAGAGGCTTAACCCACTGAGCCACCCAAGCACCCCTGTGTGTGTGTGTTTTCAATTTTACTGTTTTCTGTTTGTATCTTTATTATTTCCTTCCTTTGGGCATAATTTTTCTAGTTTTCTAAATTGGATATTTAGATAATTGATTTGAGACCTTTGTTCTTTTCTCTTACTGGCATTTTATTGCTATTAAATTCCCTCTCATGCCCACTTGAACTGCATCCCTCAAATTTTGATTCATTATATTTTTATTTTTATCCAATTCACACTAGTTTCTAATTTTCCTTTAGATTTCCTCTTGGATTCATGGATTACCTAAAAGTGTGTTACTTAGTTTCCAAATATTTTGAGGTTTTCCACATATATATGTTTCTGTTGCCAATTTCCAGTTTCATCAATTATGGCCAGAGAACATATTTTCTTATTTTAATTCTTTTTTGAAAAGATTTTATTTATTTGACAGGGAGAGAGAGAGAATAAGCAGGGGGAGCAGCAGGCAGAGGGAGAGGAAAAGGAAGAAGCAGGCTTCCCGCTGAGCAAAGAACAAGATGTGGGGCTTGACCCCAGGATCATGACCTGAGCCAAAGACAGACACTTAACAGACTGAGCCACCCAGGGGCCCCTGTGATTTCAGTCCTTCTAAGTTTGTTAAAGATTGTTTCATTGCACAGAATATGGCCTATTTTGATGAATGTTCCATGTGCATTTGAGAAGAATGTGTATTCTGCTGTTCTTGGTCGAAGTACTCTATAAAAGTCAGGTCCAACTGTTTAATAACATTTTTCAAGTCCTCTATAGCCTTACTGATTTTCTACCTACAATGTAGACAGCTTGCAACCATGTAACTCCCTTTGCCCTACCTCCTTTTGTTCTGGTTGTCATGTGTATTACATCTTTATACATTGAAAACATTAACACACAATAGTAACATTTTTGCTAGGAACAGTTATTAATAGTTTGAAGAAGTTAAGAGGAGAAAAATAGTCTTTTAAATTTACCCAGATATTTACCATTCTTGTTTTTCTTCCCTCCTTCTTGAAGTTCCAAGTTTCTTTCTGGTGTTGTGTTTATCATTTCTTGCACAGCCCATCTGCTATTGACCTATTGTCTTCATTTCCCATCATCTGAGAATGTCTTTATTTTTAAAGACTTTATTTATTCATTTGAGAGAGAGAGAGAGAGAGAGAGAGAGAGAGCATGAGTGGGGGGGAGGGGCAGAGGGAGAAGGGCAAGCAGACTCCCCGCTGAGTGTGGAACTCAACACGGGGCTCCATCCCAGGACCCTGAGATCATCACCTAAGCCGAAGGCAAAGGCTTAACCCACTGAGCCACCCAGGCACTCATTGGGTTCATTTCTGAAAGTCATTTTTACTGATTGGAATTCTGGATTGACTGTTATTCTCAGCACTTCAAAATGTTGTCTCACTGTTTTCTGGCCACCATATTTCTGACAAGAAATTTATGGAATTTGTACTGCTTTTCTCTTATGAATAATGTGGGGGTTTTTATAATTCGATTTGTGATATTTCTTGGCAATTCTTGAGTCTGTTAACTTATGTCTTTCACCCAGATTTGGGGGAGTTTTGGTCCTTATTTCTTCAATTTTTTTCCTTGCCAATATCATCCCCTGAGACTCCAGTAGCATAAATATTAGACCTTTTAATATTGTCTAAGAGGTCCCTGAAGTCCTCCTCCCATTTTTCAATATTTTTCTCTTTGTTCTTCAAGTTAAATAATTTCTATTGATTTAGCTTCAGATTCACAGATATTTCCCCCATCATATCTATTTTACTATTGAACACATCTGGATAATTTTTTATTTCAAATGATACATTTTGGGGTCCTAGAATTTCCAATTGGTTATTTAAAAAACCACTATTTTATTTTTAAAAAATTTATTTATTTATTTGACAGAGACACAGCGAGAGAAGGAACATAAGCAGGGGGAGTGGAAGAGGGAGAAGCAGGCTTCCCAATGCGGGGCTCGATCCCAGGACCCCGGGACCATGACCTGAGCCGAAAGCAGACACTTAACAACTGAGCCACCTAGGTGCCCCAGCACTATTTTATTTTTAAAAAATAATCTCTCTGCCCAATGTGGGGCTCAAACTCACAACCCCAAGAGCAAGGATCACAATGCTCTCCCAAATGAGTGAACCAAGCACTCTGGAAAGCCGATCCTTATACTATCTGAAGATCTTTCCCCAGAATATGTGGTCTCTCAGCTCTTTGGGAGTTTTATCTGAATTAAGATTTATTTTAACTATTTGGGCACCTGTGACACAGAATTTGAGAACTCTGGTGTGTGTGTATGTGTGTCTGCCCAGTAGGTGAGGTCTCTGAGAACCTTTGATTTCTGTGTCCCATGACATGAAATCCCTATGTTGTTCGGGGTATATTTGAAGCCTCTGTTCCTTTGGGGAGTATCAGTCCTGAGATGTGATGTTTTTGACTTATTAAGGTACTGTTTCTAGTGACTACAGTCCCTGAGCCATTTATCCCAAGCCAGTATCCCAAGAAATGAGATCTCTAAGGTTTTTGTAGCTTGTGTATTTGTGTGTGAAATCTCTGAGCTGTTTTGGTGTTTGTCTTAGGATGCAAATTCTCAAAAACAATTTTGGCATCTGTCTTTCATGGTATGAAGTTCCGGAACTGTTTGGGGTAACTTTTAGGCGTGATGCTTTTGTTCTTTTTGGAAAAATCTCACTTCCAGGGCTGATATCTGATTCATTCAGGGTCGTGTGGTTAATCGGGGTATTAGTTATCTGGACTGTTCATCAGTCTAGGGCATGGGCTATGTGGTCTCTGGAACATTAGGGAGTCTGTGTATCAGGGTACAAGGTCTCTGGGATATACATAGATCTGGGGCATACATTTTCAGAGCTGTAGAGATCTGTGGCAGGGTGTGAAGTCACTGGGATGGTTTGTGGTTGCTGTCCCAGTGAATGAGATCACTTGAAGTGTTTGGGGTCTATTCCCCAGGGTTGGAATATGACATTTTAGAGATTGTGTGGACCAGACTGTGGGGGTACACATGCTTAGTAGCTCCATGCCTTATCACAGGCGGTGTCTGAGTTATTTTGGGATATGTGTCCAGGGTATAAGATCTTGAAATTTTATGCCTTTTTTTCCTCAAGGGTTTGAGGTATTTGAACTGTGTGTAGGATTTTGTCCCAGAGTGTGAGGTACCTGAGATGTTGGGATTGGGGGCTCTGTCCCAAGGTATGAGGTCTCTGAGTGGCTTTGAATTACTATGTCCCTGGGTGTGTTCACCATGTGAACTATTGGAGGTGGTCCTGTGTCTGTGTCCTAACATTTGAGGTTCCTGTGTTTCTCTAGATTATGTTCATTCATGGCATGAAGATCATAATTTTTTTTTTTTTAGTCTGTGTCCAGGGAGTGAAGTCTCTTAGCATTTTGGGGACCTGAGCTCTCTGAAGGGTATGAGGTGTCTGAGTTCTTTTGGGTCTGTGTTCCATGCCATGAAATCCCTGTGTTTTGGGGGGGTATGTTCCAGGGTTTGAAGTCTTTCACGTTTTTGACAGTTTCTGTATAAGTGTGTGATGCCTCTGACCTATGCATGGTCTAGTCATAGGATGTTAGGTCTCAAAATTTTATCATGTTTGTGTCTCAGGTAGGAGGTTTCTTTGTTAATTGATTTCTATGTAGTCCATGAGCTATTTTGGAGCCTGTTCAAAATCTATCAAGAGAGGAGTTTCTGATTAGTTCTGTGGTCTATGTCCAAGATGTGAGACATCTGAGCTCTTTCATTTTTTATTTATTTTTAAAAGATTTTATTTATTTATTTGAGACAGAGAGAGGGGGGAATGAGCAGTATCAGGGGCAGAGCAGAGGAAGAGGGAGAAGCAGACTTCCCACTGAGCAAGGAACCCAATGCAGGACTTGATCCCAGGACTCTGGGATCATGACCCAAGCCTCAGGCAGACGCCTAACTGAGCCACCCAGGCGCCCCTGGCATCCGAGCTCTTTGAGTAACTGGCAACTGTTGGCAGAGTCCAAGGATTATTTTTGGGGTCTGTACTCCAGAGTATGATAGCTCTGAGTTTGGGGTTTTGTTTTTGCTTTTGTTTTCTGGATCTGAATCCTGAAACGTGAGATCTGTGAGCTCATGGACATCTCTGTTCATGGCATGAGGTTTCTGAATTGTTCTGCGACATGTGTCCAGGATGTGAAGTCTCTCTCCTGTTTTGGGTTCTGTGACACATGATGGAAATTCTGAGCCACCTGGGGTATGTTTCCAGGTGTGAAGAGTCTGTTCCTGTTGATAGTCACTGTCAAGGTTATGATGTATCTGACCTCTGTTTCCAAGGGGTGGAGTCTCTGGGCTCTTTAGCCATCTGTGTGACTGTGTGAGATCACCATTCATGGATCTGGGTTCTGGAGCCTGAGACTTCTGAACTCTCTGGGAGTCCAGAGTGTCATGTTCTCTGAATTGTTTTGGTTAGCTCTCAGGGGATAAGATCACTGAGGTACTTACTACTTATGCTCCACGGGGAATTTTTGAGCCATTTTGGGGTGTGTATTCTAGAAAAAGAACTGTCAGAGCTGTCTTGGGCTTGTGTCCACTTCTGAAGGTTTCTGGGGCATGTGACAGCATGTGAGATCTCTTTGTTTTTGAGTCCTTCTGTTCTCACTTTGTCTGTGAGGTTAGGCGGGAGTTGCCGGGGAGTGGGAGGGTGGAATGGAGTGCTCAGTGTCCAGAGGTTAAGGCCGTAGAATTGTCCTGTGCTGTGCTCAGAGTCGGAGCTTTCTGAGCTCTTTGGGACACTGTGACTCAGGGTAGGAGGTGTCTACAGTGTTTCTAGGTCATTGTTCCAGACTATGAAGCCTCTGAGCTCCTTGGGGCCTCACATCCAGTATATGAGGCTTCGGAATTGTTTAATGTTCTGTGTCCAGAGGTGTGAGATTTTTGTCATTTTGGAGTCTGGTACCACAGAAGGAGATTGCTGAGGTGTTTTTATTTCTTTTTTTTAATTTTTATTTATTTGACAGAGAACACACGTAGGCAGAGAGGCAGGTGGGGGCGGAGGGAGCAGGCTCCTGGCTGAGCAGAGAGTCCAATGTGGGACTTGATCCCAGGACCCTGGGATCATGACCTGAGCTGAAGGCAGAGGCTTTAACCCACTGAGCCACTTAGGCACCCCAATTTCTTTTTGCCTCAATGAATGTTTTCTACATTGGGGGTGGGGTTGTCCTTCCCTCAGCATGGGCAGTGTTTCAACTCTTTGGGGATGTGGGTCCAGGGCTGAAGGTTTCTGAACTTTGTGGGAGTCTCCCTCAAGGGTGTGAGACCTCGAATCTCTTGGGGGTCTAATTCCCATTATGTGAGATCTTGGAGACATTTGGCAGGTGTTTCCAGGAGTGAGGCCTTTGACATTTGTGTGGGTCTTGGTTACAAGAAGGTCTTTTATTTATTTATGGGTATATTTCCCAGAGTCTGACATCTCTGAGGTATTTCTGTGAGCGCATAGGACGTGCTGTGATGCTGCTGAGCCGCTTCAGGGTCTGGGTCCTGACTCAGAGGTATCTGAGCTGTCTGGGGGTCTGTATCCCAGGACTTGTGATCTCTGAACTATTTGTGGCCTGTATCTGTTTCAGACTTTGTATTCCATGGTGTGGTTTCTCTATCCTCGTAAGGATTACTTTCTTGAGTGTGATGTCCCTGCCTTATTTGGGGTCAGTTTCTAGTGATTTATGGGGATGTGTCACAAGGTATGGCATCTCTGTTCTCTTTCTCTCTCCAATATCTGGAATGCTTTAGAGGTCAGTGTCTTGTCTGTAAAGTCTATGGGGTGTTGGGTATCTGTGTCTGGAGATCTGTGAATGGTTTTGGGTTCTTGGCCTTAGTGGGCAAGTTGTTCCAGCTCATGTAGCTCCCAAGTTCCATTGATGTGAAGTTTTTGAGTAATTTGGGGTTTGTTTCCAGGCATGAAGTTTCTGATCTTTTTGGTGGTCTCCATTCCAGCAAGGGATGTATGTTATCTATTAGGATCTGTTTCCTGGTAGCAAGGTCACTTAGCTATATTGGTGTCTCTTTTCTTTTCTTCTTCTTTTTTTTAATGGGGCACCTGGGTGGCTCAGTTGTTAAGCATCTGTCTTTAGCTCAGGTCATGATTGCAGGGTCCTGGGATTGAGCCCTTCTTCAGGCTCCCTGCTCAGTGGGGACCCTGCTTCTCCCTCTCCCACTCACCCTGCTTGTGTTCCCTCTCTTGCTGTCTCTCTCTCAAATACATAAATAAAATCCTATTAAAAATAAAATATTAGGGGCGCCTGGGTGGCTCAGTGGGTTAAAGCCTCTGCCTTCGGCTCAGGTCATGATCCCGGGGTCCTGGGATCGAGCCCCACATCAGGCTCTCTGCTCAGCAGGGAACCTGCTTCCTCCTCTCTCTGCCTGCCTCTCTGCCTACTTGTGATCTGTCTGTCAAATAAATAATAAATAAAATCTTTAAAAAAAAAATAAAATAAAATATTAACAATTTATTCATTTGTGAGAGAAAGAGAAAGGGAAAGAGAGACAGAGATGGAGAGAGAACACACATGGGGGGCAGAGGGAGAGGGAGAAGCAGACTCCCCACTGAGCAGGGAGCCCCATGTAGGGCTTGATCCCAGGATTCTGGGGTCATGACCTGAGCCAAGGGCAGAAGTTTAACCGACTGACCCACCCTGCCACCCAGCCCTCAGTGTCCCTTTCCCAAGGTGTCTGCGTTTTTGTGTGTCATTTTTTTGAGTGTCTGTGTTCTTGAGTATCAAGTCTTTTAGGATATTTGGGGTTTGTTTCTAGGGTCTAAGGTCTTTGATCTATATATTTGTTTAACCTGTATGTCAAGTTGTAAGGTCTCTGAAAAGTTTCTAGGTCTGCATCCAAGGTACAATGTCTCTATTGTGAACTCCATGTCACAGATTTTGGGGCATCTGAGATGTTTGGGGACCTTGGTTATAGAGTTTTAAGTCTCTGTACTGTTTTGGAAACTTTCTTCCAGGGTGTGGAGTCTCTGAGTGTTTGAATGTATGTGTTCCTAAGTATAAAATCTCATAAGCTCTTTAAAGACATTTCCAGAGTCTGAGGTCACTAAATTATTTTTAGTGCCATGTCTTGTCCCAGCGTGTGATGTTCCTGAGTTGTTTGGGAACTTATGTGCAGAGTAACACCTTTCTGGGCTGTCTGGGGTCAGTATCCCAGGGATTGGGTCACAAGGCTCATGTTATAGTTCTTTGAGCTGTTTGGGTGTGAGGTCTTAGAATAATTTGCAGGGCTGATGCTCATCTTAATGCCTTTGAGCACTCCCCCACCCCCCGTCACTTGCTCCCCTCACCATTAACAGTATGTCCTTTAGAAAGTCCCTCCAGCGGACACAGGTGTGTCACCCTCCTTGTTTGTGTCCAGGCCTCTGAAATGTTTTGTGGTCTGTGTCAAGCTTGTGAGGTCTTTGCCCAGATGTTTTATATGTATCCCAGGTGGTGAGAGATCTCAGAGCTGTTTTGGGGTCTGTGTCCATGGTATGAGGTATGTAAGCTGTTTGGGGTTTTAGGTCTCACAATGAAAGGTCCCTGAAGTGCTTTAGGGTCTCAGGGCGTGAGGTTCCTGTTGCTGTTTGTAGTAGTCCGTGGCAAGAGGACGAGATCTATAAAATAACTGGTTATCTGTCTTGTTAGGTGAGTCCTTGGCACTTTTGGCCAGCCTTTGGTCAGAGTGTGAGGTCTCTAGGCTGTTCTGTGGTTTGTGTCCTTAGTGTGAGACCCCTGAACTGCTTTGGACTCTGGGTCCATGGTCTGAGGTCTCCAAACTTTTCTGTGCCCTGTGTCCAATGGTATGATGTCCCCAAGCCATCTGGGTTGTGCTTCCAGTAGTGAGGTTTCATTCTGTTTCACAGCTAGCTCGTAGTCTATGGTATAACATGAATAACCTTGATTAATTTACCCTTTACCCTTTAGTTGTTTTCTCCTCCCATTCTTGTGCACACAGACTGGTGCGTGTATATTACCGTAGAACACATATTTAGAAGCGGAACTGCCAGGTCAAAGAAGTTATTTATTCAACAAACTCCCTTTTGAGTGCCTACTGTGTGGGGGGCACTTTTAGGTGCTTGTGGAGACACGGGGGACTAGAAATACACATGCACTCTGGTGGTACCAGTGGGGAGGGATAGCCATTTTTGTTTCGATAGGTGCTGCCACACAAATTCACACCTCCATCAGTGGCATCAGGAAAACGCACGCCTTTTTACCAGGCCGGGGCTCTGCAGCAGGGGGTTGGGACACCTTGGCATCGTATTCAGCTAGATCATTGGGTATGGGGCTGGGACGGTCCACTGGGGGATATGTCGGGGGGAGTGTGGAATGGAGCGGGTGAAGAGAGAGAAAGACATTAGAGTCTATTTAGTTGTACAGTTGGCGTGAACTGAAGATGGAATGAAGCCTGGGGCATTGACAGTAAACACCCCTTCCTAGGCCACACACACACACACACACACACACACACACACACACGTAAGGAGGGCTTTAAGGGTGGGAAGGAAGGGTTAATGATGAGATAGTGCCGCTCTGGAACATACCATTGTATGACACGGAGACGGAACTGTCGGCTCCGGGAGGTACCACCAGGGATGAGGGTGGGGGTTGTGTATTTTGGAAGAAACCACTCTATGTGTAGGTACGTGCAAGGTTTCCCCATTCTGCTTGTGCATCAGCTGCACTCAGGATGGAGAAGGGAACGGCGCTGTCCAGACCAAAAGGAGCCCCGGGGAGGGGGATGGTAGACCCCACCCTCAGCCTAAAGCCTCCACCCGTCTGGAAGCTGCCGCCACCATGATCTTACGCCGGGTTGGCTCTGAAGATTCCAATCAACAGCAGGGGTGGTGTGAGGTAGAAGGCTGCGGAGCAGTGATTGGTTCTGCAAACAAGTAGGGCGGGACCAAGCTCTATACCAAGCGCTGATTGGTCAACACAAGACTGCCCACCCAAGCTCTTCCAGGGTACCAAGGTTTTCGGGAGTCAATGATAGGCTTCGAATGGGTCGTCTGGCTCCTTACTGCTATTGGCTGCTGAATTGGCGCAGGCGCTATGGCCCCCGCCTCGGCCTTCGCGGTTGCAGAGGCAGGGTTTTGGCTACTGGAGACCATAAGTTCGAATCCCGTCTGGGAACTTCAGTTTGCGCACCTGTAAAGAAGCTGGCATTATTGGCTAGCACAGAATGTGTCGGGTAACCTTTTCTCTTCTCTTCTACCTGTTCTTATTCTTTTAAAAACAATGTTTATTGTGTCCCATTATATTGATTTCAGGACCCACTCACTGTTCACAGCAGCACTGAGAAAAATTCTTCCCTGGGGTTCCTGACATCTGTGTTTCAGGCTACCTGTAGGTCTGAGTTCTGCAGAGAAGGTTCAAGGTGATCTTATGATCCTCCTCTAGGACATCCCCTCTTCCCTGCCCCCCACAGGATGACTTGGAGGCTTCCTGCCCCCACTCTGGACCAGGCCTAACTAAGGGTGTGTGGAGGTGTCTGTGTGTGTTTGTGGAGGAGTAAGGAAAGCGGGTGGGCTGTGTGGCATAGAAAAGGGGGAATTTCGAAGGGGCAAGATCTAACTCCAAGGATAAACTTTTTAATGATGGGATTTTAGGCATCCGGCAGGGGAGGGGTATGCCTGAGTGTAGGTAGGTAGGAGGAAAGTGGTTCTGAAGTCAGGTCAGCTCACAGCCCGGGTAGCTACTGCAGGCTGCTGGCAATGTGGAGGTCTGTGTCACAGAGATTCAAGTCTTCCAGGTGTTTGTGGGTTTCTGCCTCAGGGTGAGAAGTCTCTAAGCTGTTTGCGGGGGGGGGGGGGGGGGGGGGGGGGTGTCTTTGTCTCAGAATGTGCAGGAGGTTTTTTGCTTTTTCTTTAAAATTGATTTTCCTTTTTCTTGGCACTTCTCTGACCACTGGAGGGGCTCCATACTGTTTTCTGAGCTTGTTGGCAAAATGTTTCTTAAAGTTTACAAAATGTAAATTCCCTTTTACATCTTTTAATCTTTTTTCATTTAAAATATTTTTAAATCATTTTCTAGACTTAGAATTGCAAAAAGAGTGCAGAGGTCCTATATACCCTTAGCCCTGTTTCCCCTAATATAAAGAACTTGCGTAACCATTGTATGACTTCAGAACCAGGAAATGGATACTGTTGTTCCTGAGCCATTGTTCACCTGCTTCGTGTCTATGGCCAAGGTGTGAAATAGCTGAGCTTTTTGGACCAGGGCTCTCTTGGGTTCTGTGTCCCTGCTGTGATGTCTCTGAGCATTTGTTGCGTGTTTCTGAATACTAGGTCTTATTTCCTTGCTGATTTCTGTCCCAGAGAATTATATCTTTGACCTATTAGGATCTCTTCTGGACATATCTTCTCTGAGCTGTTTAGGCTTCTGTGTTCAGGGTGGGAGATCTCTGAGCACTTTGGGGGTCTAAGTTCAAAGCTGTGTGTACCCCCAGCCAGTTTTTATTGGTCTTTGTCAGAGATAATGAGATCACTGGATACTTTTGGAATCTGTGTCTGGGGCAGGATTTCCCAAACTGAGCACTATGAACATCTTGGACTGGAAAATTCTTTGTTATGGAAGGCATTGTAGGATATTATACTAGTTTGCTAGGGCTGCTATAAAAAAAAATACCACAAACTGGGAGGGCTTAAGCAACAGAAATTCATTGTCTCACAGTTCCAAAGGCTGGAAGTCTGAGATCCAGGTGTTGGTAGGTTTCTTTCCTTCTGAGGGCTGAGAAGGAGAATCTGTCCATGCCTCTCCCCTAGCTTCTGGTCGTTTCCTGGCAGGCTTTGACATTCCTTGGCTTCTGTTGCATCGCCCTGATTTCTTCCTTCATTTTCACATGGTGTTCTGTGCGTGTGTATCTGTGTCCAAATGCCCCTTTTTAAATAAACACATCAGTCATATTGGCTTAGGGGCCCACTGTATTCCAGGAATATGACCTTGTTCTTACATCTGCAGTGGCCCTGTTTCCAAATAAGGTCACATTCTGGAGGTCCTAAGGATTAGGACTTCAACATATGAATTTGAGTGGGGAGAGGTATAAATCAATCCATAAAAGATGTTTAGCATGGGCAAGAAAGGAAAGAGGGAGGGAAGAAGGGAGGAGACCCCAACACCCAGAGTTGTTCCAGTACTTACAGCTAAGCCGTGTCATCCTCCTGTTAGACATAACCAGCCTCAAAGAACACTAATCTCAGACAAGCTTACTCTGAGACCACGATAAAATGAGACAAAGCAAAGCTACTTTATTATGTTTTCTAAGCACAGACAAAAACCTGTCTTTGCACCACCTACAAGGTACCAAACATCCCCCTCTCTCCGTTAAAATGAGTGACTGCTCCTTTTTTTTTTTTTTAACATCAAATTCAGCTTTGTCCTTACTATAGTCTGCCCTCACTAGAGATAAGATTTATTGAGATACCCAGTCATGAAAACTGCCCTCACTTTCTGACAGTGTCCAATCTAGAAGGAGTCCCCCTTCTTTAGAGCCTTCCCCAAACCACTTAACTGAAACCCAGATCCTGTCATTGGCTCTTTTTTTTAAATTAAAAAAAATTTTTTTTTAAGTAATCTCTGCACCCAAGTGGGGCCCTAACTCACAACCCTGAGATCGAGAGTCACATGTTCTTCTGACTGAGTCAGCCCCTAAATGGTTTTTCCCGGACACCCTCTTACTGAGATGTCTCTTGGCTCCTGCGGTATGCGTTCTCCCTCACAGAAATGAATAATGAACCCTACTTGTTCAACTATAGGTATGTTCCTGGGGGGCCGCTGACAAGTGGCATCCCTGATCTCTACCCACTCTTTGCCAATAGCACCTCTCCCCTTCTAGTGGTGACAACCACAGTGTCCCTAGGTACTGCCAGATGTTCGTTGTGGGGGGCAAGTTGACAATTTGGGGCAGGTTGGCCTCTTTGTCTGAAGTTCGTGGTGTTTTCTGAGAAGGATTTGGGTCCAATTTCTCAGGATGTGAAGTCACTGGTCTGTTTCAAGGTCTCTGCTCCAGTGTTTGGAAACCCCAAGCTCTTTGGGGTGTTATATAAGGAATGAGTGATCTTGTCACCTGCCAAAATTCGGATGTCTTGGGCACACACACGTTGTCCTGGTTCTATAGTCATGTGATTGGTAGTGGACTCCTCCCCGGGGACTCACAGCTATCCCAGCTCTCTTGTCAAGACTGGGAAATACAGGTGGCTACTTCCTTCAGAACCTCTGTCTTGCCCTTTTTTCTGGAGGTCACAGAGTCTCCCTTGATACCGTTTGTGGAGATCATGTTGTGGAGAGTTGGTGGTTTGTGGTTCCAGAGCAGTGAGAGCCCTGTCTTGGGAATCACATAGCTCAGATGGACATTGGAATCAGGCCTCATCCACACCCAGTACACATGGGTATTTGGAGCCTGGTAGAATCTGTTTCAGAGCCTGGAACCCCCAAGTCCTGGCTGGGTGGTAGGAGAGTCCAGCTTTTTGGAGCATCTTTCTAAACCTTAATTTGACCTACTGAAGTTTTGCAAGACCTCTCTGAGTCAGGAGGACAGTGTCAGACAGTCTGCACACCTGCACTCTCTTGATTTCAGCTCCCTCCCTGCCTAATCACACATCCCTTCTGAAAGCCAAGTTCAGGGCTGGGGGAAAGGGATGAAATCTAGGTGAATGCCATCTCTGGCCAGGGGACCAGTGTGAGTCTAAGACTGTCTCAGTTGGAACATGGGTGTCATGTGCACATGTTGCTTAATATAAATGTCTGTTGGGTTCAATAAAGAGGAAATATTCTCCAGAATTGTGTTTCCATCTCTAGTAAACCCCCAGTTTTACTTCAGCTGTTCCTTTGAGGACATACATAATAGGTTGTATGTCATGAGGCAAAGGTGCACAGGGAGAAAAAAACATTGTTCTTCCTGTGAAAACTGTAATTCTAGTTATAAGAGAGACAGGTTTATACTTTTTTTAGAGAGGGAGAGAGGGGATGGGGGAGGGTCAGAGGGAGAGAGAGAATCTCAAGCAGGTTCCACGCCCAGCATAAAGCCCCGTGTGGGACTCAAACTCACAGCCCTGAGATTATGACCTGAGCTAAAATCAGGAGTTGGACACCTAACCAACTGAGCCACCAAGGCGCCCCCAGGTTTGTACTTTTATGCAAGAGGCAGGGCCTGAGCTCTGGAGAGAGGCTGTGGGGGAGGGCGCAGGGCCTCGGTGAGTCAAAGAAGTCATAAGAGAAGTCAAAAAATAGTTTGTATCTTTTTTTTTTTTTTAAGTAGGCTCCACGCCCAGCATGGAGCCCAGTGGCAGGGCTCGAACTCACAACCTTGGGATCAAGACCTGAGCTGAAATCAAGAGTCAGACGTTTCACTGATTGAGTCATCCAGGCACCCCCTGCCCAGAATAGTTTGAACTAAATGAAAATGAAAAATAAAACTTAACCATGTTCGTGGGATGCAGCAAAGCAGTACTTACATAGAGGAACTTTTTAAAGGCATTTTGGCTTCTGTCTTGCTCTTTCTTGAACCATTTGCTCCAGGGGAAGGCAGCCACCATGCTGTGAGGACTCTCAAGCAACCATATGGACAGATCTGTGTACCAAAGAACTGAGGCACCCCAGCCAAAGCCATCACCAAATTGCCAGCAATGTGAGGGATCTGGATCGGAAGCCAAGCTTCCGGCCCCACTCGAGCCTTCTGATGACTGCAGCCTGAGGGACTCAAAGCCAGAATCATGCAGCTAAGCTGCTCTTGAATTCCTGACTCCAGAACTGTGTGAGATGATTGGTGTTTTCTGTTGTGCTAAATTGCTAAGTTTTGGTTCATCAGTGGCATTTCTGAGCTCTATGAGGCTCTCTGTCGAGAGTTTGAGATTTCCGAGCTTTTTGTGACCTGTATCCATATTTGTCTGGGTATTTGGGGCATTCCCTTTGTCAAATTTGTAGGTCTCTGATCTCTTTGAGGGGGGGCAGTCTCTGTGTTTTTAGGTCTCTAAACTATTTGGGGATCTGTGCCTCAAAGTGTGGGGATTCTGGGCTGTTTGGGGTTCATGCCCAGAATGTGATCATAACTGTTTGGGATCCTTAATCCCGGGGTATGTTGTCTTTGAGATACCTAGTACTTGGGTCTGGAATCTGAAGTCTCCGAGTTCCCTTGCAGTCTGTGCTGTGGGTATGAGGTGTTCTGGGTGTCTCGGTGTTCACAGCCATGGACTCTTTGGAGGATCGTGTTTGGAGGATCCCTTTGGTTCTGTGAAGTGTGTGGAGTTTTAAGTCCCAGGAAGAGATATCACGGAGGTGACTGGAATCTGCATTTAGGCTGATCAGTGCTGGAGCGGTGCAGGCTAATGAGTCCCCATGTATAACATCTCCACTGTGTTCAAAGAGTCAATGTCCAGATACTGATATTTCTGGAACCGAGGGCAGGGGAAATCTGTGTTTCAGGGTATCAGCCCTCGGAACTGTTCATGGGTGTATGTCCCAAGATATGAAGTTCCTGAGTTGTTTGTAGGTGTGTATCCCAAATGTGTGGGGTCCCTTGACCTGCTCACAGCTCTGTGTTGCAATTTATCAGGTGTCTGTTCACTGGCGTATGTACCAGGGTGCAAGGTAACTGAACTCTCAGACTGTGTGTACACAAGATTATGAGGTCTCTGACCTGTTTGGGTGTGTGGTTCCCAGGACCAGAGATTTTTTTGTGGGGGTATATATTCCAGGATGTTAGTTCTTTAATCTGTGTGGATGTGTATGTCCTGGGTGTGAGGTTTCAGCTCCATGGGTTTATGCTCTAATGGTATAAAGGGTTCTGATCCACTTATGGGTATATGTCCCAGGCTCTGAGGTCTCTGATCTGTTTGTCATTGTATATCTCAGGATGGGAGATCTCTCTTCTGGATGCAGGTCAAGGATATGAGGTCTGTGATCTGTTTTTGGTTTTATGTCCCAGGATGTTAGCTCTCTGGTCTCTAGGGGATATATGTGCCAATGCATGAGCACGCTGACATGTTTGTGGATATATTTCCCAATACACACAGTCTCTGAGGTCTCTGTGGATATATTTTCCTGGTTGGTATATCTCTGAGCTCTTTCAGTTATGTTTTCTGGGGCTGGGAGCCCTCTGGTCCATTCGTGGGGTGCATGTTGCAGGATATAAGGACTGTTCTGTCTGAGGGTGTGTGTCCCAGAGTGTGAGGTCTCTGCTGTGTTTGTGGGTGTGGTTCCCAAGATGTAAGTTCCCTGAACTCTGTGGGTGTATGTACCAGAAAATGAAATACATGGTCTGTTTGTGAGTGTATGAGGTCTCAGAGCTGTCTATCCCTTTGTATGTCTCAGTATAGGAGGTCTGTCTTCATGAGTATAGATCAAGGGTACCAGTTTTTTGATAATTTTGTGTTGGCATTTCCCAGGGAGTGAGGTCTCTGAGCTATTTGGAGTGGGGGGAGTATAATGTGAGTTCTCAAGTATGTTTGTGGCTGTATGACCCAGCATATAGGTCTCTGAACTCTTTGGGTGTTTATGTTCCATGGTTTGAAGTCCCTGAGCTCTTTGCTGATGTATATTGCAAGGTCTGAGGTCTCTGATCTATTTGTTGTTATATACTAGTATGTGAGTCTGTCTTTATTGGTGTATGTCAAGGTCTGTTTGTGAGTATATCTCTCGGTGTATGAGGTCCCCGATCTGTTTCTAGGTATATGTTCCAAAGTAAGAAGTCCTTGATATGTCTCTGTATGGAAGGTCTCTGATCTTCGGATAATTGCATTAGGACCTAGAGGTCTTTCACCCCTATGGTTATAATTCCCAGGTATCTTGTCTGTGTTGTTTGTGGCTGTATGTCCTAGAATGTCATGTCTGCATTGTTTCTGCAACGATGTCCCCTCCTTGTGAGGTCTCTGATCTCTTTGTGGTGTATTCATCAGAAGGGGGGGGATCTCTGATAGTGTTTGTGGGTATATGTCCCAGAGTGAGAGGTCACTGATGTTTGCACATGTAAGCCGCAGGATTTGAGGTCTGTGATATGCTTGTCACTATAATTATCAGCATGTGAAGGGTCTTTCATGGGTGCATGCCAAGGGTGTAAGTTTTCCAGTACATTTGTGCTTCTGTGAACACGGGTGTGAGGTCTCTTATTTGTCTGCAGGTGTATGTCTCAGTGTGTGAGGTCTGTGAGGTCCTTTTGGGTTTGCATCCCATCGTGTGAGGTCTCTGAGCCGGTTGGGGGCTTATTTACTGAGCTATGAGGCGTGTCTTTTTATCATTAGCTGTTCTGGGATGTGAGCAAGACCTGTGACTATTTATCATTGTATGTCTTGGGATGTGAGGTCTCTTGCGTGGGTGTACATAGAACGTGTAAGATCTTTGATCTATTTATGGTTATATGTCCCTGGGTGTGAGGTCTCTGATCAGTTCATGGAGTTAATTCTTACAAACGGAGCAGCAATGTCAGGTTCTAAGTGCCCCTATCCCACCATGCATGATGTGATGTCTCTGATCTTTTTGAGGGGGCATGACCCACAGTGTGAAGTACTCATCTGTTCCTTGTGTGTTTCCCCAACATGTGAGGTCTCCCACCTGGGTAAGGGTGTATGTCCCATGGCGTGAGGCCACTTACTTATCTGCAGGTATATTCCAAGAGAGGAGCTCTTTCCTCTCTTTTGAGCAGTAGGGCCCAATTTGAGAGTAAGGTCTGATCTGGTTTTGCAGATTCTCAGGATGTAAGGGTCCTAGCTGTTTGTGCTTATACGCCCCAGGATGTAAGTTCTCTGATCACTTGTGGATGTACATCCCAGAATCCATTTCTTTTTTTTTTCTTTTTTAAAAAAGTTTTTATTTGTTTATCTGAGAGAGAGAAAGATCATGTGCAGCAGGCAGAGGGAGAAGAAGAAGCAGGCTCCCCACTGATCAGGGAGCTCCAAGCGGTACTCAATCCCAGAACCCTGGGATCATGACCTGAGCCGAAGGCAGCCGCTTAACCGACTGAGCCACCCAGGCATCCCCAGAATATGTTTCTTTAGTTTTTACTGGTATGTGTCCCAGGTTGTAGGTTCTCCGATCTCCTGGGGTGGGGTTATTTGCAAGAGTTGAGGTTTCTGATTTGTTTGTGGGTGTATGTCCTAGAATGTGAAGTCCTAGATCTTTTAGGGTATGTATGCCCAGAGTGTAAGGTTTCTGACCTTTCTGTGGTTGTGTTTATGCTGTGAGGTTTCTTCTGTGTTCCTTCCTGTATTTGTCAGTATGTGCCGTCTGGTCATGAATCTTGTCAAGGATGTAAGTTCCCTGATCTGTTTGTTGTATACCCCAGGACATAAAGTTTCTGATCTGCTTGGTGGTAAGTGTCCCAGTGCATGAGGTGTCTGAGCTGTGTGTGTGTGTGTGTGTGTGAGAGAGAGAGAGAGAGAGAGAGTGTCACAGGGAATGAGGGTTGTAATGGACTTGGGCACATATCCCGGGTTGTGAGGTTTCTGATCTGTTTCGGAGTGAATGACAGCAGGTGCCATATATGAACTCTTTATGGGTCTGTGTTCTGGGCTTTGAGGGCTTCCACGTGATAGTCAGTATATGTGCTGGGTGCAGGAACCATGGTCTGCTTCTCAATGGATTGCCCAGCGTATGCAGTCTCTGAACTGTTTATAGGTTTGTGTTGCAGGAGTTGAAGTCTGTGATTTATTTTTAAGCCCCAGTGTGGGGCTCACACTCACAACCCCAAGATCAAAAGTAACGTGCTCTACCAACCGAGCCTGCCGGGTGCCTCCCAGTCTCTGATTTCTTTATGGCTAGACTTTGCAGGCTGTTAGGTCCCTGATCCTTTTGTGGGTGTGCATATGAGGTGTGAGTTCCCTGATGGGTCTGTGGGTGTACTTCCCAGAATGTCACATCTCTATCACCCCGTGCCATGTACATCATGTCTGTGCTCCGTTTAGTTGAATACTGGCCTCTAGTGATCGCTATGTCCCGATTCCCAGAACCTGTGACTGTGTTAACTTTCTGGCAGAAAGAACTTCGTAGGTGTAATGAAATGAAATACTTTGCGATCGGGAGTTTATCCTGGATCGAGCATGTGGGCCTAATGTGATGATGACGGTCCTTCTCTGCGGGAGGTGGGATGGTGAGCATCAAAAATGGCCGTGTGAGAGTGATGCGCACGGAGTCTGAGACGGTCATGCAAAGTTGGAAGCCACCTGAGAGAAGGAGGTATGACAACTGGAACCGACAGAAGAGAGATCAGAGAGAGATTTGAAGGTGAAACACTGCTGGCTTTGATGATGGAGGAAGGGGCCACATGCCAACAAGTGCACACGGTCCCTAAAAGTGGGAAGTGCAAGGAAATGGATTCCGTCTTGGAGCCTCCAGGAGGAAGGCCAGTCTACAAGACTCTTTTCGGGCTTCTGACCTGTAGGAATGTTAAGGCAGTAAGCGTGTGTTGTTTTACAGCACTAAGATCGCGGTGACTTGTCACAGCAGCGACAGGTCAGTACACTGTTCCAGGTTGCAAGGTCTCTATCTGGTTGTTGGCACAAATCACAGGATGTGAACTCTACCATCTGTTTGTGTGTGCAGGTCTGATGGCAAGAGGTCTCTGAGCTGATTTGGGGTGTATGTCCAGTGTGTGAGGTCTTTATGACATTTGTGGGTTGTATTCTGAGATTATCAGGTCTCTGATGTGTTTCAGGTATATTTCTCACGATGATGAACTTGCTATTTGCTTTGGTGGTATATATGCCAGAATATAAGGTCTTTAATCTGTTGAGTTATGAATGCCTAGGGTGCGAGGTTTGAAAGAGCTTGCTGTGAGGGTATGTCCATTGGGCCGAATCCTTTGATCTCTTGTGAGTGTGTATCTCTGGGTGTGACCTCTCTGATCTCTTCATGGGTGTGTGGCACAAGATATTAGTTCTGTGGTCTGTTTGTAACTCTTTTTTCATAGCATGTTGGGTCTCTGGTGTACCTCGAAACATAGGTTGCAGGATTTGGGTTCTCTGCTCTATTTGTGGGTATATCTCGTAGTATACAGTCTCTGATCCATTTTGGAGTCTATCTGATTTGAGACCCACGATCTGTTTGTTGGCCTATTTCTCAGAGTGTGAGGTCTCTAATCTCTTTGCAGGTATATACTGTGGGGGTTTGAGGTCTACATGGTTATGTGTCCAGGTTGCGAGGTCCCTAATCTGTTGACATGTATCCCAGGATGTGAGCTCTCTGATCATTTATGTGTGGGAGGGTATATGGTGTGAGGATCCTGATCTGTTTTCTGGTAAGTGAACCAGGCTAAAAGGACTGGTATGTTTCTGGGTGTTTTCCCAATGTGTGAGTTCCGTAATCTGTTTCAGAATCCATGTCCTAGGATGTGAGGTCTTAGAGCTATTCGTGGACGTACATCCCAGGCACGAGAACCCTGAGCTGTTTGAGGCTGCCCGTCCCAGCTTGTTAGACCTCTCATGCTTTCTGGCGTTGTTTGCAAGTATTTAAGAGATTTTGGATTTGTATCCTTGGACACATAACAGGATGTGGAATTTATTATTTTTTCAAGTGCATATATCGAAGGTCAGATTTCTGAGCTCTTTGTGGGGCTGTATCTCAGGGTTGGGGCTTCTGATCCGTTGGCAGGTATGTGCCCCAGGATTTGAGCTCTCTCGCTTCCTCCTGGGTATGGGCCCCAAGCTAACAAGCCTCTTTAATTACTCCGGGTGCATTTCCCAGGCTATGAGGTCTGTAATGTATTGTGGGTTCTTGTTGCAAGGGTTTGGGTCTCTAAGCCATTTCTGGTTGTATTTCTCAGATGAAGTCTGATTCCTTTGTGTGTCTCTATCACAGTACACAAGTGTTTTTTGTTGTTGTTGTTTTCTTTGCGGTGGAGGGGGGAGTCTCTTTTGTTTGTTAGTCAATGGTATGAGATCTGTTCTGTTTGTGGGTATGTGTCCCAATTTTTGAGGTCCCAGACCGGTTTGTGGGTGTGTGTCCCAGAATGTGTGTCTCTCTACTCTCTTTAGATATATGTCTGAGGGAAGGAGGTCTCTGATCACTTTCTGGATGTATGACTCCAGAGGAGGGATGGGAGCTGTTTCTAGTGTGTGTTCCAAGATTTCAGGTCTCTGAGATTTTGGGAGGTGTGTGTTTTGTGATTTAAGGTTTCTTACTGTGTGTGTGTGAATGTCTCCACTCTGCCGACTTAAGGCCTCCTAAAGATGGTCCAAGGTCCTAATCCTTGGAAACTGTGCATGAAAAGGTGACCTTACATGCTAAAAGGTACTTTGAAGCCATGATTAAATTATACATCTTGAGAGGGGAAGATTTTCTTAGATTTTCTAGAGGTGTCCAGTGTAATCACAAGAGTCCTAAAATGAGGGGGGAAGGATGGCTATTGTCACTGAACGCAGAGTAACAACACAGACAAGTCAGACACGGTGATCTGATGGTGGAGATGTTTGTGGGTATGTGTCGCAGCTTGTAAAAACTTTGAGCTGTTCATGGGGCTATGTCCTGGGCCGTGAAATTCCCAGTTGTGCATACACGTCTGTTCTCAGCTAAGCAATAGGACTCTGAAGATGTCCAGCGAAGGACATGTGAACAGGGAGCCTGAATCGGGGAGGAGATTGATGATGGAGGCAAAAATCAGAGAGATTTGAAGATGAAACACGGAGAGCTTTGCAGGGGGAGGAAGGGGCCAGGGGCCCAGAATATAGGCGCTCTGGAAACTGGAAAAGGCCAAGAAAAGAATTCTCCCCTAGAGTCTCCAGAAGGAACACAGCCTTGTTCACACCTGCCTTTCATATTGTAAGACCCATTTTTGGATTTCTAACCTCCAGAGATGTAATATAAATAAATTTGTGTTTTTCCACAACCCTGAAATTGTGGTGACTTGTTACAACAGCAATAAGAAACCAATACAGTGTCCTGGGTTGTGATGTTTCCATCCGGTTGTCTGTTCACATTCTAGGAGTGTGTTTGTCAGTGGTCTGATCTGTGTGTGGGTGTATGAGCCAGGGCAAGAGGTCTCAGGTCTCTGACCTGTTTGAGAGTGTGTATCCCTAAATTTGTGGGGTTTGTGGGTTGCACATCCCAAGATGGGTGGTCTCTGGTTGGTTTATGAGTATGTCCTTGGATGTGAGGTCTCTATGCTATTCTGTGTGTCTCTTCGCATCAGGTCTCTGAGGTGGTTGTGAGTTATGTCAAGGTTGTTAGGTCTCTGATATTTCATGGGTATTTCCAAGATTTCTGATTGATTTGGTTATATACGTGCCAGGACAGGAGGTCTCGGATCTGTTCAGGTGTGTATATCCAGCTCACTGGTGGTGTCTTTCATTTGGATCAAGTCTCTGGTCTTTTTGTGGGTCTGTGTCCCAAGCTGTGAACTCTCTGAACTCCTTGTGGGTGTTTCCTGAAGAAGTCAAGTACATCATCAGTCTCGAGGTATTTTTCCTTGACTAAGGTCTCTTACGTGACTTGAGTTTCTGACCTCTGTGTATGTGTCTGAGGGTGTAAGATGTCTTCTGTTTGTGGTGATGTGTCCCAGTTTGAGAGATCCCTACCCTGTGTGGGTAAAGGACACAGAACACCTCTCTCTCTCTCTCTCTCTCTCTCTCTCTCTCTCTTTGTATGTATGTCAAGGGTGGGAGATCTCCGATCTCTTTGGAATCATATGATATGGGATGTGAGGTCATTGACCTACTTATGGGTGTGTATCATAGGATGGGATGTTTTTCATTGCTCGCGTTTGTATATCTAAATTGGAAAAGGTCGCTGAAGGATGGCCGTGTTCTCATCTCTGGAACATGGAACTACGGGACCTTACATGTTAAAAGGTCCTTTGCGGGGCACCTGGGTGGCTCAGTGGATTAGGCCGCTGCCCTCGGCTCAGGTCATGATCTCAGGGTCCTGGGATCAAGCCCCGCATCAGGCCCTCTGCTCGGCGGGGAGCCTGCTTCCCCCTCTGTCTCTGCCTGCCTCTCTGCCTACTTGTGATCTCTCTCTCTCTGTCAAATAAAATAAATAAAATCTTTAAAAATAAATAAATAAAAGGTCCTTTGCAAAAAAAAAAAAAAAAGTCCTTTGTAAATGTGATAAAGTGGTTATCTTGAGATGGGGGAGACTGTCCTGGATTTTCCAGCTGACTCCAGTGTAATTACAAGGGTCCTTACGGGAGAGACGCAGGACAGTCAGAGAAGCAGATGTGATGATAGAAACAGAAATCAGAGAAAGTGATTTGAGGATGAAATACTGCTTTGAAATTGGAGGAAGGGGGCCATGAGCCAAGGAATGCAGGTAGCTCCAGAAACTGTAACAGGCAAGGAAATGGATTCTCCCCCTAGAGCCTCCAGGAGCGATACAATCCAACCAGCAACTTGATTTTAGCCCTTTGAAACCCTTTCTAAGCTTCTGCCCAGTGGAAAGGTAAAGATAGTAAATGTGTGTTGTTTCCTATAACAGTGGACAGGAAATGAATACAACATTCCAGGTCACGAGGTCTCTATCTGGTTGTCGGTGCACAGCCCAGGATGCGGACGCCCCCATCTGTGAGCAGGTGTCTGATGGCGGGGGCTCTCTGATCCATGTGCCAGTGTATGGACCACAATGAGAGGTTTTGCAATGTTTGGGGAGGGGCGGGTATGTCTCAGAACTTGTGATCTCTGAGCTGTTTGTGGGAATATGTCTTAGGATGCGAGGTCTCCAGTTTGTGTGCATGCGTCCTAAGATGTCAGGTGTCTGAGCTCATTTGGGGAATCCATTCTTATTATGTGAGGTCTTCCAGATGTGTGTGGGTTTGCCTTACAGTTGTTCAGTCTCTGATCTGTTTGGTTGGGTGTTTCTGGTGATGCAAGGTTTCTGATCTGTTTGGTCAGTTGCAAGCTCGTTAGATCCCTGATTTATCTAGGTCGTATGTCCAGGGTGTGTGAGGTTTCTGAATTTTTGTGGGTGTGTCCCTTGACTTGAGGCCTCTGATTTGTTTGCTGGTAAACATCCCGACATGAGCTCTTGGATCTGTGTGTGCGTCTTCACCATAAGATTTCCGGTCTATAATCTGTTTCTGGTATCTTAGCGTCTGAGGCATCTGGCTTGATTGTGGTTGTGCACTGTGGGATTTAAGATCTCTGGTCCATGTGCGGGTCTGCGCCCTGGGTACGTATGGCTTCTGCACTGTTTGTGGATTATATCTCCGGATGTGAGCTTTATGATCTCTTTATAACATATGACTCAGAGCTTGAGCTTTCCAATCTGTTTGTGGGTACGTGTGGCAGAGTGTGAAACCTGTGGTTTCTTTGTGGTTATATGTCGAGGTTGTGAGGTCTCGAATCTGTTCGTGGGTGTGTATCCCAGAATTTCAGCTCCCTGATCTGTTTGATGGTCTCTGTCCCATGGTGTGAGGGTTCTGCACTATTTGTGGCATTTGAAGTGACTGTCATGTTTGTGGCTCTGTGTCCCAAGTCGCAAGGTCTGGAATCTCTTTGTCCGTGTATGTCCCAACATGGGAATTTCCAGATGTGTGTGGGGGGTAGTATCTGGTGGTGTGAGATGTCTGATATATTCACTGGTCAGTGAAGCAGGGTGTGAAGCCTCAGACCTGTTCAAGGGAGATCTCAAAACCTAGATGGCAGGTTCTCTTACGTTTGTGAGTTTAATTCCAAGAACTCTGCGCATTTTTTGGTCTAAGGACCCAAATGGGTGTGTATCTGTTCTTTTTGGATGTATGTTAGAGGCCGGAAGGTGTCTCACTTATATGACTCCAAATGTGAGGTCTATGAGCTATTTGGGCTTGTCTCTGGTGAACAAATAGCGAGACCCTGAAGATGTCCACTTCCCAATCCCGGGAACCTGTAATTATGTTAATTTACCCAAAAAGGGGGACTTTGCAGATATGACTAAATTGAGCCTGCTGAGATGGGGAAATTATCCCAGATTATCAGGTTAGGCCCAATGTATCATATGCGTCCTTAGCGGAGGGACACACGAAGCCAAGAATCCGAGAACACAGTGTGGGAAGGACCGCAGAGTCAAAAAAATAAAAAAAAAATTAAAAAGTGACCATAAGGGGTGCCTGGGTGGCTCAGTGGGTTAAAGCCTCTGCCTTCGGCTCAGGTCATGGTCTCAGGGTCCTGGGATAGAGCCCCGCATCGGGCTCTCTGCTCGGCGGGGAGCCTGCTTCTTCCTCTCTCTCTGCCTGCCTCTCTGCCTGCTTGTGATCTCTGTTAAATAAATAAAAAATAAAAATAAAAAAAGTGACCATAAGCAGAGATCAAAGAGAAACAGAGGTGGAGATTGGTTGGAAAAAGAGAGAGAGGTTGGAAGACGAAACACTGCTGACTTCAAAAGTGGAGGAAGGAGTCACAAGCTTAAGAATGTGGTCATCCTATAGATTGTTCCCTAGGAACTCAAGAAGGAAGTTGACTCTGCGGACACCTTCAGTTTACCCCAGGAGACTACTTGTCAGTCTTCTGATCTTCAGAAACATAGGATAATAAATTTGTGTTGTTTTACAAGAAGATTGGGGCGATTTGCTACAGAAGCCGGTCCAGAGCCCTGAGAAGCTAAAAAGCCTGCACCTTCACGAAATTGGAGAAACATGGCCTCCTTTTCTTTCTTTCCTTTCCCCTTTTATTTTTCCTTTCCCCATCCCTTTTCTTTTCCTTTCCTTTTTTAAAAAGATTTTAGGGGCGCCTGGGTGGCTCAGTGGGTTAAGCCTCTGCCTTCGGCTCAGGTCTTGATCTCAGGGTCCTGGGATCGAGCCCCACATCGGGCTCTCTGCTCCTTGGGGAGCCTGCTTCCCTCTCTCTCTCTGCTTGCATCTCTGCCTACTTGTGGTCTCTGTCAAATAAATAAATAAAATCTTAAAAAAAAAAGGAAAAATAAAAAGATTTTATTTATTTATTTGACACAGAGAGATCACAAGTAGGCAGAGAGGCAGGCAGAGAGAGAGAGGTGGGAAGCAGGCCCCCCACCGAGCAGAGAGTCCAGTGCAGGGCTCGATCCCAGGACCCTGAGATCATGACCTGAGCCGAAGGCAGTGGCTTAACCCACTGAGCCACCCAGGCGCCCCCTTTCCTTTCCTTTCTTTTCCTCTTCCATTTCCTTTCCCCTTACCTCCCCTTTCCCCCTTTCCTTTTTTTTCTTTCCTTTCCCCTTTCCTTTCCTTCTTTCTCTTCTTTTAGTAGGCTCCAGCCAAGTTACATGCTCTACTGACGGCCAACTGGGTGCTGTCACCTTCTTCCCTTTAAAGAAAAAAAAAAGTGGGGGGCACCTGGGTGGCTCAGTGGGTTAGAGCTTCTGCCTTCGGCTCAGGTCATGATCTCGGGGTCCTGGGATCGAGCCCCTCATCGGGCTCCCTGCTCAGCGGGGAACCTGCTTCCCACCTCTCTCTCTCTGCTTGCCTCTCTGCCTACTTGTGACCTCTCTCCGTCAAATAAATTTTTTTTTTAAATAATAAAAAAAAAAAGCTGGTGGAGGGAAGAAAGGACTACAGTGTCCCAGACTGTGAGGTCTCCATCTGGTTGTCGGCACATATCCAAGGCCATGAACACCTCTGTTTGTGAGTGTGTGTCTGCTGGTGGCAGGTCTCTGACCCACATGCAGGTGTAAAAACCAGGGTGTGAGGTCTCTATCTCCGTAATAGTGTGTGTCCCAGAATTTGTGGACCTGGCCATTTTGGGGTATATGGTCCTAGGAGAGGAGAATCTGGTTTTGCAGACTGTGCCCAGGGTGTGAATTCTCTGAACTGTCCAGGGGTGGGGTATGTTCATGGTGTAAGGATTCTGCCTTATTCGTGGGTGTCATTTCCTTTTGCTTACTCTGTTTCTGAGATTTTATGTCCTAGAATGTGAGATCTCTGGATCCGTGTGTTTGTCTCTGTCTCATGCTGTGGAAGCCTCCGGTATGTTCACTGGTGACTGAAGCAGGAATGAAGCAGGGTGTCCATCCCACGATGGAAATTCCCTCCTCTGTTTGTGGGTATTTGAGAGCGTGAAGTGTTTGATCTTTTCACTGATCTTTTCTCTGACTTGTTTGCTGTTTCTGGGGTTTTCATCCAGGTGAGTTCTCTGATCTCTTTCTTGATGCGTGTCCTAGGATGTGAGATCTGTGATGTTCTAGGAGTGTGCACCCTAGAGTGTTACGTCTCTGAGCTGTTTGGGGTTTATATTCCAGGTCGTCAGATGTGCGACATCTCATGGGGACATTTGCTAGCATTTCTGATTTGTTTGTTGGTATATAAGCCATGAAGGGAAATTCTTATCTCTTAAGAATCTCAAATCAGGGCGCCTGGGTGGCTCAGTGGGTTAAGCCGCTGCCTTCGGCTCAGGTCATGATCTCAGGGTCCTGGGATCGAGCCCCGCATCGGGCTCTCTGCTCAGCAGGGAGCCTGCTTCCTCCTCTCTCTCTCTGCCTGCCTCTCTGCCTATTTGTAACCTCTCTCTGTCAAATAAATAAATAAAAATCTTTAAAAAAAAAAAAAGAATCTCAAATCATCCAGGATTTGAGATTTCTGAGCTCATGATGGGTGTATGTTTCAGATGGGTTGGGGACTCAAGCTGGTGGCATGTGTGTGTCCCGCATTGCCAGCTCTCTGATGTTTCTGGGAGTATTTCTGTGCACGTGAGGACTTTCGCCTCTTTATGGGAGGATCTCTGTTAGTGGGCTCGTCTCCCAGGATCTGAGCTCTCTGATCTCCTTGAGACTGTATGCCTGAAGATTTCAGGTGTCCAAATCTATCTGGATGCATTTACCAGCATGTGAGGTCTCTAACCTGTTGGTTGGTTCATATCGCAGGATGGAAGGTGTCTGGTGTGGTATGGGTTGTGCTTCTCAGATGAGGTCTTTGATCTGGTGGTGCATGTATGTCACATATGGGACTGTGTCATCTCCTTGAGCATGTTGGTAAAGGGCATGAGGTCTGTTCTCTTTGTGTTTCTGTGTCCCAGTGTGTGGGGTCCCTGGTGTGTGTGTGTGTGTGTGTGTGTGTGTGTGTGTGTAAGAGAGAGAGAGAGAGAGAAAATGAATGTGGGCTGCTTTTCTGCTCCTTTGGTGTGTGTGTTTCAGAGTTAGAGGTCTGGTCTGTTTGGGGGTCCTAGAATGTGGGTCTCTGATCTTTGTGTAGGTGTATAGCCCAACATATCTGGTTCCTGTTCTCTTTGGATGCATATGTCCCAAAGACCGGGTTCTCTTCTGTCTTTGAAGGTTTAATTCTCAGAGTATGAGGACCGTAGGCATCAGCTGGCCAATGTCTCAGAACGTAGCTTTCTTGTGCTCTGCATGTATGTCCCAGGGGGTTGGGTCTCTGGTCTCCTTGGGAGTGTGGGACTCCAGATGTAAAGTCTTCAAGCACTTCATGTCCCTGTGTCCCAGGGCTGAGCTTTCTCTTTGTGCACATGTGTTCTGTCTCATCCAATAACAGATCTCCAAATACATGCTCACCCCAGTCCTGGACCTCATTAATATGTCATCTCACTCGGAGAAAGGGATCTTACAGACATGTATTTAGGAAGCATCGTGAGATGGGGCGGTTATCCTGGATTCCCCAGGAGGACCCATTCTAATCACAAGGGTCCCTATGTGAGGGAGTTAGGACTTTTAGGAATCACAGGAAACCAAGTGACTGTGGACACTGAGGGAGGGGGCTATGGGATGATGGAAGTAGTCACAGAAAGCGACGTGATGGCAGAAGCAGAGGTTAGAGAGAGAAAGAAAGAGACTTGAAGCTGAAACAACAAAATCCTCCAATCTCTTGTGGGTTACACCACAAGATGTCACGGCTGCCATCTGGTGATTTCCTGGGGGTGTTTTTCAGTGTATGGAGTGTCTGACTTGATTGTGGATTTGAAGTTCTCTGGTCTGTCTTTTTGTTTTGGATGCTCCAGAATGTGGGTCTCTGAGCTGTTCATCTGCATGTGTTACTGGATTGGAGGTTGGTCTCCAACCTGTGCGTGGCTGTCTTCCGAGGACTTCAGGGCACCGATACCTTTCTGAGTGTGTGTCTCTGGATCTGTATTGTCTTTGCGGGAAGAGTCCTGAATATGAGGCCTCTGATTGGTTCGTTGTGTGTGTTCCAGGACGCAAGGTTTATGAATGATCTGGGGGTGCATTTTTGCAGGACTTCATGTCCATGAACTCTTTGAGGGGGGTGTCCTAGGATGTGAGGTTTCTGGTCAGTTTCTCTGCCTGTTTCCCAGCATGTAAGGTCTGTGAGTGTTCTGTCACTGTGCATCCCAGGATGTGATATCTCCGATCTCTTTATGTATGTTGTCAAACATTTAAGGTCTCTAATCTTTCTGTGGGTGAATTGGTCAGGATATTTTAGTGCATTTCCTGGAACATGCCTCTCTCTGCTCTTTTTCTACATCTGTCTCAATGGGCAGTATCTGATCTCTCTGTGGGTGTCTGTCCCATGGCGTATGCTCTTTGATGTTTTGCTAGTGCTTCTTAGGGCCACAGGTATATGTCCTAGGATGTGAATTCTCTGACCACTTTTTGGATTTATGTTGCAGGATGAGAGGTCTTTCATCTAGTTCTTTGTGTATTACCTGTCTGCGGGTGTCTGTCCGAGAGTATGACATCCCTGAGGGTCCGTGCCCCAGGATGTCAGATTTGTCTGTGGGTGCCCATCAAGATAGGAGTTGTCTGAACCCTTTGTGGTTGCATGTCTCGGGACGTGAGGGTCTGTTCCCGGTATGTGTGTCAATATCGTGTGGTCCTTGATCTGTTTATGGTTCTGTGTCTTGCTTGGGTCATCAGGTTTTTGCCTTTTCTTTGTCCCAGCATGTAAGGTCTCTGAGGCATTAGGGGTTTATGCCCAGGCTTCAAGTCTCTGGTCTCCTTGTGGGCATGGGTCCCAATAGGTGAAGTCCCTGATCCATTCTTTTTTTTTTTTTTTAAGATTTTATTTATTTATTTGACAGAGATCACAAGTAGGCAGAGAGGCAGGCAGAGAGGCAGGCAGAGAGAGAGAAAGAGAGAGAGAGAGAGGAGGAAGCAGGCTCCCTGCTGAGCAGAGAGCCAGATGCGGGACTTGATCCCAAGACACTGGGATCATGACCCAAGCCGAAGGCAGAAGCTTTAACCCACTGAGCCACCCAGGTGCCCCCCCCCATCCGTCCTTTAGTTTATCTCCTAGGATATGAGCGCTTGGAAATGTTTATAGGTATATGTCCCAGCGCATGAGGTATCTGATATTTTTATGTGTATATGTCTCAAGGGATTGAGGTCTACGATCTGTTTGTGGGTATACGTCCCCAGATGCTATTTCTCTGAAACACTCGTGGGTGTCTATCTCTGCTCATGTGGTTTTTGATCTTTTTGTATGTCACAGGATGTGAGGTCTATTCGTTGGGGGCGTGTATTTCCTAGAATTTAAATTCTCTGAGCTCTTTTGGGTGTACATCCAGGATGTGAGATCCCTGATCTGTTTGGGTGTGTGTATCCCACTATTTGAGGGCTCTGATTTATTTTTTTAAGATTTTATTTATTTATTTATTTATTTATAAGAGAGAGAGAGCATGAGAGGGGAAAAGGTCAGAGGGAGAAGCAGACTCCCTGCAGAGCTGGGAGCCCGATGCAGGACTCGATCCCAGGACTCTGGGATCATGACCCGAGCTGAAGGCAGACGCTTAACCAACTGAGCCACCCAGGCACCGCAGTGGCTCTGGTTTCTTTGCTCTGCATCTAGCATATTCTCTGAATTATATTTTGAGGTCTGTACTCTAAGTCTCAGAAGGATTTCTGAATCCTCGATCCAAGGCTTCAGAGCTGGTTCTGGTCTGCATTCCAGGGGTGAGTTCACAGTGCTGTTTGGGTGGCTGTGTCTACACTGTATGATCTCTGAGCTGTTTGGCTTCTGTGTTCCAGAATAACTGGTCCTTGAGCTCTTGGGGTTTGAGAGTTTCTTGACACGTTTGGGGGATGTTTTCAGGCACAGAGTCTCTTTCTTTCAGAACCTCTCCATCCCAGAGTGTGAGCTATCAGACTCATTAGGGATTTGTTCCAGGGTCATGGTCTCTGAGCTTTACATGGCGGGAGGAGGGTGCCCAGCTGGGAATTTGCTGAGCTGTCTGGAGGTCTTCATTCCACAGGTGAAATCACTCCACTCTGTGATGGTCTGTGTGGAGTGTAGTGTCTCTGAACCACTTAGAAAGTCTCTCCTCTCAGGTAGGAGGTGGCAGAGCTGTCTGGGGTCTGTGACCCTCACATGAGAACTCAGGGGTGTTTGTTTGAGTATCTGTCCCTAGCCTCTCTTAATGTCTTGAGCCCATGCCCCAGCAAATGAGTTCTATGGTGTGGGTTTCATCCTCGGGTGTGGGTGATTTATCAGAGCAGTTTCAGGATCTGTTTCGAGTTCAAGGGCTTTCTACTGATGTCTTTATACTTTTGGGGGCCTCTGACGTGCTTCACCCTCTAGGACCGAGAGTGTGAGCTCTCTGATCTCTATATCCCTTGGTGTTGAGATTCGTGACTATTGGGGTATCTTTCCAAGGGTGAGCTAGCTCCTGTTGGGAAAGTCCCATTCCCGGTGTGAGGTCTCTCTGACTTACTACGGGTCTATTTCCAGGGTTTGAGGTATCTGAGTGGTTTGGGGTTCTGTCTCTTGGGTGTTTGGAGGAGCGTTGTCCTTTTCCAGGCTGTTAGGTCTCTGAGCTGAGGGTGGGGGTGTGTTTGTGTCCTGGGGTGTAAGGTTTGTTAACTCTGAGCCTTTTGGCAAGGTATGTCTGATACGTGAGGCCTCTAGCCTGTTTGCAGGTCTGCTTTCCCGGCGTTACTAACTCTTTGAGGGTTTCTGTCCCATACTGTGGCCGTATTTCTCCAGGATGTGCTGTCTCTGAGCTCTCTGTGGGTCTGTTTCCTGGGTTAAAAGTTCTCTGGGTCATTTGAGAGCCTGTGTCCACAACATGAGATCTCAAAGCTGTTGTGGGTCTTTGTCCCAGTTACTGGGTCTCTCCTGTTTGTGGCAGACTTTGAACAGAAAGTAAGGTTTCTAGGCTCTTCAGTGTTATGTGTCCATTGAATGTCAGGTGTCTGAAATCTTTCTGGATTCAGTACGAAGTGGGAGTTCCCTAAGCAGTTTAGGGGTCTGAGTTCAGGGTGTGATATTTCTTTTTTTCTTTCTTTCTTTCTTTGTCAGAGAGAGAGAGAGCACAAGCAGGCAGAGAGGCAGGCAGAGGCAGAGAGAGAAGCAGGCTCCCCACTGAGTAAGGAGCCCAACGTAGGACTCGATCCCAGGACCCTGGGATCATGACCTGAGCCGAAGGCAGCGGTTTAACCAACTGAGCCACCTAGGCATCCCAGGATGTGATATTTCTGAATCATTTGGAGGTCTGTGTAGAGACTATGTAAAGGCTGTGTAAAGACTCTGAGCTGTTTGGGGATATGAGCCCTAGGATATGAGGTTTCTAAGCTGTTTGGGGTCTGTGTCCGGGATGTGGGATCTGAGTCATTTGTGGCCTGTCTTCCAGGGTGTGCAGTCTCTGAGCCGTGTAGAGGATTTGTGTCCAGATTTTCAGGTCTCTGAGCTCTTCTGTGAACTAGAGTGAAGGCCTCTGGGCTCTTTGGGGGTCTTTCAGTGTATGAAGGCTCTGAGCTCTTTGGGGGACTTCTGTGTCTGGTGCGTGACGCCTCTGAGCAGAAATCTATGTCAAGGGTGCGAGGCATCGGAGCCAGTTTAAGGCCTGTGTTCCAGCATGTGTGATTTCGGAGCTCTCTAGAATCATGTTTAAGACAGGAGGTCTCCGAGTTGGTCTGGTGGTCTGGGAAAAGGGTGTGAGGTCTCTGAACTGTCTGTCCATCTTTATCCCAGTTTGTAAGTTCTCTGAGAAATTGGAGGTACAAAAAGAAAAGAAAAGAAAAGAAAGAAGGAAAAAGAAATTGGCGGGTCTTTGTCCCTGGTTGTGAAGCTTTGTTGGGGGGGAGGGGTGGCGGTGCTGTAATCAGATTTTCAGGACTCTGAGCTCATTGGGTACGTGGGTTACAAAGTGGGAGATCGCTTAGGTTTGGTAGTCTTTCCTAGGCTGTCCTGACCCTGAACTACTTAGGGGTTTTTGGGGTCACTGGGCTGCATATAGATTGTTTTCCAAGGCTTGCATTCTCTAAACAGGGTCTGTTTCTGGGCTGTGAGATTGCTGTGCTTTCTGGAGTCTACGTCTAAAACTTGAGTCTCTGAGTCGTTTGTGACACTCTGTTCTAGGGAGAGGTTTCTGGGATGTTTGGTGTCCTACTTTCCAGGCTGTCTCTGAGCAGTATGGGGGGGTCTGTGTCCAAAGTGTGAGGATTCAGAATCATTTAGGAAGCTGTGCTCAGAGTGTGATGTCTCAGTGTTTGGGTAGTCTGTGTCTAGGGCATCACATCTCCATTTTGGGGCTGTCTGCCCCCAGGATATGAGGTCTCCAAATGGTTTGGGAGTTCACGATTGGGGTATAAAGGCTCCACATAGCTTGGGTGGCAGTGTCCCAGGTTGTGAGGTCCTTGTATCTCTATCCCAGAAACCTCATTCTCTAATGTAGTTGGGGCTCTGAATCCCACTGTGTATGTTTGACAGTCGAGGTCTTAGAGCTCTTAGGGAGTCTGTCCCATAGTTCCAGCGCAGCCTCTGAGGTCTGGGTTCTGTGTCTGGGTGCAAGATCTGAGCTGCTTGGAACTGGGTCTCCCAGGGTGCGTGGTCTCGGAGTTCTAGGGTCAATTTCCGGGTATAATGAGGCCTATGAGCTGTTTCGAAGCCTGTGTCCTAGCTGCCCTGTCATCTCTCTGAGCCATTTAGGATTCTGTCACCTGTTGGGAGGTCTTCAAAATAGGTATCTGTGTCACCGCATATGAGGTCTCTCAAGCAAAGCAAAGAACACGGGCTCACACTCCAACTGAGAAGCAATGAAAACAAGTTTTTTGGAAAGGTCATCTCTGTTCTCTGCTTTCTTCCCTGGCACAGAGAGGCACTCATGGAGTATCTGTGGAAAAAGCTTCCCCCGGTAGGCAGAGCCTTTTCTCTCTGTAGTAGGTAGGCTTTGGGTTCAAAGCCTCTAAGAGCAGAGAGGTTCCAGCTCGAATTGTATCATGTTTCTCTATTTCTACTGTATTTTTGTTTATAAGTGATAATGGTTTGTTCATTTAGACAGCAATAGATTGTTTCTTTTTAAAAGAATTATTTATTTGAGAGAAAGACAGTGCACGCCAGCGAGCAGCAGCAGGGGGCGGAGGGAGAGAACCCCAAGCAGACTGTGCACGGAACACAGACCCCAACACAGGGCTCCATCTCAAGACCCCGAGATCACGACCTGAGTTGAAACCAAGAGTCGGACCCTCAGCCATCTGTGCCACCCAGGTGCCCCGGATTCAGTCTGCTTTTTCTTGGTGCGTTTTAAAAGTTCAGTTTTAAAAAGCAAGCTTATTTTAGGTCCCATGATCTATGATGATGGCGCAGGCGGTTCCTTGTGGGAGCATTCCAGCAGATGGCTGCAGTCCGAGGAACACATTCCTGGGCACCCCAGCACCCACCCTCTCATGCCTCCAACCCCCTCCCCCCACAAGGTCTTCAATCCCCACACCTTGGTTTGTTCAGCCATTGATTTGTTTTATTGATGCCCACCCCGGGCCAGGTAGGGCCAAGGGATATACAAGAGGAGAATCAGATTCAGTCCATGCCTGAAGGTCAGTCTGGGGGGCAGGGAGCATGGACACACACAGACACACATACAGGTCTGGCATGTGGTGGCAGGGCACACAGTCTCACGTAGGGGTACTCTGAGCACAGGTAGTCAGGGAAGGCTTCCTAGAGAAGACCTCACGGAGGAAGCAAGGGGCAAGGCAGCCATCAGAGCCTTTGCCTTGTGTCTGTTCTTGGGCAGGTCACTTTTGCGACCAGCGGACCCAAGGTGAGTGCAGAGGGCCTGGGGGCCGGGGATCCTGTCACCTCGCCATACCCTCCCGGGTAAACCAGGCCCACCCCCCTGCCCTTCTTGGCCTGTCCTTTGCCTTCTGCCACGTGCACCCTTTTCTGGGGTCCACCTCCAGAGTTTCCAAGGCTTCCCTGAGACAATCCACACAGGTCAGGTGCTCTGCCCAATGCCCAGCACCTTGCCAACATCCCATCAACGCACATTTTTGTCCTAAGTGCTATCTACAGCCTAGCTTGGTCTCGGTTCAGCCCTATGAAGTCCCAGCAGTCGTTATGCCCCAGGTCGGGGCTCCCGGCCCCCACCACACTGTCCAGAGCCCCAGGGTGCCTTTGTGTATGCACCCTCAAAGGCAGACTTCAGACCTGGCCCCCACTGTAAGGGCCGGCCAAGTCCAGACTGCCCTCTCACTGTCAGCGGGGCAGGAGCACCCACCCCTCTTCCAGTGACACAGGAGTGTCCACTTCCCAACTGTGCAAGCCTGAAAGAGAGACCCTGTGGCTCTGAGGCTCACCAGCAGCCGGCGCAGGCACAGGAGCAGAAACCAGCCCCGGCCCCAGCCCCGGAGATCCCTTCTCTCGATCCCTTCTCTTGCGTGCACAGAGTTTCTGTGGTGGGGGAAAACAGGAGGGCTGGGAACCCGGGGCTCTGCAATCAGCCTGCCCTGGGGCTGCGTCCCCACACCCTTGGGGCAGTAGGGAGAGGGCCTGCAACAGACCCCTCATGCTCCAGGCAGAAGCAGGTACAAAAGCAAACATCCTTCCATTCTGGGGCCCAGCTGGGTTCACCCCTTGGACCTTGATAGGCCATGACTCTCAACCGCAGAAGCTCCTGGTGTTAAAAAAGAACTTCTGAGGGTGGGTGGGGGTTTGTAAGTGCAACCCACAGATGGGGCTAGGACAGGGAAAGGGGACTCCTGGAGTCGGTCAGTCCTCACCACAACCCCACATCCCCCAAGCATGGGGCAGGCGGGGGTGGGGGGGGCAGGCAGAAGGCCCTGGCAGTCATTCCTCGACAGGAGGGCAGCGGTGGGTGGGTGGGGCGGGCGGCTTTATGCCCCACTGGCAGTCTGGCCTCAGACTTCAAAGGGCTAGAAGAGGTATTTACGGCAGGATTCAGTCCCACACTTGCATTCAATACGGACCCGCTTCTTGGGGGAGCCGGGGAGCCCAGCCAGGCCAAAGTTGGAGTCCATGCGGGTGCTCTCCATGTCCACGGGGTCCACTGTGGAGTCACAGCCGGGGGGGGGGGTACTTGTTAGAAAGCCAAGGTGAAGTGTCCCACTGCCCTTTTCACTGTGAGACCTAGGAATCTTGGGGGCTGGGAGCACATCTGGGATTTGGGTCAGGAGGGGGTTGTGGGGTTTGGTGGTGGTTTGGAGATAGGACCAGAGCTCAGCACTGGAGAGCTGTACAGGTGCTGGTAGGACAGCCAGGGGGTGAGGGTTCTGGAGGGAGGCTGGGGGCTGTCAGGGGAAGGGCCACATCAGACAGAAGTCGGGAATGGTCATCCAGAGAGGCACCTGAGCTCTCCTATCAAAGATCCCCCCCGCTTTGAGCATCTCAGGTGGCTAGTTTGTCAAGAGGGGACTGGCTGGCTGGAGGCCTTAAGAGTGTCTGGATGCTTGGACTGAGCCAGGCCAAGCGGGGAGGAGTGGGGAGGATTGAGGAGACTGGGGAAACCCAGATGAGTCAGTTAGGAGTGTCGTAACTATTAGGCCCTACATCCCAGGGGTCTGGGGAGAAGTCTATATGAGTATCTCAGGGTTGGGATCCAAGGGTCGGAAATGAGGGGGCCCCCAAAAGGTAGGCAGAAGTCCAAGAGTCCAGATGGACACTAGGAGTCAGGAAGGGCATTTTAAAGCTCCTCGGGAAGGGGTCCTCACGTCCCATGTCACCGTGTGCCCCTGTCCCTCGTCCCTTGCCACCCCCACCTTGCATGTTGTAATCAAAGGTGAGCTCCTCCCCTGCCCGGATGGTTCTTGTGGCGAAGAAAGCGATGCGGGGCAGTCGCTCATCGAGGTTGTCTATGAAGACGTTGTACACCTGGAGGTTGGGGTCACACTAGGCGAAAAAGAACAGTGGGAGGGTGAGGAGGGGCCCCAGCCTGCTCCTCCCGACCCCCGCCCACCTGCGGGGTACCCACACTGTGGTTGACAAAGTGGGAGATGTTGCCATAATAGGCAGCATCCACGGTGTACACGTCCTCCACGTAGTCCAGGTCAAAGAGGTAGGTGGCGCCCTGGCGGTCGTAGATCTGGCCCCGCCGCTCCGCCTCCTCTGAGGTAATGATCTGGGGAGAGGGCCGCAGGTGAGGGGAGAGGGGCCAGGAAGGCTCAGGAAAAGCAGCAGACCTCCTGAACGCCCCCCCCCAGCCCCTCCCAGAGCCCAGGCCGGTTAACAAGTGAGCAGAGCCAAGGCTGGCTCAGCTGAGGGCAGGTCCGGGCACGTGGGGGGTTGCGATGCAGGGGGTCTGAGGGCGCCCAGAGGAGGCCACTGGGCCTCAGCTGCCTGCCGCCACCCCTCCTCAGGCCTCCGGATGGCCTGGGGTCTCTCAGTGGTGCCGGAGACTGGCCGCAAGGTCCGGCAGTGAGAGAAAAACCCACAGGGAGACTCAGGAGACCACGAGCAGGGCTCAGACAGCGGTGCGTGTTCAGGGGAGGGAGGCGGCACCACGAGAGAAGGTGCCCGCGCTGGGCTGTGGCGCCACGAGGCAGCAAGGACACCAGGAGGAGAAAGCGGCCTGGAACGGTGGAAAAGGGACACGGAATGAATGGGGGAGAGACTCAGACGAGTGAGCTGAGGGCAAAAACTTAGAATCTTAATATCGAAAAGACCCCGGTCCAGAGAGATCAAGACCCTTGTTGAGATTCTGAGATGGCAAAAACACAGCTAAGGCCAGAATCTCAGATGAAAGAAAGGAGGCAAGAGCGTAGGTGAGTGGAATCGTGGAATCTAGGAATCTCCAGGAATCTGGAATCTAGGACGGCAGCAGGCAGTTCCCCCTCCCCAGCCGGGTCTCCAGCTGTCTGCCCCTCAGGTCCCCCCCTACACCCGGGCTGACCACGACAGCCCTCTGGTAATGCCCCAGCAGAGCCAACCATGCCTTCCTCTGGGGGAGGGTCCCATGGGACCCAAGACTGCCCCTTCCTCAGCCTCAGGTGCCTGCAGACCAGGGCAGACCACCTCCTCCACTCCCGGGCTTCCTGCTACCTCCGCCCAGCCCTCAGAGACCAGTGCCCACATGGCGCAAAGCAGAAGCACCGAAGTACCTTTCTTTTCACTCTGCTGCCTGGCCCAGTGACCTATCCTCTGTCCCGTGGTAGGCCTACAGGCACTGCAAACCCACCTCTCCTCTCATGAGGCACCCGTTGGCCACCACCACCTCTGCCACAGGATGCAGACCCAGAGTGGCCCCAGCTTCCTTCCTCGTTTCCCCGCACGCCCGCCACAACCACTCTCCGCTCCCTCCAGGCAGGACAGCCGTGCTGGAGCCCTCGCGGTTTCCTCCCTGCCTCTTGCCCCAGCACCTCCAGCCTCTGCTCCCGGCCAGACCCTCACGAGCACCTTGAGGAGACCTGGGCCCCACAGCTCGCTACCCCACACTCTGAGGAACCTGGCTCGCCCACAGTCCAAATCTGGGCTTGTTCATTCACTGGTTTATTTAGTGGGTTTTTAGGAGGCCTACCCTGTACCCGGTCCCAGCACTCAGGGGCCCGCGTCTGCAGAGGGAGACACAGGGGACCAGGCCGGGTGCCCACTGCAGTCCCAGTTGGGTCAGGGGAGACAACAGGAACCAGGTCTGGTCCCGGCCCTCTTGGGGCTGGGGGTGGTCACAGTCTGGTGAAAGAGAGACGGACTCAGATACCCGCAGTGCAAGGTGCTGGTCAGAAAACCCAGGACTTCGGGTTCCCAGGGCAGCAAAACATCAATACAGCATGTAAAGCAAAGCTACAGTCACAGAAGGGCTTGGACACAAGGTTGAAGAGTGGGGACACTCTCCTGAGGAACGCCAACAGGAGCCCCAGAAGCGTTCTGAGGGCTACATCAAGGTCAGTGTTCCTCCACCTCCCGAGAACACACACTCCTTGCGAGTTGGCTTGACAGGTGTTGCTTCTCTGCGGCCTCCTGATGCCTGGGCGCTGGAAGCCGCCTGTGTGCAGTCCCCTGCAGGCCTGGGACCGAAGGCGGCTTCCGCGGGTTCTCGAGCGTGCTGGGTGGCGTCTGAGCCAACTTTGCCCTTTCCACGTCCTCCTCCCTGGTCTGCATCTTCCCGCCTATTCTGCCTCTACCTGCTTCCTGAGTCTCCCCGAGAGTGAGTCACGCGGTGAGCCCTCCAGGGCACAAACGGCTCCTTCTCCAGCCGCCTTCCCAGTCCCACTCTGTAAGGGCAGGCTTACCCAGAAAATTCAGGAACAGAGCAGGCCCCGTCCCTGCTCTCTAGCAGCTGTCCAGAACGACTGGGGAAGACAGATGGGCTAGAAGCTGGCAACCTAGAAAGGGTGCTGACTGTGAACAGGACCCAGAAGACTGACTCCAAGTCCAGCCGCTGCCCTGCCCCCATCTGGAGAGGGGATCCTGAATGTTCTCTCCTGCCTGCTTCCTCAGCCAAAAAACCAAAAACCCTTCCACCAGGTCTGGCAGCGTACCAGTTTTAGACACTTGGGCCTTTTTTTTTTACCCACTTTGTTAGCTTGGTGACTCTGAGCACGTTCCTCTCTCCCTCTGGGCCTCCACTCTCCTCTGCAGAATTGGGGGGTGGCGCGGGTGGGGGGCGATAGTGGTAGTAGTGACCTGACAGGAGCTGTGATAAAGCTCCAGCGTGATCAGGGACATGAACGACTTTTCTGTTCTGGACGCTGAGCACTGTCAGAAATGGTCATGAGTGCCAGTCTTACCTAGTCGAACATGCTCCTTTATTTTTATGTGCCCTTTCCCAAGAAAGGAAACACTGCTAATTAAATGATGACGTACTGTCATTTAACTAATTGAGATGCACCTTCCTTTCGGTGTTGGTAAAATATAAAGCAAATTCAGGTCTTAGAATGGATAAGCTAGGCTGTTGTTCTCTGCTGGGCTAGGGTGCATGTTCTGATGGAACGTGGAAGGGGGCAGAGGAGAGGACAGGCAGCTCACGAGGAGGGACCACTGGTGCAGAGAGGGGAGGGCGGGTGTTGGGTCCACACTGTAGAAGGACAGCTTGGCAACCAGCTATGGGGTGCATGCCCTCTATTACGTGACACCCGTAGGGTCCGGGACAGCACCATGTAACCGAAAAAATGAATACTCCTGTGATGAGATCCATGACTGTTCACCCCAAGCAGGAGAACTAGGCTACATACCGGCCCAGATCAGGTCTAGCTGGGTGTTCTAGCCATATGGGTTACCAAAGACTGGGTTTTCTGAGCATTTTGGATTTTCTGAATTTCAGACTAATGGCTAGCGTTTATCAAAGACTTACTGTTCAAGTGCTTCTTCCAAGTGCTTCACACATCACAACTCATTTAGTTCTTATAACAAGTGAATGATATGGGTGCTGTTACCATTCCCATTCTACGGACCAGGAAACTGAGGCTCAAAGAGGGTGAGTGACTGCCGCTGAGTGGTGGAGCTCAGCTCCAGCCTCCAACCTCGGCTGTGCTGCCCACCCCCCCACGGGGGACATACGAAGAGGAGTTTCGCTTCGGCAGCAGCTGGGGATGGTGGGTGCCATCAGGAGGCCCCACAGGTCTGAGAGCATGAGGAGGGGGCCTGGAAATCACAGAATGTGGCAGGAGGGAGCCCGAGAAATAGCTTAAGGACAGTGTGTGTGGAGCAGGAAGAGGGGGCACAGGGGTGAGAAGCCCTGACCACCCCAAGTTTACAGCATGGAAGTGTAGATGCTAAGGAAGAACAGCACCCTGGCCAGGGGACCCTGGGGTACTTGGGGGCTGTGCACTCTCCCTCCTCTTCACCCGTCAGGATCCTGTGTGTTATAAAGAGCTTTTCTTCAAGATTGTCAGTACAGTGAGGCTGGAGACACTCCCTTTTCTGGACTTCCTCTAGAACCCGTGGGCTCGTGTGGGGGCTGGTCACCTCCTGCAGGCTGTCAGGGGCTCTGGAATGTGCACATGTCCCCCTTCAGACTGGTGACACCCCTCCAGGCTGTTAACATCTCCTGCACTGTTAGCATCCCTCGGAGGTGTGGGTACCTCCCCCAGAGGGTCAGAACGCTGAGGGCGTGGGTACTTTCTCCAGGCTGTCAGAGTTCTCTTAGGTGTAGACCCCATCTCCTTCAGACTGTCCCAGTCCCTCCGGGGTGAGGACACTTCCTTTTCCTGTCAGGACAGTGTGGGTGTAGACACTGCCTAAGCTGGACTGCCAGGGTCCTGTGGAGTGTGGAGAGCTTGCTCTCTCCTTCAGGTCACTCTGGGACAGAGACACCTCTTCCCACAAATTGTCGGGATCCCCATCCCAGACTGTCAGGATCCCTCTGGGGTATGGCGACCTTCTCCTTCCTCTAGACTGGCAGGTCCTTCTATGTGTGGACATTTCTTTCTCCAGACCGTCGGGATTATCTGAGTGTGGACTTCTTGTCTATAGACTCTCAGGGTCCTCTGAAGTGTGGACTGCTCTGCCTCTAGATCATCTCTGCCCCGTGGGGCTATGACCGCACCTACTTCATGGGTCATTATTGGGAGTCTCTCCTCTCCATCAGTGTCATTACTACGGTGTGGACACCTTCAGCTGTGTGTCCCTTAGGCCCATTTCTGTCACTTCCCAAGTATACCACAGCCCTAAGAGACATCTAGAAAGATGAAGTTATCTGGGGTTGTCACCATGACAACACTCTCATGGATTTACACGGTCAAGGTCCAGGTAGGTCGATTGTTCCCCCAGTGCATGAGATGGTCCGTCATAAAAAGAACTGCTCCACCCCAGATGCACACTGCATCCCACCTTAGAACATGACATTTGCTGTTGCAGACACTTGCTGGTTATTCATACACATACTCCTTTTGTTTTCCACCTAGGTACATGGCTGAGTCACACTTCCCAGCCTCCCTTGCACCAAGGTAAGGCCAGGGACTCGGTTCCAGCCAGGGAGTGTGGGCAGTAGTGATGGGCGCCGTATCCAGGCCTCCCCGTCCACCCTCAGCCCACACGTCAGCGATGCAGAGTAAGGATCAGGGGCAGCTCTAAGGCACAACACAGGCACAAGAGGGAAGGAGCCTAGGCAGCCATGCCACTGTACAGAAGGATACTACCTGAACACCCCAGGCTGGACTGGCAGGAGCAGAGAGATATCTAACGTGTGAGGCCACTGGGCTCTGGGGCTTGTATGATACGGCGGCCAGCCTGCCTAATCCAGCTGCCCCTTGAACACAGGTTTGAACGACATGGGCCCACCTACAGGCAGATTTTCTTTTCCATAAATACAGTAGGGGACTCTAAGTGCTCTTTTCTCTTCCTTAATGATTGTCTTAACATTTTCTTTTCTCTAGCTGACTTCACTGTAAGGAACATTATATCATACATGTAACATGTAAAATATGTATCAGTCCACCACTTAAGTTATCAGTAAGGTCATCAGGCTGCTAGTAGTTAAGTTTCTGGGGAGCCAAAAGGTACACACAGATTTGACTACACGGGGTTTGCACCCCTAACCCTCCCCCCGCACTCCCCTCCCCTGGGGCCCTGTTGTTCCAGGGTCAGCCCTATACCCAGGCTTTTCCTAGTGTCCTACAAATGTGGAGGAAGTGGCCGCCCACATTAAGGCATGTCTGCGTCCTACTCCAGGGTGTTCGTGCTCCCATTAGTAGAAGGCACTCCTCCTGGTCAGACATTGCGTGGCGGTAAGCTGAACCCTCGAGAAATGAGAAGTAGTGCCTTTCCAGGTGACGCAACCCTATGCTGAGCACATGGCCTGTTAAAAGGAATGGCCTGATTTCAGTTCCCGCTTTCCTCTTTGCCAGGTACCCTTACGAGGTCAACCCAGTCAAGAAGTATTTCACTGTGCTTTCAACTACCAGCTTGAAATGCGCGCCCCTCTCAGGATGTCCCTGTCACACTCAGGTTAGCCGCCCCCCACCTTTCCCGAGACAGGAAAAGCAGGGACGCTGCAGGCATGCAGTAAGGCGAGCTGGGCGCACACGATGGGAACATAGGGCAGGAAGAGCTCCCGCGCGCGTGCATATACACACGTTGGGCCCCGGCTCCCTACCTCTCCCACGTACTCCATGACGAAGCTGTTCTTGCGGATCTTCTCCAGCGTGCGGACGCCCCAGCCACGCCCGTCATCCGTGCGGAAGATGCAGAGGTCATAGCGGATGCCCTTCTGTACCACGCGGTTGGGGCAGTCATAGCCGCAGCGGCAGCGCGAGTTGCACTCGTAGATGGGCAGTCCCGCACGCAGCCGCACTTGACCCTGGTCATTGTAGGCAAACTTGTGCAGGGATGCCCCAGGGCAGCAGCCTCCGGCGGGGGCCCACAGACAGTCCTGGCACTCACAGCCCACAGCCACCTGGTTGAGGGTGATGCCCTCCCCCACACGGTACTCGTTGATGTATACGAAAGCCCGTGGGGGGCCATCCAGGTCCACCTCATTCTCCACGGTGATGCGTCCCAGGTGGCTGCGCTTGGCATTGAGCTCCTGCTCCCAGCGCCGGAGCGCCCGCCTCTGCTTGGCCTTCTGTACCAGGTAGTTGGCCAAGCTTGGGTCCAGGTGCCTGGGGGGCTTCGACCGGTGGTGCCGCCGGAGCAGCTCCCTCTCTAAGTCCTTGTGGAACTGCTTGAGAATGCGCACACACTTGAGATTCTGCCGTGGCTCCCAGGTGCTCTCTGAGTCTGGGTATCCGCGCCATTTTACCAGGTAATACTCTTGTTCCTGTTGGGGGGACCAGGGGATGGGGGCACCGTAAGTGGTGATACCCTTGGCCCAGCCCTTGTGGGACCTCCATCCCAGAGCCAGTAGGTAAGACCCAGATCATTCCCAGCACCTCTTCTGGAATAAGTCTATGTCGTGGTTACAAAGCATGGGCCCTAGCCTGAGGATCCCTAGGTTCAAATCACCTGCTCTCCCTTGGTACTGTCTAAATTCCAAGTTTTAATTTAATCAGCTCCCTCCTCCTAGCTGTTTCAGGCCCCAACTCTTGGAAGTCACAACCTTCACTTCTTTTTCACAGTCCCCACATCCACCCTCAGCAAATCCTGTCAGCCTCATCTTCAAGCTACATCCAGAGTCCAACCACTTCAAACCATCGTCACTGCCACCCCTGTCATCCGTCGCCTGGATTCCGGTAGGAGGCCTCCTCACCTTCTCACCAGTACCCCCAGTTCCACCCTTGCCCCCTACAGTCTGCTCTCCATTCAGCAGGCAGAGGGATATTTTCTTGCAGAGAGCAGCTAGACGAAACAATTTAACCACACAGATTCCACAGGCAGACACACTAGGTACAGATTCTGAATCTGTGGCTCCTTGGCTGTGTGGCTTTAGGCAAGTTAATTAACTCTGCAGACCCTCATCTATAAGTAAGGGAGGGGGAAGCTGACATCATCCTAGCTTTCAGTATGTAGCAGGTACTGTTCTAAGGAACTTCTGTGTCTTATTAACTAATTTAACCCTCACAACTCTGTGGGAGCTAGATAATACTAGTCCTCTCCATTTTACAGATGAAGAAAATGAACCACAGAGAACATGCATAAGTATCCCAGGGCTACAGGGCCAAAATCTGAACCCCACCATACTGGCTCCAGTCTGTTCTGGCAATGGTAACAGTTCCCATTTCACAGCATGGCTAGGGGGATTGAAGGAGGTTCTGCAAGTTAGTGCCCAGCACACTGGATGTGCTCAATAGTTGCTAGCTGTCACTGGCTCCCTTCCGGGGCTCAGCACCTCAAACCCTGCAGCTGGTGTGTATTCCTGTGGAGGTGGGAAGAGAGACTTATTAGGGGATTCATTCAGGCTCCTGCCCGCCCCTGAGAAAGCCACTTAGTTTCCTCACCTGCAAAATGAGGATAATAAGAAGTCCTACTAAACCTAATTTTTTAAGACCAGAGGAGAAAATTCCCTTTGGAAACAGATGCAGGCAGTTGGGGTGGGGGCAAGGGGACAGTAAGCCAGCTTCCTTGATACACCCCTGCCCTGGCCACGGTCACCCAGACTCACGCGGATCTTCTTGTAATCACACAGGTACTCGACTTCAAAGTCATAGAGATTCCTCTTGGAGATGCCAAGGGCTGGGCAGGAGAGCTTGGCCAGGCGGCACAGGTCCTGTAGCTGATTCCAAGAAGACTTGCAACACACACTGCAGCCTAGAACAAGGAGGCCAGAAAGAACTTACTGGGCATCGTGGTGAAGCCACGGGTCAAAGGAGACCCCAAATCCTCTCTGGGACTTCCAAAGGACTGCCTCAGTCAGTGAGATTTAATCCACAGGCCTTCCCAATGCTGATTCCCTTCTACAACAGAAACAGGCCACTTCTTCCACCCTAGTGCTCATTCCAAGGCTACTGCTGGAGCAGTAGACCTCAAAGTGCAATCTGCTGCTTGGATTGTCCTAAAGGGATCTATTCCCAGAGCTTCCAATTCCCTCCATACTCTTCCTAAAACTGCCAGCAAACCTGCCAGGTGTTCAGGACCTAATCGTCCCTCTCCCCACTTTGCAAAATAAAGAGAACAACCCCCCATCTCAGTAGGGTGCATTGCCCTGGAGGGAACGGGTGGGGATGGGATTACAACCTGTAGGCACCAAACAAAGGCTTAACTGGAAAGACTGGTCTGGAAACCCTTATCTAAAATTCCTGGGGTAGTTGCGTTTAGGAATTCAGATTTTTGGGGGGCAGATCTTTACAAGTGTAGTTCTAGGTATGCCCCACACACTACCTACCACCCCCAGTGTGGTCAGGGGTATCAAGCCATAATCAAACACATTAGTAATTCTGCAGCAAACATCTGAATTTTTACATTGAATCGGAGAAATAAAGAGGCAAGATAGTCCCACTTTATAATCTAGTTTTGCCACTGAATGGTGCCAAACTGAACTTCTCAGAGCTTTTTAGATTTCAGAATTAGGAGTAAGATACTGTGGAATGGTATTAGATTGCCGGAAGCTTCTTTGAAGGATTAGCCTAGGTCCTTTAAACCTGCAAGGTGTTTGGGGTTTTTTTTGAACCCGCATTTTGGCTTTCTGTCTCATCTACATTTCTGTGAGGGGTAAAGCCCAAAGGAGTACGCTCTGAATTCAGGAACCGGCAAATAGTATAGATTACTGACGTTTCTTTTAAGTATGCCTGGAACCTTTCTTGGGCTATCAGAAATTTTCAAGATGCGGATTTTTTTTTAAAAAGACTTCTGATTCAAGGCACAATGTGCTTTAGAAGCCATTTTATCAAATCATTCCACAGAACACTTACTCCAAATGCAGTCAGTCCTCATCCTATTTGTAGTATTTTCTACTTCCCATTACAAAAATCAAACATTTGAACTCATAACGAAATACTCTAGACCTCAACCTGAAAACGTCCAAGAGCTTTGCAAAATTATGCCGTGTGCTAACCCCCCCCCCTCCACTTAGGCAGGCGTAGTGGAGACTCGGCCTGTGCCCACGCTTTCCTCTCTCTCCCTGTGATGCCTCTCCCTTTCAAACCCCTTAACTTGCATTTGAAACTAAACCACTAAGTGGTCCCAACTAACCTCTCCAGCTGCTGGCTCCCCACTAACCACAGGTGGATTCCTAGCCTTCAGAGGCACCCCCTCATACTGGGGAGCCCATCGTCCCCGCAGCTTTTCTCATCCAGAACAGCCCACCCTCCCCAACATACTGGAAAAGTCACCCCTCTTCCCTTGCACACGAGAGAGTCCAGCTCTCCTATTAGAGCAGCCCCTTTCCCTTCTTCCCGGGCGAGTCTTTTCTACAGGAAACCCTTTCCCCATCACGCGGAAAGGAGGTACCCTCACCCTGAAGACTCTTCTGTCCCCCCACTCTGAAAACGAGGTCCGTCCCCTTCCCTTCCCTCCCCTTCCGGCGTCTCGCGTGGACACCAACCGGGTAACGGTCACCGGCGGCCGATTTTCCCGCGCGCGGGCGCGGCCTCCCCGACAAGCCCCCGCGCGTGCGCGCGCCGACTGGTCGCGATCAGGGGCGCGCGCCCCCCTCCCGCGTCCCCACTTAGCCCCGCGCCCGCCGCGTTCCCAGGCACGCGCCCCCTCCCCTCAGCCCCGCCCAGCCCCGCGCGCCAGGCCTGGGCTCCCTGAGCCCCATCCTTTCCGCGCCAGGCTTCCGGCTCCCGGCTCCGTGGCCTCGGACGCCAGGGCCCCGAGCCCGCGACGCCACCCCTCCAGCCCACCCGGCCCGGCCAGCAGGCCCGCGCCGCTGCCGCCACTGCTTCACCTTTTAAATTTTCCGCCATCTTTCCCCACGGCTAACGACATTCGGGCCTAACCGGCCTCGCGAGAAGAGAGCTCGCGCGGGCGTGGCCGAGAACGCGCAGCCTATTGGCCGCGCGGCGCCGCGAGCAGCGCCCGCGCGGACCAACCGGCGAGCCGTGACCGGACCCCTCCCCGCCACCCAGCTCGGTCCCGCAGGCGGGTGCTAGCCAGCGCTTTCCCAGAGTGCGTCTGGGCGGCAGCGGCGGCGGCGGCGACAACTAAGGTTGCCGGAGGCCCTGCCCGCACGCCGGTCTGTCTGTCACGCTGTCAGCCAATCACGTTCTTAGCCAGCCGCACGGGGGATTCTCCGTCCTGTCAGACCCCCAATTACCACCGTCAGTCAGTCGTCACTGCATTTTAACCCCAAGCAAGCCGTGACTCCCAAGATGGACTGTCGCCACGTACGGCTGCTCAGCCGGTCCCCAGACTCAAATCACACAATGGGTCCCGTCACCACAGACAACTGTTTAGTGAGACCCCGGCCCCCCCATTCACACTGTCTGCCAGTCAACAGCGGTCCCCGTTGGAGCCTCGCGCCAGCCGGGAGTCTCTTAAGGCAGACAGACGGCGCTAACGACTACACGGTTAGCCAGCCTGTCATTCCCCCGACTGCCCCTTTTTCACACGGTCAGTCAAGCAGCCGGTCTCTCCATCTACTCTTGCTCCGCGGGCATCTCTGAAACCCCCAGGGGAAACCATCTCACAGCCACCAGCCACCAGCCGTGATTAGGTCAGGACAGGCTGTCATTGTCAGCGTCTCAGGTCGCCCTCTCAGACACAAAGCCAATAGTCACAGCAACTGAAGCCCCCACCTGACAGTGGGTCAGCGGTCTGTCATGTCTCAGGGGAGGCATGCCCACCATTGGTCAGTCATCCGGACAGTCTCCTCTGACCCACCGGGGCCCCCTCAGGGCCGCTGTTATTCCAACTTGGTACGGCCAGGCAGTCAGTCAGCTTTCTACATGGATATTTCAGTGGGTCAGCTGGCCTCTGACTCGTTCACTGCCCTCCATCGTGTTGTCCATCAGCCAGGCAGCCATTCTCGGCATGTGACTGACCACGGGTTCTGTCAAGCATGCTGTGATTTGGCCAGGGTGGATGGTCACTCACCAGATACGGTTGCTTATCAGGCCATCACAGATCTGTCCATCAGTCAGCCTGAAATTCCCTCAGGGTAGCCCTGCCTTTACATATCATCAGACAGTGCCACATCCAGACACACTCCCTTGGGCCCGATGTGACTCCCAGCAATAGTCAGCCATTCACAACCAGCCAGACAGGCAGCAACCGCTCGGCCTGTCAGTCAGCCAGCCTGTCAAGTCCCTCAAGAGGCTGCCTGTCTTCTACGCTATCAGACCACCAGCCGGTCCCCAGCGGGCATAATTTAGTTAGATTTTCAGTACCTCACAGCATCAGGAAATTGCACTCTCCATTCCTCAAATGGCCCCTCTCCCTGTGGGTCCGTGAGTTATGTAGTCAACCAAATGATTATCCAGTTAAGTAAATGGTTGTTCTGTCTGCCTGCCGGTCTTGCTGTGAGCTAGTTGGGAGAAATGTCCAGTCTGAATTTCCAGCAGCCCTTGCTTACCATGGGCAGGACAACCAGCAGCGGATACCCCACCACACATCCTCTTCCCTCCCTTATTCTTTCTAGAACACAGTCAGATTCTGGTCCTCGAATGCTCCCAGTCTCCACGGACAGGCAGAACCCTCCTATTCCCAGGAGTCCACTCCAACCCATAAGAATGGCTTAAGGCAGGACTGAATCTCTAGGAGGTCAGGTAGGGGTCTGTGGGTGCTTGGCAAACATCCCTTTGTCAACCTTAAAGATAAAACTGCCAGTTATTTTACAAAAAAAAAAAAAAGATGTGTTTATTCAGGAATAACTGAGAATTGCAACGCAGGACAAGCAAGCTATGGCAAAACCATATGCATGTCCAATCAACAAAGGACAGGAACATTCTGTTATGGAGGAGGATGTTGGGAGGGGTTGTTTGGAACAAAAGGCAATTGGAGAAAAGCAAAAGTTCATAGCAATGATGGTTTCAGTGGCTGAGTTGCAGGTGTAGTCAGTTTCTTATAAGAGGTACAATGTATATCTTTCCCTGTTGGGGGCTTGTAACTGACCATTCTTTCCTGTTGAGATACTTCTGTTGGGTCTATAATTGATACTTTTTGTTGTAACTGACATTGAGTAGTAAATTTCCTCTACCCAGCCTCCCCTTCTAGCATCCTGAGTCCATTTTAGTAAGGTTTCCCTTTATTAATTTTCATACCTTCGTCCTCCCCAAACTGTATATATAAAAGAATATGTAATATAGTAGGTAAAGGTTTAGATCTTGGAGCCTAGCTACCTGGGTTCAAATCCCAGCTCCGCCATTTACTAAATTGTGTGACCTTAGGCAGTTTCTTCATCAGTAAAACCTCATATGAGTGACCTTGGGGTGGGCACCTCCCACTCATGTGGAAATGAATCTATCCAGACTAGCATCTGTCCAGGAGACCTCAAAAGTAAGAGGCCAGGGGTGCCTGGGTGGCTCAGTGAGTTAAAGCCTCTGCCTTCGGCTCAAGTCATGATCCCAGGGTCCTGGGATAGAGCCCTTCATCGAGCTCTCTGCTCAGCGGGGAGCCTGCTTCTCCCTCTCTCTCTGCCTGTCTCTCTGCCTGCTTGTGATCTCTGTCAAATAAATAAATAAAATCTTTAAAGAAAAAAAAGTAAGAGGCCACCCTATTCTTTTTTTTTTAAAGATTTCGTTTATTTATTTGACAGAGATCATAAGCAGGCAGAGAGGCAGGCAGAGAGAGAGGAAGGGAAGCAGGCTCCCCACCGAGCAGAGAGCCCAATGCGGGGCTCGATCCCAGGACCCTGGGATCCTGACCTGAGCCAAAGGCAGAGGCTTTGACCCACTGAGCCACCCAGGCGCCCCATACCACCCTATTATTCTTGTGTCCCAATCCCAGCCATTTGTCTGTTCATTCAGCATTAAATTAGTGCCAAGCATATATTGCCTTGCCCAGTGCTGGGGCCAATATAAGGTCTTACCCATTCCAAGCTGTACAGGTTTGACTTGTTTTTAATATAAACCTCGTATTCGAGTGTACCACATGTACAGAAGAGGGCACAGACCACGGGTGATCAATGTCATGAGTTTTCATAAGCAAACATACGTGTAGAACCAGAACGCAGGTTAAAGAACATCCCCAGCCAGATTCCAGGAACACTTAATTCTGTAACATCTCTGAAATCCGGCCGCGTCTCCCAAGCACTGGTGAGTCATAATTTAATTCGCAGTACTTTTTTGTCTCTCCTGGTGATACACACAATAATGGTGCATTTTTTGATCAACGGTGACTCAGGACCAACCGGCAGTAGGAGGAAGAACAGCAACAGCAGCATCTAATATTTGTAGATGCCTCAAGGAGCCAGACACTTTGCAGACACTTGAATTCTCTCCACAACCCTGCGAAATAATGCATTTTTAGTCTCAGTTTAAAGATCGAGAAAACTGAGGCCTGGGAAGGTCAAGCCACTTGTCCATGGTCAATATGCTTTTCTGCTAACCCCGTGCCTGCTGTAGGTGCTTCTGGGGATTCAGAGGTTGTGTGATAGACAGTCTTCTCCAGGATAAAGCCTACCGAGAGGGGTCCCAGCACAGTGGATTTCTGGGGTTTCCTAGCAGGGAGTGGGCAGGTAGGTGAGTGATAGTGACAGGCCCTTCCTAGACTCAGCTTGCCCCTGGAGACCGGGCCAAAGTGGGGTGGGGAGTAGAGTGGAAGGTGAAGAATGGTGAAAGAATTAAAAGGAAGCCAAGACTCCCTCTTTCTTCAGCTTCTGTGCCTGTGGGGGAATTCTTTTTTTTTTTTTTAAAGATTTTATTTATTTATTTGACAGAGAGAAATCACAAGTAGATGGAGAGGCAGGCAGAGAGAGAGAGAGAGAAGCAGGCTCCCTGCTGAGCAGAGAGCCCGATGCGGGACTCGATCCCACGACCCTGAGATCATGACCTGAGCCGCCGAAGGCAGCGGCTTAACCCACTGAGCCACCCAGGCGCCCAGCCTATGGGGGAATTCTTAAGGAGAAAAGCCAGCTCCCACCTCCCACACCTCCACCCTGGCCCTGCCTCTCCTTTGCTCCCTCCCCTAACCCCCAGCCTGAACCACCGATGGCTCAAAATTCTTCCACTGGTCTTGCAGATGGATGTAGCCTGTCCTTTCAGGATTCCTCCTCACTGTTATCTTTCTCCCCACTCCCCTCCTCCTCCTCCTCTAAAGGCAGGATACCTGAGGGTTTGAATCCACCAGATTTCAGAAATGGAAAGGAGTAGAATCCTCTGCTAAGGCTCTCATGTGCTGAGGCTTCTATCACTCCCTTGCAAATAGCTTTAGACACCAGGGACAGTTTTGAGTTGTTCATTTTTTTCTGGATCCTAGAAGAGGAGGGGGAACCCAATGGGATCTGAGTTGGAAATCAGTTACATATTGTTACCGCTGTTGTAGAGATGAAGAAACTGAGGCTTAGAGGCGGGGCATCTTGTCTAGGTTCTAGAGCCAATATGTACAAGTCTTTGCCTCTTCCATTGCCACTGGCCGGGACTTGGGTTTGTGCTGAGAACTGGGCAGAACCAAATTTTAAAATCGAGAGAGGGGTCCTGCCCATCAGGATCCTGGTGTATGAGTTGTGTGCATGGAGAGTAAGTCTGACCACTGAGTATTTTCTTGATCTAATATTGTGTTGATTGGACTTTTTTTTTTTTAATAACAAAGTAAGTAAATGAATAAATAATTCCTGCTTATTCACCATGTTCAACCTCACACCAAGTTTTCCCCAACACAGGGCCTTTGCACAGGCTGTTCCTACTGCCTGGAATATCCTCCCCCCAAAGATTTACTGGCTGACTCCCCTCTCTTTAGGTTCTGCACAGCTGTCATGGCATCCTGGTGACTTTCCCTGAATGTTCCATCAGAAGGCCGTTCCCCCTCAGCATATCACAGCACTTGTCACAATCTGTAACTATCTTTAATTTCTATTTGATCCCTGGTTTCATATCTGTCTCCCCCACTAGAATGTGAGTGTCACTAGATTTTCTTCCTGCTGCTTTAGCTCCAGCCCCAAAAGTAGCATCTGGCAACAAATGTTTGTAGAAAGAAAGAAGGGCAGAAAGAAAGAAAGAAATAAGGAAACAAATGAGTGAATAAAATAAATGAAATGGGAGAGATGAATAAAAGAGACTTTGGGGATAAAAGACCCCACATTTCCACATTTGGAATATAAACCAAATGAGACTTGGAGAAACAAAAAGACAGTTATTTTATTTTGGTTTCAAAATCCTTAATGTGAGGAGAACCGAAATAGTCTGTATATAAAGGGGCCCTAGCTACTGCTAGTCAGAATTAACTGCATTGGAAGGGTTGGCGGGAAACAAACAGGGCCTGAGAGGCCTGGAGGCCAGGAGTCGGGGCACCAAGCAGCAGCTGCCAGGAGAGAAGGCTCAGAACAGGTGGGGTGGTTGACTCAGTCGTCCCACTCGTCGTCCTCATCCTCGTCGCCGGCCTGGTCCTCCCCTTCGTCTGGAGGGAGAGAGAAAGTAGGACTCAGGATGGGCAGAAGGGTTCAAAGGCCCGGGGTGGGGTGAAGTTCCTGGGATTTGAGAGATCAAGACTCAGGGCTCTGGGGGGGCTGTGGCATCCTGGGGGCCCATGCAGCTGAATGAGGGAGGGGCCCCTCAGAGGCAGGAGATTTAGGGTGTGGGCTGGAGTTGGAATGGAAGTCAATCTCATTGTCAAAAACGTGGTTACTTGGGATATCACTATCACGCAGGGGTTAATGTTCGGTTTGTCACTTAATGGGGTGGATTCAAGTATTATTAGCAGAGGCAGAGTACTTTACAATATCACTGTTTTATAGCAGGCTAATGTTAATGTTACTGACCCATCCCAGGTTATCGAGGATCTCACTGTAAAAAGATGAGGTTTGTGAAAATAATCATCATGGAGCAGATTCATACTAATCTTGCAGACGTATCCTGGGATTAACGTGAATTACTATCGCCAGTAATAGGTTGAGGTTCACATTCCCCTCCTCTAATTGTCTCATAATGGCAATAGTGTTGCCACATCAGGGGACAAATGTCAACGTTATTACAGAAACGTTGGGTTGGTTATGGTATTATCACCACATTATCAGCTCGGGTCCCTCTACTGACTCCTGGAGTTCAAGTTAATTTTATTGTCCACGGTGAGGTTCCTTAGAACAGCATCACCTATGGGCTAATGGTAACGCTTCCTGCGTCTGGTATTCCTATTAATATTGCAGACATGCTCTGCAATATGTTTATGTTAATGTCAACATTAATGTCATCATCAAAAAAAGAGTGAATCATAGGATTGTTCCATGATGACAATGTTAACACTGCCAAAAAAGGAGATTGATAACAGAGTCACAATGGGGTGGCGGTCACCACAGTTGGTAACTGGGGGGGTTGTTTTTCAGCCCACACTGGCCCCCGGGAGCGGGCGCGCCATCCTGGCAGTGGGCAGGCTGTCACCTGAAGAGTGGATGGCTCGGCTTCTCTTCTGCATCACGTGCATCAGGGCTCCCACCAGCCCCTCTGAGCTCTGAGGCGCGGGCTGCAGTGCTGAGTTCTCGGGGGCCCCAGGCGTCTGCAGCAAGGAGGGTCCAGCACAGATGTTGGCTCAAGGCCCATGATGGGAGCACTCCTCCCTGCTCCTCCCACGTTATTCCCACTCTCATACACTCCAGTCACTTTCAGGGTTCCCAGCCAGCCTCTCCCCACTGCCCTCTGCACCCTGTCATTGAAACCCCAAAAGCCTGGGACCTCTGTCAGTCTCAGCCCTGCCCCAGATATCCTGACTGACACCCAAGTCTGACACCCAAGTCCCAGACACCCCCAATCCTCCCTCTCACCCGTCTTCACCTTGTTCAGCTGAATTCCCTGGCGGATTTGATCCAAAAGCGCCCCCCGACCTCCACCAGGGGCCAGGTTCCCCACAGGCCCCAGAGCAGGAGGTGGGGGAGGGACTGGCCCATCCCCAGAGCTGGGGGGTGGGGGCGGTGGGGGTGGGGGTGGAGGCACAGGGGGCCCTCCAGCTCCAGGGGGTGGAGGGGGTGGTGGTCCAGAACGTCCAGTGGCTGGAGGGGGTGGTGGTGGAGGGCCCCCTCGGCCTGGGGGTGGGGGTGCCCGGGGAGTTGGTGGGGGCGGAGCACCTCCCAAAGGTACAGGAGGCAGTGGACCAGAACGACCCTTGTTGCTCCCCATAGTGGGGGGCCGGGGAGCCTGGTTTCCTCCTCTGGACGGCGGTGGGGGAGGTGGAAGAGGCTCTGAAGGGGGGGAGATAACACAGAGGTACTGTTAGCTATCTTCAGAGCCTCAATTTTGCTCACTTGCAACACAGGAACCCCAAGTGACCAACTCCTGATTCAAACAGTGTAAGGGTTTTCATGAGGACTGAGCGACTACAGTGTATTTCTTAGGAAAAAGCTACTGGGGACGGAGAAGAAAGGGGGTGCTCACCCTGACGCCTCATTTCCTGCCGCACAGCCTCCAGGCCACCCTGGTCCTCAATGAAATCGTAGATGAGTTTGGAGGTTTCAGCATCTGTGAGCTGGGCCTCACTGATGCCTGCCCTGGAGAACAGACTCCGCAGGTCTGGGTCCAGGTTGTTTACCTGCCCAAGAGGAAGAAGGCCAGGGCAGGGGTGGGGGAATAAGGCAGGGAGGGGAGGGGCACCGATTATCACTGGGTCCATCTACCCCACAGGGGTATCTGAGAGGAATGTAAAAGGGGTTGGAGTCTGGAAGTAGGTCTGAGCCAGTGGACTATGGAAGGGTAGGTGGGTAGTCAAATGGGTCAAGGGGTCTTTGGAATTACTCACGTCAAATCCATTCTGGGGGTCCCACCCCACGTGGCTGACATGTCTGGGGGAGGTGAGGAGATCCCAGTGAAGCCCCATTCCCCTTCCTTCCCTTCCTTCCTAGTGAAGCCCTCTTGCCCTCCCCCTCCCCAGAGGGCCTCTGAGAGGCCAGAATGAATAGATGAGTCCTAAGTGAGTGAATGAGTGACTGAATGAGAACAGTAGTGATGGAATTAGAAGGGGTCCATGGGTTGTAATGCCCAACTGTCCATCCACCCCTTTTTCTACCAACCTTTCACACATCCATTTGTCCACCTAGCCATTTGCATTCACCTGTCAGAACACCGATCTCTCGTCTATTTGTCTTCCTACTCATCTGCCCACATACATCTGTTTACTCATTTGTCTGCCCACCTGTCTTCACACACACTTGTCCATCTACCCGTGTGCCCACCTGTCAATTCATCCACTCTTTTGCCTGCCTGTTCATCCATACACTTCTACTGATCCACTGAACTATCCATTCATCCATGCATCTGGCCCTATTCATCCCCATCCACTTTCTCTGTGAACCAACCAGATATCCATCCATCTGTCCACTCACCCTCCCACCTCCCATTTACCCATCCACCCATCCATCCAACCACTTACCCATTCATTTCCCAATCAACTAATTCATGCATGCATGCATGCATCCATCCATTCATTCATTCATTCATTCAACATTCATCCAACCACTCATCTACCACCCACCCATCCACTCACCTATCAGCCCACCCAGGGTGCGAGTAAGGTGAAGCAAGTGAGGTGTCTAGGATGCAAAATTTAAGGAGCCCCTCACTCTCAAAGAGTGATGAATTGCAGTTGCATGACCCTTAGAGTAACTGCCTCTATATATTTTGCAACTTTGGTGCCTTGCTTGCTTCTCCCTAGACCTGGCCTCGTACCCACCCACCTATCCACTCGTCTATCCACCCACGCACCCAACCATGCCATTCTTCCATCCACCCAGCTCTCTTCCTGTCCATCTTTTCATCTGCCCCCACCAACAGGGACTGGTAGGACTAGTGGGGAGAGGTTCTCACTTGAATCCACTTGGTGCACCAATATCGGCCTTGCTGATTTTCTTCTTCCCCGAGCGTTTCTTATCAGCTGGGCCAGGCCCAGGCGCTGGGAGCCCACGGTATCGGGAACTCGTGATGTCAGGGTTCTGGATGTCCACTGTTACTAGCCCCAGGGACAGTTGGCCAGATGCTGGGCCTGTGGGGAAAATAGGGTGATTGAGCCATTGACCTACTCACCTACCAGCCAAAGCATAGGGGAAAGAGACAGGACAAGTGTTGGGGGAATCTGTGTGTGTCTGGTGGTCATGGAGGGAGTAGGTGAAGGGTCCAATTAGGGCTTATGGAGAAGTGGATGGGTGGGTTCCACAAACCATTCTTACCTTCACCAATTCATTTCTTTATTCATTCACTCATCTGATCGCTTAAGTATTGATTCATTCGTTCATGGGTCATTGACCAATTAATTAAATTATTCATTCATTCAGTCAGTCATTGCTTTCTTCACCAATTGAAATGTTGGGTTAGTTATTCATTTATTCACTGTTCAATTCATTCACTTATTCGTTAACTAACATCCATCCGTCCATTCATCCATATATCCACATACTCATTCACCTACACATCTGTACATTGATGTTTTCATCTTCCCATCAATTCATCCTCCACTCAACCATCTATCCACCCACCTTCCACCCACCCTTTTGCCCACTTATCTCTGCACTCTCCCAACTACTTGTCCATCCACCCACTACACACCCATCTGTCCATCTACTCACCCACCCACCTGTCCACCCAGAGACACAGGGAAGAATCAGCACTCACCCCCTTGGTCTCCACCTGGGTGTGGGGGCAGGGGTGGGAGCCCTCCTCTTCTCTCTGGAAAGATGGAATGGGTAGAGGGCTATTACAACTCTGCTACAGTTTCCTGGGCTATCCCCTTAGTGCCCTCCTTGAACTTGAGGACTCACCTTCATTGGCTGGCGCCGGTGGTGGGGGTAGCTGGCGTCTGTCTGTGGGGAGACAGGTGGACTGGGAACCGGAACCATAAGAGGGGCTTTTCTAGCTCCCTACTCTTCACACACTTCCGCCCAACCTCCTTTCCACCCCGAAAGCCTCCTCACCTCCACTTTGCCTCTGATTCCTTTTTTGGATCTTCTCCTGCACCAGGGCCCGGAAGACCTGAGCCTCGCCCTCGTCTGCAAAGTTCAGCCCTGCCTGGCAGGCCTGCAGACATCTTGGGCTCAATAGCCTTCCAGGCCCCCCCCCACCCAGCACCTTTCCCATCTCCTCCCCACATCCCACCTGGGGCCCAGGGATTGAGGGGTCACTCACATCTCCAGCAAAGGTGTGGAAGAAGGGGGTAGGAGTAGAGTAGACCAGCTGTGAGTACAGCTCTTGTTCCCAGAGCAGACGGCCAGTCTGGAAAGATCCGGGGGGGCGGGGAGCGCATTAGCACAAAGACTTGCCCTGAGTGGCAGGCCTCTGTTATCTGGGCAAGGAGAACAGTGTCCTAATTTGGTGCCCCAGGATCAGATAAGAGACCTCCAGCTTATTGTCAGAGAGTTGGGGGGTCTAGATGTCAGGTGTGGAGGGTTGGGGTACAGTATGGGAGTTAGATATACAGTCAGGGATGGGGAGTTGGGGTTCAAGGCCCTAGAGGTGAGACTTGTGGGCTTGAATAGGAGGATTTAGGGCTCCAGTCCTAGGAAACTGAGCCCATTCACAGACTTCATCTTACACCCTTCCTTTAGGCGGGGGCCTTCATTTGGGCAAGTAGGGCTCCAGTACTAGGAGCTGGTATTCAGATTTGAGGTTCAGACACACAGACCCAAAAGTTCTGGGGGTGGAGGATTCAGTCAAGGTACATGCAATCTGACATTTAAGAAACAGAGCTATGGCTTAGCAGCTAGGCAAACATTTAGGGTCCAGAAATTTTGATGGGGGATTTCTGGGACCCAAAAGCTTGAGTTTAGAACGGATTTGAGGTTCAGGTAAAAGTATAGTGCTCATTTTTTTAAATTCATAAAACAGATTAGATTTGGGAGCTATACTAATAGTTGGGGATTATAGGTCTTGACCTGGGGATTCTGGGGTCAATCATCAAAGACAAAGAAAGTCAAAGCAGAGTTTGACATCTGGATGAAGTCTTTGGTTCTGGGGCTCAGGGGTTCACTGATCTGTCCAAGGCCTTGGGGCTTTGGACACAGATCTGGATTTGTGAGTTGAAAATTGGTTTGCACATCCAGCAAGGGGGATGGGGATCACCTGAAGGCCATAAAGACGGATGAAGTAGGACTTCTGGGGGTTATCCTTCACGAAGCACACAGCCCCACAGTGCTCCTTGGTCCAGTGTTCAGCTCCGGGAGGCAATGCCAGGTACAGTTGAACAACGGCAGTGGCCAGTGTCTGGGAAGGAAGAGCAGGGCTCAGGGGAATCTGGTTAGCCAGAAGGTCTAGTTCTTCCTTGTCCACGGCTGTTCTGGCTCTCAGGGAAGAGCCGCAGCCAGAGGGAAAGTAGATAGGCATCGCAACCGAGATCTTCCTGGGATTGGTGAACGGGAGGTAAGTGGGTTTTAGGAGGGGAAATGATGGAGAAGGGAAGAAGACCGGAAGAGGGAAAGAAAGTGGAGGAAAGGAGAAGGATGGGGAAGATGAGGAGGCAGAAGAGGAGGAAAGGGAGGGAGACAGGGAGGGCCAGGAGATCCCCAGCTCACCCAGCATTTCCGACCCAGCATCTCGAAGAGTCGCTGGTTCTCGTGGTCCTGGAGCAGTGTGGAGGGTATGTTCTGCTGAACCCCTGGTCCTCCGCGACCCCCAGACCTGCCTCCCACAGGGCCCCCACTCATGGTGCCTCCTGCCCTTGTCCTCTTCAGCCAGGCTCTGGGTGCAGGGTAAGAAGAGGAACTTCCGCAGTGCGCAGGGGAACAGGAAGTACAAAAAACCACAAGGGAAACAAGTCCTCCAGGGGCCTCTGGGTGGGCCTGGCCTCCTCCTCCCTCCCTAGGACAGGCTCGGACCCTCCTCCCTTAGGAAGGGGCCCTCCTCCATTTGGCTGGTTAAGACCCATCTTTTGGGCCAGCTCATGTCCTCCTCCTTCTTTCTTACTCCCTGAGGCCCATCTCCCTCGGACTGGCTCATGTCCCTCTTCCTCTGATTGGCTGGGAGCAAAGGCCAGGCCACTGCTGCACTTCTGCTGGAGGACACAATGGTGGGGAGCAGTTGGGGGGCTGGGCAGCCTCCTTCCTCCCCAAAGCATCCAGCTGGTCTGGGCCTGAGGCCCATAGCCCCTCATGCGGAAGGGTTACTGGGTTAAAACTTTTCCTCTAATGACATTGTGAGGGGCTGGGATCCCACCTCTCTCCTGAGACCCCCAGCAATGCTCGGGCACCCAGCACACTTCCCCATCCCTTACCCCTGCTTCCCCACAGTTCCCAAATCACTTTCTGCTTCTCATCCCTTCAGGCAACGTCTTATTTAATCCTAATTGCTTTTGAACCTTTTAAAAAGTCTGGATTCTTGGGGTACCTGGGTGGCTCAGTTGGTTAAGCAGTGGCCTTCAGCTCAGGTCAGGATCCCAGGGTACTGGGATCGAGCCCCATATCCAGGGAGCCTACTTCTTCCCCTCGCCCTAATTGTGCTCTCTCTGTGTGTGACAAATAAATAAATTCTTTTTTCTTAAATATTTTATTTATTTATTTGACAGACAGAGATCACAAGAAGGCAGAGAGGCAGGTAGAGAGAGAGGAAGGGAAGCAGTCTCCCCGCTGAGCAGGGAACCCAATGTGGTGCTCGATCCCAGGACCCTGGGATCATGACCTGAGCTGAAGGCAGAGGTTTTAACCCACTGAGCCACCCAGGCGCCCATAAATAAATAAATTCTTTTTCATTCTTTCTTTTTTTTTTTTTTTAGATTTTATTTATTTGGTAGAGAGAGAGAGACAGAGTGCAAGCACAGGCAGACAGAGTGGCAGGTTGGAGGCAGAGGGAGAAGCAGGCTCCCTGCCGAGCAAGGAGCCTGATGTGGGACTCCATCCCAGGATGCTGGGATCATGACCTGAGCCGAAGGCAGCCACTTAACCAACTGAGCCACCCAGGCATCCTAATAAATAAATTCTTAAAAAATAAAATAAAAGTCTGGAATCTTCAGAGTCTTGCTTTTTTTTTTCCCCCACACAACATCCTACGTTTATCCAACACTGATGGAAGCCACTGAACATATGTCCCAGACAGTGTTCTGACCTCTGTAAATACTGACCCCCTTAAATCCTCCTAATAGCCTATGGGACATACACTCTTCCTGGGTCCATTTGCTAGTGGGAAGTGAGAGAACTGAGGCACGCTGATTTTCCCAGTAGCTCCCAGCTAGCAAGTGGCAGAGTCTGGATCCCAAGCCAGGCCGGCTGGGTCCGGAGTCACACTTTCCATCACTGTGCTCTGTGCCTTCTCTCTGATCTGTATCTGCCTGTAACAATGACCATTCCTTTTCACTGCTACACAGTATTCCATTGTGGGTTTTTTTTTAAGATTTTTAAAATTTATTTGACAGACAGAGATCACAGTAGGCAGAGAGGCAAGCAGAGAGAGAGGGGGAGAAGCAGGCTCCCTGCTGAGCAGAGAGGCTCAGATCCCAGGACCCTGGGATCATGACCTGAGCTGAAGGCAGAGGCTTTAACCCACTGAGCCACCCAGGCGCCCCACAGTATTCCATTGTTTGTATAATTTGTTTATTTGTATTGTCCTAATAACAAATGTTTGGGCTATTCCTGGCTTTTGCTCCCTTACACATCTCCTGGTCCGCACAGGCAGGCATACACTCGGGAGGGGAATCAGGGGGTAGGGGTAGGTTTGTAGGGTTTGCCTATCTCCAACTTGACCAGATGATGCCAGACTGTTCCCCCAACTGTTCCCTCAGTCCTCACACCTCCCTGGGCCTTGGTTTACCGTTTGCGGACAGGAAGCTCCCAGCCACATACAGCAGTCTGGGGGAGCTGAGCAAGTCTGGGGTGCAACTGCCATCCCCAGGTACCTGAAGGCAAATGGCACTTCTCAAGATGGGACTCACGGTTCTGCCCAGAAACCTGGCTCGAAGCTCATTCCAGAGTGGCAATTCCTCCCTCCCCTTCTCACAACTCAGCTTCCGTACCTACAACTCACCAGGCGGTTTCGTACGTCTGGGCCTGGAGCATCTTCCAGCCTGTTCGTGGGGCAAGGCCCTGCTTTCTTCCTTAAAAAGCCATCACATTCATTCATTTTCATGCTGTTTATTGTTCTCCTGCCAGGTACCAAGCCTATCTCCGATATCTGGCACAAACTAGACACTCAATAAACATCTACTGAAGGAATCAGTGAGGGATTAGTGATTTAGTGTTTTCTGATTTTTTTCTAAGTGCCTTACATTTATTAACTCATTTCACCCTCACAGATGACCGCATGAGGTAAACATTACTCTTATCCCCATTTTACTAATAAGGAAGCTGAGGCCCAGGGAAGTTAGCTAACATGCCCAAGATCACCAAGCTTGTGAATGGTGGAGTAGAGGCCAATTACGTGAGAAATGATTCCTTATTTATTTGACAGACAGAGATCACAAGTAGGCAGAGAGGCGGGCAGACAGAGAGAGAGAGGAGGAAGCAGGCTCCCTGCTGAGCAGAGAGCCTGATGCGGGACTCGATCCCAGGACCCTGAGATCATGACCTGAGCCGAAGGCAGCGGTTTAATCCACTGAGCCACCCAGGCGCCCCAAGAAATGATTCCTAATCTGTCAAGGGCCACATCGGGGCCAGAGAGAAAATTCTTCTGCTCCTTCTCTGTCTTTCCTTATCCCTCTTCCTCCTTTTTCCTTCTCTGCCCCTAGATCTGTCTCCCTTAAGTTTATAGCAGGGGGAGGGGCTTAAGCTTCTGCTACATTTGCTGGTTGTTTTTTAAGTTAACATTTAAAAGTTATATATTGTGGGGCGCCTGGGTAGCTCAGTGGATTAAGCCGCTGCCTTCGGCTCAGGTCATGATCTCAGGGTCCTGGGATCGAGTCCCGCATCGGGCTCTCTGCTCAGCGGGGAGCCTGCTTCCTCCTCTCTCTCTCTGCCTGCCTCTGCCTACTTTTAATCTCTCTCTGTCAAATAAATAAATAAATAAACTTAAAAAAAAAGTTATATATTTTGGCACATTCCGTTGCGTGTCTGACTCTTGGTTTCACCTCAGGTCATGATCTCGGAGTCGTGGGATCAAGCTCCCTATGGGGCTCCATGCTCAACTCGAGGTTTACTTACGTTTCTTTCTCCCTCTGCTTCTCTTTCTCTCTCAACTGAATGAATAAATAAATAATAAATTTTTTAAAAAACTTGTAAAGGTATTTATTTATTTAACAGCGAGAGAGCACAAGCAGGGGGAGAAGCAGGTAGGGGGAGAAGCCGGCAGAGGGAGAAGGGCTCCCATGGGGCGCCTGGGTGGCTCAGTGGGTTAAAGCCTCTGCCTTTGGCTCAGGTCATGATCCCAGGGTCCTGGGATGGAGCTCTCTGCTCAACAGGGAACCTGCTTCCTTTCCTCTCTCTGCCTGCCTCTCTGCCTACCTGTGATCTCTGTCAAATAAATAAATAAAATCTTTAAAAAAGATTTTTATTTTATTTATAAATAAATTATTTATTTATTTTATAAATAAATAAAATATTTAAAAAAGATTTTTATTTTATTTATTTGACAGAGATCACAAGTAGGCAGAGAAGCAGGCAGAGAGAGAGAGATGGAGGAAGCAGGCTCCTTGCTGAGCAGAGAGCCCGATGTGGGGCTCGATCCCAGGACCCTGGGATCATGACCTGAGCCAAAGCAGAGGCTTTAACCCACTAAGCCACCCAGGCACTCCTAAAATAAAAATATTTTTAAAAAAGAAGCAGACTCCCGAAACCCGATGTGCGACTCAATCCCAGGACATCTGGGTCCCGACCTGAGTCAAAGACAGATGCTTAATAGACTAAGCCACCCAGATGCCCATCAATAAATCTTTTTTTAAAAAGTTATATATTTCCTGTTCTTCTAAGTAGCAGACAGGTTTAAAATGTATACTTTTCTCTAACTAAAAAAACTAGAGTTTTGTTATTTTGGTCCCTAACAGGAATGAGTCGCCCCACCCTGGAACATAGTGCTTTAGTAATCCTTTTTCATATTACCCAGATTATTAAATTACTTCGCAGACCTGCATCAAGAATCAGGAGCTGGCTTATGTCACTTTTACGTATCCCCATCGATTCTTGCTTTTCCGCACTGCATGACAGTCTTTGGTGACGTGAAGACCTCAAAGGTAATTTGCTCTCCAGGGCCTTCAAAGAGATTTAAAAACAAGAACAAGAACCTTAATTTAGCTTTTATGGTTCTCAGCAGGAGATTAGGTTGAATATGAGTCAGTCTGCCACAGCGGGGAGCAGCAGTTAGAGCTTACTTCTTAGTAAGCCAGTGAATACCCAGAAAGCCCAGCCCCAAGAACCAGGATCTACCCGTAACTCAGACCATCCTGATGTGCCTCCACTACCTCCTCCTCCCCCCCCACCCCCCTGCCCTAGGTTCACCAGATGGAAAACCATTTCCTGTTTATATCCTGTGCTTATTTTGCTTTATTCCAAGAGGATATTGCCTACAAGATCCTGCCTGACACATCTCAAGCCCTGAGTAGGAAATAAGACACAGTCAGTGCTAAGACATGGGGCTGTCTCCCACACTTTGGTCCTAGCCCACGACTGAGGCCACAGAGATGTGGGCACACGTAGGGGCCTCCTGCTGTCCTCTAGGACCAAGCTGAGACAAGATGGCTACATTTCCTTTGCCACACCATCCTTCTCTTCCCCTTACCACCCCCCACCTCCCATGGACCCCTGACTGAAGGGTGCTCCCTAAGGACAGGCTGAAGGAACCAGCAGTGCCCAACCCCCTGACCCAACCCTTTGACCATCCTGGAATGACATTCGGGTACATTACAAGTCTTGATGATGTGGGGCTGTACCCCAGCATCCTAGGCCCTTGCCCATTCAAAGGTGGAGCACCCCCATCACCATGACAACCAAAATCTGCCAGCCAGGAATTTCCCAAACACACCCCCAGGCCAGGAAGGAACATGACCCTTGTCTGTCTCGTTCATTGCCACATGCCAACCACCCCGGCACAAGACCTACACGCAGATCAGTCAGTATTTGTGGGATAATCATGCTACAGCCCAGCTATCTGTGCTGCGATTTACTGTCCTCTCTTCACCCCCCTCCTGCCTGCGGGAAGGGGGAAGAGAAGAACTAGGACACTGAAGAGACCAGCCTCTCACATGGAGATGTCTAAAACGTTCATGGTTGCCATGGGCAAGTGGGTGCCTTTTTAGGGGTGCTCAGGAGAGGGGCTGACTTCTAGTTCTGGTAGGGGTGGAGTGAGGATGGGGGCGCACAGAAAAGCGAGACAACTGGAAAGATAAGGATGGCTCAGTGGTGGGGCACCCGGCTGACTCAGTTGGTAGAGCAGTGACTTGATCTTAGAGCCAGGAGTTAAAGCCCCACCTTGGGCGCAGAGTTTACTTTAACAAAAAAGAAAAAAAAATGGCGCAGTGGTTCCAACCACAGATTCTGGAGCCCTACAGCCTGGCTCTGGCTGTGCCGCTTATGAGCTATTTTTTTTTTCTCTTTAAATATTTTATTTATTTATTTTAGGGAGAGAGAGTGTATGTATATGCAAGCAGGTGAGGGGAGCGGGTAGCAGAGGAAGAGGGAGAAGCAGACTCTCCACTACGGAAGGAGGGAGACGTGGGGAGCATTCTCATTCCCAGGGGCTCGATCCTAGGACCCTGGGATCATGACCTGAGCCAAAGGCAGACACTTAACCAACTGCGCCACGCAGGTGTCCCCACTAAGGACCTCTTTAAAGTCTGGGAACCTCTCAGCGCTTCCCTTCTCTCATCCATAAAGTGAAGATAATAGCAGTTAAGGTTGTTGGGAAGGCTAAATGAGGTAATTCATGCAAAGTGATTAGTTCATGTTATAATTATGCATTATTGTTGTTTTTCTGAAATAGCTGAGTAACTTGGATGGATGAACTATCCTTTCTCAAGCCAAGCCTTCTCCCACCCTCGCCCCAATCCTCTCCTCACCCTCCCCCGTAGCACTTTCAAGTCCCACCGCCCCTGGTGGATGGTCAGAGACCCAGAACACCTGACCACCTACCCATGATCGTTTCTCTACTTTTCCTTGCTGCAAAGACCATCTCAGAGATGCATCCCGTGCCCCAGCCGGATTCCTCCAGGGCTGTGGACATGTTCCTGGTGCCCTCCCTGGCAACCTTGGAAGTCCCACCCACCACTTGTTCCCCCCCCCCCCACTCCCTCAAGCTATGCAGGAAAACTCTGCCAGCCAGCCCTCCCCCTCCCTTCTAGGTTTGTGGCTGCTAACCTTGGGCCAGCCAGGTAGCCAAAGGTCCCTTCTAGTCCCTACACTGCCCACCCCCCTCAAAGTCACCAACTATCCCTAGACAGGTGCTCGCTACCTCCCTGGACCGCAATATTTGTGACCCCAAGTGTCCCTTCCCTAGTCTGTGACACCAGAACTGTCCACCCCTGGTGTGTGTGACCCCTCGAGGGTCCAAATCTCCACGTGTGTGACTCCAGGAGTATCTGCTTTCCGCTCAGCACGTCCCCCGCGCACGCCACACCCTTGACCCTGTGAACCCCCGGGAAGGTTAACGCCGCAGCCTGGAAAGGACCACAGCGGGCCTGGGGAGGAATGCGAAATGGAACAGTCCGCCCAAGATCGTACCACTAGGAAGGGGACGGCTACCTGGCAACATAACGTTTGTGGGAGAGGACTAAGACAGCTGTCTCAATCCCTAACAGAGAGGGAATCTTGCTTGTCCCAAGATTCCCGTCCGGTCCTCCTGACTCCCACCTGCCTCAGGGGTGCCTCACGCTCTGGTAGCGCCCCCCTCCTCCCTCACGTCCGCCATCTTAACCACTGTCACCGCCCCCACCTCGATTCCTTAGAAGCCGCGGTCAGTGTACCCAGGCCCCCAATTGGCTGACGGGTGAGGAGTCGGAGACCGCCGTGGGCTCTGATTGGCCGATAACCGAATTCTCCTTGGGCCTTGGAGACGAACATAGCCGACCTCCCCTCTCGCGCGCCGGGCTCCCATTGGTCACATACTCGGGGCATGCGCAGTGGATGCCAGACCGCGGTGCCCGGCCGCTGAAACGAGGCTGTGGAGATTTGGGAGCGTGGGTCAGATGGGTCAGAAGGGGCAGGTTTTGCTTCCCCTTGGGGGTTAATGAGCTGACCCACCAGGGCGTGGCGTCCCGTGGAAACTCGAAATTGTAAACTCTAACAAACCCAGTAGGGTTTTCGTGCGTTCCTTTATTCTCTAGTTAACACAAAATAAAAGGCGGTCTTTTGAATTTGGGATGTAGGAAATACTCTCAGAAGTTGGTTTAATAAAATTAAGACGCAGTGCGGGCTCTCTGGCTCTCCCTAAATACCATGAATTGCAGAGTGACAGTCTTATGGTCTTTATATTCAATGTGCCAAAGTTACTGATTTTACTCCTCTGACAAATGGGTACAAAGTTTACAGAAGCTAAGGTCCCTCCTGGCGAGGGATTTGACAAAGTGTGTTTAAGAGAATAAATACTTAACCCAGTTTTCGATACACAAAGCGATGGTTTTGGAGCATTAGGCCTGGCCGGAGAGGACAGGACTGTTGGATTGATACGTATTGTTTAATATACATCGTAGGCGATATAACCAGTGACCTGCCTTAAAGTTGGCGATTTTTACATTATATGTTCGTATGTAAATTAAAATATAAGTATATATTACGTACATTATAAAATACATATAAATGGCTATAAATACGGGATTCATAGGGATATAGATAATATAGATGGAGGAGTGGGGCCTCAGTTTACTGTGCTGGGTCAGTCACGTGCTGAAGGCAAGTAACTTGATAATTTCACGTGATGCCCTCAATTGTAGGAAACCTGACCCTGAGTCCCCTGCCTTTACCAGGTCAGGGGGAATTTCCCTTAGATTGCTTGGAAATTCCAAATCTATGCCCAGCACTCCTTCCACTGTTGAAAACAACCTGGCTTTTGCATCAGCCCTGATCATTATTTTAAGATTTTAAGTGTGTGTATGGTAGCTTGGGGTGCTAGGTAGAGCAAATCAAAGGCTGGGTTAAAATGCGGGCACTTTGTCATCACTGAATGTTTCTGATGGTGGCTGGGTTTGTAACACACATACTTCTGTTTAGTATCCTCACTCAAGGGCCATTGCTGGTAAGAGGCCTATTGTATTTGTTTGGGATCTGGCCCTAATGGTTATAGTAGCATAGCCCAACATGCAATAGCTCTATGATCTCTTTCTAGAAATACACCCCACAGTGATACAATGGAAGAAGTCGGAGGGAAACAAAAGAAAATCTTCAGCTTATGAATAAAGGAATGAGCTCATTTGAAAAAAATAAAATGCTGAAAGAAAACCTCCAGTTAATGTAGCTTGCATCGTATGTCAGTAGCCCTTCCAATTAGAGATCTCTTCACCAGCAACCACAGTTTAGATCTCGAATACAAGCAACTTGAGAAAAAAAAGTTGTTTTGTGTGTGTTTACTAGGTTTGGCAACTGTGGGAAAACAATGAGTGTTGTGTTTAAAATCTTATGAATGATGGAGCTTTCAGGAAATTGGGTGATAAATATGCACATATGCATAGTGTTAGCATAACTTGCAGGAGTCCTGGGAGTTAGTCAGGAAGTTTTAAAATCTATTTACTGGGGCACCTGAGTGGTTCAATCCTTAAGCAGACTGCCTGCCTTCTGCTCATGTCATGGTCCCAGGACCCTGGGATGTAGCCCAGCTCCCTACTCAACGGGAAGCCTGATTCTCCCTCCCCACTCCCCCTGCTTGTATTCCTTCTCTTGCTGTGTATTTCTCGTCAAATAAGTAAATAAAATAAAAATGTATTTATTTTTGGCCACCGGTAGTCTTCTAAAAATCGAAGCAAAATCTCTTAAAGCTATTTTTTCACTTTTGATTTTTTTTTTTAATTTGTGACTGAAAGCTATTTTTCAACATTTACAAATACTCAGGCTGAGCATGGGTGCTAACTACACAATGGACTGGGGTGGGGTGGGGCAGGGCTGCACAACCAGGACATTTGGGGTGCAGGGATTTTTTTAAAATTTTAAATAATTAATTAATTTTAAAGATTTTATTTATTTGTTAGAGAGAGAGACCACAAGCAGGGGGAGAGCAGCAGAGGGAGAAGATTACCCGCTGAGCAAGGAGCCTGATGTGAGGCTCCATCCCAGGACCACGGGATCATTACCTAAGCAGAAGACAGGCACTTAACCATCTGAGCCACCCAGGAATCCCAAGATTTTTTTTTTAAGATTTTATTTGTTTATTGGGGCGCCTGGGTGGCTCAGTGGGTTAAAGCCTCTGCCTTCCGCTCAGGTCATGAACTCAGGGTCCTGGGATCGAGCCCCGCATCGGGCTCTCTGCTCCGCGGAGAGCCTGCTTCCTCCTCCCTCTCTCTGCCTGCCTCTCTGCCTGCTTGTGATCTCTGTCTGCCAAATAAATAAATAAAATCTTTTAAAAAAAGATTTTATTTGTTTATTTGACAGAGAGAGACACAGCAAGAGAGGGAACACAAGCAGGGGTAAGTGGGAGAGGGAAAAACAGGCCTCCCGCTAAGCAGGGAGCCTGATGTGGGGCTCTATCCTACAACCCTGGGATCATGACCTGAGCCGAAGGCAGACAGTTAATTGACTGAGCCACCCAGGTGCCTGCCAATTTTTTAAAGGATAAACAATCATCCTTTCAAAGCTTCTTCCCCTTGGTTAATTCATAATAGATGAACTTCTGCGCAAAATTTGAATTATAAAAGAATTAGAGCAGTGCAGGATATTCAGGGGTGAGGCCAGGTAACAAACAGAATCTCTCTTCCCTCCTTAAGGCTCTGAATGTCTGCTGTGAAAGCCCTAATACCTTAGCCCTTTGGGTTTCAAAGAGTAAAAATACGGGCCAGATTCCAGTGCCATGAGTGGCCGGGCAGCTTCTGGGCCTCTTCCCAAGTATATATTTTCCCAGAAGAAAGAAACCATGTGTTGAAATGAAAACAACTAATTGGGATAAAACATCTTATAATCAGTTTATAACTAAATGCATCTGCGTAGATTGTTTGCAAAGAGGACACGATGGACGTAACTGTGTCCCTTGAAATCGTATGTTGAGGTCCTAAGGCCTAATAGGACTGTCTTTGAGGAGAGGGACCTTACGGAGATAACAGGTCAATGAGGTCACAAGGGTGGGACCCTTATCCAAAAGGACTGGGGTCCTTATGAGCAGGGGAAGAGACACCAGAGATGTGTGTATACAGAGAAAAGGCGATTTGCAAGCAAAGGAGAGAGACTTCAGCAGAAAGCAAATTGGCCGACACATTGACCCTGGACTTCCAGCCTCCACAACTGTGAAAACAAGGCCCCCAACAGTCCCCTCATATCTGTCGTCATGCCCCTTAGCAATGCAATTTTGCGGTTCCCTTATCCAGAGGTGGACCATATTTCCTCAGCCCTTGAACCAAGGCCAGCCTTGTGACTTGCTCTGACCAAGAGCAGGCTGCAGAAGTGCCACTGGGGGAGACCCAGAGCCTAGCCCTCAAGGGCCATGCAGTTTCTGCCTTGGCCATAGAGAAGGAGCAGGGCCCTGAGCCCTGCGCATGAGGAAGCTAGCCTGGCCCCCTGGAGGATGAGAGTAGGGGTGGCGGAGAGCCAAGACACTCCCCGATGACAGCTGTCACCAAGCGCGGACCCTCTCATTAGCTGCAGCCCCAGGATGGAGCAGAGGAAAGTCCAAGTGAGGCACCTTCCGCTAGTGGATCCCAACTCCAATTGCCTACCTATGGGATTGTGAGTGAATCTACTGTTGTAACACAAAGCCACTGTTTTAGGTGTTAGTGCAACAGTAACTAAATTGACATTCTTCTCTTCCTGAACAGGGCTGAGTGAACCCGACAGTGTTTCTAGAGGGCAGATCTTGTTGTGGCCACCGAAAGAGCAAACTTGGTAGGTCAAGAACTAATGCAAAGAGACAGCTGCTCTGGTCCTCCCCCTCCCCGCTACCTGGGTGTAGGGCTAGGAGCCCCAGTGTGACACTCAGCACTGTCTCCTTCAATGCTCTTTCCCCAGATTTGGAATCAGTAGTAGCCTTTCCTGTCTCTGAAATTGTGGTGATAAATACTGGAAAGTCCACAAACAAAAAAAAAAAAGCTTCTTTTTTTAAAAAAAAAATATTCTATTCATTTACTTGACAGGGAGAGAGACATAACAAGCAAGGGTAGCGGCTGGCAAAGGGAGAGGGAAAAGCAGGCTCCCCTCTGAGCAGGGAGCCTGACACGGGGCTGGATCCCAGGACTCTGGGATCCTGACCTGAGCCAAAGACAGGAGCCTAACCCACTGAGCCACCCAGGCATCCCCTGAGAATGGTTTCTTTTTTTTTTTCTTTTTTTTTTTTTTTAATTTTTTTTTTTAAGATTTTATTTATTTATTTGACAGAGAGAAATCACAAGTAGATGGAGAGGCAGGAAGAGAGAGAGAGAGGGAAGCAGGCTCTCCGCTGAGCAGAGAGCCCGATGCGGGACTCGATCCCAGGACTCTGAGATCATGACCTGAGCTGAAGGCAGCGGCTTAACCCACTGAGCCACCCAGGTGCCCGAGAATGGTTTCTTTAAGCAATTATGAGGCTTCACCAGGGGAAATGTTCACTACAAGGTATATTATGAACAAGTGATAGTATATCATTTGAATACCTAGTTATTAGTCTGAATAAGCACATGCTGTATAATTTTAAATGTAGAAAAAGCATTCTTCAAGATCTAGAGAGAAAGTGTAAAAATGTGCCTGATTATTTGAATACATACACTCAGTGTAGTACAGAGCTCTTTCCACTGCCACAGAGTAATTGGACTTTTTGCTTGGTTTCAAACCAAATCTATAACGTTAAAATACATCATAATTTCCATCAGCAACTTGTTGGCATTGAGTGAAGGGAAATCCCTCCTTGTACAAAGACATGTGATTTTGGGGGGTCTGGGTGGCTCAGTAGGTTAAGCTTAGAGTCTGCCTTCAGCTCAGGTCAAGATCTCAGGGGGCCTGGGATCAAGCCCTGTGCTGGGCTCCCTGCTGGTCAAGGAGCCTGCCTCTCCCTCTCCCAGCCCCCTGCTTGTGCTCTCTCTTACTATCTCTCTCTCTCTCTCTCTGTCAAATAAACAAATTTTTTAAAAAAAGACATGTGATTTCTGCTAAAGACTTTCAAAGACATTCTCTAATGCAATGTTATTAAAAGGATCTTTGGGGCGCCTGGGTGATTCAGTCAGTGAAGGGGCTGTCTTCAGCTCAGATCATGATCCCAGGGGCCTGGGATCAAGCCCCACATGGGGCTCCCTGCTCCCTGAGAAGCCTGCTTCTCCATCTCCCTCTGCCTGCCGCTCTACCTACTTGTGCTCTCTCTGTGTGACAAATAAATAAAATCTTTTTTATTTTTTATTTTATTATTTTTCTAAAGACTTTATTTATTTATTTGACAGACAGAGATCACAAGCAGGCAGAGAGGCAGGCAGAGAGAGGGGGAGGAAGCAGGCTCACCGCCAAGCAGACAGCTCGATCCCAGGACCCTGATATCATGACCCGAGCCGAAGGCAGAGGCTCAACCCACTGAGCCGGTGGCACGGAGCTTCCTCCTCTCTCTCTCTCTCTCTCCCCCTCCCGCCTCTCTGCCTACTTGTGATCTCTCTCTCTCAAATAAATAAAATCTTTTAAAAAAATATTTTATTAATTTGACAGAGAGAGGGAGAGAGCACAAGCAAGGGGAATAGTGGGGAGAAAGAGAGGGGGAAGCAGACTCTCCGACGATCAGGGAGCCCTATGCAGGGCTCCATCCAGGGACCCTGGGATCATGACCTGAGCTGAAGGCAGACGCCTAACCATCTGAGCCACTCAGGTGCCCCAAATAAATAAAATCTTTTTTTTTTTTTTTTAAGGATCTTGTATTTCCCAGCCCAAATGAACATTGACTTTCACGCTAAGACTTTCCACTGCGTATTTTGATTAAGCAGCAATGGGTTCGCATCTAATATTCATCAAAATAGGAAACTGGAATCCGTCCCCACATTGCAGAGGGCAAGCTGAACCACAAGGCAAAGAGAGTTCCACAAACTCAGGCAAACAAATGTGAGTGTATACTTTACACACGCCCTCACACACAGACAGGTGTGCATGTAGTCGTGTGGTCCCCAGAGCCACAGACTGGTCAGAGGCCTCAACGAGAAAAACCAAATACTGTGCAGGGATTGAAGTGATTCGGTGGGTGACACCCCCGTCCCCCATACCCAATTATTTCTCTCAAGTAGTTCAACGAAGTTACCACACAAGAGTTTGGAATTCAATCTCAGGCAGGAGAAGACCACCTATAAAATGTATGGAATGCATTAGATCCACCGAATCAAAATTCATTCGACAAATATTTTTTTTAAGATTTCATTTATGGATTTGATAAAGAGAGAGAGAGAGAGCACAAGCAGGGGAGCGGCAGAGCGAGAGGGAGAAGTAGGCTCAATTCGGTCGAATAATCTACTAACATCTGCTACATGCTGGGTACTCTGTCCGACGCTCTCCATCTGCATTTTCTCCTTCAATCCTCGCGACAGACCCATGAGGTGGCTGTTTTGTCCCCATTTTACTCATGAGGAAAGAGATTCAGAGAATTTAGGAGACTTATTTGCTCAAGGTTGCAGAGTCAGAACAAATAAGGCTGCGCCCCGTCCTCTAAACTCTGGCTCCCAGGGGCGCCTGGGTGGCTCAGTTGGTTAAGCGACTGCCTTTGGCTCAGGTCATGATTCTGGAGTCCAGGGGATCAAGTTCCACATCAGGCTCCCTGCTCACCAGGGAGTCTGCTTCTCCTTCTGACCCTCCCCTCTCTTATGTTCTCTCTCATTTCTCTCTTTTCAAATAAATAAATAAATAAATAAATAAATAAAATATTTAAATAAAGAAATAAACTCTAGCTCCCAGTACCCAACCTCTCACCTTATTCTTCTAGCAAACTCCTATTCATCTTTCACATCTTAGCTGAGATCCTACTCTCCTCGGAACTCCTTCCCAGGCATGCTGAAGTTCAGGTTCTGTTGCCTCCCACTGTGTGCTCCCCCAGGCTTCCTAGACTTGATCCTATACACCACAAACTCACGTATTCTTCCTCTGTAGGCAGTAAATGGGCAAGACTTTGGGCCATATTTCAGTTACGGGTGCATGGAAGACCCAGGGCGCCCGGCTGGTGTGCGTCTCTTGATCTTAGGGTTGTGAGTTTGAGCCCTACACTGGGCACAGAGTCTACTTAAAATAAAATTTAAAAATTAGCTATTGGGGTGGCTCAGTCGGTTTAAGCATCTACCTTCAGCTCCCTGCTCAGCGGGGAGACTGCTTCTCCCTCTCCCTCTGTCATCCCTCCCCCTGCCTCATGCTCTCTCTCAAATAAAATCTTAAAAAAAAAAATAGCTATTATGGGGCACCTGGGTGGCTCAGTTGTTGGGCGTCTGCCTTCAGCTCAGGTCAGGATTCCAGGGTCTTGGAATCGAGCCCTGAATCAGGCTCCCTGCTCAGGAAGCCTACTTCTCCCTCTCCCGCTCCCCCGTTTCTGTTCCCTCTCTCGCTGTGTCTCTCTCTGTCAGATAAATAATAAAAGCTTTAAAAAAAATAGCTATTGGATGAGTGACTAAATGAAGGTATGAATAATGCACTCCAAAGATCTCCTCACTCTCCTCCCCAGTCTCCTTCCTTGCATAGGCCAGGCCAGTGCTGAGCCCCTTGGGGTGGGAGACAGAGTTCAGCCACGCAGTAGACCTGCCCTTAGGAGGTCATGCTGGTTAGGGAGACATTCCAGAAAACAATGGGAGTGCAGAGGGCCCTAAGCTGGAGGAGAGGATGGGGTGGAGGCAAAGCAGCAGGGGAAAGGAAAATCAACTGATGTCATCAGAGATGAAACAAATTGTTTCATCCGAATAATGTTCCCACACCAAATAGGAGAACGATCATATGAGTATAAATTATGGACTGGAGAATAATTGAGCCTGGCACCTTTATTTATTTATTTTTAAAGATTTATTTATTTAATTAAGGGTGGGGAGAGAACACAGGTGTACAGGAGCAGGGAAGAGGGACAGAGGGAGAGAAGCGGACTCTGCCCTGAACCCAGAGCCTATCTACTGACTTCCAGATCCTGATCGATCTCATGACCCTGAAATCATGACCTTAGATGATGACCTGAGATGATGACCTGAGCCGAAATTAAAAGTCAGACACTGAACTGAATGAGCCACCCCGGAAACCCAAGCCTGACACCTTTAGAGTCAGATGCTGGTGTATAGGCTAAACACACACCCTTTTACCTGGGAGTTATCTGTTATTTACAAGGGAGTAATTATTGCAGGGGGCTCTATTATTTACCAGTAGTTCTAAGGCATTTTGCACACCCACCCCCGTCCCCTTGTCCCTGCTTTGTCAGTCACACATTGCTTTTTGTTCTGACTCCCGGCTCTGGTCCTCGCTTGCCTGGTTCCGAAGACGGACAGTACATCGGTGAGGTCCCTGCGAAGGCTAGAAGCAGTGTGAGGACAAGAATAATAAGTGACTCATATTTTGTGTTCCCTCCATGGTATCGGGGGCCTGTCAGACCAAGAGTTGGAGAAAGTAGAGGATGGGTGCCTGTTGGATAATGTGCACAGCGAGGTGTTTGTCTCTCGGACCCTGAATTCACATTTTCCTGGTCTGATAGTTTTGGCTTGCACTCCGGGAGGCATCAGCGGTTTGCTTCTGCCCAAGGCGCTATGAACTTCAGCCCCAGGCATTTCTTATCACAGACTGAGAAGCCTCTGTCCCTGATGGTATTTATTTGACGCCATTAATTCTAGTCCTTTGACGTGTTTTGTTTTGTTTTGTTTTTCCCTTTGGTTCTGGCATGGGAAAAGAGGTAGAACAAAGAGAACCTTCCGCCTGGCCCTGGGAGTCTTCTTGCCTTCTGATAAATCGCTGGCTTTCTAATCAGGTGACAGCTGGAAGGAGGACCAGCTGCTCCCCCAGCTCCCGCTACTCCCTACTGCTCCCTCCCTCCTGCTACTGACCCTGCTCCTCGCTGCTGTCCCTGTTCCCCTTTGTTCTTCTTGCCCTCTCCCACTGCTCCTCTTACTTACCCTCCTCCCTGCTGCTCCCCCTGCTCCCCACAGCTACCCTCTGCTCCCCCAGGTGCCACCCTTCACACTCCTGTAAGAGAGAAGAAATCGGGCTCAGGCTCTTTAACGGGGAACCGGAGTGTTGGCTTACCCCCTGCCACGGAGTAACCTCCTGAAGGTCCCCCTCTTAGCAGTGTCTGGGCCAGAGATCCCCGCTGCCACCTTCTGGGAAAATGAGTAACAAGTCAATGTTTGATTGGAATCCAAGGGGAGAAACAGTGGGATCTTGCTGAAGACTCCTCCCTTTAATTGATTGCTTTACTAACCAGCTGACACGTGTTTAAAATCTGCCCCCTAGACGTGGGGTAGGTTTCAGGCCTTCTTCGGCCATGGAATTCTAGCCCCTCTGCTGGATGACAGTCCTCCTGAAGTTTTTTCAAAAAACATTTATTAAAGACCTTGTTGCGCAAGGGAGTTTGCCAGGCAGTGTGTAAGGATAGTGGAACACCCAGCCTCTCCAATGCACAAATTCATTGGGGGAGGTGGGAATGACACGGGCATATGCAAGATAAAGAGCAGACTCCAGGCTGAACCCCTGTGGGCTGGGAAAGCTATTTGCCTTAATCATAGTCCGACCAGAGACTCAAACATTTTGGAAACAGAGAAAAAGAGATAGAGGGGCTCCTGGGTGGCTCAGTCGGTTAAGCATCTGCTTTCTGCTCAGGTCATGATCCCAGGGTCCTGGCATCGAGCCCCATGTGTGTCTGGGCTTCCTGCTCAGCAGGGAGACTGCTTCTCCCTCTGCCCCTCCCCTGCCAGCTCCTGTGTGTGTGTGTGTGTGTGTGTGTGTGTGTGTGTGTCCCTCTCAAATGAATAAAAGGTTTAAAAAAAATGGTAGAAAGCAAAGAATGGGGCCACCTGAGAACAATTTTGACATGAGCAGCTAGGAGTAGATCCCATGCAGTTGAGTAAATGAGTTCTCCCTAGCCAAGCAAATTTTTCTACATTGTATTTTCTGCCATGGTTAATATCATCATCAGGCCATCACTGTTGCATTACATATTACTTACTTCTTGGCACTCAGATAATACCTCCCTGTGGTCCCCTGTGCCTGAAACCCCACTGCACCCAGAATTCTTGTTCTTTTCTCTGTTCCTACGTGTCTGTGGGGCTACAGGGGAAAGAGGATAGCCCTGGGTCACACAGCAGAAAACATAAAATCAAGCACAGGTCATCCACTTTCTTAGCAGGGCTTTCAGCTCCGAGAGGGGGGGATTCTTGTTGCCCCAGCACTGCCCTGGAGTGCTGGGCACCGCCAGCCTGGTTTTCTTCTTCCTTGCATCCATCTGAGATTGTCTCTGGCTATTTCCTGGAGGCAGTGCTTGGCACAAGACCCAACTTTTGGCCATTATTATGTTTTATTCCTATTTTTAAAAAGATTTTTATTTATTTATTTATTTATTTATTTATTTATTTTTAAAGATTTTATTTATCTATTTGACAGACAGAGATCACAGGTAGGCAGAGAGGCAGGCAGAGAGAGAGGAGGAAGCAGGTTCCCCGCTGAGCAGAGACCCGATGCGGGGCTCGATCCCAGGACCCTGGGATCATGACCTGAGCCGAAGGCGGAGGCTTTAACCTTTAACCAGGCGTCCCACATTTTTATTTATTTGACAGAGAGAGACACAGCGACAGAGGGAACAGAAGCAGGAGGAGTGGAAGAGGGAGAAGCAGGTTTCCTGCTGAGCAGGAAACCCAATTCAGGGAACCCAATGTGGGGCTCGGTTCTAAGACCCCGGGATCACGACCTAAGCCCAAGGCAGACGCCCAGTGACTGAGCCACCCAAGCACCCCTGTTTTATTCCTATTTTTTAAAAAGATTTTATTTATCCATTTTAGAGAGAAAGATCACATGACATGGGGAGGAGGGGCAGAGGGAGAGGGAGAATCTCAAGCAGACTCCACGCCGAGCATGGAACCTGATGCATGCATGGCTCGATCCCACAATCCTGAGATCATGACTTGAGCTAAAATCAAGAGTTGTACGCTTAACCAACTGAGCCACCTGGGTGCCCGCATTTTTCCTTTAGCAGATTCACCCTTCTATAAAAGTTCACATTTTCAAGAGGAAATATGGAGAATATTGGTGACTTCATTATGAATTATTTTATAATAAATATTACATAAGTTCTTAAAGTGTAAGAAAATTTAGATATATAACATGGACACTAGCCACATTTTTTATGAACTAAAGAGCCCCCCTCCCCCCCCCCAAAAAAAACAGGCGTGGCCATGTATGTGAGTGTGTGGGAGGGGACAAAGGTTCGCCAAATGTGAATTTTGCCGAGTTTAGGACATTAACAAACTGACAAATCCTCAACGTCTAACTATTCCCACTATCATTTTATGAAAGAAAGAACATTTTTTTTTTCTGCACATAAAAAAGTAGGAAGGACATAATCTCGGAATATAGCCATGTCATCCTCTGGGACTTCAGAGATCCAGAGAAAGAAGCAGGAACAGAGGTGAAGAACAGACATATGGAAAAATACCCAGCATCACTCATCATCAGGGAAGTGGAAATCAGATACACAATGAGATCTCATTTCATACCTGTCAGAAAGGCCAGGATCAAAAAGATAAGAAACAACACGTGTTGGTGAGGATGTGGAGAAAAGGGAAGCCTTGTGCATTGTTGGTGGGAACGCAAGCTGGTGTAGCCACTCCAGAAAACAGTATGGAGTTTCCTCAAGATAGTAAAATAGATATACCCATATGAGCTAATAATTCCACTGTTAGGTATTTACCCAGAGAAAACGAAAACACTGACTCGAAATATATACACACCCACATGTTTATTGCAGCGTTATTTGCAATAGCCAAGATACAGAAACAACCCAAGGGTCCAACCGCAGATGAATAGATAACAAAGACGTGATATATATATATATATATATAAAATACATAAATATATGTATAAATGTGTGTATATCTATAAAGGAATATTACTCAGCCATGAAAAAGAATGAGCTCTTACCATTTGCAGCAACATAGATGGACCTAGAGGTATAATGCTAAGTGAAATTAGTCAGATAGAGAAAGGCAGATATCATAAGATTTCACTTTTATGTGGTATCTAAAAACCAAAAAGGAACAAACAAAAAACAAAACAACATGGAACAGAACAGACTCATAAATACAGAGACCAAACTGGTGGTTGCCAGAGGAAAGCAGGGTGAAGAAGATTAAGAGGAACAAAATTTGAGTTAAAAAAAAAAAAAGAAGAGGGGCGCCTGGGTGGCTCAGTGGGTTAAGGCCTCTGCCTTCGGCTCAGGTCCTGATAGCGGGGTCCTGGGATCGAGCCCTGAGTCAGGCTCTCTGCTCGGTGGGAGCCTGATTCCTCCTCTCTCTGCCTGCCTCTGCCTACTTGTGATCTCTGTCTGTCAAATAAATAAATAAATAAATAAATCTTAAAAAAAAAAAAAGAGTGGGTGTGAAGCTGTCACAGACTGAGGAGGAAGGAAAGAAGAAAGGTAACTCCACTTTTCCAGACCACATAAAATGGCACATCTGCTGGGGAGGGCTAAAGATATTTGGGGTACTGGTAAAACTTCAGAATACCTCTTGGGAGGAAATGGTAATTTCCTCCCCAAAGCAAACAAAGGTCTTTTTGATGGTATTAAGGCCCAGCAATACCTGTGATCCCTTCTTGGTTTAAAAAATTGGTATGTGGGGCACCTGGGTGGCTCAGTGGGTTAAAGCCTTTGCCTCTGGCTCAGGTCATGATCCTAGAGTCCTGGGATAGAGCCCCAAATCTGGCTCTCTGCTCAGCGGGGAGCCTGCTTCCCTTCTTCTCTCTCTGCCTGCCTCTCTGCCCACTTGTGATCTCTGTCAAATAAATAAATGAAAATTTTAAAAAAAGAAATTGGTGTGGGGAGGGGGTGGGGGGCGCCTGAATGGCTTAGTGGGTTGAGCAACTGCCTTTGGCTGAGGTGATGATCCTAAAGTCCTGGGATCGAGCCCTGTGTCAGGCTCCCTGCTTGGCAGGGAGTCTGTTTCTCCCTCTGCCCCTCACCCCGCTTTGTGCTCTTTCTCTTTCAAATAAATAAAATCTTTTTCTAAAAAAGAAAAATTGGGGTGCCTGGGTGGCTCAGTTGATTGTCTGCCTTCGGCTTGGGTCATGATCCCAAGGTTCTGGGATCAAGCCCCACGTTGGGCTCCCTGTTCATGGGAAGCCTGGTTCCTCCCTCTCCTCCCTGTTCAAGCTCTCTCTCAAATAAATAAATAAAAGGCTTTTTTTTTTTTTTAAGAAATGATTGGGGCACCTGGGTGGCTCAGTCGTTAAGCACCTGCCTTTGGCTCAGGTCATGATCCCAGGGTGCTCGGATCAGGCCCCACATGGGGCTCCCTGCTCATTGGGAAGCCTGCTTCCTCCTCTCCCACTCACCCTCTGGTGTTCCCTCTCTGTCAAATAAATAAATAAAATCTTTTAAAAAATAAAATAAAAAGAAATTATTTGGGGGGGAAACAGAGAGATAACATAGAAAACCTGGTCTATTTGTGGAAGACTGGAAAAGTCAAATTTCAAGCCAAGAAAAAGAAATATTCTGTTGTGAAGACTTCTGGAGAAGCTTCTAACATTTCTAATGGCAGGTCCTTGGGGAAGTCAGCAGTCTCTGGCCAGGAGACCACTGGCAACTGCCGTATTCCCCAGCTCCCTCTCATCTATGGTGTGAGGGCAAACCCCAGTCTTGGTTTCCGGCCACACACACTGTGGTTGGCATTGCTGTGGTTGCTGGGGCAAAAGATAAAACCTGTCTGCCTTTCCTGGCACTGGGCACATTTTATAGTTTTAATCAATGTATAGCTTACATATCATTAAGTTCACCCATTGTTAGTGTACAGTTCAATGATTTTTAGTACATTTATAGCATTGTGCAAACATTATCACAAGTCAATTTCAGGACGTTTCCATCAGCCCTAAAATTTCCCACGAGCCCACTTGCAGTCTTCCAGTCCCAGGCAAGCACTGACCTTTCTATCTCTATGGATTTGCCTTTTATGGACATTTCATATAAATGGAATCATACAACATAGGAAACATTGGATCTTGCTTCTTTCACTTAGTGCAACATTTTTGAGGTTCATCTGTGTTGTCAGTGTTCTGTTCTGTTTTATTGCTGATAGGAATCCATTGTGTATCAGAAACACCACATTCTGTGTATCCATTCATCAGTAATGGACATATGGATAGTTTCTGGATTTTTGTTCTTATGAATAATGCTACTATGAATATTAGCATATGAGGGCACCTGGGTGGCTCAGTTGGTGAAGCGTCTGCCTTTGGCTCCAGTCATGATTCTAGGGTCCTGGGATGGAGTCCCTGCATGGGTCTCGTTACTTAGCAGCGAGTCTGCTTCGCCTCTGCCCCTTCTTTCTGCTCATGGGCAGGTCTCTTTCTCTTGCAAAAATAAATAAATAAAATCTTAAAAAATAAAAAAGACAGGGGCACCTGAATGGCTCAGTGGGTTAGAGCTTCTGCCTTCAACTCAGGTCATGGTCTGAGTCCTGGGATTGAGCTCTGCATCAGGCTTTCTGCTCAGCCGGGAGCCTGCTTCCCCCCCACCTCTCTCTGCCTGCCTCTCTGCCTACTTGTGATCTCTCTCTCTGTCAAATAAATAAATAAAATCTTAAAAAAAAAAAAAAGACACCCAAAAGAGGGACACCTGGCTGGCTCAGTCAGGTTAAAGGTCTGCATTTGCCTTAGGTCATGATCCAGTTCCGCCTCAGGTTCCCTGCTCAGCCGGGACTCTGCTTCTCTCTCTGACAAATAAATGAATAAAAATATTTTTTAAAATTGTTTTTAAAAAAAGAGTCACATGCTCTACCAAATTGAGTCCCTAATTTTTTCATTTTAAAGTGTATTTTTTCTGTAAAAATATGGAACACTTCACTGATTTGTGTGTCAATCATGCTAATCTCTGTACTATTCCAATTATAGTGTATGTGCTCCAAAAGGAAACACCGTCTTTTCATTTTCTTTTTTTTTTTTTTAAGATTTTATTTATTGGGACGCCTGGGTGGCTCAGTTGGTTAAGCAGCTGCCTTCGGCTCAGGTCATGATCCCAGCGTCCTGGGATCGAGTCCCACATCGGGCTCCTTGCTCCGCAGGGAGCCTGCTTCTCCCTCTGACTCTGCCTGCCACTCTGCCTGTGCTCGCTCTTGCTCTCTCTCTCTCTCTGACAAATAAATAAATAAAATCTTTTTTTAAAAAATCTTTTTTTAAAAAAGATTTTATTTATTTATTTGACAGACAGAGATCACAAGTAGGCAGAGAGGCAGGCAGAGAGAGAGAGGAGGAAGCAGGCTCCCTGCCGAGCAGAGAGCCCCACGCGGGGCTCGATCCCAGGACTCTGGGATCATGACCTGAGCCGAAGGCAGAGGCTTTAACCCACTGGGCCACCCAGGCGCCCCCGTCTTTTCATTTTCTTAGTGGTGTCTTTCCAAGTACAAACACTTTAAAGTTTAATGAAGTCCAATTTATCAACTTTTTTGTTCTTTTATAGGTTCTTTTTGGTGTCTTCTTTTTGAAAGATTTTATTTCAGAGAGAGAACGAGAGCGTGCATGCGCACCAGTGGCGGGGGGGCGGGGGGCAGAGGGCTAAGCTGACCCCCATTGAGCAGGGAGCCAGATCCTAGGACCCGGGGATTCTGACCCAAACCAAAGGCAGACCCTTAACCTGAGTGGGCCAGCCAGGTGTCCCCTTTTTGATGTCTTTTTTTTTTTTTTAAGATTTTATTTATTCAGTTTTGTAAGAGAAAGAGAGAGAGAGACCACCTAGGAGCAGGGGGGAGGGGCAGAAGGCAAAGCAGACTCTGCTAAGTAACGAACCAGATGCTGGGGCTTGATGCTGGGGCTTGATGCTGGGACTCCATTAGGTACTCGACCCCAGCGCCCTGGGATCCTGACCTGAGACGCTCTTCGCAGGTGCTTAACTGACTGAGCCACCCAGGAGCCCTTTGTGATGTCTTTCTAAACTCTTTGCCTCAAGATTGCAAAGATTTGGAGTGCCCGGGTGGCTCAATGGGTTAAGCCTTTGCCTTATGTTCAGGTCATGGTCTCAGGGTCCTGGGATCGAGCCCAGCATTGGGCTCTCTGCTCAGCAGGGAGCCCGCACCCCCCTCTCTCTGCCTGGCTCTCTGCCTATTTGTGATCTCTGTCTGTGTCTAAAAAAAGTCGCAAAGAATTTCTTCTATGCTTTCTTCTAAACATTTTATAGGTTTATATAAAGGTCTATGATCCACTGGAGTTCGTTTTTCTGCATGGTGTGAGGTAACAGTGTAAGCCGACCTTTTGTATATGGGTAGCCAGTTCAGGCACCATTTTTTAAAAGATTTTATTTTTTTATTTCACACAGAGGGCACAAGTAGGAAGAGCGGAAGGCAGAGGGAGAGGGAGAAACAGGCTCCCCATTGAGCAGAGCCTGACTTGAGGCTCAATCCCAAGATCCTTGGATCACAACCTGAGCGGAAGGCAGCTGCTTAACTGCCTGAGCCATTCAGGCACCATTTGTTGAAAAGACTGTCTTTTCCCAACTGAATTCTCATAGTACCTTTGTCAAAATCAGTCAGTCATAAATGTAGAGGTTATTTCTAGACTCACAATTCTGTTCTCTCAATTTATATGCCTATCTACCAATCCCACACTGTCTTGATTACTGTAGTTTTCTGGAAAGTTTTGAAATCAGGTTGTAGAAGTCCTCCAGCTTCGTTCTTTTTCAAAATTATTTTGGCTATTCTAGATCTTTGGCACTTCCATATAAATTTAAGGATTAGCTTGTCAATCTCTACAACAAAGTTCTGGGATTTTCTTAGGGATTTCTTGGGATCTATAGATCAATTTGGGGAGATTTGCCAACTTAACAATATTGAGTCTTTCCCATTAACATAAACAGCTTCCCCATTTTTTGAGATCCTTAATATTTATCAGCAATGTTTTAGTTTTTTTTTAATTTTCATATTTTTTTAAATTTATTTTTTATTTATTTTCGGCATAACAGTATTCATTATTTTTTCACCACACCCAGTGCTCCATGCAATCCGTGCCCTCTATAATACCCACCACCTGGTACCCTAACCTCCCACCCACCCGCCAATTCAAACCCCTCAGATTGTTTTTCAGAGTCCATAGTTTCTCATGGTTCACCTCCCCTTCCAATTTCCCCCAGCTCCCTTCTCCTCTCTAACTCCCCATGTCCTCCATGCTATTTGCTATGCTCCACAAATAAGTGAAACCATATGATAATTGACTCTCTCTGTTTGACTCATTTCACTCAGCATAATCTCTTCCAGTCCCGTCCATGTTGCTACAAAAGTTGGGTATCCATCCTTTCTGATGGAGGCATAATACTCCATAGTGTATATGGACCACATCTTCCTTATCCATTTGTCCATTGAAGGGCATCTTGGTTCTTTCCACAGTTTGGCGACCGTGGCCATTGCTGCTATAAACTTTGGGGTACAGATGGCCCTTCTTGTCACTACATCTGTATCTTTGGGGTAAATACCCAGGAGTGCAATTGCAGGGTCATAGGGAAGTTCTATTTTTTTTTAAAGATTTTATTTATTTATTTGACAGAGAGAAATCACAAGTAGATGGAGAGGCAGGCAGAGAGAGAGAGAGGGAAGCAGGCTCTCTGCTGAGCAGAGAGCCCGATGCGGGACTCGATCCCAGGACTCTGAGATCATGACCTGAGCCGAAGGCAGCGGCTTAACCCACTGAGCCACCCAGGCGCCCTGGGAAGTTCTATTTTTAATTTCTTGAGGAATCTCCACACTTTTCTCCAAAGAGGCTGTACCAACTTGCATTCCCACCAACAGTGTAAGAGGGTTCCCCTTTCTCCACATCCTCTCCAACACATGTTGTTTCCTGTCTTGCTAATTTTGGCCATTCTAACTGGTGTAAGGTGGTATCTCAATGTGGTTTTAATTTGAATCTCCCTGATGGCAAGTGATGATGAACATTTTTTCATGTGTCTGATAGCCATTTGTATGTCTTCATTGGAGAAGTCTCTGTTCATATCTTCTGCCCATTTTTTGATATGCTTGTCTGTATTGTGTGTGCTGAGTTTGAGGAGTTCATTATAGATCCTGGATATCAACCTTTTGTCTGTACTGTCATTTGCAAATATCTTCTCCCATTCCGTGGGTTGCCTCTTTTTTTTTAATTTTTTTACTGTTTCCTTTGCTGTGCAGAAGCTTTTGGTTTTTATGAAGTCCCAAAAGTTTATTTTTGCTTTTGTTTCCTTTGCCTTTGGAGACATATCTTGAAAGAAGTTGCTGTGGCTGATATCGAAGAGATTACTGCCTATGTTCTCCATTAGGAAAAGACCTCAATGTGAGACAGGAATCCATCAGAATCCTAGAGGAGAACATAGTTTTTTTTTTTTTTTTAAGATTTTATTTACTTATTTGACAGAGATCACAAGTAGGCAGAGAGGCAGGTAGTGAGAGAGGAGGAAGCAAGCTCCCTGCTGAGCAGAGAGGCCCTATGCGGGGGGGCTCCATCCCAGAACCCTAGGATCATGACCTGAGCCAAAGGCAAAGGTTTAACCCACTGAGCCACCCAGGCACCCAATGTTTTAGGTTTTTAGCACACAAATCATGGGTTTCTTTTGTTGAACGTATTCCTAAGTATTTTATTCTTTTGGATACAATTATCAATGCTTTTGTTTTTCCTTCTTTGTTTTTTAAGATTTTATTTATTTATTTGACAGACAGAGATCACAAGTAGGCAGAGAGGCAGGCAGAGAGAGAGGAGGAAGCAGACTCCCTGCTGAGCAGGGAGCCCAATGCGGGGCTCAATCCCAGGACCCAGAGGCTTTAACCCACTGAGCCACCCAGCCGCCCCGCTACTGTTTTTCTTAATTTTACTTTTATTTTTGTTTTTTTATTTTTAAGATTTTATTTATTGGGGCACCTGGGTGGCTCATTGGTTTAAAGCCCTGCCTTTGGCTCGGGTCATGATCCTGGAGTCCTGGGATTGAGCCCCGAATCAGGCTCTGCTCAGCGGGAGCCTGCTTCTCCCTCTCCCTCTCTGCCTGCCTCTCTGACTACTTGTGATCTCTATCGAATAAATGAATAAAATCCTTAAAAATATTATTTATTTATTTATTTAACAGAGAAAGAATGAACAAACAGGTGGAAGGGGTGAGGGAGAGGGAGAAGCAGACTCCCCACTGAGCAAGGAGCCGAAAGTGAGGCTCGATCCCTGGTCTCCAGGATCATGACCTGAGCCAAAGGCAGATGGTTAATGGACTGAGCCACCCAGGTGCCGTGCCCCTTAATTTTACTTTTGAATTCACTTCTAGTTCACTGCTAGTATATAGAACTGCAATTGATTTTGTTTGTTGAACTTCTATCCTGAAGCCTTGCTAAACGCACTAGTTGCAGTAGTGATTTTTAAATGGATTCCTTAGGATAAGATTTTCAACAAATAGGATCATGATGTTTGTGAATAAAGACAATTTTACATCTTCCTTTCCAGTGTGCATACTTTTAATCCCCACTCCTCCACTCCTTTTTTTTTTTTTTTTTGGTTGATTGCACTGACTAGAACCCCCATTACAGTGTTGAATAGAAACGGCAAGGGGTGCCTCGTGGCTCAGTGGGTTAAAGCTTCTGCCTTTGGCTCAGGCCATGATCCCAGGATCCTGGGATCGAGCCCCACATTGGGCTCTCTGCTCCATGGGGAGCCTGCTTCCTTTCTCTCTGCCTGCCTCTCTGCCTTCTTGTGATCTCTGTCTGTCAAATAAATAAATAAAATCTTTAAAAACAAACAAAAAAAGTCTTAAAAAAAAAAAGAAATGGCAAGAACAGACATCCTTGCCTTGTTCCTGAAAGTGATGCAATAAAACTTTTCCTTCACTTCCAAAAAGAAGCTCTATGCAAAGATATTTTTTGATGATGCTTGAACGACAGTAAGGGGTTACTTAAAAATATCTTTTTCCATTTTTATGTCAGTGTTATAGAAATCATTCTAAGAATTTGTCTATTAGCTGGCGTTGGTTGCATGGCAAACAGTCCCCAAATTTAGTGACTTAAAACAATAAACCTTACATTATTTCTCGTGATTCTGGGGGTTGGCTGGGTCATTCAGGTATGGGCCAGCTCATTTGGGGCTGGAGGGTTGAGGGTGGCCTTGCTCCCATATTCTGGCAGATGGCAGGTGGTAAGTCTGAGAGGGGCCTTGGTTGGCTTGGCTCAACTCTGTTCCTGCAGTCTAGTATGGGCTTAAAGTTCCTAAGAGCAACATATGTAAGCATGTGTCAGGCCTCTGCTTACATCACATTGCTACAGTCCTACAGGCCAGAGAAAGTCCAAGGCCAGCTAAGATTTAAAGCGTAAAGAAGCAGACTCCACCTCTTGCTGGGAGAAGATGTGAAGACAGTGCACAGGGGCAGGGATACAGGGAAGAGTGGAGAATTAGGGCCAGTTCTGTGATCTACAGCAAATAGGTTTGATCTCTAACCATTAAATGCTTAGAGACCTCTGGATGTTACTTGCATTATAAATTTTATGTTTGTCAACCGAGTGTGCTGAAATAAAGCCTACAGGGATACCTGGGTGGTGCAGTTGGTTGGGCTTCTGACTCTTGGTTCTGGCTCAGGTCGTGATCTTGAGGTCGTGGGATCGAGCCCTGTGTCAGGCTCTGCATTTAGTGTGGAGTCTGCTTGAGATTCTCTTTCCCTCTACCTCTGCCCCTCTGGCTCATGCTCTCTCTCTCTCTCTCAAATAAATAAATAAATCCATTAAAAAGAAAGAAAGAAAGAAAGCTTATTTTTAATAAACCTTCTTTGATTTTATTTTACACAAATTAATTTTTTTCCAAATCATCTGATCTTTAGTACAATGTTGAATTGAAGCATAGAAAAGAAACTGCTGGGCGCCTGGGTGGCTCAATGGGTTGGGCTGCTGCCTTCGGCTCAGGTCATGATCTCAGGGTCCTGGGATGGAGTCCTGCATCGGGCTCTCTGCTCAGTGGGAGCCTGCTTCCTCCTCTCTCTCTCTCTGCCTGCCTCTCTGCCTACTTGTGATCTCTCGCTGTCAAATAAATAAATAAATAATCTTAAAAAAAAAAAAAAAGAAAAGAAAAGAAACTGCTGGGTGCCTGGGTGGCTCAGTGGGTTAAGCCTCTGCCTTCAGCTCAAATCATGATCTCAGGTCATGGGGTCTTGGGATCGAGCCCCCGCATAGGGCTCTCTGCTCAGCAGGCAGCCTGCTTCCCCCTCTCTCTCTGCCGGTCTCTGCCTACTTGTAATCTCTTTCTCTCTGTCAAATAAATAAATAAGTAATCTTTAAAAGAAAAAAAAGGCTCTCTCTCTTGCTCTGCCCCTCACTGCCCTCTCTCTCCCTCTCTAAACAAAAAAGGTAAGGGGTGCCTAGAAATCAGTGGAGCATGCAAATGACTCTTTGATTGTGGGGTTCTGACTGTTCCCCCCCATGCTGGGCATAGAGCTTACAAAAAAAAAAAAGATAAAAGGCATACAGATTGGAAAGGAAGAAATCAAAGTGCTTCTGTTCATGGACAAGATTGTCTATGTAGAAAGTCTCAGGGAATCTACGAAAGAAAAACAAACAAAAAACCCCTCCAAGAACTAATGAGTAAGCTTAGCATGGTCGCCACGTACAAGGACAACAAACAAAATTCAGTCACATTGGAAACCAATGTAGAATTGGAAATAGAGAACTGGAAACCAAAGAAATGTACAATGGGCGTATGGGTGGCTCAGTTGATTAAGCATCTGCGTTAGGCTCAGGTCACGATCCCAGAGTCCTGGGATCAAGCAAGTCCAGCCAGCATCGGGCTCCCTGCTCAGCGGGGTGTCTGCTTCTCCATCACACTTCCACCAGGCTCATGATCTCTCTCTCTCTCTCTCAAATAAGTAAATAAAATCTTTTTTTTTAAAGATTTTATTTATTTATTTGACAGAGAGAAATCACAAGTAGATGGAGAGGCAGGCAGAGAGAGAGAGAGGGAAGCAGGCTCCCTGCTGAGCAGAGAGCCCGATTCGGGACTCAATCCCAGGACCCTGAGATCATGACCTGAGCCGAAGGCAGCGGCTTAACCCACTGAGCCACCCAGGCGCCCAGTAAATAAAATCTTAAAAAAAAAAAAAAAAAAAGAAATGTACAATGGCTCCAACAAAAATTAAATACTTTGTTATAAACCTAATCAAGCATTTACTGCAACCAAGTGCTATAAACTACAAAACGTTGGCAAAAGAAATCAACAACAGCTCAGTAAATGAAGAGGCATATTGTGTTCAGTGACTGGAAGACTCAACACAAGAAAGATGCCAGTTTCCCCCAAACTGGTCTAAATATTTAATGCGATACTAATCACAATCCCAGCAGGAGTTTTTGTAATTATACAAACTGACTCCAAAATTTATATGGAAGGATAAAGAAACTAGAGTAGCTAAAGTCATTTTGAAAAGCAAGAATAAAGCTGGAGGAATCATACTGCTCAGTTGTTAATATTATGGTAAAATGATAGTACCCAAGGGGCGCCCGGCTAGCTCAGGGGGTAGAGTATGCCATTCTTGATCTCAGAGTTGTGAGCTCAAGCCCCACGTTGGGCATGGAGCTTGCTTAAAATAAAAAGAAAGAAAGAAAGAAAGAAAAACCTCCACGAAACTACAGTCCCTGAGACAGTGTGGTACTGGCAAAGGAACAGACAGATCAATGGAGCAGGAGAAAATACTGACATTCGATTTTTTACAAAGATGCAAAAGAAAATCAGTGGAGGCAGGAGAGTCTTTTCTTTTTTTTCTTTTTTTTTTCTTTTTTAGGAGAGTCTTTTCAACAAAATGTTGGAACATGTTGGAACAACTGTTTTTGCACAGCGAAGGAAACAACAAAACTCAAAGGAAGAATCTGGATGGAGAGCTGAGCCAGGCTAGGTCCGAGAACCGGTGGATCAAGAATGAGAGGAATCAAGCTGTTTTGTCAACCCTGATGTCCCAGGAGGGAGAAAAACCCTGATGTCCCAGGAGGGAGAAAAACCTTGGCAGGTGGGGGTCTCCTCCCCACGGGAGGAGCAGACATGATGGAAACACACCCAGAGCCTGGCAAACCGTCAGAAACAGAGTGCCAAGTGGGGTTATAGCAATGGAGGGCAGTCCGTCAGGAGAGATTTCTTGGCCAAAGGTCGTCATAAACAGGATGGGAAAAGGTGACAGTCACATGGTTGTGCTCCAGGCTTATGCACTGGGGCCCCTCCAGGAGTCTGCCAGTGCCCTGGTGGAGTCCTGGCATTGCCCTCAAAGCTTGGCTGAGGGCTTCCTGGAGGAAGAGCTGCAGCTCAATGCTGAACTGAGCCAAGTACCATTCGCAGAGCCTGAAGGCAGCATCTACAATCCTGTGGCATATTTATGGGGGCATTTGGCATGGGCCAGACTGGGGTGCCCTTTGGGGAAGGGATTGGTTGAGCACTGGGGGACCCACATTGACCCCACCCCAAGCATACCCAAAACGACCAGTGCGGGGACTGGAGTGCCCTCAGTCAGAGGGACCAGGACAAAGTGAGGGATATGGATGTTACAAGCGAACCTCATGGGAGACGGAGGCTGGATCAGAGGAGGAACTCAGTGTGGCAGACTGGGGAAGACCAGAGGATCTGGCTTTCTTCATCTCACCTTTGAGCCTTCATGACTTTGTGAACTTTATGACTTCAGACAAACTTGATGCACCTCTCCAAGCTTCAGGATCTCATCTGTAAAACGGGGATCCCTACCTCATGGGGTGGGTGTGGGGATTAAGCGAGGTAACACTTGAAGGTGCTTTGTGGCGTGCCTGGCAGGTGGGGGTCTCCTGAAACTTCTTGCTTTTTTGCCCCTTGGTTGGGGTGTCACTGTACCACACTACAGGGGGAGCTCCCCCACTCCGAAGACCTTCCTGGGTGCGGGCAGAGCTTTGCCCTGCCAGAGATGGACCAATAACTTTATGACAAACCCAGCCTGTGGTTTTTCAGTCCAAGCGTTAAAAACTCATAAACCTGGGGTGCCTGAGTGGCTCAGTCGGTTAAGCGTCTGCCTTTGGCTCAGGTCATGATCCCAGGGTCCTGGGATCAAGCCCCAGGTCAGGCTCCCTGCTCCCACTCCCCCTGCTTGTGTTCCTTCTTTTGCTGTGTCTCTCTCTGTAGGATAAATAAATAAAATCTAAAAAAAAACCAAACAAACAAAACCACAAAAACAAGACAAAACAAAACAGAAACTCCTAAACATGGGCGTCTAGGTGGCTCAGTTGGTTAAGCAGCTGCCTTTGATCTCTCTGCTTCCCCACTCAGCGGAGAGTCTGCTTCTCCCTCTCCCTTTCCCTCTGCCCCTTCCCCCGCTTGTGCATATGCTCTCAATCTCGCTCTCAAATAAATAAATAAATGAATAAATAAAATCTTTAAAAGGGGAAAAAAACCGCTAAAAGGCAGCCTATGGAATGGGAGAAGATATTTGCAAATGACATACCCAATAAAGGGTTCATATCCAAAATCTATAAAGAACTTCTACAACTCAACACCAAATACAACTCAACATTCAAAACCAAATAATCCAATTTCAAAAAACTGGCAGGGGGCTCCTGGGTGGCTCAGTGGGTTAAAGCCTCTACCTTTGGCTCAGGTCATGATCCCAGGGTTCTGGGATCGAGCCCCGCATCGGGCTCTCTGCTCAGTAGGGAGCCTGCTTCCTCCTCTCTGCCTACTTGTGATCTGTCTGTCAAATAAATAAATAAAATCTTAAAATGAAATTAAAAATTAAAAAAAAAACATGGGCAGAAGACATGAGCAGACATTTCTCCAAAGACATCCAGATGGCCAACAGACACATGAAGAGAGGTTCAACATCACTCATCATCCAGGAAATGCAAAGCAAAACTCCTCTGAGATCACTTGCACCTGTCAGAATGGCTAAAACCAAAAACACAAGAGACAAGTGCCAACAAGAATGCAGATAGAGAGAGAGAGAGAGAGAATGAGTGCACAAGCAGACAGAGTGGCAGGCAGAGGCAGAGAGAGAAGCAGGCTCCCTGGCGAGCAAGGAGCCCGGATGCAGACTTGATTCCAGGACCCTGGGATCATGACCTGAGTTGAAGGCAGTGGCTTAACCGACTGAACCACCCAGGCATCCCAAATAAATAAAATCTTAAAAAAAAAAACCAAAACAAAACAAAAACAAAACCAGGAATTAGGGTGGAGAGCTCTTAGGACACAAAACACAATCCACAACAGAAAAGAAAAATGCAAATTGGACTTCACCAGATTTAAAACTTTTGCTCTGTGAGAGACAATATTCAAAGAATGGAAAGACAGCATATAGACTGGAAGGAAATGTTTGCAAATCACATTTACAAAGAACTCGAATCCAGAATATGCAAGGGACTGCTGAAACTCAACAATTAGAAAATAAACTTAATTTCTTATATTTTAAAAAATATTTTAAGCCTAATTTGTTCTAATGGGGAAAATATTTGAATAGATATGTCACCAAAGGGGTTATAAGGATGGCAAACAAACTCATGAAAAAAAAGGTCAACACTGGGGAGCCTGGGTGATTCAGTCGTTAGAACATCTGGGTGGCTGAGTCATTAAGCCTCTGCCTTTGGCTCAGGTCATGATCCCAGGGGCCTGGGGGCTCCCTGCTCCGAGGGAAGCCGGCTTCTCCTCCTCCCACTCCCCTTGCTTGTGTTCCCTCTCTCGCTGTGTCTCTGCCAAGTAAATAAATTTTTTAAATCTTTAAGAAAAAGGAAAATGCAGATTCTCATCATGATGAGATATGTCACATTTAAAATAGCTAAAATAGGGGCACCTGGGTGGCTCAGTGGATTAAGCTGCTGCCTTTGGCTCAGGTCCTGATCTCAGGGTACTGGGATCGAGTCCCACATCCGGCTCTCTGTTCGGTGGGGAGCCTGCTTCCCCCTGACTCTCTGCCTTGTGATCTCTCTCTCTGGCAAATAAATAAATAAAATCTTTTAAAAAATAAAATAAAATAACTAAAATAAATAATACTGATAACACCAAATGCTGGAGAGGATATGGAGAAACTGGATTGCTGGTACATTGCTGGTAGGAAAGCAAAATGGCACAGCTGCTCTGGAAAATGGTTTGCAGTTTCTTGTAAAACTAAACATATATTTACCTTGTGACCCAGCAATTTCACCTCTGGGTCTTTACCTTAGAGAAATAAAAACTCCACACGAAAACCTGTACATGAATGTTTATAGCAGCTCTAATAATAGTTTCCCAAAGCTGGCAGTAACCCAAATAACCACAAATATACAAATGGATAACTATACTGTGGTATATTACATTCATAAAATGGAATATTACTCCAAACTATTGATATGCAGCACAACTTGAATAAATCTTAGTGTCATTATGGAGAATCAAAGAAACCTGTTTGAAAAAGTGACATACTTTATGATTCTATTTATATGACATTCTTGAATGGACAAAACAAGTGATAGGAACAGATCAGTTTATAGCCAGTAGGGGTGGGGACAGGGTGTCTTTAAAAAGGGATAGTATGGGGGCATCTGGGTGGCTCAGTGGGTTAAAGCCTCTGCCTTCGGCTCAGGTCATGATCCTAGGGTCCTGGGATGGAGCCCCACATCGGGCTCTCTGCTCAGCGGGGAGCCTGCTTTGCTTCCTCTCTCTCTGTCTGCCTCTCTGCCTACTTGTGATCTCTGTCTGTCAAATAAATAAATAAAATCTTTTTTTTAAAAAGGGATAGTATGGGGGTGCCTGGGTAGCTCAGTCGGTTAAGCGTTTGCCTTTGGCTCAGGTCATGATCTCAGGGTCCTGGATCAAGCCCCACATCAGAATCCCTGCTCAGCGGGGAATCTAGTTCTCCCTCTCCCACTGCCTGCTGCTCTGCCTGCTTGTGCTCTCTCTCTCCCTCTCTGACAAATAAATAAATGAAATCTTAAAAAAAAAGAGAGAGGGTAGATGTTTTTGTTGATCTTGAACCTTGGACCTTCGTGTTGGGGGACCTAAAGGATGGATGGAGCACCACAGGCTGATCCCAAGGCCCTTCTTGTCCCCCTGGCTCACCGCCCAGCTCCACTATCCTCCTTCCCTGACTGGCACCCACTGGCAATGGCTGACAGAGGTGGGCCACACCCCCTCTCCATGGCATTCTTTATCGCTTTGGTAAACAGAGGATCCGCTGGGCCCTCCAGGGGATATCGTCATCAGTGGGTTTTTGTAGAGATTTTCCAGATCCACATAATAGACTTGGGCCAGCAGGCTCTCATCTTGGACCCTTCTTCCATCGTCTGCTCTGATAGTCCTGACTTTTCTTTCTTTCTTTCTTTTTTTTTAAGATTCAATTTATTTATTTGACAGAGAGAGACACAGCGAGAGAGGGAACACAAGCAGGGGGAAGGGGAGAGGGAGAAGCCGGCTTCCCACAGAGCAGGGAGCCGGGCTTGATCTCAAGTCCCTGGGATCATGACCTGAGCCCAAGGCAGAGGCTTAAGGACTGAGCCACCCAGGCGCCCCAGTCCTGACATATCTAGTCTACTTAGCTTGGTGCTTTCTCCAAGCTGTGGGAATAGCAGTGGAACTTAAAGAGTACAAGGATCAAAAGAAAATCCTGGAAAAGTTAAGAAAAAAGAAAGATTAAATTTGTAAGAATACGGATCAAAGGGGTATCTCATTTCTCATTCAGTTGAATGCAGAATATAAGCTGTTTTTCCTTTGATGTGTACAGTCCCTGAAACAGGGCCAGGCAGATAGTAGACACTCAATAAACACTTCTTTTTTTTTTAAAGATTTTATGTATTTATGACAGAGAGCGATAGCAAGAGATGGAACACAAGCAGGGGGAGCTGGAGAGGGAGAAGCAGGCTCCCTGCTGATATGGGGCTTAAGGACGGAGCCACCCAGGCGCCCCTCAATAAACACTTCTTCTATGAAATGATTGGAGTAGTTTCTTTAAAAATAGTTTTAAACCTAGGCCTATATCGCTGCCCAGTTAACCTTCAAGAGTGAGGATAAAATATAGTTATGATCGGACAAATAAGGATTCAATGATCAATGGCCAGAAATCCTGGGTGAAAAATATCCCCAAATGAGCAAAGCAATTGGTATAGAATGCTGGCATATGTCAATGAACACTGACTAGCAAATAAGATAACAGTATATTTTTTATGCTTTTGATAACTTTTATTAACAAGCTAGAAATTAAACTACCAAAAATATTAACATGAGAGACGGGAGGAAAAAGAGTGTCCTGTGATCCTGACGAACCTGTTCTTGTTAAAGTGATCACACTTTTATTTTTATTTTTAAAAAGATTTTATTCATTTATTTGACAGAGACAGAGAGACAGTGAGAGAGCGAACACAAGCAACGGGAGTGGGAGAGGGAGAAGCAGGCTCCCAGCCAAGCAGGGAGCCTGATGCGGGGCTCAATCCCAGGACCCCGGGGTCATCCCCTGAGCGTCCCGAAGGCAGGCGTTTAATTGAGCCACTCAGACGCCCCTAAAGTGATCAGGCTTATAAAAAGCAAAAAATAGGGGCGCCTGGGTGGCTTAAAATGAAAGCAAAAGGAAACGGGAAGCAACGGAAGGCTGTTTAATGGCATGAGAAAGGATGCAGGTTCCAGTACCAGTGATAAAACCACAAGACCAAACTGTCCTTCCCCTCCGCGTGGAGTCCTGGGGCGGTCCTCTGAGCCTTGCACGGTGCGCACTGACCAACCGGTCGGGACTGTCCCACCGTCCCTCCCGAAAAGACTTGCCCTAAATAGCTATTTCCCACGGAGCACGCCTGGCCCCGTGCAGTAATACTCGGAATCCACTGGAGGGCTTGCTTCAACCCAGGCTCCCCAGTTTCCCATCCAGTGGGTCTGGGCTGGGGTCTGAGAATTTACATTAATAAGACGTTCACTTTGAGAACCCCGGGCCTCCGGGTCCGGATCCGCACCTGGAGGCGGACACACTGGGGAGGGGGGTCGGCGCTGGAGGGTGTGTGATCCACCCTGCCCCCCCTTCCCCCGCCACCGCCCCCGCCGACCTCCAAGCGAGGTGGCTGGGGCTGCTTTCTTTCCTTCCAGCCTTGAGTTTCCAGCATTTCTTGGCAACACGGTAACTTTGCGGGGATTTAAGTGGAGTGAGCCACGGCGGGCTGACCAAGCCTAGGACGAGCAGAAGTGGAATTCTAGAAATGATGTCTGATGAGAGTTTGCCCTTTAGATCTCAGACTGATTTCAGCGCCAAAGAAAGGCAAGGACTGCGGCCACCAGCAGGTTTCCCGCAAAGCCAGCAGCAACAGGTTGTCTCCTTTCGAGACTTTCTCGCGCCTTAGCATTTTTTTTTTCAGACGCGAAGGGCGGGGGCAGAGGCCGCGTGAGGGTGGGGGTGGAGGGAGGGTTGGCGGGCTTGTTGGCATTTCTGGAGCAACACTGTCACCAAGAGGAAATTCTGACAAAAGCCACCAGCCCTGTGGACGAACCGGATAAGCCAGCAGGACTAGAGAGAAAGGAATGCTTCATTAGAGCAGAAAATTCAGAAGTCCTGAGAAAGGATCCAGAAATCACAGTAAAGATGATCCCACTCACTGGTAGCGCCCACGTGCTTTGCGACTGCCCAGTGGATTCAAATACATTAATTATAAACGTGTTTGAAATTCACAAATTAGGGGCGCATGGCTGAGTCAGTCGGTAGAGCTGCAATCTTGGGGTTGTAAGTTCGATCCACATCTTGGGTGTAGAGAGGATTCAAAATCAAATCTTAAACAAAAATAAAAAAGGGGGATCTGGGTGGTTCAGTCGGTTAAGCACCTGCCTTCTGCTCAGGTCGTGATCGCTGGGTCCTCGAATCCAGTCCCACCTCGGGGCTCCCTGCTCAACCTCCCTCTCCCTCTGCCTGCTCCTCCCCCTCCTTGTGCTCTCTATCAAATAAATAAATAAAATATTTATTTAAAATAAAGTAATAAAATTAATTAAATTAAAGTAATAAAAATTTTAAAAATAAAGTAAAATCCACAAGGTGGACTCCTGATTAACTACAGAGAGCAAACAGATGAGTAGCAGAGGGGAGGTGGGTGGGGGGATGGATGAAATAGGTGAACGGGACCAAGAGTACACTTACCTTCACCTGCACTGAGAAATCTATAGAATTATTTGATCACTATACTGTACACCTGAAACTACTATAACACTCACTGCATGTTAACTACATTGGAATCAAAATTAAAAACTTAATATGAGGGGCGCCTGGGTGGCTCAGCGGGTTAAAGCCTCTGCCTTCGGCTCAGATCATGATCCCGGAGTTCGGGGATCGAGCCCCTCATCGGGATCTCTGCTCAGCGGGGAGCCTGCTTCCTGCTCTCTCTCTCTCTCTCTGCCTGCCTCTCCACCTGCTTGTGATTTCTGTCAAGTAAATAAACAAAAAATCTTAAAAAAAAAAAAAAACTTAATATGAGGGGCACCTGGGTGGCTCAGTGGGTTAAAGCCTCTGCCTTTGGCTCAGGTGGCCCATTGGGCTCTCTGCTCAGCAGGGAGCCTGCTTCTTCCTCTTTCTCTGCCTGCTTCTCTGCCTACTTGTGCACTCTCTCTGTCAAATAAATAAATAAAATCTAAAAAAAATTTAAAAACTTAATATGAAATCCACAAGTTCAGAAATAAATAAAATAGCTCATTAAATAAAACCAGCTCATTGTTCGCCTTATTTACCTTGAGAGGATGCTCAGGGAAACAAGGGTTGATACTTAAAACTGATACACAGGAGGCAAGAATCGAGCAGTTCTGTTTTTCTTACACAGGCCAAAGAGTTGGCCAGGGGAAGTTCTCCTTTATAGGTATGTTTGGCACATAAATGAAGAAGGAACATTGGACATTCTGTCTGGCTACCGCTTGTGAATAGATAATCCGGAATTGCTCATCAGTGACTGCTAGTAGCACTGAAATTTATCACCAACACTTACATGACTGATTGTGGAGGTGCGCGGCGTCCTTTTTTTTCTCTAAGTTTTTTTTAAAGATTTTATTTATTTTTTAATTTATCAGAGAGAGAGCACACACAAGCAGGCAGAGTGGCAGGCAGAGGCAGAGAGAGAAGCAGGCTCCTGGCGGAGCAAGGAGCACAGTGCGGAACTCGATCCCAGAACCCTAGGATCATAGCCTGAGCCAAAGGCAGCGGTTTAACCGACTGAGCCACCCAGGCATCCCCTTCCTTAAGATTTTATTTCTTTGTCAGAGAGAGGGAGAGAAAGCACACAAGTGGGGGTGGGCAGCAGGCAGAGGGAGAAGCAGAATCTTTGCTGAGCTAGGAGCCCCGATGTGGGACTCGATCCCAGGACCCTGGGATCATGACCTGAGACGAATGCAGATGCTTAACAGAATGAGCCACCCAGGAGCCCCAGTACACAGCATCCTTATGAAGCCTTCCCTAATATATGTATATGAAATCAGGGCAATGTGAATGCTGACTGTAGTTTATGACATTTACAAATTATTATTAATGTTTTAAGGTTTAATTTATTTGAGGTAGAGGGCAAACGAGAGGGACAAAGAGAGAGAGAGAGCATGAGGCGGGGAGGGGCAGAGGCAGAGGGAGAAGCAGACTCCACGCTGAGCAGGGAGCCCGAGCTGGGGCTCAATCCCAGGACCCATGAGATCGTGACGCTTAACTGGCTGAGGCACCCAGGCACCCCAAATGATTATTAATTTTTTAGAGGAGAAAAATGGTATTGAGATTAGGTTTTCTAAAGTGTCCTTATTTTTCAAAGCCATATACTGACATATTCTAAATGAAAGAATATGATGTCTGGAATCTGCTTCAAAATAATCTGAGGGGTGCATAGTAGGTGGCCTATAGAGGAAGTAAGATTGGCTATGAGTCCAGACAGGCTGGAGCTGGGTGATGGGTACAGAAAGTTCATTTTTGCTGTTCTCTAGACTTGTGGAATGTTTCTTTCTCTTTCCTTTAAAAAAAAAATCTTTATTTTTAAGTAATCTCTACGACCAATGTGGGTCTTGAACCCACAACCCTGAGATCAAGAGTTGGACACTCTCCCCACTGATCCAGCAAGGTACCCCTTGTGGTGTGTTTCTAATTTGCCAAAACAAAAAAATTGATGACTGGAATTACGCCTTTTATTTATTTATTTTTACTTTTATTTGTAGGTGCTCTCTACACCGAACATGGGGCTCGAACTCACGACCTTGAGATCAAGAGCCCCACGTTGCGCTGACTGGGCCAGGCGGGAGCCCTGGAATTATGCTTTTTAGAAGCACAGTACCCTTAATCAGAGCTAGCTTTGAGCACACTCTTAGAACATAACCCAGTTATATAAGCAGTATACATACAGCTTGCACGAAATGTGACTTAATCAAGTTTTACATGTCCCAGCTTTATGGGCTCCTGAGTCATGTCCCCTGTTATGAGTCATTTCCCAAGCCCATGACACCTACTTCCTGCTAAGGAAATAGCTCAGCCCACGGTTAGCTTTCCTTTTTCTAGTGGGATTAGTGCAGTACGGCATTTCGTGTGTGTGTAGAATGACCGGGGTTCTGATGAACACAGTTGGTTCTCAACTTGCCCTGAAGCATGTGGCAGTTAATCGCACACATAGGAAATTTGTGTTGCAGCCGCTTGTGAGACGCGAAGCTTCTGTCCTCAGTCCACAGTGTTAGCTGTGAGCATTGCTTAAAACCCTTCAGTGACTTCCTGCCAAATGAAAGCCACGCTCCTTCCCTGAACCTACAGTCCTAGCCCCTTCTCCTGCCTCATCTGTCATCATGTCTTCCTCTTACGATACACCCCCACAAGTATAATCACAATAACTTAACGCTTACTGAGTGCCTACTGTGTGTCACGCACTCTGTGTTGTAAATACTTTGCACTCGTGACTTCATTAATCCTCACAACAACCCACGAAGTAGATACTATTATTCGCATTTTACAGATGAAGAAACTGAAGCACAGAGAGGCTGAGTAACTGGCCCAGAGCCACACAGTAAATGGCAGAACTGAGATTTGAACCTGGGCTATCTGACTCTGGACATTCCTTTCAGTTCTCTGAGAAATGACATAGAATCCTAAGTCACCATGCTGAGGTGCCTGGGTGGCTCTTTATTTTGGCTCAGGTCATGATCTCAGGGTCATGAGTTCGAGCCCCATGTGTGCTGTACTCAGCAGGGAGTCTTCTTGTCCCTCTCCCTCTGTTCTCTCTCTCTCTCTCAAATAAATAAATAAATAAATAAAATCTTAAAAAAAAAAAAGAATTCTAGGTTACCATGCATTTGCCCATTGCTCCATCTTTGGCTTGGAATTATAAGCAGATACTTTTTTTTTAAAGACATTACTTAAATGTCCCCTTCTCTCTGTAGCAGTTCTGATTCCCCCTAGGTAAATAATACTTCATGACTTTCCTCTCTTCTTTCCGTAACAAAACAGAACAAACAATTTAAGACATCATAGTTAGCAATGTGGGCCTGAGTCAGGCTCTCAGCATAGGTATAAACCACTGCTTACACCTTTGCCTCCTTAGTGAATTATATTTCTTTTTTCTAAAGGTTTTATGTATTTATTTGATAGAGAGAAAGAAAGAGAGCACATACAAGCAGGGGGAGCAGCAGAGGGAGAGGGAGAAGCAGGCTTCCTGCTGAGCAGGAAGCCCAATGAGAGACTCGATCCCAGCACCCTGGGATCCTGACCCCAGCTGAAGGCAGACACTTAACCAACTGGGCCACCCAGGCGCCCCTATGTTTTTACTAAGTATTGAGAATGGTATAACAGATCTTCATCTGTTCATTATCTAGTTTTAACATTTATGAACTTATAAAAAGTGTTTTATCCAGGGGCACCCGTGTGGCTCAGTCAGTTAAGCATCCAACTCTTGGTTTCAGCTCAGGTCATGATCTCAGGGCTGTGGGATCGAGCCCATTGTGGGACAGCACACTGGGCACATGAAATTCTCTGCCTCTCCCTTTGTATCTCCTTCTGTGCCCCCCACCAGCCCCCACAAATAAATAAATAAATAAATACATAAATTATATCAATCTTTAAAAAAAAATCTTTCAGCCATACCTCAACCCACTTCTCCATCCCCATTGGATTACTTTGTGTGTGTGTGTGTGTGTGTGTGTTTTAAAGATTTTATTTATTTATTTGACAGAGAGAGACAGAATGAGAGAGGGGAGACAAGCAGGGGGAGTGGGAGAGAGAGAAGCAGGCTTCCTGCCAAATAAGGAGCCCAATGCAGGGCTCCATCCCAGGACCCTGGGATCAAGACCAGAGCCTGCGGGCAGACGCCCAACTGACTAAGCCACCCAGGGACCCCCCCCCATTGGATTACTTTTAAACAAACCCAGATACCATTTCATCTTATCCATAAATATTTTAAAATGTTATAAGCAGTAGCTCTTTTGAACAAGTTAGCCATACCTCATTGTCCTATCTCAACAATGAAACAATAATTCTTTAATATCATCAGTTACTGAGTCAGGTAATTTTTCTGTCCTTATTTACCAGCTTTCAGAATAATATGGTGGTTCACCAGCGCCCTCCAAAGGTGGCCAATGGTATTTTTTTGAGAATCATTATGATCTCGTGGCCAGTTGATATATTTCAGTCTGTTGTGGTTACTTTTCTTTTTGGTGCTCAGATTGACCCATCTTTGGCCAGTGGGAGCCTTTTAGGTTTTTTACTTTTATTTTTTAAATATTTCATTTATTTATTTTAGAGAGAGATAGAGCGAGCATCAGCAGGCAGAGGGTCAGAAGGAGAGGGAGGGAGGGAATCTCAAGCAGATGGCACACGGGGCCTGAGCCAAAATCAAGAGTCGGCTGCTTAAAAGACTGAGCCACCAAGGCAGCCCTCGTGGGAGCTTTTTAAAACTTGGTTGATTTGACCGTTGTAGTCTTCGATAACTTCCTTGCTTTGGGATATGACAAACCTTTTAAGACAGAATATAATTATATAATATGATGATTATATTTACATGGTTCCAAACTCAACAGCAGTATGGTACATTCAGAGAAATCGATCTTCTACTCTCTCTTCCCCCTTCCACCTTCCTCCTCATCCCATAAGAAGCCATGTTATCTCACTTTTTAAATTGACTTTCGATTTTTATTACTTTTTATATTGTTAAATAACAAAAATTCAACTGAGTACATTTTGAAGATCTAATTAGCTTTATTAATTGATTTGTGAATTGGCCAGCATCCTGTCTATCAAGGAGAGGGAGGCTCCAAAGGGTTACAGAAAGGTTTTTAAAGGCCGAGAGGGAGTGGAGAAAAGGAAATTAGCAAAGAACCATTGTTTTAGGCAAGGTCACCCTCCTAAGGGGAATGGAAGGAGTCTCTCAGTAAATTTCCTATTGCTCACCAGGAAATTCCCATGTAGACTGTTAAAGGATATGTTGAGGGGGGCTGAAACTGCAGTTTGGTGAAGTATGAAGTCTTGGTTTACTAATGGGGCCTTAACATAAATGATACCATTTTGGGCCCGTGGTTTTCTTTTTCACAGTACATATGGCATGCTTCATGAATTTGTGCATCTTCATTGCACAGGGCCATGATAATCTCTGTATTGTTCCAATTTTAGTGTATGTGCTGCTGACGTGAGCACTTTACTGACATTGTTTTTTTTTTTTTTAACTTTACTGACTTTTTAAAAAACAACCATATAGGGTACCTGAGTGGCTCAGATATTAAGCATCTGCCTCAGGTCATGATCCCAGGGTCCTGGGATGGAGCCCTGCATCGGGCTCCTTGCTCAGTAGGGAGTCTGCTTCTCCCTCTGCCCACGTCCCTCCCCACCCCCATGCTCACTTTCTATCTCTCTCTCTCTCTGACAAATAAATAGAATCTTTAAAAAATAAAATAAAATAAATAAAAGAAAAGATAACTTCCTAGCATCAAAATTTCTGGATCATAATATATACAAATTCCACCAAACTTCCTCCAAACACTTCCTTCAAAGCACTTGTTCAGTGTAGTGATCTGAAGAGGCAAGTGCACCCCAATGTATATAGCAGCAATGTCCACGATAGTTAAACCATAGAAAGAGCCTATATGTCCATCAACAGATGAATGGATAAAGAAGATGTGGTTTATATACACAATGGAATACTATGCAGCCATCAAAAATTGAAATCTTGCCATTTGCAATGACGTGGCTGGAACTAGAGGGTAGTATGCTGAGCGAAGTAAGTCAGAGAAAGACAATTACCATATGATCTCACTGATATGAGGAATTTGAGAAACAAGACAGAGGGTCATAGGGGAAGGGAAGGCAAAACGAAACAAGACAAAACCAAAGGGGAGACAAACCATTAGAGACTCTCAATCTCAGGAAACAAACTGAGGGCTGCTGAAGGGGAAAGGGGTGGGAGGGAGAGGTGGCTGGGTGATGGACACTGGGGAGTGCTGTGAAGTGTGTAAGGTTGCTGAATCACAGACCTGTACCCCTAAAGCGAGTAATACATTGTGTATTAATAAAAAACAAGAACAAAAACAGTTTTTCAGGTCTATACTCCTGCCTCTTATGCTTGTCAGGTTTCCTCATGCCTTGTCTACACTGGATATTTAACATACACATTTTTATCAATCCGGCAAAGGAAAAGATGATCACATTGGTTAGTTTCTTGTCTTATGAATGAATTTGAGCATGTTTTCACATGTTTTTGGCTATTATTCCCCTTTCTTTTTTGGTGAACTTTTCATTCATATCTTTTGTCCATTCCTGTTCACTTTTTGTCTTATTGATTTATGAAATAACAAAGGCCACTCATTCTTTTGGGTGTTGAACCCAAATCCACTGCCCGCATCCAACAGGAAATTCTCCGGACCCCAGCTGAGGGTCCTAAAATTTCAACTCAATTTTGACACTGTCTACCCAGAGGCAGCATCAGAGTCCTCGAGTTCAGGCCTCAGTCCCAGGAGACCACACCCGGCCCCCAACGTCAGATACCGGTCAGAAGTCCAGGATCACTTGTGCTTCTGACCCACCAGCTACAAACACCTCTCCCTTGGTTTCCATTAATTTGCAAGAGCAGCTCACAGAACTCAGAGAAACAGTTTACATCCCTAGACCCCTGATTTATTATGGAAGCATGTAACTTGGGAATAGCTGGATGGAAGAGCTATGGGGAAAAGGCTCAGGGCTTCCAAGCCTTTTCCGAGCACCTCACTCACCATGAATTTCCATGTGTTCACCAACCCGGAAGCTCTCCGCACCCCTGTTTTTTTAGGTTTTTATGGAAGCTTCATTACATAGGGATGATTGAGTAAATCTCTGATGTCAGTGCTTAGACTCAAACTCTAGCCCCTCCCCTAGAGAGCGGGGAAGAAGCTGAAATTTCCAACCCTCTCAATCCCCATTGGTTCCCCCAGCAACCAGCCCCCGACCTAAGGTGTTTTCCAAAGTCCCCTCATTAACATAACACAAGATACCTTTATCACTTCCCCCACTTAGGAAATTCCGAGGCTTTGGGGGGCTGTGAGTCAGGGACTGTGGACAAAGACCAAATGGATGTGAGAAATGAATGACCCAATTCCTTATAAATCACAATATCACACCCTTTGTCGTATTCCCTGTACTGCAAGTGTTTCTCCCAGCTTATCACTTGTCTATTGATTTCGGTTTGGGTATATTTAGTCGTTTGGAAATTTTTCAACGCTATGGTATATAAGCATATCTTAAACTGTGAATTTTGCTCTGAGATCCCATTTAGCTCTACCCTGTACACTTTGATACATAATGTCCTCATTACAGAGAAATTTCAAACCTATTTTTCTAGATTTCTTGCAAATTTTGGTGTACTGTTATATTAATGTAAGAATTATTTAGGACAGATATTGTTTGAAGTTTTTAAGGAATCTAAGTCGATCCTACTATGGTCAGAGAATGTGGTGTGTATCCATTCTACTTTTTGGAATTTACTGAACTTTTCTTTGTGGCCTAATATGAGGGTCAATAATTATTAATGTTCCCTGGTCATTGACTAAAAGACATATTCATAATTATAAGAGAATAAACTTAATATAGCCTTATTAATTATATATTATATTTAGATATATAAATTATTATATATTATAGTTTATATATTATATATTATAGTTTATATATTATATATTATATATTACAGTTATTATATATTATATATTATAGTTTATATATAGTTTATATATTATAAATATTATATATTATAGTTTATTGTCTTTGTGTTTATATATTATAGTTTATTGTATATTATATATTATATTATATTATATATTATAGTTTATTGTATTATATATTATAATATTATAGATATTATATATAATATTATATGTTATAATATTATATGTTATAATATTATAGTTTATTATAATAAATATTATATATTATAGTTTATTGTATTTCTGTTTATATATTAATAAACATATATTTATTATATAACATATGCATAATATATATATCATACATAAAATATATATCATATACTAATCTCTATACCCACCATGGGCTTGAACTCACAACCCCGGGATCAAGAGTCACATATTCTTCCAACTGAGCCAGCCAGGCACCCCTAATTACACTCTTTTTGCTGTGTCTACTACGTCTATCCTAGGCTGATAGAAAGCCTTCTACTGCTGTTGTTTGTTTTTTTTTTTAATTTTTAATTTTTAATTTTTTATAAACATATATTTTTATCCCCAGGGGTACAGGTCTGTGAATCACCAGGTTTACACACTTCACAGCACTCACCAAAGCACATACCCTCCCCAATGTCCATAATCCCACCCCCGTCTCCCAAACCCCCTCCCCCCAGCAACCCTCAGTTTGTTTTGTGAGATTAAGAGTCACTTATGGTTTGTCTCCCTCCCAGTCCCATCTTGTTTCATTGATTCTTCTCCTACCCACTTAAGCCCCCATGTTGCATCACCACTTCCTCATATCAGGGAGATCATATGATAGTTGTCTTTCTCTGCTTGACTTATTTCGCTAAGCATGATATGCTCTAGTTCCATCCATGTTGTTGCAAATGGCAAGATTTCATTTCTTTTGATGGCTGCATAGTATTCCATTGTGTATATATACCACATCTTCCTGATCCATTCATCTGTTGATGGACATCTAGGTTCTTTCCATAGTTTGGCTATTGTGGACATTTTTTCATCATTGATTTCTTGCTTTTCCCGCAAGTTAAACATTTTACATCTTCCCATTCTACTCTTTAGTACATAGAGATTTATGGCCGTTAGAGCATTATTATGAACTGTTCCATTTAGCATTATAAGTGCCTCTGGAGTCTTTCCGCTTTGCCAGTGCCAAATTCTGAACTAGGTCATGTTTTGCTGTCTGGCCATTTGATATGGGGTCAGTGAGTGCTTATTAAATATGCACTCCTTTTCAAGAATCCAATTACCACAAATCTAAACACATGGTTAGTGCTGGAGATTTCTTACAAGGGTTCATGAGAACATTCTTATTGTCTCGTTCCTGCCCAGTCATTTGGAATTCCATCACTTGGAAAGTTGCTGGCTTAGCGCAGCCCCAGAATGACTCAGCATCATCGGGAAATGACCGGAATTCATATAACTCTCCGTTCATGGTCCTTCATCCTCTGACTATTTAAATTGAATTCTAGTAGTCTTTTTTGGAGCCAGGCCTCAGGAGCGGCACCTTAATCCTTATTGTGTATGTATCGAATCCTTATGTATACGTATGGAACAATTTGGTGAGATTATTATCATCATAAGTTTTACAAATGATGAAACTGAGACTGGACAAACCAACTTTCCCATGGGTAAACATTTTATTTTAAAGCATCCTTCAAATATTGGGGTGCCTGGCTGGCTAAGTCAGTAGGGCGTGACTCTTGACCTTGGGGTTGTGGGTTCAAGCCCCACATTGGGTGTAGAGATTACTTAAAAACGAAATCTTTAAAAAAAATAAAGCTTTCTTCAAACACTTACTAAATAGCAGCATTGGTCATGCCAATAAGAGCTTCTGAGTCATAAGTCCAATCCTGCTTGAATGTCAGTGTCTTCCTCCGAAGCTCACGTCATCAACCGCTGTCTACTATGCCTCCCTTGCATGTCACATCTCAGAGGAAGGTTTTGATCACTGCCACCCCAATACATATGTCCCTTTTGGGGTGAGTTGTTAGGTCATGTCCATGTAGGGCTGCCTTCTGCTCCCACATCAACTTCTGGTGTCACAGTCATGGTCAAGGTGGCTGGAACTTTCTCAACACAAGGGGAAAGAGCTGTTGTAATCTAGATGACAAGCTCCAGGGTGTCTGGCTGGCTCTATCGGTGGGGCATGCAACTTTTGCTCTTGGGGTTGTGAGTTCAGGCCCCACGCTGGGTGCAGAGATTACTTAAAAAAATCTTTAGGGGCATCTGCATGTCTCAGTTAAGCATCTGCCTTTGGTTCAGGTCATGATCCCAGGGTGCTGGGATCGAGTCTCGTGCCGGGCTCCTTGCTCAGTGAGTATCCTGCTTCTCCCTCTGCCTGTCGCTCCCCCTGCTTGTGCTCTCTTTGTCTGACAAATAAATGAATACAATCTACAAAAAAAAATCAGCCGTGAATACAACTACATGGAGTCACTCAGAGTGAATCATCAAAACTGGGGGTGGTCTTGGAGACCCCGGGCACAAAACATCTTCTACATAGTACCACACCATCATTCTCAAAGCCCCTCCATTTACTGGTCTACTGCCCTTATGGAAGCCTGCTCCTCCGGGTAAGGTCCTTCCCCTGAGGTGCCATTTTACTTCCAGTGCCCGGCACAGAGTAGGCGCTCAGTAAATGTTCGCTGAGTCTTTTTTTTTCTTAAAACAACAGAAATGGGGGTGCCTGGGTGCCTCAGTTGTTAAGCGTCTGCTTTCAGCTTAGGTCATAATCCCAGGGTCTTGGGATCGAGTCCCGCATTGGGCTCCCTGCTCAGCGGGAAGCCTGTTTCTCCCTCTCCCACTCCCCCAGCTTGTGTTCCCTCTATCTTTGTCAAATAAATAAATCTTTTTTTAAAGATTTTATTTATGGGGCACCTGGGTGGCTCAGTGGGTTAAAACCTCTGCCTTTGGCTCAGGTCATGATCCCAGGGTCCTGGGATCGAGCCCCATATCAGGCTCTCTGCTCTGCAGGGAGCCTGCTTCCTCCTCCTCTCTCTCTCTCTGCCTGCCTCTCTGCCTACTTGTGATCTCTGTCTGTCAAATAAATAAATAAATAATCTTTAAGAAAATATTTTATTTATTTATTTGACAGAGAGAGATATCACAAGAAGGTAGAGAGGCAGGCAGAGAGAGACAGGAAAGCAGGCTCCTCCCTGCTGAGCAGAGAACACTATGGGGGACTTGATCCCAAGATCCTGAGATCATGACCTGAGCCAAAGGCAGAGGCTTAACCCACTGAGCCACCCAGGTGCCCCTATACATGGATTTTCTTTTTTTTTTTTTTTAAGATTTTATTTATTCATTTGACAGACAGAGATCACAAGTAGGCAGAGAGGCAGGCAGAGAGAGAGAGAAGGGGAAGCAGGCTCCCCGCTGAGCAGAGAGCCCGGTGCTGGGCTCGATTCCAGGACCCTGAGATCATGACCTGAGCTGAAGGCAGTGGCCTTAACCCACTGAGACAACCAGGCACCCCATCTTTTTTTTTATGATGTTATTTATTTATTTATTTGACAGAGAGAGAGAGCTCAAGGAGGGGATGTGGCACACAGAGGGAGAAGAGGCAGGCTCCCAGCTGAGCAAGGAGCCTGATGCAGGGGTCTATCCCAGGACCCTGGAATCATGGCCTGAACTGAAGGCAGACGCTAACCATCTGAGCCACCCAAGCGTCCCTATTGACAATAACTTCTAATTTTCCCTGGGCACGTGTCATGTTGAAGACACCATGCTAAGTTCATTCTATGCCTTATCTCATGTGATTCTGTCTCTACATTAAAGACACTATTATATCTTCACATTACTGATGAAGAAACTGAAGTCCAGAGAGGTAAAACAACTTGCCTGGTATCTTATGTGGTTAGTGTGGCAGATCATAATTTCCAAAAATGGTCCCAGCAGTATTTCTGGTCCTGTCTGCCTTTCTGGAACCATGTCACTCGCCATCAAGAAACAGAATCTTATTTCCTCGCTATCTGAATTTGGGGAGGACCTTGTGCCTTGGGTTCAGGGGAAGTGATGCTACATAACCTTCAAAACTAGGTCATGAAGGCGATAGTTCTTCCACCTGCCTTTCTCTCTTTCAGGATGCTTGGACTTGGAACCCAGCCACCATGCTGCGAGGAAGCCTAAACCAACTGTGGGGAAAGGGCTACGTGGAGAGGAACTGAGGCATGGGCTTCAACCAGCATTAGCTGTCGCCCTGCGGGGAGGGAGCCCTCAGGGGATCTGGTCTTAGCCTTCCAGCTGAAACCGCAGATAAAGAGGAGCAGAGGTAAGCCATTACTGCTGATGGGCTGCTCTTCCGACCGGACCCGCAGCATACAACCAGGAAGTTCAGATGTAGTTTGACTTTGGACAAGGCTAGATCCACGGGCTCGAAATCCCTGCATTCCTCAGCTTTGCCTTCTCTATGTTGTCTCCATTTTTCATCTCCTTCTGGGGTTCCCTGGCAACCTCAGGTTCTCCCTACCGAGTGATCCATGTGTCAGCGTGTATTATTAGTACTTCATTCTTTTAAAAAAATATATTTTATTTATTTATTTGACAGAGATCACAGATAGGCAGAGAGACAGGCATAGAGAGAGAGGCGGAAGCAGGCTCCCTGCTGAACAGAGAGCCCGATGTGGGGCTTGATCCCAGGACCCTGAGATCATGACCTGAGCCGAAGGCAGAGGTTTAACCCACTGAGCCACCCAAGCACCCGCATTATTACTTCATTCTTATTTACGGCTGAATACTATTCCACCACAGGGACAGACCACCTCTCGCTTATTCACTCATTAGTTGAAGTGTCTCCTTAAATTCTGTACTCTAGGGGCGCCTGGCCGGCTCAGTTGGTGAAGCTTGTGATGCTGATCTCAGGGTTGTGAGTTCGAACTCCACGATGGGTGTAGAGATTACTTAAAAACAAAATCTCAAAAAAATAAGAATAAAAAAATAATTCTGCACTCCAGACATGTTGTTTGTCTCATCCTAGCCCTGGGAGGTGATTGTTGGAAGCAGTGATATCTAAAACCCTCCAATCCTTGGCTCAGGGATCCCAGCTCCTAACATCTCATGGCCCTGCCTTATTCACTAAGCTGGTTAAGAACTCTGCTGCATCTTCAAGCATGTCTTTGGAAAGCAACCTCTGTACAAAAATGTAAACAAACACTTATCCAGATTAGCTGGAAGGAAAACAAGAATAAACTCTTTGCAAGCTTTAATTATAACTTAAATATAGTCTCTTAATGCAGTTTCATATTTCTAAATATATCCAACAACTCACAGTGAATAACAACTATTCAATAGCTCTTTGGTGGTGGGGGCTAAGAATGATACAACAGTTTTTAGCACAACATTTATATAAATGGTAACAGTTGACAAACTTATTTTTTAATTTTATTTAAAGATCTTACTTATTGGAGAGAGAGAGAGAGAGAGAGAGAGAGAGAGGATGGAAGGGGAGAGGGTCAGAGGGAGAAGCAGACTCCCTGCTGCGCAGGGAGCCCAACGTGGGATTTGATGCCAGAACCCTGAGATCATGCCCTGAGCTGAAGGTGGTGGCGTAACCAGCTGAGCCACCCAGGCGCCCAATAGTTAACAGACATACACATGAAGATCTTTCCTTGTGAGAAGGGCCAATATATTCCTCCTGTTTCCTCTACTTCATCCCACCTGTGAACTGGAGACGTAATTTACAGAGTGTTAATCGAACCTTTTTAACCAATAACATTTGTCCCAGCTACCTTTTGCTGTGGAACAACTCACCCCCCGCCAACACTTAGTGACTTAAAACGACAACAATTTATTATCATCCACATTTTCCAAGGCCTGGAGTCCAGGACTGTCTTAGCTGGGTGGTTCCCCCTCCAGCTCTCTCTGGAGGTTTCAGCCAGAATGGCGGCTCGGGGTCTCACTGAAAGGCTCGTTTGCCCAGGGGGATCTGCTTTCAAGTTTATTCCCTTGACTGTTGGCGGGTATCCTCAGTTCCTTACCACGGGCCTCTCCATACGGATTCTTGATATGTCCTTGCAATAAGGTGTCTGTCTTCCCCTAGAGCAGGTGACAAGGGGGAGAAAGAGAGAGAGTGAGCACAATAGAGCCTGCGGGAACAACGGATGCCTTTTATGAGCTACTGTTAGAAGCTACACGCTGTCACCGAACCAAAGTCTGTTCATGAGAAATGAGACACTGAGTCTGGCCCACTCTCCAGGGAAGGGGGATTAAGTAATGTCACTTGAGTGAAGGAATATTAAAGAATTCCTGCATGCGTTTCAAAACTACATCTCTAATAGAGAACACGTTAACGTTAATAGTTTCCTAAAGCAGGATGATATGGAGTTTTTGTATTTGACATGTAAATTTGACATGCCTCCCAGGCAGGGCAAGGAGGACCCCTGCTCTGGTCCCTGAGCCGCAGGGTGCCCCCTGCTTTGAATGCCTTCCTCAAAGTGGTCTAAAACCCCCTCTGGTGGCTGGGACTGGCCGGAGCCAGGAGCACCATTTGAATGAGGCGGCCCAGGTCTGGACCAGGACCCGTGCGGACCCTGATCCCCATTTCTCTTTATTGGAGATGCTCTTCCCCTTGACCTTAGGTATGGGGGCAGACAGATGCCCTGATTGAACTTTGGTTCTTTTTTTTTTTTAAGACTTTATTTTTTCATTTGAGAGGTGGGGGGTACAAGCAGGGGTGGGGTGGAGGGAGAGGGAGAAACCGACTCCCCACAGAGCTGGGAACCTGAAGCGCAGCTCGATCTCAGGACCCTGGGGATCATGACCTGAGCGGAAGGCAGCAACTTCACCAACTGAACCATCCAGGCGCCCGAGGAATGGACATTCTTGGTACAAACAGGACTACGCTTCTCATTGCCATGGGCCCCTTGCCTCTCTGCCCCACCAGTGGTGGGAGTGTGGAAGGCAGGGGTCCAACTGTAGATTTCATTCTAGGAATGCAGTGATTATTGTTTAAAGAATTCAAGAGAAGACATGGTTAGAAGATGTGTGTTTTTATATTTTTGCCATAAAATTCCAAACAGTAAATGTAACATGACCAGTAAATGTAACATGACCAGAAAATGTCTACGTTTTCCTGCGTACTGGACTGAAGACTTGCTTTTGCGGTCCCTGTTGACAAAGCACGGGGACCCCTCCTGTAGGAGTCGTCTCTGGAAGCCAGTATTTATGGGCAGCCCAGTGGATAATGCAATGTCACGAGGAGGATGTGACCAGTGTTAAATAAACGGTGTAGGGACCTGACGAGGTAAAAATATCTAGGTTTTTCCAGTACAGACGAGTTCTAAAGAGCCGTGGTACTGTGTGATAATAGGAAACACAGATTGGTCTCTGCTCCTTGTTCCCGACACAGAGCCCCTGAAACCTTTGTAATTTCCTAAGTGATAAGAGCACTAGGAACACCTTTTATCCCATTGAGGTGACTCTGGGGGGCTCCTGGATGGTTCCAGAGTGGAGGCTGGTCACCAGAAAGGCCAAAGCATCATCAGAAGCTTTTCCAACGGGGCACTTGGGTGGCTCAGTGGGTTAAAGTCTCTGCCTTAAGGTTATGGTCATGATCTCAGGGTCCTGGGATCGAGCCCCCGCATCTGGCTCTCTGCTCAGCAGGGAGCCTGCTTCCCCATCTCTCTCTCTGCCTGCTTCTCTGCCTACTTGTGATCTCTCTCTCTCTGTCAAATAAATAAATAATTTTTTTTTTAAAAGAAGCTTTTCCAGCCTCATCTCTCCTGTTCTCTAGAGAGGGGAGAGGGGCTGGAAATGGAGTTAATGACGGACCATGCGCGTGTGAGGAAGCCTCCATCAAAATCCCAATAGCGTGGGGTTCAGAGGGATTCCAAGTTGGTGAACACAGCCACACCGAGAGGGTGATGCACCCCAAATCCCCAGGAAATTCTAGAAGCTCCTTTGCTTGGGACCCTCCCAGACAGGCTTCCATGTATCTCTTCATCTGGCTGTTTATCTGTATCCTTTATCGTGTTCTGTAATAAACTGGTAAATGTTAAGTCAGTGTTCCCCTGAGTTCTGTGAACTGCTCTAGCAAGTTAATAAAAAACCAAGGAAGGTGTGGTGGGAACCTCTGAGTTAGAGCCAAATCTGACTGCAATTGTGGGTAATCGGGAGACCTGCCACTTGTGACTGGCATCTCAAGTTATTGTAGGGAGGATGGTCTTGTGGGATTGAGCCCTTAGCCTGGGGAAGTGAGCCAGAATTGAGTTAAATCGTAGGACACCCAGCTGGGGTCACAGAGGACTGCCTGGTGTGGGGAAGAGAACCCTCCAACGCCTGCTGTCTGCAACGTTGTGAGTATTCTAGGTGAGTCATAAAAATGACATTTGCGGAAAGCAAATGCAGAAAGAGGTGAAAAACTGGCTTCTTCTATACATAGAAGTGAAAAACTGGTTGCTTTTCCTTTTTAGGCACATTTGGCAGTAAAGGACATGAGGAGTTTGTTCCTGCACCAGAACAGGAAGACGTAGAGCCTGGACACTGAGGGTTTTTCAGGTGCTTTGGGCGGACAAGAAACAAATACCTAAGTGCCTCTTCCCTACTTTGTTCTAAATCTTCCTCAATAAATCACACTTCCGCATATGGACCCATGACTTTATAATGCATTTCTTCTTCCCATTGTACAGACAGATCCTGCAAACACATATTTGTCTGGGGTCTCACATACCTTAGGGGCAATGTGGCAGGCAGTTTCAAAGATGGTCCCCAAAGATCCCAGCTTCCAGGTGTTCCTGCCTTTGTGTGATTCCCCCCTCCCCCAACCCCATCCCCGTGAGTGTGGCCTGAATTACCTGACTGGTTTCTAACAAAGAGAAAATGGCAGAAATGATGGGATAGCATCGCTGCCGTTAGTTTATAAAAAAAGACTGCAGCAGTTAGGTGAACGCTCTCCCTTGGTTGTTTGCTTGCTTTCTCTCTCTCTCCCGTTCCCTCCTCCAAATCGAGCCCAGCCAATATGTCAAGAAGTCCAGGCTCTCCTATTGGAAAAGCTACATGAGAAAGAGAGTTCTGGAGGAAGGGAGGGTGCGGGGGAGAGAAACGAGGTACACCCCGGGCCAGCAGCTAACATCCACGCCAGCCAGTCACACAAGAGGCGCCTCTCAGAAATGAACCCCCCGCCCCAGACCCGGTCAAGTCTTCAGTTTTTCCTCATCTTCCATTAAATGGAGGAGGACTAGCTTGTTTGATCCGTGAACCTGTCTCCATTTAGGAAAAAAACAAACCCACCTAAAACAAAATGCCTACTTGTATTACACCAACCATCGATAATCAGAGAAAGCGTGATTATTTTTATGAAATCAAACCATTAAGCGAGTCTCATTTGCCCAAGATTTACCTTCGTTGGGGAATTTTGATTTGTACTAGTGCATCTCTATCTCTACAGGCCGATCAGAACAGAGGTCCTTCGATTTAAAGGACATCGCAGAATAATTTTTTTTTCCTCCTTCTAGTAACCCGAGGGTTTCCTGTGGTTGGGTAATTGGGTAGTGCCTGTCTTTTTTACTCAGCTGAGCCTGGGGATGGAATGTGACCATCAGTGATTTCTCCCATTGACTAAGCACCTGAAGATGGACCTAGGGTTGTCAAGATCTAATAGGATCCTTCCACATGGTACCTGTGGCCTCATATTCACCACAAGGGACAACAATCAAGGCTGCAAAAGTATCCGTCCTTGGGCCCAGCGCTGGGAAAACGGGTAGACCATGTGTCCACTTCCTCGATTACCCTCCATTACCTGCTAAACCTAATTTAGATGCCTATTCCATTTTTTAATGTCTGGTGTGAACACTGCTGTGCTTGTCCCAGCCCTGTGAAGGAGTTGGCAAGGATCCTGTTGGCTGTCTTCTGTTCCTTTAGCTAAAGGCTTGTTCTCTGTTATGTGGACTACAGAAATTCGTGACTGTTGTGTTTTCAACTGAGCATGCCCCTGATGTATAAAAAGGGTCCTTTTAGTGTGTTTACTGCTTTTTCCCTCGATTTTATCTTGAATGTATATCGCAACTACTTTTTTCTCATTTTTGTATTTATCATTGAAAAAATCTTTCTGAATCATTCATCTAAATCTAAATAAGATTTAGATCTTATTTAACTTTTTAAATTTCTTAAAAGATTTTATTTATTTATGTGTCGGGGGGAGAGAGAATGAGCACAAGCAGAGGGAGCAGCAGAGGAAGAGGGAGAAGCAGTTCTCTGCTGAGCCAGGAGCCCGATGTGGGACTCGATCACAGGACCCTGGGATCATGACCTGAGCCGAAGGCAGACACTTAACTGACTGAGCCACCCACGTGCCCCTCCCCCAAATTTTAAACTTTTTAGAAGAAGCAAATATGCCTAACGGGGGCTTGAGCTCACGACCCCAAGATCAAGAGTTGCACGTTCCACCAGCTGAGTTGGCCAGGTGCCCTGTTTTCAGCACTTTTCATGCTTCCTTGGTATTTCCTTAGTGGTCTACTTTTTGTTATAGAATCGTTTTTTTCAAGTGATTTGGAAGTTCTATCTCCTGTTGTTTTTTTTTTTTTTTTTTAAGGATTTTATTTATTTATTTGACAGAGGGAGAGAGATCACAAATAGGCAGAGAGGCAGGTTGGGAGGGGGGAGCAGGCTCCCTGCTTAGCAGAGAGCTTGATGTGGGGCTCGATCCCAGGACCCTGAGACCATGACCTGAGTTGAAGGCAGAGGCTTTAACCCACTGAGCCACCCAGGCGTCCCTCTATCTCCTGTTTTTAATTTAGCTTACAAGTACCTGTAAGTGTTTATAAAAACTTATTGGAATCTACGTTTATCTAATTATCAGCAGCAGAAATGAAAGGCTATTTGTCTATTCATTCCTTCTCTCCTTTGTCAGTGGAGTGTGAAACTCCTGGGGTCACACAGGAGTCTGGACACTCTGAGAGTCCCCTGGACTGGGGTGTCTGCCCACTTGAGATAACACAGGCTGGGATGTGGACTCCCACTGAGTCCTGCAGCGTGCAGTCTGGAAACACGGGCGTCAGACAGACTGGGTATACACACACTCCTGGTGTCACACAGACCATACTGTGAGCGTTTCTGGGGTTACATAGACCGGAGTGTTAACACTTTTCAGGTCACAGAAACTGGAATGTGGACACTTCTGGATACATACATATTGGGGGATGGACCTCCCAGGGTCACACAGACCGGAGTGTGGACACCTGTGGGTCACACAGACTGGGTTGTGGAGATTCCCTGGCTCACACCAAGTCAGGAGGGGATCGTGAGGGTGTCTATATCCCAGTCCGTGCCTCCACTAGAGTCCCCATTTATTATTATTGTTTTTTTTAAAGGTTTTATTTATTTGTTTGGGAGAAGGCGAGTGAGAGAGAGAAGTTGCATACGTGCATGAGCAGGGGGAAGGGAGGGGCAGAGGGAGACACAGATTCTCTGCTGAGCAGGGAGCCCAATGTGGGACTCGACACCAGGACCCCAGGATCATGACCTGAACCAAAGGCAGATGCTTAATGACTGAGCCACCCAGGTACCCCAAGTCCCCATTTATTTTTGTGAACACTTAAGCCCACATCATAACCTCTTGCCCCATTATATCTGGCCATAGGCTGTATTTCACCAGTAGTGACCACTCTGAAGTCCTTATAAGTTTAGTAGGTGTTCCTCTTCTCTGCTATATATGAGTTCAGCCCAGAAGGCTACCATTGCCAGGATGTTTACCATGAGCTGGGTTTGAAATCTCACCAAAAGGGCACAGATGTTGAAAGACTTAATTTAGTGACAGTCCAAGTTTAAGGTCAGAAAACGGGGCATGGATGATGGACTAGTTAACATGTGTCAGGGTCAGCGCTCTAAAACAACAGAGTCTTGATGGCGAAGTTACTAACAAAAGCCCTTGTCTGAGCTCAGGCCAAGGGAGCATTAATAATAGTCCTAGCCTTACCAGTGAAAGGCAACACCACCAGAGGGGAATTGACAGTGCACAAATTAACAGGGACGTGGTTCAAAGTCAGGTAAGAGGGAGCATTGATGGTAGAAGAGTGAGTACACAGGGTTCAATAACAGATCAGAAGGTCACTGATGGTGGGATAAAGAGACCCAGGTTTGAGGTCAAGGTAGGAGGGGCCGGGATTTTTAATTAGTTTGCAATTAATCAACAGTTCGAACAGAACAGTTTGAGTATTGAGGCTGCGAGATATTGATGTTAGAACAGTTGGCAAATGCTTGAACTCTGACTAGAGAAACATTCAGGGTGTAATGCTTAACAGAAGCCCTGTTTTAGGGTCAGGCCAGAGAGATAGGGATGGGAACAATTGAATACATCTATGGGTTTGAGTTTAGTCCAAAGGGGAATAGATTCTAAAATATTTAGCAGCAGCCTGGGTGGCTCAGTCGTTAAGTGTCTGCCTTTGGCTTGGTTCATGATCCTGGGGTACTGGGATTGAGCCCCACATCGGGCTCCCTGCTCAGTGGGGAGTCTGCTTCTCCCTCTCCCTCTGCCTGCCGCTCCCCTTGCTTGTGCTCTCCTACTCTCTGTCAAATGAATAAATAAAATCTTTTTAAAAATTTTTAAAAAGGGGGCGCCTGGGTGGCTCAGTGGGTTAAGCCGCTGCCTTCGGCTCGGGTCATGATCTCAGGGTCCTGGGATCGAGCCCCGCATCGGGCTCTCTGCTCAGCAGGGAGCCTGCTTCCTCCTCTCTCTCTCTGCCTGCCTCTCCAACTACTTGTGATTTCTCTCTGTCAAATAAATAAATAAAAATCTTTAAAAAAAATAATAAAAAAAAAATTTTTAAAAAGGAAAATATTTAGCAGAGCCTGGGGTTGGAGTTCAGGTTCAAAGGGCACTGGTGTTGGAAGAGAACTGTACAAGCTCAATGACAGACCCGCAGGGAATCGGTAACACAGTAGTTACCAGAGGATCAGGTCTGAGGTCTAACCAGAGGGGAGTTGAGGGTGGTAAATTGAGCGAAGGACTGAGTTCAGGGCGAGGTCTGGAATGGAGGGATTTGGGCATCATTAAATAGCTGTGTTGGATAATTTTAGACTAGTAGATATTTGAATATAGAAGAGTAAATGAGTCCTGGTTGAGAATCAGACAGACAACAGAACAAGGACAGTGGGAGAGCTTTGATTAGGGACCAGGATGACATTGAAGATAGAACGACAATAAAAGAGATCCCGGCATGAGGCACCTGGATGGCTCAGTGGGTTAAGCCTCTGCCTTCAGCTCAGGTCAGGATCTCAGGGTCCTGGGATTGAGCCCTACATCGGGCCTTCTGCTCAGCAGGGAGCCTGCTTCCTCTCTCTCTCTGTCTACTTGTGATCTCTCTGTCAAATAAATAAATAAAATCTTTTTAAAAAGAGAGAGATAGATAAATCCTGGCTTGAGAACATATGAGGAGGACATTGATGTCGTAGTGGTTAGCAACGGACCAGGTCTGAGGTCAGACCAGTGGACCATTGTGGCTTAAGGGTTAAAATGGCCTACATTCCAAGTCAGTTGAGCAAGGACTGCAGGTTGAATAGTTAAAAGGAAGTGCAGGGGCCACCAGTGTGGCGTTTTTGGATGAAGAGTTAACAGAGATCTGGGTTTGAGATTAGAGGGGTCTTTTGGGTAGAATATGAAAGGAAAGCTCAGGTTCAAGGTCATGCAAGAGGAGCAGTGATGGTAGGATATTTAATAGAGACCCTTGTTTTGAAGGTAGACCAGAAAGGGCACTAATGATAGAATCGTTAAGAGAGAAGGTGACACCAGAGAGGTGGGACCTTGGAATAGTTTGAAACCAGATTGGGCAGCCTTGATGTTGAGGGTTGATGACGATGGAACAGTTTATATATAGAGGTCTGTGTTTGAGGTCAGGGCAGATGGGCACCAGTAATGGAACAGCTACTAAAAGCTCTGGGGTTTAGTTGGTTGAGAAGCCTGTCATGTTGGATTAGTTGAGAGACACCCATGTGAGAATTTATATATTTTTTAATTTTTTAAAAAAGATTGTATTTATTGGGCGCCTGGGTGGCTCAGTGGGTTAAACCTCTGCCTTTGGCTCAGGTCGTGATTTTGGGGTCCTGGGATTGAGTCCCACATTGGGCTCTCTACTCAGCGGGGAGCCTGCTTCCTCCTCTCTCTCTGCCTGCCTGCCTATTTGTGATCTCTCTGTCAAATAAATAAATAAATAAATACATAAATTCTTTTTAAAAAAGATTTTATTTATTTATTTGACAGAGAGAGAGAACAAGTAGACAGAGAGGCAGGCAGAAAGAGAGGGAAGCAGGCTCCCCGTTGATCAGAGAGCCCGATGCTGAGCTCGATCCCAGGACCCTGGGATTATGACCTGAGCTGAAGGCAGAGGCTTTAACCCACTGAGCCACCCAGGCACCCCCCATGTGAGAATTTAAATCAAAGGAGGTCTTGGGTCACCTGAATGGCCTAGTGGGCTCAGTCAGTACAGCATGCAACTCTTGATCTCAGGGTTCTAAGTTTGAGTCCCATGTTGGGTATAAAGATTACATTAAAAAAATAAAATCTTTGGACACCTGGGGGCCTCAGTTGGTTAAGTATCCTGAGGTCATGATCCCACAGTCCTGGGACTGAGCTCCACATCAGGCTCTTTGCTCAGTGGGGAGCCTGCCTCTCCCTGTGCCTGCCACTCCTCCTGGGTTCTCTCTCTCTCTGACAAATAAGTAAAATCTTTAAAAAAATAAAAAAAATCTTAAAAAAGGAGGTCTTGATGGAGTAGAAGCTAACAGAGTCTGGATTTTTTAAAAAGATTTTAAATTTTATTTGTCGGGTGGGGAGAGGTAGGCAGAGGGAGAAGCAGAATCCCCACTGAGCAGGGAGCCCGATGTGGGACTTGATCCTGGGACCGTGAGATCATGATCTGAGGTGAAGGCAGACTCTTAACCCACTGAGCCATGCAGGGATCCCCAGAGTCTGGATCTGAGGTCGGACCAGAGATGCCTTGATGGTTCTAGAGTTCCAAAAGGCCCAGTTAGAGCAAAAAGCCAGTGATGGTGGGTATTAATTAGAGGCCCAGATTCAGTTGGACCAAAGAGTAGTCAGCAGAATTTCCATTCCAAATAAGACTAGAGGGATATTGATGTTGGAATAGTTGAAAAAAGCTCAGGTTCAATGTCACAGAAGAAGGGAAGTGATAGAATAGTTAACAGACATGATTTCTGAGGTCTGCCTAGAGGGCAACTGATGCTACAAGTGTTACCAGTGTCCTAGGTTCAAGGTCAGATCGAAGGAGCAATTATAGGAAAATAGTAATTAGAGGCCAGGGTTTGAGGTAAGATCATAGGGGTACAGAGTGGTACAGTTTCTTGAAGTCAAGTGAGAGGAACAGTGAGTGTAGGAAAGCCCATGGAGGCTCAGGTTTCAGACCTGAGGTGCAGTGATATTCAGTTAACTGAAGCCTGGATTCAAGGACAAAGAATTATTATTATTATTTTTAAAGACCTTATTTATTTATTTGACAGAGAGACAGATCACAAGTAGACAGAGAGGCAGGCAGAGAGAGGGGAGAAGCAGGCTCCGTGCTGAGCAGAGAATCCGATGTGGGGCTCAATCCCAGGACTCTGGGATCATGACCCGAGCTGAAGGCAGAGGCTTTAACCCACTGAGCCACCCAGGCGCCCTGGACAAAGAATTATTGATGGTGGAATTATAAATAGAGTCTCAGAGTTCAGACCTCTGTAGCACTGATGGGGGAAGAGTTAAAAAGACTCAAGTTCAAAGGAAAACCAGGGATGCTTGGGTGACTGAGTTGATTAAGTGTCTGCCTTTGGCTCAGGTTGTGATCCCAGGGTCCTAGGATTGAGCCCTCTCTGGGCTCTCTGCTCAGCGGGCAGCCTGCTTCTCCCCCTGCCTGTGCTCTCTCTGACAAATAAATAAATAAAATCTTAAAAAAAAAAAAAAAACCTAAAAAACAGAGGCCCAGGACCGATGGTAGCAAAGTTATAAGTGTCTGCGTTTGGGGTCCTACCAGAGAGGCACTGGTGAAGGAAACATTAAGAGATGCCCAGATTTGAGGTTAGACAAGAGACAGTGACAGTAGACCAGTTAGTTACAGAGGACTGGCCTGATGTTTGGACCACACAGGCATCAATGGTAAAATAACTGGGGCACCTGGGTAGTTCAGTTGGTTAAACATCTGCCTTCGGTTCAGGTCATGATCCCGGGGTCCTGGGATAGAGCCTCGCATCAGGCTCCTTGCTTAGCTGGGAGTCTGCTTCTCCTTCTCTCTGTCCCCTCTGCATGCCCTGCTTCTGTATGCTGTCAAATGAATAAATAAAATCTTTAAAATAAATAGACAGGGACGCCTGGGTGGCTCAGTTGGTTAGACGACTGCCTTCGGCTCAGGTCATGATCCTGGAGTCCCGGGATCGAGTCCCACATCGGGCTCCCAGCTCCACGGGGAGTCTGCTTCTCTCTCTGACCTTCTCCTCGTTCATGCTCTCTCACTTTCTCTCTCTCAAGTAAATAAATAAAATCTTAAAAAATAAAAAATAAATAAATAAAATAGACAAATAATGGCAAAATAATTAATGGAGGCCCAGATTCAACGTCAGGACTGAGGGTCCTCATGGTTGGAATGCTTGCTGAAGCAAAGGGGCACTGATCACAAATGAACAGAATCTGAAATTCAAAGTCAGATCAGAAGACAAGAGCTGGTGGGACATTTACAGAGGCCCTGGTTTGAGATTTGGCCAGAGGCCCTGGTTTGAGATTTGGCCAGCGGGACATTGATGAGGTATTAATTAACAGGGGCTCTGCTTCAAGCTCAGACTACCAAGGCTATCGTGAAATAAACACATGGGTTCAAAGTCAAAGACTAGAATGGCATTGATGGTGGAATGGTTAAGAGTTCCAGATCTGATGTCACACTGGAGGCACAGTGATGATGAACAAGTTAACAGAGGCCTAAATTTGACAAATGAGATGATTTTTTGGGGGGCGCCCGGGTGGCTCAGTGGGTTAAGCCGCTGCCTTCGGCTCAGGTCCTGATCTCAGGGTCCTGGGATCGAGTCCCGCATCGGGCTCTCTGCTCAGCAGGGAACCTGATTCCCTCTCTCTCTCTCTGCCTGCCTCTCTGTCTCCTGTGATCTCTGTCAAAATAAATAAATAAAAATCTTAAAAAAAAAATGGGGCGTCTGGGTGGCTCAGTGGGTAAAGCCTCTGTCTTCGGCTCAGGTCATGATCCCAGGGTCCTGGGATCGAGCCCCGCATTGGGCTCTCTGCTCAGCAGGGAGCCTGCTTCCCTTCCTCTCTCTCTGCCTGCCTCTCTGCCTACTTGTGATCTCTCTCTGTCAAATACATAAATAAAATCTTTAAAAAAAAAGATGATTTTTTTAAGTTATTTGCTCATTACTTATTTCCTTGTAGGTTGTAAGTCAAGAAAAGTTATCACAAAAATGATTTTAGGGGCACCTGGGTGGCTCAATGGGATAAGACACTGCCTTCGGCTCAGGTCATGATCTCGGGGTCCCGGGATTGGGCCTCTGTGATCTACTTGTGATCTCTCTCTGTCAAATAAATAAATAAAATCTTTAAAAAAAAAAAAAAGATTTTAAAGTAGAATGTCAGGGGCGCCTGGGTGGCTCAGTGGGTTGAAGCCTCTGCCTTCGGCCCGGGTCATGATCCCAGTGTCCTGGGATCGAGCCCCACATCGGACTCTCTGCTTAGCAGGGAGCCTGCTTCCTCCTCTCTCTCCCTGCCTCTCTACCTACTTGTAATCTCTGTCTGTCAAATAAATAAATAAAATCTTTAAAAAAAATAATAAAGTAGAATGTCAGGGGCGCCTGGGTGGCTCAGTTGGTTAAGCATTTGCCTTCGGCTCGGGTCATGATCCCAGTGTCCTGGTATCGAGTCCCACATTGAGCTCCCTGCTCATTGGAGAGCCTGTTTCTCCCTCTCCCTCTCCCTCGGCCTGCTGCTCTGCCTACTTGTGTTCTCTATCTCTGTGTCCAAAAAAAAAAAAAAAAAAAAAAAAGGTAGAATGTCAGGATGAGGTGCCTGGGTGACTCAGTTTGTTAAGCGACTGCCTTCGGCTCAGGTCATGATCTCAGGGTCCTGGGATCAAGCCCCGCATCACACTCCCTGCTCAGTGGGGAGCCTGCTTCTCCCTCTCCCTCTGCTGTTCTGCCTGCTTGTGCTCTCTTGCTCTCTCTGTCAAATAAATAAATACAATCTCTAAAAACTAGTAAGTAAATAAAGTAGAACGTCAGTCATATGTGACTTCTGATCTCAGGGTCGTGAGTTCAAGCCCTACATTGGTCACAAGGGTTTAAAGAATAAAAATAAAATAAATAAAATAAAGCAGAATGTCAACTCTGCCACCTCAAAGCTTCACAGGAAAGAAACCCCCCAAATCATGTATAACAATATCCGTGATTAGCCATCTTGAATTCCGATTCAATAAATAACATGAAGAATGTGAAGAAAGTAAGAAGGTGCTTGGGCGCCTGGGTGGCTCAGTTGGTTAAGCAACTGCCTTCGGCTCAGGTCATGATCTTGGAGTCCCGGGATCGAGTCCTGCATCAGGCTCCCAACTCCATGGGGAGTCTGCTTCTCCCTCTGACCTCAGCTCTTATGCTCTCTCTCACACTCTCCCTCTCAAATAAATAGATCTTAAAAAAAAAAATAGAAGAAGGTGCTAGAGAAAAATGAGGTTTCCCCAAGTGATCTTGGCCGTCCACTGACCTTGGTTGAAATGGAGTGCCTTTTTGGTGTTGCACAGTGTGCAGAAAAAGTTAACACAGCAGGCCTGAACTTCTCTCCTGGGAAAGGCCTGCTTCAAGGATGGCCTTTGGCTGGCACCTGGAAACTTTAGTGTCTTTCAATAGGGTTCTCACCACTCTCTAAATGATGAGTGACTCACTGTGCCTCAACTGTTCATACGCACACTCTGGTTTATGCTGAACACCTGCTTTTCTTCTAGGACAGTCTGGAGTTGGGTATGTGCCAGGCAGGGACCCCCCCGTGTGACCACCCCCCAGAAGCAACCCTGGGCACTCAACCTCTAAGAATGAGTTTCTCTGGTTGTCAGGTAGGGGGGAATTAAGCACATCCTGAGTCTACTGGGAGAGGACCCTTGTGAGCTCATGCCTGGTGTGCCCTGGAGTTCACCCCGGGGCACCATTTCCCTTTGCCAATTGTGCTCTGTGTCTTTTTACGGGAAGAAATAAAAGGTGTGTATGCAACCATAGGCTGGGACCAAGAGTTCTCCCAGCAGATCTTGAGTCTGGGTGGTCTGGGGGACCTCTGACGCCTACAGACGCATGAACTGCGTCATGAACATTCAGCTCACTGATGTCCCTACCTCCTCACCATTTACCATAAGGTCAAGGTGGAAGCACCACGTAGAAATGCTTCCGCCTGCAAGTTAACCACACTGTTATTAACGGTGGCTTCAACAAACCAGGGACTTCTTCCCCTCCAACAAGACTGCTAGTGTTAGTTCGGTAGCTCGATAATGTTGGGTGGGGTTGCAGTGCCTGTGGCTCTGTGGATGGACCCTGAGGTCTCAAGACTGTAGGCGCAGCTCCTACTGATGCATCTAGATATGGCAGCCTATGCAGCCGGAGGGAAGGGAGCAGCTGGAGCAAGAAGCCTCCTCGGCATCTCTGGCAACTTTGACATTTCCTGGTGACTGAGGTCATTGACAAGGCCTTTTGGTTCTTTTGCCCCCTGTTAAGATCCTAAGCTTTCTCTCCTCACTTGGAGGTCTCCTCAAACATGAACATCACTTTACAGACTCTGAGCTGTTCTGGGCCTTGAATTTGGGCCTGGGGTGGGCATGGAAGGAACTACGGGTGGTCTGGGGTTCCTCTGGGGATGGAAAGAGAATCCCCATTCCCTCTCCCCATCAGCAGGAACCACCAGCTCAGGCTTAGGGTCCATGGCTGCTTCTGCATGGGGTTTGTACTCCGCGTCCTCAACTCATCTGGTCCCTGTTTGTGGGGAAGAGCCTTGGGGAGGGGGAAGGGGAGCTGGAAGGCCTTACCCTCCTGAGGAGCCAGTAGAGCCCTGCAGACTAACATCATGAAATTCCTGTGGTAGAAGCCAATATTCCCCACCTCAGCTCCCCCACTTGCGTCCCCATCACTGCTCACCTCAACTCCTGTGGGGCTTTGTGACTAGTCCCCCTGCTTCTACCCCTGCACCCCCCTCCAAGTCTGTTCTTTTCATAGTACCTGGAGGGGTCCTCTTCCAACCAAATGGGATCACGTCCCTCCTCCGCTCATTCGGGTGACTCACCTCTCACTCAGAAAAAGCCCAAGTCCTCACTGTGGCCACAGAGCTCTCCAGGATCAGGCCTGTCTGACTTCATCTCCTACCATACTCTGGTCCAGCCACACCTGCCTCTTCAGTGAGCCTTCTGGCACACTCCAGCCTCAGTGCCTTTGCACTCACTGCCTTTCCTCTCTCCCCCACCCCACAGCTCTCTCTTACTTCATTCGGGTCTGTTTCAATTTCACTACCAGGAATATCGTTGTCTCTCATCACAGCACCAAAAACAGTACAATCTTCCGCTCCTTTGCCCTTATGTCCTGCCCTCCCAGCACAGGCCATGATATATTTTTGCCTACCAACCACCTGCCATTGAATACGAGCCCCACGAAGGCAGGCACTTCTGTACGTTGAGGTCACAGCTCTACCGCCCCTCAGTGCCTAGAAAGGCTCTGGTGCCCAGCAGGTGCTCAATCATTTCTGTCCAATGCCAGACTGAGCCAAACACTTACAGGGGGGCCTGTGACAGGGAGGCATTCAATGACCGGTTGCTAAGTGAGGAAATTGATGCCTGAAGGTGCGAGCAAGGGAGCAAACCCTGTGCCAGCTCAGGTGCTAGAGCCACCCCCCACCCCCCACCCCAGCAGACCTGGGAGCCAGCCACAGGCACAACCACAGGAACTTTATTTACAAACACAAGGCTGGAGTGGGAGATGGGTGGGCAGGTGACCCGGCAGGACCTACTTCTGCTCCCGCCTCCAGACGATGACCATGCCGCTGGCGTCGCTGGAAGCCAGCAGACTCTCATCACAGTTGAAGCTCACGTCCAGCACGGGGGCGCTGTGGCCCTGAAGCTTGTTGACGGCAGCCTTGGCGGCCCGCTCCACATCGAAGAAGTGCACACACATGTCCTCACTGCCGGTCACTGCCCAGGGTAGGGGGAGGGGGGGTGTTGGGAGTTGGTGGCAGAGGCAGCAGGGTGCCCTGGGAGGGACAGTCCCTGGACCTGGGTCACCTGGCTGTTTTAGTCCCATGTCCAGAGTGTGAGGTCTCTGAGCTGTTGGAGGTTGGAGGGGGTAGACTATGTCTCATGTTGTGAGGTTCCTGGACTCTTGGGGGTCTTTGTTCAACACGGGAGGCTGCTGGGGTGAGAGCTCTCAAGGCCCATAAAGTCCGGGCACCAGAGGGCCGTGGTGTCCATCCCTGCCCCGCTCTAAGCCACCCAGACACCCCGAACTCTGCGGGACTTACCCACGCAGGCCCCCTGGCGGAAGGACATGAGGGGGCAGAAGATGCTGCGCACAGGGTGCGAGCTCTGCTCAATGGGGAAGCTTCTCTTCAGCTGCAGCGTCCCCTCGTTGTCCACCACCCTGAGGGAAGGATGGCAGTGGGTCAGGGCGTCGCCTCAGCTCTGGCCGACAGTGAACGGGGGGTGAGGGGGTGGGGGGCAATGGTTTGTGTCCCCACCCCTAGGCCCGAGTTCTTTCCAAGGCTCACGAGGTCTGGTTTTGAAGCGACTGCGTAAACCTATCAAGCAGGGCTGGCACGTGCGTTCTTGAGGGTCTGGAAGCTACCTGGGAAGCTACCTGGCAAGCTACCTGGCAGTGGAAATGGGGAGTCTAGGCAGCGCGGTTCGCTGGTTTCTCTTTCTAAGAGACCTTGGTGGTTAAGATGGGCACAAGGAGGGGACAGGGCCGATCAAACTGGACACCCCCCGTGCCGCGGGAAACGAAGAGGCCATTCCAAAGAATGGATGAGCCAAAGGCACTGCAGAGTTCCAGAAGCATCCTCTGGTGAGGAGCGCGAAATGTGGGAGAGGATGGAGGAGGAGCGGGCTTCCATGAAAAGACCCTCCCTCTGAAAAGTGGGGAATGGGGGCACACACACGCCTCAGATTACAAGGGGAGAACAAAACAGGAAGGTGCACACAGAGTCATTGGCCGAGGTGGCAGAAGAGGGAGGAAGGAAGGGAGAGGATGGGGGGGAAGAGCCCTGCATTTGGGAGTATGCCTGAATTAAGAATTACACATGCGACTATGTGCATGTGTGAATTTCTTTTTTTTTTAAAAAAAAAAGCAGAAAAACAAAAGAGTACAAAAGGAAACATCTTGCGGGCGGTGCCCTTCAGGCCTGGCTGGACATTGCTGGGGGAGCTTTTCAGTACACCAACGCGTCCAGTTCCGCCGCAGGGCTTCTGAAATCACTGGCCTGGAGTGGGGCCTGGCCATGATTCTGTGAAGCCCTCCAGGTTATTCTGGCGTGCAGCCCAGGCTGAGAACTGCGTTTGGGTAATGTGTCACAGGTGAGCGGGGATAGTAAATTCCTCCACTCAAAAACACCAAAAAGGAAAAAGAGAAAAAAAAGGGAAGGAACGGAGGGAGGGAAAGAGGAAGGAAGAAAGGAAGGAAGAAAAGGCCACTGCTCTGAGAGGGCTCTAGTCTATTTTATGCCTCAGGTGGCTCATCTGTGAAATGGGCACGATCACAGGCCCCTCCTCACAGCATTGTTCTGAGGATTAAGTGGAGTGCTAGGTATGAGGCGTTCCCCAGGGCCTGGTGGCAGCCCTCGCTCCGTCAGCACCAGCTACTTCTGCCACTGACAGCCCACTGACAGCCGGCATCATCATCAGGAGACCTGACTTCCCTGCTCACTCAAATTAACCTGATGGAGGAGACAGGCTCTCAGGCCCTAGCCACGCCAGTCCGATGGTGGCAGCAGGCCCCGCCTCTCCCGGTGGCCTGGAAGGGGAGTACCCACCTGTAGAGCAGCAGCTTGTTGAGGCAAGCGTTGATGAGCAGCGAGGGGTCCCGGGCCTCGCGGCTGACCCAGGAGCGCGCGGAGATGCTGGTCACGGGGCTCCCCTCATGCACCACCAGTCGCTTGGCTTTGGTCAGCTTCCCTGGAACGACAGTGGGAGAGGGGGCACAAGTAAGAGGTTGTGTGCTGGGATGGCGGCAGCCCGAATACCCCAGATGCAGGCCTGGGGCTGGCCTACCTGTGGCCATGTCGAAGAGGAAGGAGAAAACACTGCCACGGTCATCGCCTGCCCAGAGCAGCCGGCCAGGGGCATCGAAGGACAGAGCGAGGACCCGGCCTGTCAGCTTGCTGGAGCCCCCCTTCACTTTCTTGCCCGTGGAGATGTTCATGACGTGCACGTTGTGCTTGGCATTCCCCACCTGCAGGGGAGACCAAGCACGCCACACACTGCACTCAGCCCGTCCCTCCTTGGGTCTGACCACGACAGAGCTGCTGTCGATGGAACTGGCTGGTTCCTACTGGAATCTAACCCTGGGGCAGCTGCAGCGGGGAGACTGGGAGGTGACCGAGGTCTGTGATCCTTCAGAGCCAGAGCCAGCCCCTCTGGCTCTGAAGTAGCTGGTGCTGACGGAGCGAGGGCTGCCACCAGGCCCTGGGGAATGCCTCATACCTAGCACTCTAACCATCTTGCCATCTAACCAGGATGGGCAGCTGCCCCTTAGCATGCCCCCCAACCCTGTGAATGGCAAACCACAGGGCCATCCCAGGCTGGTAAGGACAGCCGGTCTGCCTCCTGACTGGTCCTCACCAGAGACTTGACCACACTGGGGCCAGAGCTGCAGCTGAAGGAACCCCAGAATGCAACAGGCTCACTCAGCAGGTCCCCTCTCTGCCACTCGGGGCCTGGCCAGATTTTCACTTCCTTTCCCCGCCCTTTGACTCTCAGTCCTGGGGTCAGACCGCAGTGGAGCTGTGCCACTGGGAGGAGCCGACTAGCCATCCTGCCCCGCAACCAGTGGCCCCCGTGGCTGGAGAATAGCAGCCCTGCTGTTGATGGGACCGAAGGGGTACCAGAGCCGGGACTCTGGCTCCTGACTGGTCCCCCCTGGTGTCTGTCACAGCAAGCCAACCCAATGTCAAGCACAGCGGCCCAGTTCTGACCTATTTCCCTCTGAGTCCGACCGCATGGACAACTGTGATGAGGGACTGGAGGGGAACCCCCCTCCCCCCACACCCATACTGACTCCCCGGGACGGCTCTCCAGGCCCGGCTGCCCCACCCTTGATGAGCGGGCACCCTGAAGCCTGACCACTGTAAGGTTGTTGTTGACCGGCTGGAAGGTGCAGCAGAGCAGTTCGGCGCCGTCGGGATCAGGAATCTCCCGGATGCAGCGGCCGTCCTCAGAGGCCCAGATGCGCATGGTAGCGTCAAGTGAGGTGGACACGAGGATGTCGTTGGAGAGGGACCAGGCGAAGTCGGAGACACCACGGGTGTGGCCCCGCAGCACGCGGAGCACTGTGGGTGGGGCGGGCACCAGCTGGCACAGGGAGATGCTGCCGTCCAGGGAGCAGCAGGCCAAGCGGTGCCGGTCGTCATTGGCAAAGCGCACCCTTGGGACTGCAATGCCAAGAAGCCACTGGTGGGACACGGCACACTCGCCAGGCGCTTTCATTTATAAAAGGCTCTGCTGTGTGCACTGGGGGCTGGAACCCACTGAGCTGAGCATGGGGGCTTCTGCAAAAGGCTTTCCTTGGCTGAGAATGGGAGTGGGAACCCTAGAAGGCCCTCTGCCAAAAGCTCCCTACACTTTAGCCAGTGTTTTACAGTTACCAACGTCTCGGCGGTTTGCAAAGCCTGCGCTGCCCATTGTGAGGGGATTTCTCTGTAGCCAAGGCTCTAAACTCTTCCAAGCAACTCATGACCCGGAAGCCTTCTGCAAAGTCCTCTTTTGAGCTGCCGGGCCCTTTTACGATAGCCCAAGTACTTGAGATCTTGCGGGCCGCTTTACTTTGCAGAGGGCTTGTGGGCTTGGGGAGAGGTTTAGGGATGGCAACCCCTCCTTCGGAGGTGGGCCGGAGACTCTGAGTTCCAGAAGGGGGTGCACGAGTAGCTGTCCCAGTTTGGGAAAATGAGTGGTGAGGGGACCCGCTACCTGCTGGCTTACCTGCCTCATCCACGTGCTGGTCGAAAACATGGTACATGCCCGCAAAGGCATAGTTCTCACTCAGTGATGTGTCCCCAGCCATGGCACGACTTGCTTCTGCTGCTGATGTGGGTACCACACTGCCAGGGGGCCTGGACCCCAACAGGAGTTGGGGGGGTTAACATGAAGTAGGTGCTAGCATTCAGGCCCTATGGTCCCTCTACCCCTTACAGGCCCCAGCTCATAACTGCCCCTTGCATACCTGTCCTCATAGACGGCACGGTTCATCTGTGCCTGCAGCTGGTAGGAGCCTCGGCTGATGGAACGGCGGTGCCCACGGGCCCCTAGGGCCCGAGGATCATCCTCAAAGTCCTGTAAACGGAAGGTCAGGGTGGGCACATCTTGAAGATGGTCCTCAAGAATGTGTAGGGTCTGGAGTCTTCAAAATATACCCAGAACCAGATCCCTTCTCACCCTACCCACCACCATGACCACTGCCTGTACTACCGGGGTGGCCTCGGTACTAGCTCCCCACTGAGTGGATACTCAATAAATATTCTGTGAGGAAAGAATGGACACTTTCCCCCTGAAAACCACTCAGAGCCAGCTCTTGCTTCACTCCAGCCTCAGCTCAACTGTCACCTCCTCGGAGAGGGCTTTCCTGATCATCCCCATCAGAAGTAGCTCCCCTCTGTTCCCCACAGGAGTCTCATTTTACCTCCAAGCCTGCTTTACTTTTCCATCTTAGGAAGCCATGTTAATTATTGATTTATCTGGCTTCACATATCTCTTGACCCATTTATCTTGTTTATTGCGTATTTATCAATGTGTTCATCTTGTCTGTTGCCCATTTATTGAGTTATCACGTTATCTTTTTCAAAAAAGATTTTATTTATTTATTTGTCAGAGAGAGAGAGAGCACACAAGCAGGCAGAGGCGGAGAGAGAAGCAGGCTCCCCACCGAGCAAGAAGCCCGATGCGAGACTCCATCCCAGGACCCTGGGGTCATGACCTGAGCCGAAGGCAGCGGCTTAACCAACTGAGCTCCCCAGGCATCCCACGTTATTATCTCTTTCTGCCCTTTGCTTCTCCTAAGAGCCTGGCACAGTGTCTTGCACAGAGCAGGTGCCCGACAAGTGTGCTGAGAGAATGCATATGGACAGGGGCGGTGTGCATGGCAGGCAGTGTGGGGAGGAGCTCACCTCCATGCGGTCTAGGGTAGTTCGGCTGCTGCGAACGATGCTGTTGCTATAGGCACGGGCACTGCCTGGCTCGGAGAGGGGCCCGTATCGCTGGCCCAGCAGCTGCCCACGCAGCCTCAGGTACTGCCGACGCAGCGCTGGGGGGTGCCCAGCCTTGGCATTCTCCCGCAGCAGCTGGCTGCGCCGTCGGATGTACTGTGTCCGAAACTGTGGAAACGTTGGTGTGCGGTACGCGTTGTACCTATGATGGCAGGAGGCAGGACGGGCAGCAGGCACAGGATAGAGGGAATCAATCAGCCCAGGGGACAGGGAAAGAGAGTGAGGTGTGTGGCAGCGAGGGGTCAGGAGGACAAGTGATCAGCAGTGGTGATGGGGGTCCCTCTGGTGCTGTGATGAAAGTGGATCTACAGTAATAAAAGGCATGGCGATGAGGTCACTGTGCTGACAATGGAGGCCGTCTGCAGCTTTGCTGGAGTTGGTATGGGGTGACTGAGTCAGTGTAGACAATAGCAGGCGTCAGGGTGACATGGTGATGGGGGGTCAGTGTGGGCAATGGTGGAAATCAGAATGGGAAGGTGATGGGGTCAGATTGGGGAAGTGATGATGGTAAGAGAAGGCTGCGGGGGGGGGGGCAATGGTGGGGAATAGGATGTCACCAGCCTGAGCTCCATCATCCCCTTCCAAAGGCTCTGACAGCACAGCCTCTTTGCGCATGCCCAGATCTGGCTGCGTTTTCCCCGCATGCTCTTTCCGACCCTCTTGTCAGCCCTACACGCCCCCACACCCTGCTACTGCGCATGCTCACCTCCGGCATGCCCACGCAGCCGCATAAAACCAGTTCTCCGCCCAGCCTTACTTATCGCCATTGCGCATGCACCACAGTAACTTCCGCTCCCATGGGCTTCGACCCCACGCCTCACCTCGCATCTACTGCTAAGACCTGCTGCCACACCGCGGCCATTCCCCGGCCTCCTCTTCTGGCGTGTCCGCCCGCGGGAGCCTGCAGGACAAAGGGCCTGGAATGTCAAAGTTTCAAGTGAAGGGATTTAATTCCGCCCCTTCTGTCAGACAATCTTTGCTGTAGACACCAAGTCCCTCGACGCCGGGGCGTCGCGAAATACCACCCGGCAGCTAGCATGGTCATCACCCCAGCCCTGCCCTGCTTTGCCCTTCCCGGGCAGTTCCCGGAAGACTCACAACAGCGATTCAGATCTGATCCCGCCCCTCCCCGGTCACCATAGTGACGCCCCTCCTCCTGTCTAGCAATCCTTCTTGACATTCCCCATCCCCCGCCGCCCTCCGCCTTCCCTTCTCAGGTTCAAGAGCAGAGCCGGGGATCAGAGACCACCTCCGGAGCTGCCTCCGGCTCTTGAGGCCCCCGGGGCGGCCCTGAGACCAGTGTCGCCTTTTCCTTCTGTCTCTCGGCTCCCTCTCTCAGGCTCCAGCAAGATGGCCGCCTACTGCCAGGAAGAGCTGCCAAGCCCAGAGCGAATGGATAGGAATCTTTCCCAGGGCGTGGGAGAACCACGCAAGCGCGCTTTGGGACAGTAGCTTCCGGTACTAGATGGAGGCTCCACCCCTTAAGTTCTACCCACCCACCCCCAATCCCTAATGGCACTTTTTGTATACACAAGAATAACGTCCAGGGGCCAGAGAGACGGTCGAGTATGCGAATCACTCCCCCCAAATTAGAAGTACTACTTTCTTTTGAAACCGTGGAATAAACAGCACAATCTTGGCTAAGCAACATTTGAAGCATGGTAGGGAACCCCATCACTACTGCTGATCACTTGTTATACCATCAAAAGTAATCACACACGCAGAGGTTCCTAGGCTGTTCTCCAGTTCTTAAAGTGATTGATGAGCATCCAGACAACCCTGGGATCAGAGTAGTCTGTTCTGTGGTGGGGGTGTGTGTGGGCTGGAGTTGGATGGTCCCAGAAATCTTGGTCTGGGCCTGAGTCTCCAAAGGCAGAAAACATTTAAGTAGGCACAACAGGCTTTGGATCCCAAGAAGTTATCTGAACCATCCTTATTTCAACAGGAAGTTGCAACTCTTAACTGTTTATCTTTGTTTTTTTTAAGTAATCTACATCCAACATGGGGCTCAAACTTACTTCACTGAGATCAGCAGTTGCATGATCTACCAAATGAGCCAGCCAGGCGCCCCTCTATTCATCTTAATGTGGTCAGGATTAAAAGAACTTAAAAAATCGAAATACAAAATCTAGTAGCTTCCCATTGGATCTTAACATCCACTAACTGCCACAATTCTCAAAACTTTTATTTTTCACACTACTTTTTATAACATACAATAATCTGAACAGTTTTTTAAAAATCTTATTTATTTGTCAGAGATCGAGAGGGTGTGCACATACACAGGCAGGGGGATCTGTAGGTGGAGGGAGGAGCAAGCTCCCTGCTAAGCAAGGAGCAGGATGTGGGATCCTATCCCAGGACTCTGGGATCATGACCTGTGCCAAAGGCAGATGCTTAACTGACTGAGCCACCCGGTGTCCCTAATCTGAACAGTTTTAAATCCACTTGAAATGAGGAGACCCAGAGCACCTGGGTGGCTCAGTGGATTAAACCCTCTGCCTTGGGCTCAGGTCATGATCCCAGGGTCCTGGGATGGAGCCCGCATCAGGCTCTCTGCTCATCGGGGAGCCTGCTTCGTTTCCTCTCTCTCTGCCTGCTTCTCTGCCTACTTGTGATCCCCGTCTGTCAAATAAATAAATAAAATCTTAAAAAAAAAAGAAGAAGAAATTAGGAGACACATCCAAAACACGAATTGCACTTTGTGTGTTCTAGCAAAAACGGACCACTCTGTTTTGGATCAACAGAGCACCTCCTTTGTCCATGTAACTAAGCTGTGGGTGTCTTTTAAAAATTTTTTTAAAAGGTTGTATTTATTAATTTGACAGAGAGAGAGAGAGAAAGAGTGCATGCACAAGCAGGGGGAGCAGCAGGCATAGGAAGAGGGAGAAGTAGGCTCCCTGCTGAGCAGAGAGCCTGATCCCCAGAATCATGACTCCAGCTGAAAGCAGACATTTAACAGTGAAGGTGCCCCTATGTGTGTCTTTTTAAATACCTTCTATTTGATGGTTGCTAAAGAATAAACTGTTTCACTGCACAAACATGTAACCACTAACATTTATTGGCTAATATGCTGGTCACATGGTGATCTACATGTATTAATCCATTTAATACTAATAACTGAATGTTCTGGGTCTCCTTACTATCTCCATTTTACAAATGAGGAACGCTGAAGCCCAGGGAGTTCAAGGGTGACATTTTATTGAACTGGTCTCCTATTTGAGACCAACATCGGGTTTATTTTCAAGTATTTTTCTTGCCATAAAGGATGCTATGACCAACCTCTTTCTCATTCACACCTTAGCCCTCCCTGGATGGGGCCCCGCCCCTTCATACCACCACTCAGCTTCCAAAGAAACATGGTGGGGAAAAAAGTACAGGAAAGTCAAGGGATGCCAGCGACACGTATTCTCTGAACTGCTGGAATTGTTTTTTGTTGTTGTTGTTGTTGTTGTTGTTGTTGTTGTTGTTTTTACAATATTCTGTATGTTAAAATTTCAAAAATTATTTTTAAAATTTCACTCCTATCATGCTATAAGATACTAGATAAGACCTAATGATAGGGTTGAGGTAAGTAGGAATGAAATAATGCATAGTAAGTGTTCACAACACCTGTTGTGTGAACGTTTGCTGTTTTTCTGAGGAGTTCTACAGTACTTTTCAGAAGGCAGTATAACTTGGCCACTGCTGTAGGCTCTGCCAAATAGGAGCTGTGATCTTGGGAAAATCACTTAATCCCTTTGTAGCTCAGTCTCCTCATCTGAAAAAAAAAATGGCCTCATAGGGTCATACGGAGGACTAAATGAGTTAATACTTGTAAAGCTTAGAGAGCATCTGGAGAAGAGAAAATATCCACTAAAGGTTGATTGCTTGAGTTCCTGGGTGGCTCAGTCATTAAGCAGCTGCCTTTGGCTCAGGTTCGGATCCCAGAGTCCTGGCATTGAGCCCCAAATCAGGCTCACTGCTTCGAGGGAGACCTGTTCTCTCTCTTCCACTCCCCCCGCTTGTGTTCCTTCTTTCACTGTCTATCAAAAAAATAAATAAATAAAATCTTTATTTAAAAAAAAAAAGGTTGAATACTATCAGTTGTTTTAAGACCTTTTCCCCATATATATGCTCCATCTGCCAGAGGTTGTTCTGGTGCAGAAATCATATGAATTAACAACCACAGCCATCTCTTACATTTGTTGTGTTTTGCATTTTTTTAAAGATTTTATTTATTTGACAGGGAGAGAGAGATCACAAGTAAGCAGAGAGGCAGGCAGAGAGAGGGAGGGAAGCAAACCAGAGAGCCTGATGTGGGGCTTGATCCCAGGACCTTGAGACCATGACCTGAGCCAAAGGCAGAGGCTTAACCCACTGAGCCACCCAGGGTCCCCATATTTTGCATTTTTCTCTAAAATATTTACACACTCTCACTGGGTTAAACAAGGGGTTTTGAACAAGTTGGTAACAGAAGGCACCTTTCAGTTTGCTGGAGCTTGGCCAGAACGTGGCAGAATTTATTGGCAAGAAGGGCAGGCAGGTCAGTGGGTGGGGAAAGGAGGGTCTCAGGTCTGGGGTTATCAAGTCATCAGAGGCAGCTTGGGGAGGCTGGGAGTGACCTTGGTTGCAATCATGACATCTAGAGAAGAAAGCTGAAGGCCATGAAGTCCTACTCTAACAGGACCTGGGGCTGTTTTATTGTCAGATTGAAAGTTAAGGGTCCTAGACAGAAGAACAAACAGATTTAGACAGAAACAACTGGAAGCCAGAGCTGTTTGAAGATAACACATCACAGTAGGGACTTGAGTGGTGGGAGAAACAGCCAGGGGCTATGTCTTTCCTGGATTCTTCCTTCCTTCCTGTGCCTCCTTCCCACCCCTGGCCCCTAGTTTAGAAATGCAAAGGCAAGCACTGGACCACACTGGCTGCAACCACTTTTCATTACTAAGGCTGACACCAAACATGAAATTGAGTCCCATCCTCTGGGACAAAAGGCAGTGCAATTTTGAGGGAAAGCCTGGGTGGCTTGGGGTGACAAGGGTAAGCTGAGAATCAAGACCCAAGAGCAAAATGGGAGACATAGAGCTGAGGTGTAACTGGAATCTAGAGTTCTTCTTCTTCTTTTTTTTTTTAACATTTATTTATTCATTTTTAAAGAGTTTATTTATTTATTTATTTGCCAGAGAGACAGAGAGAGACAGCACAGCAGGGGAAGCACCAGGTGGAGGAAGAAATGGGCTCCCTGGTGAGCAGGGAGTCCGACATGGGACCCGGACCCGATCCCAGGACTCTGGGATGGTGACCTGAGCCAAAGGCAGACACTTAACCAACTGAGCTCCCCAGGTGACCCTGGAGTGTAGGGTTCTTATTCACTTATCTCACCCTCAAAGTTTCTTCCTAAACAGGACAAGTGGGGGTTGGGACATAAGGTCATAACTTAAATTTTACCATTTCCTGACCAAAAACATTTGCCTCTGAAGCCAAAGTTCTCCTCATTGCCAAAGTTCTTAATGGTAATAACTCTCCATGGCCTGAGTCAGAAACAAGATTCCTGCGGTTGGGAGAAGCCTCACAGACCACTGGAACAGCCCCCGCAAGCTGAAACAGAGAGCCAGCCTGCCAAGCAGCACCTATTTGTCAAGCTCCTACTTGGTGCCAGGCACTGGGAAAACAGTAGTACTTGAACCCGCTCTCATGGAGCTGCCACTGTAACTGGACAGATAAACAAGAAGGTCATATAAGAAACTGATACTCAGGGCGCCTGGGTGGCTCAGTCATTAAGCTTCTGCCTTCGACTTGAGTCATGATCCCAGGGTCCCGAGATTGAGCCCCACATCGGGCTCCCTGCTTGGTGGGAAGCCCGCTTCTCCCTCTCCTACTCGCCCTGCTTGTGTCCCCTCTATTGGTGTCTCTCTGTTAAATAAATAAATAAAATCTTTAAAAAAAAAGAAATTGGTATTATTGTTAAAATAGAAGTTTGGTTAGTGTTGCTGAGCTGTGGGGGAAGGAAGGAGGGATGAGAAAGACATTTTGGCTGGAAACTGAATGAAAAGGAGCCAGGCACACAGAGCTCTGGACGCTGAGTGTGTGGACAAGGCCAATGAGAGGCTCGTCAGTGACTGACTCAGAGATGGGAACGTCACTTCACAGGGCTAGAACTGGGGTCACTCTGCTCTTAAGATCTCAATTCTATTTACTCGGGGAAGGATTTGGGGCCAGATGGTGGGCCTGGGAAAGACTGGACCCTGAGTTTGGTACCTCACTCTCTAGCAATATAGATAAATGGGCACAACCCTTGATTCTTTACATTTGTTTTCTCCTAATACACTAAATACATCTCATTGCTTTTCGAATATTTTTTAAGATTTTATTGATTCATTTGACACACACAGAGAGAGATCACAAGCTGGCAGACAGGCAGGCAGAGGGGGAGGGGGAAACAGGCTCCCCGCCGAGCAGAGAGCCTAATGCGGGGCTCAATCCCAGGACCCTGAGATCATGACCTGAGCCAAAGGCAGAGCTTAACCCACTGAGCCACCCAGGGGCCTCTGCTCTTTGAATATTAAGGCGCCCTTGCTTTCCTGAGCTCAGCCTTGCCTGGTCTTGGTGACAGCCTGAATTTTCCAGGCTCTTACTACTTCCATTTTCTATAACTGTCACAAACCACCCTAGTGAGAGGTACTTGTGCCATTTAGCCCCGCTGTGATGAGGAAAGTGAACTGTGGAGGAGTTTACCGTCCACGGTCATGGAAGCAGAAGATACTAGAACCAGCATTTGGACTCAGGCAAGAAGTCAAACTGGACTCATTTTCTTATCCTGGGCCCCAGAAATCAGAAACCACCAGCCCCTGGTGTTGACAGCAGTGCTCCATTCCCTCTCCACTCTATACACCCCCGGGCCTGAGTCTCAGATTGGTTTTCCCTCCTGTCTCTTTTGCCCTCCTGCACTGGCAGGTCCCTCCTGAAACTCACAATGGCTCCTGGCTGCTGTGAGGAGCGGCTCTCCGGCCTCCTCTCCATCTTCGCCCCCTTGTTGCTCTTCCTCAATCGCGTTTGGTTCCAGCCACACTGGCTTTCTGGCACATCCTTTGAAAACTGCACAGACTGTTCCTGGGCTCTGGAACGGTCTCTCCTGTGCGTTCTTGATGAACGCTTCCATTCATCCTACGATAATGTTACTAAGAACAAGTGCTCTGTGCCAGGGACTGTCCTAAGCACTTTATGGACATGGAAAACCATTCAATCTAGTCCAGCCATCCCATGAAATTGGTACTATTAGGCCATGTCAGAGATGGGGAAACGGAAGGAAGAGCCTACATGACCTGCCCAAAGCCAGTCAGTTGGCGCCAGGCCTGGATATGTATCCAGACCACTTGGCTTTGGGAATCCTCACCTTTTTTTTTTTTTTTTTTTTTTTTTAAGATTTAATCTATTTGACAGAGAGAGACACTGAGAGGGAACACAAGCAGGGGGAGTGGGAGAGGAAAAAGCAGACTCCTCTCTGAGCAGGGAGCCTAAAGCAGGGCTTAATCCCAGGACCCTGGGATGGTAACCTGAGCCAAAGACAGATGCTTAACAACTGAGCCACCCAGGGGCCTCTCTAACGTGGATTCGTAACAAGTATTTCTCTCATCCTGCTCCCCTCATTTGACCCGTCAGCAGTCAGTTCCACCTTCAGAATGTATCCAGAACGCAACCTCGCCTCTTCGTGTTCACTGCCACCACCGCCATCACTGGCCTTGACTACTGCCGTGGCCTCACTGCTTCCACCCCCATCCCTCCGTCTGTTCTCCCAGCGGCAAGAGAGTCCTGCTCCAATCCAAGTCAGCCCTCGGCCCTCCTCTGTTCACATGCCTGTCCTGCCTCCATCTCTCAGAGAGAAGACTGAGTCCTTCCTGTGGCCAGTGTGGCCCAGGACCAGGCCCCTGTCACTTCTCCAACCTCGCCTCTTGCCACTGGCTCCCTTGCTCACCCGGCTCCTGCCACCCTGAACAAGTTCCCACCTCGGGGCCTTTGCACTTGCTTGCTTCTCCTTCCGCCTCTAACTCTCTCCCAGATGTCAAGGCAAGGCTAGGCTGACGGGTTTGGTCAGCAAGGAAATGTGCCCTCACTCGATCAAGAGCTTTGTTACTTACAGCGAACACAGGACCAGCCACGGATGCCAGCCCGTGTCCCACAGGCTGGGGAACACCGAAACGGAAGGGGCCAGATTACCGCAGCACAGACGGTGGGACACCCCGTTGCCGAGGAGCAAGTACCATGCTAGGCAGGGGAGGAAAAGGACAGAAGGCCTCATACCTGCCCAGATCCCTGCATGATGGAAAACCGCCTCATGACAGCCTCTTTTGTAGACAAGGGGTGAGAATGGCTTCACGGTAGTTCCTCGAGCTGCTTGTGCTCCGTGTCCTGAGGCTCAGAGGGCGTTCTGCCAGTACTTAGATCAGCCTGCCTACGTGGCCTATGTGGAGACGTGCAAGGCAGCCTGAGTGCCATGGCGGAACCCTTCCTCAGCACCAGATAGCCTCCTTGCTTGTTCTCCCCCGCCAGTGCTATCTTCACGTCTCTGTTGAAAAGCTGCCTCCTGAGAAGCCTCCCCGGACCAGCTTGTATATAATAGTGTATCCCATCGCTCTCCACACCCCAGGTTTAATTCTTGCTACTCCGTAACATTATGTTACACACTGATTTATTACTTTACTGTCTTTAAACCCCAGCATGACATGATTCCTGAGGGAAAGAAATGTTGTATCCATTGCTGTTCCTACAGATATCTGTCACACATAACAAATGCTAATATTTGGGACGCCTGAGTGGCTCAGTCGGTTGAGCATCTAACTTTGGCTCAGGTCATGGTCTTGGGGTCCTGGGACAGAGCCCTGCATCGGGCTCCCTGCTCAGTGGGGAGTGTGCTTGTCCTTCACCCTCTGCCCCTTACCGCCACTCCTGCTCATGTGCTCTCAAATAAATAAAACCTTAAAATAAAAAAACCCAAAATAAAACAAAACAAAAAAACAAATTCTAACATTTATTGACCACATGCAATTGCCATTGTTCTAGGTGCTTCCCATGTCTTAACTCATTTAAGGGGCTACCTTCATTACCCCCCTTTTATAGGCCAGAGGTCCTGGGTACAGAGGTTTGAAGGCAGGAACTCCAGTGCCAGGCAAAGGGATAGTCCTTTTGCCAGGAAAAGCCAGAGGGGTTCTGAGATCTGTGATTGGGACAGGGAAGCAGGATGCAGGGCCAGTATCTGGAAAATAACAATGTTGGATGCCAAGAAAGAGAAGCTAGTATTTATAGAACAAGCACCTCTGCTTGTACTCTGTCAATTTTTAAAGAAGATTTATTTTATTCATTTGAGAGAGACAGAAACAGGGAGACACAGCAGGGGGAGCGGCAGAGGGAGAGGGATAAGCAGACTCCCTGCTGAGCTGGCTCCATCCTAGGACCTGGAGATCATGATCTGAGCTGAAGGCAGACAGACTCTTAACCATCTGAGCCACCCAGGCACCCCTAGTAAATAAAGTCTTAGAAAAACAAAAAGAGGGGCACCTGGGTGGCTCAGTGGGTTAAGCTCCTGCCTTTGGCTCAGGCCATGATCTTGGGGTCCTGAGATCGAACCCCGCACCAGGCTCTCTGCTCAGGGGGGAGCCTGCTTTCCCCTCTCTCTGCCTGCCTCTTTGCCTACTTGTGATCTTTGTCAAATAATTAAATAAAATCTTTTTTTTAAAAAAAGATACGGGCGCCTGGGTGGCTCGGTGGGTTAAGCCTCTGCCTTCGGCTCAGGTCATGATCTCAGGGTCCTGGGATAGAGTCCCGCATCGGGCTCTCTGCTCAGCAGGAGCCTGCTTCCTCCTCTCTCTCTCTGCCTACTTGTGATCTCTCTCTGTCAAATAAATAAATAAAATCTTTAAAAAAAAATAAAATAAAAATGAAAAAAGATACAATAAAGTGGTAAACACCAGGGCACTTTGTTCACTTCATTCATCAAGCCATTCTTCCACTTACATAGAAAAATGGGCAGACTCCAGTGAGGAAAAATGTACCTGCTACTATGGAATACAGTCATAAAGGTTAAAATGGAGACTTTGGGGACGCCTGGGTGGCTCAGTGGGTTAAAGCCTCTGCCTTCGGCTCAGGTCATGATCCCAAGGTCCTGGGATCAAGCCCCACATCAGGCTCTCTGCTCAGCAGGGAGCCTGCTCCCTCCCCTCTCTCTGCCTGCCTCTCTGCCTACTTGAGATAGCTCTCTCTCTCTGTCAAATAAATAAAATCTTTTAAAAATAAAATAAAATAGAGACTGCGAATCTTGTGTTCAACTACTAAGAACTAGAAAAAGTGAAGGAAAATTCCAAAGATGAGTTTTACTTAAAGGAAGCTTAAAATGGAGTTAAATCATTTGACTCAACATTGTACAAGGAACATTTATACAGAATGTCATGGTCTGTGTTTGACAATTTAGAAACTTTTAACTTTCCTTGTGCCTTCTCTGTATGTTAAGACCACCCACCATTAGGATCTGGGGTAGCTTGCCATAACTGCTTTATAGCGGTATATTGCTATACTGCATTTGCACATGGAGGAAAAAAAAAGATTATGAGAGCTCTCGCTCAGTTGGAAGAGCATGCAACCATTCTGGGGTTTTGAGTTTGAGCCCCACAATGGGTGTAGACGTTACTTAAAAAAATAAAAAGATTATGAAAAGCTCCATGTCAAGTCTTGTACCCAATTTGAAAAAAAAAAAACTGCTTCTAGTTCCTCAGATCTTTATGCACCGTGACTCCTAAAGATCATGGCCTTTATGGTAGCCTGGGGAGGGGGAGAGGTGGAGGACGGTGGAAGCAGCAGCTGGGCAGGGACAGATTTTGTCCTGAGCAGTTGTGGAACACTGGCTACTGACCATTATCCAATACGCCTTCTTACTCAAGTATTCACAGCAGCTTTTAAGAAGTTTTTTGTTGGGTGCCTGGGTGGCTCAGAGGGTTGAGCCTCTGCCTTCGGCTCAGGTCATGGTCCCAGGGTTCTGGGATCGAGTCCCACATCGGGCTCTCTGCTCGGCGGGAGCCTGCTTCTTACTCTTCCTCTGCCTGTCATTTCCTCTGTGCTCTCCCTCTCTCTGGCAAATACGTAAAATCTTTAAAAATAAGTAAATAGGGGCGCCTGGGTGGCTCAGTGGGTTAAGCCGCTGCCTTCGGCTCAGGTCTTGATCTCAGGGTCCTGGGATCGAGTCCCACATCGGGCTCTCTGCTCAGCGGGGAGCCTGCTTCCCTCTCTCTCTCTCTCTGCCTGCCTCTCCGTCTACTTGTGATTTCTCTCTGTCAAATAAATAAATAAAATCTTTAAAAAAAACATAAGTAAATAAAGTTTTTTCTTAGACCCTCAGATCCAGGTGTGCGTGTTCACTTGGTAATTTGCCATGTCCTACAAATGTCCATCTGGTGGGCACTATTATTCCCATTTTATACACGTTGAACCTGAGGCAGAGAAAGCTGTGAAACAGGACTTCAGGGTTTTCAGGCCACATGGGGTGGGAAGGGTTAGGGCCTTGGATTTATTCTTGAAATGGGCGAGGTTGGGTGTCTAGAAGAAACGTTTGGGTCAATGTTTTTGGTGTAGGCAAGATCCAGGGCTTGAAAATAGAAGTATCTGCAGACCAGGGATCTGGTCTTCACATGCCCTGGGACAGAGGTTCTCAAGGAACCTCTGTATTGGAGTTTCTGGTCTCCATGGGTTCTTGACAAGCACACACACTAGGGAAATTCTGGTAAAACTGAAGCAGGGACTAATGAACATCTTAAGGGGGCTCCGAATCTCGTATCTGGAAATTTTATTAGCAATTGCAGTGAGAAAAACCAAGAGTTCTCTAAGCCTTTTTCTTTAGAGCAAATTATCAGCCAGAGACTGGGCCTTCCTGGACTGGATTATAAGAGATCTTCTATTTAAGTAAGCTCTATTACAGCCCAATGTGGGGCTTGAACTCACAACCTGGAACATCAAGGATCACGTGCTCTACCAACTGAGCCAGCCAGGCACCTCTACAAGGTCTTTCTAACATCAGGCATCAGGATAGCAAAGCAGGTGCAGGAAGCTGTAGTCTTTACTGATGTCAGGGATCACTTTGTTGCAGGAACTCTTGCAGCTGACTATGCAATCTCAAGCCACACCAAGGGTGAGAACGTTTCCCTTCCCAACAGCAGAGAGAGGTGCCCTCTACCATGGCACACTTACATGATGGTAACGGTGCTCCTCCTGCGAGCTCCCACTGCCTTTGCTCCCCAAAGGCCCTGCACAGAACACCTCCTCACACCAAGTACCCAATACCTAACCAGTGGCGGTAGCCACAATGCCCCTTTTCCTGGCTCAGGTGGGTCAGTCGGGAGGTATGAAAAGTTACCTAGTCTCCACCCACCTGCCAAACAATGCAGATTCATGACTGCTTAGGTAGAAGGGTCCTTGGAGCCTGTCCCAACTAGCTGGGGCCAGGAGGGAGGCTTCCAATATGGGACTCTTCCAATACAGTAACCTGTCATTTCAGTCAGTTCAGACTCCTGGGTGGCTCAGTCGGTTAAAGCATATCCCTTTGGCTCAGGTCATGACCCTGAGGTCCTGGGATTGAGCCCTGCACAGGGCTCCCTGCTCAGAGGGAGCCTGCTTCTCCCTCTGCCTTCCATTCCCCTGCTTGTGCTTGCTCTGGCAAATAAAATCTTTAAAAAATCGGGGCGCCTGGGTGGCTCAGGGGGTTAGAGCCTCTGCCTTCAGCTCGGGTGATGATCCCAGGGTCCTGGGGTCGAGCCCCACGTTGGGCTCTCTGCTCAGCAGGGAGACTGCTTCCCCTCTTCTACTTGTGATCTCTGTCAAATAAATAAAATCTTTAAAAAAAAACAAAGCAAAACAAAATAACACCAAAACTGGGTGGCTCATCAATTTTTTAGTTCTGGAGGCTAAAGTCTAGCACAGTACCAGCACGGATGAACTCTGCGGAGTGCTTTCCCAGACTACTAGCTTCTTGTATCCTCACATGGCTGAGAACAGAAGGGGGAAGCTCTCCCGTGACTCAGGGTACTACCATTCATGACCTAGTTACCTACCTTCATCACCCCTGCTCCCCAAGAACCTCACCTCCTTACACCATCATATTGGGGTTTCAATATAGGACTTTTGAGGGAACACACGGAGTTTATTAACACATGCCCTACGAATGATGGAATAAGGCAGTTAAAGATGTCCCAGAACCGGCTATCTGGTGGTATGTGACTTTTGCATCATCAGGTAGAAGCCATGGACACCACCATTAAATTCCAAAAGGAGGGATAAAGCCAACAGGACCCCAGTGCAGCAAAGAGAACCAGGACCAAAGTGAGTAGCAGGAGGACTGAGAAACTAAGACCAACTACAGGTGCAAAAGCAGGCCCAACTATAGCCACCTTACCACCAAAGACCCGCACACCACCAGACTGAATCCCTATAGGAAGTTTGGTAATTGTTCTCAATGGCTGTACCTGCCTACTCACTGTACTTAACCCTCAAGAAGAAATGTGAAATGCCCATGAGGCTGAGGCACACAGGTTAAGTGTCCTACCGGAGATCAGATAGCTGGAGAGCAGCAGAGGCTTTGTTTCAATCCTGGATCTGCATCCAGTCTGAGCTCTTAGAACCTTGTTTTCAAGTCGGGATTCTTCCACATTCCTCAAAGGAGATTTTAGTACACTTCTTCCACTTCCCAACATTTCAGAGTCAGAAGAAACTGAAAATGCTGTTTACAACCGGATCTAACTCCCACCAGATGTTCAATTCTCAGAACAATCCTGTGAGGAGGGTACCCACTGATGCTCCAAGAAGCTAGGGAGACTCAAACCTAAGCAGTCTGATTCCCAAGCTGACAATGATCAAAATAATGGTGACAAAATCAATGGGACCAAAAGGCTATCTCAAGAAACCCAATTCCAGCCGAATATTTCCTCTGTAACCCCCAGCATGTATACTCAAACGCAACCAAACTTTGAGCTGGAGAGGTCTACTCTTATGGCAATTGCTGCCTACCCCCCAACTAAACTCTTTCCTAAAAACATCCCTTCTTGATCTTTCATTTTTAGTCTGAAAACAGGTCAGCAAGGGGGAAAAAAAACACATATCAGTTTTTTATTTTTAAACTTTTTAATCAGCTCTGTGAAGAACATCCTAAAATGCTAGTGAGACACAACAGAGTATTTTTTCTTCCAGTACTAAAAAAAAAAAGGACACTCACAAATATTTTAAGAAACTTCTGTATTCTCAAGGGTGGGGACCTTGAATAAAAAAAACCCACCTCTAATTGTGCTGATTTCTTATATTTGCATTTGGAAATGCTTCCTTATCATGATAAATGCACGTTATTTTTTTTTTAAAGGCAGTCTGAACATTTTTTTTTTTTGCCATAATCAGTAATCCTGAGAGCCCAAACTGAGAAATTGGTAGAAGAAAAAAATACCCAGACTCTACAAAAGTCCCAGGATTATTATTTAAAAGAGAAAAAACTTTTAAAAACACATGGAGCTTTGAAAAGTTCTTTGTGACAAGCTACCTTGGGAGCTCAGTTCAAAAATAGAAGTTGATGTGCTAAAACAGATGTGTCAGTGCAGCTCCAAAAATCTTTATAAATACAGCCATTTGGAAGGATGATCCTGGACCAGAAGTTTTATTCCTTGTGTATCTGAGAACAGTAAGAAGGGGAGAATTGTAATGTTGGGAAGGCAGAGGTACACATGCTCACCTCCCAGGGTTGGTAAGGATTGCTGAGCAATGCCGCTTCATCTCCTCCATACCCAGGCAAGAGATTACAGGGTAGACGGGTTTTTAGACATCCCCTCCCAACAGCAGACTAGCTGACAGGCACCTGAGAGCAAAGGAGGCTTAGGAGTGGTGTCAGGTGGGCCAGGTGAACTAAGTACAGGCAGGAGGAATGCTCGAGTGGAACATGACAGGGCTGGTGGACAGAGGTCCGCTCAGTGGCAACACGTAAGCCTCACCTACATTAGGTGCACATGCCTCATCTCAGTTGTCGTAATTGTCTCTGTAATTTCCTCCAGAGTAGCGGTCATAACCACCCTGGCTTCTGGGAGAAAACATACATGGCAGTTAGCAAGAACATACCCTAGAAACCCTGGTATTAAAAACCACACATATTTACATAACCTGTCACGTTCTGTTATTATTACACTGTAACATGTAAACACATACCAAACATATACTATTTGATAGAAATCAGATATTACACACAACACATACAACAAAACATGATAAACATGTTATTACCACCTACCATATTACAATTTCATGATCTTACAACTTACTAGTACGTCATGCACACCTCAAAACACAGTATCACATTTAAAACCTCATTACAATAACTAGTGTCAGTAAAAACTGACACTAGTTAACACCAAAATCAAGTTATGTATGAACTACCAGGCAGCTGAGCTCTTTAAGAAGAAAGCAGCACCACCAGAGCACCCCAATCCCTTGGCTACCCACCTGCCACCATAGTCTCTGGTCCTTCCATATCCATACCCATATCCTCCAGGTCGACTGTCATATCTGCCACTCCCATAGCCCTGGTCCCCACCACCTAGAGTAGATTAAGAAAAAGTTGAAAAGCAGCTGTCTAGACATAAGTCACTAATAAGCCACTCTCCCCCATATCCACACTTACCACTGCACTTACCTCTAGAGTAGCTGCGACCACGCCCATGGGCCCCAAAGGCACCCCCTCTAGTTCCCCTGGCCGACTTGCCCGCGTGATCCACACGGATCTGGCGACCATCCAGAGACTACGCGTGGGGAGACACAAGGAGGATGGGTTGGTGGTCAAACAGGGCAGTGGTGAAGGAAGAATGGGTAGGGCAGGTGGGCTTTTGCCCAGAAACTCCTGCTGGGCACCAGGTTCTGGGTGCCATGTTCCAGAATAAGCTCCTTTCACCAGAATGGCTTTATCAGGAGCTATAGAATCCCACAAAATGACCTGAATCCACCGTGTTCCCCCTGCTACTACTTACATCTTGACTGAACTCAGGCTGAGTTCTCCTCCCCACTCCTACAAGCTGCCCCACTAGTAGGGCTAGACAGACACCTCTCTTGGTTTGAGACTTCAGAGTCCATCCCAGAAGACTCACGAGGTCCTCTCCGGGCCAGGCCCGCAGGTCTGCAGACTCTACTACCTAAGCCCAGGGCAGGTCAACCATCCACAGGTGGCTTCTCGGCCTCATGCAGGACCAGTCGTCGCCTCCCAGGCAGCCCGGCTCTGTCTGCCGCTGCCCTCCACCCCCTAGAACAGAAGGCAGTCACGCTCCTGTGAGTGGGCACTGCGGGCTTTGGTGGCCGCGATGCCCCTAGCAGACACAGAGGGAAAAACAGAAAGAATGGTGCAAGTGGCAGATGGGGGCAGGGCCCCTATGCAGGTAGGAGACCTCACCTCTCCATTCATGGCTCTCATGGCATCTGAGGCATGCTCTGGATTGGTGAAGGTGATGAAACCAAAACCCCGGGATCGCTGAGTCTCCCGGTCCTTGACAACAACCACTGGGGAAAAAGAGAAAGATGTGGGTAGGAAGAAACACAAGCCGCAAAGGGTGTCCCGTAGAGAATAGACCCCTCCCACCACTCCTCAACTGAAAATTAGGAGGTTCTTGCAAGATTACCTTAGAACTAAGAACCAAAAAAAAGGAGTATGTTAAAGTCTAGGGTCCTGATTTTTCTTCTTCCATTTCTTGAAACTCAAGGGCTCCAGACTTTCAAACACCCAACTCATCATACAACTGGCCCATATCTCACCCTCCGAAATAGGACCGAAGCTGCTGAAGTGGTCTTCAAGAGCCTGCTCGTCGGTGTTGAAGTTGAGTCCTCCCACGAAAAGCTTCCCTTCTTCAGAAGACATGGCCGTCAATTTGAGTACTGCAAAGGGAGTACGAAAAAGGGTGGGAGAAACCGTAGAGATGAAAGAGAAAAAAATGAAAAAGGCAGGACCACGAATGGATAAAGAAAGAGGAAGACGAAAACAAAAAGACACCCGAACGCAGACCTAAAAGAACAGCGGAAAAGCCGGGAATCGGCAGTGCCGCATCAGGGAAGCAGCCATTTGGGGGCGGCCTTCGCGCATGCTCAAATCACCACCACCACGCCCGTCATTTTGTGCCACTGCGCAGGACCCGATCACCCCTGCCTTCCCTCCGCGCCGGCAGAACAAGATGGCGGCGGTCACGTGGTGGTGGGGGAAGGGCACCCGCAAATCTCTGCTGTCGCGCGGTCCCTCCCGCCACAGACGTCGCCAGTCCCTCCCAGCATTCCTCGCACTCGGATATAAGGAGCCAGCCTCCCACCAAAATTAAAGTTTCATCTCTCAGCACGGACCTACCCACTCGGGAGAAGCCCAAGCCTACGTGTCAGAAGCCGCTGCTCTCCCCACTCGCGCACCTAGCTCCTGGCTGGCGCGTCGCACATCAGTGAGGCCAGGCGCAGCCGGCCCACAAGATACGCGTTGCTTACCTCCAAATTATGCAAAAGAACTGGAAGAACAGCTACCGTGCAGGAGCTGAGAGACTGGGAAGATTGCCGCGCAGGAAGACGCTTGATAAAGCGCACGTAGCATGCACGTCACAAAACGTCCCCCGCGCGCACCGGCGTCCATGCTCATTGGCTGAAGCCAGCAAGGGGGTGGGAGGAAGGGATGGCCGAGCAGACGGACCAATAAGCTCAGCATGCTTCCGGAAAGGGAGGTGAGCCTTGTGCGTTTGGTGCACTGTGGGATCCGTATCCATTCGCGGGCCCAGTGGTGCGCAGGCTCCTTTTTGCTCTGATACCCTTTTCCAACCCTGACGTCACCCTGGCCATCCTTGACGTCATATCGTCCATTGGTTCTCGCGTCTTCCTCTCCATCTCAGTCGTCTTCCTGTAGGTCCCCAAGACGTAATTACTGTAACCTCCTTCACTCCCCAGTTCTCTCATATTCCTCAAGGATCGGATGTTTTATCCCCTAATTTACCTGTCGTCCTCACCCTTCACAGTCCTTAACGTCAGATCCTCTGTTTTCTCATTGTGTGATGCTGATCCCCACGTTTTCTCTGCCTAACATCTAGCCGCCTGTCATGGGATCCTTTTTCCTGGCGTCATTCCTTCTCATTTCTGACTTAAGCCCTACTCCTTATCAGACTGCCTCCCGAAGTCAGTCTCTTGATTTCCCTGCCGGTAGACTGCCCGAGATGCTTTCTACAAAACAGCATGCCCCAGTCTTAAAAGGGAGTAAATTCCAATCCACAGAACAATTTTTGTTATCATGCAGGGTCCCTGAGCCCTTGATCCGCGAAGACTTTCACAGTACACAGTGGACCTGTCCAGCTTTCAGAGTTTCTGAGCTCCCCCTCAAGGAAGACTGGGTTACTCTGCTCTCACAAACTCTACATTTCCAAGTCCTTCTAAGGGTCAGCCCTCCAAATAAAGACTAGATTTGTTAACTTTTGGAGTGCACAATTGTATGCATCCACAAAATGAACTTGTCTGGCTTTTGCCATATCCAGGCCTCCTATGCTCAGGATGGACACGAATAGATTTCACATTGTGCATATACATAATAGTCTTAGGTAGCTCTCAGGGAATCTGAGGCCCCATGCAAAAAGAAGTACCCGTTTGATTCTCAAAGTGAGCTCTGGTCATATTCTATGGTTCATGACACATCTTCATTGTTGTTACACAAAAAGCCCCTCATTTTATTTATTCTCTTTTAATCCTGCACCCAACTTTTGTTCTCTTCCTTCCACAGTTAACCATTTTATTGGTTTTAAAGTGTATCTTTTTCAACCTTTCTTTCCTGATAAATGTATTTAAAGCTACAGGTTTCTTGTTTTAACTGATTTTGCTGTGATCTACAAAATTTGCATGTAGTGTTTTTATATTATTTAGTTGTAAATTTTTTAACATTTTATTTTTTAAGATTCTTATTTGAGAGAGAGAGAGCATGAGGTGAGGGGAGAGAGGGGTGAGGAAGGGCAGAGGAAGAGGGAGAGAGAGGAAGGGCAGAGGAAGAGGGAAAAAGAGAATCCCAAGGAGAATCCCCACCGAGTATGGAGCCTAATCTGGGGCTCAGTCCCTGGACCCTGAGATCAGGACCTGAGTCATGAAATCAGGAATCAGATGCTTAAGGGACTGAACCACCCAGGTGTCTCTATTTATTTATATTTTTAAGTAAACTCTATGCCCAACACGGAGCTTGAACTCTTGACCCCACAATAAAAAATATTGTATTTATTTATTTAGATTTGAGAGAGAGAGAGAGAGAGAGAGAGTGAGAGCAAGAAAGAGAGTGTGTGCACAGATGGGGGGAGAGGGAGAAGCAGACTCCCCGCCAAGCAGGGAGCCCAGTGTGGGGCTTGGAGGACCCTAAGGTCATGACCTGAGCTGAAGGCAGATGTTCAACAGACTGAGCCATCCAGTCACCCCTATTCATTTTATTTTAGAGAGAGAGAGAGAGAGCAGGAGGGAGGGTCAGAGGGAGAGGGAGAGACTCTCAAGCAGACAAAATACTCAGAACTGGACACAAGGCTCAATCCCAGGGCCCTGAGATCATGACCTACCAGGTGCCCCTAGTTGTAAACTTTTCTAAAGTTCCTTTATGATTTCTTCTTTCATCTAAGGATTATTTAGTAATGTTTCAAAGATGGGTTCATTTTTTTCTTTTTGCTGTTGCTAATTTTATTGTACTATGGTCAGTGATAATGTTTAATATTGATATTTTTGAATTCATCAAGGTGTTAGTGCCCTAACATGGTCTATTTTTGTAACTAAGTGTAAGCATAAAAGTAGTCTTCTCCAGGGTGCCTGGGTGGCTCAGTGGGTTAAGCCCCTGCCTTCAGCTCAGGTCATGATCTCAGGGTCCTGGGATTGAGCCCCGTATCGGGCTCTGTGCTCAGAGGGGAGCCTGCTTCCCCCTCTCTCTCTGCCTGCCTCTCTGCCTACTTGTGATCTCTTTCTCTGTCACATAAATAAATAAAATCTTTTTTAAAAAGTAGTCTTCTCCATTTGTTAAGTGTGGGTTATACAGGAATGTGTTCTTACATATATGTGAATATATAAAAACCATACATTATATATAGGAATGTGTTTATATATATTAATATCTAAGTTATATATATATATATATGATGTATAAATAAATATGTGTATATATAAAATACCAACCTTAAAAATGTATTGTTCACAGGCGCCTGGGTGGCTTAGTTGGTTAAGTGTCTGCCTTTGGCTCAGGTCATGATCCTGGGGTCCTGGGATCAAGCCTGTGTCAGGCTCTGTGCTCAGCAGGGAGTCTTCTTCCTGCTTCTCCCTCTCCCTCTGCCCCCCACCACTGTGCGCTAATAAATAGATAAAATCTTCCAAAAAAATGATTGTTCAGTACTCCTTAGGTGTGTATGTTTATGGTAGACATATCTTTCTCTCAATGAGTGTATGTCCTTTGTTTTTTGTGATCTTAAATTTTGTTGTTAATTATTGGATGGCTATCTTAGCTTTCTTTGGGCTCTTATTAATGTGCTATATCCTCTCTTCATCTTTTCATTTTCAACATTTCCCAATCTTTGTGTGGGTGTTGTTGGACTGTTTTTCTTTTGGGGGACCTTTTTTTTTTTTAAAATACAGTGAGGGTCTCTGTGTTCTAAATATTTTTGTGATTGTTATTATAGTAAAACTTCCGACATCCCATTTCGTATTCTCTAATTACAGTACTTTTCTGTTCCTTTTTTTCCTATCCTACTCATACCTACTATTTTCTTTAGGTCTCTTTTATATCACTTGTTCTGGTTTTATAGTTTACTTTTATCTATTTATTGTATTTACTTAAAATTACTCATGTCTGGCCCAATACTTCTTCTGATATTATATTACATATTATATTGTTATATTATAATTTTATGGCATACCCAGTACACTAGCCAGCCTCCAGGATGGCTCCCAATGATCACTGCCTGTTGGTATTCACATCCTGTGTAATACCCTCCCGTGTTGTCCCAGGGTTGGTTGGTGTGACCAAGAAAATATAGCAGAAGTGATGGTATGTCATTTCTGAGGTTAAGTTCTAATAGACACTACAATTCTGTCTTGCTCATGGTCTCCTGCCTGCCTGTTGGGACCGTGTGTTGTGAAGAGTTCCACGGAGAGGCTCAGGTGGCGAAAAATGGAAGCCTCCTCCCAGCAGCCTCCCGAGTGGGCCATGTTGGAAGTGGGTCCTTCAGCCGAGGGGTCATGTCTTCAGTCCTGACAACTTGCCTGAAACTTCAGATGAGACTGAGCTAAAATCACCCAGCAGAGTGGCTCCCAGTTTCCTCCCGACACTCCAGAGGCTGAGAAAATAAATGTTTGCTGTTTTAAGCTGCTAAGTTTGGGGGCCATTTGTTCTAGAGCAGTAGATAACTAATACATCCGGTTTAATTTTCTCTGGAGGTGGTGATGCTGCCCCGGTGTCTAGTCATTTTGGGGGTGAGCTCAAGTTCCCCAGACAGGAGCAGCTGTTGTGGCACGTACAAGGTCTCAAGGGAAGACTGAAGGCCAGATTGGACTCTGCTCAGTCCCCTGGAGTTCAAAGGGTAAAGAGACGTGTGGGGGAGATGAGCCTAAGGGTGGGCAGCCCCAGGTGCCACAGAAATAGAGCTACTTGGCAGTTCCTCTGATAGGGGTTTCATCTTTAAACCCCAAGAGGAGGCTGTCTCCCGAGGTGTCACCACCATCCCTGGTGTCTGGAGGGGGAAAGGTGGAGGAATGATTGCCTCCAGCTGCTCATTTCCTTCCCTCAACACAGTTCTTGTTGTCCTCATCGTAGTCCCCTGCCCCAGACGACTATAAGTGGTTGGGATAATGTCTACAGTAAGGGGCAGACAAGGACCTTCCCAATGCAACATGGGGGAGAGATTAAGAGCCAAACCTGAAACCTAGCCTATTTGCTGCCTTCAGCCAGCGCCACTCAAAACAGAGGCCACTTAGAGCTAGCCTTCAGTTTTCCCACAGATCTCCATAGCTGTGTTGCAGTTTCTGGAACTCATATTTCCCTCTGTACTTTCTCCAGGGTTGCTTTTGGGCAAGGGGGTCGGCAGCTTGTGCTGTTTGCCACCATAGCAGGAACTAGAAGCCCCAAGTATTGTCTGGGAGAGAGGTTTCTGCCCTCCACTGTATCATTCACAGAAATGACTCCTCTGACCCTCAGAGGTCCTAAGCTGCCATACACAGAATTGACTTGTCTGGCCCCTCAAATACCTGAGCTCAGTCACAGAATGCACCCAGAGGGTGTCAGCTGCTGCCTGACAAAGGGGACATTTCAGGTCCTCAAAGGACCAGATACCCTCATACCTTGGCTGGCTCTTAGATGGCATGTGTGTGTCTGAGCACCTTATCCGTACTTGTTAGACCCATAGTCTTGGAGTACCCTGGACACAGGATGGTCTTGTCCAGCTCTTCCAGTGAAGCAAGCCCTCATCAGAGGAATGGTCAGCTTCCCCTCCAATACTAGGGCATGATGGGAGCATTTTAAGGGTTCTCTCTAGCTCCATATGGCATTCTTGGGGAGACAGATGAGAGGATGGCAGTTCCAGTGCCTCTCATCTCTGTGCCTAGTGCAGCAATGACTTCTGGCCAGAATCTGGCATAGCCAGACCATAACCTGAACGAGCCCAGTTACCTACCCATCATCTGCTGTGTCCATGTGGAGGACAGCAACTGGTCCACGAAAAAATCCACCTTCTGAGACAGTAAGTGGGGAAGAGGGTCTTCTTTTGATCATTACCTTCCCTATAAGTAGGTGACTTCTTTTAGCCCCTGAGTTTTATCAGTGCTTGATTTGTGTGCCAACATAAATGGGATAGAGAAGGCTAAGGAATGGTTTCTGTTGCTAACACGGTTAAGACAGGCCCTCATGGGGTTCCTAGGCACCTGGGTCATTGGGCGTCTACCTTCAGCTCAGGTCATGATCCCAGGGTCCTAGGATTGAGCCCCACATCGGGCTCCCTGCTCAGTGGGAAGCATGTTTCTCCCTCTCCCTCTGCCCCTGCTTGTGTTCCCTCTCTTGCTGTGTCTCTCTCTGTTAAAAATCTTTAAAAAAAAAGGCCCTCAAGAGCTACAAACCCAATCTAGGACTTAGAGCCCTAGGCATGGCAAGGCCACTGTCCCTCAAGCTGGTCCCAAAGCAAGTGATAAGAAATGCCTCAGACCCTGCCCAGGACTGCCAGCATTACTGCATAAGACTCACAGGGGAGGGCGCCTGGGTGGCTCAGTGGGTTAAACCTCTGTCTTCGGCTCAGGTCATGATCTCAGGGTCCTGGGATCGAGGCCCGCATCAGGCTCTCTGCTCAGCAGGGAGCCTGCTTCCCTCTCTCTCTCTCTGCCTGCCTCTCCATCTACTTGTGATTTCTCTCTGTCAAATAAATAAATAAATAAATCTAAAAAAAAAAAAGAAGAAGACTCACAGGGGAGGGTCTGGATCCTAAAAACGGTGACATGCAGAACAGCAGAAGTGGTGGCCCAACATCACTAAGTAGACTGTCTGTGTAATGAGACTTGCCCTTTTGGAGTCACAAACTCCCTCTCTCATGCCTCATTTGGGGGCCTGTCCTGAAAATTTATGTTTATAGCCATAATTCAGACCCTTACCAGCAGGCAGATATACCACAAAACAGCCTTGGGCCTCCCCAAGCAGTCTTCAACCTGGGCTCACCTAGAACCAGTTCTTGGCACCCACTCTCCTGCCACTGGGGAAGCAGGGGCCACCCTCCACCAAATGAGGTGTTTCCACTCCATCAGGTCAGGAGCCCCTGGGGACCCCATCTATAATAAAAACCAGAGAGAGGGTAGAGAAATACACAGACCACAGTGACCTTTGTGTGTGCAAAGTACAGTTGTTAAAAACAATACAACATAAACTGAGAAAGGAGGCTGTGGCCTCCATGGGGCAGTGCCAAGACACAGCCCCACACTCTCAGACCTGGGGAGAAGGGGCCCTGCCCTCCAACAGGTCTAGGGCTTGTAGGCAGGGAGCTGGGGGTCTCATGTATAGGCCCCCATGGTAAAGAACAGAGATCTGGTGGTGGGACTTATGGTGGCCTGGAAGGAGCCTGATCAAGATGGGGCTGTGGCCTCGGCCCCCTCCTCGGAGTCCCACACCTCGGACTGTAGGTAATCAGCAAAGAGAGCCTTGGCCCGGCGCAGGACACGCCCCAGGTGGTGTTTCCGCACAAGGCGGTCAAAGTGCATGGCCAGCTCGTTGTAATCTAGCCCGTTGCGCATGATGTGGTCACGATGCTCCAGCAGGATAGCAAGGCAGAGGAAGAGCATAAATGGGTTCCCTCGGCCAAATTCCTGGGGCGGGGGCAAGCCCAGTGGGGGTGGGGGTGGCAGGGATTTCCCAGGTTCTTGTGGGGAGCCCAACTCTGGCATCAAGGGGGATCCTGCAGCCACATCACCGGCGGGAGAGGCCTCTTGGGTGGATGGCGGAGATGAGGAGGAAGGGGAATCAGGGCGGGAAGAGGAGGAGAGTGGGTCTGAGGAGTTCAACAAGGGCTCAGAGAGGGACTTGGAGCTGATGAGGGCAGCTGGGTGGGGCAGCTGGACCAGAGGGTCCCTCCTGGAGCCCGTGTTATCCCTGAGTTGCTGGAGGTCATCCAGACTGGCTTGTCTCAGGAGACGCCCCCCGCCACCAGGCCCCTGGCTGGTTGTGACCAAATGGTCAACAGCATCGTCGAAAGCACCGCCTCCTCCCCCGGCAGGCCTGAGCATGTGCCTCTGTCGCACGGGCCGCCCCCTGTGGCCACTGAAGCCAGTGTCTGCCACCTGGCTGGGGGGTCCGACAAGCTCTACCTCATGTTCAGGAGGATCGGGGGGCAGCGAACTCCAGGTGACCTCGAGCATGCGGAGGGCATCATCAAAGGCGAACTCGCGCTTGAGTTCAAGCAGCAACCAGCGGTAACAGAAGAACAGGTCGTCGGCCCCGGCTTCTTGTAGGTACTGGTAGAAGTCAGGGTCAGCATGTCGCAGTAGCAGCTTGAGGTGGGCAAACTTGGTGGCCATGGCGCGGCCATCGGGATGAAAGTTTGCAGCCAGGCGCTTCATGATGCCACAAAAGCAGACGAAGGCATGGCCTTCGTGGTCCATGACGGCGAGGATGGGCGAGGCGAGGTCGCTCATGCCCTGGCAGTAGGACACCTGCGGGTGCGTGACGGCATAGGTGGTGAGTAGGTCGTGCAGCGCCCGCAGGTGTGGGCCATCCTCAGGCCCTGCATAGTAGGGGTGGGCCCGGTCTGTCCGCAGCACATCCTTGAGGACTGTGCTGCGGATGAATTCCAAGTCCTCGGGGCTCGTTCGCTGTGCCCACTCGCTCTTGAGCTGCTCATACTCGCGACTCTTGCGTTTCATGTAGTCCATCCGCTCACGGCCCGTCAGCCCATCTGGGTAAACGTTCAGCAGGTACCGCCACACCACCTGGCCAGGGACAACAGGGAGAAGGCTGAGGCTCGACAAATGAGCCACCACCTCCTGGTAGAGGCCCCAACCCTGCTGCCTTGGGGCCTTGGGGCCTTTGTCTTCCCTTGAAGAGTCGGCCTTCCCACCTCTGCCTCCCAGGCCCTCCCGAGGGAGGGCTGGCTGCCCTGGAACAGCTCCCCTCCATACCACCCCATGACAGCAAGGTCCGCTGTGTGTGTCTCATGAGTTAGTCACAACTGTGGGAGTGACAGATCTGATGAGTGACCGAGGCGGCTCACCTTTCGCAGGGAGGGCTCAACACCGCCGTGATAGATCCGCAGGCGCAGCTCCTCAGGGCGCGAGAGCTGGCCCTCATGGTTCAGGTAGGTGTGGAACTCGGCATCGCTCAGGGGAGGCTTGAAGGGCTTGACGTCTTCCCCATATGACCAGCTTAGCACCTGCTGGACCTTAGACAAGGTGCGGCCCACCTGTGAAGGAGGGAGAAAGGCCACCAGTCAGCTGGGCAGGCTACGGGCAGGTGCCAGCCAGCATGCTCAGAACCAGGGGTACCACCTGGGCCTGCCCTCCCCCTGCAGCTGGCCACAGGGGTCCCTGAAACCACCTGAGAGAGGATGGACTGCGTGAAGGGCAGGGCAGCTGTCGTCAGTGATGACCTTTTCTCAGCCAGGAGCACATCGGAGCCAATGACATCCTTGGGGCTGATTATGTCCCAGTCTTCCAGCAGAGGGCCTAGGCACACAGAATGACAGGATACCAGAATGGGTGCAAGAGGGCCACACCTCAGGGCTGGGTTCCTCTCCTAACAAAGCTAGGACACTCACGGAGCAGTGAATGATTCCCGCCCTCTCTTCCCATGTCATCTAAATCAGGTAAAATATAAAACCGTGAATAATTCTTTTTTGGTAACTGTCCCACAAAACAGCTCAGCAGACTCTAAGCAGTATTTTAGTGGGATAAAGTAATAGTTACTGAGCACTTACTACGTGCCAAGCACTGTGACAAGGGATTCACTTTATGCCAGGAAGTGTTCTGAGCCCTTTGCAAGTATGGACTCATTTAATATTAATATCCTTCCCCTAAGTTGGGCACTATTATTTTTTAAAAATATTTTATTTATTTGAGAGAGTTGCAAGCATGAATGGGGCGGGGAGGGACTGAGGGAGAGGGAGAAGCAGACTCCCCTCTGCGCAGGGAGCCTGATGCGGGGCTTGACTCCAAGACCCCGAGATCATGACCTGAGCTGAAGGCAGATACTTAACCAACTGAGCCACCCAGGCACCCAGTACTATTATTACTCTTACTATTATTATTATTTTAAAGATTCTTATCTCTGAGTAACTGTCACACCCAACACGGGGCATAAACTCACAACCCCAATATCAAGAGTCACATGCTCCACTGACTGAGCCAGCCAGGCGCCCCCAGTTAGGCACTATTATTAACACCATTCTTTCCATAAGGAAATAGGCACAGTCAATATGAGTCAATATGAGATAGTTGCCTTCAGCATCAAAGCTAGTAAGTGAAAGAACTAAATTTGAAGCCCAGGCCCAAAGCTCAAGAGCCCAAACTCTTAGTCTTATATTCACGCTAGTCTCCATCCCACAACTGGTACAGATACCATCATCATTCTCATTTCCTGGTAACAAAAAAGGTTGTCCCACCTGTCCCACCCCACCTGTGATGTATGGTTGAAGTGGCAGTGGCCACATGAAGAAAAGTTCGAGAGACTTAAGAGATGTCAGCCCTTGGGGCCCCAGAGCTGCCAAACTGACAACAGCAATGCCCAGTGGATTTCAAACTCTACTGTATGAAACAAATCAACCTGGACTTGTTTAAGCCATTGTCACTGCAGGCCAATGCTGTCCCTAAGCAGCCTGTCCATGGGATCCACCGTACCTTCTCCCATAGCAGTGAGGGAGGAGTAAACCCTAGGCCATATTTGAATGTCACTGCCTCCCCTTGGGTGTCTCATAGAGCACTGAGCGCCTCTGGAGTCCAGAAGGAGAGCTCAAGGTTCACTCTGTATGCGACCTCCTCCTCTGATCCTCTATCTGTTCATTTGCTTGAGCCAGAAACCTGTGAGACATCCTTGCTACCTCCCACTCTCTCAAATCCCAGGGCCAAACTCACTAAGCCCTGGGGATTCCATAAGCATAACGTATTTCAATTCCACCTCTCCTCTCCTCTCTGCCTTGTCAGCTATCTCAGTCACCACATCTCTCACCTGAAACTGCCTCTTTGCTTCTCTCCACTCTCCCAACAGCTGCCAGAGTAGTACTTGGGAAACAAAGTATGAAAACACTTAACGGGCAAAAGGAAGACGGTCAAACTAATGGTCTGAGAAGAACCCGTTCAAGGTACAGAGCTAGAGCTTGATGATTTGAGTGACAATGTAGAGAGACCTGGAGGACAAGTCCTGGAGACTTAAGATGCAAGTAGTTTGGTTCCTCAATTCTGGAAGCAAGAAGACAGTGGCTTGCCACGCCCATGGAGCATTGGGAAGAAAGCCTTGAGATGCGAGGGCCCCCACCCAGCCAAGATAGTACGCATCTATCAGGGCGAAGAAAAGACATTTTTGGTCACTGCAGTACATCCGACATGGCCATGCACTTTGTTGGAGAACAAGAAGTTCTCTAAGCAAATGACTACCGAATAACTACCAGGGCTCCAAGTGGGGGAAGGCAAAAGGGAGGGTAAATGGCAACAGTCCCCAAGTTTTTAATATGTATAATTAAACATGAAATGACAAAGGTACCATGATATGTGGGATTCCTGAAACATAAGTGATGTACTATAAAGAAAATATGATAGCCTGGAATTTAAAAAGAAATTTCCATCTATCAGGGCGCCTGGGTGGCTCAGTGGGTTAAAGCCTCTGCCTTCGGCTCAGGTCATGATCCCAGGGTCCTGGGATCGAGCCCCGCGTGGGGCTCTCTGCTCTGTGGGGCCTGCTAACTCCTCTCTCTCTCTCTCTCTCTGCCTGCCTCTGCCTACTTGTGATCTCTGTCTGTCAAATAAATAAATAAAGTCTTAAAAAAAATAAAAATAATAAAAAAAATTTCCATCTATCTATCTATCTATCTACAAATAAAAAGAAATTATCTAACCAAAGTGCAGAAGTTAAAGGTTAGGGATCAGAGTGAAAAATATGAATTAAAAGTGTTTCAAAGCTTCCATTTCAAGGGCCTGGGAGGGGGGAGAGACTGCAAGGAGAAAGATTTCACTGTCAATTGCTTAAGGAAACATAAATCCTGGTATAGGGTTTTTGTGAGAGACATACCTAAAACTAAGTGACAAAGAAAGGCTGGAAGTTGAAGAAACCTAAAGGTATTCCTGGCAAACACCAACAAACAGAAAGCGAGCACAGCCATGTGAATGTCAGGAAGAGCACTGCTCAAGGCCAGAAGTATTACAGGAAAAGACATTCTACATTGATTAAAAAAAGAAAGAACCCATGAATAGAATGGCAAAGGATTTCTACAAGCACAAACATCCAGTGGCAGTGCCTGATCTGAACTGCCATAAGACTATACATAGTCTTTATATAACCTACTAAGTGTGAATGAGTACACATTTCCCTGGAGAAGCATCCAAATGTTTCATTATGGGGTGCTGTCCCAGGCCCTGCTTGTGCTATTACGTAATAGATGCTGTGTGTACTACATTTTCTGATAAAACTGTCAAACTTCCCAAACCCTAAATTAATATATAAATTCTGTGCAATGCCAATCAGAAATCTAATGGGGTTTTTCCGGAACTGGATAAAAATTATTTTAAGGATCATATGGAAGAATTCACATTTAAGAACAGTTAAGAAAAAGAAGAGCCAAGAAAAAGAACAGTGGGAGGATGGCAATGCTTGCCTTATTAAAATTAACCACACAACCACTGTGATAAAAATATGGTGTTAGCACAGCAATAGACAAATAGAGCCAACTGGTGGAATGCGGTAAACAGCCCAGAAATAAATGCCAAGTACACATGGGAACTCAGTATATGATAAAAGTGTCATTTCAAATCAGTGTAAACATGGTGGTTCTTTAATAAATGATGCTGGCATAACTGACAGTTTATCTGGCATTTTTTAAAAAGATTTTATTTATTTATTTGACAGAGAGAGATCACAAGTAGATGGAGAGGCAGGCAGAGAGAAAGAGAGAGAGGGAAGCAGGCTCTCTGCTGAGCAGAGAGCCCGATGTGGGACTCGATCCCAGGACCCTGAGATCATGACCTGAGCCGAAGGCAGCGGCTTAACCCACTGAGCCACCCAGGCGCCCCTATCTGGCATTTTTTAAAAAGAACCAGGTGTACTTATTATAATGTTCACAGAGTAGAGATTTAAATGTAAAAAAAAAAAAGAAAATAACAAGCACCTTAGAAGAAAACATAGAATATTTCTATAAGCTTGGGGATGGGGAAGATGTTCCAAAGTAAGGGGAGATACTCAGAAATCATAAAGGAAGAGATAGGTATTATGTATAAGACTGCATATAAATTTTAGTTTTCAGTAGGACAAAAAAAGACACTGTAAGCAAAGCCATAAAACAAAATATAACCTGGGAAAAAATATTTGCAGTCCATATGACAGAAAGAGGATTCATATCACAACTGCACAAATTGGTGGAAGGCCTTAGGCTTGCTAATCTTCCCTTTGTAGAGGTGGCAGAAACAGACTTCTTACCGGAAAGACGGACTGGCCTTCCAAGTTGTCACAACATGCTTGTTGCTTTCACAGTCATGAACATGGTCACAAGAACGTCATTAATAATATTTCTAATAAGAGCCCCATCTATTGGATACTTATAAACATACAGTTTGAGACCATTCGTGTCAAACACATACCATTTGTATATGTGTACAAACAGGAATATACTTATGTTTATATGTGGATAAATATGTGTGTATGTGTATGAATAAGTAAAGGAGCTGCAAAATTACACATCAAGCTAATCAAAGTGGTTCCTGCAAGGCAAAAGGGTAGGGGATCAAGATTAGGCACAGTGTGGGGAACCTGGGTGGCTCAGTCTGTTAAGCGTCTGCCTTTGGCTCAGTTCATGATCCCAGAGTCCTGGGATCAAGCCCTATATCAGGTCCCCTGCTCAGTGGGAAGCCTGCTTCTCCCACTCCCACTGCCCCTGCTTGTGCTCCCTCTCTCACAGTGTTACTGTCAAATAAATAAGATCTTAGAAAAAAATAACAAAGAGATCAACTGTAAGAAGACCAGGAATGCAGAAACAGGTCTGTTTACCAAATGCAGGAATGTGGTAAAGAAGACAACAGTAGGAAAAGAACGGACTCATCAATAACTGAAAAGTTGATTCTCTAAACAAAAAAATGTTTAAATGTCTTTTTGCCAAATTGAGAAGGGTCCGTCTCTCTGCTTTATTTGCATCTCTCTCAGTTCTTTTTACTTATTTAATTTTTTTTAAGATTTTATTTATTTATTTGTAAGAGAGAGAGAGTGAGAGCGAGCACAGGCAGACAGAGTGGAAGGCAGAGTCAGAGGGAGAAGCAGGCTCCCTGCAGAGCAAAGAGCCCGATGTGGGACTCGATCCCAGGACGCTGGGATCATGACCTGAGCTGAAGGCAGCTGCTTAACCAACTGAGCCACCCAGGCATCCCTGCAGTCCTCTCAGTTCTTATGCAGCTGGGGTTTTCTTCATGTTTATTAGCTGTGCAGATTTGATTTCTTTTTTTTTTTTAATTTATTTGACAGACAGAGGTCACAAGTAGGCAGAGAGGCAGGCAGAAAGAGAGGAAGGAAAGCAGGCTCCCTGCTGAACACAGAGGCTGACACGGGGCTCGATCCCAGGACCCTGGGATCACGACCTGAGCCAAAAGCAGAGGCTTTAACCCACTGAGCCACCCAGGCGCCCCGCAGGTTTGATTTCTTTACTGAAACAGTGCTTCTGTGTCTATTTTGCAGGTGAGGAAACCAAAGCTTCAGGAACTAGTTAAGTGATTGAGCTAAGCACCCAGGGCTAATCTGGCAGAAGTTCCTGTCTCTGGCTACCTGCTCTGCCTTTGCCTTTTGTCCCTCTCCCCATTTCTGTCACTATCTTTCTCCCTGACTCCAGTTTTTCTGTCCCTCTCTCCACCTCTTGCTCTTTTTCTCAAGGCTGCCAATCTTAACAAGCCTACGATTTCACAGAATCAAATGGTTAAAAGCAAGGAATCTGGAGCTAGTTTGGCCACCACCTGGGTTCAAATCCTACTCTTGCACTTACTGTCTGTGTGACATGCACAAGTCCTGTTCCCCTCTCTGAGCCTTGGTTTCCTCAACTATAACATAGGAATGACTGTCATGCCTACCCTGTAAGGTTGTTTTGACAATCAAATGAATAAATATCATGTGTGTAGAATGGTTCTAAGTGTTCAACACATGTTAGCTATTTATATGTTACTAGGACATCCATAAAAAACCTCAGTCATCCCAAATGGGTATGTGAATTTCCTGAGACAGGGCATCATGTCTTTCACTCCACAACTTTTTATTTTATTTTATTATTTATTTTTAAAGATTTTATTATTTTTGTTAAAGATTTTATTTATTTACTTGACAGACAGAGATCATAAGTAGGCAGAGAGGCAGGTGGAGAGAGAGGAGGAAGCAAGCTCCCCGCCAAGCAGAAAGCCTGATGTGGGGCTCAATCCCAGGACCCTGAGATCATGGCCTAAGCTGAAGGCAGAGGCTTTAAACCACTGAGCCACCCAGGCTCCCCAAGATCTTATTATTTTTAAAAGATTTATTTATTCATTTTAGAGAAAGAGAGACAGAGACAGTGGAGGGAGGGACAGAGGGAGAGAACCTCCCAGCATTCTCCCCACTGAATATGGAGATGGACGTTGGGCTCTATCCCATGACCCATGAGACCATCACCAGAGCTGAAACCAAAAGCTGGATGCTCAACTGACTGAGCCACCCAGATGCCCCAAGATTTTTTTTGTTTGAGAGAGGGAGAGGGAGAGAGAGAGCAAGCATGAACAGGGCGAGGGGCAGAGGAAGAGGGAGAAGCAGACTCCTCGCTGAGTGCAGAGCCCAAGGCAGGGCTTGATCTTAGGAACCACAAGATCATAACCTGAGCCAAAGGCAGAGGCTTAACTGAGCCACCCAGGAGCCCCCAAAATTTTACTTTAAAAAAACGTCAAGGGTGCCTGGGTGGCTCAGTTGGTTAAACATCTGCCTTCAGCTCTGGTCATGATCCCAGGGTGCTGGGATGGAGCCCCATATTGGGGTCTCTCCTCAGTGAGGAGCCTGTTTCTCTCTCTCCCTCTGCCTGCTGCTCTCCCTGCTTATGCTTTCTCTCTCTGTTGAATGAATAAATAAATTTCAAATCTACAATAAAGTTAAAAAGATGATTTCATTGAATACCCATACATCCTTCAACTAGCTTGCCTAACTATTCACATTTTTCGCCACACTTGCTTCATCTTGCTCTCTCCGTATAGATACATATTATTTTTTAAAAAGATTTATTTACTTATTTCAGAGAGAGAGAGAGAGAGAGAGCGTGCGAACAGACAGAGGAGCAGAGGGAGAGAGAATGCTTGAGCAGACTCCCCACAGATCGTAAAGCCTGACGTGAGGCTTGACCACAGGACCCTGAGATCATGACCTGAGCTGAAGTCAAGAGCTGGCCACTTAACTGACCAAGCCACCCAGGTGCCCAAATACATACTACTTTTTGCTGAATTATTTGCAGACATCATGACACTTTACCCCTTAATACTCAACTGTGTTTTTCCTGAGAACAAGGGGATCTTCCTTCAATAACTGTGATATCATTACCATACCCACGACATTTAACACTGACAATATTATCATCTAATATATGGTTTGTAATCAAATTTTTGGGCCCATGTCTTAATTTATCTGTGTGCTCCCAGGGACCAACACAGGTAAGAGTCAGGGAACAAATATAAGAGAGGAAGTGGCTGAGAATCAAGGGAACAATGAATGAGTGAGCATGAGTGCAAACAAATGATTATGAGCGCAGGATGAATGAATGAATGAATACAACCATCATTATTATAATCAGCATTGTATAGTTATGTGTTATTATAACAGAAACATACAATACTACATTTCTATTGTTATGATGCATTATATAATTATACCCTATATTACTAGATTATATAATAGTAAATCTAATACGATAAATTGTTAGAGCTAATACTGTTTTAATATATTTATTTATTTATTTTAAAGGTTTTATTTATTTATTTGACAGAGAGAGATCATAAGCAGGCAGAGAGGCAGGCAGAGAGAGAGGAGGAAGCAGGCTCCCTGTCGAGCAGAGAGCCCAATGCAGGGCTCGACCCCAGGACCCTGGGACCATGACCTGAGCTGAAGGCAGAGGCTTTAACCCACTGAGCCACCCAGGAGCCCCTAATATTTTTATTTTAGAGAGAGTTGGGGGGAGAGGTAAAGGGAGAGGGGCAGGGAGAGAAACAGAGACAGACAGACAGAGAATCTCAAGCAGATTCTGCAGGGAGCACAGAGCCCTACATGGGGCTCGATCTCACAACCCTGAAATCATGACCTGAGCTGAAACCAAGAGTTGGATGCTCAACCGACTGAGACACCCAGGTGCCCCTAGAGCTAATATTTTTTGAACACTCATTATGCAGCCATGTATCATTCCAGGGATTTTACATGAATTTCCCTGTTTAATCCTCATCATGGCCCCAAGATACTATTATTTCTACTTTACAGGTAAAGAAATTGGGGCCCAGTGGCCAAGCCAGGATATGGACCTCAGACACCTTTTTCCTCTCAAGCCTACTGTGAGGGAGTGTACTGCAAGGGGTGGAGTGATCCCATGGGGGAAAGGGTGGGTCCCAGAGCAGGGCCCCCAGGGCTCTGCCAGGTACTCACTGTCCTCGGTGGGCCGAATGTCTACCCGCAGCTGCAAGTAAGGTTTGGAGGCAGTGGCGAAGGCTGTGCTGAGGTCCCAGTCAGACAGGAGTGAGAGGTAAGTTTCCTGCCCCAGCCGATCCCGGCCCAGGTAGCTGATGCCAAAGTTCTTCTTCCTGGACAGAGGAAGTGTGGCAGCTCTCAAGTGCTCCCAGTGCCATGGAGGCCCCAGGGACAGTTCCACGAAAAGTCAGGGAAGGCAGAGATGATGTGGAACAACTCTCTACTATGTGTTGGGTACAGTGGCAAGGATTTTGGGCTGTCTGAGGTCAGACAGTGTACCTCTGCTTTGTTACACAAACACGGAAACAGATACACACCCGCTGGTATCTAGAGGGCACACTGAAAGCTTAAAATGTTGGCCCCCTCTAGGGAGGGTGACAGAGTAGTTGAAGGATAGAAGAGGGAAGAAAACAGCTTTCTTACTGCATAAAAAAATAAAGCAAGCTGTGTGTTTGTTATTTTTCACAGCAAAAAATGTTTACCCAAAAAAGTCAACAACTAAGAATTTGTTCTTCAGATATACTTGTGATGAAGAATGTTGTTTAACTATTGTAACCATGGAAACATCCCAAGTAGACATCACTTTTATCCTCTCTGAATTTGTTACCATGTGCTTGTATTCCTCCAAAATAACAATCACAACAAAATAACCATCACAAGATGACAAGAGACACCACTTTTTATCTATCAGGTCAGCAAATTTTCCAATGTTTTCGAGTAACCAGTGTTTCTTAGGGAAAGAGGCATTTTATATGCTGCTGGGGAGATTATAAATTGGCAAAAACCTAGCTGAAGAGCATTTTAGAAATAGCTGTTGAAATTTTAAAAAGCACACACCCTTTAGTCCAGCAATACCACCGCTAGGAATTTAGCCTATGACTAGATTTCCCCAAATACTCTAGGATATGCAAATGTGGCAGTTCACTGTGGGATTATCTGTAATAATGAAACAAACAAACAACAACAAAAAAGCCAAACAACCACTGTTGAAGTGAGTGGCCCCATGGTCGGTCCCCCAGCATCCCATAACTCACCCATTCAAATCAAAGGCTCGGATGAGGATGTGCTGTAATACATCAAGCGAGGTGATCTGGGGGTCGACGGCGAAAGAGCGGAACTCAGGTGACAAAAAGCTCTCACACTTCTGGGGAGATAAGACACAGAGTGGGCCATCAGGGGCCACATCACCACACTGAAGCAGGCAGAGTGACGGATAGGAGGCAAGGTCAGACAAGTTGTGGGCAGGGGCACATGGAAGCAGGAGTTCTGGGTCATTGGTTTTTGCTCTGAGTGAGAGGTAAGACTTGGAGGGTTCTGTGCAGAGGAGGGATGTGATCTGACTTAGGATTTAACAGGTTCCTTCCAGCTGCTCTTAAGAGAACAGGCTGTGGGGGGTAAGGGAGAAAACAGCAGTCCAGTAAGAAGGAGGCTATTGCAATGGTCCAAGCACCCAATTCTTCCTCTTTGTTCCAATGGTTGTCAGGATCACCAAGTCCAGTCTGGCTCCCATTAAATCAATACTCAATGCTGCATCAATTTAGCACATCTACTTATGATACTTCCCTGCTTAAATCTCTTCAGAGGCAACCCCAGGGTCCCCAAAAGGTGGGCCTATAGGACGCTGGCCAGCCTCTCTTCAGTCAGCTTTTTTGAACTTTACACTCTGGTGCTACCAAACTGCTGGAAGTTACTTTGAACACATCCTGGCTCTGGGACTTTGCTTGTGCTGATCCCCCGTCTGGAAAGTCCTTCCCACTTTCTTCCAACCGGCTCACCCAGAGCTCAGGTATGATCTCTTTTCTGAATTCCCAAACCTCTACCTTAGAGCTTCCTGTATTACCCTGAGGTGACCTGTTTACTTCTTTCCAGAATCTACTTTCTCACCAACACCAGTGCCACCACCCTAGTCTGAGCCACCATCACCACTTGCTAGAGCAATGGCAACAGCTTTCTTAGAACACGTGCCAGAGGCCCTTCCCAATCTGCTTCTCTTTTACCTCATTGTTTTACCCCCTACCCACTCCTGCCCTTGCTCTCTTGCTCCAGCAATATGGGAACCCAAAGGAACATGCCAGTCTTATCCCCACCTCCCAGCCTTTGCCCTTGCTCTTCTCTCTGCTTCCACTATTCCTCCAATACACATACGGAGTAGGTGTATCTTTTTTTACCTGGGTCTCTGCCCCTTCAACACCTTTCTACCTGCTACAACCCTGGCTAAAGGAACTCCCTAGTTCAAAAGCTTTTTCGTTATCTCCTTACGACATTCACCAGAGTCCAAAGCATCTCATTGATTTAGCTGTCTTCCCGATAAGCACGTCAGCTCATCCCGGGTGAGATTGTAAATGTGCACATAGGTACATGTCTCTACATGTTAATTGACTTCAGCACCTCCTTTTCAGACACCAACAGCCCCCCCTCAACTATTTAAGGCCCCTCCTCCAGCCCTATGGCCCCTCCTCTCTACCCATGATCTCCACCTATCCATTTCTCAGGCCACTACCCCTCCATTTTCAGTCCCTAAGTCCTCAGGGCCTGCCCAGCATTTCTAGGTCCAGCCCCCACTCCCCCACCCCTGTCCCCACCACTATCACTCTGCCCTCAAGCTTCGCCCCTCAGGTTAACACCCCAAATCTCGGGTCCCGCCCTCCGGCCTGAGAGAATCACCGCCTTCCCCTCCCCTGGGCACCCCAGGAGGGCCGGCCGACCAACTGTCAGCCTCACCTTGACTCGGACCCGTACCACCTCTCGCTCCTCCTCCTCAGCCGCCGCCGCTTGGGCTCCCCCGCCAGGTGGGGGCGCTCCAGAGCCGACCAAATCCGAGGCTCCAGAGGCCGACGCCATCCCGCCGCCACCCACCTCGGGGCGACGGTTGACCGTTGCCCCCCACCTCTGTGCGCACTCCACAGTTCGGGCGCCCGCGGCCCCACCTTGTGGCCCGGCGCAGGCGCAGAGGGCGCTGTGAGACCCTGCCCCCCCGCTGCCCCTCCCACCAGGCACAGGGTGGAGATAGCCTCTGCGCACGCGCTTAAAATGCTGTTGCCAGGTGTCCCGCCCCCAGAAGCCGCGCATTGTGCCTCACTTCCAACAGTGCGCAGGCGCATACTGAGGTCCCGCCTCTCTTCGCCAGCGGTTTGGTTGTCTGGGCAGCTTAATTCCAGATTCACCTACGTGTTACAGTGACGATCTACTCGAGCGAGAGAAGTGGGCAGGGAAAGAATCTGCCGTGCAATGACGTCAGGCCCCACCTCCCGCCTGGAGTTGCCTCCTGCCTCGCCTTTAAAGATGATGTCATCTATTTCAAAAACCTGTGGCCCTTGCTTCAAATGAGTCTGCTGAATGGAAAAATAATCCCTTTTCCAGAATCTTTAAAAAATAGTTTACATGGGGCGCCTGGGTGGGTTAAGCCTCTGCCTTCGGCTCAGGTCATGATCTCAGGGTTCTGGGATCGAGCCCTACATTGGCCTCTTTGCTCAGCAGGGAGCGCCCCCCAACCCCGGCCTACGGCCTACGTGTGATCTCTGTCAAATAAATAAAATCTCCACAAAAAAGTTTCCATGTACATATATGACTTTTGCAGTTTGTCTCCATGATTTGTATATATATATATACATATATATGTATATATATATGTATATGATTCTATTTATTTGAGAGAGAGAGAGGAGAGAGAGTGTGCACAAGCCAGGGAAGGGGCAAAGAGGGAAAAGGGGATTCCCTCCTGAGCAGGGAGCCCTATGTGGGGCTCCATCCCAGAACCCCAGATCAGGACCTGAGCTGAAGGCAGATGCTTAACTGACTGAGCCACCCAGGCACCCTCGCATGATGCATTTCAATAAATAATTTACTAAAAAATTCATTTTTATGCTCTCTGGAGGTCCTAGCTTTTTAAGTTTGCCTTCATTTTATTTGATCCTTGCAAGACGTTGAGGTCAGTCCTGTCATTAAACAATGTATGTCTACTAAATATCAGCGGATTGAACACACTTTAGATTCCTCAAATCACCAAATACATGAAGAAATTCTTCTCACTTCACTGAATATCCATCTGGTTTGGACAAAATCAGACTGCCCTTACAAACGTAATTCCTAACAAAGGAGTCCTGTAAGATGCCTGGACTTCAGTTATTGTTGCAGTATTGTATGAATGCTACTCTTAACATTTTTTTAAAAAGATTCTATTTATTTGACAGACAGAGATCACAAGTAGGCAGAGAGGCAGAAGCAGGCTCCCTGCTGAGCAGAGAGCCCGACATGGGGCTCGATCCCAGGACCCTGGGATCATGACCTGAGCTGAAGGCAGAGGCTTTAACCTACTGAGCCACCCAGGCGCCCTTTATTTATTTTTTAGAGAGAGAGTGATAGAGTACGAGCTGGGGTGGAGGGGTAGTGGGGGGTGGTGGGAAGCGGACTTCCTACTGAGCAGGAAGCCCAACTCAGGGTTTGACCCCTGGACCCTGGGGTCATGATCCCAGCAGACACTTAACCAACTGAACCACCCAGGAGACCCTATTTTGGTATCTTTTAAAGTAATTGTTTCCTCGGTATTATTATTACATGGATGTCAATTTTTGAGAAGGTATAAATACTGGAGAATTTTTTTTTTGTAAGCCAGAGGATTTTCGGCATTTTTCTTCTGATCCATGTGCTTGAGTAATTAACACTTCTTATGAGTCCACTGGATTTTCTGAAGGAAATTAGGAATTTGAGAGTCTGTTTCTCATTACAATTATCACAGGGTGGGATGAGCAAAACACTAGCCTGGATTCTGGAGTTCAATCCCGATGGCAGCACTGGAGCCCAGGTTTTAAATGGGGATATAATGTGGTCAGATGTCTGTCTTGGTTGTGGAGAGGGCCTTGGCTGGAAAGACTGCTTACTGGAAGCAAGGTGATAAAAAAGGAGGTCCTTGTCATAGTCCTGGGGAGAACTTTCTCTTTCATTTATTTATTCTTCCATTCAACAAATACAAAGTGTATGCCAGGTGCTCTACATATATTAATTCATTTAATCTGCATAAAAATCCAATGAGGTAGGTACCCTTATGAGAATTTTACATGTGAGAGCACTGAAGGTCAAGGAGAAACACACTCAAGATCAAAGGGATAGTAAGTGGCACGGAGAGTTAAATGCAATGGCCAGAAGGTGGCTGTGCTCGGCTTTGGCTTTAACAGCCAGGCATTTCTCCAAATCTATACTGTAGGCTTGAGCAGAACCAGGATTTGAACTGAAGTCCTGTTCTGCTCAGGTCACCAGGAGCCAGTCTACAGGTATCCGCAGTTTTTTTCATTCTTTGTCATCTCCTCAAAGTTCCTCAAGTACCCATCTGTTTTATGACTCAAGGTCTATGAGGTTAATGACAGACTGTGGGAGGAGTGATGGGGGTGGGTCTATAGGGTGAGAGGTTATTCGTGGGATGAATGATGAGAATCTGTGGATACATCATAGGTGATCTGAAGGATGATAGGATGTGGGGTGAGTGATAGAAGATCTGTGGGTTAACTGGGGACCTGTGGGGTATGAGGTAACAAATTCTGCAAGGCAAGTTATGGGGGTTTGTAATATAAGTAATGACAGCCTATGGGGTAAATGATAGGGGATTTGTGGGGTGACTTGAGAGGGTCTGTGCTATCCATGATGGGGAGGGTCTACGGGGTGAGTTGTGGGGTTGTAGGGTATATGACTAGAGGTCTGCTGGGTAAGTCATGGGGTATGTGAAGTGAGTGATGGGTCTTGTGAGTTTTTGCGGTCCCTAGGGTGAGTGATGGGGATCTTAAGGGTACTGATGGGTGTCTTTGGAGTGACTAATGGGGGGAGTCTGAGGTGAGTGAAGTAAGATCTGTGAAGTTACTGATGGGGTGTCTATGGGGCACCTGATCAGGAGACACGAGGTTGAATAAATTGAAGAACTTCTAGATTTGGAAAGTTCTACAAAAAATGAGAAAGTGTGCTCTGGAAAGAACATCAAGGGTGTGAATGGATGATCACTTCTTAAGAGAAATAATGGGTGCCTCATGGATCTAATTAGTCATCATGGGACTCTGTGGGGTCAGTGATAAGGGGTTTGTTAGGTTATAGATTGGAAGCCTAAGTGATGATGACAGAGGGGGGTCTATGGCTGAGAGAACAGTGGTCCTTGAAATGAGTGAGGGAGGGGCTTGTGGGGTCAGTCACAGGACATCTCTGGGGTTAGTAATTAAAGATCTCTCAGTGTTAGGGTCAAGATCTTTTATTTCCTGATTTTAAAAACTGCCACCATCATGGCCCTTCTAGTTTCTTCTGTACCTTTGTCCCAGTGGCTCCTGGCTGTAGCTCCACACAGCTCCTTTCTTGCCCCTGCCTCTGGCCCTTCTGGTGCTTACCCATCAACCCGAGTTTGACAGATTAATTTGTTTTGTCCCTCCAACCTGCAGGACTGGACTCTTCTTCCTGGTGGAGGGTTCCTCGTCAGCCAGTGTTCAAGCCCAGCCTACTACTTATTAATTCAGCTTGCTCTTGGCTTTTGTGGTTTTGGTGTCCAGCATGCTCTGGGCATGAGCAAGCTTCTTTACAGAATCGAGCACAAGGATTCCAGGCAGCACCAGCCACAGGCCGTTCAAGAAGACAAAGTAAAACCAGAAGTAGAGCGGGTGGCCCAGCTCCCCATGCTGGAATCCATCCCGCTGCTCTGTTAGGAAATAGAGCACATCCCCATAGATCTGACCTGTGGGAGGTAAGAGGGGAAGAGGAAACCCAGTCAGGAGGAAAAGCTATTCCAAGGCATCTTCTAAGTCATCATTCAAGGTCTCAGAGCTGATTCTCAAATTTAGAGAGCTAAGAAATCTGAAAACATATGGCTGAAAATTTGAGGAATTAGAAAAGTGAGAATTCCAGAAATAAGAAGCTGAGAATTTCTCAACTCAGGAGAGTTCTTATCTCCAGAATTTAAGGAAGCTCAAAATACCTTTAATTCAAGACAGTGCAGGATTCCAGAACTAAAGAAAGCCAGCAGTGTAAGAACACAAGAGGACTGAATGCCCAGATGAAGGGAGCTCAGAATCCTAACCCTGGAGGAGCCAGGGGCTTCCTGCCACCTCATGTAACCTTCACAGGAGACATTGTGATGAAAGAGGAGGAGGGGGAAATGACCCTTTCCCACCTGAGAACACAGACTGAGAGGGTCATGGCTGTTCCAGAACCTCAGGATGATGTCATTCAGCCTGACTCAGCCCTGGGTGGACACAACTGAGAGGTGCTCTGTGTAGGGATCCCCCTGTGTCTGCGGATCCCCCATCAACCCCTCTAGGACCCAGTGTGGGCCCCCTCCTCACCTACAGAGACCACGAGCTGTAAGACAAAGCGGAGGGGCTGCTGGCGGAGAAAGGCGATCACCACCCATAGGCTGAGTGGTCCCCAAAGGCAAGCTGTGATGGTCTCCATGCATATCGTGAAGTTGTCACTCCTGTGGGAGGAGAAAGGATTGGGGAGCAGTGGCATCATTGTGCTGTACCCACAGGGCACCCCATTAGTGCTCCCCGACTCACCACCACCCCCAAATCAATGCAGGGCTCCCTTGATGGAGGCAAACACTTACAGGATATATCGGCTGTCTCCCTTGGCATACTCCTTCCCTGAAGAAGGTAAGAGACATACATGAAGAATAAAGGCAAGAAAAGGAATTCAGATGTGTGAGAGTTGAGGGCCCATGTAAGGTGGGCTTCATAACCTCTCCATGCCTCAGTTTCCTCATCTGAGAAATGGGGTAGCTGTTTGGATTCTAGAGTGAACATATGTATACAAGATAATGTGTGCAACCTGACCCAGAACAGTAAGTAACGCTGTGACTGTCTGGTATCCAATAAATGCGGAATAGAAGAAAGGAAGTCTAGGAGATGGGGTGAGTGAAGTAGCCAGTGAATATAAGAGAAAGAGAGAGAGAGCACGCATGAGTGAGCAAGCAAGCACAAAGGTGAACAGATGAGTGAATCAAGGAATGAGCAGAGAATTAATAAGAAAAAGACAGACCACTCAATGTAAAAATAGACAGGAGACAAGAAAAGGTTCTTTAGAAAACAGGATTCCAAAATGGTCAATAAACATATGAAATGTGTTCAAACTTCATTAATTACTAAGAAAAAGCAAATTAAAACCATAATGAGTATCACTTGCAGCCACTATGACTAAAACTAAAGAAACACCTGACCATCCAAGTGTTGGCGAGGATGTGGAGGAACTAGAACTCCCATATGCTGCTGGTGGGAAAATAAAATGGTATAGCCATTTTTATTTTTTTTTATTTTTTTTTTTTTAAGATTATTTATTTATTTATTTGTCAGTGATGGAGAGAGAGCGAGCAAGCACAGGCAGACAGAGAGGCAGGCAGAGGCAGAAGCAGGCTCCCTGCCAAGCAAGGAGCCCGATGTGGGACTCGATCCCAGGACGCTGGGATCATGACCTGAGCCGAAGGCAGCTGCTTAACCAACTGAGCCACCCAGGCGTCCCGGTATAGCCATTTTTAAAAACAGTTTGGCAGTTTTTTCATAAAGTTAAACACACATCTACCACTCTTCTCTTCCATATTTACCCAAGAGAAACAAAGGCGGATCTTCACACAGACTTGTGTTAGATCCAAGTGTTATGTAAGAATAGCAGTTTTATGGGTGCCTGGGTGGTTGTTGGTCAAGCATCTGCCTTTTGCGTAGGTCATGAACCTGGAGTCCTGGGATTGAGTTCTGCATCGGGCTCCCTGCTCAGTGAAAAGTCTGTTTCTCCCTCTCCCTCTGCCCCTCCCCCCTGCTCGTGCACTGGTGCTCTCTAATAAATAAATAAAATCTTTGAAAAAAACATAGCATAAAAATAATTTATTCATGAGGCCCAAAAGGAATATTATTTATAATAGCAAAAGACTGGGGCCACCTGGGTGGCTCAGTCATTGAGTTCTACCTTCACCTCAGGTCATGATCTCAGGGTCCTGAGATTGAGCCCTGTGTTGGGCTCCCTGCTCAGTTGGGAGTCTGCTTCTCCCTCTCCCGCTGCTTGTTCTCTCTCTCTTTCTCTCTCAAATAAATAAAATCTTCTTTTTATTTTTTTATTTTTATTTATTTATTTGACACAGAGAGAGAGATCACAAATAGCAAGAGAGGCAGGCAGAGAGAGAGGGAGAAGCAAGCTCCCCACCAAGCAGAGAGCCCAATGTGGGGCTCGATCCCAGGACCCCGAGACTATGATCCAAGCCAAAGGCAGAGGCTCAACACACTGAGCCACCCAGTATCCCCCAAATCTTTTTTTTTAATTTGTTCATTTGCCAGGGAGAGAGATCATAAGGAGGCAGAGAGGCAGGCGGGGGGGGGGGGGAGAGCAGGCTCCCCGCTGAGCAGAGAGCCCATTGTGGGGCTCAATCCCAGGACCCCAAGACCACGACCTGAGCCCAAAGGCAGAGGCTTAACCCACTGAGCCACCCAGGTGCCCCTTAAATAAATAAAAATGATTAAAAAAAAGATTAGAGGGAAATACCCTAAAATACTGGCCAAGTCAAATAATTCTGTAACATCCATGCTTTAAAAGCTTTTTATGAACTGATAAGGAGTGACCACATTGAAAAAAAGCAAAGTTCAGAGGTGTATATACCATATTACCATTTGCACAGAAGGGAAAAAAAGCGATGATGATGATGATGAAGGGCAGTTATGGCATCTACTGTCTGCCAACAGAGTTCTTAAAATCTTTTTTCAAGATTTATTTATTTATCTGAAAGAGAGAGCGTGTGTACAGGAGCAGGAGGGGCAGTGGGAGAGGGAGGTAATCTCAAATGGACTCCATGCTGAGTCCAGGGCTCCATCTCATGACCTGAGCTGAAAGCAAGAGCCAGATGCTTAACCCACTGTGCCACCCAGGCACCCCTGCTAGCACTGTTCTAAGTGACTTACATATTTTTGGGTTTTACCATCCCTCTTTTACAAATAGCAAACTGAGGCTTATCTGTATAATTTTGTGTAAGCAAGCCCTGGAAAAAAGCATACGCAATTATTAACATTGGTTAATAATTACAGAAACTTGGTGGACAGAAGGTAGATTTTCACTGCACACCTCTTTAAATGTTTTTTTTTTGACCCATATGAACAGATACTCAACAAAAAAGTTGAATATATTTTTTAAATAAATTAATGTTAGAGTTGGTGGGTGGATAAATATCTAAGCCAATCCCTGCCCAGAAAATTTCCTCCCACAGCCCTCAAAGAACTCAGGACTCACAGAGTTGGGATAAGAAAGCTTGGTCTCCAAGAAGGTCTTCGTGGTAGAGGCTGAACCAGCCCTCAATCACCATGTGAATGAACCCACACACTGCAAACCAGCACAGGGATAGTCGCCGCCAAGTCCCCAGTGGGACGACTGCAGCACGACCTGACAACAGCCATGTGGTCACAACCAAGACCCCAGAGACGGAGAAGAGGCCCGCAAGGAGATGCCAAGTGGGGCAGTCATTAGGCACAAAGTTGTCCAGCCTCAGGTGCCGAGGCCAGTATGGGTGCAAGGGGCTGGCGTTGGTGGTCATGTCTTTGCAGGCTGATGGCTGTATGTGGGCAAGTAGAAAGGAGAAAAAAAAAGAGAAAAACCTGAGCAAACAGAAAGCACAGAATGAGATCATAAAATCAAACCCAAACAATTTATTATCACAAGAAGTGTAAATGGACTAAAATTATCAGTTAACAGACTGGATTAAAAATAGCCTAATTATATGCTGTTTTAAAATCCCAACTATAAGGCTGTTCCAGTCCTCCAAGAGAGTCCCATGACGTGAAAGACACAGGAACCGGGTCAGGTTCTAGCCCTCATTGGTCACAGTCTGGTGGGCGGACACAAAAAAACAGACTAGGTCCCAGCTCTCACTGGTCACGCCCTGATAGGGGACGTACAAGGGCCGGGTGTGGTCCCTTCCTCAAGGGTCGTAGTTGGCTGAGGAGACACAGCGACCAGGCTGGGTTCCACTGCAAGGGTCAGGGTCTAGCAACTTTCAACAGGAAGCTATTCCCTCTCCCACAGTCCTGGAATCCGCAGGACAGAAGAGAGAAAACTAATCCGAACTACAACGTCAGGTTCAGTGTGTGCAAAGCCAGACCCTTCCTGAAATCGTGCATAACGCCACTAACCTGCAAGAGAAAGAGGAAAACGGAAGGCAGGAGTCTTGGGCGCAGTTCTAAACAGGAAAACGAGGGTGAAATACACAGACCACCAATTAGAAATAGAAGCCTCTGGTCTAGCTGCCCAATGAGAAGGCAGATCTTCTGCCGTCCCGGCAACCGCGCCGTAGCTGGGGGTCTTGCGCAGGCGCGTAGGGTGGGCGATGGGTGTCCGTGCATGGGACCCGTGCTGGGGGTGGTGGGGGGAGAGGGAGGGAGGAAGGGTCTAGCGCGGGCGTCGAGGGCCAGCTGTTTAGCCGTTGAGAGCTAGGGGATGGAGTGGCAGGTCGGGCGGAGGAAACTCACCCAGCGGCGTGGTCGCGGCGGCCTCGCTCACAGACTCCGGGGTCTCTCTAGGCTAGCTCTCTGGCTGCGTACAAACCCTTCGTTCCGACTTGTCCCCTCACAGGTTCCTCACCTTACGGAGCTGGCCAATGGAGGGGCTGCGAAGGCGGCCAGCGCCGCCCCTAACCAATAGGAGCTCTCTGTGTGCCGCCGGCCCCGCCCCCATGCGTGGTGCCATTTTCGCTGTTGGTTGAGACCCAGTCAGGAGTTGCGGGAAGGCTGGGACCCGCCAAGGTTCGTGGGCTTCCGCAGGGAGCCCTAGCTTCAATTTCCCTAGTCCGTTGTCAGTCAGTCGTATCAGAAACTGGGTGTTTTATCCTTATCTGCTGTTGAGTCAGCATTGCTCTGTGTTCGCTCACCTTTGCCCTCGTTTTTTAGGGACATCAATCAATGAGTTCCCAATCCTAATGCCCGAACCGGCGAGGAAACTAAATATGACAGCAGATCACATCTTGTACGTTGTGCCTCTGCCCTCTCCTTGGGCGCTTAGAACTCCTCAACGGTCATCTCCACTTCTGACTTAAGTCAGAACTAGTCAAAACCCGGGCTCCCCAGCGCTGCTGGCCAATTGGTATTGAGACCCTTAGTGTCCCTGTGCCAACTCAAGAGGGCCAATCCAAACTCCGTGACTCTAAACCAGCAGGCACCCCAGCCGTGCAATCAATCAGAACCCCGACCTATCCCACACCTTCCTATCCAATTAGAACCCATGACCTTCAGTTCTAAGGACCAATAAGCATGAACTCTTCATCTGTCTTGCTTTCCCCCCCTCTCTGCCCTAGTCAAAATAACGGATCAGAAAACCAGTTTTCCAGCCAGCTAGTATCAGGTCCCCCCACCACACACACATCCAACTATCCGTTTGTCCTGGCTCCACTCAAATCAAGTTGTGCAGTCCTCGAGCTCATCATCCAGCCCTGAACAATAATAAGTTAACCATGAACCAACCACAACCTGTTCCCTCTTCATGATTTCCATCTTCCAAACCTTTAGTCCGTGCTGTACCCATTCCTCACTCAATTCTATTCCCCACTGAGCAGTGAAGAAAGAGCCTTTTGTATCTTTCCTACTTTTATTTGACAATAACAAACTGCATATAAAAAGGGAGAAGGAAGGCGGGGGAGGCCCTGGATCTCCCCCTCTCTGTTTCCCCAAGCATCCTCCGCCCCTAGGCCCCAGCAGGGACCACCCCCTTCCCGCCTTATGGTGGAGTGGGGATCGACAGGCATGGAAATTGTGTGTGTGTGTGTGTGTGTGTGTGTGTGTAGGGGTGTCGGGGGGTCAAGGATGGAGAGGGGTCAAGAATTAGAGATAGGGCCTTCCCTCATCCCGCATCAGAGCTTGCACCCTGAGGAGGGGTCTTGAGGGAGCTATGAGGGTCCACAGATGTGCCTCAGCCTATGAGACGATAGAAGATCCAACATCCAAAAGTGACCCAGTGACTGGCCCAGCTGAGCTCTGACCACTTGTGGACAGTGTATGCCATGCCGTAGCCCTGTGGGAGAGAAAGAGGTGACAGTCCCACTCGGCAAGAACAAAAAAAGTTCTCAGGAAAACCCATCCTTTGTTTAAGGACATTTCTGTGACTCCATGCTAACCTACTAGGCGAGGCCCCAGAGAAGAGACTGGGTACATGTAAAAGGTAAGCAGAATCAGGTGTTATTTTTTTTCATGTTTTCTTCTTTAAATATTATTTTAAAAACAAAACAAGGCAATTCCATCCTCTGACTTGTACTCTCCCTAATATAGAAGGAGCTCCTAGAAATCAATTTTTCAAAAAGAAAAAAGAAACCTGGTAAAGGAAGGGAGTATGCCATTCTCACAAAGGAAAAATCCCACTGGTTCTTAAATATATGAAAAGATACTTAGCCTCACTCATAATCTTCCTCCTCTCAAACTGGCAAACCTATCCAGGAAGTCTGAGAGGCACTCTGTTGGTAGGGCAACGGGTATGGTCAGACACTGCTGGGGGGAGGCAAAAAAGTAACTCCTTCATTGTAACTCTCAAGGCTAGATCCTATAGTTCTGTCTGCACCTGTGTGGATCCATATGGGTACCAGGGTATTAGTACTTGCTGTAGCACCATCTGCAATAGGAAAGGGCTGGAAATCACCTAGGTGTTCACTGATGACGGGCAAACTACACTGTGTCATATCGTCATACCCTCGCAATGGAAAACAAATGAATGAGGACATTCCATGTACTTATGCGGAAGATTTTCAAGAACGATTATGTGAAAACAGTGACATGCAGAATGGTATCATTCATGAGTTCTTTTAGGGTAAAACCTGGGGTGGGGGAGGGAATCAAAATATAAATCTACTGTTGTGCTTATATTTTAGTGGGACATTTTAATGAAATGAATAAAAATAGTTACCTGTAAGAGGGGAGGAAGGAGACCGTAAGAGCAAGACTTTTCCCTGAACATCTTGAATACTGTTTTGTTTTTGAACCTTGTGATTTATGCATTAACTATTTTTAAATGTTTTAGTAAAAATTAAAACCCCAATTTTGCACACTCAACCTGAATGAAGATTAAAAATTGTTTTTAATGACAAAATAGAAAATAAAAGTTTTATTTTCAATTAAAAATAAAAAAACGCAACTAAAAGAGAAGCAAAACCTGGATCCTGCAAGAGCCATGTGAAGAAACAGTATTTTTAAAATCATCTTTCATTTAAAAAGGGAGTAAAATCTGGAATGTGCATACTCCACATGAATAAAAATAGCACATACATTTTAATGTACATTTTTAAAGCAGAATCCAGAGTTTGCACATTCAACCTGAGTAAAAATACTTCTTAATTAAATAAGAAAGAAACCTTATGCATTCTATTGAAACAAAAATATGATGAAATAATTAATTTTTTGAAGAGTAAAACCTGGGGGTGCCTGGGCGGCTCAGTTGGTTAAGAGGCTGCCTTCAGCTCAGGTCATGATCCTGGGGTCCTGGGATTGAGCCCCTGCGTTGGGCTCCTTGCTTGCCAGGGAGCCTGCTTCTCCCTCGCCCTCTGCCCCTCCCTCCTCTGCTCCTGTTTCTCTCTCTCTCTCTCTCTCTCTCTCACACACACACACACACACACACACACACAAATAAATAAACAAAATGTAAAAAAAAAAGAAAACTGGGATTTTGCTCATCTCTATAAAATAAATTTTATAAGTAAACTAAACATAGTTTGCACGCCTTGCCCTAAGAAGAGCCCCAACAGGATGAGTCCAGCAGAAGGACCCTGAGAAAGGAGAGGATCCAAGAGCACTAGCTTCGCAAGTGCTAGACAGACACATGACACGAGGTCCTCAATGCCTCAGCCTCTTCACCTTTGCTCTCATGGTTCCCATGAGCGGGTAGCACGTCCCTAAGTAACCTCCAGCCCAGGGCCCCACCTCACCTGCTCCTCTGTGGTGTCGTCCACATCGACATCAAACAGGGAGCCCAGGTAGGCCAGGTGGAAGATGGCCAGGGCCCCAAAGAGCAGGTTTAAGACTCGCACCCCCAGGCCCTGTGGGGGACAGATGGATATGCTTGGCAGCTGGATCTACTCACTGTCCCCCAGCCCCGCCCGGCCAGGGGAGCCCAGGGAGATGCACAAACCCCAGTGGGTCCCAGGAAGGAGGATGTCCAGGGCACAGAGCACCCCCTGGGGTTTGGATCTTCCTACGGGAGCCCCAGAGGTACCCAGGGATGAGGGTACTGTTAGCCTGGGGGCATCCAGGGGGAGAGGCGAGTGTTGAGGCAGAGGAGGAAGAATGGAGGGGCTTCAGCTGGGGGCTTATGGTGATAAACGTTGGTTGCCAGGCGGGAGGCAAATCTGAGGTGGTCCATATTTCTTATTGCAAACAATGAAAAAACGAACAGAAAGGAATCCCCACCATGACCTATGAGATCCACCTTTCCCCACCGCCCTCGCTCACTGGGCTCAAGCCACACTGGCCTCCTTGTTATTCCTCAAATATTCCAGGCTCTCCCATCTCAGAGCTTTTACACAGGTTGTTCTCTCCCTACCTGGAATGCCTCTCTTCCTCATCTCCTCCAGTTCAAGAACTCAAGAGTCACTTCCCTATTTAAAATTGAAACCATTCACACCCCCGCCCCATACTTCCCTTCCCCTTTCCCTCACGTCTTTTTTCCTTGGCATTAATCCCAATCTAAGAAACTATTATACTTTCGTGACTTTTTAAAAATTTACTGTCTTATCTGTTAAAAGGCTTGTCCCATACGGCTGGGACTTTAGTCTCATTTGTTCACCACTGTGTCCCCAGGGCCTAGAACAGTGCCTGATACCAGCAGGTGCTCAATAAATATTCATGGGGCAAGGTGGGGAACGGATGCCAGGTGTGTATACAGCAGAGGCTTGATAATGTTTGTGAGAGAAATGGATGCCAGGGTTCTGGGGATGGCTCAGGCACCAGGAGAGGAAGCTGGACACCCTGAGATGGACAGAAGATGGAGACGGAAGTAACGTTCTTGAGGGGAAGTGTTGGGCATGAGGTTGCCCGGGCTGAACCCTCACCAAGCGATGCCGGTGCGAACAGTTTGGTGGGCACCGTTTCGACAAGACGCAGGCACTGAGGATCCGAGCCAGGCGCTTCCGGAGGACTGGGGTGGATGCCAGGAGGTAAGGGGGTCAGGTTAGCCTCAGGGGACAATGGTTCTAGCCCTGCCCCCACCTCCTATCCCATCTGCTGGGCTGGGCTCAGCACTCACCATGTTCCACATAAGTGATAAACGCCAGGGACAGCAGCACCGCAGCCAAATGGAAGCTGAAGCCCTGGAGGGCCCAGGGGGCAAGGAGGTGAGTAAGGAGAGGCCCTGCCCCCCCCAGCTCTCCCCACCCCACATCCCGCTCTGCCCTGCTCACGTGCAGGAGGGCACTGGCTGCATAGGTAACCAGCACGGCTGAGAAGGTCCCCAGGCGGAGAGCATTCTTGAAAACATCTGGAAGGGGGAGATGCAAATCAAGAGTCTTCTGGGATTCCCCTCTGCCCTCCCCAGGGGGCCAGAGGGCAAGGAGAGGGACCCAAACCTACTGGAGCCCCCAGGATAAAATCTTTATCATGGTCCCAAATGTCCCATGTCCAAAACTCAGCTCCTCATCTTCCCTCCTGAGCTCCTCCTCCCATAGCAACCCCAAGTTCAGCCAAGGTCAACTCAACTCTTCCCACTCCTCAGAGCAAAAACCTAAAATCACCCTCGCTCTGCCCTCTTCTACCCTCTCCCCCATTTCGACAACCAAACTCTCAGCAAATCCTGTCAGTTCCATCTCCAGAATGTATCCAGAATCTGCCCTCTCTTCACACCCACTGCCACCACCATCACAGCTTGCTTGGACTATTGCCGTGACCTCCTCCCTGCTTCCACCTTGTCTGTTCTCACAGCAGCTGGAGGGGCCTGTTACAACCCAAGTCAGCTCTCAGCCCTCTTCTGCTCACACCCCTGCTGTGGTGCTACTTCCGAGAAAAAGCCCCAGTCCTCCCTGTGGCCAGTGAAGCCCTCCAGCCCCCTGTTACCTTTCTGCCCTCACCTCCTGCTGCTGGTCCCCACTCACTCTGCTCTCCCGGCCCTGATCTCCTCCCTGTTCCTCAGATACATGCACAGTATGCTGCCTCAGGGCCTTTGCACAGGCTGTTCCCTCCATCTGTTTACCCTCTTCCCCCACACATCGGTATTGCTTGTTCTTTCATCTAGCTCACGTCTTTGCTCAAATGTCACCTCCTCAGTGGGACTTACTCTGGCTAATTCATTTAAAATTGCAACACTCCCCCTGCCCTCACTCCTGCCAACACTCCCAGATCATCTTTACCTGCTTCATTTTTTTTTCTTTACCATAGCACCTGTCACCACTTGCACTATTACATATTATTTTTTCTCTTACTGTCTGCTCTCCCCCACAAAAATGTCAGCTCCACAGGGGCCAGGGACTTTTTCCCCCCCTGGTTCCTGCAGTATCCTCAGTGCCTAGTATACAATAGGCTCTCAGTAAACATTACATGAATGGGGAAGGGCCTGGATCGAGGGCTCCCAACTCTCTTGGAGCAGTGACTTGGTGACTCACAGTTATTTAGCCAATAAGACATGGGCAGGTTCCAGCTCGTGACAACTTCCACCATGGACCGGGGCAGCTCCACGTTCAGTGGCTTGGATACAGTCAGGTCCCTGTAGGCAAAAGAGACCTGCAAATTCATCTGGGGTCTTAAGCCATCCATCTGACCTCCATACTTTTATCTTGGCTGTTCCCTCCCCTGGGACTCCCTCCCACCTCCCTGCAGCTCCTCTAGGCAGCACCCTAAGGGAGAGGGGGGGCCCCCAGCCCTCCCCACCATTCCAGGTGATCCTTCTCCTCGGTGAAGCCGGCCCCTGCCAACGTGGCCGTGGCCTCGGACAGAAAGCCCACAAAATAGTTGCTGAAGTGGAAGGAGACAGCACTCTCGTAGGCTCGCAGCCACCTGGGGAGAAAGTGGTGGAAGGATCACTCCCAGGCCCGGCATGACACCCCACCACATGTCAGGTCCCCAGCCCCACTCTGAAGACTCACCTTACCATGGTGCCCCTAGAGCCCCCAGGGGTCAGGAAGGCAGCAGAGGAGAAAGGAAAGAGAGTCAGAGAGGACCTGGAGGCTGGGCGGAGTTGTTTGTAGACAAGACAAGACAGAAACATGGCAGCAAAAGATAGTCACATGCACACGTACACTCTCAGTTTCACACGCCTCAAGTGGAAGTGTGCGCAGCCCTACGGTATGACCTGGTCCTACAGCCTCACATGGCCAGACATCCAGACCCAGCCACTGTCAGAGGCCTGACCTCACGGCGCCACACAGCGACACAGCCACAAGGCCAGACACAAATGCTATCAGACTCCCAGGCTCACAGCCGTCCAGTCTGACCCAGTGACGCTAAGATACACCAGAGTCCTTTACTTAGGCACAGACACAATCAGGTAAAATGCTTTGCACACGTAGGCGATACTACGCTCAACCCAGTCATCCTGTCAGCTGTACAGTCAGACATGGTGAAAGACAGACTGCGGCCCGGACAAAGTGTAGGTTCTGGAATCGGGCCTGGGAATAATGCCCGGATGCTTAGCTAGGTGACACTCGTTAAATCTCTCCACCCTTTGGGGGCCTCATTCAGCATCAGACACCATCAGCGGCCAGTGAGTGGGGGCACTGGGTCATACAGTCAACAGTCAAACAGTCAAACAGTTGGATGAAATCCTACAGTCACACTAGAAAGTAGATGGTCAGTCCCACAGATGGGCATGGACACATCGTCGGTCATGAGGCCACAGCCAGACAACACCAGGCGGCCAGACAAGGCAGACTCACAGGCAGAATCCGTCACAGACAGGCACACAACAAGCTATGCATGGTCAGACCCATTCCCAGCCAGAGTCACAGACGACCCAGCTTTATCTTTTCCAGTGACAGGCATACATCCCATCACTGACAAAGGCACAGAGAGACAGCTGGAACACCAGTCCCACACAGAGGGTGAGTAGCTGACAGGTGAACGACCCACATACACCAGTGTCACAGGCAGGTCGGCGTCACCCACCAATATATACTTGTCAATCCCCATTGTCATCCCATAATTTGTTCCTAGCCGTAAACTAGGTGGACAGCCAGGCACAGTTGGAGTGTCAGTCACATGGAGTCACAGAGCTAACTGTGGTCGAACAACAGCCATAGACACTCAGCCTCTGTCTAGTCATGGGATAGATGGTCCCAACAGTCTCGGACTTACAGAACAAACCAGACACAGACTGCACCCCCCACCCCGACCCCTAGTCAGCCCCACTTGCCCTTAGCACCTGCCCTCATTTACCTGGCTTTGCGTTTCTTGCTGTAGTAACAGAAGACAGACAGAAGAATTAAGAGACAGGCTCAGAGCTGGGGAGACCCCAGGTCCCTCCCCATCCCCCTCCCTGTTGGGCAGAGGCCTCGAAGGCTGTGCTCACTTGCGAAGGAGGCGGTCACCATCAAGGGGGATGAAGTATGGGAAGAGGTAGGGGCCCACACAGGTGGACAGCACAAGGCACAGGAGGGCCAACGCCAGGCTCCGGGCCACCTTCTGCAGCCATTGGCGGCTCTGTGGGGATCAAGGCTCCATGAACACTGCCCCACCATGGCTCCCACAGTCCCTGCCCACCTGTCCACCCAGGACCTCACCAGCGGGCGGCCTTGGACAGCCTGTAGGTAGCTGTGGAAGGATATCCAGGGCCCAAAGACGATGGTGCCCACGAAGTAGAGGTAGCCCATGAACTCCATGGGCGAGGGCACTGCACCCACCTCGCCCCGGTCCAGGTCGAAGCCCAGAGACACCGCCTTCATGGCCACGATCATCTGGGCCCCTATGTGTGGCGCCCATGGTCAAGTGGACAGGCAAAGAGCAGGTCCGCGTGGGGGAATGGGGAGCACCAGGTGAGAGGTGGTGGGAGATGAGGAGGTCAGGTGTGGACGGGTGGGCACGGTGTCAGACAGGCAGGTGAGCAGAGGGGGCCCAGGACCAGCAGACGCCTTGAGTCAAGTGTCAGGCGCTTGCGCACGTGAGATAGGATAGACAGATGGCGCGGGGGGGGGGGGGGGGGGGGGTGGAGGGGAAGGCATGGGAGAGAGAAACACAGATGTAAGGGGAATCTGAGGCCCGCGTGTCTACCAGGGCAGGCAGATGAGGGAGAAAAGCAGGGAAGGACAGACAGGGTTGGGGGAGTTAGGAGCCGTGGAGCAGGGCAGGAAGACAGGGGCGGGAGGGGGCAGGTGAGAGGGCCGGGACCACCTACCTCGCATCTTGTGCCATGTCACGGTGTCCACCATGTGCATCTCACTACGGAAAAAAGGTGGTCTTGGCTCCATGATTCCCATGGTCTCAGAGACCACAAAGTGGGGGAAACCCAGGCGCAGAGACGTTACAGCTCCCCTCCCGGCACATCCCCATCCTGCACAATCTCCTGGAGGAATAATTCTCCAGGACTCAGGACTCCCTCCTCCAGGGGGAGCCCAAGCCCAGCCTGTCCGGTACAGCCTTTAGAAAGAACCAGTCTCCCCAGACTCCCGCACCCCCCCCCACTCTGGGAATCCCCTATGCCCTCCTCGTCCTGGACAGCTTCACGAGGAGTGGCCTGGGCCCCCCGCCCCCCCCGCACCCCCCCCGCCCTTTGGCCCACAACGTGGGGAGAAGGACTCGCACCCATACCCCATGAGCAGGTAGATGAGGATGGTGACCGATAGGAAGACGCCGCGATGGGAGGAATGTCGGCAGAGGAACAGCACGAGGTAGCACAAGAGGCTGAGCAGCACGACCCAAACCATGTGCAGCTGGAAGAAGTGGTAGAGGCTGAAGAACCCCCCTGCCACAGTGCTCGCATGCTTCAGGTAGGACGGCAACCCTTCGGGTGGAGCGGGGGGAGACAAAGAGAACAAGAACGGGAAGTTGGCTGGGCCGGGAGGAAGGGAGGGCCACCGGGCAGAGGGCAGAATAAGAGGTGGCAATGTGGTGAGATTGCAGGGGTGGGGAGGGGGGAGGGGGCCGAAGCGGGTGAGCTTGAGAGGGGAGCCGAGAAGAAACATCTGTAAAGGACATTTTTGGGAACCCTGGGTGAAATATGAATATTGACTTATGTTGGATAATTATTATCGCACCCAGATTATATTTCTTGGGGAGGAGGGGGAGGGTGTGCTTGTTGGGGGAAGATGTCCTTGTTCTTGGGGAGGCACACACTGAAGGGTTTGGGGCGAAGTGTCAGCACATTCTTCACAGGATTCAGGAAGATGATAGATAGGTAGATAGACCTAGTGTTAAGATGTTGACAGTTGGGGGGGGCGCCTGGGTGGTTCAGTGGGTTAAGCCTCTGCCTTCGGCTCAGGTCATGATCCCAGGGTCCTGGGATTGAGCCCCGCATCGAGCCCCGCATCGAGCCCCACATCGAGCCCCGCATCAGGGCTCTCTGCTCAGCAGGGAGCCTGCTTTCCCTCCTCTCTCTCTCTGCCTGCCTCTCTCCCTACTTGTGATCTCTGTCTGTCAAATAAATAAATAAAATCTTAAAAAAAAAGATGTTGACAGTTGGAGAATCTGATAATGCATATATAGGTGTTCAGAACATTATCCTTTCAGCTTAACTTTTTGGTAAGTTCAAAATATTTCAAAATGATGAACCTTGTCGGGGGGACATCCATTTAAAACAAAACCAAAAAAAGGGGGCACCTGGCTGGCTCAGTTGGTGGAGAGTGCAACTCTTGATCTCGGGTCATGAGTTCGAGCTCCACATTGGATGTAGATTACAAAAAAAAATCAATAAATAAACATTAAAGAAAAGAAAAGGAAAAGAAAGTGTAGAAGCTTTGAATCTCAGATTTCCAAAATTCTCAGCATCCTATAAGAAAGTTGGGAACTTGGAATTGTATCATTTGGATACAGGCTTGCCACGATTGTGGAAGAATTCCAGAATCCCACAATCCAGAAATCTCATCATGCCCGGACTCTCAAAATCCAGAATACCAGCATTTTGGAAGGCTACACTATGAGAATTTCTATTTGTCAGAATGCCCAAACTCTGTAACGTGGTACTTAGGGATTCCATAGCTGACATCGGCATCCCAGAAGCTTGTAACCTTGGGATGGAGACATTTCAGGATCCCAAGATCCAAGAAGCTCAGCTTTCTAGAATCCCAGAAACCCAGGCATACTGAAGGATGTGGCTTGTCATGGCAGGATGTGGCTTGGTGTGGTGTGGCATGGAGTGACTGGGCATAGCGGGACGTGGTGTAATAGAATGGTACTTGGGCTGCTGGCATGTGGTGGGCTAGACACGTTGGCGTCCGGCTTGGCATGGCAAGATGTAGCAGGTTAAAATGTGGCTTGGGATGGATAAATGTGGTATGTGTGATACGGCCTCGGTGCTGGCACCTGGTGCGGCAAGCACTTACCAAGCCTCCAGAGGAGCCGGCAGGCGAGGCAGATGGCAAGGAGCAGCCAGATCTGATCAAGGCCCTGCTGGGCAGTAGGCAGGAGACAGCCCTGCAGCAGTTGCTGGAAAAATTCCTGGCGGCTGAAGGTGGCCATTGCGAACCCCCACGGATGGATGGACAGATGGATAGACCTGTCAAAGTGGGGACACACAGGGAGCCAGGATGTCCGTGGGGCAGACCATGCTCAAGGGATGGACTTGAACACTCAGATTTCAGTTTGGGGCTGTCTGTCAGGAGACATGGTCCTGGGGGGCTGGGAGAGGGTGTGAATGTCAGGTACATCCGACAGAGCCACCAACTGTGTGTGTGTGAATGGGCGTCCGGGGTGAACACACACAGCCCATGACCTGTAGTGAATGAAGGACCCGTGTCTCTTGTATGCTGTGAACAATCCGGGTCCGATGTAATTGAATGGTGTATATTCTAGGCCCACATATCAAATGGGGGGCCCCCCGGGTTTCCGAGGTAGAGTCACTCTGTGTGGAGGGCAAAGAGGGAGATCCTGTGACACTTGGGGGCCGTGTGCATCTCTTCTTCTATGGATGTGGGGGGTGTCCTGTATCCCCCGCGCGCCCCATCTCACCCCCACCTGGCCTCTTGTAGCCGCCAACAAAGCTCTGCCCAGGCCCGGGAGCTGCAGGGAGGTGAAGCTGGCAGTCAGGGATGTAGCAATTGGAGCAGTGGGAAAGGTGATGGAGAGGGGGCCCCAGGACACGCGCTGCAGACCCGCGCGGAGAGGCCGGCTCAGGATGGGAGCAGGGCAGCCGCACGCGCACTGCTGGCGACTTACCTGGCAGGAAGGAAGCTGCGGTCCTGGGGGCCGGGGACGCACCGCCGCCGCCACCGTCGCCGCCTCCTCCGGGCAGCCTCCCCCGCAGGCCGCAAGGCCGGGACCAGCTGCGGCTCCCTGGGCGGCGCGGAGAGCGGGCCCTTTAAATCCCGGGGAGGCCCGGCCGGCCAGCTCGGCCAATGAGAGGGCAGGAGAGGGGCGGGGACGGAGGAGGAGGGGAGCCGGAGGAGCGAGGGAAGGAGGAGCGGGAGGTTGAGAGGAGCGGGGCGCGGGAGGACGTCTGCGCGCGGAACGTTCGCGCCCGCACCTATCCGGCCTCTTGGGGCTGTTCCAGCCCCTTGAAGGTTCGCGTCGGGAGGTCTTCTGGCGGCCCGGAAACAAACTTTCCAATCGTCAAATTCCTAATCCTTCAAGAAGCTGAGACGCGGAGGGATGGGGGAGGGAAAAGGCAAGCCCGCTCCCGCGACCCGGCCCAACTGCCCACCCGCGCGAGTCTTCTGGCCACTTTTGTCCCCCTTTCCCCCCCCGCCCCCCGTTTCACAGATAGGAGAATAAATCGAGATCTCTCCTTTCCCAACCGGTGAGGGAACTGAAGGAATCTCCAGCCCTACCCACCCGCAGAGACGGGTCAGAAGCATAATTACTGTGTCACCTAGGAGCACGAATTCGGCGCCTGTGCTTCCCCTAGGGATTCCTCGTGAGCACTTGGCTTGTCGTTGAGACTGATACGCCCGCATAACTCCCTACTGGACTCACTCCTGCCCTGAGGGTGACCCCAGCAACTAGTAGTGAGGGTTTCCTGTGCACTAGGAGGCTAGTACAGAGCATCAATCCGGGAGCATGTTTAAAAAGCGCTTACGGTGCCCCCAACAATGATTTCTTTTGGGTTCCATCTGCACCAACATGGAGGAGTTAGGCAGCACCTGGTGTATACCTCCCTAACCCTGCAGTGTCTGGACTCTCCACTCTGTCCCTAGGCTGACGAGGGGTTTATTATGACAAAGGGGGAATTTTCTGGGCGCTTACTGCAAGTTTAGCAGAAGTTGGAAGAGAGAAGGAACCCCAGGTCAAGCTGGATCCCACCGTGACCCGAAGAATTTAAGGAAAACAGGGTCTAATCAGATTGATGAAACAAACGGGGCTTCAAACAAATGATGGGATTACCTGTTCTTTCCTTGGAAATCTCAATGGCAGTTGAAGAGAAATGGATGCTTCATCTCTTTAAAAATGTTAACAGGGATGCCTGGGTGGCTCAGTCGTTAAGCCGCTGCTTTTGGTGCAGGTCATGATCCCAGGGTACTGGATGGAGTCCCCCATTGGGCTCCTTGCTCCCCAGGGAGCCTGCTTCTGCCTGCTTGTGCACACACTCTCTCCCTGACAAATAAATAAATAAATAAAATCTTTTTTTAAAATGTTAAGGTGGGGCCGCCTGGGTGGCTCAGTTGGTTAAGTGTCTGCCTTCAGCTAAAGTCAGAATCCCTGGGGTCCTGGGATGGAGCCCCGCTTCAGTACGCCTGCTTCTACCTCTCCCACTCCCCTTGCTTGTGCTGCCTGTCTGTGTGTCTCTCTCTGTCAAATAAATAAATAAGATCTTTAAAAAAAATTAGAACGACAATTAGATATCATTTCACATCTACTAGATGTGGTGTTTCATATTTTTATCACTGGAGCTTTGTAGAGGGTAGGGGTATCTGTCAAATGTTTTAGCCTTTGTGGTCACTCCAGATTATGGTTTCTGAGCGTTGTAAATGGTCTCCCTGTAATTAAAGAGATGCAAATTAAGGCAATGAGATCGCATTTTTCACTTATTAGATTGGCAAAAAAAAAATGCTTAGCCTCTGTCTTAGTCTCTGTCTCTGCCTCTATCTCTTTTTAATCTCTATATTTTTTCTAAACTATTTTATATATATTTTTAAGATTTCATTTATTTGTCAGGGAGAGAGAAGGAGAGAGAGCGAGCGCACAAGCAGGGGGAGCGGCTGGCTGAGGGAGAAGCAGGCTGCCCACTAAGCAAGAAGTCTCATGTGGAACTTGATCCCAGCACCCCTGGGATCATGTCCTGAGCCAAAGGCAGACATATAACTGATCAAAACACCAGGCATCCCTTTTCTAAACTATTTGATACTAGTTGCAGTTTTGATACCCTTTCAACTGAATACTTTAATATGAATTTACTAAGAACCAGGACATTTTCTTCCATTCCTACCAGCGGAGTCTGAATGTTCCAGTTTATCCACATCCTTACCAACACTTTGTTATTTGACTTTTTGATTATAGTTGTCATAGGCAGTGTGTCAATAAAGTCCTTTAAAAAAAGATTTTATTTATTTATTTGACAGAGATCACAAGTAGGCAGAGAGGCAGGCGGGGGGGGGGGGGGGGGGGGGGGGGGGGGGAAGCAGGCTCCCCGCTGAGCAGAGAGCCCTTTGTGGGGCTCGATCCTGGGAGGATGTTGAGACCCTGAGCCGAAGGCAGAGGCTTAACCCACTGAGCCACCCAGACGCCCCAATAATGTCCTTTTTAAAAAAGATTTTATTAATTTATTTGAGAGCGAGTGAGAGGGAGAAGCAGGCTTTCCACTGAGCAGGGAGCCCCATGCAGGCTCGAT